>NC_142478.1:43738344-45020219 GCF_049115385.1 Moschus berezovskii | reverse complement strand
TGTTCTACATCCTTGTCGGGGGCCTTGGCTTGGCCATGCTGGTGGCTTTGATTGAGTTCTGTTACAAGTCAAGGGCCGAGGCGAAGCGAATGAAGGTGGCAAAGAATGCACAGAATATTAACCCATCTTCCTCGCAGAATTCACAGAATTTTGCAACTTATAAGGAAGGTTACAACGTATATGGCATCGAAAGTGTTAAAATTTAGGGGGTAGGAACGAGGCTCTAATACAACCTTCTCAGTGCACGTTTCTAGCTTTCTTGTCGCGTCCTTAAGTTCTTTTAAATGAGGAAGGTGGCCAGTGGATCGTCCTGTATGTCCTGTTGCTGTTCTTCCGTGTTCCTGATCAGTGACTAACCAGCAGCTCAACTGTCTATTTTCCTCTTTAATGACACGGTAGCTTGGGGGGATGTGGGCAGATTCCTGCTGTAATTGTGCTTTATTATCTGTAGTTCAGCTTGGCACTGTTTGCTTTCATTTGCTACAAGCTTTCAGATAGAAGTAAGCTTTTCAAAAGCACTGCAGCCTTTACTCTGGATACATTTGAAAGCCGTAACATATGCTTCCTTTTTCTTTCTTTCCCCACCTCCCTCTCTCATTTAAGATGACCTTGAATGATGCCCTGAGGAGTGAAGTGAAGCTGTCAATTACAGGAAGTACTGGAGAAAATGGACGTGTTATGACTCCAGAATTTCCAAAAGCAGTGCATGCTGTCCCTTACGTGAGTCCTGGCATGAGAATGAATGTCAGTGTGACTGATCTCTCGTGATTGATAAGAACCTTTTGAGTGCCTTACACAATGGTTTTCTTGTGTGTTTATTGACAAAGTGTTAAGAGGCATCCAGTATCTTGAAGACTTTTCTTTCAGCCAAGAGTTCTTACATGTGTGGAATTCATCTCGAGTTGTAAAGAATGGTTACCTAGAAACACAACATCCTTTTCTACTCCAGTTCCAGACAAAGCTTGGTGGACACGCACAGCTCACACGGAAGTACTCTAATTTCACTGACGTCTTTGTACAGACAACAAACTTGTTTCTGCAGTCCTATTGTTAGTCTCTTGATTCATAATGACTTAAGCACACTTGACATCAACTGCATCAAGATGTGACATGTTTTATAAGAAAAAGGGAAAAAAACATTTAAAATAAAAAAAAAATATTTTTAGGTATTTTCACAAACAAACTGGCTTTTCGGTAAACTTGCTTCCACATTGGTTGGATAAGACAACAACAATTAAACTAAGTGGGAAGTTAAAAGGCTTTAGGTATCAGTTACATATTTTTCAAAGCCAAATATGTACATGCTAAGGAAAGAAAAAAAGAGAAGAGTCAATCTTGTAGTAATTTAATATTGTTATTAAAACTTTAATGTATCCTTTAACATTTGGTGTTAATATAAAATTACTTGGCAGTGCTTGACATTTGAAATAAACATTTTTCTATTGTTTTATTCGCAAGTGGTCCAATTAATTTTAGTTAGCTACAGTTTGGTCATCAATAAGTCAAGTGAATTCAAAGACTATTAAATTGTTAGGTTCCCAGAGAAATTAATCCACTTTAAAGAAGACCAGGTGGTTCTTAAAGTATAAACTTCTCCCAAAACAAAATCTGAACCTGTTTTCAGTATGTCTTCTCATATATAAAGCATTTAATCTCTGTAGATAAATGCTAATAGATTTTAAAAGCTAATCTTAAAAACCAAATACCAGAGTATGTGAGGTTCCATTTTAAAGTGTCTGAGAGAGAGAAGTATCAGTTGTAGGTAAAGTTAGAAATGCCTTGAAAGTAGATAGGTGCCTGTTGATCAAATTCCATAAACTAAATCTGCGTTTTTGTTTTTAAAATTTTAAGAGCTGGCATAAATCTTATATATTATGAATAATGTAAGCACTTTTGAGTCACCTGCAATACAGTTTCTTCCAATTGTCATAAATATAAATGACCTTAAAATAAATATTTTTTATACTTTCATTTCTTGGGTGGAATAGCTATTTTAAAATGCCCAGTGTGGCTAAAACACATATCTGTAACTCATGACTAAAGATCTTGTATTTCTCTAGTTGAGAAATTTAAAGGCTCTATCTTTCCCTTCATAAAAGACCATTTGTTTCTACTGAATCCCTTTACAGTATAATTAATTCAGAGTTTAAAATTATTAACATTCAGTCATAATTTTTAATAATTTTATTCTTGCTATCTCTGCAGGCACACACTTGGTGTTTTACTAAGTGTCTTGAAAACATTCTTATTTATTATGTATCACAAAGGGAAAGAGAAATGTGGAGTCTTAATACCAGTCACTTGTATGGAGAGTGGTGGTGTGAGGTATCATAATATTCTTCCTTAAATTCAACTGTCCCTAATCACAAATTCCAGGATAAAACAATATAATTTTAGTGCATTTCTCCTCATCAGGAATGTTGGAGGTGTATTTTAAGTTTAAATCATCAATGCTAGAATGACCAAATTGCAGACTAATTGTTTCCATATTATACTTAAAATGATTTTTAAAAATGAAAAAGATGACAATATACAATCAATGCTATTTAATGGACCTCTGGGCCTACTCTTCTACAAATTGTAGCTTATCAATTTTTCTCTGTCAAGCTTGAACTAATGTAAATAATTGAAATAATGTAAAGTTATATTTTCATGTTTTTATAGATACAACATGACAAGAATACATACATGTAAGAGTATTTCAACTATGGATAATGTTGATTGGATAATGCACATCTCAGTTACAAGCAGTAATCATAGTATAATATCCATGTAACGGTGCATCAATATATTGTTATATAAATATATCTGTGTGCATCAAGTGAAATGTGGTCAAACAAGAGTGATGACAGCTGTCTAAAGGTTTTTTTATTCATTTTCTATAAAAACTGTTATGGAAAGACCAAAATGTTTATGAACTATTCTTATGTAAATTTACAACTGTCCTTTACTGTACTTTTTTGTTTACAGTATATGGTACCTTATTTTCTGCTGTGTTAAGTGGGTGTCAGGCTCCAAGGAGACATACACTTTCTACAACTTCTATTGAAGATATTGGAATTTCCGATTTTTCATGTGTACTATGTCAGAAAATGCTTTTGATTTTATTTTTAAATCTAACATCGGATGGCTTTTTCGGATGTTGTAACAACTTCAGTCATACATAAAACATGTTCTTAAAAAAGATAAAGATCTTTATTTATTTTTATGAGATAGTTCTTAAAACTAATAATAATGAGAAACAAACAAGAAAAAAAGTACTTACATGTAGTTCCAAGCAAACCCAGCTGTTTCTACTCAACAAGGACCTCCTTTGTTCAGTGTATACATTAGCATGATACACTTGTAATAAAGTCGAAATAACTTTTTTAGCTAAAATCATTAACATTTTCAACATTCCAAGCTTACAATCACTAAGTGTTTGGGGCATATGTAGAAATATAACTATTAATTTTGTTCCTCATTTTGCACTGTGTTTTGTCAACTCAGCTGCTGTTATAGCCATATCAAAGAGCAGAAAAGTAACTTGCTTTAAAAATTCCACAGTGTAACACATTTCCAGGCATACATGTTTCCAAAAAGTGTTCATTTCTTATTTTATTGAAAGAGAGTATTGATGAGAAACTAAAAATCTTGCAACTTTGTCTTTCTACAAAGATGATCATCTTAATATTTAGACAGTGCTTTAAGATATATTCTAAAATTAAGCCATTTTAGTTCTTCAAACTTGCACATTAAAATTTCGTGTATAAAATTTTGCAGTTTGAATGTATTTAATGTTTCAGAGTTGAGTGTACTAATGCTCTGCTTAAATATACAGTAATCTTAACATTCTGCAATCATAACTTTACAAACACTGTAAATATTTTGGTGGTCATGGTAATAAATAGAGCAAATGAAGAGAAGCATTAACAACATAATGACCCTACAGGATGATTTTAATATAACATCTTGACAATACCATTAAAAAAACATTATTGAAAATTAGTAAACTATACAATGTGATTTTCTTCCCAGTTTTCTATTTCCTATCTCATCATATCCTAGAGTTATCAGCCTAGGAAATATAAACAAAACTCAATACTTTAATGCCTTTAAAGGTATGTGTGGGTCTTTAAACCTGTTTTAGACTGGGTGAGAGTTTATTTGAGAGCCTGCAATTCTGTTATGTATAATGAGGTGCAACTCAGGTAAAGATTCCATTTTCCTCTAATTGAATTGAAATGAGTAGGTGTATGGATTGAATTAGTTACACATGTTCTATATTGCCAATTTTAATCGATGATGTAAGGTTTATTAGTAACATACTATGAACTTCGGAGAGTTTATTGGTTAAGTCCCACAAATTTTAAATGAACTCTTTGTTGTTGTTTAGTCACCATGTCTTGTCTCTTTTGTGGCCCCATGGACTGTAGCCACCAGGCTCCACTGTCCATGGGATTTCCCAGGCAAGAATACTGGAGTTGGTTGCCATTTCCTTCTCCAGATGAATGAACTCTAAATAAGCTTATTAAAGGAAATCAAATGATATAAACATCTGCTTAAAAGTAGAGTAAATTTTGTGCAAAGTGTTCCAATGCCAAAAAATGATTTATTTTTAATCACCAACATTAAAGATGGGTAAGTATAAATGAATCATCATGATATTCTGAATGAGAATTTGGGGTTGCACTAAATGTTTTCTGACAGTTGTGTCAGATTTTTTAAAAGGGATTCACCCTCATAATATGTTGCTTGGACTAGATCATGACATTGGGATTTCTATTAGGTACTAATCAATAAATTATACTTCTCTATTTCCGTGTTTCAAACAACTCATAGATATCATATGGCACTCTAAGTACATGAAGGTTCAAGCATATTTACATACAAATGAAGATATTCAAGCCCAGCGACTAACACAAATGACCAAATATCTTATGCAAGTAGGAAAGTGCCTGGTATAAATCTAGATCATAAGAATTTCTGTGTTTATTTTTTTTTCTCCTTGCTTCACCATTTTACGTTCTTTTCCTGTCCTTATGCAATTTTTCATATATTATACTTCTAATGGTAGTTTTAAAGTTTCTTTCATCTCACCTTTTGGCTTTCATTTCATGCTAACCCATCCACTTCTGGCTTGTCTTTCCTGAGATTTTACTTTGAGGTCACTCAGAATGCAGTTCATTTTGTCAAAGGTAAGACAAGACAGTCTCAGAGTCTTCTTAATAACCGCAAAAAATGACTAAGAATTTC
Source organism: Moschus berezovskii (assembly GCF_049115385.1). Taxonomy (NCBI): domain Eukaryota; kingdom Metazoa; phylum Chordata; class Mammalia; order Artiodactyla; family Moschidae; genus Moschus; species Moschus berezovskii. The sequence goes on along the minus strand of NC_142478.1, from coordinate 45,014,984 downwards.
TAGAGTGAAGTAAAAATTTCCTGTCAAGCTGTATTTATGCATCACTGGCATATTCTGATTCAGTAATTGCAAATTTGTTATATTCCTCCATGTATAATTTACAGAATTTCTGTAGGAAAAGGCTCTTCCATCTTTAATATGTTTGCTCATCAGAATTCCTTCAAGTCACTTTAGAATGAACGCAAGTCAGTTTTCTGTTTTAATTCTACCCTCCAGCACTTCCAGATTATTTTTTAATTGTCTTTTTTCCCTACTAGGTATTCATCAGTTTTTCTATTTCAGAACCAAGTTCCTTTTTGGATATGCATAAACGCACTGTTACTTCATTGGATATGCCTGAATTCATCACAATTTGGTCATGTTTCTTTCTTTTCTTCCTTTTCAGGTTCATGTGCCAATTTCATTTTATTGTAAATTGGAATGTGGGGGAGTGGATTAACCACTTGGGAGGGAGTCAGAACCAGGATTCTAGCTTTTCCTGCCTTTGTTCACGTCTCCCTTGGTCTCTTGTCTTCTCACCTGGAGGATGTGGATGCTAGGACTTTCTCCTGGGATGATGAAAGGAAATGTAATATGATCAGTTAAAACATAAAGCAACATTTTCTCTTCTTTAAAAAGTAAAGAAATGAGTTCATGCATTGGGGTTCCACTTGGTGCAGAAAAATCAAGTTCAGTATTCAGTTTCAAATTTATTTTATTATCTCAAGACATTCACTAATTCTGTTATGCATTCATTCAGTCGAACAAGTATTTATTGAATGTATCTTGAATAAATAGAAATTGAAGGAATGGTTAAACTGGAAACCTCTATTCTGATGATCAGGAATGATGTTTTCTTTAAAGCATTGGATTTTGATCCCATTCAACTTAGAAATAATCTGAATATGTGGATAACTCTGACAATTAAGAGTTATATCTCTGTGTCCAACAATTTTTAACTCAAGACATTCAAATTTTCATTTAGAGTAAATATCTGATAACCTTCATCAACAATCTCTTTAAATATTGACTCAAAATATTTTCCTCTCTCAAAAAAACCTTGTTTCATAAATTGTGCTTGTCCATAAATTTGACAATCAATATTTATATCTATTTTCAAAAAGTAAGTTCATTAACAAATACCACAGTTTAGCAGTTCTCAATTGTTTCCATCTACATGACTATGGTATATCTCTAGAATCTGTTTCTTTGGATAAGAGTTTATTCAAATATCATTCAGTATATTTTTGGTCAGCAGCTAAATAGCATCTGACATTTAAACTGCAACAAAAATTGAAGAAAAAGTATTTTAAAACAAGCTGGTAATTTCATATCTACAATCCTGTCAATTGAGAATTTATTCATAAAATTTTTTTTAATGAATGTTGCTACTTGTTTTAAAATTTTATTTAAACATCTACATTGTCACACCTAAATTCATTGAGGGTATTTTACTTCAGATGGAAAGTGTTTTGGAGGGATCTGCATTTTTGTTGAATTTCCTAAACCAAAGAAAAAAACTTTTGTTTAATTTAGGAAGCTATGTATTATAATCATAGTATTTTAATTATCACTCCTTATATTACCAACATTAATAGATAAGAAAGACTATTAGGTAAGAATCAGAAGCAAAATCGATTATAAATTAATGTATGTTTGTTTTCCATTTTTCTTCTTTTTTTTTTTTGACATAATATAATGCAGTTTAGAGGTTTTTTTATGTAAACATCACCTTCCCCACTCCCCAGCATATTATTGTCAAGAATTTTGTGTTACAAAAAAAGAAAAATTTGCTTATTTAAACTTGAAGCTACTGGGTATAGTTGACCCGTATCTAAAAGCACTTTTGTGTAAATATATATAGATTTACAAGGAAGGAGCTTAATGAAAATTATTTGCAAGGTTGTTGAGATTCTTATGAAAATGGAAATCTGTAGTATTATGAACTATATGCTCTTGCTTTCCCTGTGTGTCTCTTCCCCGCCACCATCTCTCCCTTCCTAAATTAGACTTGCCTGGTCTCTCAACTATCAGAGGACAGTTTTATTGAAGTCTGAGTCATGAATGGCAGTCACATGTGACACTGAGTTCTTCATGATTCTGAGTTGAGAGATAACATTTCGACCTTTTCATAGCCATCTTAAAAATACGTGCCTTAGTTCTCAGTGAGGTTTCATATAGATAATCAGTGTGACACTTGTCATTTTTATTCGGGGTTGTTTTTAAATTAAAATGCACTCGAGTTTATAACTATACTTAGTCTGTATCTTAAAAGCCTTTCAAGTCTGTTTTATGTGCATTATCCTGTCAGCTATTTGTGTTAAAAAGATGAGCATGTCTTTGTTCTTTTTTATTTAATATTGTTTGTGTTTCTGTGTGTGTATGTTCATGTGTGTATTAAAAATATTCCACATCCTCTATAGCATTTATTCTGCTAATTATTTATAACATTGCTAACATACCTTCAGAGTTTTTTTAACTCAAAAAATATTCAGAGGATTGAAGTACATTTTTATGGATAATTTAAAAGAGCTTTTGAAAGAAAAGGAACTAGTAACATAGGACATATGAGTCAAAGTAACTAAATGAAGCCCCAAATTATACCTTGCTGTTTTTTATTTAAAATTTATTTCAAAGTATTTGATTCTTCAAAACTGAATTTCTAATATTCATGCATCATACTTAGCTGTCAAAACATGTCCAGGCAGGGAAGAATTTTGGATTCATGTTTACATGGTGTAAATGTAAACATGTTTTGCATTTTCTTCGTCAAAAAATAATAACTTATGGTGAATAAAATTGTGCTTCAAAATCTGGAAACAATTTTCTGGAGTTAGGAAAAAAGGGTTATCCCTCCAAGTATCTGAGTAACAGTTTCCAATACCAGAGGATATTTAGTTACCAGAGATCCAATCAGTCCATTCTACAGGAGATCAATCCTGGGTGTTCATTGGAAGGACTGATGCTAAAGCTGAAACTCCAATACTTTGGCCACCTCATGCGACGAGTTGACTCACTGGAAAAGACTCTGATGCTGGGAGGGATTGGGGGCAGGAGGAGACGGGGATGACAGAGAATGAGATGGCTGGATGGCATCACCGACTCGATGGACATGAGTTTGAGTGAACTCCGGGAGTTGGTGATGGACAGGGAGGCTTGGCGTGCTGTGATTCATGGGGTCGCAAAGAGTCGGACACGACTGAGCGACTGAACTGAACTGAATTGATAAGCTTCAAAGAGTTGTGATCATCTTCAGGGCTGCTGCTACTGCTGCTAAGTCACTTCAGTCATGTCCGACTCTGTGCGACCCCATATACGGCAGCCCACAAGGCTCCCCCATCCCTGGGATTCTCCAGGCAAGAACACTGGAGTGGGTTGCGATTTCCTTCTCCATGTGTGAAAGTGAAAAGTGAAAGTGAAGTCGCTCTGTCATGTCTGACTTGCTGCGACCCCATGGACTGCAGCCTACCAGGCTCCTCCGTCCATGGGATTTTCTAGGCAAGAGTTTTGGAGTGGCTTGCCATTGCCTTCTCCGCATCTTCAGGGCAGAGGGGTTAAATCATTGGCCAACCATGCAGAGCTGGTAATGAACGATTCAGAATTATAACCCAGGGCGGATTCCTTACTGCCATCAGACACATCTCTTTACTTCTCAAACACCTGTTTTTTTTGAAGAGCAGGCACACTTAATCCAGAGGGACTTTGGGGGTAATTATTGGTTTAGGAGGCACTCTTGTGATTGGATTTGTATCGAAAAAACTTACTCTGAGGGAAATAATGACATAGAACTGGCCAGAGAAACATCATGAGAGTTGATGGACAATTTTAAATGTTATTGCTATAAATTTTTTGAACGTACTTTATCGGGGACCAGCCTCGATATGGCCCAGTGTATCCTCGGGATGAACGGCGTCGGCGTCAGAGAGAGAGAGAGAGAGAGACGGGCTTATGATTCCTTGGTTTTCACAGGAAACCAATAAAACCCCAGCACAGGGTTTGCTCTGTTTATGTAGGCCGCAGGCACCCTCTCGAATCACTGGAGGCACCCCACCAGGGGACCCCCTTGAGTGGGTCTTAGAAGCCCAGGCAGAGAAGTAAACGCAGAGGGCCCAGCGCTCCAAGGATCTCAACCAGAAAAAGGAGAATAGAGAAAAGGACGGAAAAAGAGAAAGAACGACATGGGGAGACCAAGCTTCAGTGAGCAAGGCCCAAAACTTTATTTTCCAGTGCTGTTTTTATACCCTAAGTTGTGCACATAAAAAATAGAGAAAGAGAGGTATAGAGTCACGCCAAAATCACACGGAGTCAGCAGTCTTGACCCTTATCAGGGTCAGGGCTTATTTTTGTATGTCTCGTGATATACAAAAGTTTTAAGTGGTTTACATCATCTTCTGGCCAGGTGGCCTGCTAACAGTTTATGGCCCTCTCTCCCAACAAAGGTTAGTTAGCTAGAAAAAGTCTTATATTCTTTTAAGGTGATTTTCCTAAAGTCAGGTGCTAGACACATGACAAAGTTACATTCCTATAAGGCACAGGTGTAGTGAGCTACAAGAAAGGAATTTATTAACTTAAGATCTGATGTGGTTAAATCAAAGGCTATTACTTATATTCTCTATATGTGATTAATATATTTCCAAGGATACAATAGATAGAGGAAACTTTGCAGCAAGCATTGATTCAACAATGAATTCTTTTTTAGTACTATTCTAATGATTTTAACTTCTTCAACAGATTCCTGTATTTTAAAATATTAGGCTTTCTGTCCTTGCATGGCTGGGAGGCTATAAACAGTCACACTCATAGTTCTAAGAGCCCAGACAAACTTGTCATGCAAGTTAGAGAGCTATCAGAGGGGCTTGGATTGGAACACTCCTATTAAGCCGAGGAGAGGAGAACTTTTAAACTACAGCTCTGAATTAATGTTTTCAGAGAAAGGTGGTTGGGGGGAAGCCCCCGTAAGTATTAGAGGACTTGGTAAGAGGCATAAGATAGTAAGGCAGTCAGACTCCGGTTTTCTTTGGGGTAGATGCTCAGGTAAGTCCAGGGGGTTCCTCGAGTCCTGATTAGCCTTTGCCCGTCAGGCCTCTTCCCCAATTGACCTTTGCCACGGGTAGGATTTCCCTCGCTGGCTCCCGGCAGTACTTATATTTATTTTTCTTGATGTCAAATATCTATAAGGAGAAAAATCTTTCAGTCTAATAATTGGTAAGGAAATAACATGCTCATCTTTCAGTTCAGTTCAGTTCGGTCACTCAGTCGTGTCCAACTCTTTGCAACCCCTTGGACTGCAGCACACCAGGCCTCCCTGTCCATTGCCAACTTCCGAGTTTACTCAAACTCATGTCCATTGAGTCAGAGATGCCATCCAACCATCTCATCTTCTGTTGTCCCCTTCTCCTCATGCCTTCAACCTTTCCCAGCATCAGGGTCTTCTCAAATGAGTCAGTTCTTCGCATCAGGTGGCCAAAGTATTGGAGTTTCAGCTTTGGCATCAGTCCTCCCAATGAACATTCAGGACTGATTTCCTTTAGGATTGACTGGTTGGATCTCCTTGCAGTCCAAGGGACTCTCGAGTCTTCTCCAACACCACAGTTCAAAAGCATCAATTCATTATTGATTAGTAAATAGTGCCTAAAAAATGTAAAAACATTTTGCAAATAAAAGCTTGAAGAACTGGTTAAAATCATAGATGGACTGTATAGTGTCAAATATGCATTTTAATGTTTATTTTTTAATATGTACATAAAGATAGTATTGTTCTATGAAATTTTAAAATACTAATATCTGGGCTTGTAGTTTATATAAAGCGTCTGCACATAAAATGTATTATTTTTACAATAATTTGTATATTTCAACACATTTTCCAGTTTAATTCTCAAGCTTACATTCATTTTTTTTTTTAGAAAAATATTCCTTTTATTTAGTTCTTTAAATTATTAAAATAATACATGCTCATGTAAATTGAGATATAAAGTTAAAAAGTTAAATTTATCCCTCCCTCTGCACCTGATAACCCCAAACTCAAGGAAACTACTGTTAGAAATATCTCATATAGTCTTTTTTTTTTTTAATTTCTAAAAAAGAATTTTATTAAAAAAGCACAAATGCAAAGAAATGAACAGAGGAAAATTTATGCGTCAAACCTGGACTGGTCACTTATGATAATATATTTTTTTAATGCATTATCATATTATTCCTATTACCATGCTGTATTTCCCAACACAATGGCAAAACACGAAAACATTTTCAGAGTCATAAGATTTATCATTTGTGCCTGTAAAGCATCCATGGTTTCCTAGTTTCACTTAATATTCCACGTTTATGTGTTGATAATGTGCCTTTCCATTTTTCCAGTTCTTGTTCCTCAGGCATCTGTGGGACCCAATTGCCCTTTTTATTTCTCCATTCTTATCAGTAAGACTCGACAAAAATCTTTCTGATACATAATTTAGCATAACCCAGGTAATCTCTCAACTAGCATGTAAAGATGTCCTTTTCTTTTACCACATGATTTGAATCCCCTACAACCACTGAATCCCAAGCGTACATACGTGCTAAGTCACTTCAGTCGTGTCCGATTCTGTGCGACCCCATGGACAGCAGCCCACCAGACTCCCCTGTCCACAGGATTCTCCAGGCAAGAATACTGGAGTGGGATTCCATTTCCTTCTCCAGGGTTTATGTTTACCCCAAGCAAACCTGACTAAAAGCTTTGTATTCCAATTCTGCAGCTAGTGATGCTGTATTTTCCATGATTTGCTTAAACGTCAATTTCCTTTGTTGAAGTTCCAGCTTCCTGAAGGCAGGGAGTAAATATATCTTACTTGTCTTTGAGTGCTTAAAACCTTGTTTAAAAATACTGATGATGATAGCTTACACTTACAAAGCACATATTCTGTTCGACATCACATTAAATGTGTGTGAGTGCATGATGCAAATGTGTTGTGAGGTGCGTGCTAAGTCACTTCAGTCCTGTCCACCTCTTGAGACCCCATGGACTGTAGCCCGCCATGCTCTTCCGTGGAATTCTCCAGGCAAGAATATTGGAGTGGGTTGCCATGCCCTCCTCCTGGGAATCTTCCCGACCCAGGGATCAAGCCTGCATCTCCTATATCTCCTGCATTGGCAGGCGGGCTCTTTACTACTAGTGCTACCTGATGTATACACGCTTTTAATTCTCATTTTGCAGATGAAGAATCTGAGGCACAGAAAAGTAAAATAATTTTCTCAGGTTCATGGAGCTGGTAGGAAGAGGAAGCAAGTTTCCTATGGGGGCATGTGTAAATTTCCCATGGGAAGATACTGGCTACAGTAACGCTATGTGATAAACATGTATCCTTAAAAGTAAAAATAAACTAAGGGTTTCACTCACCAAACCATCAACAGGTACCCAGAGCAGGCACTCCAACATCACTGAAGAATATCACTGGATATATGTGGAGAAGATGGTATAGAGTGAAGTCTGGGAGGTGGGGAGGGTGGGGTGTGGATGGTGGGCAGGTAGGATGTTCTGTGGGAAGTACATCACTCAGGTGAGGATGAGCTCCTGACAGATGTTTCCAGGGATAACAGAATTGCTAACTGCCATCTAAAACAGGGCTTCACAGTAGCTTCTGTTTGGTCCAGCTTGGAGCCAGAGCAGAATTACTAAGAAAACAGAAACATTTAACATAAATTATCCCCTTCTCCCAAGAAACTTCTTTAGAGCACATTATTTTTACTTAATGCTTTTTTTGGTTAATCTCATAAATTTTATTCATTTATTAATGCATTCACATTCAGCAAACAAACATTGCTTTCCTGACAAATCTAAGACAGTATGATTTTAATTCTAAGATTAAAAAAAAAAATCTCCCTTCCTACTGTCACAAATCTAAATTTAAGGTTTGGGGGACTAATTTGGAGATGGAAAATTGCATGCATTCTGATTATATAAAAATATAAATTATAAAATATTGCTAAAAACCCATTCATAGGAGAAAATATAACTGATTATAGGGGTTATTTTCTATAATAAGTGTTTTTTCCTGTTTTTTTAAAATCATATTTTATGACCAAATTCCTGTAAATGTCTCCTAACTCAACTGAAATTCATTTAGTTTAACCATGTTTATCATTTCCTTTCCAAAAGGCCTGTACTGTTTCCATTTCTTCTTAGCCTCCTTAACTAAATAAACTCTTACTAACTACAATACGGATATAAATATTCCCAGAAGATTTTTTTTTCCCTTCTATCTCAATTCTTCCCAATCTGTAGACTCTCTCTCTGGGTAAACCCATTTTTCCCCATAGATTTAATCATCATCTCTGCTGACTTTTCCCCAATGTGTGTGGACAGACCTGCTCTCTATCCTCCATTCTAGACCTATTTATTCAATTGTCTATTATACTTATTGATATCAGTGGTATTATTATATAATAATGGCTATGTTCATTGACTATCAGCTGGCTGCCAGTCACTTTTAAGCATTTTACATATATCAACGCTTCTACTACAAGGATGCTAGGAGTTCAGTTTATCATGTTCATCACACCTGAATGAAATAGAAGCAAAAGAAATGACATATCTGACCCTAAGCCTCACCTACAGCTAGAAATTTCCAGGGACAATATGAACAGATTCAAAACTGAAATTACCTTCTCAGTAAACATTGTCCCTCCTTCTGTCCATTTTTGGTTATGTTTTACCCTTAAGCTACTATTGTAAATGTAAATAAATAAAAATAAACATTAAAAAAGCAAATAACATTTTCACCATTTTTGTAAATGTAGGAGAAATCCTTTCAGAGCTGGTTATTTCCCTTCACAATCCACATCTCTGTTTTGTGTGTGTGTGCTTAGTCATTCAGTCATGTCTGACTCTTTGCAAACCAATGCACTGTAACCTGCCAGGCTCCTCTGTCCAAGGGATCCTCTAGGCAAAAACACTGGAGTGTGTTGCCATGCCCTCCTTCAGGGATCTTTGCGACCTAGGGATCAAACCTGGGTCTCCTGCATTGCAAGCAGACTCATTACCATCTAAGCCACGTTGAATATATACACATGCTAATCAAGGCATTTTGAACATTCTATAAATCCAACAGAAAAAAAAAATCTCCAAGTAGTAGTTAAATTTTTGCTCCTGAAATTACAATTCATTTTTTAATAATCACGTATTCTTCCTTATGATAAAAATCACATCTAGATTGTCTTATATCAGCATCCAGTGGGATTAACTGGATTAACTGTGCGTGTTTTCTTTTAATTATATATTCATCCACTGAATGAATATTTGTTGAATATTCATTACATGACAGTCTCTGTACCACACAATAATACACAGTTCTTCTGGCAATGAAGTTTCCTCTGTTTTATAGGAAAAGGCAAATTGTTCAAGATCTTCTTTAAATGTCTTTGCTTTCACTGGTCCCTCTCATAAGTCTCAGTCCTTTGATGTCTCCTGTTCTATTCCTTATTTTTCTGAGATGTGCATTTAAATTATCTGTTAATTCATCCAACACACATTTATTGAGGATTCACTTATGTAGGTGGCATCTTTATTCTACTCTGAAGATAAAGTATTGAAGAAAACGCGCCAGTCCTTGCCCTTTTAGAATTACTAGTGTGACAGGTAAGAGAGATTCTGCACAATAATCATAGGAAAAACTGAGTTGTGAAGCAAAGAATGTTCCCTGAGAACGAGATGGGCCTTTCCCGTCTGAGGGGGGTGGCATGGGCCTCCTAGGGAAGATGACAGGAAAGCTTGAGACCTAGAAGACAAATAAGTGGGAGGTGGGGGCAAATAGAGAAAGTAACGGAGGAAGAGCCTTTCAAGCAGAGGAGACCATGCTCTGCAAACCTTGGGAGCTGGAAAACACCAGATAAGTCCTGGGTGTGGCATCAGTGCTGGAACCAGTTCTTTCCTGCACATCAGCTTCAGGAAGCTCTGTCTACCTTGTCCTCTTATATTTTTTCTTTTTAAAAAATTATTTTAAATTATATATATATTTAAGATACAGTTGACCTATGATATTGTGTTAGTTTCAAGTGTACAGCACAGTGATTCAATTTTCAGCTTCTTTTCCTATAGGTTATTACAGAATATTGAGTGTAGCTCCCCGTGCTATACAGTGGGTCCTTGTTTTTTAATCTATTATATGTACATATATTAATGTGTATGTTAATCCCAAACTCCCAATTTTTCCTTTTTTTTCCCTTTCCCCTTTAGTAACCATAAATTTGTTTTTAATGTATGGATCTATTTCTGTTTCTTAAATAAGTTCATTTTTACCTCTTTTTCTTTGATTCTACATGTAAACAACATTGTATGTTATTTGTCTTTCTCTCTCTGGGTTACAATAATCTCCAGGTCCTTCCATGTTGTTACAAATGACATTATTTCACTGTTTTTTATGGCTGAGTAATATTGAGTTTGAGTGAACTCTGGGAGTTGGTGATGGACAGGGAGGCCTGGCGTGCTGTGATTCATGGGGTCGCGGAAAGTCGGACACGACTGAGCGACTGAACTGAACTGAACTGAATATTACATTATATATATGTACTACAGCCTCTTTATTCATTCCTCTGTTGATGGACCTTTTGATCTCTCCATGTCTTGTCTATTGTAAATAGTGCTGCTGTAAGCATCAGGGTGTGTGGTATTTTTCTGGACTAGAGTTTCTCCAGATACATGCCCAGGAGTGATCCTGCAGGGTCATATGGCAACTATACGTTTAATATTTTTTTAAGGAACCTCCATACTGCTCTCCACAGTGGCTGTACCAATTTATATTCCAGCCAACAGGAGTATCTCATTTAGCAGCCACGCATCAGCAAGGGCCATGTTCCTGCTCCCCAGAGTGTGGTGGTCCAGAACAAAGGTGACATTAATTTTTTCCTTAGAGCAGTCATCTTACATAGGTGTCAAGATGACAAATGTGATTGATAAAGAGCCATTAAAAATACATGCCCATATTTCAGGAGCTAGGAAGTGTCAGAACCTGAACTGCCTGATCTCTGTATGTAATAAGCTGCCATTAGGGTGGTTAGAGTCATGTTTTCACTTTCCTATTCAGGTCAGAAAATCACCTGTGTGTGGGCTTCCCAAATGGTATTTTTATTTACCCTGAAATACGTTTTTGTGTAACCAGAGCAGATAAACACACCTCTTCTCAATAGAGTTTTCCTCTTTCTTCTTAAAAGAGATCAAATGAATCTTTACACCTTCCCTTTCAGTAGTAAAAAAATCTCAATTAATTTCTTGAAGAGATACTTTCTGCTTTTTTATTCAAGCTAGTTTTGTCGGAGAGAATTTCAAATGAAATGTATTTCTAACAGTCCTCAGGAAGATCTTGGAAAACTCCTATGTTAAGAAATATTTTAAAGCGTAAGCACCTTCAGTTCAGTTCAGTCGCTCAGTGGTGTCCGACTCTTGTGACCCCAAGGAATGCAGCAGGCCAGGCCTCTCGGAGTTTACCCAAACTCATGTCCATTGAGTCAGTGATGCCATCCAACCATCTCGTCCTCTGTTGTACCCTTCTCCCCATGCCTTCAATCTTTCCCAGCATCAGGGTTTTTTTTCCAGTGACTCAGTTCTTTGCATCAGGTGGCCAAAGTGTTGGAGTTTTAGCTTCAACATCAGTCCTTCTAATGAACACCCAGGATTGATCTCCTTTAGGATGGACTGGTTAGGTCTTCTTGCAGTCCAAGGGACTCTCAAGAGTCTTCTCCAACACCACAGTTCAAAAGCATCAATTCCTCAGCACTCAGCTTTCTTTATAGTCCAACTCTCACATCCATACATGACTACTGGAAAAACCATGGCCTTGACTAGATGGACCTTTGTTGGCAAAGCAATGTCTCTGCTTTTTAATATGCTGTCTAGGTTGGTCATAATTTTCCTTCCGAGGAGTAAGTGTTTTTTAATTTCATGGCTGCAGTCACCATCTGTGGTGATTTTGGAGCCCCCCCAAAATAAAGTCAGCCACTGTTTCCACTGTGGCTGTTTCCACTGTTTATGTATCTGTTTGTCATGAAGTGATGGGACCGGATGCCATGATCTTAGTTTTCTGAATGTTGAGCTTCAAGTCAACTTTTTCACTCTCCTCTTTCACTTTCATCAAAAGACTCTTTAGTTCTTCTTCACTTTATGCCATAAGGGTGGTGTCATCTGCATACCTGAGGTTATTGATATTTCTCCCGGCAATCTTGATTCCAGCTTGTGCACCTCCAGAGGGTTTGACTAATGAAGTCTTTTTCTATCAGATACTGCCATGCTGCTCCTGTCTGCAACCCCATGGCCTCTGTCTGTTCTTTCAAACGTTATTACCTTTGCCATTGGAATTCAGAATTTAGGCCACAATATGATCATTGAAAAATTTACTCACTTTAAAAGTCAAGGAGAATCTTGCATGTTGAATTGAGCTTACTGAGTTTTTATCAATGGCAGCTCAAAATATAAATGTATTGACTTTTAATAAGTGGATCTGTTTTTAGGTGTAAAAGATACTGGAAGTTATTTCTACTATGCAACTAAGTATTCATATTTGTAGTATCTAACCTGAATTTAATCAGTCAGAAGGAACAAAATGTTTACCAGAGATGATAACCTGGAAAGAAAAGAGACAGTTTTAATTTCCTGTAGATTAATTGGGTTTTAACATATAAGGCTGTGCAGCTAACTATGTCTTCTCTAATTACATGGAAATGCGATTCTGACTATATTATGTTCATTCATTCACTAATAATTCTCACTCACAAATATTTATTAGGTTTGCTCATTATTCATCAAGCAATGAAAATAGAGAGGATGATATTTATTAGGGGAGTGAAAGTCACTCATTCGTGTCCAACTCTTTGGGACCCCATGAACTATATAGTCCATGTAGTTGTCCAGGCCAGAATACTGGAGTGGGTAGCCAGTCCCTTCTCCAAGGGATCTTCCCAACCCAGGGATCGAAGCCAGGTCTCCTGCATTCCAAGCAGCTTGTTTACCAGCTGAGCCACAAGGGAAGCCCAAGAATACTGGAGTGAGTAGCCTATCCCTTCTCCAGTGGACCTTCCTGACACAGGAAATGAACCAAGGTCTCCTGCATTGCAGACAGATACTGGAGGAGATTCACATGTAAAGAGGCAATTACAGTACATTTTATGTAATCACCCCCAACATATTTATTTATTTGTAAATACTAAGGCCTATTCCTGTGCTGGAAACATGGAGTTGCAGAAAAATCTTGATGAAATAAGTCTTTATTTCGTGGATATTCCTCTCTTTTAAGGAGAACTGGAAATAAACAAATGGATAAATATATATATATATATATATATATATATATATATATGAAGTGGTGATTAGTCCACGAAGCAAAATAAAGCAAAGTCTTTACACTTCAGATGGCGAGTATGTGGGGTGTTGCTGTTGAGAGAGTATTCTAAGAATGCATGCCACCTTTGAAATCTGGATGAAATTTGAGCAAAAATATAAATGCAGTGAGAAAGTTTGGCAAAGGTCTGGGTGAAGAGTGGCAAGCAGTGGTACCCGAATGTGTGAAGTGAGGCTCAAAGAGCTTAGAAAATGTGGGGAATTCTGGGGACACAGTGGCTTGAACACACTGAGCTCGGAGACAGCAGTTAAAAATGGGGTCTGGTGTGCCAGTGGTCAAGATTTTTAGGGCTTGGGGTCATGTTAAGATATTTGGATTTTACTCAAGCGTGGTGGGTGTCAACAGAAAATTTGGAACCAGGAAGTGACATGATGGAATTTATGTATAGAAGGTCTCTGACTTACAATGGTTCAACTCATGTTTTGTTTTTGTCTTTTTTTTTTTTTTTTTTTACCATGTTGTGAGAGCAATACATATTCAGTAGAAACAACACTTTGAGCTTGTCCTGGGCTAGCCATATACAATATGGTCTTTTCCCCTGATCCTGGGCAGTGGCAGCTGCCAGCCATCAGGAAGACACACAACAGATTCAGACACAACCATTCTGTACAGAGACACTCATTCTGCTTCTCACTTTCGGTACAGTAGCCAATCAATTACATGAGATAGTCAACACTTTACTATAGAATAGTCTTTGGTTTAGATTATTTTACCCAACCTGTAGGCTAATGTAAGTGTTCTGAGTATATTTAAGGTGGGCTGGGCTACACTATGACATTTGGTAGGTCAAATGTATTAAAAGCATCTTTGACTTGTATTTTCAACTTAGGATGGGTTTATAGGGATGTAACCCCATCAAAAGTTGAGGAAGATCAGTACTAAAATTGGCTATGTTTCAAAAAATAATAATCACTAACCACAATGAATGCTTGCTATGTGCCATCTTTGCAAAGCATTTTATCTCAAATATATATTGTGTGTGTGCTCAGTTGCTTGGTGGTGTGACTCTTTGCAACCCCACGGACTGTAGCATACAAGGCTCCTCTGTCCATAGAATTTTCCAGGCAGGAATACTGGAGCAGATTGCCGTTTCCTACTCGAAGGGATCTTCCCAATCCAGGGATCTCCTCCATTGACAGGCAGATTCTTTACAACTGCGCCACCTGGGAAGCCGCAAATATCTTATACCATCCTCAAACCATATCCCTGAGGCAAGTTATATTATTTTCCCTATTTAACAAATGAAGACACTTGGATGCAGAAATTAAGTAACTCTTACATGGTCATCGAGCAGGTGAATGTTTAAGCTGGTTTTAAGAATTCAGTAAGTCTGACGGGATGCAAAGGGGTGTGAGCAAAAGTAAGCAGCTCAATGAGAAGTTATACAAAGAATCGGGATAAACTATGATGCCTGAGAGTGATGTGAATGAATTAGGCATAGACACTTGAAGGTAATGAATGAATTACCTTAGACACTTGAAGGTAAACCTCAAGGATGGGGGGTTACATATGTGAGGATACAAGCTTAGCTACCAGCTGAATGACACTTGAAGGTAATGAATGAATTACCATAGACACTTGAAGGTAAACCTCAAGGATAGGGGGTTACATAGGTGAGGATACAAGCTTAGCTACCAGCTGAATGCTGATACTATTTACTGAGACTGAACAAGAGAAGAAGCAAAAGTAGGTTCTTTAAAACAGATTATTATTTATTTCATTGCTTGATTTTGTTTATTGGCTAGAATGGAAAGTCAAGAATTACTTTGATCATAGATGTCTGAAATACTTAGACCCACAAATGAGACTGCCAGTGAGCACTTGGATATGCTTTTGTTGAGATGTAAAATTTGAGAATCATTGGCCACACGATTGCATTGAAAGGCATAGGAGTGAATAAAATAACTAACAAAGAGGTCTAAGTGTTGAGTCTCGTGCACTCCCATGTGTAGAGCTAAGGACCTGAGGAGGAACCAGTGAAGAAGATTGGGAAGAGGTGGCCAGTGAGGAGGGAAGAAAATCAGCAGTTTGTGGTTTTCTGTAGGTAGTCACAATAGTGAAACATCAGAAAAAAGGGAATTCCTTTATCAGGTGACACCTGGGATGAACCAGATGAGCTGAAAGTGGTCACACAAAGAGAGGCAAAGTTAGCATCCTCTAAGATGCTTATGCCAACAATATGTGAACTTAATGCACATCGAATATTCTGCTTTCATTAATCAGTGAGCACCAAAAACATTACAAAATATGTAAAGGTACAGTGTAGGAATTCACAACTTAAAGGTTCAATGAACCTTTACATACTGTGGTATTGTGGTCACTGAAACAGGAGAGTTGTGTAAACCCCAAATTTCTTTTGTTAACAAGATACCAGGACTGCACATTTCTATGCCCATCAGAATTACACTGAGTATCTTGTTATTAAAGTTTGTGGATGGAATCACATTTTGTTTTGATTCCTTCATATTAGTCTGAAAGCAATAAACAATAAAAATGAAATTCAGTCACCCTGAAGATGATTAAACAGAGTGTTTGTGACAATGTGAAAGAAAGGGGAGTGAGATGTGATTAAGAACATGAGCTTTGGAAGCACATGTACCCAGTTCAATTAAATGTGTTCTGTCACCTATTATGTGTTAGTTGGAAATTTATTTACTCTTCCTGCTCTTAACACACCAGGAAAATGATGATAACAGTAATTGTTTCTCAGGGTGGTGACAATTACATGATATAAGGCTCTAAGTTACATAAGAGTACTTGGCTTAACATAGGAATGATCTATGTTATATTGCAGGTTGTATCATGTCAGGTTATAATATGAACATTTCCTTATATCACTGGTCTATAAAAATTTGTTATTTTAAGGGCTTATGAATGAATACATTTGCATAATTAATTTCCTATCACCAGGCACGAAGTTGTTTCTAAGTAGATGATATTAGGAACATTTCTCCAAATATCACATTACATAAATCATTATTTATATCTTTGACTGGCATTTCTTTATAGGTTTAGTATCCTTGCCTTTATTTTAGATAATAATTTATATTTCATGAGACCAAATTACAATTTCTCATTAATGGCTATAGGCTTATCTCATTCATTTACTAATTTTTTTCTACCCAACAGTTACCACAAAGAATCACAAATCATTATAATGTTTCTTTGTGCTACATTTTCCTTAAATTAATAGGGATAATGAAAGGGAAGTTCAGCTGCAGCCTGAAAACTCCTTCTAAAGCAGCATCTGAAGACATCTTTATGAAGCAATCTTAACCTAAAGGGGAATTTACTTATGCCAAAGGAATCTCCCCCACTACACATTTTAGGGGGCAGCATATATTTTGAATGTCTTTACTTTCAGTAAACATAAGATTCTTCAGGATGTATATCATGAAGAGTTTGGTTTTTCTAGGTAAAGGGTTGTGATATTTTAGAGCAATTGTTGTCCAAAGAGCAGAAAGACTTTTTCTTGCAAAGATAACACTGAATGAATTGAGTCTTTTTATAAGGCAATCAGGTTTCCAGGTGGTGCTAGTGGTAAAGAAGCTGCCTGCCAGAAGACTCAAGAAACACAGGTTATATTCCCGGATCAGGAAGATCCCTTGGAGGAGGGCATGGCAACCCACTCCAGTATTATTGCCTGGAGAATCCTATGGACAAAGGAGCCTGGCAGGCTACGATCCATTGGGTCTCAAAGAATCAAACACAACTGAAGCGATTTAGCATGCAAGCATAAGGCAATCAGTGAAGAAATTGTAACTTTGGGACTGTTCCAATGGTGAAGACTCCATTCTACCAATATATGGAATCTGGGTTCAATCCCTGGTCAAAGAGCTAAGATCCCACTTGCCACAACCAGGAATTCGAATACCACAATGAAGATTGAAGATCCTGCGTGCTGCACCTAAGACCTAGAACAGCCAAATAAATAAATTTTTAAAAATAGAAAATAAATAAAACATGTTGCCAAAAACATTAAAAAAATAAATTGGAGCTTCAATATGACAGAAAGACATCAGTTACAAAAAACGTTCTTAAAAGTTTTTCATTATTGTTTTAAACATAGCTCCTTATTAAAACAACAACAAAGATAATTGAATCAAGCATTCCCATGTTGCAGGTGAGGTCTTTCTTCGAGCTGCATCAGAAGTCACCGCACTGTTGTCCTCTCCCTCTGCTCCTGCCACTTTGGATGAGAAGACAAAGATGGTTCATCAGAGGCCAAGTTCACGGCTCCTGACATGATCGCTCTTCCCAGAACAATTTGACTTACCAGTGAGGACACTGGCCAACCACACTTCCTTCCTGTTTTCACTTTAGACAATGGAAGGAAGTTCATAGAATGGCAATGTAACTGCCGTTAATAGTGTAGAATTGGCCTAGTGGCAAATATCCACTATTATTCTTATAATCTTACATTCCTTAGCAATAGAAAGAAATACTGGCTTTTCAGTCATGTGCATATAGAAATTTTTTAAACCCACACTCTCTGTAGAAAAATTCAGGAATTTTCTTAAAAGCGTACCTGCTATTGAAAGCAAAACATACAACCAACTCAAAATCAAAAGTCGTTTCAATTCCAGTTCCAAAACACTGTTCAGGGAGCTGGAACGGTCTCTTGTGAGGAAACAGTTCTATCTTAGGATACGTTTGTTTTAATCTTTGAACATTTTAATGATTGTGATATAGCTGAGAATGAAGTCTTGTGTGGGAGTCTAATTGCACCAATGAGGAAATCAGAAAGGTAGACTCTGACAACTTAAAAAAAGCTAAAAGTAATGGTTTGTTCTGAGTCCCTCATGAACTGAAATTCTCAAGCAGAGTCTGGATTGGGTAGAATGAACAAGTGTTTTTGGCGACTTATGGAGCAGGCTAATGGCAGATTTTTCTGTTATTTCTAGCTTTTGTGTACCAGATGCTCTACTGTTCAGCTTGTCCTGCTGCTGCTGCTGCTGCTGCTAAGTCACTTCAGTCGTGTCCGACTCTGTGTGACCCCATAGACGGAAGCCCACCAGGCTCCCCCATCCCTGGGATTCTCCAGGCAAGAGTGGGTTGCCATTTCCTTCTCCAATGTGTGAAAGTCAGCTTGTCCTAGTAGGTCTTTATTCTTTAATCTCATCCAAGCAGCTAGGGAAAATTTAAAGGTACATTGCTACCAAATGTGCTGATGTGGAAACAAACATACTAGTCTTTGGATTTGAACTTTGGTTCAATCCACTGTTTGGGCAAATCTTTTCTCTAACTTAACATCCCTTCCATCATCTCTGATATCACAATTTTAATGACTAACTAGCTGGCAAGTTTATACAATGAGGAATAAATGAGATATAGTATGACACCAATACAAACTAAGCTAAAAACTGAGGCATTGTTCTTGACTTTCTCGCCCCCATAAGCTTCTGATTCCTAAATTCAAGAAATGAGCAAGGACTGCCATCTCTGCCTTCCAGTTATACTCCAAATCCACTCTGTCTCCACAGCATTACCATGTTAACTCAACAGCCATCATTTCTCACCCAAGGGACTGAGTTAGCATCCTAAGTGGTCATTTTTCTCTCCTAGCCTTATACACATGGTCTCCAGGGTGATATCTTAAAAATATAAATAAAATGTCATATTTATCTCCTGCTCAAAACCCTCCAGTGAGTTTCCATCTTATTCAGTTTAAATTCAAAGTTCTTCTCATGGCCTACAAGTTCCTGCATCTCCTCGACTTGTCACCTCTCCCACTCTGATCCAGTCTCAGCAGGAGGGCACACTGTACTTGTTTTGGAGTTCTTGGAAAACTCTCCCCCTGGCTGTCTCTGAAAGGCCCTTCTTGTCCTTTGGGTTTTTGTGTTATTAGATGCTTTCCCAGAATCTAATTTAGAAGAGCTACCCACCAGCCACTTTCTACTCTTACCCTGTTGTACTTTCTTCATAAGAGTCATCACCAGTTACAAATACCTTATTCACTTTCTTGTTCACTGTCTCTCTCACTCTGAAATACAGGATTCACCATTGTATTTTCAGCACAAAGGTAAATACCTTCTAGAGTGTATCCAAAAAGCAAAGCATTCATAAACACATAACTCTTACTCTGCTTAACATGGAGAAAATGTTCGGTTAAAATCATTGTTAACTATCCTTCTACCCTTGGGCAAACTCCGGGAGATGGCGGAGATGGTGAAGGACAGGGAAGCCTGGTGTACTGCAGACCATGGGGGCATGAAGAGTCAAACATGACTTGGTGACTGAACAATAATACCTTTCTATTGAATTTCCAGTGTATGATTCTCTACCTCAATATTACCTAATATTTCTCTAGGAAATTGAAAACTAAATTTAGCCCTTTCTTCTGCCACTTTTGGCTTTGCTAGCCCTTCTTTATTTTTCTTGAACAGAAATCTGAAGTCATTAATTTTAGATTTTTCTTTTGTTGTAATAGAAGTATTTTGCTCTATATATTGCTTTTAAGCACTGCTTTTACTTCACCTCACAAATTTTGACTTGCATTTTTACTTTTATTCAATTCAAACACTCTCTAATTCCCCTTTTAATTCTTTCTTGATGTGGTGGTTATTTAGTTGTATACTATTTTATTTGCAAATATTTGGAAGCTTTTAGGATATCTTTTTGTTTCTGATTTCAAATTGAATTCCTTTGTGATCTGAGTAGATATTTTGGTATGACTTGAGTACGTTTAAATGTATTGAGATTTTTTTTTAAGGTCCAGAATTTGATCTATCATGATAAGTAGTCTGAGTGGACTTGAAAAAAAATTTAATTCAGCAGGTAATAGTAGTAATCTGTATATATAAAGTTGCTTGACAGTTGTTCAAGTCTATATTTTTATTGTTTATTTAATTGTCCAATCAGTTATTGAGATGAGGTGTCTAAATATCCATCACTGTAAAAGTTTCTATTTCTTCTTGCAGATCTAAGAGTTCTTGCCTCATGTCTTTTGAATTTCTGTTATTGAGTGCATGAGCAGTTCCTTGATGAATAGAACCTCTCTGATCCTGGAAATGTTTTTTTGCTCTGAAATTTATCACCTCTGATACTAATATAGCCTCTCTAATTGTGTTTGGTCAGTATCAGTATGCACACATTTTCCATAATTTAAATTATTTGTAGCATTATATTTATATTGGTTTCAGGAATTCCTTGGCAGTCCAGTGGTTAGGACTCCACACTTTCACTCTTAGGGCCTGGGTTCAACCCCTGGTCAGGAAACTAATCCCATAAACTGAGGAGCATGGCCAACAAATTAAGTAAAAATCAAGCAGATTCACTATAGGCAGAATATAGTTGAGTCTTGATTTTATTCCAACTTAATAATCTCTACTTTTTAATTGGGGCAATTATATATTTAATATATCTATTGATATGGTGGAGTTTAAATTTACTGTCTTACTATATACTTTACATTTGTTACATGTGTTTTATTTCTCTTTTCTATGTTTATTAATATCTATACATTTTTTAGAATATAGAAATAATAAAATGAAATTCTCTTTTTGATTTCTGCTGCTGCTGCTGCTAAGTCACTTCAGTCATGTCCGACTCTGTGTGACCCCATAGATGGCAGCCCACCAGGCTCCCCCGTCCCTGGGATTCTCCAGGCAAGAACACTGGAGTAGGTTGCCATTTCCTTCTCCAATGCATGAAAGTGAAAAGTGAAAGTGAAGTCGCTCAGTCATGTCTGACTCATAGCGACCCCACGGACTGCAGCCTACCAGGCTCCTCCATCCATGGGATTTTCCAGGCAAGGGTGCTGGAGTGGCTTGCCATTGCCTTCTCCGTTGATTTCTGAGATACAGCTTTTTGTTGTGTTCCCTCAGTGGTGATTTAGGATTTCCAGTATACATATTAACATATAGGGATAATACACTCCTTCATATATCTTTTAATAGAATATTAGTTTTTTTCTTTTCTGATCTTTGTGCTGTTATTGTGATATATTTTAGTTCTGTATATAAATACCATATTATACCATTATTTTTTGCTTTATACAGTTAATATATTTTCAGTTCAGTTCAGGTCAGTTCAGTCACTCAGTCGTGTCTGACTCTTTGCAACCCCGTGAATCACAGCACACGAGGCCTCCCTGTCCATCACCAACACCTGGAGTTCACTCAAACTCATGTCCATCAAGTCGGTGATGCCATCCAACCATCTCATTCTCTGTCGTCCCCTTCTCCTCCTGCCCCCAATCCCTCCCAGCATCAGAGTCTTTTCCAGTGAGTCAACTCGTTGCATGAGGTGGCCAAAGTATTGGAGCTTCAGCTTTAGCATCAGTCCTTCCAATGAACACCCGGGACTGATCTCCTTTAGAATGGACTGGTTGGATCTCCTTGCAGTCCAAGGGACTCTCAAGAGTCTTCTCCAACACCACAGTTCAAAAGCATCAATTCTTTGGCGATCAGCTTTCTTCACAGTCCAACTCTCACATCCATACATGACCATGGGAAAAACCATAGCCTTGACTAGATGGACCTTTGTTGGCAAAGTAATGTCTCTGCTTTTTAATATGCTATCTAGGTTGGTCATAACTTTCCTTCCAAGGAGTAAGCGTCTTTTAATTTCATGGCTGCAATCAGCATCCGCAGTGATTTTGGAGCCCAAAAAAATAAAGTCTGACACTGTTTCCACTGTTTCTCCACCTATTTCCCATGAAGTGATGGGACCAGATGCCATGATCTTAGTTTTCTGAATGTTGAGCTTTAAGCCAACTTTTTTCACTCTCCTCTTTCACTATTTAAATGAGGACAAACGTGAAAATTATCTCTTAGCTACCATTTCCTGTACTCTTCTTTGGGTAGATACAGATTCCATGTTGTATCATTTATTATTCTTTATAGTTCTCCTTTTATTGTAGTGAAGATCTGCTGATAATTAATGATTTCTGCTTTTCTGTGCATATAAATTTTTATTTCACCTTTTTAGAGAAATATATACTATTTTACTTTAAAATTCTAGGTTAATATATATTTGATAAGCTGGAGATAATAACCCAAGCTTTCCCATCCCTTACATTGTTTCGGACCAAAAATCCGTCACTTTCATCTTTGTTCATGAAATGTATCTTTCGTAAACTACTTTCAACCTTTACTCTTTATCACTGATTTTTAAGCAATTCATTGTCATATGTATACGTTATATTTTTTGTTCGTATTCACTGAAATTTTTTGACATGCCAGATCACAGTTTTCATCAAATTTTGAAGTAAATCGCCATTAATTGTAAAGTATATATGTATATATATATATATATATATACACACACACACATATATTTGTCATCCTCACTTTATTTTGGAGGTATCAATTATGTATATTTTGGCCACTTGAAGTTTTATTAAACTACATTGACTTTTTCAGAATATTTTATCCCTCTGTTTCATTGGATAGTGTCGTTAGCTGTGCCTTCAATACACTGATCCTTTTTCCTGCAGTATCTCAGTTCAGTTCAGTTCAGTCGTTCAGTCATGTCTGACTTTTGGGACCCCATGGACTGCAGCATGCCAGGCCTCCCTGTCCATCACCAACTCCCAGAGTTTACTCAAACTCATGTCCATCTAGTCAGTGATGCCATCCAACCATCTCATCCTCTGTTTCCCCCTTCGCCTCCTGCCTTTAGTTTTTTCCATCATGGTCTTTTCAAATGAGTCAGCTCTTCACATCAGGTGGCTAAGGTGTTAGAGTTTCAACTTCAACATCAGTCCTTCCAATGAATGGACTCCTTTAGGATGGACTGGTTGGATCTCTTTGTGGTCCAAGGGACTCTCAAGAGTCTTCTCCAACACCACAGTTCAAAAGCATCAATTCTTCGGCACTCAGCTTTCTTTATAGTCCAACTCTCACATCCATACATGACCACTGGAAAAACCATAGCCTTGACTAGATGGACCTTTTTTAGCAGAGTAATGTCCCTGCTTTTTAATATGCTGTCTAGGATGGTCATCACTTTTCTTACAAGGAGTAAGCGTCTTTTAATTTCATGGCTGCAGTCACCATCTGCTGTGATTTGGGAGTTCCAAAATAAAGTCAGCCACTGTTTCCCCATCTATTTCCCATGAAGTGATAGGACCGGATGCCATGATCTTAGTTTTCTGAATGTTGAGCTTTAAGCTAACTTTTTCACTCTCCTCTTTCACTAGTGTGGGTTAATCCCACCTAGTATTTTCCATCTCTGACACTGTAGATTTCATCTTCAGAAGGTAAATTTAGGTCCTGTTAAAAATTCTTTTCCATATTCTAATCAACATTTTTAGTCTTCCTTATAGTTTCTTGAGCCTATGGAATATAATTGTATTAACATCTCCTAATGTTCTTGACTATTAATTCTATGATGTGTCATTTCTGGTTTCGTCTTAACGGGTTGTTTTTTTCTTGCTTCTTTGTAAGAATACCAGGTAATTTTTTTTTTAAATCAAACGTCAGACATTGTCCATTTTACCTTGTTGGGTGCTAAGTTTGGCTAGATGGCTTGTTTTATAAATATTATTTTGTGTATCCTGAAACCATAGCTAAGTTACTAGGAATCAATTTGATCCTTTGGAGTCTTGGTTTCAGGATTTGTGAGGCAAGATCAATGCACCATTAAGTCTGGTGTTAATTTTCACCCCATGGTAATGAAGCAATCCCGTCCTAAGACTGACACATGCTACATTCTTTACGAGGTATTCCACTAAGGCTATTAGAAACAGGTACTATTCTTGACCCTGTGTGATCCCCAGGCACTATTTTTTTCTTTTTTTCCCCCACAGTTCTCTGAGGATTTGTGTAGTTTGCTCAGCCTGTGTGATGATTAGTACTGAAATGAAAACCCAAGGGAGTTTCTCCGTAGATGTTTGGTGTATTTTCTCTGAGACCTCTCCTCCCCCTAGGACTCTCCTCTGTGAATTCCTGGCCACCTTGTCCTCCCAGGACATCCAGGTTCATGTCCTGAGAGTCTGGACTCTGTCTGGATTGTCACTGTCCGCACTATGTCCTGAAAACTATCCACAGTAAGTAAGCTGCAAAACAGACTTATCTCACTTATTTCCCCTCTTTTAGGAGTAACTATTCTTCATTCCCTGATATCAACTGTCTTGTGAGCTAAATTCTTAAGTTCAATTTATTTTTTAATCTTTTTAACAATTATTTTATTGAAGGATAAATTTGCAATGTTTCAGGCATACAGTAAAGTGATTCAGTGTTGGTGGTGGTTTAGTCACTAAGTCACCTCTGACTTTTTGTGACCCCTTGGATTGGAGCCCACCAGGCTTCTCTGTCCATGGGATTCCCCAGGCAAGAATATTTGAATGTGTTGCCATTTCTTTCTCCAGGGGAACTTCCCAACCCAGAATAAGTTATTATAAGATATGGACTATACTTCCCTGTGCTGTACAGTAGGTCCTTGTCAGTTGCTTTACCTTTCAAGGCACAAAGATAAATCTGATCCCTGTTTCTCCATCTTGATCAGGATAGAACATCAACCATTAAGCCCACTTTTCATAGATTTTTGTGAAATTTAAGAAAGCTACTGATCACAGACATGCTGATGATTCAAAAAAATCTAAACAACATGATAAATACCCACTCATGATAGATAGCCCCATATGCTAGTAACTAAGAAAACAGGACTAGAAGCAAAATACGTCCTAAATATTTAGGGAAGAAGCATAATGAATAATGAAAAGCAAAGTAAGTCTTGGAAATACAACCAAACTTAAGAAGACCAGAGAACTAGAGGTGACAAGGGAAGGGTTATACAATTAACTGAGTGAGGAGACACTGGGATTTTGATCAGGCACCATTAGTGGTTTTCTTTGCACACATGTGTGCCAGATTCACCATGGTTAGTTGGTTTCTGCTAGAGCACTGAGTCCTTCAATGGGTTGATGGCTTTATGGCATTCTTCTACCATGCTGGGACTCAGGCTACATTGAACAACTGGCTTAGACAGCTGCAGCCATGGTTGACAGGTAACCGAAGCAAGGAATTGTGCGTGTAGTCCAGTTGTTTACCCTTCCCTGTTGAATGTGAAAGTGAAAGTCTTTCAGCCTTGTCCAACTCTTGTGATACCATGGACTATATAGTCCATGGAATTCTCCAGGCCAGAATACTGGAGTGGGTAGCTGTTTCCTTCTCCAGGGGATCTTCCCAATCCAGAGACTGAACCCAGGGATTGAACCCAGGTCTCCCACATTGCTGGCAGATTCTTTACCAGCTGAGCCACCAGGGAAGCTCAAGAATACTGGAGTGGGTAGCCTATCCTTTCTCCAGTGGATCTTCCCGACCTAGAAATCAAACTGGGATCTCCTGTGTTGCAGGCAGATTCTTTACCAGCTGAGCTACACTAGCTGTTAAATATTACTGGAACACATACTGCACTCAGTAAACTGGTAACTGTCTATAGATAACAAAGCACTTTACTGTCTATTATCAATTTTACTCTACTTTCTTCAATCCACAATTTTATGGAAACATCCTAATTTTTGTGTGAATCAGGTTGTTTTTCTCTAATAATACTTCAGATTTATAATAATTTGATTATTTATTCCACAAATATCCATTAGATATCTAATTTCTTGATATTTTAATTATGACTGATTTTTACTAATACCAGTCTTTGATAACTTGGAATGTAACTAGTGCTGCTACTTTCTTCTTATCCTTGTAATGGTGGTGTAGTCAGTGTGAAAAACATTTGTTATAACAAGGTTGATTGTATCTTTATTTCATGTTGAAAGACAAAGAGATCTTTAGGTCTGAAATCAACTCTATTACCACAATGACTGAACAGAAAAGAAGGGGAAATTTTCATCATTTTTAAAGTAAGATGAACACATTATTACCTAGAAATACATTTCATCTAGAGATAGTCATTGTGTCATAAATTTATCTACTTTGTTAGGGATGAATATTTTAAGCTTTTTAAAATCTGTCTCCCATATTCTGTGCTTTAACTCTTTATTCTAGCTTCCCTTCATCAATACATTTGATATTATGGGTTTCCATATGTTTTATCAAAGTGTTGTATTTAATGGATATATATATATATATATATACACTGGATCTAATATAACATAAATGTTACATAGGAGTCAGTCTTATGATGATGACTTCATCTTATGTTTAAGGCATATTTATTTCCTCAGTTTCATCCTTTTATTTCACATTTCTTTTTTATTTTTATTTATTGCCTAACAACACTTCTTAGTTTAGACTGATAGAAACATCAAAATTACATGATTTTTCTTCTCAGCATAGGTCTAGAGAATGGTTTGCTCAATTTCTGGAAAAGTTTCATTGCTATGCTGGTAAAGTGGCTGGTAAATAGGGAAATTCCATCAACTTTACAAAGAGCATCTATAAAAACCCTACAATTTACAATATACTTAATGTTGAAAGATTGAATACTTTCTAAGATTGAGAATAAGACAAAGAAGCCCACACTTACCATTCTTTTTCAACATGGTTTTGGAAGTTTTAACCAACAAAGAAGAAAAGAAAACACAAAGTATACAGATTGGAAAGGAAAAAATTAAAACTGCCCTGATTTGTAGATGGTTTCGTTGACTGTGTAGAAAATCTCAAGAAATGTACTACCCAACCCCTACAAACACCCTCAGACCTCTTATAATCTATGAATTAGTTCAACAAAGATGTAGAAGAGAAGGTTGACACATAAAAATCAATTGCATTTCTATATAACAATGAACATGTAAAAACTGAAAAGTATAAATCTATTCACAATTCTTCAAAAAGTTACATATGTAGGTATGAATCTAATAAAATATATACAGAACTTATATGCTGAATACTGTGCAATGTTGAAGAAAAAAATTAAAAGATCTAAATAAATGAAGGACATACCATGTTCATGGATTGGAAGAGACATAGTAAAGATGTCAATGCTCCACAAACTGATATAGAAGAAAACTATTTTGAGAAAGAAGAGGAAATTTTGAGGAATCAATTACTTGATTTCAAAACTTATTAAATAGTAACAGTAACCATGACTCTGGTATTGGTGGAAGGATAGACTCATGGATCAAGAGAATAGAAAAAAATATCCAAAATACAAGTGTACTAAATTGGTTTCAGTAAAGGTGATACAGCAATTAAAAGGAGACAGGATAGCCTTTTCAGCAAATGGTACTGTAATTTGCCATTTCTGGGCCAAAAAGTGAAAAAAATTCCTACCTCAGTTTTACAACTTATACATAATTTAATTCAAAGTGAATTGTGTAATTAAATGTAAAACTATAAAACTTTCAGGGAAAAGTAGGAGAAATTCTTCATAATTTGGGGTTAAGGCAAGATTTGTCCAACTTCACACAAAAATGTGTGTGTGTTAGTCACTCAGTCATGTCTGATTCTTTGCAATCCCGTTGGCTCTGTAGCCTGCCAGGCTCCCCTGTCCATGAAATTCTGCAGGGAAGAATACTGGAGTGGCTTGCTACTTTCTTCTCCAGAGGATCTTCCTGACCCAGGAATTGAATCCAGACCTCCTGCATTGCAGGCAGATTCTTTACCATCTGAGCTACACAAAAACATGGTTCATAAAACAAAAAACTGGCAAATTGAACTTCATCAAAAGTTAACTGTGCTCTATACAAAAAAAAAAAAAATCAGGCTAAAAATGGGTGGAAATATTTGCAATTGACATATATGAAAAGGGACTTGTATCTATAACACATAAATAGCTCTCCAAACTCAATATTAAAAAGATAAACAACCCAATTAGAAATTGGGAAAATACATGAAGATGCATTTCAGTAATGAAGATGGCAGATAAGCACACAAAGAAATGTTCGATATCATTAGCCATTAGAGAAATGCAAGTTAAACCAAAAGTAAAAAGTACTACTACAATAAGAACGGCTAAAACAAAAAAGCTGTATCACCTAAAAGCATGAAGGAATGCAGAGAAGCTCGATCACTGGTACACTTTTGCAAATAGCTTTGTAAAATGGTACAACCACACTTGAAAATAGTCTTCCGTTCCGTTCCGTTCAGTCGCTCAGTCGTGTCCGACTCTTTGCGACCCCGTGGACTGTAGCCTACCAGGCTTCTCCATCCATGGGATTCTCCAGGCAAGAATACTGGAGTGGGTTACCATTTCCTTCGCCAGGGGATCTTCCCGACCCAGGGATCGAACCCGGGTCTCCCTCATCGGAGGCAGACGCGTTAACCTCTGAGCCACCAGGGAAGCCCAAAAATAGTCTTACAGCATCATAAAGAAGAATAAACATGCAATTCTCATGTGACCCACAAATTACACTCCTAAGCTTTTTTCCCAGAAAAGTGAAGATATCTGTCCACACAAAAACCTGTACATGAATATTTTAATAACTCCATTTGTAAAATACAAAGGTGTAAATAACCTAGAGGGCCTTCATTGGGTGAATGGTTAAACAAACTGGTACATCTGTACCATGGAATTTTATTCACCATTCAAAAAAAGTATGAAGTTTTGATATTTCCAAGAACCTGGATGAATCTCAAGGGAATTATATTGAGTGCAAAAAGCCAGTGCAAAGGCTGGATAGTGTATAATTCCATACATATAGTATTCTTATCAGTGGTAGCATTTAAGGATGTTTGTGGTGATGGAAAATTTCCACATCTTGGCTGAATTAGTTTCAGAATTGATCTTGTGACATTGTACTTTGATTTTCAAGATATTATCATGAGGAAAAACTGATTAAAGGGCATTATTTCTTACAACTTCAGGGGACTCTACAGTATCTCAAAATAAAAAGTTCAGTAAAATGAATTAAAAATAAATTCCTTTTTCTAAAATCAAGGGAAAAATAAAATTAGCCGATTTTAAAATTAAGCCGGTTAAGAAAGATTTCTAAAAATAGGTGTTTTATTTCCATTATAAAAGTCAGTGAGAATCTAAATTATGTAAGAAAGGCTCAGAAAGCAGAAAAAAACAGATCTATTATAGTTTTGCATGTAGAAAGAAAACCTATAAAAGTTGTAAAATATTGGAATGGTGGCTTGTTCTTTAAAAAAATAAATGGAGCAAGTAGACAATTACCTTTGTGAATCATTTGAGAAAGGCTTCAGTTCCACTTAGCACTTGGGCTAAGGTGACCTCCTGAGACTCTCTTTAATTCTGTGAATTTTATTTCTAATAGCTTTCAATTTTGCTATAGAATAAAACATGAATGTCTAATGCAGTTAATCTTGGAAAAATACCAAATAGCATTTCAGTGACAAAAATGATGATGATTTTTGAAAGGGTTGACATGAAATACAAAAGAAGACCTTAAATTCATAACCATAAATATAACATTGAAATGTAAAATATATAATGGCTTTTTTCCAGAAAATAAGACTACTACTCTTAAAATTTCCTGTAAAATATTCACTTTTCCTGACAATACATTTTATTTAGAAAATTTTGCCTACGTTATAGAGATTTTGACTTAGACCTGTGGTGGTGTGAATATAAAAATAGATAACAAAAAGAGTGTCTTTGTTTCCAAAGATTTCACTATTGTAACTCATTATAAAAGAAGACAGAAGAAAATAAGTGCTAAATGCTGATTAAAAAACAAACCAATATGCACTTTAAAGACAGAAAAGGAGCTATGCATTTGCATTGTTTCCTTTATTCACTGTCTTAGCCTATTCAGGCTGCTATACCAAAAATACTACAGACTGGGTAGCTTATTTATTTCTCATCGTTCTGAAGGCTGGCAGGTCCAAAATCAAGGTTCTGGCAGACCAGAGACCACTTCTTGGTCACAGAGGGGGGGGTCTTCTCACTGTGTCCTCACAGGTAGAAGGAGTAAGGGACAAGGCACCTCCCAGGGGTCTCTTCCATAAGGGCACAAATCCCACTCATGAGGGCTCCACTCTCCTGAACTAATCACCTCCCAAATGTCCTACCTCCTAATGTCATTAAGGAATTAGATTTCAGCATATAAATTTGAGAGGGGAAGGGCAGATAAAGCGTTCAGTCTATAGTACTTTCTTTCTCCAGGGAATACTGCTTCCAGGAGTATTGGTCTCAGGCTCTCTTTATAAGGCACTGAACCTAAGAGTGACTCACTGAATCAATGTGTTTGAGCAAACTCCAGGAGACAGTGAAGGACAGGGAAGCCTGGCATGCTGCAGTTCATGGGGTCACAAAGAGTCAAATACAACTTAGCAACTGAACAATACCAACAACAGCCCAAGAGAGGAACCAGAGAGATGGGTACTGCATCCTAAAAGGGCAAGTTCCCTTGGGGCTGAACAGCACAACATGTGAAAAAGCTATTGGTAGGTGAAGTTGGAAAAACAGTTTTCAGTTGTGTGAACTGATCCTATTTGTAATGCCAATTGTCTTGCAGTTCACACTGTCTGAACTGTTTGCTGAATCCAGGGCAAGCAAGGCTTGAACTAAGAGGCTGGAAGAAGACACAAGGAGCCATAGGAACTGCAGACATGTTTATTCTCTCCTGGCTGGCACAGGAACCGTCACACAGCCTCTCTCCTGGCTAACACAGTAACCAAAACCATGATGTAGCCGTAGCGGAACCATAACATAACCTCACATAACATAACCATGATGCTGCTCCAGTGTAACCCCAATACAGCAGCAGCCAGAGCTTTCATGGTGAAGCTCATACAGGCAGACATACTGCACACAACCCCCATGGCTTTTCGAGGTGGAACTTATATATCAAAAGTAGCCCATGTCCAAACGAATACCTCGTGACGTGCATGTGCAGTGTTATAAGTGATCTCAGCTGTTACATAATCATTATTTACATCACATGGGCAAGAGTGAGAGGCCATGGGGTGAGAGAGCCTGACCATTACATCTTGGCTAATTTGCTCTTTCCTTACCCTCCACCTCTTCACGGTCTCTCACCTCACAATCTACACACAGTCCATCTTCCATGATATTCCCTTGATGAGTAACACTGACCCTTGAACTTACATCTTGCAACATCAGTAGGTGCTGCAACAACAAACAGTTACATTCCCCAACACAGACCAAAACCCAACACCAGATATCACCTGGAACTCACATAGCAGTCCTTGCCCTCGTGGGGCTAGAAGAGCCACCCACCAATTGTGGTGTGCCTCTGTCTTCCATGGCCAAGTCCAGTCTACCATTAGTCCTTGTGAAAATCAGGAAAGTCTCCACAGGGGAAACTCCACCCCTGTGGGGTTTTATTCACTTCACTTCACTTCAGTCTCTCAGTCATGTCCGACTCTTTGCGACCCCATGAATCACAGCACGCCAGGCCTCCCTGTCCATCACCAACTCCGGAGTTCACTCAAATTCATGTCCATTGAATCGGTGATGCCATCCAGCCATCTCATTCTCTGTCGTCCTCTTCTCCTCCTGCCCCCAATCCCTCCCAGCATCAGAGTCTTTTCCAGTGAGTCAGCTCTTCGCATGAGGTGGCCAAAATATTGGAATTTAAGCTTTAGCATCAGTCATTCCAATGAACACCCAGGACTGATCTCCTTTAGAATAGATGGGTTGGTTTTATTAAGGACCTGCAAAACCCCACAGACGTTGGGCCCATCCCTTCAAAGAGGGGATTTTTTGTGGCATTCAGAGCCTATCCACATGATTCCAAATGCTTTCAGTTCAGTTCAGTTCAATTGCTCAGTTGTGTCCGACTCTGCAACCCCGTGAAGCACAGCACTACAGGCTTCCCTGTCCATCACCAACTCCTGGAGTTCACTCAAACTCATGTCCATTGTTTTGGTGATGCCATCCAACCATCTCACCCTCTGTCATTCCCTTCTCCTCCTGCCCTCAATCTTTCCCAGCACCAGGGTCTTTTCAAATGAGTCATCTCTTCGCATCAGGTGGCCAAAGTATTGGAGTTTCAGCTTCAACATCAGTCCCTCCAATGAACACCCAGGACTGATCTCTTTTAGGATGGTCTAGTTGGATCTCCTTGCAGTCCAAGGGATTCTCAAGAGTCTTCTCCAACACCACAGTTCAAAAGCATCAATTCTTTGGTGCTCAGCTTTCTTTATAGTCCAACTCTCACATCCATACATGACTACTGGAAAAACCATAGCCTTGACCAGACGGACCTTTGTTGGCAAAATAATGTCTCTGCTTTTTAATATGCTGTCTAGGTTGGTCATAAATTTCCTTTCAAGGACCAAGCCTCTTTTAATTTCATGGCTGCAGTCACCATCCGCAGTGATTTAAGAGCCCAGAAAAATTAAGTCAGCCACTGTTTCCACTGTTTCCTCATCTACTTGCCATGAAGTGATGGGACTAGATGTCTTGTTCTTAGTTTTCTGAATGTTGAGCTTTCAGTCAACGTTTTTACTTTCTTCTTTCACTTTCATCAAGAGCCTCTTTAGTTCTTCACTTTCTGCCATAAAGGTGGTGTCATCTGCATATCTAAAGTTTCATACTGTTCTAAATCTACAAGAGAATCAGAGGTTAGCAGCACATCACAGGACACAACCTTTACAGTACACTGTTTTAACTCTAGGATACAGCTTAAATCTTTACAGTCTAAATCTACATAATTTGGCTGCCATATCCTTCAGCGTATGCACTAGGATCAGGAAATTGCTCTAGTTGCCATAAGCAAGACTGCATTCGGCACCAGTGATAACCAGAGCTATTACTGTTTGTACATTAGCTAGTGCCCAGTGAATTGCAAGTTCTACATGGGGTCTCCGATCCCTGCTTGGGCTCTTCAGTAGGGCACCTTGGTCTGAGTCCTATTCAAAGCAGAAAAGGGCATCATTGAAAGGAACATCCTTGGGCACCATGTAACTGAACTGCCTGTATCTCTTGCTGTGGGTGCTTCCCAAACTTGGTAAACTGCTGCTCCATTCTCAGTTGCCTCCGTAGCTCTAGGAGCAGAGCATTGGGCTGCTTATCAATTTTATTTCTGTCAAATCCTGCTGCCAGAAAATCAGCCCACATTTGCATTGTTGTCACCTGGGTGGGGTGACAGCTTGAGCCCCCTTCAAGGTCTTCACACTTCTAATCCCATTTTCCTGCCATAGCCCCTCTATTTCTCCCAAAATAACCACTATTGAGGTCAAGTCCTAGATGGGGTGCCCCACATAGTGTGCAAAAATAGCAGTCAGGAATTCAAAAGAGGTAGACAGGTCATTGTTCAAAATGGCGTCTTGAATGCTGCCAGTAAAATGCTCATCATCTGGGCCTTGAATACTTGGGTTAAACATCGACTGCTTCATCCGCAGTTCTCTCACCACTTGGCATAGGTATGTTATTCACTCACAGTATCCAGGAACCCTCTCATATTTGACCACACATTGCAGATGGCAGTGCTAATCCACTCCATGAGTCTGTTTTCTTGATTAGATGCACCTTGTATGAGTCATCTAGCGTTCTGAAACCTTTGTCTCAACCAGAGGTGAGTGGTTATAGTGGTTATATATGCCAGTCATTTTATTCTGTCTCCAACACATATGATACTGTCTACTCCTGTGTCCCAAAGTCACAAAAGCCATGCTGCCAAGGATTTCCCTTGTTTTTGCCGAAACTGCATACCCAAGTCAATCAACTCTGCCTGAGTATATGATCAATATATCATGAAGCCAGTTGTACTGAGGACTCCTTGAGGATGCCCCTCCTGGGCCATAGGCCACTCATGCTTTACTTTTTTCTGAACAATGGTCCTCACTGCCAAGAGGGAACCTGCAGTCTCAGAACCTTAGTCTCATAATGTTCATCATCACCATCACTTAACATCTCGCTGTCAGAGCTGCTGGGTTCTTCAAGCCGTGGTGTTCTTGCTCTTATGCCAATATACATTGCTCTAGTTTTTCCAAGCATCTCTGAATATTGTGTACCAGTGCAGCATAGTGTGGGGCGTGATCCATATTTGCCTTCAGAATAGTCAGGAAAATCCACCCTATGGTGCCAGTGGCAGTCCATGCCACCTTGTTTGGCAAATGGGAACTCACCACCTGTAATGCAACGTCAGTGCTATCAGGTGACCCCCCAGTTGGAATTCCACTGAGCCCACTCCAAGAGGATTGCAGCCACAAGGTACCACCACATGCTATATGGTGACCACTGGCTTCCTCCCTCCGGTGGAGCCACAGGCTCTTCTACCTGCTGTGTATCCTGCCGACTCTTCCAATTGTTTCACTGATCCAGTTCCTGATGCCAATTGTCACACTGTTCACACTGTCCACACTGTTCGCTGAACCCAAAGTAGACAAGGCTCTAGCTAAGAGGCTGGAAAAAAACACTAGGAGCCATAGGAACTGCAGACACATTTATTCTCTCCTGTCTGGCATGGCGGCCATAACATAGCCCCTCTCTGGGCTGACATAGCTGCCATAGCACCAGCCACAACATAACCATAACACAGCCATAATGGAGCCATCACATAACCTCACATAACACAACCATGATGTTGGTCTAATGTACCCCAATGCAGCAGCAGCCCAGGCTTTCATGGCGAACCTCATACAGATGTACTTCAAACAACCACCAAGGCTTTTCCAGATGGAGCTGATATATCAAAAGTAGCTCGCGTCCAAGTTAAGTACCTGGTGACGTGCATGCGCAGGGCTATAAGTGATCTCAGCTGTTATATAAAACTTGTGGCATGCATACACAGTGCTATAAGTGATCTCAACTGTTCAATTCAGTTCAGTCGCTCAGTTGTATCTGACTCTGCGACCCCATGAACTGTAGCACACCAGGCTTCGCTTTCTATCACCAACTTCTTGAGCCTACTCAAACTCATGTCCAACCGGTCAGTGATGCCATCCAACTATCTCATCCTCTGTCATCCCCTTCTCCTCTTACCTTCAATCATTCCCAGAATCAAGATCTTTTCCAATAAATCAGTTCTTTGCATTAGGTGGCCAAAGTATTGGAGTTTCAGCTTCAACATCAGTCCTTCCAATGAATATTCAGGACTGATTTCCTTTAATATTGACTGGTTGAATCTTCTTGCAGCCCAAGGGACTCTCAAGAGTCTTCTCCAACACCACAGTTCAAAAGCATCAATTCTTCGGCACTCAGTTTTCTTTATAGTCCAACTCTCACATCCATACATGACTACTGGAAAAACCATAGCTTTGACTAGACAGACCTTTGTTGATAAAGTAATGTCTCTGCTTTTTAATATTCTGTCTAGGTTGGTCACTGCTTTTCTTTTAAGGAGCAAAATCTTTTAATTTCACAGCTGCAGTTACCATCTGCAGTGATTTTGGAGCCCCCAAAAATAAAGTCAGCCACTGTTTCCATTGTTTCCACATCTATTTGCCATTAAGTGATGGGACTAGATGCCATGATCTTAGTTCTCTGAATGTTGAGTTTTAAGCCAATTTTTTCACTCTCCTTTTGAACTTTCATCAAGAGGTTCTTTAGTTCTTTTTCACTTTCTGACATAAGGGTGGTGTCATCTGCATATCTGAGGTTATTGATATTTCTCCCAGCAATCTTGATTCCAGCTTGTGCTTCATCCAGCCCCAAATTTTGCATGATGTACTCTGCATATAAGTTAAATAAACAGGGTGACAATATATAGCCTTGCCGTACTCCTCTCCTCATTTGGAACCAGTCTGTAGTTCCATGTCCAGTTCTAACTGTTGCTTCTTGATCTGCATACAGTTTTCTCAGGAGGCAGGTCAGTTGGTCTGGTATTCCCATCTCTTTCAGAATTTTCCACAGTTTTTTTGTGATCCACACAGACAAAGGCTTTGGCATAGTCAATAAAGCAAATGTAGATGTTTTTAGGAATTCTCTTGCTTTTTTGATGATCCAGCAGATGTTGGCAATTTGATCTCTGGTTCCTCTGCCTTTTCTAAATCCAGATTGAACATCTAGAAGTTCACAATTCATGTACTGTTGAAGCCTGGCTTGGAGAATTTTGAGCATTATTTTGCTAGTGTGTGAGGCAAGAGTGAGAGGCCTTGGGGTGAGAGAGCCTGACCCTGCCATCTTGGCTAATTTGCTCTTTCCTACAAGTTGGATCTCAACTGCTTTGAAATTCATGTGAAGGATCTAGGGTGTATTTTTCTAAGCAGGTTTTTGATGAAGGTGGTGCTATTGTGTCTTCAACAATTGGGAAAAATAAATATGAAAGCTACGTAAATGACAAAATCAAAAAGAGAAAGATTATGGGCAAAAGGGCAATTAATAGGGAATTCATTTAGATGCTCTAGGTGGCACTGAAGTAAGAGGGTTCACATAGTCCATAATGGCTTTTTCAGTAATGGCAGCTGATTTTAAAGTAACAGACATTTCTCTAAAGAAGACATACAGATGGCCAACAAATACATGAAAAAATGCTCAACATCCCTCATAATCAGAGAAATGCAAATCAAAACCACAATGGGATACCATTTCACACCAGCCACTATAGAGAACAGTGTGGAGATTCCTCAAAAAACTGGAAATAGAACTGCCATATGATCCAGCAATCACACTCCTGGGCATACACACCGAGGAAACCAGAATTGAAAGAGACACGTGTACTCCAATGTTCATCGCAGCACTGTTTATAATAACCAGGCCA
The DNA here is from genome assembly GCF_049115385.1 of Moschus berezovskii. NCBI lineage: Eukaryota > Metazoa > Chordata > Mammalia > Artiodactyla > Moschidae > Moschus > Moschus berezovskii. The sequence continues at coordinate 44,978,165 of NC_142478.1, read as the reverse complement.
TGGAAGCAACCTAGATGTCCATCTGCAAATGAATGGATAAGAAAGCTTTGGTACATTTACACAATGGAGTATTACTCAGCAATTAAAAAGAATACACTTGAATCAGTTCTAATGAGGTGGATGAAACTGGAGCCTATTATACAGAGCGAAGTAAGCCAGAAAGAAAAGCACCAATACAGTATACTAACGCATACATATGGAATTTAGAAAGATGGTAGTGATAACCCTGTATATGAGACAGCAAAAGAGACACAGATGTATAGAACAGTCTTGGGACTCTGTGGGAGAGGGCGAGGGTGGGATGATTTGGGAGAATGGCTTTGAAACATGTATATTATCATATGTGAAACGAATCACCAGTCCAGGTTTGAAGCATGATACAGGATGCTCAGGGGATGACCCAGAGGGAGGATAAGGCGAGGAGGGAGGTGGGAGGGGGGTTCTATTGCGAGCAAAATGACACAAAGACAAGACACACAAAAGACAGACAAAGACACAACTCTAGCCGGAGGAAAAATTCTGCGCAAGCCCCCTTGCGGTTTATTTTTATATCCCGGTAGCTGGACACATACCAAAATCTAAGCAATGCATTCTTCTACCAAATAAGGACAAAAAGCCAAGCACATTCCAAGGACGGGAGGAACAAAGGGAGAAAGTGACCACAGCATGTTTACGAAGAAGCCTGTCCAGAACTCCAGCCTCTTCCTTATTTTTAAGGAGGGCGTGTTCCCTCGTATGCGAGCGGACTATTAACCTTGGATATTGTGTGCAGGCTTCTTGGCAGAACATCCTGTTTGCAAGCATGCTCTGCCTAGGCAGAGAGTCTTGTTTGCAGGCACTTCTCTGCTTCCTTAACCATTCTTTCTTGTGGTCACTGCCGGGCTCCTACAGGGTTCAAGAAGGGGAACACATGTATACCCGGGGCGGATTCATGTCAATGTATGGCAAAACCAACCAATATAATATTGTAAAGTAATGAGCCTCCAATAAAAAATAAATAATAAAATAAAATAATATTTAAAAAATCAATTAAAAAAAAAAGTGGATTTTAGGACTTCTGTGGTGGTCCAGCGTTTAAGAGTCCAATAATGCAGAGGGTGCAGGTTTGATCCCTGGTCAGTTAGCTAATATGCCACAGGCCTTGTGGCCAAAAGTAAACATAAAACAGAAACAATGTTGTTTTTTTAATAGAGACTTTAAAAATTGTTCACATTTTAAAAAATCTTTAAAAAGTGGGTTTTAAGATGAAACCCAGGCCTAGGTGGAGGGCAGGTTCTTTAGGTGAAATAGGCACAGGGGACTGAAGAAAAACTCTGAGTCTTGACTGTGTATGGGAAGCAGTTTGGCATATCTATCTGTAGATGTTAATAAGGAAGCCATAAAACAAAAAGGAAAATCTTCAGAATGGATGGGGTGGTGCTTGATGAGAAAGCTGCTTTTGTAAATGCTGAAATTTAAGGAATTTGTATAGGAAAAATCAAATAAATGAGATGGAAATTTTATTATATATATGTAGAAAGATATTATGAAGAGATCAAATGGCTTGTGAACATAGAAAAAGTTCTTGCATTTGAAGTTATGAGGTTATTACTGATCTTTGATGATGGTTTTATACATGGTAATCATGGCTCAGATGATACAGAATCTGCCTGCAATGCAGGAGACCTGAGTTTGATCCCTGGCTCAGGAAGTTCCCCTGGAGAAGGGAATGGCTACCCACTCCAGTATTCTTACCTGGAGAATTCCATGGACAGAGGAGCCTGGCAGACTACAGTTTATGGAGTTGCAAAGAATCAGACACACTGAGTAACTAACACTTCACTTTTCATTAAGGGAAAAACTACTTTCATGATGCCAGCCGGGGCATTTAAGTTATTTTACCATAGAGTTATCAGTGAAAGTAAACAAAAATGATAAAAGTAAAAAAGTAAGATAAATTTTAAGACTAGCTGTGACTTAACATTTATCTGTAGAGAAATGACCTGTGCAGATGCAGATAATTTATAGCACCAAAAGTATCTCATATTTTAAAAGCTAGTATTAATAAGACAATGTGGTTGTATTTACTTTTTAATATGTCAAATGTTTGTAAATATCTATACTGATTGATAATTTTATAATAACTTCAAATGTGAGTCTTGTTCATGTTCAGTATCTGCCCTTAACGTTCATTTCCATAAGAATCTAAAGACAAGACAAATGTAAGTAAACACAAATATCTAACCAAATTTCTTTCTGTAAAGATCACTATGCAGTGTCTCCCCAGACTGACATGAATGATTTCCCTATATTCCTCTTATAAGTAAGAATATTATTAGTTTATTGACTTAGCTAATGAGAAATCTCATCCACACTGAAGGGAACAGGAAGTAATATCTGACAACAAAATCAAAATGATCTCCAGCAGATAAATTTTGATTACTAAGTCCTAGAAGAGTTATTTCTTTCCTTTCACTTACATTATTATTTCAGTCATCGTTAACTTATAATAAGATTTTCTTTTTTATAAAATTTTAATTAGAGAATGATTGCTTTATAATGTTGTGTTGGTTTCTGCTGTACAATCGTGCATGTGAGCCATAAGTACCTGTATATATGTGTGCTGTAGTGTGCTTAGTTGCTCAGTTGTGTCCGACCCTTTGGAACCCCAGAGACTGTAACTCACCAGGCTCCTCTGTCCATGGGAATTCTCTAGGCAAGAATACTGGAGTGGGTTGCCATGCCTTCCTCCAGGGTTTCTTCCCAACCCAGGGATGGAACCCAAGTCTCCTGCATTGCATTACATGCAGATTCCTTACCATCCGAGTCATCAGGGTAGCCCAAGAATACTGGATTGAGTAGCCTATCCCTTCTCCAAGGGATCTTCCTGACCCAGGAATCAAACCCGGGTCTCCTACAATACAGGCAGATTCTTCCCTGGTAACTCAGCTGATAAAGAATCTGCCTGCAATAAAGGAGACTCTATCTGAAGATAGATAGATAGATCCCCTCCCTCTTGAACCTCCCTCCCACCCCCACTCCACCCCCACCCCCCAAACTATCCCTCTATATCATCACAGAGCACCAGGTTGAGCTCCCTGTATAATACTGCAGCTTCCCACTAGCTGCTGCTGCTGCTGCTAACTCGCTTCAGTCGTGTCTGACTCTGTGCGACCCCATAGATGGCAGCCCACCAAACTCCGCCACCCCTGGGATTCTGCAGGCAAGAACATTGGAGTGGGTTTCCATTTCCTTCTCCAATGCAGGAAAGTGAAAAGTGAAAGTGAAATCGTGTCCGACTCCTCGCGACCCCATGGACTGCTACTGTGTTTAAAATATATAGCTAGTGGGACGGAGAAGGCAATGGCACCCGACTCCAGTACTCTTGCCTGGAAAATCCCATGGACGGAGGAGCCTGGTAGGCTGCAGTCCATGAGGTCGCTAAGAGTCGGACACGACTGAGCGACTTCACTTTGACTTTTCACTTTCCTGCATTGAAGAAGGAAATGGCAACCCACTCCAGTGTTCTTGCCTGGAGAATCCCAGGGACCGGGGAGCCTGGTGGGCTGCCGTCTATGGGGTCGCACAGAGTAGGACACGACTGAAGCGACTTTGAAGCAGCAGCAGCAGCAGTGTGTATATATCAATGCTACTCTCTCAATTCATCCCAGTTCTCCTTCCCCCACTGTGTCCACGGGTCTCTAAGTCTCCATTCTCTAAGTCTGCTGTCTATTTCTGCCCTGCAAATGGGTTCATCAATACCATTTCTAAATTCCATATATAATGTGTTCATATACAATAAGAGATTTTCTTTAAGTATAAGTCATGCTGTCCTTCTACTCTAAACTTTTCAAGACCTTTCCATTGCATTTAAGATAAAACTTCCAAATGCTAATGGCATCCTACACAGCCCTGTAGGGTCCTCAGACTTTCTCTTAAGCATCATCTTCCCAGGCTCAGAGTCCTTCCTGATGTTCCTATAAGACATGGTCTTCCTTGCTTCAGGAACTTTAAGCAGGCTAGGTCTGCTGTCTGAAACAATATTTTATCTACAGTTCAACTGCATCATATATTTGCAGTGTCAGCTTCAGTTTTACTTTTTCAAGGAAACTTCATCTAAATTCTCTTTTGTCTCTTGTACAGTGCTCCAAATTTTTTCTTAGTCCACTTTCATAATTTTCAAATATATATTTGTTTCTGTGGATGTTTGATGAATATTACTCCCAATTTTAGGAAATAATGAACAATGGTCTCATTATATCCTCAATGCATATCATAGGGCTTGATATTGAATGATAATCACAAGATATTTGTGAAATGAATGGGTTCTTAGAATGAGGGTCTTAAGTAGAATCAGCATCATATGTATTTCAACTTCCATGTTTATGCATTCATGTGCATGCACACACACATACACATATATCTGTGACAAGGACTGTACCCAAAGGAAGCAGTCATGGTCATTTGTTAAAGTTATGATTCTTCTGTGAATCATTATGAATGATTGCTTGTCATGACTATGAGAAGGCTATGCAAGCATCATGGGCTTTGGAAGGCTTAGCCCATGTCTAAATTTACTTCTCATCCTATCAGAGAGTAGAGCGTTTTTCAAGAGAAAACCAGACAGATAGAGGGTAGCAGAAAAGGTAGTCATAGAGGAAAGAATAAGAATCGTGTCTGATAGGGCAAAACATACGCTTTTCTTCTCCTGTTGAATACTGTTACAGAAGTACAAGGCTCTTCCATTTCCACTGTCAGGATGACTCATCAAAGAATGATGGAGTCACACAGAACAAATGTTGAAATGAGCAGTTATTGCCTACTACGGAACTACTCCTGGTGGCTCAGAGGTTAAAGCGTCTGCCTCCAATGCGGGAGACCCGGGTTCTATCCCTGGGTCGGGAAGCTCCCCTGGAGAAGGAAATGATAACCCACTCCAGTATTCTTGCCTGGAGAATCCCATGGACGGAGAAGCCTGGTAGGCTACAGTCCACGGGGTCGCAAAGAGTCGGACACGACTGAGCAACGGAACGGAACGGATGGAACTACTCGCAGAATAAAGTGACATTTTAACTTCTTAAAAATAAACACAAAAAATACTGAGACAAATCAAGTGGATGTACCAAAATCGAATTGAATTCAAACAGGAAAGAAATATCTACTTTTGGACCTACCTTGGTTACATGTGAGTAGTTTCGATCTCTTCATTCCTTAGTTTTCTCACCTGCCTAAAATAATGGCAGTCATGTTAATAATAACAATTTCATCTTTAAATCCAATGGTATAGGAAATGGTGAGGCTTTAATACTGCATTTGCAGATTCCCTTAGGAAAGACTGTCAATGAGAATAGTTTTCAAGGTGATACAGACATTGAAATATAACAGGGTTTTTAGAACCACAGAAAGAACAATAAGTGAGAGATAAATACCCAAATTGGGAAGTAGCACTCCTGCAGAGTTGAAAGACAAATTCTCACAGAAAAAGAAATGTATGAGAGGAAGATAAGACAAAATAACGTGAATTGATTACAAGTAGTGAATGACTTAAAAATTAGTAACAGGTAGTGCTTGCTACCTCCACCATGGATGTGGCAGCGGGGAAGAGCAGTAAAAACTTAGGGGTGAGCAACCCTGATGACTCCTGTGTGAGTTCACTCAGCATTGTGGGCCAGAACTGGGAGGACAAAGGGAATCTTTGAAACACCTGGTACTCAATATGCTCACAGCCCAGATTCATAAAGATGATTATATACCATTCTATTATAGAGGTACACAGCTGATGCCAGGAGCAAGGAGGCCCACCAACCACCGGCTTCACAGAGGAGCACCCCTCTTTATCAGACCCCTTTCTGCCTTTTGTCTATAGATCCTGCTTTATTATAATGTGAGCACTGAAAAAGTCAAAATTTGGTAGGACTGAGAACATTTGAAACCTGTCATGCTGTTACCCAGGCTAGGATAGCAGACACAGTAAAAGGCAGCTGAAAAATAACAAAAGCATCTCTCCCCATGATACATTACAGTTGGAGAGTATCAAATAACCCCCATCTTTGTATGACTCCTGCTTTCTTCCTCACTGGAAGCTTTTGTAAAAAAAATAAAAATTAGGTTAAGAAGAATGATTGAAACTTATTGCATCCTCAGCAGTGCCCTGCTGGCTCAGAGAAACACCATTGCCCTCAAGCAGCTTATGATGTGTCTTCAGGGAGAGGGATGCAGAAATATGTTTAAATTTAAAGCTGCTACCTTCACGAATAGCACATTGTGTGTATAACATATGGATATGAAACAGCAGAGTGAGGTTATACTTCTGTAGAGGCATTGAAAAGGTCTGAAAAAAAACTGGGTCTTGATTTTCTCTAGATAATAGACAGGAAATTTTCAGGAAATGGTAAATGAAGCATAGGTATAAAAAAACATTTGATGTGTGAAGAAAAACAGAATTTGTGTCTTCAGAGTGCTGCTTCTCAGAATCATATCTTACACGACTATCAAAAATCTACTGCTTAAACTAGATGATAGAAAACCTTATTTCCATTCAAAACATACAACTGATTCCTATGTGTTGTTAAATTTCAGTGCTGTAAGATTCTGTTTTTCTGTGCATTATGGGTACAATTGTTAACATTACACAGTTAAATGGTAATAATAGCTGTTTCAAATATATGAAGACTCATTATGTAGATGAATTTGAACATCTGTTTCCCCAGAAGATAATAAATAAGGAAGCAAAAAGTAATCAGAAGTGTTTAGGTTTATAACACAAAATTGGGATAGCATACCCATGGTGGTTATAAGAATTTCTCTTACAACTTAAGGAAGGAAGAAATGCATTTTCTCTCTGAGGATAAGTCCAAGCTGGGATAATTTGACAGCAAGTTATGAGCCTGTTAGAAAAAAATATATATCATCTTAGGTGCACCTGATATATAATTATAATGAAGATTGTTATGATAATTTTGTCTATTTTAAAAATTTTATTCCCTCATAGCTCAGTTGGCAAAGAATCTGCCTGCAATGCAGGAGACCCCAGTTTGATTCCTGGGTTGGAAAATCCACTGGAGAAGGGATAGGCTACCCACTCCAGTATTCTTGGGCTTCACTTCTGGCTCAGTTGGCAGAGACTGCCTGAAATGAAGGAGACCTGGGTTCGATCCTGGGATTGGGAAGATCCCCTGGAGAAAGAAAAGGCTACCCATTCCAGTATTCTCACCTGGAGAATTCCATGGACTGTAATAGTCCTTGGGGTCACAAAGAGTCAGACATGACTGAGCGACTTTCACTTTCATAGTTGATTTACAATGTTGTGTTAAGAAAGGCAGTTCCAAGACGGCGGAGGAATAGGATGGGGAGACCACTTTCTCCCCCAGAAATTCATCAAAAGATCATTTGAATGTGGAGCAACTTCCACAAAACAACTTCTGAACACTGGCCGAGGACACTAGACACCCAGAAAGGCATTCCAATCTCTTTGAAAGAAGGTAGAACAAAATATAAAAGATGAAAACAGAGACAAAGGATTTAGGGATGGAGACCCATCCTGGGAAGGGAGTTGTGAAGGAGGAAAAGTTTCCACACAATAGGAAACCCTCTCACAGGCGGGTCAGTGGGGAGCTTTGGCATCTGAGAGGGCAACATAAAAAAAAAAAAAGCCACAGAATGCAATGTTGTGTTAATATCTACTGTATAGTAAAGCAAATCAGTTATATATATATATATGTATATATATATATATGTATATATATATATGTATACATATATGTATATATGTATACATACACATTCTTTTTTACATTCTTTTCTAAGATGGTTTATCACAAGATATTGAATATAGTTCCCTGTGCTATACAATAGGACCTGTTGTTTATCCATTCTCTATATAATAGTTTGCATCTAGTAATCCCAAAGTCCCAATCCAATCTTCTCCCACCACCCCTTTCTTGACAGTTCAGTTCAGTTCAGTTGCTCAGTCATGTCTAACTTTTTGTGACCCCATAGACTGCAGCACGCCAGGCTTCCCTGTCCATCACCAACTCCTGGAGCTTGCTCAAACTCATGTCCATTGAGTCAGTGATGTCATCCATCCAACCATTTCATCCTCTGTCATCCCTTTCTCCTCCTGCCTCAATCTTTCCCTGCATCAAGGTCTTTTCCAATGAGTCAGTTCTTTGCATCAGGTGGCCAAAGTACTGGAACTTCAGCATCAGTCCTTCCAATGAATATTCAGGACTGATTTCCTTTAGGATTGACTGGTTTGATCTTCTTTCAAGAGTCTTCTCCAATAACACAGTTCAAAAGCATCAATTCTTCAGCACTTAGCTTTGTTTATGGTTCAACTCTCCCCCTTGGCAGCCACAAAGTCTATTTTCTATGTCTATGAGTCTGTTTCTGTTTTGAAGATGCTTGCTTGTGTCATACTTTCGATTTCACATATAAATGATTCATGTGGTATTTATATTTCTTTTTCTGTAAAGTCAGTTTTTAATATCATGTACTTTATTAAGATAGGTCTAAGGCTCTCCCAGTTTTAATGCAGGGTAACTAAATTCCTAATTAGCCAGGAGATCTTTTCTTCACCAGAGCTGTAATTATTGTACTATAACTAGATATAAATATATAATATTGGTTTTGTTGTTATTTAGTTGCTAAGTCATATCTGAGTCTTTTGCAACCCCATGGACTCTAGACCACGAACTCCTCTGCCCATGGTATTTCCCAGGCAAGAATATTGGAGTGGGATGCCATTTCCTTCTCTAGGGATCTTCCTGACACATGGATCAAACCCATGTCTCCTCCATTGGCAGGTGGATTCTTTACCACTGAGTTACTAGGGAAACCCATGATTTTGTTGTTTTTGTTTAGTCAACTAAGTCATGTACAACTCTTTGTGACCCCATGGACTGTAGCTGGCCAAGTCCCTCCATCCATGAGATTTTCTAGGCAAGTACTGGAGTGAATTGCCATTTCCTCCTTCAGGGGGTCTTCCCTACCCAGGGATTGAACCTGTGTCTCTTGGATCTCCTACATTAACAGATAGATTCTTGTGTTACTATCAGTCTGTTCACAATTTGATATCAGATTCAGTCAAAAAATTTTCAACTAATTATTTTCTAGAAAGAATTCTAAAAAAGTTAAAATGTTCTAGATTATACCATAGAACAGGAGTAGGGAACATTTCAGATACGAAAAATCATCACAGTAGAGAAGATAAAAATAATTAAATGGCAGTGATCCAAGAAGATAATGAGAGAACATTTTCATATAAAATGAGTTGATGGGTTTGAAAGTACTAACATAAATACCCTTAGTACTAATAGATTATTTTTCAAATGTGCTTAAGAAAATACCTCCAAACTCCTGTAGGGTTAAGCTTTTGATGGCATGGCCTTTTTATTCTGTAACATAATGTGAAGCCTTCATGGTTCAAAATGTTCTGAGATTATGCTCCAATGAGTGTTAATATTACTGTTTTCAGTGTTTCTCAAATGTGTTCTGACATCCACTAGGTTTAGAATCACTCAGGGTATTTATATAAAATTCAAATTTCCGGATCCCATTCAAACATCACAGAATCAAGATGTCTGTACTTTAGCCCAGTTGATTTTGTTGTAACAAATGCTTTAGGTGATTGTACAGTGTATAGCATAAAGCATAAAGTGGCTGCCTTCAATGCCAGAGACCCGTTCGATCCCTGGGTCAGGAAGATACCCTGGCAAAGGAAATGGCAACCCACTCCAGTACTCTCATCTAGAAAATCCCATAGACAGATAATTGTGGTAGGCTACAGTCCATACAGTTGCAAAGAGTCAGACACGACTGAGAGACTTCACTTTCACTTTAGATGATTGTATAAAAGTTAATAGTTTGAGACCTGTTGGGTTAATTTAATCAAATTCCTTTCAAATGGATCATTTTTATTTGATCTGTTATAATGCTACTATCAAGTATTTGTTTAAACAGTCTAATTCCTTGTCAGTGCTAGATAATTAAGTACTCACTTTGAACCTCAATATATTGAGTTATTTCTGTCAGAGAAGATAGCAGACTCTCAGGCCATCTTACAGTGAGTAGGGATCCTTTACTATGAAGGCAGATGATCTTTCCTCGAATAAATATGTAGTATTTCTTCCAAAGAATGCATGCCATTTTTAAGTCTCAGTCTATGAAGAATTAGTATTTCCAAATTCATATCAGTTAGACTAAAGCAGTGTTCCATTTCTCTGAATTGACCTTGAACATTTCCTAACACACCCACATCACCACAGGTCTCTGCTGTGCTCTGCAAGCTGTTTCTCCTTGCCTCTGCATGACATGCCCATGTTCTCGCTGTGACTTCCTGTACTGTTTCCTCCCATGATGCCATTTTTCCCAGATGCCAGGTGACGGATAGATTGCTTGCTAACACTCCCTGCTGCCAAAGGACAAGAGCACTGCCTGATGTTTGTGCATAATTTCTGTGATTGCCAAAGACATTGCATCACTGATGAGTGCATTGTACTCTCCTCATCCCACAGAAGAGACAGTGAAGAAAAACAAACATGACATCTATAGAGCCTTATTTTAGTCCTTTACTGTAGAGAAGCTAGGCTAGGAACATGTGCTGGATTCAGCTTTATGTGGGATATTACTGCTTCCCTCTGATGTTACTGAAGCTGTCAATTACACTGTCACTCTTCCTCAGAGGTTTCCATCCTTTCTGTCAGGACATTACAATTCCACAAGTATAACAGATATTTCATGGGTGCCATGAGTTTCCTTTTCAAATGTTTATCACATTTATAGAGGTATAATTTGTACATGCTAAAACTCATCAATTTCAAGCACATAATTTTATTAATTGTCTAATCTATATAAGAATCATTATATATAGTACAGAAGTAAGGAGAACGCATCTGAGAATATACAATAGCCAAGAGAATGTGAAAATTTAAGCTCTAGTAGCAATCTCTGAGAGAACTAGAGTTGAGTTCCTCCTTAAAGAGAGAAGAAAATGTTTCAGTTTGAAAGACAATTTAAAGGCTCAAAAGTCCTCCAAAAGTACCAAATATAATCGTTCTTTTGGAGCATACTTTTCTTGTACAGTGTGAGGAGTTATTTGGTTAATGTCTTGCTGTTCTTGGAAGCTTTCTTTGGTACTTTTGGAGGACTTTTGAGCCTTTAAATTATATTTTGAAAGAATTCAAAGAATCACTATATCAGGCTTTTAAATGAAGACCAGAATCTAAAGGCAATGGAGTAATGCTTAGAAAATGCTAAGAAAAAAGTGAAGTTGAAGTTGCTCAGTCGTGTCCGACTCTTTGCGACCCCATGGACTGTCGCCTACCAGGCTCCTCCGTCCATGGGATTTTCCCAGCAAGAGTACTGGAGTGGGGTGCCATTTCCTTCTCCAGGGGATCTTCCCGACCCAGGGATCGAACCCGGGTCTCCCGCATTACAGGCAGACGCTTTACCGTCTGAGCCACCAAGGAAGCCACAAGAAAAAAAGTAACATTCAAAAAATATTCAAGAGACATTTACCCGGTTCATAAGCAACAACGGCAGAAATCCTTTCATTGATTGCAAAACATTCCCCTCATCTCCACAGCAGTCCTCCCACATTAGTATCAAAATCATGATATAGAGCTTCCTCATCCTTCACAAACTTTCCTTGTGTATTTTAACAATACAATCCCTTTTTCCCACCCTTGGTCACTGGCAACCTCTGGTCAGTTTTCTATCATAAAATTTTTGCCTTTTCTAGAACTTGATATAAATGAAATCACAGTACTTGTAGACTTTAAAACATATCCAGAAATTCTTTGACAATCTTCCCTTCAAATGGGGATGCTTAATTTCTCTACTTCAGTGTGGGTTGAATTTACTAACCAGATTTTAATGAAAGCTGTAGAATTATGCTATATGACTTCTGAGGTTAGGTAACAAGAAGGTTAGTTTCTGCTTGTCTTCCTATCTCTCCAGATCTTTCTCCCCAGGGGAAACCAGATAGCAGGCTGTGAGGACACTCAAGCAGGCTGTGGAAAAACTTTGCCAGCTAGGGAGAAACATGATTTTATGTGGAGATTGGAAGAAGATCCTGTCAAAAGAACGGAGGATTTGAAGCACTCCTGCAAATAGTTACAAACAGGATAAAGGTACACATTTTATCCTACTTGTTCCTTTCTTGCAAGCCAACAAGTCAGCCTGCCACAGTTTCCTCAGTTCAGTTCAGTTCAGTCGCTCAGTCGTGTCCGACTCGACGCGACCCCATGAATCACAGCACGCCAGGCCTCCCTGTCCATCACCAACTCCCGGAGTTCACTCAAACTCATGTCCATCGAGTCGGTGATGCCATCCAGCCATCTCATTCTCTGTCATCCCCGTCTTCTCCCACCCCCAACCCCTCCCAGCATCAGACTCTTTTCCAGTGAGTCAGCTCGTCGCATGAGGTGGCCAAAGTATTGGAGTTTCAGCTTTAGCATCAGTCCTTCCAATGAACACCCAGGATTGATCTCCTCTAGAATGGACTGGTTGGATCTCCTTGCAGTGTTCCTGGCAAAAAACAGGAGACTCATGGATGGGAGACAAGATTCTGTGTCACTCACTGCAACAGCAATGACCAGAACATCAGCATCGGTCCTGTTTCCTGACCTTCAATGGTCATGGGGCCCCAACACTGGAACACACAGTAGATCTTGTCACAGGCAAGTGATCCCAAATTTAAGAAACTTTAGTGCTTTATTATAGACTTTTTCAACCCATTTTTTTTGATCTCATCTTGACACACAATTAGGATGAATTTCTTGTAATATATAGTTTGGTCTTAACAATTACCTATGACAGTCTTTGGTTTTTACTTTGAGTGTTTTAGTGAGTTTGTTATAATTATTCCTATGGTTGGGTTAGAATTGTTTGCTAATTTTTCTATTCATTTCATCTGCCTTTTGCTCTATTTTTTCTACTCTTTTTGCCATCATATGCTTTAATTTACTTTTCAATTATTCATCCTTTTCTCTACTATTTAATTCTCTCTACCCCAGGTTTATCTCTCTAATCATCCTCTCGTAGGTTCAACCCCTGAATCAGGCAGACTGCCTGGAGAAGGAAGTGGCAACCCACTCCTGTATTCTTGCCTGGAAAATCTCAAGGACAGAGGAGCCTGGCAGACTATAATCCATGGGGTTGCAGAGTTGGACATGATGGAGTGACTGAGCACAGTAGAGAAAGACAGTCCAGTATTTAAATAAAATACACAGACCTCTCTACTCAAATTAATACTAAATGAATAAATATGTAGATGGAAAAAAGCTATGCTTTCTATTTTCTTAGGGAGAAATAAAATATACATGTAAATTATTTATTAAAATGATTAAATAGCAGAATTTGTGTTCATTATGGTAGATACTATTCACACTTACTATGTGCATACTTATTATGCTTCTCTGTATTTATAATATATGTTCTGTTCATTTGGCAAAGGCTACTTAACTAGCAACTACATGATATGGTTCAACTGAGCCATAAAATTTGCAATAATCTAGTCAGCCTGCCAAGCCTGTATGTTACCATTCTGATATGATTCATAACTTCAGACTTTAAACTAAAATAACCTGGGCCACCAAATCCCACAATACTGTTTCATTATGTATTGAATAATATGTATGGGCAGAACACCTTAGCTTAAGAGTGTTTCTTCATATATATATATATATATATATATATATATATAACCAGCATACCTCAACAGCAGAGGATACCTTAAGGTGGGAAATTCAGCTCAAAACGAATGTATTTCATGAGTAACCATAAAAATTCTTTCATTTTTGGTTTGGCACAGACATATTTTATAGTATAAAATTTACAACAGAAATTCCATATTTTCTCACAAATGTGATTAAAATTAATAATACTGGAAGGCCTTGCTATTTTAATTTATTCCCAAGTTTGTAAAACTTCATCCAAATGTGGCCATTTGGCCTAATTTGAGAAGTATGAACATTGTCAAAAGTTGTCCCCTATTTCTAGGTTGCTGTGTGACTTTGGGCTATTTATTCATTATGTATGAGTCTCACATTTTTCAATGGACAAAGACAAATGTTCTTACTTTACAATAATATTATGAATATTGCACTAAATTGCAGTTGGTTCAAGCATAGTTTTCAAAAAAGTAAAATCATGACTCAAGTAAAATGAACTCATCAAAAATTTTATTTGGCTTATTAATTATAAGAAAGATATTATGACCAGTGAGCATTGATAATCAGGTGTTTGTTGACAAATGAATGTTGGGAATCCTGGTTTAGATATAAAACTGACTAATATCTGATAGGAGCATCAACTGTAATGTCTGGAATAATCAGTTTCACCAGAAAGAAATTGTTTGCATGTTGAACAGACAAAAATCTACGTTAACTTCTGCCTTGATAGATTTTTTGAATTGACATGTCAATAAAGAGTTAGGCTCAGCATATGCTGTGGAAATCACCAGGTAATATCTTCTTTCTGTTTCCAATGTTAAGGTAAGTTGAGTAAATGAGAATTGGGGAAGTTACTACATTAATAAAATTAACATAGATGTCATTTTTTAAATGGTGAGGGGGGAAATATAAACATAGTGTTCTAAAAATTAAATTCTTATTATTTCCAGGCAACTAATATGAACTTTAATTTTCACTGCAACTCTGAGAGGTATTTTTAAGATTTTCAGTGGTGTCAGATCATGAAAATGGGCTGAGAATATCAGTTATATTAAAAAGAATATACAATACAACATTGTAAAGCAATTATACTCAAGTAAAAATTAATTTTAGAAAGGATAAATTCCCCTTCTCATTAGCTTTGAAATACAATTATCTCAAAAGTACAATAACTTTATTGTGTCTCTATCTCCACTTTTGCTACAGCCCTGAATTAGACCCTAATATCATGTCACATGAGTTTGAGTGAACTCCGGGAGTTGGTGATGGACAGGGAGGCCTGGCGTGCTGTGATTCATGGGGTCGCGGAGAGTCAGACACGACTGAGCGACTGAACTGAACTGAACTGATCATGTCACATAATTTTGGCTTTAGAGCCAGTATTAATACATGAGAATTTGGACTCTTGTGATCTGTTTCCTGAGTATCTGAGTTAATAAGACTCATTGTGAAGAGAAAGGGAGACAGAAGAGAGAACATACTTCTGTGGAAAAATTCACAATTGCTATACTTGGGGCTGAATTGAAGCAGTGAAGTGTTAATTCATAGTTGATTGTAGTAGCCAGCTGCTTCTTGATGAAATTCGTTGGTGGTGTTATTTTGTGTTATTTCCTTTCATTTGTTCATTTTAAGCAATTCTCAGTTGCCCTAAGAGATGTCTTAGCCAAGAAAAGCAGTTGGGATTTTCTTTTGTTATGGGAAAAGAGGAGGAAAAAATATGTAAGGACAAAGTTAAACTGGTATGTCTAAATGCTAAGTGTCATTGGTTTCTGTTGACTTAAAAAAATGCATGTGAAAGTTGCAAATAAACTTTTATTTAGGGCAAGATGAGGACTGTACTCTGGGAGACAGCACTTTAGAGAAACTGCTCCAAAGAGGTAGTGGGGAAGGTATATATATGTGATTTTGGTAAAGAAGGAAGTACATGTAATCAAGCATGCATTTTTCCAGAAGGCTTCTGCTAGTCACAAGGAACAGTCATCACCATGAAGGATTTTAATGCTTTACTAGATATACAGAGATACAAGAATTGGGCTCATAAAATCAACTCCTGAAAATATCCATCTGAAGACCTGTTCTGTCAGTCCCCTCCCCGCCCCACCCATCCAGCACAGAGTGCCTTGTTTCTGCTCTCCACCCAGAACTCCTTTCAGGGGGATTTGAAAATCAGGAGCTGTAGCAGCACAAGATTTAATCCTTGTAAAGGTAGATGACAAGTGCCAATGGCAAGTGCCAATTTGTAATTGACACTTCAATTATTATATTTTTAATTTGGAAATGAATTATCTGCTAAGTGAGGAGATGTTGGTAGACTTGGAGATTTCTGACAGAGCTAACTTATTCCAAGTTTGGATCTCCCCCTTCTTGAGTATATTGACCCAAAAGCATAGAGCCAAGGGAAAGACTCTGAAGAACCGTTCTTTTCAAGAGCATTCCTCCTCTCCAAAGGAAGAGGAGCCAGTGAGGAAATGAGAGATAGTTTAATCCATTGAAGTAGAACCAGGGAAATCGAAGTAAAATAATTTTAAGGTGTTATCTAGGGGCAGCAGGAGGAGTGAGATGTGCTTTGACTGTGAGTATATTCTTTGCAAGAGCACCTTTGTAGTAGTGGGAGAGGAAAATAGATTTTTAAAATTTGAGAAAGGAAGGATGCAAATAAAATGATGTGGTTCTTTTTTTTAATGAAATGCTTTTTAACTGTTTTTTCCAAAATATAAAAACTGATTACTACAACAGAAATGCAAAGTATTTAGCATTTAGAGAGATTATTGCATATCAATAAGAAATATGTATATAATATACTTGAACAGGAAATGCAAATATCTAATAATTATTTAAGAATGTTAATCCACCACAGTAGTAAGAATTAGTGAAACAGAAAAACAATGCTATTATTTGCTCTATAAAACTGCTAAAAATATAAAATAAGCAACAGTTTTAAAATATGCTTGCTGAAGGTAAATATTACACATTTTAGAGAAATATGAAAGTGTCAGGCGAGTGTAAACTTCTCGGTTCTGTCTCATCACAACAAAGATTTGAAGTGACGGACATTAAAGCCCTCGGCGCATCACAGCTCTTGGACAAATTGTGTTATAGATCTCGTGTCTCGAACAGACCGTGATATAGCTCTTGGATCAATGTTACAGCTCTGTTTTATTTAGAAAATTACATGAAAATACTTCCTTGAGGTGTGAGGGAATGCCGACCCAAACACGAGAAGAGAGAGACCTGGCCCTTTGGCTCCTCTTTTTGTATGTTTTTTCCCTCCCCCCGGGGCTGCTGTATGGAAATTGAGCGAGCCAGAAGTACTGCTTGTTCTACCTGAGGTCCTCAATCCGGTCCTCAGACCTTCCTTTGTTCTATTTTCACAGGCTTTTCCCTTCCTTGTCTTTTAGCTGCTACCATTTTGGACTCATTTCCTATTCTAACTACATAACAAAAGGAAATATGAAATATATACCAAAATTCTAATAAATTTGGTTAATTTTACTTTTTCAATTTTATGCTAAGAATATTATGAGATAAACTGTGTAAAGATTTTATATATATGTGCAGTAAAGATGTTTGTCATCACAGGATCAAACATAATAGTTGAACAGTTGGAAATGACTTAAATATCTAAAAATAGGGCATTGGAAAATTATCATATGTTTATGTTATGGAATATTAAATATCCATTGTAATTATGGCTTCAAAAGGCTATTTAGTGAAATGGAAAATTTCAAAATTTGTTAATTTTGCTAAAGCTTCAAAGCAATTGTTGCATCATGCTTTTTGGCAAACAAATGAACACATATACATTCTCTGATAGCACATATTAACTAGAGGTATTTCATACAAAAGCTTATGATTTACCTCTGATCTGTTCTATGCTTTCTAGGTTTTCAGCTTTTAATCTGTATTAATTTTGTAGTACAAAAAATAAAATTTTCAGTGATGGAAAGGTTGAAGTTGGCATGGTAAATTAAGTGAATATTTAAAGAAGTCAAACATTTTTAAGGTTGCATTATCTGGGTATTTTTGGGGGCAAATGGGGAAACAATGGATGGAGAATAAGAGTCAAAGACACAAAAATGTACATATTGCCATTTCTGTTTCTTACCTCCGTGTCTACTGGAATTCTTTCTGTCAAGCGAACTGAGACCTCCTGAATTCAGACTCACATTAGGATGAGACTAAGGCAGAAACAAACCTCTCTAATAATTATGAAAGATATCAACACCAGAATCCAATCAGATGCTGGACATCTTGTCACCATCAGTAAATAAATATCCAATATGACCTGACTCATTGGATTTAATTTTTGATTTGCTGTTGCTATTAGAAAAATGCTATATGTCCCTAAAGGTGGAAATAATGCAAATATTAACTATTATTTTTTAACATGTAATTATTGCATGGTTTCCCTTATGCCATTGATGGGACTGTATACTGGTTTGCCCACTACTTGCTGCAGTTTTTGTTCTACAACTTTTCAGCTTGCTTTATGATCCTGTTAACTCCTTGATTTTAATTTTCTCCCTTGACAAAGAGAAAATTAGGCTAGAGAAACATGAAACATAAATGTGTACAGGAATCATCAGGGAGCTTAATAAAATAGAAATTTCTGGGCCCCACATCTACAGTGTTTGTTTCACTGTATTTGAGTTGGGCCTGAAAATGTGCATTTAAGACAGTTTCCCAGGTGATGCTCTGGCTGCTATCCTAGGAAATACACTTTGAGAACCATGGAGTTAGTTATATTTTAGAATTCTCTAGCTCAAAAAACTAAGTGAATCCACAAGTTTAATGTAGTGCAGAAGTTGGAACATTTAAGTCTCATTACACAGGTTGGACAGATCACCTTTACCTTCCTTCCCCTAGATTTGTAGCATTTCTATTGTTTTCTTTCCTGCAGCTGGATCAGGAAGTTATTTCACACAGAAAAAGAAGTAAATATGTTCAGTAACAATTTGCTTTAGGCAAATTACTTGATAATTGTGTACCAAAACAAATAAAATTTTTTAAATATAACTTACATATATTTCTGTTTCTGTAAAGCTTACTGAGTGTTTACAATATAATAGACCCCAACTGTTTGTGTGTGTGTGTGTGTGTGTGTGTGTGTGTATTGGATAGATTTGCTATCTCTTATTTTAGTTGCTGGTTTTTGCATTGTATTTTTGATCATTTTAATAATGGAATAGCAAATGGTGCTTCTATATTATTGCCCAAAAAACAAATTATCTATTCTTATCTGTCTATCCATCATCTATCTACCTATCATCTTTTGATCTATCTATTAATAGTTACACATTAGGATACAGTCTTGTCAATACAGCCTTTCAAATTATTTAAAATGCCTTCACAAGAATTTCTTTTCTTGTCTCCCTTTCCTTCTCATTTTAGTGAACATATTTATCTGCATATTTAAAAATTCAGACAACCTACTAACAATGACAGATAAATATCTGTGATGCAGAGAAGGAACACAAGGAAAGACATAGGAAGTCTTTTACTTATTTATACACATCAAAATAAAAATCAAAGGCAAGTCAGCTTTGACAAGCTAGAATTGTCAAAGAAAAAAGAAGCAAGTAGAGAACACCCAGGCCTCTATCCCAGGGAGGAAGGAAACATGCACAGCTGGTTACAGATCACTTGGGTAGTTGAATGGTGGTCGTCCCTGGTCTCAGAAATGGCTTTCTTTGTATCAATAAGGACTAAACAGTCACTTTAATATATCCTTTCTTTAAAACAAATCACATTTCCCTAGATGATAAGAAAGGCAAAGCGTCAGCAAGGACAATGCATCAGGCAGATGTATTCAGAACTGTTCAGTAAATAAAGCTCCTAGCTACCCAGAGCCCTGCTGAGCCAAGTTGGGTTTGAAGGGTGTATTCATTCATCATCTATAGGTTTCCTACACAAACACCAAAACATAATGAAATATCCTAACACAACCTGCCAGTAAAAAAGAAAATTCAGCTTTTTATTTCCATGATTTTCCAAAAATCATGGGATTAAAACTGCATGACTCCAATGAGAAGAAACCAAAGTCGTGCAACTTGAGCACAGATTCAGTTAGGGAAATAAGAGGCTGGTAGAACAACTGTGGAAGAAAGGTTTCCTGCTTACTTACAAAACAGAAATAGAGTCACAGATGTAGAAAATAAACTTGGTTACCAAAGGGTAAAGAGGGAGGAGGAATAAATTGGGATTGAGATACACATACTAATATATCAGTTCAGTTCAGTTCAGTCGCTCAGTCGTGTCTGATTCTTTGCGACCCCATGAATCACAGCACGCCAGGCCTCCCTGTCCATCACCAAGTCCCAGAGTTCACTCAGACTCATGTCCATTGAGTCGGTGATGTCATCCAGCCATCTCATTCTCTGTCGTCCCCTTCTCCTCCTGCACCCAATCCATCCCAGCATCAGTCTTTTCCAGTGAGTCAGCTCTTCACATGAGGTGGCCAAAGTATTGGAGCTTCAGCTTCAGCATTAGTCCTTCCAATGAACACCTAGGACTGTTCTCCTTTAGAATGGACTGGTTGGATCTCCTTGCAGTCCAAGGGACTCTCAAGAGCTTAAGGACCTACTGTGTAGCACAAATAACTCTGAATAGTCTGTAATGACCTATCCAGGAAAAGAATGTTAAATAAGAATAGATACAAGTTTATGTACTACTGATTCACTTTGCTGTACACCTGAAACTAACATAACATTCTAAATCAACTATACTCCAACAGAAGCTTAATTAAAAGAAAAACAATGACTTCAAATCTGTAGCACAGGAGGTAAAACAAACAATAGTGAGGATAAAGGAAAATAAATACCAACCTGTGTTCAACCTTTTATACATATGTCTTAATGTAAAATTCAGAGATTTGATAAGAGCCAGCTAAGCTTTTCATCCAGTGCAGTTGCCCCTAATTTGCAGTTGACTACATTTTATTATGAGTGTTTCTTATCATAAAGGACTCTATTTAAAGATTTAGGAAAATAATCATTTCAACTATTTGACATTTCCTTCAAACATTTTCCATTTCATTGTTTAAATTGATGTTTTGCTCTTTCTGCTCAGAGGTTGCAAGACAGAAAAGAAAGTTAAAATGACTTCAGTTCAGTCACTCTGTCGTGTCCGACTCTTTGCGACCCCATGAATCACAGCACACCAGGCCTCCCTGTCCATCACCAACTCCCAGAGTTCACTCAAACTCATGTCCATCGAGTCAGTGATGCCATCCAGCCATCTCATTCTCTGTCGTCCCCGTCTCCTCCCACCCC
The DNA here is from genome assembly GCF_049115385.1 of Moschus berezovskii. Classification (NCBI taxonomy): domain Eukaryota; kingdom Metazoa; phylum Chordata; class Mammalia; order Artiodactyla; family Moschidae; genus Moschus; species Moschus berezovskii. Next base: position 44,957,242 of record NC_142478.1, on the reverse strand, counting down.
CAGTCCCTCTTAGCATCAGACTCTTTTCCAGTGAGTCAACTCACAAAGTTGTGTCTCTGCTTTTTAATATGCTATCTAGGTTGGTCATAACTTTCCTTCCAAGGAGTAAGCGTCTTTTAATTTCTTGGCTGCAATCAGCATCTGCAGTGATTTTGGAGCCCCCAAAAATAAAGTCTGACACCATTTTCTGAACGTTGAGCTTCAAGCCAACATTTTCACTCTCCTCTTTCACTTTCATCAAGAGGCCTTTGAGTTCCTCTTCACTTTCTGCCATAAGGGTGGTGTCATCTGCATATCTGAGGTTATTGATATTTCTGCCAGCAATCTTGATTCCAGCTTGTGCTTCTTCCAGCCCAGCATTCCTCATGATGTACTCTGCATATAAGTTAAATAAGCAGGGTGACAATATACAACCTTGAAGTACTCCTTTTCCTATTTGGAACCAGTCTGTTGTTCCATGTCCAGTTCTGACTGTTGCTTCCTGACCTGCATACAGGTTTCTCAAGAGGCAGATCAGGTGGTCTTATATTCCTATCTCTTTCAGAATGTTCCACAGTTTATTGTGATCCACACAGTCAAAGGCTTTGGCATGGTCAATGAAGCAGAAATAGATGTTTTTCTGGAACTCTTTTGCTTTCACCATGATCCAGCGGATGTTGGCAATTTGATCTGGTTCCTCTGCCTTTTCTAAAACCTGCTTGAACATCTGGAAGTTCACGGTTCACATATTGCTGAAGCCTGGCTTGGAGAATTTTGAGCATGACTTTACTAGCGTGTGAGATGAGTGCAATTGTGCGGTAGTTTGAGCATTCTTTGGCATTGCCTTTCTTTGGGATTGGAATGAAGACTGACCTTTTCCAGTCCTGTGGCCACTGCTGAGTTTTCCAAGTTTCCTGGCATGTTGAGTGCAGCACTTTCACAGCGTCATCTTTCAGGATTTGAAACAGCTCAACTGGAATTCCATCACCTCCACTAGCTTTGTTAGTAGTGATGCTCTCTAAGGCCCACTTGACTTCACATTCCACGATGTCTGGTTCCAGGTGAGTGATCACGCCATTGTGATAGATCAACTATTATTTGCTCTAGAGTATTTCTTTCCAAACTCAAATAGATACAATGTTTGTACTGAAAGGCTGCCATTACAAATTTCGTATTTCTAAGCGACCCATTTTACTTTCATGGGCAATAAGTTCAGTGAGATCAAAGGTCCTCTATGTTGAAAAAACTGGTCATGAGTCAACAGTATCAGCATCACCTAGGAACTTATTAAGATAAAAATCTGTATTTTAAGAAGGTCCTCGATGGTCACATGCACATTAAAGCTTTAGAAGCATCGCTTTGTTTAATTGACTCAAAAACAAACTAGAAGAAGTAGCATTGGGATTAAGAATCAAGATCTGGGGTGATGGATTGCAACTTATGGTGTTATCTGGGCTTCCCACGTCGCACTAGTGGTAATGATCCCACCAGCAAATACAAGATATATAAGAGAAGCAGGGTTGATCCCCTGGAGGAGCTCATGGCAATTCACTCCAGTATTTTTGCCTGGAGAATACCATGGACAGAGAAGCCTGGTAGGCTTTGGTCCATAGCGTTGCAAAGAGTTGGAAACAACTGACACAACTTAGGCTGTGTATGATTTTGAATAAATTCACTAGTATATTATACGCATGCATATACTGAGGCATTGCAGCTCAGCAGTACATTTGTGGAGGTGAAGAATCAAGTTTTAAATGATTATCTAGACTGTGATCTCACAGAGTAAAATGTGCTGCTGAAGAAGACTCTTTGAGAGTCCCTTGGACTGCAAGAAGATCAAATCAGTCCATCCTAAAGGAAATCAATCCTGAATATTCATTGGAAGGACTGATATTGAAACTGAAGCTCCAATACTTTGGCCACCTGATGCAAAGAACTGACTCATTGAAAAAAAACACTGATGTTGAAAAAGATTGAGGGCAGGAGGAGAAGGGGCTGACAGAGAATAAGATGGTTGGATGACATCACCGAATCACTTTACATGAGTTTGAGTAAACTCCAGGAAATGGTGAAGGACAGGGAAGCCTGGCATGTTACAGTCCATGGAGTCCCAAAGATCCGACACAACTTAGCAACTAAACAACAAGAAACATTACTATGAGATAATAATACTAATTTCTATATTTTGTGAGCTAAGTGGAGTAAGTCAGACAGAGAATGACTATATCACTTATAAGCAGAATATAAAATAAGGTACAAATGAATTTATTTCTAGAACAAAAACAGATCAACAGACATTCAAAACAAACTTATGGTTACCCAAGGGGAAAGGAGTGGGGGAGGGATAAATTAGGAGTTTGGAATTAGTAGATACAGCTTCTATATATAAAATAGATAACAAGAATCTACTGTACATCATACGGTACTACATTCATTATCGCATAACTTAGTCACTTTGCTGTACACTCAAAACTAACATAACTTTGTAAATCAACTACACTTCAATGATAAAAAATAAAAATAACAAGAGCTCTATTAAACAGGGTTGTTCCAAGATAATTTTCTGACACAACCTTCATAAGAAAAGGCTTCTATGTGTTTCTACCCTTTCTTGTTTTGTTCCTAATAAAGAATTTTTCTAGAAAAATATCTGAGGCTCTGGATCAGGCAGCAGCAAGACAGAGCACCTGCCTCTCAGGAGTGCTTTTTCTCAGAAGTGCTTGAGCTTCTAGTAGCAATAAACATGTCTCCTTTATGCAGTGAGGTGGGGTGGGGGGGAATGAGGAATCAAGGCTTGTAAGGAGCTGTTCATTGTTTTACAGGCAGTCCATGGGCACCCACACGCACCGAACCCCCAAGCAGAGAAGACCTGACAGGAATGTCAAAGGAGGTTTCCACAAGAGAAAACCTGTAGAAATAAAAATGAAAAGGCTGACTTGCAACAGCAGTATTATGTGCAATGAATTAGATGAATACGTTGCATACCAAAAAATACTCTCCCTTTGGCTCAAAGACTCAAATCAAATTATATTACCATGAAAGAACATTACCTCCAAAGGGCATCACAATTGTGGGTTGGCAGGAATATCCCTTTAAAGCATTTGCAAGTATTTCCCATTACATGGCTCCCCACAGCACTGCTTCCCTAGTAGCTCAACTGGTAAAGAATCTGACTGCAATGCAGGATACCCAGGTTCCATTCCTGGGTTGGGACAACCCACTGGAGAAGGTAGAGACTACCTACACCAGCATTCTTGAGCTTCCCTAGAGGCTCATCTGGTAAAGAATCCGCCTGCAATGTGGGAGACCTGGGTTCGATCCCTGGGTTTGGAAGATCCCTGGAGAAGGGAACAGCTACCTACTCCATATTCTGGCTTGGAGAATTTCATGGACTGTATAGTCCATGGGTTGCAAAGAGTCGGACACGACTGAGCAACTTTCACTTCTCCCTTTTCTGATTGAATAGAAAAGAGAAGACTCTGTTGAAAATATCAAGCATGTCTCTCAAGAATGGATTTTTTAATTCCAGGTCCAAAATAATCATATACTTGCGAAACATCATTCGCTTAAACCATCAGTAATTATGCCTTTCTTTGTGCTATCAATTTTCACAATTTTATGTGATCTTATTCAAAGATCTAGAAGAGATGTCATGGGTTTTTATTTCAAAACAAACAATGGAGAATATATTTGAAGAACAGATTACCTGCTTAAAATCTCTTCACAACTGAGCAATTTCACGCTATGGACTAGGGCACAGAATTGTCAGTAAACATTTACATAGCAGTATGTGTAACTAGGAAAGAGCTTAAATACTGTTGGAGCTTCTCTGCTACTTACTTAGCCAGATGAGATTCCTAACCAAATCCCTCTCTTGACCTTCAAGGAAATATTTTAAATCTTATCCTGGACTTCTCCTCAGTTGCCTTAAATTCTACCAGGATTTCTAAATCTTGGCACTGGGGATGTTTTGAATAATTCTTTGATGTAGGAAGGTCTTCCCTGGTGGCTCAGATGGAAAAGCGTCTGCCTGCAATGCTGGAGACCTGGGTTCGATCCCTGGGTTGGGAAGATCCTCTGGAGAAAGAAATGGCAACTTACTCCAGTACTTTTGCTTGGAAAATTCCTTGGATGGAGAAGCCTGGTAGGCTACAGTCCAGGGGTCACAAAGAGTCAGACACGACTGAGAGACTTCACTTTCCTTTCACTTTCCTTGATGTAGGAAATTGTCCTGTGAGTTGTAGGATGTTTAGAAATATACCTGGCTCCTACCTGCTGGTAACCAGGACCACACCCTTCCATTGTACTAGCCAAAATCTTTCCAAACCTTGTCAAATGTCTCCTGAGTGCACAAAAGTCACTCTCAGTTGAGAAGTACTGAATGAAACAATGCCTCAAGCTAAATGCACTCTTTTTCTTCTAAACAGGATTCTTTTCCTGGGTTCCCAATAGCTACTCTGATATCCAAATTGGAAATGTGGGACTTGTCATTCATACCTCATAAATTTTGCGACCGAAACCTACTTTTTTTGTGCATATGTGCATTTCCAGAAACAATATCAACCTTAGAAGAAAATATCCAAGCAAAAATTATAATAAAAAGTGAGATGGCACTTTAAGATGGCAGCTGGAGCAGAAGCAATGCTGGTGAACTCTGATATACCGTGTGTGGGTGATGAGAAGTCAGTAGACTTGTCCCCTGAGCACTTGAGGAGGCTTGATATGGATGGACGAGAATGGAAGGAGAAACATAGTATTGAAGTTGAAAGTACATAGTTCCCTCAACAAAACATCATCAGGTATGTGCCAGATGTGGGGAAGTAAAAGTACTCAAAGAGAGAGGACAGAGAATAGAACTTATCAATTAAAAAATGTTTTAAATTTTGTCTTTCTATCACAGCAAACTATTATATATTTCATTAAGCCCCATAATGTAATATAATAACAATGCCAATTTTTAAAACCCTGATGTAGTTGTCTATCATCATTGAGCAAACCAACACCTGTCTCTCCCTGGACTGGGTCAATGTGTTGTCGAGCTCCAGGGAAGCCACACACATCAAATTCTAAGATAAAGCCTCCCCTGGAGTTGCAGGCGTGCAGCTTTGCCCCCTACTCACATTCTGATGCCTCTGAGGATCAGTGCAAAAGTCTCCCAAATAATGTGTGCACTTCCAGTTTTACAGCACACTCAGCCATACTACACATGGTAGAGAGCATGTGGTCTTTTTTTTTTCCTACTGAGATGCAGAATATATGCATTGGAATGAAAAAAATGTATGCACAGAATGAAGGCTAGTTATGAAGAAAACAGCATTAAAACCATCACCCATGTTGAGAAGCAGAACCATGCCAGCTCTTCAGGTAACCCATGGTGACTCTTCTTCATGATCCTATTCCTCCTTTTCTCAAAATGATATTATCCTGGCTTTTGTAATAATAATGTCTGTGCCAGATGTTTATAGCATAATCTCCATGTCTTAATTTCCAAGCAATATGAAATGATCTTCAATTTGTATCTTTATTATATGTGACCTTGCATAGCTTTACTTGTTTTCCATTTTACCTAAATTTTAAAAAAGTAACAAAAAGTTATTCCTAAGGTTCTCTTACTTTCTAAATATCAGTATCACTCTCTTCCTTTCAATTTCTGAAATATTCTGTGTTTTTAAGCTTTTTATGACTCATTGTAGCCAGATATTTTTTCATTTATAGGTTGTTTTATGAAACCTCATTTCTAATTTATTTCATGTTTATGTGACATTCTTTTGACTGTTAATTTTAGAATAGTTTTAGATGTACAGAATTATTCTGAAGATAGTGCAGAGAATTAAGATAGTTTTCTTACATCTCAGTTTCTTCTATTATTAACATCTAACATTGGTAGGACACATTTGCCACAAAAAACATCAATAGTGAAAACTTATTGACTAAAGTTCATCTTTTCATGAACACTGAATATTCATTGGAAGAACTGATGCTGAAGCTGAAGTGCCAATACTTTGGCCACATGATGTTAAGAGCCAGCTCATTGAAAAAGACCCTGATGCTGGGAATGATTGAGGGCAGGAGGAGAAGGGGACAACAGAGGATGAGATGGTTGGATGGCATCAGTGACTTAATGGACATGAATCTGAGCAAACTTTGGGAGATGATGAAGGACAGGGAAGCCTAACGTGCTGTAGCCCATGGAGTCACAAACAACTGGACATGACTGAGTGACTGAACACCAACAAATCTTTTCTTCAAACGTCCTCCATGTTCACTAATGTCCTTTTCCTCTTCCAGTTCCCTTCCAGGGTACACATTATATTTAGTCCTTCTCGTCCTTCAGCTCTTCTTGTTTGTAACTCATATTCTTACTTCTAATGACCTTCATGGTTTGGGAGATTGGTGATCAAATATTTTGTAAGATGTTCTTCAAATGAGATTTTTATGATATTTTCTTCATGACTAGCCTGAGGTAATGTTTTGTGGGGAGAAAGGCCACCGAGAGATGTTACTGAGTCCAAGGTTGCTCTGCCCACTGCACAACAGATCAATAAGTCTACAGTCAGTCGAGGCACTGAGGCAAGGAATACAACTTTATTCAGAGAGCTAGTAGACCAAGAAGATGGCGACTAATGTCTCAAAATAACCATAGTGTCTGCTCTGGATGCCAGGTTCTTTTATAGAACAGAGATGGAGGGAGATGAGGAAGCGAAGTAGAAAGGCCAGTAATCTTGCAAATGCCTCCTAGAATGGCCAGCCAGGGAGGGAATGTGTTAATTTCTTCCTCCAAAATCACTGCGGATGCTGATTGCAGCCATGAAATTAAAAGACGCTTGCTCCTTGGAAGGAAAGTTATGACCAGCCTAGATAGCATATTAAAGAGCAGGGACATTACCTTGCCAACAAAGGTCCATCTAGTCAAGGCTATGGTTTTTCCCGTGGTCATGTATAGATGTGAAAGTTGGACTGTGAGGAAGGCTGATCGTCAAAGAATTGATGCTTTTGAACTGTAGTGCTGGAGAAGACTCTTGAGAGTCCCTTGGACTGCAAGGAGATCCAACCAGTCCATTCTAGAGGAGATCAATCCTGGGTGTTCATTGGAAGGACTTATGCTAAAGCTGAAGCTCCAATACTTTGGCCACCTCATGCGACGAGTTGACTCACTGGAAAAGACTCTGATGCTGGGAGCGATTGGGGGTAGGAGGAGACAGGGAAGACAGAGAATGAGGTGGCTGGATGGCATCACCGACTCGATGGACATGAGTTTGAGTGAACTCCGGGAGTTGGTGATGGACAGGGAGGCCTGGCGTGCTGTGGTTCATGGGGTCGCTAAGAGTCGGACACGACTGAGCGACTGAACTGAACTGCACTGAACTGACATGTGGTCAGAATCCTGAACAAAGGCATTTTGGTTTAACATTCAGGCAGAATGGCAGGATTCCTGGAGGTAGGTTTTAGGTATGGATAGGGAACAAGAGCAACAGGAAGCAAAGGTTAAAGTAAAAGAAACAGATCCAACATGGAGTCAAAATTGACTCTTCCTTGCAACAAGAGGAAGTGCCATGCTGGGCTTATTCGCATAGTCCTGTCCAACTCTTTGAGACCCCAGGGACTATAATCCTCCAGGCTTTGTGTCCATGGAATTCTACAGGCAAGAATACTGGAGTGGGTTGCCATGCCCTTCTCCAGGGGATTTTTCTAACCCAGAAATTGTGTATATATATATATATATATACTGAATCACGCCACCGGAGCCGGCACAACTGACCACGCACAGAAGTGTGGCCGAGAAGAGCTACCTCACGCCCAAGATCAGGAGCAGCGGCCAAGAGGAGCTACTCCACTCCCGAGGTCAGGGCAGGCGGCCGAGAGGAGCTACCCAACCCCGAGGTCAGAGACTGCGGCCGAGAGGAGCTATTCCAAGTCCAAGAGGCGGTGGCTGCGCAGGCACAGGAGGGCCGAGAGGAGCTACTCCACGTTCAAGGTCAGGAGTGGCGGCCTTGAGGAGATACCCCTTGTCAAAGTAAGGTGCAGTGGCTGCACTTTGCTGGAGCAGCTGTGAAGAGATATCCCACTACCAAGGTAAGTGAAACCCAAATAAGACGGTAGGTATTGCCAAGGGGCATCAGAGGGCAGACACACTGAAATCATAATCACAGAAAACTAGTCAATCTGATCACATGGACCACAGCCCTGTCTAACTCAATGAAACTAAGCCATGCCGAGTGGGGCCACCCAAGACGGACGGGTCATGGTCGAGAGGTCTGACAGAATGTGGTCCACTGAAGGGAATGGCAAATCACTTCAGTATATTTGCCTTGAGAACCCCATGAACAGTATCAAAAGGCAAAATGATAGGATACTGAATGAGGAATTCCCCAGGTCGGTAGGTGCCCAGTATGCTACTGAAGATCAGTGGAGAAATAACTCCAGAAAGAATGAAGGGATGGAGCCAAAGCGAAACAAATACCCAGTTGTGGATGAGACTGGTGATAGAAGCAAGGTCCGATGCTGTAAAGAGCAATATTGCATAAGAACCTGGAATGTTAGGTCCATGAATCAAGGCAAATTGAAAGTGGTCAAACAGGAGATGGCAAGAGTGAACGTCGACATTCTAGGAATCAGTGAACTAAAATGGACTGGAATGGGTGAATTTAACTCAGATGACCATTATATCTACTACTGTGGGCAGGAATCCCTTAGAAGAAATGGAGTAGCCATCATGGTCAACAAAAGAATCTGAAATGCAGTACTTGGATACAATCTTAAAAAGGACAGAATGATTTCTGTTCGTTTCCAAGGCAAACCATTTAATATTACAATAATCCAAGCCTATGCCCTAACCACTAATGCTGAAGAAGTTGAAGTTGAATGGTTCTATGAAGACCTACAAGACTTTATAGAAATAACACCCACAAAAGATATGCTTTTCATTATAGGGGACTGGAATGCAAAAGTAGGAAGTCAAGAAACACCTGGAGTAACAGGCAAATTTGGCCTTGGAGCACAGAATGAAGCAGGGCAAAGGCTAATAGAGTTTTGCCAAGAGAACGCACTGGTCATAGCAAACACCCTCTTCCAACAACACAAGAGAAGATTCTGCACACGGACATCACCAGATGGTCAATACCGAAATCAGATTGATTATATTCTTTGCAGCCAAAGATGGAGAAGCTGTATACAGTTAGCAAAAACAAGACCAGGAGCTGACTGTGGCTCAGATCATGAACTCCTTATTGCCAAATTCAGACTGAAATTGAAGAAAGTAGGGAAAACCACTAGACCATTCAGATATGACCTAAATCAAATCCGTTATGATTATACAGTGGATGTGAGAAATAGATTTAAGGGACTAGATCTGATAGATAGAGTGCCTGATGAACTCTGGACGGAGGTTCGTGACATTGTACAAGAGACAGGGACCAAGACCGTCCCCATGGAAAAGAAATGCAAACAAGCAAAATGGCTGTCTGAGGAGGCCTTACAAATAGCTGTGAAAAGAAGAGAAGTGAAAAGCAAAGGAGAAAAGGAAAGATATAAGCATCTGAATGCAGAGTTCCAAAGAATAGCAAGAAGAGATAAGAAAGACTTCCTTAGTGATCAATACAAAGAAATAGAGGAAAAGAACAAAATGAGAAAGACTAGAGATCTCTTCAAGAAAATGAGAGATATCAAGGGAATATTTCATGCAAAGATGGGCTCAATAAAGGACAGAAATGGTATGGACCTAAGAAAAGCAGAAGATATGAAGAAGAGGTGGCAAGAATACACAGGAGAACTGTACAAAAAAGATCTTCACGACCAAGATAATCACGATTGTGTGATCACTGACCTAGAGCCAGACATCCTGGAATGTGAAGTCAGTGGGCCTTAGAAAGCATCACTACGAACAAAGCTAGTGGAGGTGATGGAATTCCAGTTGAGTTATTTCAAATCCTGAAAGATGATGCTGTGAAAGTGCTGCACTCAATATGCCAGCAAATTTGGAAAACTCAGCAGTGGCCACAGGACTAGAAAAGGTCAGTCTTCATTCCAATCCCAAAGAAAGGCAATGCCAAAGAATGCTCAGACTACCGCACAATTACACTCATCTCACACACTAGTAAAGTCATGCTCAAAATTCTCCAAGCCAGGCTTCAGCAATATGTGAACTGTGAACTCCCAGATGTTCAAGCAGGTTTTAGAAAAGGCAGAGGCACCAGAGATCAAATGGCCAACATCCGCTGGATCATGGAGAAAGCAAGAGAGTTCCAGAAAACCACCTATTTCTGCTTCATTGACCATGCCAAAGCCTTTGACTGTGTGGATCACAATAAACTGTGGAACATTCTGAAAGAGATGGGAATACCAGACCACCTGACCTGCCTCTTGAGAAACCTGTATGCAGGTCAGGAAGCAACAGTAGAACTGGACATGGAACAACAGACTGGTTCCAAATAGGAAAAGGAGTACGTCAAGGCTGTATATTGTCACCCTGCTTGTTTAACTTTTATGCAGAGTACATCATGAGGAATGATGGGCTGGAAGAAGCACAAGCTGGAATCAAGATTGCTGGGAGAAATATCAATAACTTCAGATATGCAGCGATACCACCCTTATGGCAGAAAGTGAAGAAGAACTAAAAAGCCTCTTGATGAAAGTGAAAGAGGAGAGTGAAAAGGTTGGCTTGAAGCTCAACTTTCAGAAAACAAAGATCATGGCATCTGATCCCATCACTTCATGGCAAATAGATGGGGAAACAGTGGAAACAGTGTCAGACTTTATTTTTCTGGGCTCCAAAATCACTACAGATGCTGATTGCAGCCATTAAATTAAAAGACGCTTACTCCTTGGAAAGAAAGTTATGACCAACCTAGACAGCATATTAAAAAGCAGAGACAATACTTTGCCAACAAAGGTCCGCCTAGTCAAGGCTATGGTTTTTCCCATGGTCATGTATGGATGTGAGAGTTGGACTGTGAAGGAAGCTGATCGCTGAAGAATTGATGCTTTTGAACTGTGGTGCTGGAGAAGACTCTTGAGAGTCCCTTGGACTGCAATTAGATCCAGTCCATTTTAGAGGAGATCAATCCTGGGTGTTCATTGGAAGGACTGATGCTGAGGCTGAAAGTCCAATATTTTGGCCACCTCATGTGAAGAGTTGACTCATTGGAAAAGACCCTGATGCTGGGAGGGATTTGGGGCAGGAGGAGAAGGGGATGACAGAGGATGAGATGGCTGGACGGCATCACTGACTCGATAGACATGAGTTTGAATGAACTCTGGGCGGTGGTGATGGACAGGGAAGTCTGGTATGCTGCAATCCTGGGGTCGCAGAGTTGGACACAACTTAGCGACTGAACTGAACTGATACACACAAAGCTGTTATACACATGTGTTTACAGTTATTTCTACACTTATACTTCTCTATATATGTTAACTAGCCATGGTTTCACACTGGTCTTTTACTATGTCTATTAACACATGAATCATTCTAGCTCCTCCTCTTTCTTCTATGTTTCCTCCCACTCCATCTAGTGGGGGATGTCAATGATAGGGAAGGCTTTGCTTCTGTGAAAGCAAGGGGTACATGGGGAATCTGGGTACCATCCCTTTTAAATTTCCTGTGAACCTAAAACTGTTCTAAAACTAAAGTCTTTAAAAAGAAAGATAATGTTACAGTGATATTATAGGGGAAATAAATGGGAAAGGAAAAGTTGCACAAAACTTGTTCAGCTATATTGGTATATGATTATGAAATAGCACTGAACTAATTATTTGCATATTTTGTATACTTTGTATACAGAATCTTGAGATTTGGACCCATTATAGAATTTTCTCTTAATTGTACAGTGATATGGGTACAGGAATAAAAGCAGTAGGAAAGAATATAAAATTTCATTATGAAAAGTTCTTTCCTTCCTCCCTTCCTTCCTTCCCCACTTCCCACTCAAACCAAAATTCTTCTTTCCTCCCTCCCTTCCTTCTTTCCCCACTTTCCACTTAAACCGTCTTATTCAGTTCAGTTCAGTTCAGTTCAGTCGCTCAGTCGTGTCCGACTCTGTGACCCCATGAATCACAGCATGCCAGTCCTCCCTGTCCATCACCAACTCCCGGAGTACACTCAAACTCATGTCTATCGAGTCAGTGATGCCGTCCAGCCATCTCATCCTCTGTCGTCCCCTTCTCCTCCTGCCCCAAATCCCTCCCAGCATCAGGGTCTTTTTTAGTTTCCATTTTATTATGTCTCTTACAGATATTATAGTGATCTACAATGTGCAATTTTTCCCCATGAAGATTTCAGAATATTTTATCCTACACAGATATTTTTAGAACTTACACCAAATAATTGAGAATAGTTTCTAAAATTTGGGGCAAAATAGGACATTTCCTTCAGCCCTAATTGAAACACATTGCTCCTGCATTTGAATTTCTTTCTCTCTTTCTTATTTTTCTGTTATTTCTTTTCTATTGACTTACCTACATTCTAGTAGACTCATTAAGACCATTCAAAATCATGTGTTATTTTACAGGAATAAGAATAGATTGTGGAATTCCAACAAAGTGACACAAGATGGAAAAAGTCCTGTGTAGATGACAAGATAAAAAAGACCTATTAACTTTTGATTCAAAACCTAACAATAAGATTGTTCTCTTTAACAGAAACCAGTCACGCAAGAGTACTGAAAGCCTACCTCCTGTTCATATTCTTCTATGATTAAATGACCTCTGCTTCTCGCTCTGAAGAGTTATAGTATTGTTTCTTCATGTCCAGTGTTTTGAAACTTTTTAACAGTATGCTTAATAAATGCATGTTTTTATCTACTGTGCTAGACAACCTGGAAACTCTTGTTTTTCAAATTTGGGATTTTTCTTTTATTGTGTTTGTAATTTTCAGTTTCTAGAAAATTATTATTCAGATTTTGTTCTTCCAAACTATATACTTTCTAATTGTACTTCTTTACTATTTTCCAACCAAAAATTTACTTTTGCTCTCTTTCTGGAAGCTTTTTTCAAGTTTGTCTTCCTCGTCATTCATTTGTAGTTCTCATTTTGGTTTTTAAATTTTTTAACTGTCAAGAGCACTTTCTGTTCTCCAAATATTCATTGTTTACTGTATTCTGCTCTTATATTAGGGTAGAGTATCATTCCACTTGCTGCTGCTGCTGCTGCTAAGTCACTTCAGTCGTGTCCGACTCTGTGTGACCCCATAGACGGAAGCCCACCAGGCTCCCCCGTCCCTGGGATTCTCCAGGCAAGAACACTGGAGTGGGTTGCCATTTCCTTCTCCAAGGTGTGAAAGTGAAAAGTGAAAGGGAAGTCGCTCAGTCGTGTCCGACCTTTAGCGACCCCACGGACTGCAGCCTACCAGGCTTCTCCATCCATGGGATTTTCTAGGCAAGAGTACTGGAGTGGCTTATCTCTCAATTAATTGGTGTTGGTGTTAGGTTTTTTTTTTTTTAAGTTTCCTTCAATTTTCACAATCTGTTTTGTAAAGTTGCTTTTTCATATTTGTTTGGTTTGGCCTCTTTCACATAAAAATTTTGTTTTCAACTGTCTGCTGATCATTGGCAGTCTGTTCGCATTTATGAATGAGGCATCAGCGAGCTTATTAGAATTCTAGATATGTGAGAACAACTGGTCAACCATGGCTTCCCTGCAGCCAGTCAGCATCTCCAAGAAATACTGTTCCAGGTTCACAATGACTTACCCCTTCTGGGAGCTGAGCGGTGGACATTGTGTACATACACACTTGCTTGGTTCCTGCACTTTTAATATAAGATTCCCATCATGCCTGATGGACTCCATCATAGAGACACGGTGCTCTCCAGCTCTCCAGGATTCTACCTGTTGAGAAAGGACACTTCACTCACCCACAAAGGTGCTGAAGATGTATGCAGATCTAACTGCTTCTTAGCAGGCTTTCAGCAAATGTTACTGTTTTAATCCAGCTTCATGCTCAGCTGTAGCATTTCATAAAATGTTATGCCTCTGCACTTCTACAGTGCTTTATTCTATCTACTTTATACCATCTTTTTTTCTGTTAAATATTTTATTTCAGTGTTCAATGGCCTAGGTTGATTGTAGGTCACTAAAAATCAAGTTGAAAAGAATGTCAGCATTATTGTTTCTTAAAGAGCCTTGGGCCCTAAGTCATAGGTACTGAAATGTTTTATATACTGAATCATACAGTTCTCCCCGCCACAGGAAACCTATTTATCTTCAACTGGAAAACTATCAAATGTTCACATTTATTTATTGTAAATAAGACAATAAATGCCTTGGCTTTTTTTGTACACATATGCATACAATAACACAGTATACAATGTTACACCATCTATCTAATGTAGATTATCTATTGCTCTCTACATGATTGTAATTTATTCGGGTCTAAAAAGACATTCAGAACTGATTTAATAGATATAAATTATGTTAATTAAAAGATCTTATCAACTCATATCAGAATAAACACTTTAGATAAACATTCTTTAATGTCATTAATCATTATATGGTCTCTTTAAATGATTTGAATAAATGAATAAGTATCAAATATTCAGATTAATCATAGTGTCATATATTATTAAACTGCACATCCAATAAATTGCTTGGTGTATTGTCAGTCAGGCAATTACAACTTTCCTTTCTCCAGTAGTAATACAGTAATTCTCATGTTTGTTTAATTTCCTTCTTCTTATAATACTGTAGATTCTTTACTTGATAGAGGGGCAAAAAATTCTTCTTACCTGTAGTCCCTTTTGTCATACAAATTAAAGTTTTGTTTTAAACAATTCCACATTTTGAAATAACATTAAATACAATTGTAAATAAGTTTGTATAACTTAAATGAAACCACATTGGTATTCCAATTTGTAAATATAAGTATAGAATGCTACCTTACTCAGAATAAATGTAATTTTTATGTCAGATTACCTTTAAATTAACCATATGTTAATTTCCACTCTTTTAATTTTTAATTATGGGTAATTTGTTAGCTGCTTTCATTTTTATCTACATTAGTTAATATTCATGTTCAGTTCAGTTCAGTCGCTCAGTGGTGTCCAACTCTGTGGCCCCGTCATGTTAGGAAATCCTATCCATATACATATATATACACACAATCATATGTATTTTTGAAAATGCACATAAAAATAAAATAAATTTATGTAATTGGATCTTCACTGGTTTAAAGAGAAGAGAACTTGATTTAGTCATTATAGATAGATTTAGTCATTATATAGATTTTGTGGAGTCAACAAAAGTCAGTCTGTGAGGATTTCCATTTTCATAATATTACCCAGTGTTCTTCATTCAGTAGAAAACAAGCATATCTTATTTTGTAAAATTACTAAACATCATCATTAAATGGTGTAAATTAAAAAGGAAGAAAGTAATTACATTGGTTATATAAGGAGAAGTGTTGATTTCCTTTATAGGAATGTCATTATCACTATTAGATTCTCACGTTTAAGTTTGATCTAAAGAAACACAGAATATATGCCTAGTATATATAGTAATATAGGAAATACTCTTTTTAGATTTTAGACAACAAAGTGCTGGAAATATGAAAAAGAAGTGAAGATTTTGGCATTTTTTCCAGAACTTTTAGGCTGCAGTATAGGAATAAAGATGGCTCAATAATCTGAGCAGAGAAGATAAAAATTGGAGTCTGATGTTACTGAGGTGGTTGGAATTTACAAACTGAATATTGGAGGAAAGGGAGCTGCAAAAGAAAGAAATATTCAAAGAGTCAGAACAGTTGTATCTTTCCTTGACACAAAATCCCTTTGAAGCTTATTTTGTTATCATTAAATTTGGTTTGAATAATATAACATATATTTTGCTTCTCTAATTCAGATAATGATTATGAATTATCTAAAAATGGATTTGATTAAAAATGAATATATTGATAAGAAATTACAAAGTAACCATGTATTTGCATTTTCTTACATTTCATGTATTTTATTATTACAGTTGGCTCCTAACTCTGAAGGTCCACACATTGTAATAGGTTCCTACTTAGTGCCAGTGAGGAGCATGCAGCTCTTACCACTGGGGACTTGTGCAAGTTGCATAACACCTGGACTACTTAACAGTCTTTAATTTATTGAGTGATATGAGGATGTAATTACATGCTACATGACTATAAAAATTTCTACATGTTCACCCTTGATGTAAGTTCTTATCTTGCGTTGAGTCATAAGAAGTCATGAATAGCACCAGTCCATGGACCATATGTTAGATTTCAGGACATGAGAAATGCAAACATCAGAGCAAGATCCAGATTCCCCCACAAACAGTCCCTCCAATCAGGAAGCTTCCACAAGCCTTTTATATTTATTCATCAGAGGGCAGACACAGTGAAAACCAAAGTCACAGAAAACTAACCAAACTGATCACATGGACCACAGCCTTGTCTCACTCAATGAAACTGAGCCGTGGCCGTTAGGGCCACCCAAGACAGACTGGTCATGTGGAGCGCTTTGACAAAACATGGTCCACTGGAGAAGAGAATGGCAAACCACTTCAGTATTTGTACCTTGAGAACCCCTGAACAGTATGAAAAGAATCACAGGGTAACCATAAAAGTAGGAAGCTTAAGAAAACAGAGTTTCTACAGATTGTTATGACATGTTTCATAATGTAACAAACATTTTTGTTGATGTAGGTAAAATTCATGGAGTGGCTTATCTAAGAAGCTGTTACTTAATACTGTAAGGAATTTGACAGAAGTATTTGAAAACTGCCTCAAACATTCAGATACAGAAAATCTATGTAACTTTAAGTACAACATAAGTTATTGGAAATTACTGTTTATTAAGAATTAAAGCTACAGATGAAAATGTGAGATCATTTACTTAAGTTTAGGGAAAAAATTTTTTAATGAAGTAAAATTTATTTTAAAACACATTCCTCAATTTGGTTTTTCTATTACTCATCTTATTTAAAATAAATGAAATAGTTTAAGTATATATTGTCCCACCAAAATGATGTTGTTAATCCAACTCAGATTGGATAAATTAACAATTTAATAAGTAGAAGCAAGCTTGCTTTTCACATTAAATGCTTTAAATATTAATATACGTGGTGTTTGCTTAAATGTTGTATAGAAGCATAACATGAGTATATCATTAGTTATTGCTACAATTATAATTTACAACAGACTTCCATAAAACTCGGTGGTGTAAAACACCACTTCTTTCTATTTTCTTGCTCAAGAACCTGAGTTTGGCTTCTTCAGTTCAATTCAGTGACTCAGTTGTGTCCGACTCATTGTGACCCCGTGAATCACAGCACGCCAGGCCTCCCTGTCCATCACCAACTCCCGGAGTTCACTCAAACTCATGTCCATTGAGTCGGTGATGCCATCCAGCCATCTCATCCAATGTTTTCCCCTTCTCCTCCTGCCCCCAATCTCTCCCAGCATCAGGGTCTTTTCCAATGAGTCAAGTCTTCGCATGAGGTGGCCAAAGTATTGGAGTTTCAGCTTTAACATCAGTCCTTCCAATGAACACCCAGGACTGATCTCCTTTAGGATGGACTGGTTGGATCTCCTTGCAGTCCAAGGGACTCTCAAGAGTCTTCTCCAGCACCACAGTTCAAACACATTAATTCCTTGGCGATCAGCTTTCTTCACAGTCCAACTCTCACATCCATACATGACCACTGGAAAAAACCTAGCCTTGACTAGATGGACCTTGGTTGGCAAAGTAATGTCTCTGCTTTTCAATATACTATCTAGGTTGGTCATAACTTTCCTTCCAAGGAGTAAGCATCTTTTAATTTCATGGCTGCAATCACCATCTGCAGTGATTTTGGAGCCCAGAAAAATAGTCTGACACTGTTTCCACTCTTTCCCATCTATTTCCCATGAAGTGATGGGACCAGATGTCATGATCTTAGTTTTCTGAATGTTGAGCTTTAAGCTAACTTTTTCACTCTCTTCTTTCACTTTCATCAAGAGGTTTTTTATTTCCTCTTCACTTTCTGCCGTAACGGTGGTGTCATCTGCATATCTGAGGTTATTGATATTTCTCCCCGCAATCTTGATTCCAGCTTGTGCTTCTTCCAGCCCAGTGTTTCTCATGATGTACTGTGCATATAAGTTAAATAAACAGGGTGACAATATATAGCCTTGACATACTCCTCTTCCTATTTGGAACCAGTCTGTTGATCCCTGTCCAGTTCTAACTGTTGCTTCCTGACCTGCATATAGGTTTCTCAAGAGGCAAGTCAGGTGGTCTGGTTCAGAATCTCTTTCAGAATTTTCCACAGTTCATTGTGATCGACACAGTCAAAGGTTTTTTCATAGTCAATAAAGCAGAAAGAGATATTTTTCTGGAATTCTCTTGCTTTTTCAGTGATCCAGCAGATGCTGGCAATTTGATCTCTGGTTCTTCTTCCTTTTCTAAAACCAGCTTGATCCTGCAGCTCAATTCCAGAAAAATAAATGACCCAATCAAAAAATGGGCCAAAAAACTAAACAGACATTTCTCCAAAGAAGACATACAGATGGCTAACAAACACATGAAACAATGCTCAACATCCCTCATAATCAGAGAAATGCAAATCAAAACCACAATGAGATACCATTTCACACCAGTCAGAATGGCTGCTGTCCAAAAGTCTACATGCAATAAATGCTGGAAAGGGTGTAGAGAGAAGGAAACCCTCTTACACTGTTGGTGGGAATGCAAACTAGTACAGCTACTATGGAGAACAGTGTGGAGATTCTTCAAAAAACTGGAAATAGAACTGCCATGTGATCCAGCAATCGCACTCCTGGGCATACACACCGAGGAAACCAGAATTGAAAGAGACACATGTACTCCAATGTTCATTGCAGCACTGTTTATAATAGCGAGGACATGGAAGCAACCTAGATGTCCATCTGCAGATGAATGGATAAGAAAGCTTTGGTACATATACACAATGGAGTATTACTCAGCCATTAAAAAGAATGCATTTGAATCAGTTCTAATGAGGTGGATGAAACTGGAGCCTATTATACAGAGTGAAGTAAGCCAGAAAGAAAAACACCAATACAGTATACTAACACATATATATGGATTTAGAAAGATGCAAATGATAACCCTCTATATGAGACAGCAAAAGAGACACAGATGTATAGAACAGTCTTTGGGACTCTGTGGGAGACGGTGAGGGTGGGATGATTTGGGAGAATGGCTTTGAAACATGTATATTATCATATGTGAAATGAATCACCAGTTCAGGGTCAATGCACGTTACAGGATGCTCGGGGCTGGCGTGCGGGGATGACCCAGAGGGAGGATAAAGGGAAGAGGGAGGTGGGAAGGGGTTTCAGGAGGGGGAACCCATGTACACCCGGGGCGGAGTCATGTCAATGTATGGCAAAACCAACCAATATAATATTGTAAAATAATTAACCTCCAATAAAAAAAAAAAGTTAAAATAAATAAATAAAATAAACCCGCTTGAACATCTGGAAGTTCGTGGTTTACATATTGCTGAAGCCTGGCTTGGAGAATTTTGAGCATAACTTTACTAGCGTATAAAATGAGTGCAATTGCGCAGTAGTTTGAGCACTCTTTGGCATTGCCTTTCTTTGGGATTGGAATGAAAACTGACCTTTTCCAGTCCTGTGGCCACTGCTGAGTTTTCCAAATTTGCTGGCATATTGAGTGCAGCACTTTCACAGCATCATCTTTCAGGATTTGAAATAGCTCAACTGGAATTCCATCACCTCCACTTGCTTTGTTCATAGTGATGCTTTCTAAGGCCCACTTGACTTCACATTCCAAGATGTCTGGCTCTAGGTGAGTGATCACACAATCATGATTATCTGGGTCATGAAGCTCTTTTTGTACTGTTCTTCTGTGTATTCTTGCTACCTCTTCTTAATATTTTCTGCTTCTCTTAGGTCTGTACCATTTCTGTCCTTTATCAATCCCGTCTTTGCATGAAATGTTCCCTTGGTATCACTAATTTTCTTAGGTATTAAAAATAAGCTGTGTGCCAGATGATGGCCTATGGGCTCTTGGTTCAGGTAGACCAATTATTTTGGAAAACAATACTGAAGCAGAAGGAAACTCAAAGGAGTCATAGAAACCAGGGCACAGAACAGGACAGAATTAGAACACTTACCCAAATCTCTGTCAAGAGCCAGGCTATAATGAGATTCAGCAGCTCCTAAAACTGTACCAGGAAACATAGACATTTCTTTTCCAACAGCACCAGAAGTAGGACTGAAATATTTGATCAAGGAATAAAGTGAATATCTATGTATGAGGTGTTTTCCAAATCCTTTTTAATGTGGGTACTTGAAGTATATCCAATTTCTTATGTAAATTATAGCTCTCAGACCTTGGAAAAAATACACGAGGAATCATCAAGTCAGTAACCATATTAAGCATGATTCAATGAAAGCAGATACATTACTTTGCCAACCAAGGTCCGTCTAGTCAAGGCTATGGTTTTTCCAGTGGTCACGTATGGATGTGAGAGTTGGACTGTGAAGAAAGCTGATCACCAAAGAATTGATGCTTTTGAACTGTGGTGCTGGAGAAGACTCTTGAGAGTCCCTTGGACTGCAAGGAGGTCCAACCAGTCCATTCTAAAGGAGATCAATCCAGGGTGTTCACTTGAAGGACTGATGCTAAAGCTGAAACTCCTATACTTTGGTCACCTCATGTGACGAGTTGACACACTGGAAAAGAGTCTGATGCTAGGAGGGATTGGGGGTGGGAGGAGACAGGGACGACAGAGAATGAGATGGCTGAATGGCATCACCGACTCAATGGACATGAGTTTGAGTGAACTCCGGGAGTTGGTGATGGACAGGGAGGCCTGGTGTGCTGTGATTCATGGGGTCACAATGAGTCGGACACGACTGAGTGACTGAACTGAACTGAACTGAACTGAACTGAATGAATGTATGAACAAAGATTAAGTGGATAGTTAGAACCTATATATATGTGGGCACAGCAAATGTAAAATAAGAAAATACTAATAAAGTTCATGCAACTGACAGAAGGAACAATCAATAAATAAACAGTTCTGCAGAATAACAGCTGTTGAAGACGTTGAAAGCTTAATTCATGCATGGGAATGATGCCATAAGATAAAATCTATACTTTTTAAACTAAGCCTGAGAAACAAAAGAAAAATAAACAGAATAAGTATATTGAATTAGACATTATTTGTAATAAGTTGGATGAACTTTCTATCCAACTTAGAAAGCACAATTAAAAATACAAATCTCCAAAGGGGCAATGGGTGAAGTGTCCATAGGTAATTTATTTACAATTTCTGGAAATAATAGAAGTAAAATTAAATGGAGTATAAAATGTTGGATTCAGATTGTGGATGGTCTGTAAAACAATGCAAAGTAATAGTTACTGCAACAAATGAATGCACAATAGCTATGACAATTATTAGGGCTGATTTTCAGAATATGTGAGAGAATATAAAATCTAATCACACATGAAGTTGGGACAAGCCAAATGCAAATCTATAACTCTTTCCAACCCATCTAGAAATGTAAATATGCCCCAATATAAAGTAGCAAAGATATATATTAAGACAGTCATAAAATAATGCAGGATGTTTTAGAAGATAATCAAACTCATCATATCAATATAATTCAAAATTGTAAGTTGTTAATAAAAAAGTTCTGTGAAATGGAGATTTGTCAGACTTTAGAAGTGGAAAAATGTGTAGTAAAACTGGCAAGATCTGCATGATGGAGGACAACTAATTGATGAAGTTTCCACTGCTACAGGGGAAAGTTCAGTTCAGTTCAGTTCAGTCGCTCAGTTGTGTCCGACTCTCCACGACCCCATGAATCACAGCACGCCAGGCCTCCCTGTCCATCACCAACTCCCGGAGTTCACTCAAACTCATGTCCACAGAGTCGGTGATGCCATCCAGCCATCTAATTCTCGGTCGTCCCCTTCTCCTCCCGCCCCCAACCCTTCCCAGCATCAGAGTCTTTTCCAGTGAGTCAACTTGTCACATGAGGTGGCCAAAGTATTGCAGTTTCAGCTTTAGCTTTGGCGATCAGCTTTCTTCACAGTCCAACTCTCACATCCATACATGACCACGGGAAAAACCATAGCCTTGACTAGACCGACCTTTGTTGGCAAAGTAATTTCTCTGCTTTTTAATATATTATCAAGGTTGGTCATAACTTTCCTTTCAAGGAGTAAGCGTCTTTTAATTTCATGGCTGAAATCAGCATTTGCAGTGATTTTGGAGCCCAGAAAAATAAAGTCTAACACGGTTTCCACTGTTTCCCCATCTATTTCCCATGAAGTGATGGGACCAGACGCCATGATCTTAGTTTCCTAAGTTTTGATCTTCAAGCCAACTTTTCCACTCTTCACTTTCATCAAGAGGCTTTTTGGTTCTTCTTCACTTTCTGCCATAAGGGTGGTGTCATCTGCATATCTGAGGTTATTGATATTTCTCACGGCAATCTTGATTCCTGCTTGTGCTTCTTCCAGCCCAGCGTTTCTCATGATGTACTCTGCATAGAAGTTAAATAAGCAGGGTGACAATATACAACCTTGACGTACTCCTTTTCCTATTTGGAACCAGTCTGTTGTTCCATGTCCAGTTCTAACTGTTGCTTCCTGACCTGCATATAGGTTTCTCAAGAGACAGGTCTGGTGGTCTGGGATTCCCATCTCTTTCAGAATGTTCCACAGTTTATTGTGATCCACACAGTCAAAGGCTTTGGCATAGTCAATGAAGCAGAAATAGATGGTTTTCTGGAACTCTCTTGCTTTTTCCATGATCCAGCAGATGTTGGCAATTTGATCTCTGGTGCCTCTGCCTTTTCTAAAACCTGCTTGAACATCTGGGAGTTCACGGTTCACATATTGCTGAAGCCTGGCTTGGAGAATTTTGAGCATGACTTTACTAGCGTGTGAGATGAGTGCAATTGTGCGGTAGTTTGAGCATTCTTTGGCATTGCCTTTCTTTGGGATTGGAATGAAGACTGACCTTTTCCAGTCCTGTGGCCACTGCTGAGTTTTCAAATTTGCTGGCATATTGAGTGCAGCACTTTCACAGCATCATCTTTCAGGATTTGAAATAGCTCAACTGGAATTCCATCACCACCACTACCTTTTTTCCTAGTGATACTTTCTAAGGCCCACTTGACTTCACATTCCAAGATGTCTGGCTCTAGGTCAGTGATCACGTTATTGTGACTATCTTGGTCATGAAGATCTTTTTTGTACAGTTCTTCTGTGTATTCTTGCCACCTCTTCTTATTATCTTCTGCTTCTGTTAGGTCCATACCATTCCTGTCCTTTATCGTGCCCATCTTTGCATGAAATGTTCCCTTGGAATCTCTAATTTTCTTGAAGAGATCCCTTGTTTTTCCTATTCTGTTGTTTTTCTCTATTTCTTTGCATTGATCACTGAGGAAGGCTTTCTTATCTCTCCTTGCTATTCTTTGGAACTCTGCATTCAGGTGCTTATATCTTTCCTTTTCTCCTTTGTTTTTCGCTTCTCTTCTTTTCATAGCTATTTGTAAGGCCTTCTCAGACAGCCCTTTTGTTTGTTTGCATTTCTTTTCCATGGAGATGGTCTTGGTCCCTGTCTCCTGTACAATGTCACGGACCTCCATCCAGAGTTCATCAGGCACTCTATCTATCAGATCTAGTCCCTTAAATCTATTCCTCACTTCCACTGTATAATCATAAGGGATTTGATTTAGGTCATACCTGAATGGTCTAGTGGTTTTCCCTACTTTCTTCAATTTAAGTCTGAATTTGGTAATAAGGAGTTCATGATCTGAGCTACAGTCAGCTTCTGGTCTTGTTTTTGCTAACTGTATAGAGCTTCTCCATCTTTGGCTGCAAAGAATATAATCAATCTGATTTCGGTATTGACCATCTGGTGATGTCCATGTGTAGAGTCTTCTCTTGTGTTGTTGGAAGAGGGTGTTTGCTATGACCAGTGTGTTCTCTTGACAAAAGTCTATTAGCCTTTGCCCTGCTTCATTCCGTGCTCCTAGGCCAAATTTGCCAGTTACTCCAGGTGTTTCTTGACTTCCTACTTTTGCATTCCAGTCCCCTATAATGAAAAGGACATCTTTTTTGGGTGTTAGTTCTAAAAGGTCTTGTAGGTCTTCATAGAACTGTTCAACTTCGGCTTCTTCAGCGTTAGTGGTTGGGGCATAGGCTTGGATTACTGTAATATTGAATGGTTTGCCTTGGAAACGAACAGAAATCATCCTGTCATTTTTGAGATTGCATCCAAGTACTGCATTTCGGACTCTTTTGTTGACCATGATGGCTACTCCATTTCTTCTAAGGGATTCCTGCCCACAGTAGTAGATATAATGGTCATCTGATTTAAATTCACCCATTCCAGTCCATTTTAATTCACTGATTCCTAGAATGTCTATGTTCACTCTTGCCATCTCCTGTTTGACCACTTCCAATTTGCCTTGATTCATGGACCTAACATTCCAGGTTCCTATGCAATATTGCTCTTTACAGCACCGGACCTTGCTTCTATCATCAGTCATGTACACAACTGGTATTGTGTATGTGACCGGCGGCGCAGACGTGAGAGACGCCGCCCCGGCGCAACGGATCAGGCAAAGAGGCGCAGCCAAGAGGAGCTACCCCACGCCTGAGGCCAGGGCCAGGGGCCGAGAGGAGCTGCCCCATGTCCAACAGGCGGTGGCTGCGCGGGCACAGGAGGGCCGAGAGGAGCTACTCCACGTTCAAGGTCAGGAGGGGCGGCCTTGAGGAGATACCCCTCATCCAAGGTAAGGTACAGTGACTGCACTTTGCTGAAGCGGCTGTGAAGAGATTTTCCACGAGAAACCCAGGTAAGAGAAACCCAAATAAGACGGTAGGTATTGGGAGGGGGCATCAGAGGGCAGACACACTGAAATCATAATCACAGGAAACTAGTTGATCTGATCACATGGACTGATCACATGGACCACAGCCGAATGTGGTCCACTGGAGAAGGGAATGGCAAACCACTTCAGTATACTTGCCTTGAGAACCCCATGAACAGTATCAAAAGGCAAAATGATAGGATACTGAATGAGGAATTCCCCAGGTCGGTAGGTGCCCAGTATGCTACTGGAGATCTGTGGAGAAGTAACTCTAGAAGGAATAAAGGGATGGAGCAAAAGCAAAACAGGGGAAAAGGAAATGGCAATTCATTCCAGTATTCTTGCTTGGGAAATTCCAAGGACAGAGGAGTCTGGCAGGCTACACTCCATGGTGTGGGACACAACTTTGACTGAGCATGCACACCACTTCTACAGGAGATACATGTCAGTAATTTATTGGTATCATATTCTTTGCAATTTCATAGCTGAAGACCACCGAAATCCATTCAGAGTCACATGAAAAGTGACCAATTTGCTTTCATGAGGCAGCCCCAATGGTCAGTTCAATAAACTGGTGATATTAAATAATCTATGTAGACAAATTTAAACATAATAGATATTGGTACATGATATTATAATAAAATAAAATATATTAGGCTGATAAAATCATAGAACTTTCATAAAACGCGCAACTTAGGTAAACCTTAATTACATAATTAGAATCTAGTCTTTCAAGAGCAAAAATACCCCAGTAAAACAAAAAAACAAAGGAAATAATCGCTGAAGATAAGAAATAAATGCAATATTATGTATCTTTAATTTTTTCCTTTGGCTTTAAAAAATATTTTCTTTATATGGGAAATCTTCAATATTATAATATATAAACAAAAAACACTATTTTGAAAAAATAATGGGTGTGATCAGTTTTTTAAAACAATCACAAAACAAACAAAAATTAAAAAACAAAAACAACAAGCAACCATGAAAAGATTTGTATCTTGCTATATTATAAACTTCCAAAGAAAGTGAAACAACAACATATTTTTGGTAACCAGAATACAATACCTGGCACATACTGAAAAAACCTAAACTATACCAAATGAAAGAGGAGAGAGTGAAAAAGCTGGCTTAAAACTCACCATTCAAAAAACTGAATCATGGCATCCGGTCCCATCACTTCATGGCAAATAGATGGTTAACAATGGAAAGATTGACAGACTTTATTTTCTTGGGCTCCAATATCACTGCAGATGGTGACTGCAGCCGCAAAATTAAAAGATGCTTGCTCCTTGGAAAAAAAACTATGACAAAACTAGGCAACTTATAAAAAGTATAAACATTACTTTGCTGACAAAAGTTCGTCTAGTAAAAGTTATGTTTTTTCCAGTAGTCATGTGTGGATGTGGGAGTTGGACCATAAAGAAGGCTGAACACCAAAGAATTGATGCTTTTGAACTGTGGTGTTGGAGAAGGCTCTTGAGAGTCCCTTAGACTGCAAAGAGATCAAATCAGTCAATCCTAAAGGAAGTCAATCCTGAATATTCATTAGAAGGACTGACGCTGAAGCTCTAATACTTTGCCCACTTGATGCAAAGAGCCAACTCATTGGAAAGACTGATTCTGGGAAAGACTGAAGGCAGGTGAAGGGGATGACAGAGGATAAGATGGTTGGATGGCATCACCGACTCAATGGACATGAGTTTGAGCAAGCTCCAGGAGATGGTAGAAGGACAGGGAAGCCTGGCATGCTGCAGTCCATGGTGTGGCAAAGAGTCGGACATGACCGTGTGACTGAACAACAATATATGCCAAAATGAGCCTTTAAAATGCTACCTTTCAATAGCTTATCAAGAGTTATACAACAATGAAGTCTATCAATTATGTCTACATCAGGAATGAAGGTCAAGGAGAAAGAAATAAATAAAAAATTCCAGTCCCTAAAAACTGACAAACATAAAAGTCCTATGTAACATTAGATTTGCCCTACTTCCTTCAGGCTGCTAATAACATGTACCAGTCTCTCCAGTGAAAAGAACTGGTGTCTTCTTCTGTTAATGGAGATATAGTCTATCCCTCTTCTGGAGTCTACTCTCCTTTCTGTGTTCTGTCATGGTCTAATTCTTAAGAGAGTCATTGGGAATTGTGCATTCTGGAGTGGTTTTGACATCAAATATTGTTTATAACAGCAGGGAAAGAAGTTGTCCTTAGTAGTGATGTAATAACCAGTAGAAGTATAACGTATTAGCTTCCAGAGTGGACTTAGATGTGAAGAGGATACGTTCCTTAGAGGAACAAATCTTTAGGCATTAAGTCCCTCATTCTTTGTTGCTATGTTTGGGACAGAGTGTTTAGTCATAAATCCAAGTTCTTTTAGATAAAGTCATTTAATTTCTTTTTGATTCAAAGATAAGGAAGAGTGATGGAATCAGACTTTCAGGGGGTGATACCATCTCTTCTGAAATCTGACCTCAAAGAGATGAGCTCAGTCCCAGTTTGTCATGTTGCCTCTGACCGATTAATCAAAAATAATACTTTGAGGCTGGCCAAGGAGATCAGTCCTGAGTGTTCATTGGAAGGACTAAGGCTAAAGCTGAAACTCCAATACTTTGGCCACCTCATGCGACGAGTTGACTCACTGGAAAAGACTCTGATGCTGGGAGGGATTGTGAGCAGGAGGAGAAGGGGACGACAGAGAATGAGATGGCTGGATGGCATCACCGACTCAATGGACATGAGTTTGAGTGAACTCTGGGATTTGGTGATGGGCAGAGAGGCCTGGCATGCTGCGATTAATGGGGTCGCAAAGAGTCGGACAAGACTGAGTGACTGAACTGAACTGAAGTTGCCTGGTGACAACCATACAGGCTCTAGACAGATCATCTTATGTAGTATTTTTCTGGGGAAGAATAGTTTCCAATGTATCAGGAAATTTCAGGAATTTCATTCCTCTGTGGCCTAAAGTGCCTCAGCTCTGGAAGTCCTTGCTCATCAGTTCATGCACCAGACATGTGTCAAATTATTATAAAAAGACTGATCCACACATCAGATCCTCTTCCTTTTCCCCTCTAAAAAGATACTGTTTTCCCATGATCTTCTCCCCTCTAAAGAGATACTGTTTTCCCATGATCCCTCCTCTACCATAATATTTCTCATCAAATAATTGCAGGTGTCTTTTCTTTGAGATTAGCCATGCAGAGATAGGAGTGACTCTGGGTGTATACCAGATATGGACTCACATTGCTTCTAAGATCACTGCTGATGAACAGAGAAGGGAAATAAGCAGAATACCTTGAATCATTGGTACAGCCAACTATGACCTTTACCAAGAAAACTAATGTTGCCTCAAAGCTCTATGGGTTGAAAAACATTAGACTTTTCACGAATGTGTTGTTGAGAACTTGTTAAAGTAACAATGGTGTACATGTGTCAAAGAACAATTGCACTGGACAAATTAAACAGGTAAGGAAGATTTTATCAGGGCTATTGCAATAGGAGAGAAATTGAACTCCATTCTGCTGGAAAAAAAGACAAGAGAACATTAGGTGTTGCAGTGAGTTACTGGAAAAGTATTGGAAGACTTTCCTGGGGTTGGGGGTGGTCAAAATTGCTAATTGGAGCTGACCCTCCCACAAAAACTGGGAGATAGGGATATTTTCTCAATGATTCCATTATAAAGGATGGCTCCCAATTCTTTTTTTTTTAATTTATTTATTTTGACTGGAAGCTAATTACTTTACGTTATTGTATTGGTTTACATTCCTGGTTGAAAAACTGACAGAAGACCAGAAGAAGATTTATATTTCCAATCAGCAGAGAAGGAATTTGCAATTCGATGTTTTCTAAAGTAAATACTCAGAAAAAACAGGCAAGGAAGAAATCTGTCTAAAGTCACTCAAGCTGAGACAAATGTTCAGACAGTCCTGGTCACATGTTTCCTTAAGCTAATTTAACTAGACTATATGTTTGGCTATAAGCATTCACTTTTCTTTAATATATTTTTCCACATCCAGGCTGTAACTGAACAGGACCCCATGGGGCCATCATTTTTTTCTCCCAAGTACCCAGATAATATTATTTGATGCACAATTCCTAAGTTATTTTGAAGATGTAAAACCCTCCAACTAAATGGAAGGTGTTAACAACTTGATGACCATGAGCACATATTCCCAGGTCTCCTGAAGCCTAAGGACTGATAATGGTAACCCCTGTGACCCCACTCTGTGACCTCACCACCAGCCAATCAGAGAAATACGAACAAGCTGATCATAGACACTGTGACCCCCCCCCCCCCATCCTCACTTGGCTTTTAGAAATGCTTTAAAACCCTTCAGGAAGTTTGGTGGCATTTTGAGCACAAGCCACATGCATTCTGGCCTGGTCTTGCAATAAACCTTTCTTTGCTCCAAACTCTGACATTTTGGTTTGTTTGGCACCAGTGTGCTTCAGGCACTTGCACTAACAAGGCCATCCAATATGAGGTTTCTAAACTCTAACAGCAAGCACCCCTCAAAAAGGACTTTACTCCTACAGACACATTCTCTTTATCAGATGCTAATGTGCAAACACACAATTTTGACAGATGTTTGAAGGTTAATTTATTCAGAACAGCTGTTACAGCAAGAACAAAACTTTGACTATGATCCTAGGAGAAAATTCTCTTCTTTTTCCTCTGAACTGAATTGGATAGAACAACTGGCAAACTCTGTTTGCCTATCTGTAACTGTTTTAAGGGTGCATTAGCCACAAACGGCAAATCCTAGTACAAGGTTAAGGTTAAGGTGAAGAGGCAACTTTTCAGTAACCAGGATTCCAGTGCAGCTTGTAAAACAGCCACAACACTTTCTCCAAAATAAAGCTCTTAAAAATCAAATGGCTATATTCTGTATCAATCAGCATTTATCTGAGATCTTTTAGTCAATTCAAACATTTGGCATTACAAATAAAGGTTACAGGACATTGACTCTTTTGTTATGTCAGCACTTAAGAAGTAATAACCACTAAAGCACAGCTCATTAAAAAAGCCCTTCAAGTGAGAGGCAAGTCTTAACATAGCACATTGTGTCACAGAGAATGTTAAACAATACCGATCCAATATGCAGAAAATGTGAGAAGGACAGCATTGAAAGATAGATATTCAGGGCTGCAGGATATAATTCAATAAAATATTTTTTAAAAGTTCATGTGGGAAAATTTTAAATGCTTGTATTAGTTTTTATTTCCTTGAAAAACATTTATTCAGGAACCAAGAAAATGGCTTCAACCAATTTATAAATAATATTAAAATCGTACTAGGATTAAGTCTTTGGAAATAATAGTCAATCCAAAATTTCCAAGTTCAAACAATAGAGAGTAGACGTTAAAAAAAAAAAAATTCAAAGAAGCATTCTTGAGGAATAATACTTTGATCATATCGTTTCTCTTTTAATTCATTAATCATTTCTGGACTTTACTAATTGCTTGATCTTAGGCTTTACTATGATGATTTCAAAAGCATGTCCTCTGTTCATCTGGCAAAAAAACAAACAACAACAACAAAAACCAGAGGATTATCACTGTAATATTACTGGCCAAAAAGAATGCAACTTCTTTTAATAAAACGAAATGACATGATATAATATCTTGAACTCTCCCCACAAATTTGATTCATCTTATTTTCTTTTATTTGAAATGAGTATTATATTAGACCAACCGTTATGCCAAGGATATAATGTTGCCAAGAATCACAGGAAAATAATTAATATTAAGAGCTTGGGGGGGGTGCATCTAGAAATTCTTCTTGAGAAATTGAATCAAAGTTCTGATTTTGCAACATGTTATTTTAGTAAAATGAATCATCTTTATATCCTAAAACATATGACCACAAACACCACTGTGAACATGTCTGTTCACTTCAATATATTCATGAATTTGAGATGATGGATATAGGTGAAAATATTTAATGTTTGACTGAGAAAAATATTCTTCCATGCTATTTAATGGAGCTATTTGTAACCCTATAATGTTTTTCAAACCCCAGAAAGTAGTCTAAGACTATCTAGAGTTAATCTATCTGCTTATTGTGATATTTATAAATAGTCATTGAGTTACTTTTTGAGCACTTTACTAAGCTATGGGTCAATAATGGGTAAAAGTCATAATCACTTTTGGGTGTAGGTCAGCTTGCTGCCCATGGAAAGACATTGATCAGCTTTCTTGTTTGCCTTCCTAATATTTGCACTAAGACTGACCATAAAGAGGATCTGTAGAATTCCTTCTAGTACAAATATTCTATGCATTAATAATAATGACAGCAGTAATAGCATAGTTGTTGTGTACTAGTGAATCTCTACTTATTAGGCACAGTACAGGCTTACACATCAGTGCATGCAAATGAGATCCCTTGGGTATTAATTCCTCTCTTCATAGACTCATTGTCTCAACCTCTTCCAGATGATAGAGGAGTTCCAGCCATACACAGATCTCCCTCTGAAATTACTGATGCTTGAGTCAACATGAGCTACAGACACAACTGGCAAGCTTTTCCAGAAGGCTCTGCAGCATCCAGCATGTAGTGCTGATTCTCTGAGAGTCAAGATTCACGAGTCCTGGAATCCTGGACCTATTACCCCTAGTGACACACTAGTAAAATTTTCGCTTGTTTTCCCAAAACTTAATGCTCTGCATGGTCTAGAGGTCTTAATTCTCAAGGGAGGAAGGCATCTACCAAAAGGTGCAACAGTGATTTCACTGGGCTGAGACTTAAGACTGACACTCAGCCACTCTGGCTTCTTCATGCTTCTGAATCAAAAGGGGAAACAGAACGCTATGGTATTGGCTGAGGTTATTGATCCTGATTACCAGAAGGAAACTGGACTACTCTTCCACAATGTAGATAAGGAAAAGTATGTCTGTAATACAGGACATCTCTTAGTATTACCATGGCCTGTGATTAATGTCAGTGGAAACTCCAGGTAGAGTTAGTAATGGTCCAGACCCCTCAAGAATAAATGTTAGATCACCTCATAAAGAACCATGACTAGCTGAGGTGTTTTCTGAAGTCATAGAGAATACAGAATGGGTAGTAAAAAATGGGTAGTTATAAATACCAACTATGATCATGTGACCAGTTACAAAATCAAGGACTCAAAATCAATACTCAAAGTTATGAGTATTTTCTCTTTATCACATTATGAATACTTTAGTACATATATTAAGCAGATATCTTTGTTTTCTCTCTTCTGGTCTTTCCTTATCATGTAAGATAAGATGTCCTGACTTCATTATACTGTTTAAGCATTGTTCATTTAACATCATAGTATTTAAGTTACGATGTGTTATAAAGAGAAGAGTGAATATCATTCAAGGACTTTACCTTCTCTCTGGGAAAGGAAATTAAGAGTTTTTGTTGTAGGCAGGATATTATATCCTGTTAGGTGGAATTATGACCTTGTTATTTTCTTTACTGGAGATTGTGTGACTTAAGCAGATGTGGAGGAATGACAGGTTGAAAAGAGGCAGACATATGATGGTTAATTTAATGTGTCAATTTGCCTGGGCCAACGAATTGTGGGGAGAGAGCAAAATAGTCAAGATGGCGTGTTCAGGTTCTCTCATTCCAAGTTTTGTAAATAATGACTATGTAGCAACTGAGATAATTTATAGTGCTGTACAGTTTTGTCACGAGGTATACTCGCCTGGTCACAGGTCACTGTGTGTGGTATGCCTAAGAAACCAGCTCCACCTAAGAATGGGCTCCACCTAAGAAAGTGGCAGCTTTACTGCTGCATCACAGTTGTCTCTACTGGGTCAGCCATGAAAGGAGAGAATATAACATGTCTACTCCCACAGCTGCTGTGTCAGCCAGGAGAGAATACTGCTATGGCCGCTGTGCCAGACAGGAGAGAATAAACATGTCTGCAGTTCCTCCAGTTCCTCCAGTATCTTCTCAGTCTCTTAGCTCATGTGTTGCCTACCCTGGTTCAGCGAACAGTGAGAACAGGATGATCAGTAATACAACTGGCATAGTTGGCAGGATACCCAGTGGGTAGGAGAGCCTTATGCTCCACTAGATGGAGAAAACCAGTGGCCACCATATAGCATACAGTACCGTGTGGCTACGATTCTCTCAGCATGACCTCTGGTGGAAAACTGGGAGGCAGTAGATGGGTCACCAATTTGCTGAACAAAGTGTCATGGACTGCAGCTGGCACTGTGGCATGGATTTTCTTGAGTGTCTGCAGGTGAATATGGATAGTACTCTCCAGGATGCCGCGCTGGTGAGCAATGTGCAAATATCCTTGGGAAAACTAGAGCAACATATATTGGCATTAGAGCAAGAACCCAGCATCTCTGACAGTGAGGTGCTAAGGGACGGTGATGATGAACATTTTGACACTGCAGGTCTCCGCTCTTTAGCAAGGTCCATTGCACAGCAGAAAGTGAAGCATGAGCAGCCAATGGCCCGGGGTGGCAGGGAGAGAGGGTGAGCATCCTCAAGGTGCCCTTAACCTGACTGAATTCACAGAGTATTGACTCAGGTGGAGTTGATCAACTTGGGTAAATAGTTTTGGCAAACGCACGGGGTGCATTTGGAAGCATGACTTTTTTAACACTGAGACACAGGGGTGGGCCTAATGCCTCTGGGGGGTTTTGCAGCTCCTTACTGAGAAAAGTAGAGGGACAGCATGCAAGATGCCATTTTGAAAGTGTGAAACCCCTGAAGGGGGCTCGAGCTGGCAGGGGTCCCACACATGTTGAAGTGAACTGAAGTGAAGTCGCTCAGTCATGTCCGACTCTTTGTGACCCCGTGGACTGTAGCCTACCAGGCTCTTCCGTCCATGGGATTATCCAGGCAAGAGTACTGGAGTGGGTTACCATTTCCTTCTCCAGGGATCTTCCCAACCCAGGGATCGAACTCCGGTCTCCCACATTGGAGGCAGATACTTTAACCTCTGAGCCACCAGGGAAGCCAATGGATGCAAATGTGGGCTGATCCGTGCAGAGGTATACTGTAAAGGCTGTGTCCTATGATGTAGACAATGTACTGTAAAGGCTGTGTCCTCAGATTTAGAAAAGTGTATTCATGTGGGTGAACACTACAAATAACCACTCCTTGAAGGTGTGGGACCAGAGCCTATGGGGGTTTAGAGGGTCCTTAATAAATATTCTGTAGGAGTGGAGTTGCCCCTGTGGAGGCTTTCCTGCAATTTCATAAGGACAGATGGTGCACTGGACTTGAGCATGGAAAACAGAGGCACTCCATATGCAGTGAGTGGCTCTTCTAGCCCCATGAGGGCAAGGACTGCAACATGTATTCCAGGTGAAACCTAGCACTGGGTTTTGCTATGTACTGGGGATATAACTGTTTGTTGTTATAGCCTCTACTGCTGTTGTAAAATATAGATCCAAGGCTTAGTGTTATTCACCAAGAGAATATCACAGAGGATGGACTGCGCATAGAATGTGAGGCAAGAGACCCTGAAGGGGTGAAGTGTGGGAGAGAGAGCAAATTAGCCAAGATGGCATGTTCAGGCTCTCTCACCCCATGTTTTGTAAATATGACTATGAAATAGCTGAGATCATTTATAGCACTGTGCATGCTCATCACAAGTTACTCACTTGGTCATGGGATACTGTGTGTGCTATGCCTGTATGGGCTCCACCTAAGAAAGTGGTGGCGTTACTGCTGTATCACAGTTGTGTTCATTGGGTCAGTCACAAGAGAGAGAACATAACATGTCTACTGCCACAGCTGCTGTGTCAGCCAGGAGAGAGGTTGTGTTGTGTTTGGTTATGCTATGGCTGCCATGCCAGCCAAGGAGAATAAACGTGTCTGCATTTCCTATGGCTCCTCAAGTATCCTTTCAGCTTCTTAGCTCTTGCCTTGCCTGGGTTCAGTGAGCAGGGTGATCATTGACTATATGGATGCTCACAGAGCTGGTGAAATATAATTTCTTTGTGTGTCTGCAAAGCTGTTTCCAGAAGGGCAATTGATCCACATGTGAATCCAGTGACTGAGCAAAGCAGGTGACCCTCAAAAATGCTGGAGGGCATCATCCAATGCACCAAATATTAGACCAGAACAAAAAAGCAGAGGAAGGGAGAACTTGCTTGTTTTACTTGATCTGAGACTTCAGTCCTCTCCTGCTGTTGGACTTTGGGTCGCCTTGGTTTTGACCTCCAGATTAGAACCAAGATTGATATCATCCACTCCCTGGTTTTCCAACCTTTGAACTTGGACTGAATTATGCCCTGGCATTCTCCATTCTCCAGTTTGTGACTTACTCAGCCTCCTTAATCATACAAGCCAATCCTTATAACATATCTTCTTCTAAACATACAGACTGACCTTGGAGATATTGTAGGATCACTACAATAAATCAGTGCAATAAAGTTAATAATGTAACAAAGCAAGTCACATGAATTTTTGGTTTCCCAGTGCATCTAAAATTCTGTTTACACTATTGTAGTCTATTAAGTGTATAAACACATTATGCCTAAAAAGTAATGCACATACTTTAATTAAAAATACTTTACTGCAAAAAAGTGCTCACTATCATTGGTCCCTTCAGAGAGTTGTGGTTGTTACACCAAAGGTCACTGATCAAAGATCAGTAATGGCAGATCACCATAATAAATATAATAATAATAGAAAGTTTGAAGTATTGCATAATCACCAAAATGTGACACAGAGACCCATACTGAGCAAATGATGTTGGGGGAAAGGTACCAAGTAACTTACTTGAGGCAGGGTTGCCACTAACCTTCAACTTGTATAAAACACAAAATCTGTGAAAAATGATAAAGTGAGACACAATAAAACTGTCTCTCTCTGTCCTCTAGTAGCTCTCCCTCTCTATCTCTTGTTTGTTTTCATTCTCTAGAGAACCCTAAAACACTTCATAGGCTTCTCTGATGGCTCGAATGGTAGAGAATCTGCCAGCAGTGCAGGATAACCGGGTGCAACCCCTCGGTTGGGAAGATCACCTGGAAAAGGGAATGGTAACCCACTCTACTATCTTTGCCTGGAGATTTCCATGGAAAGAGGAGCTCTGGTGGGCTATAGTCTATGGGGTCGCAAAGAGTCAGATACAACTGAGCAACTAATACTTTCACTTTTCAGTACAGTTCATGAGATAATATGGGATAGTCACAAACAAAATTGTACTAAGAACACATTGGTTGTCTAGTTTTCAGGATAAATTTGGCATTGAAATAGAAGTTATAATAAGCTTTTCAGTTGCTCAGTTGTGTCCAGCTCTTTCCAACCCCATGAGTTGCAGCATGTCAGTCTTCCCCATTGTCCCTATCTCTCAGGTCAGTTCAGTTCAGTCACACAGTCATGTCTGACTCTTTACGACCCTATGGACTGCAGCACACCAGGCTTCCCTGTCCTTCTACCGTCTCTCAGAGCTTGCTCAAACTCATGTTAATCGAGTAAGGGATACCATCCAACCATCTTGTCCTCTGTCGTCCCCTTCTCCTGCCTTCAGACTTTCTGAGCATCAGGGTCTTTTCTAATGAGTCAGCTCTTCTCATCAGTTGGCCAAAGTACTGGAGCTTCAACTTCAGCATCTGTCTTTCTAATGAATATTCAGGATTGATTTCCTTTAGGGTTGACTGGTTTGATCTCCTTGCAGTCCAAGGGACTCTCAAGAGTCTTCTCCAACACCATAGTTCAAAAGCATCAATTCTTTAATGCTCAGCTTTCTTTATGGTTCAACTCTCACATTCACACATGACTACTGGAAAAACCATAGCTTTGACTAGACGAACCTTTGTCGGCAAAGTAATGTCTCTGCTTTTTAATATGCTGTCTAGGTTTCTCATAGTTTTCCTACAAAGGAGCAAGCATCTTTTAATTTCAAGGCTTCAGACACCATCTGCAGAGATTTTGGAGCCCAAGAAAATAA
This sequence comes from Moschus berezovskii, assembly GCF_049115385.1. Lineage (NCBI taxonomy): Eukaryota > Metazoa > Chordata > Mammalia > Artiodactyla > Moschidae > Moschus > Moschus berezovskii. The sequence goes on along the minus strand of NC_142478.1, from coordinate 44,920,555 downwards.
AGTCTGTCACTGTTTCCCCATCTATTTGCATGAAGTGATGGACCAGAATGTTCTGTTCTTACTTGTTCGAATGTTGACTTTCAAGCCAGCTTTTTCACTCTTCTCTTTCACTTTTATCAAGAGGCTCTTTAGTTTTTCTTCACTTTCTGCCATAAGGGTGGTGTCATCTGCATATCTGAGGTTATTGATATTTCTCCCAGCAATCTTGATTCCAAATTGTGCTTCATCCAGCCCATCGTTTCTCATGATGCACTCTGCATATAAGTAAACAAGCAGGGCAACAGTATACAGCCTTGATGTACTCCTTTCCCAATTTGGAACCAGTCTATTGTTCTATGTCCAGTTCTGACTGTTCCTTCCTGACCTGCATACGGATTTCTTTGGAGGCAATTAAGTTGGTCTGGGATACCCATCTCTTGAAGAAATTTCCACAGTTTGTTGTACTGTACACATCTGAGGCTTTGACATAATCAATAAAACAGAAGTAGACATTTTTCTTGAACTCTCTGTGTTTTCTATGATTGAACAGATGTTGGCAATTTGATCTGTGGTTCCTTTGCCTTTTCTAAATGCAACTTGAACATCTGGAAGTTCTTGGTTCACATACTGTTGAAGCCTAGCTTGGAGAATTTTGAACATTACTTTGCTAGTGTGTTGTCTTTTTTTGGGATTGGAATGAAAACTGAACTTCTCCAGTCCTGTGGCCACTGCTGAGTTTTCCAAATTTGCTGGCATATTGACTGCAGCACTTTCACAGCATCATCTTTCAGGATTTGAAATAGCTCAACTGGAATTCCATCACCTCCACTAGCTTTGTTCATAGTGATGCATCCTAAGGCCCACTTGACTTCACATTCCAGGATGTCTGGCTCTAGGTGAGTGATCACACCATCGTGGTTATCTGGATTATTAATATCTTTTGTGTATAGTTCTTCTGTGTATTCTGGACACCTTTTCTTAATGTCTTCTGCTGCTGTTATGTCCACTTCATTTCTGTCTTGTATTGAGCCCATCTTTGCATAAAATGTTCCCTTGGTATCTCTAATTTTCTTGAAGAGATCTCTAGTCTTTCCCACTCTAGTGTTTTTGTCTGTTTCTTAGCACTGATCACTGAAGAAGGTTTTTATATCTTTCCTTGCTATTTTTTGGAACTCTGCATTCAAATGGGTATATATATTTCCTTTTCTTCTTTGCCTTTAGCTTCTTTTCTTTTCTCAGCTATTTGTAAGGCATCCACATTGCTCCTCCATTGTAAGGTTCTCCACAAGCAACCATTTTGCTTTTTTGTATTTCTTTGTCTAGGGTATGGCCTCCTGTACAATATCATGAACCTCCAATCATAGCTCTTCAGGCACTCTTTGTCTATCAGATCTAATCCCTTGAATCTATTTGTCACTTCCACTGTATAATCATAAGGGATTTGATTTAAGTTATACCTGAATGGTTTAGATGTTTTCCCTACTTTCTTCAATTTAAGTCTGAAGTTTACAATAAGGAGTTCATGATCTGAGCCACAGTCAGCTCCTGATCTTTTTTTTAACTGACTGTATAGAGCTTCTCCGTGTTTGGCTGCAAAGAATATGATCAATCTGTTTTCAGTATTGACCATCTGATGATGTACTTGTGTATTCTATTGTGTTGTTGGAAGAGAGTATTATGCAATATTGTTCTTTATAGCATCAGACTCTACTTCCATCACCAGGCACATCCACAACTGGGTATTGTTTTCACTTTTTCTCCGTCTCTTCATTCTTTCTGGTGTTATTTCTACAATCTCCTCCAGTATCATATTGTGCACCTACTGACCTGGGGGGGTTCATCTTTCAGTGTCATATCTTTTTGCCTTTTCATACTGCTCATCTGGTTCTTAAGGCAAGAATACTGAAAAGTTTGCCATTCACTTCTCTTGTGGACCACATTTTGTCGGAACTCTATGCCATGACCCGTCCATTTTGGGTGGCCCTACATGATGGGGCTCATAGTTTCACTGAGGTTGTCAAAGCTGTGATCCATATGATCAGTTTGGCTATCTCACCAAGTTTGATCAAACTCATGTCCTTTGAGTCGATAATGCCATCCAACCATCTCATCCTCTGTTGCCTCCTTCTCTTCTTGCCCTCAATCTTTCCTAGCATTATGGCCTTTTCCAGTGAGTTGACTTCAAATCAGGTACTCAAGGAGCTTCAGCTTCAGTATCAGTCCTTACAATAAATATTCAGTGTTGATTTCCTTCAGGACTGACTGGTTCAATCTCCTTGCTGTCCAAGGGACTTTCAAGAGTCTTCTCCAGCACTATTTGAGAGCATCATTTCTTCAGTTCTCAGGCTTTTATATGGTCCAATTCTCAATTCTATACATGACTACTAGAAAAACCACAGCTATGAATATGCTGACCTATGTTGGCAAAGTGATATCTCTTCTTTTTAATTCACTGTTTAGGTTTGTCACAACCTTTCTTTCAAGGAACAACCGTCATGTAATTTGAGTGATTTTGGAGTCCAAGAAGATAAAGTTTGCCACTTTCCCCATTTTTCCCCTTCTGTTTTCCATTAAGTGATTGGACCAGATGCTATGATCTTAATTTCTGGAATGTTGAGTTTTAAACCAGTTTTTTCACTCTCCATTTCAGCTTCATCAATAGGCTCTTTAGTTCCTCTTTGCTTTCTGCCATTAGGGTGTTGTCATCTGTATGTCTGAGGTTATTGATATTTCTCCCCACAATCTTGATTCCAGTTTGTGATTCATCCAGGCCTGCATTTCACATGTTGTGCTTGGCATATAAGTTAAATAAGCAGAGTGACAATATACAGCCTTGACATAATCCATTCCCAATTTTGAACCAGTTTGTTCTTCCATGTCTGGTTATTACTTCTGCTTCTTGACCTGCATGCAGGTTTCTCAAGAGGCAGGTAGGGTGTCCTGGTATTCTCATCTCCACAAGAATTTTCCAGTTTGTTGTGATCCACACAGTCAAGGGCTTTATCATAGTAAGTGAAGCAGAAGAAGATATTTTCTGGAATTCCCTTGCTTTGTTATGATCCAACTGATGGTTGCAGTTTGGTCTTTGGTTCCTTTACCTTTTTAAATCCACCTTGTACATTTGGCAGTTCCTGGTTCACATACTATTAAAGCCTAGCCTGAGCGATTTTGAGCATTACCTCGCTAGCATATGAAATGAGTGCAATTTTTCAATAGTTTTGAATATTCTTTGGCATTGTCATTCTTTGGGATTGCAATGAAAACTCACCTTCTCACCTTTTCCAATCGTGTGACCACAGCTGAGTTTTCAAATTTGCTGGTATATTGAGTGCAGCACTTTCACCACATCATCTTTGAGGTTTATAAATAGCTCAGGTGGAATCCCATTGCCTCCACTACCTTTGTTTGTAGTAATGCTTCCTGAGGAACACTTGACTTCACACTCCAGGATATCTGACTTTAGGTGAGTAACCACAAAATTGTGGCTATCCACGTCAGTAAGACCTTTTTGTACAGTTCTTCTTTGTGTTCTTGCCACCTCTTCTTAACCCCTCTGCTTCTGTTAAGTCCTTCATGTTTCTGTCCTTTACTGTGCTTATCTTTACATGAAATGGTCCCTTGGTATCTCTACTTTTCTTGAAGAGATCTCTAGTCTTTCCATTCCATTGTTTCCCTCTATTTCTTTTCATTGATCACTTAAAAAACTTTCTTATATCCCTCCTAGATATTCTTTTGAACTCTGCATTCAAATAGGTATATCTTTCCCTCTCTCCATTGTTTCTGTTGCTCTTCTTTTCTCAGCTATTTGTAAGGCCTCCTCAGACAACCATTTTTGCCTGCTACATTTCTTTTCCTTGGGGATGGTTTTGATCACCCTCTCCTGTGCAATGTTAGAAACCTCCATCCATAGTTCCTCAGGCATTCTATCAGATCTAATCCTTTGAGTCTATTTATCACTTCCATTGCATAACCATAGGGGATTTGATTTAGGTCATACCTGAATGGGCTAGTGGTTTTTCCTACTTTCTTTAAGTCTGAATTTTGCGATAAGGAGTTCATGATCAGAGTCACAGTCAGCTCTTGATCTTGCTATTGCTGACTGTATAGAACTTCTCCATCTATGCTGCAAGGAATATACTCAATCTGATTTCAATATTGACCATCTGGTGATGTCCATGTGTAGAGTCATTTCTCATGTTTTTGTAAGAGTGTGTTTCCTATGACCGTTGTGATCTATAAGAAAACTTTGTTAGCCTTTGCCCTGCTTCATTTTGTGTTCCAAGGTCAAATTTACCTGTTAAACTCCAGGTATCTCTTGACTTCCTACTTTTGCATTCCAATTCCCTATGATGAAAAACACATCTTTTTCTTTTAAATGTTAATTCTAGAAGCTTGTAATTCTTTATAGAACAGTTTGACTTGAGCTTCTTCAGCATTAGTGACTGGGGCATGGGCTTGGATAACTGTGATGTTGAATGGTTCGCTTTAGAAATGAATCAAGATCATTCTGTCATTTTGTACTGAGATTGCACCCAAATACTGCATTTCAGACTCCTTTGTTAATGGTAAGGGTTACTCCATTTCTTCTAACAGATTCTTGCCCACATGAGTAGATATAATGGTCATCTGAATTAAATTCACCCATTTCAGTCCATTTAATTCACTGATTCTGAAATTATTCATCTTCACTCTTGCCATGTCCTATTTGGCTACATTTAACTTAGATTCACAGACCTAACATTCCTGGTTACTATGTAATACTGTTCTTTATAGCATCGGACTATACTTTCAAGATAAGACATCCACAATTGGGTAATGTTTCCACTTTGCTTCAGCCTCTTCATTTTTTTTCTGGAGTTATTTCTCCATTTTTCCCCAGTAGGATATTGGACACTTACCAACCCGAGGGGCTCATGTTTCAGTGTCATATCTTTTTGCCTTTTCATTCTGTTCACGGTGTTCTCAAGGCATGCATGCTGAGTTGGTTTACCATTCCCTTCTCCAATGGGCTAAGTTTTGTCAGAACTCTGCACCATGTCCTGCCCATCTTGGGAGGCCCTGCATAGCATGGCTCATAGTTTCATTTAGTTCACAAGGCTGTGATCCATTTGATCATTTTTGTTAGTTTTCTTTGATTGTGGCTTTCATTCTGTCTGCCGTCTGATGGATGAGGAAAAGAGACTTGTGCAAGCTTCCTGATGGAAAACCATTCCTCTAAGATGGTAGAGTAGAAGGACATGCACTCCCAAACACATGTGAGTGTTTGGGAGTCTCTGGTGGAGGCGTGGGTTGACAGTGGCCTGCTGTGGCGTCAGAGGCACTGGGAGCAGCAATCCCATAAGGAGCAGCGTGTTGGCATAAGTTCTCTTGGAGAATGTCACCATCAACCTTACCATAGAGCTTATAGCCATCCTGTAGAGACTGCAGACTCCAGGACTGGGCTGCCTCAGGCCAACTTACAGGGAGGTAGCACAAGCCTACTCATCAGCAGACAATTAGATTAATTATCAGTTCAGTTCAGTTCAGTTCAGTCGCTCAGTCGTGTCCGACTCTCCGCGACCCCATGAATCACAGCACGCCAGGCCTCCCTGTCCATCACCAACTCCCGGAGTTCACTCAAACTCATGTCCACAGAGTCGGTGATGCCATCCAGCCATCTCATTCTCCGTCGTCCCCTTCTCCTCCCGCCCCCAACCTTTCCCAGCATCAGAGTCTTTTCCAGTGAGTCAACTCGCCGCATGAGGTGGCCAAAGTATTGCAGTTTCAGCTTTAGCATCAGTCCCTCCAATGAACATCCAGGATTGATCTCCTTTAGAATGGACTGGTTGGATCTCCTTGCAGTACAAGGGACTCTCAAGAGTCTTCTCCAACACCACAGTTCAAAAGCATCGATTCTTTGGCAATCAGCCTTCTTCACAGTCCAACTCTCACATCCATACATGACCACAGGAAAAACCATTGCCTTGACTAGACGGACCTTGGTTATAGCCAAAAAGTTTTTTCTCAATCTTTCTGTAAGATGCTATGAAAAACCCTACAGAAATTTTTGGCCAACTCAACACTATGTTTTTTTATTTTTTTTCTTTAGTTTATTTATTTTAATTGGAGGCTAATTACTTTACAATATTTTACTGGTTTTGCCCTACATTGACATGAATCCACCCTGGGTATACATGTGTTCCCCATCTTGAACCCCGCTCCCACCTCCTCCCCATACCATCCTTCTGGTTCATCCCAGTGCACCAGCCACGAGCATCCTGTATCATACATCGAACCTGGACTGGCAAGTCATTTTACATATGATAATATACATGTTTCAATGCCATTCTCCCAAATCTTCCCATCCTCGCCCTCTCCCACAGAGTCCAAAAAACTCTTCTATGCATTCTTGACCATACCCTGCCAGTACTTCAACAACATAAACAGAAATTGTCTTACACCCTCCAGATACCTAGTTCTTCATTAATAAAATAAGGGAATTTGTTATAATATTCTCTTGTGTATTTTCCAGTTATGAAGTTTTATGTTTCTAAAATAAAGTGATGGCACATATGCAACTGCTGCTGGTACTGAGCTAATAATTTTGGATGAACTTAGATTACAAAAGGGAAGCTAGTGTTGCTAATGCCATTTTTAAGTAGCAAAGGAAGACAAAACAAGCGTGAAAGGAAAATATAACATTTCTTGGCCTCTGCAATGGTAGTTAGTATTACTTCATCCTGCTTAAGGTTTTCTGAAGAATGTATCAAGCTCATTACAGGTCTGTGAAAAGATGCTTTGCATTCTGTCTATTGTTTTAGTCTATCATCCACATTTTATAGGCAACAGAATGAAACAGGTAAAGATACCAGGAAAGAGAGTGTAGGTTATTAATTTAATGAATTGCAATATATTGTGGCAGATAATCTAAAAAAGGAAATCCAGTAAATCAAACAGCGTGTCTACACTTGTTTGTGGAGGGCACAGCAGAACAGCTGGGGGTTAGCATTTCGTGAAGAATGAAGATTTTCTGAATGAGGTTATGATAAAATAAAGAAGTAATTTCTTACACTGAAATGATGATGGATGATACCAGAAATCCAAAGAAGTGTCAAACAGAAGTAACTTCAAGTAAATATTTTATTAGCATCACTGAACAAGAGGTGAAAATATCAAAAAGCTCACTGATAATGACCAGAAATGTTCTCAGACAGTAAAGAATCTGCCTGCAATGCAAGAGATCCAGGTCGAGAAGATTCCCCTGGAGAAGGGAATGGCAACCCACTCCAGTATTCTTGCCTAGAAAACCCTATGGACAGAGGAGCTACAGTCCATGGGGTCTCAAAGAGTCAGACACAACTGAACAACTGTGCATACACACAGAGAAGAAAATTTTATCAATATTTCCTTAGGTATAGGGGTTTACTCTACATGCAAAGTGGCTTCAATGATACCAGTCAAACTAAGTTTAATCACATCAGTGACATTCAATTCAGAGGGGCGGGGGAAGCTAAAATACTGTTAGTTTTTCCCCCTCTTATCACTGATACAGTTTTCCAAGAGTTTATTGCAAGGCTGAGGAAAGACTGCAAATAGCCCGCATTAGTCCTAACGTCATCTTGTTCATTGATTTCTTCCTGTGTGTAGGAAGCAAAAGTATTGATTGTCATTTATGTTCACCATTGAGCTAAAGTTGAGTTTTCATATGTTCCTGTTTAAGATTCACAGGCTAGCCCCAAATAACAAATGACTAAACAAAAATTAGATGTTTTTTGAAAATATAGATCATCTCTGACAGGGTCTTACAAGTAACAGGAGAGAAAAACTGTTTTCATTGTTCTCATCATCTTTTCTGGCCAGTGGAATTGTTTTGTGTTTTTTCACTGTGTCATACTGGAGAGCATATGTAAACTCTACTGTTGTCTACTGGTAGATTTCATGTCTTACCAATACAGTGGAAGTTTGTACTTTGTCAATTTATACTTATCAATTATTCTGAGTGAAAACATGTTTAAAAACATATTTTTTAATAGAACATCCATATATTTGAGAGGAAAGAAGAAAAGAACACAAAATACCAGTTTGGAGGTTAAAGGTCTTATGGAACAACTGGTCTGTAATTTTTAAGGTACTTTTCTTGCAATCTATTTAAGGAAAGTAGGACATCTCCAGATACAGATGAGAAAATATAACCTTAGGGACAGGTTATATCGTATCAGTGCTGACAGGTGATTGGCAGCAAGAATTCACTGATGATAGGTCCAGATCAGAATTTCCTTGGTTGCACAGAGCTTTCGAAGCAACGTGGAAGGGTCTAAGCACACTCAAGCTGCCTAGAAAAGTGGCACATTCACTGATGCATTCACTCATCTAGTGATTCGGTGATCGTTTTGCTCAATAAAATAAGCATCGTACATTAAACATCACTGTGCAAGGGTTTGTCCATACAAAAACGTGTAGCACACAGTCTTACCCTTGAAAAGTTTCCAGCTTCACGAAATCTATCTGCTTTGTTTATAACCAGTGGATTTTTTGCAAATTGTATTCTATTAGCTTAAATAATAGGTCCACCCCACCTTCACTTGATTCTTGAGTTCATCTCCCTGAACAGATAAGGGAAAGATGCTTCGTTTATAATTCATTATTAAAAATTTTCTGTCTTAGATTATCTGTCTTTTACCTTTATAAATAAAGTCAACATAAATTTAAAAGTTTAATAAACTTGGGCCATAATAAATTAGATATTAATTATCATGGTGAATTATGGATATTCATATATTTGATTAGTGAAGCAATCACAATCTATGTCAATAAGGACAAGGGAAAGTTAATGAGCTGAGCAACTGGAAATTAAAAGAGATATAAATTCAAGGAGACAATCCTTACACCTATGAAAATGTAGGAGTAAAGGACATGTGTTAAATATACTTTCCACTAAAAATATTTCTAGAAAGTATTGATGAAGGGAGAAAATAAAATGAACTAAAACTTGGTTATTTTTGATGTTATTAAACAGGCCATAAAAAATAAAGAGTTTGAGCTCATGCAAGTGAAAGAAACTCAGATGAAGATTCCTACCATTAAAAAGCTGCCTTTGCTCCAGTATTTAAAAGTAAATGGAAATTTGCCATCCTTGGGATTCAGTGGAAAGTTCATTAACTGATACAGATCTTGAGTCTCACATTCTTGTGAGCACTCCAGGAAAATGATTGAACTCTGGCTCTTTAGTCTTAAACTTGTCTTTCACACTCTTATCACAAGTCTCTTCTGATCAGTTTAATGGAACGAGTCCAAGATTAGAGGTTCACTGAATAAGTTAGTTAGTAATTTGATAATGTATTTCAAATCCCCCCAGTCAAATGTTATTTGGAGATTGATTTTAGTCATATAGCAAATGAAATCAACAACATAGAATAACGAGGAAAGAATTTCACAAAATGAATTTCAAAGAGCAGAGGAAATATTGTATGGCTGATGTAAAGGAGCTGTTACTTAGGATACAGTTGTTCTTATGATAAGCTAAGAGAAAGGATTGTTTAACATGAATGAGAATCCATTTAAAAATAAAGCATGTGCATATATTAAATGAAGTGGGTGGAGCCTACTCTTCCCCAGGGAAAATATTCTGATTACACTTTGCTTTTTAATTGTTTTTCAAGAGATTAAATTAGAAAGAGAAACTGTACTCGTGTCACTAATCTTTGACATAGTGTCTGCATTACACTGAGTTTTAACATTTGTTCTTTTTATTAATTAAGAAGTGGAATATTTCCTGTTGTATCAGTAAACAAGGACGTCACAGTCACCAGTGACTGCAGCCACCACTGAAGGTGAACTGGTGAGCCCTGAGGGGATTCAGGAAGGAAAGAATACCTGCCTTCCAACAGCCGTCAGGCTGCAGCCACTCCCCACAGTGAGCCCTGGGGAAACTCTGAATGGGAAAACACAGGATATTGGCCCCAGATAGCTGAGGTACACATCAAAGAAATTATTTCAGTGAGCCCAAACTTCTGCATCTTGCATAGACTTGAGACTTCCTGTCCCTTGCTTCAATACTCCCATATATCCTGGTTTCCCCTATCCTACCCCTCACCTCCTCCTCGGAGCAGTTCCTTCAGGATTACTTAAGATAATATTTCACAGAACCAAAGTCCTAAGAATTTCTGCTGAATAAACCGTAACTGTCAACTTTTAGGTGGTGAATATATTTTTTAGTCTACATATCATTGGATAAATACAGCAAAACTATTTTGTAATAAGTGTCTCATGATGTCTGTGCTCCAGCTGACTAAAGATGAAAGGAAACAGTTGCTTTAAGAAATCAGTCTCTTGAAATCCTTTTCCAACTTTGTCCAATTTTCATTGCTTTTGACAGCCTCATATTCTTTTTGTGATTGGAGAACAAAATTGCCCTCTGGTGCCATCAAATTTGTCTTTTCTATTTTGATTTCTTATTCCCATAGTTTTGATTGGTTTAAAAATAAAAACATACAGAGAGAAATTTACTCTGCAATCTCAAGCTGAAGGTTAATTAAGATTTTGTTTATGGTAGTTAACTTTTTATGGATTTGGAATTCGGATTCATTTTAGTTCAGTTCAGTCGCTCAGTCGTGTTCGACTCTTTGCGACCCCATGAATTAGGATTATAAAAACCATATTCTTATAATTTATTTGGAAACAACATTTATTGCTTTGTGATTAAAGAAATGTAAAATCTCATTAATTGTGTGCTTTGGACACAACATTTTAAGCACTATTAAATGTAAAATCAAGTATATATCTCCTTTTGAAAGTGTTTTCCTGATTTAGGTTATTAATGAATAATCATAAATATTAAAAGATATATAAAGAATAAAAGTCTACACAATGTTCTATAATAACCTATATGTGGGAAGACTCTGAAAAGAATATATGTATCTATATATAAAGCTGAATCAGCTAGCTGTACACCTGAAACTAAGGCAATATTGTTAATCAACTTTATGTATATATACATATATACACAAATTGTATCCCTCCCTATAAACTAGGGGGAAATAAAAAGTCTGGGGCAACAGAAATTTTTCAATATAGTCACTCAAGTCTCAGACTATGAATCTCAATAGGAAGTATCTGAGGAGATAAAACTTTGATCAACTGTTCAGTTATCTAGACATCACTTTATGAGGCTGGCCTCTTCTTAATTGGATAACATTTTAAAGCACTCGATAAATTGGAGCTTTCCAAGTGTGAAGTTGGTTGTAAAGAGACAACTGAAGTCAGTTTCCCCACTGAAGAATATGCTTAAAATAGCTAGATTACTATAGCTGCACAGTAGATAACTGACACTTTTTTCTTTTCTTTCTGTCTTGCTCTCTTATTTATATTTTTTTTACAAGATAGGCTTGTATCTAGCAGAACTGAAAACTTAAACTCAAGCAGTGAACATGGTCTGTAAAGTGTTCCAAGCCTCTCAAAGAGTACAAACTTTGTGGACTTAATGTGTGAAATCTGATGAATTGCTGTGAAATATATTTCTCTGATAAATAATCAAATTGTCACATCCTTATAAAATATACATTTCCATAAATGATTCAAGGAAGACTATGTTTTATAGGCCCTGCTATTTGCCAACCAAGGTCCGTCTAGTCAATATTATAGTTTTTCCTGTGGTCATGTATGGATGTGAGAGTTGGACTGAGAAGAAAGCTGATCGCTGAAGAATCGATGCTTTTGAACTGTGGTGCTGGAGAAGACTCTTGAGAGGCCTTTGGACTGCAAGGAGATCCAACCAGTCCATTCTAAGGGAGATCAATCCTGGGTGTTCATTGGAAGGACTGATGCTAAAGCTGAAACTCCAATACTTTGGCCACCTCATGTGACGAGTTGACTCACTGGAAAAGAGTCTGATGCTAGAAGGGATTGAGGGTGGGAGGAGACAGGGACGACAGAGAATGAGATGACTGGATGGCATTACCGACTCGATGGACATGAGCTTGAGTGAACTCTGGGAGTTGGTGATGGACAGGGAGGCCTGGCGTGCTGTGATTCATGGGATCGCAAAGAGTGGAACACGACTGAGCGACTGAACTGAACTGATGCTAATAACACATTTAATTTTAGCAATAGTCATTTATTCTAACTGCTTCTTCCAATTCTATTTCCACCCAGAAAATGGTTCACACAAGTAAAATGTGGTTGTATGTTTTCTCAGAGAGCCAGTGATACAAAGCAAACAAAAAGTTAAACAAGAACTTTCAGTTTCTAGAAAGTATTGAGTTTACAATATAAAATGTTGAAAAGAACATTTCTCCTATTCTAACAGTAAGGATAAACAGTAGATAATCTATAAGTCACAAAATTTCTTGACTATATTAGACCTGAGTCACAAGGCAATTAATTACCATATCTAAGAAAAAAGTCACAACTCTATAGTCAAATGGCCATGTGTACTCTGATTTACCCAGGCAAAAGCACCAAAGAAAAGTAGGGTCGCTGACTGAACTAAATTTTGAAAATAATTAATTTTGGGTCACCATCAGAATGTAGAACCCCTTGAAGGTGCAGCTACAAAGAATACAAGAGGAGTCTGTACTGAGGTTGCTAAACACAGCAAACAAAAGACACAAACAAAAGATGGGAATGTTTGAGCTCTGACGGTAGCTGGCCCAGCCAAGCAAGAGAATTTACCCCAGTCTCCATCAGCATACACATAATATATGGCTTTCAACCAAACACTTTAGTGATACATAGTGAGCAAGAATAAGAACACACCATCAAGAACTAAGCCAATCAAAATAGGGACTTCCTTGGTGGTCCCATGGTTAAGCCTGTGAGCTCCTAATGCAGGAGGCCCAGGGTTCAGTCTATGGACAGGGAACTACCCAATCCTGCATGCTGCATGGCATCGCAAAAAAAAAGAAAAAATTAAAATAAAAAAAAAGAGCCAAACTAAATAACAATATTGATATGCAACCCAATGTTAGAACCATCAGACAGGGAATTTAAAATAACTAGTATTAATATGATAAAAGCTCTTACAGAAAAGCTTCAGTGTGGAGAAAAGGAAGTAATTTTAGCAGAGTAATAATGGCTATACAAAATAATCAAGTTGAAATACTAGAAATGAAAAGCAAGTGATAGAGATGAAAAATGACTCCAGTAGAGACATCTGTAGATTCAGTGCAGCCAAAGAAATAATCTGTAAACTTAGAGACAAGTCGATACAAATTACCCCAAGTGAAACACAAAGGGTAATTGGAGAGGAAACAGAATATGGAAAAGAGTTCTCTGCACTTTGGGACAACATCAGGTGGGTAAACATGAGGGTAATAACATCTCACAGGAAAAGAGGAAATGGAAAAAATTGAGGGGATAACACCTGAGCATTTTCTCAAAATAATGAAAAACATTAAGCTGAAGACCCAAGGAATTCAAAGAATATAAAACTTTAAAATGTCATCTTCCCCATAAAATACATGCCTAGAGACATTGTATCAAACTGCTAAAATGTAAAGATAAAGAGGAAATTTAGAAAGCAATCAGGAAAAAAATAAACATTATGTGCAGAGGCCTAGATGGATATTTTGGCAATCTACCAATTATTTAAAGAAGTAATACTAATATTACACAAATATTTTATAATATTACATTATAAAATAGAAGTATTAGGGAAGCATTATACTGGTACTCAAACAGCAAACAAGCAGTTAGATTTTCTTAACAAGATAAAGTTCTGACAAATAGATTCAAAGGATTAGATTTGATAGACAGAGTGCCTGAAGAACTATGGACGGAGGTTCGTGACATTGTACAGGAGGCAGTGATCAACACCATCCCCAATAAAAAGAATGCAAAAAGGCAAAATGGTTGTCTGAGGATATCTTACAAACAGCTGTGGAAAGAAGAGAAGCAAAAGGCAAAGGAGAAAAGTAAAGATATACCCATCTGAATACAGAGTCTCAGAGAATAGCAAGGAGAGATAAGAAAGCCTTCCTCAGTGATTAGTGCAAAGAAATAGAGGAAAACAATAGAATGGGAAAGACTAGAGATCTCTTCAAGAAAATTAGAGATACCAAGGGAAAATTTCATGCAAAGATGGGCTCAGTAAAGGACAGAAATGGTATGGACGTAACAGAAGCAGAAGATATTAAGAAGAGGTAGCAAGAATACACAGAAGAACTGTACAAAAAAAGTCTTCATGACCTAGATAATCATGATGGTGTGATCACTCACCTAAAGCCAGACATCCTGGAATGTGAAGTCAAGTGGGCCTTAGGAAGATTAACTACAAAACAAAGCCAGTGGAGGCAATGGAATTCCAGTTGAGCTATTTCAAATCCTAAAAGATGATGATGTGAAAGTGCTGCACTCAATATGCCATCAAATTTGGAAAACTCAGCAGTGGCCACAGGACTGGAAAAGGTCAGTGTTCATTCCAATCCCAAAGAAAGGCAATGCCAAAGAATGCTCAAACTACCGCACAATTGCACTCATCTCACAATTGCACTCAGTAGCAAATTAAGGCTCAAAATTCTCCAAGCCAGGCTTCAACAGGACATGACCGTTTACTTCAAGATGTTCAAGATAGATTTAAAAAAGGCAGAGGAACCAGAGATCAAACTGCCAACATTTGTTGGAACATTGAAAACGCAAGAGAGTTCCAGAAAAACATCTATTTCTGCTTTATTGCCTATGCCAAAGCCTTTGAGTGTGTGGATCACAACAAACAGTGAAAAATCCTTCAAGAGAAGGAAATATCAGACCACCTGACCTGCCTCCTGAGAAATCTGTATACAGGTCAGGAAGCAACAGTTAGAACTGGACATGGAACAACAGAGTGGTTCCAAATAGGAAAAGGAATACGTCAAGGTTGTATATTGTCACCCGGCTTATTTAACCTGTATGCAGAGTACATCATGAGGAACGCTGGGCTGGAAGAAGCACAAGCTAGAATCAAGATTGCTGGGAGAAATATCAATAACCTCAGATATGCAGATGACACCACCCTTATGGCAGAAAATGAAGAAGAACTAAAGAGCCTCTTGATGAAAGTGAAAGAGGAGAGTAAAAAAGTTGACTTAAAACTCAACATTCAGAGAATTAGGATCATGGCATCTGGTCCCATCACTTCATGGGAAATAGATGGGGAAACTGGGAACAGTGACAGGCTTTATTTTGGGGGCTCCAAAATCACTGCAGATGGTGACTGCAACCATAAAATTAAAAGACACTTGCTCCTTGGAAGCAAAATTATGACCAACCTGCTACTGCTAAGTCGCTTCAGTCGTGTCTGACTCTGTGCGACCCCGTAGACAACAGCCCACTAGGCTCCCCCATCCCTGGGATCCTCCAGGCAAGAACACTGGAGTGGGTTGCCATTTCCTTCTCCAATGCATGAAAGTGAAAAGTGAAGTCGCTCAGTTGTGTCTGACTCCTAGTGACCCCATGGACTGCAGCCCACCAGGCTCCTCTGTCCATGGGATTTGCCAGGCAAGAGTACTGGTTTGCCTTCTCCATGACCAACCTAGACAGCATATTAAAAAGTAAAGACATTACTTTGCCAACAAAGGTTTGTCTAGTCAAAGCGATGATTTTTCCAGTAGGCATGTATGAATGTGAAAGTTGGACTATAAAGAAACCTGAGCTCCAAAGAATTGATACTTTTTAAGTGTGGTGTAGGAGAATACTCTTGAGAGTCCCTTGGCCTGCAAGGAGATCCAACCAGTCCAACCTAAGGAATTCATTCCTGAATATTCATCAGAAGGACTGATGCTGAAGCTGAAACTACAATACTTTGGCCTTCTGATGCGAAGAACTGACTCATTGGAAAAGATCCTGATGCTGGGAAAGATTGAAGGTGGGAGGAGCAGGGGACGACAGAGGATGAGATGCTTGGGTGGCATCACTGACTCAACAGACATGAGTTTGAGCAAGCTCTGGGAGTTGGTGATGGACAGCCAAGCCTGGCGTGCTGGAGTCCATGGGGTCACAAAGTGTTGGACAGGACTGAGTGACTGAACTGAAATGAACGTTCTGAATGTATGCTGCCCCAAAGGAGATGTGGAGATAGTAAATAAGCATGTGAAAATATGCTCCACATCATATGTCATCATCAGGGCTTCCATGGACAGAATCTGGTGGATTACAGTCCACAGGGTATCAAAGAGTCAGACATGACTGAAGCAACTGAAACACACACACACACACATCCAGACAATGGAATATTATTCAATATTGCAAAGGAGTTACCAAGTCATAAGAAGACATGAAAGAAACTTAAATGCGTACTAATAAATGAAAGAAGCAAATCTGAAAAGGCTACATGCTGTATGATTCCAACACTGACATTCTGAACAAGGCAAAATGCAAGACAGGAGAATATGAACGATTTGGTAGGGGCATGGTGAAGATAAACAGGCAGACAGCAGAATTTATAGGTCTGTGAAAATACAATGAGAATGGATACACTTGTCTAAACCCAGAGAATGTACAACACCAAAAGAATATCTAAAGAAAATTATAGACTTTGAATCTTTAGAATGCAAGAGTCTAGGTTCATCAGTTGTTACAAATGTCCCACTGGGTGGGGGAAAGTGGGGGATGCTGTTAATGAGGGGGCTATATAGGTTTTGGAGTAGGAAGTAAATGGGAAATCTTGACATATTCTCAACTTTGCTGTGAATCAATCACTTCTCTAAGAAAATAATGAAAAACAATTATATACAATTTCATAATATTGTACAATATTATAATTGTATATAATTATATGTGCTTGTGTGCATGTACAAAGCAATATTTTGTTAAAAAACTACATTAAAAAAGCTATTATGAACTACTTATTCATGAGATATGGGAGAATATTCAGTCTCTGTTAGTAATCACAAAATAGAAAATAATGGAAAATCAAACTTTAAATATTCTAATAATCATAGATCTCATAAAATTAAAAATAGGAATTCTGTATGTGTACTGTGCTTAGTCAGTCAGTTGTGTACCACTCTTTGTGACCCCATGGACTGTAGCTTGCCAGACTCCACTGTCTATGGAGATTTTCCAGGCAAGAATACTGAAGGGGGCTGCCATGCCCTCTTACAGGGGATCTTCCCAAACCAGGGATGGAACCCAGGCCTCCCGCATTGCAGGAGGATTCTACACTGTCTGAGCTTCAGGAAGCCCATCTGGATGAGCAGTTTATTTACTCATTTACCTATAGAAGGACAGGACATCTCAATAGTGGTATGCTGGTAAACCATATAAAAGTTCTCCTAATTTAAAGTATTTGCTGATTTCCATTGTGCAATACTCCCATCATGGCTGATTTCAAGCAAACTACATAATGCCATGGAGCAAGGACTTGGAAGAGGTGTGCATGGTCAGCTTTGCAGTCTATACCAGCCAGCTTTGGTACTGACTCTACCCTCCAACACCCCAGGGCTCTCAATGCATACTTAACATGACCAGAATATTATTGCTGATGTCATCTTAACTTTTTAAAAGTTCTATTATCAAAATATTTCCAGACATGTATTTGTCACTGCTGTTGTTGTTTAGTCATTAAGTCGTGTCCAACTCTTTTGCAACCTGATGGACTATAGTCCACCAGGCTCCTCTGTCCATCGAATTTTGCAAGCATGAATACTGGAGTGGGTTGCCATTTCCTTCTCCAGAGGATCTTCCAGACCCAGAGATTGAATCCTCATCTCCTGTGTTGCAGGCAGATTATCACTGAGCCACCTGGGAAGCCCTTGTATTTGTCACTAGGAGTCATAAAATTTGACAACATTAGAAGATGTCTTGGTATGCTAGTTTCTGAAATGAAACAAATACCTTGGACTGGAATATAATTATACTGAAGTATTTGAACGGTAATTTTTTCCCAAGATTAATTTAGAACTCAGTTGGGATCTGTTACAAGCGAATAAGCAAATTTTGTTATTGAATTTGAAAAACAAAACAGAGTCCTGGTACATGAAGGAAAGGCTGAGACAGCAAAACAGGTAATAAACTGTTTGCCCAATACACACATGTTGCCATTTGTACGTGGCTTTCTGTGTAAGTGGAATGCCTATCCAAATCATCTAGCTATCTCATCCTCCTGCTTTCTAAAATAGCTACTTCTAACTTAACTATTAGATATTTTAAGAACATTTTAATTTACTAAGTTTGTTGTGAAATTTTATGTGATTTCTCTGACATTCTTGAAATTCAAAGTTTTAGGCAACTTTTTAAAATTAGAAAGAATTTTTAGTGTGTTTGATTAACTGAAATGCTTAGCTACTGAACTTAGCTACTCAGATCTTATGAGCCTTCATACCTGTGAGCATGGCATTCTCAGCTGTATTCATAGACCAAAATGGCCTGCACTTCCTTCTCACCATCAACCAGCTTTGTCTCTGTTTCTCTAAGAATATTCATAATTTTGATGCCACAAAGCATTAAGTTTTATGTACATGTAGTAGGCAACCAAACAGATACATTCTGATGATTCAGGACATGACAATATCCTTCCATTATTGTACCTCATCTTAATTCAGAAACTACCTTTCTTATCCTGCACAACTCCCCATTGTGTCTGCTGATTGTTTTTGAGATTTTAAGGAAGGAAAGAATGCATACTTATTTTATAAACAACACTTTTTTATGGAATGAAAAAATATGTTAAACCCAGGTTTATATAGCCAAAAGTAAAGGAATGATAAAAATAAATGTCTTTGTTATTTATGTCTTACAGATGTTATGGTATTCCTCACTGCTTTGACATTCTGTGATCATCTATAGTAGTTTTGTTTTTTAATTAATTGAAATATGATTGATTTACAATGTCATCTTAGTTTCAGGTGTACAGCAAGTGATTCCATTACACACATACATGTATTTATTATTTTGTCAACAAAGGTCCGTCTAGTCAAGACTTTGGTTTTTCCAGTGGTCATGTATGGATGTGAGAGTTGGACTTTAAAGAAAGCTGAGTGCCAAAGAATTGATGCTTTTGAACTGTGGTGTTGGAAAAGACTCTTGAGAGTCCCTTGGACTGAGAGGAGATCCAACCAGTCCATTCTAAAGGAGATCAGTCCTGGGTATTCATTGGAAGGACTGATTTTGAAGCTGAAACTCCAATACTTTGGCCACCTGATGCAAAGAGTTGACTAATTGGAAAAGACTCTGATGCTGGAAGGGACTGGGGGCAGGAGAAGGGGACGACAGAGGATGAGATGGATGGATGGCATCACTGACTCAATGGACATGGGTTTGGGTGGACTCCCGGAGTTGGTGATGGACAGGGAGGCCTGAAATGCTGTGGTTCGTGGGGTCACAAAGAGTCAGACACGACTGAGTGACTGAACTGAACTGATATTTATTATTTTGTCTATTTTTTCCCTATATTGGTTATTATAAAACATTGAGTATAGTTCTCTGTGCTATACAGTAGGCCCTCATTGGTTATCTATTTTGGATATAGTAGTTGTATCAATTAATCCTCAACTCCTAATTTATCCCTGTCCCCAATTTCTTTTGGTAACCACAAGTCTGTTCTATAAGTCTGTGAGTCTGTTTCTGTTTTGTAAATAAGTTCATTTGTGTCATATTTTCAGATTTCACATATAAGTGATATCATATATTAATATTTGTCTGACTTCATTTTGTATGATAATCTCTAGGTCTATCCATGTTGCTGAAAGTGGAATTATTTCATTTTTCATGACTGAGTAATACTCCATTGTATATATGTACCACATCTTCTTTTTCATTAATCTGTCAATCAGTGGACACTTAAGTTGCTTCCATGGCTTGACTATTGTCAATAGTGTTGCACTGATCATTAGGGTACATATATTTTTTGTATTATAGTTTTCTCTGGATATACGCACAGGAGTGGGATTGCCAGATCATATTGTAGCTTTAGTTTTAGTTTTTTAAGGAACTTCTTACTGTTCTCCATAGTGACTGCACAAACTTACATTCCCACTAACAGTGTAGGAGTTTTTAAATTTCTGTAGTAAGCAGGACATTTATCTATATAAAATAATATGGGATTTATTCAGAAACCAGTACTCTGATAAGTACTAGATACACAGATTCAGTAATATTTAATGATTAGTATATGTTGTTTGTATGAAGTCAAGGACATTTAAGAGATTTTTTCCATTATTACAATCTCAGTCTCCTTTAGGTGGTTCAAACATTTATAATTTTCCTCATGTAAGTCTTGTTCATATTTTGTTAGATTTATGTTGCTGATGTAAATGACACTGCATTTTCAATTTTAAATTCTGCTTCTACTCCTGCTCTAGAGTCCCCTCAGCTATGCAATCTCATGTCATCCCATTCATGGAATGTTGGTAACTCTGTCTAAGAGAGGGATACTGGTGAACTCCTCAAGCAAGTCATCATTTTGATGCTCCACTGACTTGCAATCTGTTCAAAGGTAGAAAACCTCTACATTTTTGTCAAATTTTGGACACACCCACACACAAGTGATAATTCCACACTCTTACAAATGTCTCTGTCTCTTCCCTGGGGTTCAAAATTGATTCAAAGGAATAAGAAAAGAACCAAACCATTCCCATATAATTTAACCATCTCTTCTTCCTTCCTTCCTTCCTCTTGGTCACCTTCATTATCCACCCATAACACAGCATTACCAACTTCTCATTTCCTTTCTTCATCTACAGTTGCCAAATCCATCCTTCCATGCAGGGAATGGGAAACAAACTCATAGCACTCATGTGCTGGAGTGTATGTGTGCATGGAAAGATATATATGGTGAGAAGAGTGGTGATTGGGTCATTTTCTATCTAATTCTGCACCAGGTAGAAAAATCTGCTGTTATGATATATATGATAAATCAATGGGAAGAGACAAAGTTATTAACATTCTCAATTGCTGAAGGGAAATCTATGGGAACTCAAAGTCATTCACTTGGAGAAAAAAATACATTCACCATGTTATATTAAAAGTTACATTTGGGGTTGACGAGTCAAGCAGGGTGGCCGTATCATCCATAGGAATCATTCAAATCCCAATATTATCAGGAAGCAAATATTTATTTTGCTTAACAAGCAACATCAACAAAATTAGAAATGAAAACGGAGACCTTACAACAGACAATTCAGAAATACAAAGGATTATAAGAAACTACTGTGAACAACTATATGACAATAAAATGGATAACCTGGAAGAAATGGACAGATTCCTAGATAAGTTCAACCTCCCAAGACTGAATCAGAAATAGAAATTATGAACAACCCAGTAACAAGCACTGAAATTGAAGCTGTGATAAAAAAAATCTCCCAAAAATCAAAAGCCAAGGACCAGATGGCTTCAAAGGAGAATTATATCAAACATTTAGAGATAAGCTAATGCCCATCCTTCTAAAACCCTTTCAAAAAATTGCAGAGGAAAGAACAGTTTCAAACTCATTCTACGAGGCCACCATCACCCTGCTACCAAAACCAGACAAAGATAACATACACAAAGAAAACTATAGGCCAGTATCACTGATGAACATAGATGCAAAAATCCTAAACAAATTTTTAGCAAACAGAATTCAGCAACACATCAAAGAGCTCATATACTATGATCAAATTGGGTTTACACCAGGGATGCAAGGATTCTTCAATATACACAAATTAATCAATGTGATACACCATATTAACAAATTGAAAGATAAAAACCATATGATAATCTCAATAGATACAGAAAACACCTTTGACAAAATTCAGTACCCATTTATGATTAAAACTCTTCAAAAAATGAAGAACCTACCTCAACGTAGTAAAGGTCATATATGATAAGCTTACAGTTCAGTTCAGTTCAGTTCAGTCGCTCAGTCGTGTCTGACTCTCTGCAACCCCATGAATCACAGCACGCCAGGCCTCCCTGTCCATCAACAACTTCCGGAGTTCACTCAAACTCATGTCCACAGAGTCGGTGATGCCATCCAGCCATCTCATTCTCCGTCGTCCCCTTCTCCTCCCACCCCCAACCTTTCCCAGCATCAGAGTCTTTTCCAGTGAGTCAACTTGTCACATGAGCTGGCCAAAATATTGGACTTTCAGCCTCAGCATCAGTCCTTCCAATGAACACCCAGGACTGATCTCCTTTAGGATGGACTGGTTAGATCTCCTTGCAGTACAAGGGGCTTTCAAGAGTCTTCTCCAACATCACAGTTCAAAAGCATCAATTCTTCGGTGATCAGCTTTCTTCACAGTCCAACTCTCACATCCATACATGACCACAGGAAAAACCATAGCCTTGACTAGACGGACCTTTGTTGGCAAAGTAATGTCTCTGCTTTTCAATATATTATCAAGGTTGTTCACAACTTTCCTTCCAAGGAGTAAGCGTCTTTTAATTTCATGGCTGCAATCAGCATCTGCAGTGATTTTGGAGCCCCAAAAAATAAAGTCTGACACTGTTTCCACTGTTTTTCCATCTATTTCCCATGAAGTGATGGGACCAGGTGCCATGATCTTTGTTTTCTGAATGTTGAGCTTCAAGCCAACCTTTTCACTCTCCTCTTTCACTTTCATCAAGAGGCTTTTGAGTTCCTCTTCACTTTCTGCCATAAGGGTGGTGTCATCTGCATATCTGAGGTTATTGATATTTCTCCCAGCAATCTTGATTCCAGCTTGTGCTTCTTCCAGCCTAGCGTTCCTCATGATGTACTCTGCATAGAAGTTAAATAACCAAGGTGACAATATACAGCCTTGACGTAATTCTTTTCCTATTTGGAACCAGACTGTTGTTCCATGTACAATTCTAACTGTTGCTTCCTGACCTGCATACAGGTTTCTCAAGAGGCAGGTCAGGTGGTCTGGTATTCCCATCTCTTTCAGAATGTTCCACAGTTTATTGTGATCGACACAGTCAAAGGCTTTGGCATAGTCAATGAAACAGAAATAGATGGTTTTCTGGAACTCTCTTGCTTTCTCCATAATCCAGCGGATTTTGGCGTTTTGATCTCTGGTGCCTCTGCCTTTTCTAAAACCTGCTTGAACATCTGGGAGTTCACGGTTCACATATTGCTGAAGCCTGGATTGGAGAATTTTGAGCATGACTTTACTAGCGTGTGAGATGAAAGCAATTGTGCGGTAGTTTGAGTATTCTTTGGCATTGCCTTTCTTTGGGATTGGAATGAAGACTGACCTTTTCCAGTCCTGGGGCCACTGCTGAGTTTTCCAAATTTAAGCCTACAGCAAACATTATTTTCAAAGGTGAAAAAATGAAAGCATTCCCCCTAAGATCAGGAACAAGACAAGGGTTTCCACTTTCTCCACTATTATTTAACAGAGTTCTGGAAGTTCTAGCTACAAAAATCAGAGAAGAGAAAGAAATAAAAGGAATTTATATTGGAAAAGAAGAAGTAAAGCTCTCACTGTTTGCAGATGGCATGATACTGTACATAGAAAACCCTAAAGATAGTATCAGAAAATTACTAGAGCTAATCAGTGAATTTAACAAAGTTGTAGGACACAAAATCAGTACACAAAAATCACTTGCATTTCTGTATAGTAACAATGAAAAATTTGGAAGAGAAATTAAGGAATAAATCCCATTCACCACTGCAACAAAATGAGTTAGATATCTATGAATAAACTCACCTAAGGAGCCAAAGAACTGTACACAGAAAATTGTAAGACACTTATGAAAGAACTCAAAGATGACATAAACAGATGGATAGATATTCCATGTTCCTGGATAGGAGGAATAAATATTGTGAAATTGACTATACTACCTAATGCAATCTACAGATTCAGTGCAATCCCTATCAAATTACCAATGGCATTTTCCACAGAACTAGAACAAAAAGAATTCACAATTCATATGGAACACAAAAGACCCCAAATAGCCAAAGCAGTCTTGAGAAAGAAGAATGGAGCTGGAGGAATCAACCTTCCTGGCTACAGATTATACTACAAAGCTACAGTCATCAAGTATGGTGCTGGCACAAAAGCAGAAATATAGATGAATGGAAAAAGATAGAAAGCTCAGAAATAAACCCATGTACCTATGGGTACCTTACTTTTGACAAAGGAGACAGGAATATATAATGGGGCAAAGACAACCCCTTCAATAAATGGTGCTGGGAAAACTGGACAGCTACGTGGAAAAGAATGAAATTAGAACACTTCCTAACACCATACACAAAGATAAACTCAACATGGATTAAAGACCTAATGTAAGACGAGAAAGTATAAAACTCTTAGAGGAAAACATAGGCAGAGCACTCGATGACATAAATCAAAGCAAGATCCTCTGTGATCCACCTCCTAGAGTAATGGAAATAAAAACAAAAGTAAACAAATGGGACCTGCTTAACCTTTTGCACAGCAAAGGAAACTATAAGCAAGGTGAAAAGCCAACCCTCAAAGTGGGAGAAAATAATAGCAAATGAAACAACTGACAAAGGATTTATTTCTAAAATATACAAGCAGCTCATATAACTCAATACCAGAAAAATAAACAACCCAATCAAAAAGTGGGAAAAAGACCTAAACAGACATTTCTCAAAAGAAGACATACAGATGGCTAACAAACACATGAAAAGATGCTCAACATCGCTCATTATTAGAGAAATGCAAATCAAAACTACAATGAGGTATCACCTCACATGGGTCAGAATGGCCATCATCAAAAAATCTACAAACAATAAATGCTAGAGAGGGTGTGGAGAAAAGGGAACGCTCTTGCACTGTTGGTAGGAATGTAAATTGATTCAATTGATAAATTGAATGAAAATCAAGATGGTATGGAATTTCCTTAAAAAACTAGGAATAAACCCACCATATGAACCAGCAATCCTACTCCTAGGCATATGCCTTAAGGAAACCAAAATTGAAAGAGATATATGTATCCCATTGTTCATCGCAACACTATTTACAATAGCTAGAGCATGGAAGCTACTAGTCGGACAAGACTGAGCGACTTCACTTTCACTTTTAAGTTTCCTGCATTGGAGAAGGAAATGGCAGCCCACTCCAGTGTTCTTACCTGGAGAATCCCAGGGATGGCGGAGCCTGGTGGGCTGCCGTCCATGGGGTCTCACAGAGTCGGACACGACTGAAGTGACTTAGCAGCAGCAGAGCATGGAAGCAACCTAGTTGTCCATCAATAAATGGATGGATAAAGAAGTTGTGACACATACACACAATGAAATATTAATCATCCATAAAAAGGAACACATTTGAGTCATGAGGTGGATGAACCTAGAGCCTATTATACGGAGTGAAGTGAGTCAGAAACAGAAAGAGAAATACATTCTAATATATATATTAGAAAGCGACTTCACTTTCGCTTTTCACTTTCACACATTGGAGAAGGAAAGGGCAACCAACTCCAGTGTTCTTGCCTGGAGAATCCCAGGAACGGTGGAGCCTGGTGGGCTGCCATCTATGGGGCCGCACAGAGTCGGACACGACTGAAGCGACTTAGCAGCAGCAATGTATATATAATGGATTCTAGAAAAATGGTGCTGAAGAATTTACTTACATGGCAGCAGTGGAGAAACAGATATAGAGAATAGACTTATGGACATAGGAAGAGGGGAGCAGAGGGTGAGATGCATGGAAATAGTAACATGGAAACTGACACTACCATATGCAAAATAGATAGCCAACAGGAATTTGCTGTATGGCTCAGGGAACTCAAACAGCATCTCTGTATCAATCTAGAGGGGTGGGATGGAGAGGGAGATGGGAGGGAAGTTCAAAAGGGAGGGGATATATGTATACCTGTGGCTGATTCATGCTGAGGTTTGACAGAAAAGAGCAAAATTCTGTAAAGCAAGTATCCTTCAATAAAAATTAAACAAAAATTTAAAAAGAAACAGCAAAAATGATCAAAGATGGATATTAAAATTGATTCAAAATTCTTTCACTGAATTAATTAATCTTAAGGATTTTCTGCATCTGGTCCCATCACTTCATGGGAAATAGATGGAAAAACAGTGGAAACAGTGTCAGACTTTGTTTTTTTGGGCTCCAAAATCACTGCAGATGCTGATTGCAGCCATGAAATTAAAAGACGCTTGCTCCTTGGAAGGAAAGTTATGACCAACCTTGATAGTATATTAAAAAGCAGAGACATTACTTTGCCAACCAAGGTCCGTCTAGTCAAGGCAATGGTTTTTCCCGTGGTCATGTATGGTTGTGAGAGTTGGACTGTGAAGAAGGCTGATCGCCGAAGAATCAATGCTTTTGAACTGTGGTGTTGGAGAAGACTCTTGAGAGTCCCTTATACTGCAAGGAGGTCCAACCAGTCCATTCTAAAGGAGATCAATCCTGGATGTTCATTGGAGGGACTGATGCTAAAGCTGAAACTGCAATACTTTGGCCACCTCATGCGACGAGTTGACTCACTGGAAAAGACTCTGATGCTGGGAAAGGTTGGGGGCGGGAGGAGAAGGGGACGACGGAGAATGAGATGGCTGGATGGCATCACCGACTCTGTGGACATGAGTTTGAGTGTACTCCGGGAGTTGGTGATGGACAGGGAGGCCTGGCGTGCTGTGATTCATGGGGTCGCAGAGAGTCGGACACGACTGAGCGACTGAACTGAACTGAACTGAAGGATTTTCTAAGAACTCATATCCCTTATAATAATTAACAGTGTCTCATGCTTTCCACTTATTATATTATTTGGGTGACTCAGATAGAAATAAAATATACTATAATGGACTCACATAGCTGGGAGGAAAATCTAGATGTGTGTCTGAGATATTGCACTTAACCTTCCATGTTAAAAATCCTTACCTATTCAAAGTGCTGTTTTCTTTTCAGTTTCTATAGAAGCCCAATGCAAATACCTGTGCTTTCTATTTTGCTCCCTGGAGGAAGGTGAAAAACATTGACAAAACTTTTGCTTCTTTACATCTCCTCTCAGGTGGCCCTTTGGTCATTGTCTTATAGGTGAACCAGATCTAGGAAGTAGAAAGTCCTTGTGAATACATGAAAGGACAATTGTCATCTTTCCCCTCTTGAAAAAGGAGTCCTTCAACACAGACATGATTTACTTTCTGTTTATGACAATAGCTGCATGAATGCATCATACAGGCATTAATGTCAATTAAGGCAAAAATCACAGACACACACGGACTGAGAGAGAGAAGGGCTGCTATTTTAGGCAGACGGGGAGCTTTGTATGCTCACTGCCCTGTAGGGGCTAGCAGAACTAATTCCGTCAAGGCTCAGTTGAGTTTGACATGACTGCCTTCACAAGAAAGTTGCAAAGGTCATATGATACACTGTGTAGATCTGGGAAACTTAGCAAGACCAATTTGGACCAATTCTGTCAAAAGAACATTGAAGTAACTTAGAAGAATAGGTCTTTGTAAAGGAGTTTATGCGGCTTGGGAAGGGGAAGCCAGAGAAGGCTATGTGTCAAACTATTTCTCTCCCTGAATTAAAATTGCACTTTGCTACCTTTGCAAAATATAGCTTTGCTATTCAGAAGAAGAGAAGCCCAGCATTAACTTAGAGATACTATAAAAAATATAATCAGGACCTTTGGGGTGGTTTTCATCAAATTCACAGGCTGAAATTTTGAGCTCTCTTCTTGCAGCCCAGAGAATTTCTTGGCTCTCTGATCTCTGGAGGAAAGGGAGAACATTTCTCAGCTCACTGTTTTTGAGGTCATTATTATTTGTGGAGGAGGTGTAGCCAGAGTCTTTGATGGCTGCAATCAGAGCAGCCTCTGCCAAAGAGGAAGTAAACCGCACAGAGCAAATACAGCAATGATTCTTAGCCATAAAAGAAAATAATGTCAACAACTTACCAAGGTGATTTTACTATTTGAAAAAAAAATATATATGTTTTTCTTAGCCCATTTGAGAATGATTCCAAGCATACAAACTAGGTTTACTAAGTTATTGAGGAAAGCTTTGTTGAAGAATGAAGTGCCTTGATGTTAGAACACCAGTCATAATTAATAGGGCATGGCTAGTCACTGCCTCTCTCCTCCCACTGTGGACCACACAAGGGAATCACTGTTTCCAGAGCAGAGACTCACAAGTAGAATCAACCACAAGAACTAGTGCTGGTAGGAGACTTGAATTGCAGCTGAAAAATTTCTGGAATCTCAATATGGGTAACTAAGAGTTAAAACTCCAGGAAATCAATTTCAGGGGTCCCACAACCACAAATATGCAGATGATACCATTCTAATACCAGAAATTGAAGAGGTGCTAAAAGAGCTTCTTGATGAAGGTAAAAGGGGAGTGAAAAAGCTGGCTTAAAACTCAAGATTCAAAAAACTAAGATTATAGCATTCAGTCCCATCACTTCATGGCAAATAGGGAAAAAATGGAAACAGTGGCAGATTTTATTTTCTTGGGCTCCCAAGTCACTGCAGATGGTGAATGAATGCAGGCATGAAATTAAAAGATATTTGCTCCTTGGAAGGAAAGCTATGACAAACCTAGATTGTGTATTAAAAAACAGACATCATTTTGCCAACAAAAGTTCATAGAGTCAAACCTATAGTTTTACCAGTAGTCATGTATGGATGTGAGAGTTGAACCATTAAGAAGACTGAATGCCAAAGAATTGATACTTTCCAGCTGTGGTGCTGGAGAAGATGCTTGAGAGTCCATTAGACAGCAAGGAGATTAAACTAATCAGTCCTACAGGAAATCAACCATGAATATTCACTGGAAAGACTGATGTTGAAGCTGAAGTTCCAATACTTTGGCCACCTGATGCAAAAAGCTGACTCATTGGAAAAGACCCTGATACTGGGAAAGATTTAGGGCAAGAGAAGGGGGTGACAGAGAATGAGACAGTTGGATGGTATCATTGACTCAATGGATGTGAATTTGAGCAAACTCTGGGAGATAGTGAAGGATGGGGAAGTTTGGGATGCTGCAGTCCATGGGGTTGCAAAGAGCTGAACACGCTTAGTGACTAAACAACAACAATGTTTGAGATTCATCTTCAGGAGTGTGACCAGGTTCCCATAGTAACTAGAGAGAAAAATGCTTTTGGTTGTATGGTGGTGGGGTGAGGGAGAAAAATTTCCACATCACTGTGTCCCTCTTAACAAAGCCTGTTCTCAAGAGAACCTAGTTAACCAGAGCCTAACCTGCTGGGGTATTATCACAGCCTAACTGACTCAAGGGAAGGAAAATACTCAACTCTAGTTCACTATAGCCATCCTGTTCAACTTAATGGGATAGGAAAAAAAACAAAACACAGAAACAAATATAGATGCAAAAATCCTCAACAAAGTACTAGCAAACTGAATCCACAAGCATAACAAATTGACTATATACCATGATGGAGAGGGATTATTTTCCCCTTAGGAATGTAAAGATGGTTCAACACACACACACACAAAAATCAGCAAACATGATGTATCACATAATAAAATTAAGAAAACATTATCATCGCAATTAATGTAGGAAAAATTTTGACACCTTTTAATAACAACAACAAAAAAACCACCTAACACTGTACAAGCTAGAAACATAAAGACACTTCTTTAAGTTAAATAATCAGGATGACAATATATACCCTTCATGTACTTCTTTCCCAATTTTGAACAAGTTGGTTGTTCCATGTCTTATTCTAACTGTTGCTACTTGATCTGCATACAGGTTTCTCAGGAGGCAGGTAAGGTGGTCTGTTACTCTCATCTCTTTAAGAATTTTCCACAGTTTGTTATGATAAACACAGTCAATGAAACAGAAGTAGATAATTTTCTGGAAGTTCCTTGCTTTCTCTATGATCCAACTGATGCTGGCGATTTGATTTCTTGTTCCTCTACATTTTCTAAATCCAGCTTGTACATCTCGAAGTTCTTGGTTCAGGTACTGTTGAAGTCTAGCTTGAAGGATTTTGAGCATTACTTTGGGAGCATGTGAAATGAATGCAATTGTGTGACAACTTGAATATTCATTGACATTGCCCTTCTTTGGGACTGGAATGAAAACTGAAGTTTTCCAGTCCTTTGACCATTGCTGAATTTTCCAAATTTGCTGGCATATTGAGTGTAGCACATTCACAGCATCATCTTTTACAATTTAAATAGCTCAGCAGGAATCTCATCACCTCCACTAGCTTTGTAGTAATGCGTTCTAAGACCCACTTGACTCACATTCCAGGATATCTGGTTCTAGGTGAGTGACCACACTCTCAAGGTTATCTGTGCCATTAAGACCTTTTTTGTATAGTTCTTCTGTGTAATCTTGCACCTCTTCTTAGTTTCTTCAGCTTCTGTCAGATCCTTACAATCTTTTTTTCCTTTATTGTGCCCATCTTGGCATGAAATGTTCCCTTGATATTAGTATCTCCAATTTTCTTAAACATATCTCTAGCTTTTCACATTCCATTGTTTTCCTCTATTTCTTTGCTTTGTTCACCTAAGAAGGCATTCTTATCTCTCCTTGCTATTCTCTGGAACTCTGCATTCAGTTGGGTATATTTTTCCCTTTCTCCCTTGCCTTTCACTTCTTGAAGCAACAACAGAGGAAGGTGAAGGGAATTACCAGGTTGATGTTGAAGAAAGGGAGGTCTGGTCCAGGACAAATTGGGACAGAAGGAAAGCTAAGAGTGTTTCATCAGGAAGATGAATTAGGTACAATCTGTCTTTAAATTTACTGAGAGAATTTCATATGAATGGAAAGAATTGGGGTTTGAATTTCAAGGATATTATATACTAAGGGGAAAAAAACATCATTAATCCTAGGGAATACAAAATGCTCTTCAGGAAAAGAAGATAACAGAAAATAGTTCATGACTCATTTGTATGGATAATTGTGAATATAAATTACATAGTTGTAATAATGTAAATATTAAATGTTGCTCCATCCATAATTATAGCACTTTAAAAGGATAAATATTTGGAAACCGTAAAATCTGGATTGAGGAGATGAAAAAGACTAAATTCTTATTTCTATATTGGGAAACTTATAAATAATGCCTAATACTTACAAAAGAAAAAAGTACCCATGCAAGCATGTTTTTTAGAAATTCTAACTAAATTTCAAAACAATCCCTTAAAACAGTTGCAAATAGTTACTACTAGGAAAGCAGAAATTCAGGATAAGGAAAGTGGCTAGAGACTGTTCTTTATCTTAAAAATCATAAAATTAAAATACTCAAACTATGTGTATGCATTAATTCAAACAAAAAAAGAATATTTAAAGTAGTATGATAAACAAATATAGTAGAGCTAGACTTTGCCACAGGAAAATAAGGCAGAATTTGGACAAAACAGGTACCTGAAAACAACACAGGTCCTTGACTTTTATTTTGATCACTGAATGATGGTACTTTTCAGAGGAAAAACAAGGATCAAGGATCATGAACTTCATGGCTCCTTTCTTAGAGAAAATGATTGTGAATTTCAATGGGATACACTTTTGAAAACATATAGCTATTTTATTTAGACATAAAACAAAAATGTGTGTCAGGATAAAGAAATGAATGAAACAGAATGAAATGCCAAGACAGTATCTGTTAGTTTTGAAGGAGAAAATTTGGATTTCACTTAAACTTACTATTTTTCACATGAAGGCAAATATTTAAAGTTCTTGAGGTTATCTGGAGGAAAAAAATTAGCTATTGAAGATGTTAACATTTTTACAACTGCCTGTTTAGATGAATTGAAATGTTAAATAATATAATTCTAAGAAAATATAATAACCTTCACTACTATTATCCTGAAAGATGACTGTCATCAGCTCTTACCAGATGTATTTTTAAAACCTTCTCTTCTGTTTGACACACTCATCACAATATATATGATCATAAAGTAAGTGATTTATTAAGGTGTATTACCTGTCTCATAAAATTAACAGTATATGATTCTAATGCTACTGTTATCTTCTGTTTTGACTTTCAAAATAAATTATTTTCTACTTTGACAATTTAATTTTTCTACAGATTCTTTCCCAACAAAGTTTCTGAAGTATCTAGTTGACATTGTATATCTATTTCAATACACAGGATGTTGACATCTAAATAAACTTTTATTAAGATTATGAACAAGGCAGAATGCAAAAGCATTGCTTTGACACTTCATTTCCATTTTCAAAAACCTGATGGTTACCCAGTATAGTGTAACTTTAAAAATCATTCTGAAACTGATCACAAACTTACCATACATCTAAGAATAATTCATGTTAACTCTTCCAAAATCACTCAGAAGGGATCTTACAAATAGCCCATGAGGTCTTTGTGCTTTAGCTTTTTCATCTCTAAAGTGTGGTCACTGAAAATCTTTTTTATTTTTCCTTCTAACTTGGTCTGCTTTGAACTCTAATATTTTATACCCGGCTACAGTAATGGCAGGTAATTTGATGATATTATTGAAGCTTCTTCATATCATCTCCTCTTTGCCTACTGTCCAGCCACACTAGAGTTCCTGCTTTCATTGTGTATCCCTTCCTCCATAATTTCTCACTGTGTAGTGGAAAACACACATTTTTCCTCAGTGTTTAATTCCAGGAACACTCTCTCAGGACAGGCAAACCACAGGATCTACCTCTCAACTGCCCAAGTAACTTCCAATTAAAACTGTAATCTTTTATCTCTTCTTCACTAGCTTAACTTCATAAGTAAAATAACTTGGTGTCCTTCATTGAATTCTATAATCCTGCACATAGTAGACTCAAAGTTTTAATATTAAATAACATGAATAAAAATGTTCTAAAAATATGTTTTATTTGTATAGCACAAGAATATATATTGGATTTTACCCCTTTTCCCCACCCTGCAAAGGGATGAGATTGGGTGGGTGGCATGAAGAGAGTCCTTACAGTAAACTTGACGTAGATGCTAAAACTAAAGTCAGCAGAGGCTGTGATGTGCCCTGGATTGGTCCACTAATTAATAAAGGAAGGCTGTAGATGTTAGAATCCTAGTGGAGAGCCATCATCATTCATGTATTTCCTTCTTGCATTGGTCACCTTCGCCACTGGTTCTTTCCCATTTTCCTAATGTTCAAACACCTGCCAGATGCAAAAAGAAAGAGGGGATCAGATGAAAGCAAATTGCCTTTGAGTCTCTGTAGATCCCAAAGAATTCCACTGGTCCTGAGTTACAACTAAGTTGTTCAGCATGAACCCTTCACATCTTTACCCCAGAACTGCAGATGACGCCTTTGCTCCCCCCTCAACCCACAACAACCAACAGGTTCCTTTGTGGAAAACCACATGTCCAGGTGCTTGATCAAAAGATTTTGCTTTTCTTTTCCCAAATTCTGCTAACTGTCCTTGGAGAGGCTTTTTTCCCAAAACGCTTTAAAATTATTCTTTGTTTAATTTCTTTGAAGCAGTTGCTTTGCAGACTCCACTCAGTATCCCTTAAAAGAGAGAAATTTTCAGTTCCTTTAGATCTCTTGGTTCATTTCAATAGACTAGAATTAAAGTGAAATTTAAAGATTTAAATTATTTTACAGATATTTAGGTGATAAAAGAAACATCTGATTTTATTTTTATAAGAAAACTGCACATAATTTCAGCTCAGAAGAATTGAAAATTTATTTTTTTACTCAAAATGTCTATATAATTGTATCAACTATTTAGCTTTTCCCTTTAGAGTTTGGAGATGGAAATGTAGAGACAAGTGGAAAGGGAGACTTACACATTGATTGATAATAAAATTATAATTACAATTTAATGTTATATTAAATTTCACTGAAATTATAATCGTTTTGAAGTTGGAATGCAATTAGTAACCCACACGTTTTATGGTAAGTAGAAATAATAGTTCTTCCTCCAAAATCTCAGTGTACATTTTGTTTCTGCCAACTATTTTGGAAGGTTGGATATTACTTTAAGATTCATCCTTCTGTGCACAGAAACATACTTTTGATAAAAATTCTCTTTTAAGTCTATTCGGGTTTCTCTACAGTGATGGATATTTAATCACAAAGTCAGCCATTAAAAATTGTCACCATCTTTCTACTTTCCAACATGTATGCTTAATTCCAGATTTGCAAAACAGAATGGTTAAAGTAGCTAAAACTTGGACAAATGTAATAATTGGTAGTATTATAACTTATTTTCATAATTGATTATGAGAAGAATTTGTATACAAATTTGAATAATATATCTTATAAGTGATACTATATGGATTATAGTTTTACCTTTCTTTGATATTGTGAATATTTTAAAAAAGGTTTTGGTTAAACTAGGTGATTGCTTTAATATTCCATGTTGCTTATATTTATGAAAGTAATACATTTAAATAAATACAAACCAATAAAATAGAAAATCCAAGCAAACAGATAGCAAACTGGTTTCGAATATAAATAGTAAGTAAAGAATAGATATGGATCAATTACACATGATTTGATTAAAATCCAATTTTTAAATAAGTGCATAAAAATGGTTTAATATATAAATGTTGGTGCTGGCGAAACCAACCAATATAATATTGTAAAATAATTAGCCTCCAATAAAAAATAATCAATTAAAAATAAATAAATAAATGTTGGTGCTTTCCTGGTGGCTCAGATGATAAAAAATTCTGCCTGCAGTGCAGGAGACCCAGGTTTGATGACTATGGAATAAAATAGCATATGAAAAAATAAGAATTTATATTTTCCTGTGAGAACAATAAGAAAAAGCTGAGCAAATCAATGAAAATATGGACAAATACATACTCTACATATTAATGGTCAGTACATCACCCTTACGGTAGAAAGTGAAGAGGAACTAAAAAGTCTCTTGATGGAAGTGAAAGAGGAGAGTGAAAAAGTTGGGTTAAAGCTCAACATTCAGAAAACTAATATCATGACATCTGGCCCCATCACTTCCTGGCAAATAGATGGGGAAACAGAAGAAACAGTGTCAGACTTTTTATTTTTTGGGGCTCCAAAATCACTGCAGATGCTGATTGCAGCCATGAAATTAAAAGACGCTTACTCCTTGGAAGGAAGGTTATGTCCAACCTAGATAGCATATTAAAAAGCAGAGATATTACTTTGCCAACCAAGGTCTGTCTAGTCAAGGCTATGGCTTTTCCAGTGTCATGTATGGATGTGAGAGTTGCACTGTGAAGAAAGCTGATCACCAAAGAATTGATGCTTTTGAACTGTGGTGCTGGAGAAGACTCTTGTGAGTCCCTTGGACTGCAAGGAGATCCAACCAGTCCATTCTAAAGGAGATCAGTCCTGGGTGTTCATTGGAAGGACTGATGCTAAAGCTGAAACTCCAATACTTTGGCCACCTCATGCGAAGAGTTGACTCACCGGAAAAGACTCTGATGCTGGGAAGGATTGGGGGCAGGAGGAGAAGGGGACAACAGAGGAGGAGATGGCTGGATGGCATCACCGACTCAATGCACATGAGTTTGGGTGAACTCCGGGAGTTGGTGATGGACAGAGAGGCCCGGTGTGCTGCAATTCATGGGGTCGCAAAGAGTCGCACATGACTGAGTGACTGAATTGAACTGAACTGACTGAATGGTAAGTATATTCAAAGTTTCTAGTGAAAACAAATGCAGTGTAAAGTTGGTGGGCTCTTCACATTTTTCTGGATATAATTAAACAATATGTATCCAGATGTTGTATCTCATTTATGATCATCTCAATTAGAGAAACTTACCCTAAAGAATGCTTTTGAACTGTGGTGCTGGAGAAGGCTCTTGAGAGTCCCTTGGACTGCAAGGAGATCCAGACAGTCCAATACGTATGTTGTCATATGTGAAATGAATCACTAGTTCAGGGTCAATGCATGTTATAGGATGCTCGGGGCTGGCATGCGGGGATGACCCAGAGGGAGGATAAAGGGAGGAGGGAGGTGGGAGGGGGGTTCAGGAGGGGGAACTTATGTAAACCCGGGGCGAATTCATGTCAATGTATGGCAAAACCAACCAATATAATATTGTAAAATAATTTGCCTCCAATAAAAAATAAATTAATTACAGAAAAAAAAAAAAAAGAAATCAATCCTGGGTATTCATTGGAAGGACTGATGCTAAAGCTGAAACTCCAGTACTTTGGCCACCTCATGCGAAGAGTTGACTCACTGGAAAAGACCCTGATGCTGGGAGGGATTGGGGGCAGGAGGAAAATGGGTTGACAGAGAATGAGATGGCTGTATGGCATCACCGATTCAATGGACATGAGTTTGAGTGAACTCCAGGAGTTGGTGATGGACAGGGAGGCCTGGCGTGCTATGATTCATGGAGTCACAAAGAGTCGGACATGACTGAGCAACTGAACTGAACTGAACTGACCCTAAATAAGTAATTATAAAACTTTGAAAACACACACATGTCTCCATAGAATCTTGAGTATTGTTAATACATCTATTTCTTTAGTTGTTTCTTGAGTCTTTTAAAATGAAGAAAACATTTTGAAAACACAGTACATGTATTGTTCCTAAAATATAGTAGCAAAACTGTAGAATATAGGACATATTCAGGTGAATAGAATGAACTATTTTAGAAATTATTAGAAATTGGCTGATTGTACTTTTGGTCTTAACTAGATTTTAAAGTCTATTGCACTGGGACTTGATATTCATATGGATATAAATTGCTCAAAAGGCATGGCATTTTAAATAATCTCTTTATCCCCATGTGTGTTCCGTTCTTAATTTAGAACACTGCTCTCACTTTGAGTACTTTTATATGGGGATACGTATGGTGTTCCAATTATTATGTTTTTTAAAGCAAAAAGAAAATAGGAGAAGATAAAGCATATCAAAATAGTGTTTATCCCTGAAAGGAGAAAAGATCATGAGCTGGTAGGGGCACACAGAAATAGATTTGACAAAGCTGGTAAAATCTAATATTAAGCTTACTGGTAGGTTCCTTTTATTATTTAGCTTAATAGCATATATATATATTATGTCTATATTACATGCATTTTTATATACCTAACTACAAGATGCTCAATCGCATAATCATGTCCAACTCTTTGTGACCTCATAGACTGTAGTTTACCAGTCCCTTCTGTCCATGGGTTTCTCCAGACAAGAATATTGTAGTAGGTTGCCATTTCTCCTCCAGGGGATCTTCCTAACCCAGGGATTGAACCCACATCTCCTGTGTCTCCTGAACTGCAGGGGGTTTCTTTACCACTGAGACACTGGGGAAGCCGTCTAACAATATAAATACAAATTAAAATGAAAGAAGGTAACCCTATAAGTATCAACTTTTCCATTTAGGAAAAGACATAAATTTGCAATTCTTTGCAATTTAGTAATACTTCAGATTACAATGGTGAATAGTAATAATCAGAATGAAACCAAACAAATCCAATAGTGGGTACAAATTTGCTAAAAATATGGCTCATATTTACCTGAATGGATTAATAGTGGCCCAATTGTCAAAAAGAGAAAAAAATTTAAGTAGTATAGGATATTGTATGATTAGCACAGTAAATGATGCTCTTGAATTCTTCAAGTGGAAAGAGGTTAGCATAATTGGGCACTAGTTAGGATAATGTGTCATTGAAACATCTTATTTTTATGACTGCTAATTAGCACCGACATCCACTTCAGATAGGGTCTTTACTCTAGAAATACAGGAAACCATAGGTCTAGCAGTAGGTTCAAAGTCATGGAA
This sequence comes from Moschus berezovskii, assembly GCF_049115385.1. NCBI lineage: Eukaryota > Metazoa > Chordata > Mammalia > Artiodactyla > Moschidae > Moschus > Moschus berezovskii. Next base: position 44,883,095 of record NC_142478.1, on the reverse strand, counting down.
GTCAACAAAGACAGCAAAGTCTGAACGCCTTTGTTGGAACACTTTTCTATTAATCCTGAGGATGGGGACACTTTCTCTCCTAACCCTGCATAACCTCAAAGTTAAGAATTTTAACAGTTCTGCAGATATGGGGAGAGAACATATAAGACACACCTCACAAAATATAAAATGAGAGTAGCAAGTTTATTTGACCCCAAAACCTGCAGTCGTAATAACTGGGATACACTTTCCCCTTGGGCATCATTGGGAGGAATAGCAAATGATGATGTGGTCCTATCTCAGAGACTTTGTGGAAAATATCCCAGATCTTCCCAACCCAGGGACTGAACCTAGGTCTCCTGCACTGCAGGTGAATTCTTTATCTTATGAGCCACCAGGGAAGCCCCAGAATACTGGAGTAGGTAGCCTATCCTTTCTCCAGGGGATCTTCCTGACCCAGGGATTGAACCCATGTCTCTGGCATTGGTGGCTTTACCACTGAACCACCTGGGAAATACTTGTGTACAATGTTTGTTTATCTGTAGAAATTGTGATTGTTCATATCATGCGCAAGGCATTTTTATTCCAAGGTAAAACAATCTTCCCACCCATACTGCTTTGTAAATAGCTGCTCAAAGGCAGTAATGGGAACTGCAGAAATAAGTGAATTGTTCTCATATAATCATATCTGTGTCATAAGTTGGAAAATTGTTTTGAAGTTTAGAGCTCCCCTTTGAATAGCAATGATGCCTAGGCTAGTGAAGATTAAACTGCAGCATTAGAACCTGTAAGTGGAGACAGTTGCAGATGGGTATAGCTATCTACTATACCCTGAAGACCTTGAAGGAAACAACGATTTGAAGAACATTAAAGTACTTTCATTATTTTAGAATAAAACCATCCAAGGCAGTTTTTTCTTCTATTGCCACCCCAACTCTCTTTATGTCCATAAGAATAATATGGACTGAAGTGGGAATAGAAAATATGACATACTCATCCAGTAAGTTGTACGGTGCTTTTTAAAAACACATCTCTACTATATATAAAATGCGTAACTATTCAGGACCCACTGAATAGCACAGGGAACTCTGTTCAGTACTCTATAATGATCTATATGGAAATATAATCTAAAAAAGTGGATATATGTATAGGTATAACTGATCCACTTTGCTGTACAGCAGAAACTAACACAGCATTGTAAATCAATTATACTCCAATAAAAATTTTAAAAGTAAATAAAACATAAGTGCATTTCTTCCATATTGTGCCATCAAAGGCACACTTTTAAAGATAGTAAGCACATTTATAAAAGGATCTACTGTTCAATTTTTTCAGAGTTTCTATCTCGAGTGAGGCATGATCTGTAGAGCTGTCAGTAGCTCAGCAGATGTATTCTGTCCCATCAATCTCTGGACTGCTCTCAAGAATGCTACAGGGATGGGAACCCCCATCAGCTGGCAAGCCTCTGCTCAGTGTGGAAGCAAACAAGAAAAGGACTCACAAGTGTTTCCTTTGAACTCTCTTTTTCTACATAGGTTAACTGGAAATGACCTAGATATTATAGAGTGATGGTTTTATATTTTTTTGTCCTGTAGACATTTCAACAAAGCCAATGTTTTATGTCCTGCACAGTCATGATGGGAATGAAGTGATAAGGTTTTATTTTTATTAGAATCAGATAGTTTTTGTTGTCTCTGACAGCCTTGAACTCAATAGTGTGCCATATTGAATGATAATATCTTTAACATGATAATCCCCTCACTGTTGTAACACCAGATGAATCTGAAACGAGGGGCTGAATGGAATAATTTCATTCTGAAAGAAACTTTGAAGCAAAGCAATCTTGAGCTATCCTGTGAAGTGGTGCTCTGTTTTCAGTAGAATTTGCTGAAACATGTTAGGGTATTTTCTATAAAATTCTTGTTTCATCTCTTCACTGTACTTAGGAAACTATTGCTTACTAGGCACTTTGAAAATTAAAGGAAAAGGAGAATATTGTTGTAGAGATGGATATCTCATCACTATTACCTGTGTTTTAGGTATTCAAGTACTGTTTCCTCCAACTCTGACCTCTTCCCTCAAGTATCTAATAAGCCATATACATAGATGTTACAAAATGTCTATTCCATTGTCTCAAACCTACATGTCTCCACTCAACCAGATGTTTTCTCTTAAATCTCTGATTCTTTCTACAGCATTACAGTTTTTAAGGTCATCAAAGATTTTTTGAAGTTTTCTTTTTGTTGTGGAGCAAACTCTCCCCACTATGACAACTTAATTTCCAAGACTGTTCAAGCTACTTTTACACTCTTATCCATTCCCTTTTTTGCATTTCTACCATTGCAATCTGGGCTTCCTTGATGGCTCAGACAGTAAAGAATCCTCCTGCAATGCAGGAGACCCAGATTTGTTCCCTGGACCTGGATGATACCCTGGAAAAGGGAATGGCTACCCACTCCAGTATTTTGCCTGGAGAATCATGTCTTCTGGAGGACTGTGTCTCCTGGAGAATTGTGTCTAACTTTTGGAACTCCTTAAAGAGAACACCCACCAAGTACTACCAATAATCTACTCTTACCATAAACTTTCTTCTGAGCTTCCCAGGCAGTGATAGTCATAAAGAACCCACCTGCCAATACAGGAGACATAACATATAGGAGTTCCATCCCTGGTTGGGGAAGATCTGCTAGAGGAGTGCAAACGAACCCACTCCATATTCTTGCCTGGAGAATCACACAGACAGAGGAGCCTGGCAGGCTACAGTCCAGAGAGTTGCAAAGAGTCAGACATGGCTGAAGTGACTTAGCACATACCATTGCAACAACCTCTGTAACACTTCCCAATGGTTATATACAGCATTTTCCTGTTTTTCTTTTAGTTTTATTGAGATAATATTAACATAGAGTACTGTATGAATTTAAGATGTGCAACATAATGACTTGATTTACATACATCACAAAGTGATTACCGTAAATGTAGTGAACATTTATCATCTCATATATATATAGCAATTTTATTTGCTTAATAGAATTTTTTTCTTGTGATGAAAACATTTAGGATTTACTCTCTTAACAACTTTCGTCTATAATATGTTGTTGTTGTTCAATCGCTGAGTTATGTCCAACTCTGTGACAACATGGACTTCAGCACACCAGACTCCCCTGTCCCTCACTGTCTCCCAGAGTTTGCTCAAATTCATTTCCGTTGAGTCAGTAATGCTATCTACCATTTCATCCTCTGCTGCTCGCTTTTTTGCTTTCAATCTTTCCCAGCATCAGGATCTTTTCCAATGAGTCGGCTTTTTGCATCAGGTGGTAAAAGTACTGAAGCTTCAGCATCAGTCCTTCCAATGAATATCGGGAGTTGATTTCCTTCAGGATTGACTGGTTTAATCTCCTTGCAATTCAAGTATTTCTCACCACAATTTGAAAGCATCAATTCTTTGGTGCTCAGCCTTCTTTAAGGTCCAACTCTCACATCCATACGTGATTACTGGAAAAGCCATAGCCTTGACTATATGTACCTTTGTCAGCAAACTGATATCTCTGTTTTTTAGTATGCTGTCTAGGTTTGTCAAAGCTTTCCTTCCAAAGATGAAGCATCTTTTAATTTCACAGCTGCAGTTACTGTTCACAATGATTTTGGAGCCCAAGAAGTAAAATCTGTCTTGGCTTCCACTTTTCCCCCTTCTATTTGCCATGAAGTGATGGTATCAGACGCCATGATCTTAGTTTGTTTTTTTTCAATGTTGAGTTTTAAACCAGCTTTTCACTCTCCTCTTTAACCTACTCAGGAAACCCTTTAGTTCCTCTTCACTTCCTCTGTTAGATTGGTATGTCTGCATATTTGAGGTTGTTGATATTTATCCTGGCAGTCTTGATTCCAGCTTGTGCTTCATCCAGCCTGGCATTTTGCAAGATGTACTCTGCAAAGAATTTAAATAAGCAAGGTGACAATATACAGCCTTGTCATGCTCCTTTGCCAATTTTGAAACAGTCAGTTGTTTCATATCTCATTCTAACTGTTGTTTCTTGACCCACATACAGGTTTCTCGGGAGACAAGTAAGATTGACTGGTACTCCCATCTCTTTAAGCATTTTCCACAATTTGTTGTGATCCACAAAGGCTTTAGCATAGTCAGTGAAGCAGCAGTAGATATTTTTCTTGACCTCTCTTGCTTTCTCTATGATCCAATGAATGCTGTCAATTTGATCTCTGTTTCATCTGTCTTTTCTAAATCCAGCTTGTACATCTGAAAGTTCTCAGTTCACATACTGCTGAAGTCTAACTTGAAGGATTTTGAGCATAACCTTGCTAGCAGCTGAACTCAAGTTTGAATATTCTTTATCATTGACCTTCTAGTGTTAATAATACTTATCATATTGTACATTACATCCATGGGTTAGTAACACAGATGTGTGTTTGTGCTCAGTGGTGTCTGACTCTTTGCAACCCCAAGAACTGTAGCACCCCGGGCTCTTCTCTCCATGGAATTTCCCAGAAAAGAATACTGGAATGGGTTACCATTCCCTATGAAAGAAAGTCTTCCAGACCTGGGGATCAAACTTATGTCCCTTGTTTCTCCTGCATTAACAGATGGGTTCTTTAACACTAGCACCACTTCGGAAGCCCTAGTGCTTACTTATTTTATAACTGAAAGTTTGTATCTTTTGATCATCTTCATTCAGTTTGCCTCCACTCCCCCACCTCTGGTTACCACATATCTGATCTTTTTTTGAGTTTGTTTTGAGATATAATTTATTTATATTATGTTAGTTTTTGTTTTACATCAGGTGATATATTTATTGACCATAGTCCCCACACCTTATATTTCATACTTATAATGAATTTATTTTTCAACTAGAAGCTTTTACCCCTTAATCTCCCTCACCTATTTCTTTCCTCCCTCCACCCTCCCCTCCGGGAATCACGTATTTATTCTTTGTTTCTATGATTCTTGTTTATCTTTTGTTACTTTTGTTCATTTGTTTTGTTTTTAGATTCCACATATGAGTGATATCATACAGTGTTTGTCTTCTTCTGCCTGACATATTTCACTTAGCATAATTCTCTCTAGGCTTGCCTATGTATGTCTCAAATGGCAAGATTTCATTTTCTTTATGGTTGAATAATATTCCACTGAATATACAGCATTTTCCTCATTCATTCATCTGTCAATAGACAGTGGGTTGCTTCCCTGCTTTATGTATTGTGAATCATGCTGCAGTGAACATACTGGTACTTGGATCTTTTCTAATTAGTATTTCACAGGTGAAATTAAATTGCAGTTTCTTTGACTTTAAATCATATATTTTTGTTCATTTTCCTAGAAAATTTGAGTCTTCTTTGTTATACCTGTCAGTACATGTGACTACAAACCCACAAGGGAAAAGACAATGTTTCATTTAATTTTTAATATTTTCCATAAAGTTTCTCTTTCTCTCTCATCAGTCTCTGTCATCTGTCTGTCTATCTATCTATCTGCCTACCTATCTACCTATTTATTTAATTAACTATCTATGTATATATCCATTTCAAAGGCAGGTATGGCTCAGTCTCTTGTAGAGTCCCTGGGTCTTGCTGCAAACAAGATTTAGTTTGAGTCCTCTGAGGGTCTCTGGTGGGTTTGGGATTTGATTCTAAACATGATTTTGCCCCTTCTACCATCTTTTTAGGGCTTCCCCTTTGCCCTTGGATGTGGGGTATCTTTTTGGTGCGACTCAACATTCTCCTGTTGATGGTTATTAGTTGCAGTTTTTGACTTCTCACAGGAGAAGATGAGCGCATATCCTTCTACTCTGCCATCTTATGAATTACCCAGTGAGGCTTCCGGTAAGGCCCAGAGATGGATAAGAGTGAGCATAGACCCAGCCAGTGTTCAAGAGGTTTCAGGAATACAGGGAGGTGAACAAGCAGGTACAGGTGAATTATTCTATTCTTTCTCCCAGAAGGGGGAACACGCACCTTGCATCCCTCAAGTCTGGCCTGGATTGCATCCTGAGAAATCTTTATGTAGGTCAAAAAGCAACAGTTAGAACCAGACATGGAACAATGGACTGCTTCCAAATCAGGAAAGGACTACGTAAAGGCTGTATATTGTCACTCTGCTTGTTTAATTTATATGCAGAGTACATCATGAGAAGTGCTGAACTGGAGGAAGCGCAAGCTGGAATCAAGATGGCTGGGAGAAATATCAATAACCTCAAATATGCAGATGACACCACACTTGTGGCAGAAAGCAAAGAGTACCTAAAGAGCTTCTTGATCAAAGTGAAAGAAAGAATGAAAACGCTGGCTTAAAACTCATATTCAGAAACCGAAGTCAAGGGCATTCTGTCCTGTAACTTCATGGCAATTAGATGGGGAAACAATGGAGAGAGTGACAGACTTCATTTTCTTGGGCTCCAAAATCACTGCAGATGGTGACAGCAGCCTTGAAAGTAAAAGACACTTGCTCCTTGGAAGAAAAGCTGTGACAAAACTAGACAGCATATTAAAAAGCAGAGACATTATTTAGCCAACAAATGTTCATCTAGTCAAAGCTATGGTTTTTCCAGTAGTCATGTGTGGAGCTGAGAGTTGGACCATAAAGAAAACTGAGCAGTGAGGAATTGATGCTTTTCAACTGTGGTGTTGGAGAAGACTCTTGAGAGTCCCTTGGACTGCAAGGAGATCCAACTAGACCATCCTAAAAGAGATCAGTCCTGGGTGTTCATTGAAAGGACTGATGCTGAAGCTGAAGCTCCAATACATTGGCCACCTGATACGAAGAACTGACTCATTAGAAAAGACCCTGATGCTGGGGAAAACTGAAGGCAGGAGGAGATGGGGACAACAGAAGATGAGAGCATTGAATGGCATCACCAACTCAATGTACATGAGTTTGAGCAAGCTTCAGGAGTTGGTGATACACAAGGATGCCTTGTGTGCTACAGCCCGTGAGGTCACAAAGAGTTGGACCCATGAATCACAGCACGTCAGGCCTCCCTGTCCATCACCAACTCCCGGAGCTCACTCAAACTCATCTCCATCAAGTCGGTGATGCCATCCAGCCATCTCATTCTCTGTCGTCCCCTTCTATGCAAAGTATGCAGCTAGGAAAATGAATGTAAAATTTTCCTGGAAAATTTAAAGCCTTATGTTTTAGGATATAATTTCACATAAGTTGTAATACCTTAGGGTAAAAGAAAGGTCCCTTAATCTCTCTCTTGAGTAAACTCCGGGAATTGGTGATGAAAAGGGAGGCCTGGCTGGTGTAGTCCATGGGGTTGCAAAGAGTCGGACATGACTGAGCAACTGAATTGAGCTGAACTGAAGGTAATTATTAATATTCATAATATTATTTTGAAATAGGTTAAATATATTTTTAATGAGGAACTAAACTATAGGGTTCCTCAGAGAAGACATTTCTTTAATTTAACAATATTAACATCGCTTCATCAAGAGGCTTTTTAGTTCCTCTTCACTTTCTGCCATAAAGGTGGTATTGTCTGCATATCTGAGGTTATTGATATTTCTCCCGGCAATCTTGATTCCAGCTTGTGCTTCTTCCAGCCCAGTGTTACTCATGATGTACTCTGCATATAAGTTAAATAAGCAGAGAGATCATTCCTGGGTGTTCATTGGAAGGGCTGATGCTAAAGCTGAAACTCCAATACTTTGGCCACCTCATGCAATGAGTTGACTCACTGGAAAAGACTCTGATCCTGGGAGGGATTAGGGGCAGGAGGAGAAGGGGACGACAGAGAATGAGATGGCTGGATGGCATCACCAACTCAATGGACATGAGTTTGAGTGAACTCCGGGGGTTGGTGATGGACAGGGAGGCCTGGCGTGCTGTGGTTCATGGGGTCGCAAAGAGTCAGACATGACTAAGTGACTGAACTGAACTGAACATCACTTCACAAACAAATGAAATAGAAACTACTTTATAGATGGGGTAGTCAATTAATTTTGTTTACTCTAAAGTATCACCAGTTGCTATGGTGTATATGCATCATGTCATAGTGTATAGTATATGCTGTTGTTTACATTAGCTGTAGATCACAAGAAGTTCTGAGCAAATGCAAGATTCCATCATGTTGTACACAATACAGATTGCAAAATAATATTGCTGCAAGCACAAAGAAATAGAAATGGCAGAACAGGTGCATGGTGTTGTACAGATATTTGTACCTATTTAGGGAGCATACTCGGAGAAGGCAATGGCAAGCCACTCCAGTACTCTTGCCTAGAAAATCCCATGGACAGAGGAGCCTGGTAGTCTGCAGTCCATGGTGTTGCTACGAGTCAGACATGACTGAGTGAATTCACTTTCACTTTTCACTTTCATGCATTGGAGAAGGAAATGGCAACCCACTCCAGTGTTCTTGCCTGGAGAATCCCAGGGACGGGGGAGCCTGGTGGGCTGCCGTCTATGGGGTCGCACAGAGTCGGACACGACTGAAGTGACTTAACAGCAGCAGCAGCAGGGAGCATACTGCTTTAAACTGTAGGAAGTGGTCAAACTTGTGGAATATTACTGATATATCAATGAACATAAGAACTAAAAATATGCCACAGGAAATGTATTTTTGTCCTCCAAAGTTTTCATTTGTAAATAACTTTTATATTAAAACTGTTAAAGTGCTACTAAGATGTGATTAGCTTGACCTTGACTATTATCTTGTTGAGTTATCCTGCAAGTAGTTGTGGAAAGACACACCAGCACTGCCACACAGTGTGACTGTGTGTCCATATGAAACGAGCATACAATGATGATACCAAACTCTCCATGTGATTAATAGGAAAACTCTCCTGAGGGTCTCTGTTGCTTACCATACTACACTCAGAAAGAGAGAAACAATTCTTAGGTACCAGGAAAGGGAACGAGTGGGATGTTTTCTATTTTAATGTCAAATACTTCTCCTATGCAAAAAAAAAAAAAAAAAGGCTAGAAAAGACAAGCCAGTGTTGTCAAAACGTTAAGGTTTCAGACTTTCCTCCAAGTACTGCTTTAGTTTAAACATTTAGCTGCAAAAGTTGGTAGAACTTTGTCTTTTTTAGATTGTTTTAGTTTTATCTGATAGTTGGAAGACTGAAGAATGTGCTGTGAAGACATCTGTACTCTTGCCAAGTAATACACTTTTGTGTCAGACCTGCCTGTTTCCTATGAGGAGGGCAAGGGCTAATAGATTCCTTTTATTTTGAGAGTGGAAGGAGATAACTAATGGAGTGTAGTGATCCATCAGTGCAATTTTAAGTGTACAAAGAGAAAACCTAATTTTTCTGGGCTCCAAAATCACTGCAGATGGTGACTGCAGCCATGAAATTAAAAGACGCTTACTCCTTGGAAGGAAAGTTATGACCAACCTAGACAGCATATTAAAAAGCAGAGACATTACTTTGCCAACAAAGGTCCGTCTAGTCAGGGCTAAGTTTTTCCATTGTCATGTGTGGATGTGAGAGTTGGACTGTAAAGAAAGCTGAGCACCAAAGAATTGATGCTTTTTTTTTTTTTTAATTTTTACTGGAGGCTAATAATTTTACAATATTATATTGATTGGTTTTGCCATACATTGACATGAATCCGCCCCGGGTGTACATGAGTTCCCCCTCCCGAACCCCCCTCCCACCTCCCTCCTCCCCTTATCCTCCCTCTGGGTCATCCCTGCATACCAGCACCAAGCATCCTATAACATGCATCGACCCTGAACTGGTGATTCATTTCACATATAATAATATACATGTTTCAATGCCATTCTCCCAAACCATCCCACCCTCACCCTCTCCCACAGAGTCCCAAAGACTGTTCTATACACCTGTGTCTCTTTTGCTGTCTCGTATACAGGGTTATCATTCGCATCTTTCTAAATTCCATATATATGCGTCAGTATATTGTATTGGTGTTTTTCTTTCTGGCTTACTTCACTCTGTATAATAGGCTCTACTTTCATCCACCGCATTAGAACTGATTCAAATGTATTCTTTTTAATGGCTGAGTAATACTCCATTGTGTATATGTACCAAAGCTTTCTTATTCATTCATCTGCAGGTGGACATCTAGGTTGCTTCCATGTCCTGGCTATTATAAACAGTGCTGCAATGAACATTGGAGTACATGTGTCTCTTTCAATTCTGGTTTCCTTGGTGTGCATACCCAGGAGTGCGATTGCTGGATCACATGGCAGTTCTATTTCCAGTTTTTTAAGGAATATCCACACTGTTCTCCATAGTGGCTGTACTAGTTTGCATTCCCACCAACAGTGTAAGAGGGTTCCCTTCTCTCCACATACTCTCCAGCATTTATTGCATGTAGACTTTTGGATAGCAGCCATTCTGACTGGTGTGAAATGGTATCTCATTGTGGTTTTGATTGGCATTTCTCTGATTATGAGGGATGTTGAGCATTTTTTCATGTGTTTGTTACCATCTTTATGTCTTCTTTGGAGAAATGTCTGTTTAGTTCATTGGCCCATTTTTTGATTGGATCATTTATTTTTCTGGAATTGAGCTGCAGGAGCTGCTTGTATATTTTTGAGATTAATCCTTTATCAGTTGCTTCATTTGCTATTATTTTCTCCCATTCTGAAGGCTGTCTTTTCACCTTGCTTAGAGTTTCCTTTGCTGTGCAGAAGCTTTTGATTTTAATTAGGTCCCATTTGTTTATTTTTGCTTTTATTTCCAATATTCTGGGAGATGGGTCTTGGAGGATCCTGCTGTGATTTATGTCAGAGAATGTTTGCCTATGTACTCCTCTAGGAGTTTTATAGTTTCTGGTCTTACATTTAGCTCTCTAATCCATTTTGAGTTTATTTTGGTGTATGGTGTTTGGAAGTGTTCTAGTTTCATTCTTTTACAAGTGGCTGACCAGTTTTCCCAGCACCACTTGTTAAAGAGACTATCTTTTCTCCATTTTATATTCTTGCCTCCTTTGTCAAAGATAAGGTGTCCATAAGTGCGTGGATTTATCTCTGGGCTTTCTATTTTGTTCCATTGATCTATATTTCTGTCTTTATGCCAGTACCATACTGTCTTGATGACTGTGGCTTTGTAGTAGAGCCTGAAGTCTGGCAGGTTAATTCCCCCAGTTCCATTTTTCTTCCTCAAGATTGCTTTGGCTATTTGAGGTTTTTTATATTTCCATACAAATTGTGAGATTATTTGTTCTAGCTCTGTGAAAAATATCGTTGGTTGCTTGATAGGGATTGCATTGAATGTATAAATTACTTTGGGGAGTATACTCTTACAATATTTATTCTTCCAATCCACGAACACGGTATATTTCTCCATCTATTAGTGTCCTCTTTGATTACTTTCACTAGTGTTTTATAGTTTTCTACGTACAAGTCTTTTGTTTCCTTAGGTAGATATATTCCTAAGTATTTAATTCTTTTTGTTGCAACAGTGAATGGAATAGTTTCCTTAATTTCTCTTTCTATTTTCTCATTATTAGTGTATAGGAATGCAGGGAATTTCTGTGTGCTGATTTTATATCCTGCAACTTTACTGTATTCATTGATTAGCTCTAGTAGTTTTCTGGTAGAGTCTTTAGGGTTTTCTGTGTAGAAGATCATGTCATCGGGGAACAGTGGAAGTTTTACTTCTTCTTTTCCAATTTGTATTGCTTTTATGTCTTTTTCTGCTCTGATTGCTGTAGCCAACACTTCCAGAACTATGCTGAATAGTAGTGGTGAGAGTGGGCACCCTTGTCTTGTTCCTGACTTTAGGGGAAATGCTTTCAGTTTTTCACCATTGAGGATAATGTTTGCTGTGGGTTTATCATATATAGCTTTTATTATGTTGAGATATGTCCCTTCTATTCCCACTTTCTTGAGGGTTTTTATCATAAATGGATGTTGTATTTTGTCAAAGGCTTTCTCTGCATCTATTGAGATAATCATGTGATTTTTATTTTTCAGTTTGTTAATGTGGTGTATTATGTTGATTGATTTGCGGATATTGAAGAATCCTTGCATTCCTGGGATAAAGCCCACTTGGTCATGATGTATGATCTTCTTAATGTGTTGTTGGATTCTGATTGCTAGAATTTTGTTAAGGATTTTTGCATCTATGTTCATCAGTGATATTGGCCTGTAGTTTTTTTTTTTTTTGTGTGTGGGATCTTTACCAGGTTTTGGGATTAGGGTGATGGTGGCCTCATAGAATGAGTTTGGAAGTTTCCCTTCCTCAGCAATTTTCTGGAAGAGTTTGAGTAGAATAGGTGTTAGCTCTTCTCTAAATTTTTGGTAGAATTCAGCTGTGAAGCCGTCTGGACCTGGGCTTTTGTTTGCTGGAAGATTTCTGATTACAGCGTCTAGTTCCTTGCTTGTGATGGGTCTGTTCAGATTTTCTATTTCTTCCTGGTTCAGTTTTGTAAAGTTGTACTTTTCTAGGAATTTGTCCATTTCTTCCAGGTTATTCATTTTATTGCCATATAATTGCTGATAGTATTCTCTAATAATCCTTTGTATTTCTGTGTTGTCGGTTGTGATCTCTCCATTTTCATTTCTAATTTTATTGATTTGGTTCTTCTCCCTTTGTTTCTTGATGAGTCTGGCTAGTGGTTTGTCAATTTTATTTACCTTCTCAAAGAACCAGCTTTTGGCTTTGTTGATTTTTGCTATGGTCTCTTTTGTTTCTTTTGCATTTATCTCTGCCCTGATTTTTACGATTTCTTTCCTTCTACTGACCCTGGGGTTCTTCATTTCTTCCTTTTCTAGTTTCTTTAGATGTAGGGTTAGGTTATTTGGTTGACTTTTTTCTTGTTAATTGAGGTGCGCCTGTATTGCTATGAACTTCCCCCTTAGCACTGCTTTTACAGTGTCCCAGAGTTTTTCTGTTGTTGTGTTTTCATTTTCATTCATTTCTATACATATTTTTAATTCTCTTTTGATTTCTTCTATGATTTGTTCATTATTCAGCAGCATGTTGTTCAGCCTCCATATGTTGGCATTTTTAATGGTTTTTCTTCCGTAAATGAGATCTAATCTTACTGCATTTTAGTCAGAAAAGATGCTTGGAATGATTTCAATTTTTTTGAATTTACCAAGTCTAGATTTATGGCCAAGGATGTGATCTATCCTGGAAAAGTTTCCGTGTATGCTTGAGAAAAAGGTGAAATTCATTGTTTTGGGGTGAACTGTCCTATAGAGATCTATTAGGTCTAACTTGTCTATTGTATCATTTAAAGTTTGTGTTTCCTTGTTAATTTTCTGTTTAGTTATCTATCCATAGATGTAAGTGGGGTATTAAAATCTCCCACTGTTATTGCATTGTTGTTAATTTCCCCTTTCATACTTGTTGGCAATTGTCTTACATATTGCCGTGCTCCTATGTTGGGTGCATAAATATTTATAATTCTTATATCTTCTTCTTGGATTGATCCTTTGATCATTATGTAATTTCCTTCTTTGTCTTTTTTCACAGCCTTTGTTTTAAAGTTTATTTTGTCTGATATGAGTATTGCTACCCCTGCTTTCTTTTGGTCTCTATTTGCATAGAATATCTTTTTCCAGCCCTTCACTTTCAGTCTGTATGTGTCCCTCGTTTTGAGGTGGGTCTCTTGTAGACAACTTATATGGGGTTCTTGTTTTTGTATTCATTCAGCCAGCCTTTGTCTTTTGGTTGGGGCATTCAACCCATTTACGTTTAAGGTAATTATTGATAAGTATGATCCCGTTGCCATTTTCTTTATTGCTTTGGGTTCGAGTTTATAAAGTCTTTCTGTGTTTCCTGTCTAGAGAAGATCCTTTAGCATTTGTTGAAGAGCTGGTTTGGTAATGCTGAATTCTCTCAGCTTTTGCTTGTCTGTAAAGCTTTTGATTTCTCCTTCATATTTGAATGAGATCCTTGCTGGGTACAGCAATCTGGGCTGTAGGTTATTTTCTTTCATCACTTTAAGTATGCTCTGCCATTCCCTCCTGGCCTGAAAAGTTTCTGTTGAAAGATCAGCTGTTATCCTTATGGGAATCCCCTTGTGTGTTATTTGCTGCTTTTCCCTTGCTGCTTTTAATATTGGTTCTTTGGGTTGATCTTTGTTAATTTGATTGATATGTGTCTTGGAGTATTTCGCGTTGGGTTTATCCTGTTGGGGACTCTCTGGGTTTCTTGGACTTGGGTGATTATTTCTTTCCCCATTTTAGGGAAGTTTTCAACTATTATCTCCTCAAATATTCTCTCATGGTCTTTCTTTTTGTCTTCTTCTTCTGGGACTCCTATGATTCGAATGTTGGCATGTTTAACATTGTCCCAGAGGTCTCTAATGTTGTCCTCATTTCTTTTAATTTGTTTTTATTTTTCCTCTCTGTTTCATTTATTTCTACAATTCTATCTTCTAGTTCGCTTATCCTGTCTTCTGCCTCTGTTATTCTACTGTTTGTTCCCTCCAGAGTGTTTCTGATCTCATCTATTGCATTATTCATTGTATATTCACTCTTTTTTATTTCCTCTAAGTCCTTATTAAACCTTTCTTCCATCTTCACAATCCTTTTCTCCAGGTTATTTATCTGTAACTCCATTTTGCTTTCAAGATTTTGAATCATTTTCACCATCAAAATTTGAAATTCTTTATCAGGTAAATTCCCTATATCTTCCTCGTTTGTTTGGGTTGGTGGGCATTTATCTTGTTCCTTTACTTGCTGGGTATTTCTCTGCCTCTTCGTCTTGCTTATATTGCTTTGCTTGGGGTGGCCTTTCCCTCTTCTGGCAGTTTGTGGAGTTCTCTTTATTATGTAGTTTCCTCACTGTGTGTGGGGTTGGACGGGTGACTTGTCAACGTTCCCTGGTTAGGGAAACTTGTGTCGGTGTTCTGGTGGGTGGAGCTGGATTTGTTCTCTCTGGAGTGCAATGAAGTGTCCAGTAATGAGTTATGAGATGTCAGTGGGTTTGGAGTGACTTTGGGCAGCCTGTATATTGAAGCTCAGGGCTACTTTCCTGTGTTGCTGGAGAATTTGCGTGGTATGTCTTGCTCTGGAACTTGTTGACCCTTGGGTGGTGCTTGGTTTTAGTGCAGGTATGGAGGCATTTGATGAGCTCCTATCGATTAATGTTCCCTGGAGTCAGGAGTTCTCTGGTGTTCTCAGGATTCGGGCTTAAGCCTCTTGCCTCTGGTTTTTGGTCTTATTCTTGGAGTAGTCTCTAGCCTTCTCTATCTGTCATTTCCAAGGTGGTTCCCTCTGTTTTAGCTTCTGTTTGCTGGTCTCCTCAGTGTCTAATTTCTTCCCTGACACTAGGGGACATGTGGACACTTTTTAAGGGTCAGTAGTTCAGTCCTGTTCTGGGAAGGGAGGAATGCTGCAGACAAATACCTCTGGCGTCTGTGGGGAGTGCTCGCAGTGTCTCAGCCACACTGGGTTTTCCCCTGCTCACAGCGCATGTGTTATCCCAGTCTACACTGCACAGGCTCTAGGTTGCTCTGCCGGGAACTGTCTGAGGCTGGTGCTGGGTTGTATGCACTTCCCAGGTCTGAGCGTCTCAAGTTCAGTTTCTCAGGTACTCCACAAAGGCGCCTACTTGGCTGGGTCTGCGTTTTGTGCCTTCCCCGGTCTGAGCAGCTCATGTGACCAGGTGTTTGGTGAGCGCAGTTGCTGCGACTTATCACCTCCCCAGTCCTTGCCACTCGGTTTTCTTGGTGTATAAGCAGTGCACCTTCTCAAGTGGATATTGACTGGCCCGAGTCCAAGAAGTCTTCATTAGCAACAATCCTGCCTGCAGTTTGTATTGGATGCGTTTCAGGGGCCGTGGTTGCCCCCTCTGGCTCTGGCTGCCCTCCCTTGCCTGTCTTGGCGGGGGGATGGGGGATGGGCCGACTGCAGCTGGCTCGCTCTGCTCAGTCCTTTGTTCTGTGAGCAAGGTTGGCGGAGTCTTAGGTTAGAGCTTTCCGCCTTTTTGTGGGGAAGTTATCTCAGTCTGCTTTGCTATCCCCAGGTAGTTCTGGCAGATTGTTCTCGCGGCATTCAAGCCCAGTCCTCTCTCTAAGCAGTTCAGCCGGCTCATCCCTGCCCAGCCCCCGCTTGCTAATGACGTATGCAGGAGTCTGCGCTGCTTCTCCGCTGGGAGTTACGCTTTGGCGGGTAATCTGTGGGTTTTAATTATTTCTTTCTTTTTCCACCCAGTTATGTGGCCCTCTGAGGTTCCAAGGCTCACCACAGACTAGCCAACGAGAGTGTTTCCTGGTGTTTGGAAACTTCTCTCTTTTTAAAGCCTCCCTTCCCGGGACGGTGCTCCGTCCTTACCTCTTTTGTCTCTCTTTTTATCTTTTATGTTTTTTCCCACCTCCTTTCGAAGACAATGGGCTGCTTTTCTGGGTGCCTGATGTCCTCTGCCAGCATTCAGAAGTTGTTTTGTGGACTTTACTCCGCATTCAAATGTTTTGATGAATTTGTTGGGGAGAGAGTGGTCTCGCCATCCTATTCTTCTGCCATCTTGTTCCTTCCCCAGAATTGATGCTTTTGAACTGTGTGTGGTGTTAGAGAAGACTCTTGAGAGTCCCTTGGTCTGCAAGGAGAGCCAACCAGTCCATCGTAAAGGAGATCAGTCATGAGAGTTCATTGGAAAGACTGATATTGAAGCTGAAACTCCAGTACTTTGGCCACCTGATGTGAAGAGCTGACTCATCTGAAAAGACCCTGATGCTGGGAAAGATTGAGGGCAGGAGGAGAAGGGGACCACAGAGGATGAGATGGTTAGAAGGCATCACCAATTCAATAGACCTGGGTTTGGGTGAACTCTGGGTGTTGGTGATGGACAGGGAGGCCTGGCGTGCTGCGCTTCATGGGGTCACAAAGAGTCGGACACGACTGAGTGACTGAACTGAACTGAATTTTGGCTAGCAGGTAGTCTTAAGGTTATTTCTCATAAAGACTGCTTAATGAAGTTTGATTATCTCAGCTGTAATTGTCATTAGGGTCTCTACAATCCAGATACATTGTGTGTGTGTATACATACTTCTAAAAGGTAGTTTTATTTTAGAATAACTTTAGATTTTAGAAAAGTTGCAAAAATTGTGCAAAGCACCTCCCAAATCCCACACTCAATTTCCCTTCTTGTTATCATTTTTCATTATTATGGTACATTTACCACAATTAGGGAACTGACATTGGTACGTCACCATTAACTAAACACCACTGTTTACTTTTATTTCACTAGTTTTTCCCCTAATGTACTTTTTCTGTTCCAGAATACCATCCAGAAAGCATCGTTATATGTATTCAAGATGTGTCTTTGGCCTCCTCTGGTCTATGACAGCTTATCAGACTTTCCTTGTTTTTAAGTGTTGCTCAAGTAGTTTTGTAACACAACAATCAATAAAGGTCTATATACTGTTTGTCTCATGTTATATTGAAATAAGCAGGATCCTATGGTCCTTGCCACCCACCCCATGTCCTCTGCCTGCATTTTGTCTTTGGAAAAATTTCACCAAAGTTTTAATTGGAGAAGTTAACTATGTGATGACAAGACTATACCCATGACATAAGCTGCCACAGTTCCAAGAATTGGCCTCAAGGAGGTGGGAACAAATCAACTCTGGAAATGAAGAATAACTGTACCTAAAACAACCAAGATGATGTTGGTCAGACTACCGATGACCAATTTCAAGATGACTGTCAGAACTGACTATTCTGTTTCTGCATGGAGCCCCCCTCCATCAGACTATAAAAGTTCATACCCACTGATTGTCAAAGGAGGATGGTGGTCTTTGGACAGATGTCCTACCACCCCTCTCCCCCTGCCTCAGTATGGGCATCTGAAATAAAGCAAACTTTCCTTTCCCCCTGGCCTCTTTATTGGTTTTTGAGTCGCAAGCAGATAGACCCCAACTTTCAGTAACAATATGACTAGTGTCACAGGTTTTGAGGAGAAAAACCAGAAAGAAAAAGTATCATTCTCACACATCTTATCAAGGTCACATTCTATCAACATGTCCTGTCAATCATGAAATGATCACTGATCTCGAGGCTCAAGCAGTGTTTGCCAGGTTTCTCTACTGTAATCCCTCCCACATTTCATACCTTATTCTTTGGAAGCAAGTATTTAAGAACAACCCTTGCTCAAGGCATGGTGAGTTATTTAGTCTACCTCCTTGAGGGGGAGAAGCTACATAAATTATTTGGAATTTTTTTTATGGGAGATTTGGGTCTTCTCTTTTTGTTTAGTAGTCACTAAGCCATGTCCAGCAGTTTTCTGACCTCAAGGACTGTAGCCTACCAGGCTCCTCTGTCCATGGGATTTCACAGGCAAGAATACTGAAATGGTTTACCATTTCCTTCTCCAAGGGATCTTTCCAATTTAGGGATTTAAACTGCATCTCCTGCATTGGCAGGTGGATTCTTTACCACTGAGCCATCAGGGAACTAATTATATGCTAAATTATTCTCTTATGTGTTTACATCATCATTTACTCATGGGTATTATTTTATACTCACCAGGACTATACAGTGAGAACAAAATGCTCAGATAACTTAATTCAATACTATATTACCTATTTGGTTGCTCAATTTGTCCCAAATTTGCACACTGGGTGAGCTTTCAGCTCCAGGTATGTTTTTAACCAACTTACAAAAGGTCCTTTGACTGAAGATTCTTGTGAATGGAAAGCAATATAGTTAACTGAAAGTGACTAAGTTCACAAGTTAATAATATCTGATCTCAGAGTAAGCACAAATTTGTGTCCATGTGAGTATGTGGGTGTGTATTACAAAGCCACAAGCCTTTTGTGGCAGAGCAAAGTGAACAACTTAATCCTGATTCATCTTTTCACCATTCACTGTTTGGATACCTTTCAGTGATGCTTCATGATACACAGGTTTTTGTATGAATTTGGTGGACATCCGTCTTCTCTATCTGTAACTGCACAAAGCACAAGCTTGAACATCAATAACAGCTAATCCCATAGGAAACCAACCTTATTGGAAGGACTGATGTGAACCTGAAGCTCCAGTACTTTGGCCATCTGATGCAATGAGGTGATTCATTGGAAAGACCCTGATGCTGGGATGCATTGGGAAAGACCCTGATGCAGGAGGAAAAGGAAGCAACAGAAGATGAGATGGTTGGATGGTATCAATGACTCAATGGACATGAGTTTGAGCAAACTCCAGAAGACAGAGGTGGACAGAGGAGTCTGGCGTGCTGCAGTCCATGGGGTTGCAAAGACTTAGACGTGATTTCGTGATTGAACAACAACAAAATCTCCTGTTTCCACTCCCAGACTCTGTGTACCTGTGGAGATTGAATGCAATTGCCAATCAAATATAGACAGTTTGCTTCTGCCATGTAGAATCTTCTCTTTGGCCAACTGCACACAGATTCTTAGTCTCTGTCCTGACTCTGCTACCCAGGAAGGGAAGAGTTTTATAGATCTTGGTATTTAAGCTGAAAAGAGCTATTTTCAGAGTGATCAGGTGTGCGAGTATTTTTTTTTCTACTAGTGGTAGTTAAGGACTGTCTGATACATTTTATTTCAGAATTTGAAGCATCCTTCAGAGGCTGAGCAACTGAGGTTTTGCTGTATTGAATCATGTATCATGTGCATGTAGACCACAATGGTAAAAAACATGAAAGCAGAATCACATACGGAAGGTAAAACACAGAGGCAAATGTTCCCAATTCTGTTAGACACCTTTGAAGGTTAGGATACAACCTCATATCTGTAGGAATTCTGCAGATTCCAGACTGATTGGTGAGTTGCTGTTGAAATGATTTGCTTATTCCTTTGTTCTTTGAACCTTGGAGTGAACATTCAAAGTGAACGTTTCCTGGAGTATGTCTTTTATCCTGAGTAAACAATGACAAAAAACCAAAGCCCAAAAGCTGAATCCTGATTTATACATTAAAATATGGTTATGAACTTATAGCACTTTTTCTTTAACTCACAGTATTCAAGCTGCTAAAGTGTTTTGCACAGTTTTGTTTTGGCATTGCTGGTTAGCAAAGAAGGAAGTGAAACTCCGGATTTGTAAGTTGCTTTTATCCCAAGTGCTGGGAAATTGGTCCTAGAAAAATAAAAGCAGGCAGGTAACCCAGTCTAATCTGCTTGTCAACATACTGGACCTCAGTGCAAAGAGCATGGTACTTCCCACCGGGAAGGTCATTATCCATGGTATATTTTTAACAGGATATACCTGGCTAAAGATTTCTCAAAGTAAATGACCTCAGAATCAATGGAATTTTAAGAAATGGCTTCCTGAAAAACATAAGTTTAAGTCAGAAAAAGTTTAAAAATGAAATTCCCAATGGTGTGTTAGGGAAACACACAAAACCTCATGTGGTTTTGGAATCTCTTATTTGGGGTGGGGTCAGAGAGCATCTATCTAGTGATAGAGGAGAGAAGCTGGGTATCCATCTTGTTATTACAGACCTCTTCCTGCTTGAACTGAACCTCCTGGTGCCATATTCTCTACTGGAAGATATTTCAAAATTACTCTAAAAGTTGAGGTTTATACTCCCAGGGTGGTTAAAGCTTTTGTTTCTGTTCATAAAAATGCTTTCTTAAAAACCTATCTTACACTTAGTGACATAACTCTTCAAACTCCATAGCATGCAATGGGGCCATATTTCACTGGTCTTTTGATCTGTCTCATACTATTTCCTTCTCTTTTGCTAATGTGCTCTTCCTTTAGTTGTTTCTTCCACTAAATACTCATATTTTTCAGCTATAAAGCAGACACAATTTATTTGTGGTTCACAAAATTTCAAAGCCAGGTTTTAAGAACTATGAAGTTAAGACTATAAAATATGTCTCAGCAAAATTTTATTTCAGTTCGGTTCAGTTTAGTTCAGTCGCTCAGTCGTGTCCGACTCTTTGCGACCCCTGAATCACAGCACACCAGGCCTCGCTGTCCATCACCAACTCCCAGAGTTCACTCAAACTCATGTCCATTAGGTACATTTATTATGAAGTGATTGAAAAAATGTCTGAATTTTTGTTTACCATCATCTTGGAATTTTTCTTTAACACCATTAATTCATTATTTAACATTAATATTTACTTGTACCATCACTTTGACCAGTGTGAATTCATGAGTAGTTACACATTGAATTAGGATCTTAGCAACCTAGGGGTTTAGGAAGCAGAACATAGAAAATAAGGCCACATACAACTTCTGATCTTCACTCTTCTTAAGATAAGTTCTCTAGAGCTGTAGAGACCAGGAACAGGAGAAAATGTTCTGGAAAGGTGACAATGACTCAATTTGAAGAACCTTTTTTCTAGAGCCAATAAGTTTTAAAGAAAAGGAGTTACACTGGCCCCTTGTATCCTAGGGTTTCACATCTGTGGAATCAATCCATGGTGGATTGAAAATACTAAAAAAAAAAAAAAAAAAAACGCTCCAAAAAGCAAAACTTGAATAGGCCTTATGCCAGCAATTTTCTATACAGCATTTATAGTGTATTTACCACTATTTACATAACATTTACACTGTATTAGGAATAATCAATAATCTATAATCTAGAGATGATTATGAAGACCTACAAGACCTTTTAGAACTAACACCCCAAAAAAGATGTCCTTTATATTATAGGGGACTGGAATGCAAAAAGAGGAAGTCAAGAAACACCTGGAGTAACAGGAAAATTTGGCCTTGGAGCACGGAATGAAGCAGGGCAAAGGCTAATAGAGTTTTGCCAAGAGAACGCACTGGTCATACCAAACACCCTCTTCCAACAACACAAGAGAAGACTCTACACATGGACATCATCAGATGGTCAACACCAAAATCAGATTGATTATATTCTTTGCAGCCAAAGATGGAGAAGCTCTATACAGTTAGCAAAAACAAGATCAGGAGCTGACTGTGGCTCAGATCATGAACTCCTTATTGCCAAATTCAGACTTAAATTGAAGAAAGTAGGGAAAACCACTAGACCATTCAGATATGACCTCAATCAAATCCCTTATGATTATACAGTGGAAGTGAGAAATAGATTTAAGGGACTAGATCTGATAGAGTGCCTGATGAATTCTGGACGGAGGTTCATGACATTGTACAGGAGACAGGGACCAAACCATCTCCATGGAAAAGAAATGCAAAAAAGCAAAATGGCTGTCTGAGGAGGCCTTACAAATGGCTGTGAAAAGAAGAGAAGAGAAAAGCAAAGGAGAAAAGGAAAGATATAAGCATCTGAATGCAGAGTTCCAAAGAATAGCAAGGAAAGATAAGAAAGCCTTCCTCAGCGATCAATACAAACAAATAGAGGAAAACAACAGAATAGGAAGGAAAAGAGATCTCTTCAAGAAAATTAGAGATGCCAAGGGAATATTTCATGCAAAGATGGGCTCAATAAAGGACAGAAATGGTATGGACCTAACAGAAGCAGAAGATATTAAGAAGAGGTGGCAAGAATACACAAAAGAACTGTACAAAAAAGAATTTCACAACCAAGATAGTCACGATAATGTGATCACTGATCTAGAGCCAGCCATCTTGGAATGTGAAGTCAAGTGGGCCATAGAAAGCATCACTATGAACAAAGCTAGTGGAGGTGATGGAATTCCAGTTGAGCTATTTCAAATCCTGAAAGATGATGCTGTGAAAGTGCTGCACTCAATATGCCAGCAAATTTGGAAAACTCAGCAGTGACCACAGGACTGGAAAATGTCAGTCTTCATTCCAATCCCAAAGAAAGGGAATGCCAAAGAATGCTTAAACTACCGCACAGTTGCACTCATCTCACACACTAGTAAAGTCATGCTCAAAATTCTCCAAGCCAGGCTTCAGCAATATGTGAACCGTGAACTCCCTGATTTTCAAGCAGGTTTTAGAAAAGGCAGAGGCACCAGAGATCAAATCACCAACATCTGCTGGATCATGGAGAAAGCAAGAGAGTTCCAGAAGAACATCTATTTCTGTTTCATTGACTATGCCCAAGCCTTAGACTGTGTGGATCACAATAAACTGTGGAAAATTCTGAAAGAGATGGGAATACCAGACCACCTGACCTGCCTCTTGAGAAACCTGTATGCAGGTCAGGAAGCAACAGTCAGAACTAGACATGGAACAACAGACTGGTTCCAAATAGGAAAAGGAGTACGTCAAGGCTGTATATTGTCACCGTGCTTATTTAACTTCTATGCAGAGTACATCATGAGGAACGCTGGGCTGGAAGAAGCAGAAGCTGGAATCAAGATTGCTGGGAGAAATATCAATAACCTAAGATATGCAGATGACACCACCCTTACGGCAGAAAGTGAAGAGGAACTCAAAAGCCTCTTGATGAAAGTGAAAGAGGAGAGTGAAAAGGTTGGCTTGAAGCTCAACATTCAGAAAACATAGATCATGGCATCTGGCCCCATCACTTCATGGGAAATAGATGGGGAAACAGTGGAAGCAGTGTCAGACTTTATTTTTCTGGGCTCCAAAATCGCTGTGGATACTGATTGCAACCATGAAATTAAAAGATGCTTACTCCTTGGAAGGAAAGTTATGACCAACCTAGATAGTATATTAAAAAGCAGAGACATTACTTTGCCAACAAAAGTCTGTCTAATCAAGGCTAGGATTTTTCCAGTGGTCATGTATGGATGTGAGATTTGGACTGTGAAGAATACTGATCACTGAAGAATTGATGCTTTTGAACTGTGGTGCTGGAGAAGACTCTTGAGAGTCCCTTGGACTGCAAGGAGATCCAGCCAGTCCATTCTAGAGGAGATCAATCCTGGGTGTTCATTGGAAGGACTAATGCTAAAGCTGGAACTCCAATACTTTGGGCTCCTCATGCAATGAGTTGACTCACTGGAAAAGACTCTGATGCTGGGAAGGATTGGGGGCGGGAGAAGAAGGGGATGACAGACAATGAGATGGCTGGATGGCATCACCATCTCAATGGACATGAGTTTGAGTGAACTCTGGGAGTTGGTGATGGACAGGGAGGCCTGGCGTGCTGTGATTCATGGGGTTGCAAAGAGTCGGACACGACTGAGTGACTGAACTGAACTGAACTGAGAGATGATTTAAAGTATACAGAAGGAAGCGCATAGGTTATATCAAGGAGACTGGTGCATCTGTAGTTTTTGACATCTGGAGAGATTCTTGGAACCAGTCCCCCATGGATGCTGAAGTTTGACTGTGTTTGATTTTCTCCAAGGTAAATAAAGGATGTTCTTGGTAAGGTCTGGATTTGTCAGAAGTGCTCCATCAATGGAGAATTTAGGAGAGAGGCATTTTGTCGTGGGTTACCAAGTGATGACAGATACTTCAACTGGAAAAACAGCATCAAGAATCCACAGGAGATTATAAATATATTGAAGCAAATTTAAAAATAAAACCAAGCAGGTTTTAGATGGTAGTATGACAATAGGGAGACTTCAAACATGCTGAGGGTTTTAGAACTTGTATCTTTATTTTTAAAACATACGATTTTCTTAAGTACACTTGTGTCTTTATTTTTAATGCATATGATTTTCTTAATTACACTGACGTTATTAAAAAAAAAAAAGAAAACACCTCCCTTCACTGTTAGACAGATATAAACTTTCAGTTATGCAGAATGAGTAAGTTTTAGAGATCTGTTGTACAGCATGGAACCCATAGTTAGTATTGTATTGTGCATTTAACATTTTTTCGAAGGATAGATCTCTTATTAAGCATCCTTACCATCACAACAAAAACATACAAATGTGTGTCCAGTCCAAAGTGACCACTGTGGGAGGCTCTGCTTGTCACACACGATTGACAGCAGCTCTTAGCACTTGGCCTTCAATATCAGTTTATGGCAGTTATCATAGCAAATATCTTACTTGCAGTAGCTAATTAATTTGCTAATTTCTTGATTTGCCAATCGATTGATTGGTGATTTAAGTTGATGAGACTGTTTATAATTAATAGAGAACCTGATTGCTATTAACATCTTGTATCTTATTCAACATGGCTTATGACAAACTTTGGGAAGAGGAGCCAGACAGGAGCTGATAGAACTTCACCAATCTGACTAACCATAATGTAACTCCTCTACTTTTCATGTATCCCTTCTTTATCTTTACTGCCCTGCTCCATCCCAGTCTCAGTTCCCCGTCTCCTGTGACATCCTTCTGCCTTTGATAATAGTAAAACCCTTGTTCTTATTCTGTCTCTTACAGAGAAGCACATTCTTTTTGGTTTTAAATGATGTAGGAGCTCTTTGTTTTACTAGCAACTCATTACAGCTTATTATGAAAGGCTACATTACTTGACAGTTCTGAAAAGTATAGTACTTGCTAACTCTAAAAATATAATCCTTTCAGTTCAGGTATTTTATTCTTTCAACAACAATGGAACTTCTTAAAATGAGGAGTACATCATTTAAAATGCAATATGTTCATAATTCTAAAGGAAATTGCATCATAAATAAATGTGGTGACCTTGAACCTTTTTTCCTGAAATAGGCATTTGCTGACTTCTATTCTGACTGTATTTCAACTTTGAGTCATCCATTGGGTCTGTAACAAAATACACTAAAATCACATAATTCAGATTAAACGTACATTCACTGTTAAGAGTGGTAAATAATGGTTTAAACTGGTACAGATGGGACTGCTCAATAAATTTAAAGCTCAAATACTAGCATAGACAGTGAAAAATAAGCTAGCCAGAAATTCCAAATGCGAATGTCTGGACTCCTATTAGGCATTTCCTGCACATTCAGAACTCATCACAAAAATCCTCAATTAGCACCAGAGGACATTGTAAAAGGAAAAAAAGAGTGCCAGTGTGCACTTGGATGCAGATGCTGCTACCAAAGAAAGGGGTCATCACACGCCAGCCTGCACAGACAGCAACCTTGTTTCATCAGAGAGATTTACATATTAAGAAAAGACTTGGGGTATTTGCAACACACTTTTCAGTATTCATTAAATGGAAAAAATGCACTTATTCTTCCAGCCATCATTTCTTGTGAATCTTACATTCAGCATGTTTGCATCATATTAAGTTCTAAAGGTCAGGAGGCTACTTATTTCAGTCAAATCTGGTGAAATACTGAATCTTCATGACTGACTTACACTAAAATTAATTTAAGATGTTAAAATTTCAAGCGTGTGTATTGGCAAGAGTGAATTGTTTCACTGCTCACACAAATAATACATTAATTATTATAAAGGGCCATTCGTTATAATTGAGAATCACTTCCTCTTAATTTATACAAAAGGTTATTACATTTAATTACTGCCAACAAGAAAGGTTAAACTAATTGTTTACATATTTATAATGTTAGCTGCCCTTATGTTTTTCATTACATACTATTTGAAATATGTTTTGATATTTTCCACTTAAATTTATAGCAATTTGAATTTTGTTAAAGCATACTTTTTATCTTTTTAAAGATCAACATCAGAACCACTTGAACATACAACTTAATAACTCATTTTATATTAAAGGCTTGTGATATTATATTTTATTTATTAACTTCCTTTTATATATAAAATATTGCTATAGACAAATGAACAAAATCTAAATTAAACAAGTAGCAAAATAACAAATGGAATTAGCATTCATATATTGCAGTTTTTATAGAAATGTTTTTAAAAGAAAATCTAGCTTAGCACTCCAATTCTTCTGATGTAATAATTAGGAAGATAAGTTGAACTAAGAGTACTTGCCCAGCATTAGATGGGGGCCTATTACTTTTATTGATTAGAACTTTAAGTATACCTAAGAGGACTGGTATTTGTTGATATGATGGGTTGGCATAAAACATGATTTTCACCCTTAGCAACTTTATCACTTTTAGCACACCAGAAAATGGTAAGCCTAAACTACACTTCTCTATACCTCTTTGAATATACAGTCCTGGGTAGGATATATTTTAAACCAATAAGAAATATCTGCATATTTGGAAGGCAGAAGTGAGGTGAATACCACGAATTTGCTATTTCTACTTTGTGTGTGTGTGTGTCTGTGTGTGTCTGTGTGTGTGTTTGGTTTCTTTTTTTAATTATTATTTTGGAGGACATTTGTAATTTTGATGAAAACTATTCATGGACTTTTTCTTGATTTCAGTGACTTTCCAGAATGATGTGGTTTCTTGATTGTGGATATTCCATTATTTTCGTTGGCTTCCTATCAAAGGAGAGTGGTAAAGTTTTGAGTTGCCAGCTGTAGGAATGATTCCCAATGTGGTAGCTTTCTTTCTAATCATAATAGTGTAATTTGCTCACTGTCAGCTTAGGAAATACTAAGCTGAAAAAAACAAGGAATAAATATATAGCATTCACACCTAAAAGTATAATTCATAAAAGAGAGCTAATTGAAACAATATAGTGTCTTCCTTACCACCCCTCATATATCACTAGCAAAATAAAGTTGTATAAACACTCATATATAGATATTATAAAATGTAAAAGTAGCTCTTATAACATGCTCTGATCACACACATAATAAAACTTCAGTAACAAAATGATAAATTAACAATAAACTCCTCCACCTGGGAATACAAAATTAAAAAACATATTAAACAAAAATCAAAGAATTCTTAGAATATTAAATATCACATATATTAAAATCTATAAGGTACAACAAAACTAGTACTCAGAAGAAAATTAATAGCCTTAAGGAGTTATAAAGGAAAAGGATATTAATAAGGATATCTTACATTCTACTCATGAAGTTAGAACATATACTTAAAATAACCGTATGAAAATAATGAGGCTCTTTCTTTTAGGAATTCATATGCACAAGTGATCTTTGCTTAAAACAGGACAAGGTAATAGACTATTATGTAACTAAATAAAGAAAAAAGAAGGAAAATATACCAAAAATTTTAAAGAAAGAATTTTTTAAGAGGGAAGTAGTTAGAC
Source organism: Moschus berezovskii (assembly GCF_049115385.1). Lineage (NCBI taxonomy): Eukaryota > Metazoa > Chordata > Mammalia > Artiodactyla > Moschidae > Moschus > Moschus berezovskii. The sequence continues at coordinate 44,855,365 of NC_142478.1, read as the reverse complement.
ATGGAGGTAATCTGTCTCTCCCCACTCCTCGTCCCCATGTTTTAGCTACCTTATTCTATTTACATAAGGCTTTCCCTCATAGCTCAGTTGGTAAAGAATCCACCTGCAATGCAGGAGACCCCAGTTTGATTCCTGGGTCAGGAAGATCCCCTGGAGAAGGTATAGGATACCCACTCCAGTATTCTTGGACTTCCCTTGTGGCTCAGCGGTAAAGAATCCACCTGCAATATGGGAGATCTTGGTTTGATCCCTGGGTTGGGAAGATCTCCTGGAGAAGAGAAAGGCTACCCACTCCAGTATTCTGGCCTGGACTGTATAGTCCATTGTGTCACAAAGAGTCGGACACAACTGAGTGACTTTCTCTTTCACATTTACATATACTGAATTATTAATACAAATGTTACTTGGTATTAGTTCTGACTAAATTTAAAACAGTTTTTCTTCTGCCATGTGTTTTCTGTATTTCACATGTTCTTCTGCATGTGTTATTTTGCTGATGTGTTGTGTTGTGGGCTCTGTTCAGTCGCTTCGGTTGTGCCTGACTCTTTGTAACCCTATGGACTGTAGCTGAGAGAGCTTATTATTAGGTAGGTTGATAAGGAGACCAGGGCTCTTGAGGAGAAAGGGACAGACATTTTTTTCTACATTGCTTTGTCTTAGTCAAAGCGTTTTTTCTTAAACTCTGAGTTGTTATGACATAATCTATTTCACCTAAGACTAACTTTCTTTAAGCCCAGAGCTAATGATTACACAACAAACAGCTCATCTTGCACAAGGGTATGTTTTTCCTTAAGCTCTGTACTAATGATTATATAACAACAATATTTCTTGCTTGAGTACATGTTTCTCCTTCTTAACAGAAACCTTCTGATAATCCTGTTATCTTCAGATGTATGCTGTGGGAATGGGTCTGGTAAGACCTTTACGATTTTGAGATATTCTTTTGATCTATTGTTGGTGACTAGTTGAAAAAGTATATAAAGCCCCACCGAAACTAGTGAGTGGGGCAATCTCTGCCCCCTTCTGATGTCTATGTCAGAAGCTTTTTTAATCCCCTTTTCACTGTAGTAAAAAGTGACTGAAGCTGTGTTTTTGGTCCTGAAGCAAAAGTCTCCCCTTCAGAGATTATGAATCCAACACCATTCGATGTCAGCTATCATAGCTCACCAGCCTCCTCTGTCCATGGGATATTCCCAGCAAGAATACTTTAGTGGGGTGCCATTCCCTACTCCCAGGGATCTTTCAAACTCAGATATAAAATCTTTGTCCCCTGCACTTCAGGCAGATTCTTTACTGCTGAGCCACTGGGAAAACCCTATTTTGCTGCTGTCTACCATTCTATAGTCTGATTTTACTTTCTGTGTACATGCATGTGCAAGTATGCAGGTGCTTTTCTGTGCCTGACCTGTAATGAAATAACAAATAGCTGCCATAAATCTAGTTGAACCTTTACAGTGTAACGTATGTTGCATTATTTAGACTACCTGTTGAATTCTCTCTAGGCATAGGGATAATTTAGTATATTTCTACTTGCTTTAAATTTATTTCCCTTCTTCCCTTCAATACACAATACAAATTCAGTTGTTACTATTTGTTATTTGTCCTTTCAGTGCTTACGCTGTGTGTTAGTGCAGAGCCTCTGAGACACAGGTGCTAAAATCAGATGAAAAGTGCTGAGGTAAGCAGAAATGCATGAGATTTATGGGGAGAATCCTTGTTAAAGATGAATGGTGGGCAGACCAATAAGTTGGATGGAGCCTTCACATCACAGACACTGATGATGGTAGGAAAGGAATGTGATCAGACAAGAAATGTCTTAAACCTCAGAGCAGTTCTAACAAATCTTTTGGCTAGGCTGATGATGAACTGTGAGACAGACATTCCTTAAGGAAGCCTCACATTTTGCAGGAAAGACCCTGCAGCATTGCCTTGCTTGCTCAGTTATGCTGGAAACATCCTCCATGAAGATTCACTTGGAGTGAATACAAGATACAGAAAGGTTCCACTGGGGTCATAAGCTGCTCCCCACAGCAGGAGACCCAAGGGATATGCTTTCTCAAATATACTTAATACCTCTGTCCTAATTTGTTTATCTTAACACCCCAACTTTAGACTATGCTTCCTGGCCTCTTGACTGTAAAAAAAAATCAATGCTGTCTTGTACTTCTCTTTAACAGAATGAAAACAGTGAGAGACTTTAGTTTTTTGGGCTCCAAAATCACTGCAGATGGTGACTGCAACCATGAAATTAAAAGATGCTTGCTCCTTGGAAGAAAAACTATGACCAACTTAGACAGCATATTAAAAAGCAGAGACATTACTTTGCCAATAAAGGTCTGTCTAGTCAAAGCTATGTTTTTTTCAGTAGTCATGTGTGGATGTGAAAGTTGGACCATAAAGAAAGCTGAGCACTGAAGAATTGATCCTTTTGAACTGTAATGTTGGAGAAGACTTTTGAGAATCCCTTGGACTGCAAGGAGATCAAACGAGTCCATCCTAAAGGAAATAACTGCTGGCACTGAAACTCTAATACTTTGGCCACCTGGTGTGAAGAACTGACTCCTTGGAAAAGACCCTGATGCTGAGAAGGATTGAAGCTGCGAGAAGAGGGGATGACAAAGGATAAGATGGTTGGATGGCATCACCACCTTGATGGACATGAGTTTGAGCAAACTCTGGGAGTTGGTGAAGGACAGGGAAGCCTGGCTGCTGCAGTCCATGGGGTCACAGAGTTGGCACGACTGAATGACTGAACTGAACTGAATTTCTGAATTTTCTTTGTTCATTTTATTTTGTATATTAAGAGACTGTAAATTCTTGGCTATGTTCTTGTTGATATTCAATCACTCAGTCGTGTCTGACTCATTGTGACTCCATGGACTGCAGCATGCCAGGCTTTCCTGTCCTTCACTATCTCCCAGAGTTTGCTCAAACTCATGTCCATTCAGCTGATGATTGGCCTATGGTTAAATAAATTTAGTGAAGATTATCTATTTATTTATCTGTTTAGTTATAGAAGTTTCATCTTTTAGCTCTTATTGCCTGAAGTTCATCCTTTCTCTTCCAAATGATCTAATGGGATGCTTCCTCTTTGTGAGTAAACAAGCCAGTGTTATATATAATAAAACTAAAATGTGTCTGGATATAAAATTATTTTCTTATAAATTATTTCCCAGGCAACTCTGTATCCATTTGATGAGTTTTTGCATAGAAAGTTACTGTGAAGTTAGGCCAAATTTTTTTGTTTTCTTCCCATTAGCAAGTGGTGGGTAGGAATGTTTGAAATTTCATCTTGGAAAATCAGTACTTTGGGTGGGATTTATGTTGTTATTGTTCAGTCACTAAGTTGTGTCCGACTCTTTGCGAACCCATGGACTGCAGCATGCCAGGCTTCTCTGTCCTTCACTATCTCTGTGAGTTTGCTCAAAGTCATATCCATTGATTCAGTGATGCCATGCAACCATCTCATCCTCCGTCGCCCCCTTTCCTCTTGCTCTCAATCTTTCCCAGGATTAGGGTCTTTTCTAATAAGTCAGCTCTTTGCATCAGGTGGCCAAAGTCTTAGAGCTTCAGCTCCAGCACTAGTCCTTCCAATTAATATTCAGGGATGATTTCCTTTAGAATCGACCGGTTTGATCTCCTCGCTGTCCAAGGGACTCTCAAGAGTCTACTCCAGCATCACAGTTTGGAAACATCAATTCTTCAGTGCTTAGCCTTCTTTGTGGTCCACCTCTCACATCCATACATGGCTATCGGGAAAACCATTGCTTTGACTATATGGACATTTGTCAGCAAAGTGACATCTCTGCTTTATAATATAGTCTAAGTTTGTCATAGCTTTTCTTCCAAGGAGCAAGCATCTTTTAATTTTGTGGCTTCAGTCACAATCCCCATTGATTCTGGAGCCCAAGAAAATGAAATATCATACCATTTCCACATTTTCTCTATTCGACATGAAGTGATATGACCAGATGTCATGATCATATTTTTTTGAATGTTGAGTTTTAAGCCAGTTTTTTCACTCTCCTCTTTCACCTTCAATAGACTCTTTTGTTTCTCTTTGTTATCTGCCATTAAAGGGGTATCATCTGCATATCTGAGATGGTGATATTTCTCTCAGCAATCTTGATTTCAGCTTGTGATTCATCCAGCCCAGCATTTCTCATGATGTACTCTGCATATAAGTTAAATAAGCAGGGTGACAATATATACCCTTGATCTACTAATTTCCCAATTTGGAACCAGTCTATTTGCTCCATATCCAGTTCTAACTTCTGCTTCTTGTCCTGCACACAGGTTTCTCAGGAGGCAGGTAATGTGGTCTGGTATTCCCATCTCAGTAAGAATGTTCCAGTTTGTCATAATTCACACAGTCAAAGCTTAACATAGTCAACTAAGAAGAAGTATATATTTTTTTAAATTTCCTCACTTTTTCTATGATCCAGTGTACGTTGGCAATTTGATCCCTGGTTCCTCCGCCTTTTCTAAATCCAGCTTGCACATCTCAAAGTTCTTGGTTCACATACTGCTGAAGGCTAGCTTGAAGGATTTTGCACATAATCTTGTTGGCAGGTGAAATGACTGCAATTGTACAGTAATTTGAACATTTTTTGGCATTGCCTTTCTTTAGGATTGGAATGAAAACAACTTTTCCAGTCCTGTGGCCACTGCTGAGTTTCCCAAATTTGCTGGCATAATAAGTATAGTATTTTAACAGAATCATCTTTTAAGGTTTGAAATAGCTCATTTGGAATTCCATCACCTCTACTATCTTTGTTCAGTAATTCCTACCTCTTGAGAAACCTGTATGCAGGTCAGGAAGCAACAGTCAGAACTGGACATAGAACAACAGACTGGTTCCAAATAGGAAAAGGAGTACGTCAAGGCTGTATATTGTCACCTTGCTTATTTAACTTATATGCAGAGTACATCATGAGGAACGCTGGGCTGGAAGAAACACAAGCTGGAATCAAGATTGCTGGGAGAAATATCAATAACCTCAGATATGCAGATGACACTACCCTTATGGCAGAAAGTGAAGAGGAACTCAAAAGTCTCTTGATGAAAGTGAAAGAGGAGAGTGAAAAGGTTGGCTTGAAGCTCAACATTCAGAAAACGAAGATCATGGCATCTGGTCCCATCACTTCACGGGAAATAGATGGAAAAACAGTGGAAACAGTGTCAGACTTTATCTTTTTGGGCTCCAAAATCACTGTGGATACTTATTGAAGCCATGAAATTAAAAGATGCTTACTCCTTGGAAGGAAAGTTATGACCAACCTTGATAATATATTAAAAAGCAGAGACATTACTTTGCCAACCAAGGTCCGTCTAGTCAAGGCTATGGTTTTTCCCGTGGTCACGTATGGATGTGAGAGTTGGACTGTGAAGAAAGCTGATCGCCGAAGAATTGAGGCTTTTGAACTGTAGGGCTGGAGAAGACTCTTGAGAGTCCCTTGGACTGCAAGGAGATCCAACCAGTCCATTCTAAAGGAGATCAATCCTGGGTGTTCATTGGAAGGACTGATGCTAAAGCTGAAACTCCAATACTTTGGCCACCTCATGCGACGAGTTGACTCACTGGAAAAGACTCTGATGCTGAGAAAGGTTGGGGGCGGGAGGAGACGGGGACGACTGAGAATGAGATGGCTGGATGGCATCACCGACTCTGTGGACATGAGTTTGAGTGAACTCCGGGAGTTGGCGATGGACAGGGAGGCCTGGTGTGCTGTGATTCATGGGGTCGCGGAGAGTTGGACACGACTGAGGGACTGAACTGAACTGAACTGAACTGATGTTAGGTTGGCCATTTACATCACTTTTTTTTTTCCTAAAAAAACCTCTCCTTTATACTTTTAGTTTCAAGGCAAATCATACTCTTAAGGATGTGTTCTTTATATCTCTGAGCATTTCTACCATTTTATTTATTTATATTCTGTCTTCGGTGACATTGATTCTCTGTAGGTTATCTTCATTCTGTATCTGATAACTTTGCTTATTTCTACTTCTATTTTCAAAATTTTCCCTTTATCTGTTTTTTATGGTTCCACTTGAATTTTCAGCATTAGCTTTTTCTTTTAGCTCTTTTGGATATGGTTTAAATTTCTGTAAAGTTTGTATTTTTCTCTTATTTCTTGAGCTGGATCAGCTCAACTTTTATCCCTCCTGTAGTTTCACTGATCTTTCTTGATGAGTAATCTGAGCTTTTTTTAACAAAAGATTACAAGTGAATTATTACATTTTTTTCTTAATTCAGTAACTTTTCTTAATTTTTCATCTGCTTCATAACAATATTTTTTTGGTCTATATGCTTTGCTGTGTGATTTTCCTTTTACTCTTATGCTCTTTACTCCATTTTAAGATAAGGTTGTTTTTAAGTAAAGATTCCTAAAATTGTTTTTGTAAAAAAAAGAAAATGAATAACCAACAAGGATCTACCTTATAGCACGTGGAACTCTGCTCAATGTTATGTGGCAGCCTGGACTGGTGGGGAGTTTAGGGGAAAATGGATACATGTATATGTAAGTCCGAGTTCCTTTGCAGCTCACCTGAAACTATCACATTGTTTGTTAGTTGGCTATACCCCAGTACAAAAAAGGTGTTTTGAAAATGTGATGTATATATATATATATATGTATATAACCATATGTGAAACAGATTGCCAGTCCAGGTTCGATGCATGAGACAGGGTGCTCGGGGTTGGTGCACTGAGATGACCCTGAGGGATGGGATGGGCAGGGAGTTGGGAGGGGGGTTCAGGATGGGGAACACATGTACACCCATGGCTGATTCATGTCAATGTATGGCAAAAAACACTACAATATTGTAAAGTAATTAGCCTCCAATTAAAATTAATTAATTAATTAAAAAAATGCAGGTCCTGTGTTGGATAGTTTTAAACATACCTTTGAAAAAAAGAGGGTCTTTTGGAGATCAGTGTTATAAGTGGATTTGAAAGAAGACAGAACCTGGACTAAGTATGATGGAGAATACCTGAGAGGTGCCAGCCAATTGCACAGAAAACTGCTGTGTGGATGCTTCTTTCAGACTTTGCTCCTTCCCAGATTCCAGGAATCAGCCTCTGTAGGGCTGCTTCTAGTTCATCTGTCCTTTGCCACTCCATCTTGCTGACAGAAGCTGTTCTAAGATTTTACTTCATCTGTTTCCCCATTTAACCCTGCTACCTATTCTTCTATTACAAGTGTCATGCCTATCAACAGTATCTTCATCCTCTTCTGCTTCCAACCAAGTGTTCTCATTTGGACAGCTGCATATCACCTGCATAGCCAAGGGTGTCTTCCTTGGCGTCTTTTGTTAAAGCTTCATAACATTTGGTAGCTTTTCCTCATATATTCTGTTTGTGGATGCATAGGTCTCCTATACTTTAATGTTATGTTTCTTCTTTTTGCTTAATTAGTTTGTATTAGTTCGGAGTGTGGAAGAATGTAGAAACATATGTACTTTGCCAAAATAAAACAATGCTTTTATTGAAATTCTGGGTGCTTTCTCTTGATGACCTAGGTAAGTGCTTCTCAGAATGGTTTATAATGTGAGTATGTATACTGGCATGTGAAAGCTATTTTCTTTTTGGCTTATGATAACATTCAGACACATTTTGTGTTTCATTCCAAAACACATGCACATGTTTGCATACACTGAATCACATTACTCACCAGATGCTGAAATTGCTGTTCCCCAACAAAAATTGTTGTTCATTTTATGGCATCACTTTTTCTTTTTCAAAATTGTCACTTATTCCAAGATATCTTGGCTTGAAGAAACCATGTTGAGGCATTCATATCTCATACATTAGATTTTCTAAAAAACATTTGTGTGCTGCTTCTGAAATTTTACTGTCAATAGCTAGTGTTCTTAGAAGAACTCAAGAGTGGAGAAATTGAATGATGAATGTCATCAACATGGCCATGGGGTGACATGACTGCTAAGTAGTCAGAAATCACACCTCTTGAGTACAGATGCAAATTATTAGGCATTTTTTAAAGAGGAAACCTGACTATTAGGGAATATATATATATATATATCTCCAGAGCTAAGTCATAGAGCAAAATTTCTAATTCTTGTTCCCTAACTTTTCATGCTAATTTTTGGTATGCTGAATTTCTTTCCATTTCTTTTGGTCCCCTCCAACCCCCATCTCCTCCTATAGATTCCAGGAGCACTTCCACCAGTCATAGCACTGCTATCCATAGGGAAGCTTTATAAAGCCTTTAACTTTCTTTAAATGAAATCTAACTAGGTCACAACTATCTTCATAGTTTTAATTTGGGGGAGTATCATTTTTTCTTATGATTTGCAACTGCTAAGAATAATGAGGAACAATAAAGAAAATTTTAGATTTTTTTTTTACAAATTTGCAATATTCATTAAAGTCATTCAGTTATTATGTTTTGTTATTTGGAGGTAGTATAAAACATTGACAATTTTTTCCCATTGGATATTGTTTCTGTAAGGTTTTTGCTTAAAACCTCTTCCTGAATCAATTACAATTTTTTGTATTTTACTAATTTTCAATGTATTATCTTATAAAGGAGCACAGTACTCTTCTGTAGTTTTTAATCTCAGTGGAAGTCAGCTCTGAGTAGTAAAAAGAGAAACGACAGGAGAAGGGAGGAAAGGGGTAAACAAACTTTTGTCACAGCTTTCTTAAATAAACAAGTCTATGTATTACTCAACAAATGCATATTAGATATTCATTTAAGGCACAAATCTAAGGTACAAATCTAACAGACTATGATAAATAAATGTATATGTGACAAATCCTAGTCATTAGGACATAATTTAAAATATGACATAAAATAAATATTGTCAAGGGTAGTTAATAACACTATATACACTCTGATATGGTTCAGATTTATCCATTTCAGTCACTAGATTGTCTGATCAAATTTGTTGAAAATGCTTCAGAATTTTTCTCAGTAGATTACTATTTATTTAAAAAATGGTCTCTTCTTTTCATAATTTAACTACTTTTGCCAATTTCTCTGAACCCAGGATATAATATTTTTATATTGTCAGGTCATTTTTTGGCACTCCAATACTAACCCCATCCATGCTTACCCTTGTGTCACAAAGCTGTATTGAAAAGACCAGATTACAAGAAGCTCTGGTATAAGATCTGGAAGAAAGAATAAAAAGAGTGGCCAATCTTTGGGCCAAATTGAACAAATCAGGTATTCTTAGGCAAACAAGATCATCTGAGAAGACCTTTTAGTCTGTTTCTGGAAATCACCTACCTGGTACAGGTGGAGGCAGGGGAGACAGTTTCTTGTAAAATAGATAGGGACAGCCATCAACTGACCTTCAACTTTAACCTTTCCTATAAACATCTAATTGCTTATATTAAATCCTTTATGTATTGAGATGTGTTAATGTCTTCTCTTTTATTGAGTAAACTCTGACTGATAGACTGCCTAGAGTGCTTTTATGTTTAATCTATTTCCTGCCCAAAGGAAGACTGAATTAAATATTGTGACATAGTATCTGGGCAAAGCAATGACATGACCATTGATATTTCCATTTGTTTAAAATTAAGAATTGCAAATAGCTGATAGTTTACTGAGATGAGTTTCTAAAATCACTCATTTTCTATAGAATTTCTATGAACTGGAGTGAGATATTATTTAAATGTTCATGCAGCTAGTCAAAAATGAAATAAAAACAATATGCAGAATGATATAAAATTAAGCGACCTAATCTGATAAACTTGATTGATTTTTTTTTTTGCACGTTATGAATAATTGCTCATCTAACCCCTTCATAGTCAATGCTCTTTACCTCCACTTCCATAAGAATCACAAAGAATAAACCAGTAAGGAATATCACAAAGCCATTTCATTCCCCTAGCTAAGTTATAAACAATTATATTTCTCTATCTCAGAAAAATAACTCATATGAAAATTATTAGCCACTTTCAATCTACTCACTTCCACAATATTAGATTCTCCTGCATCCTTTCTTGGATATTACATGGTATGTGACAGAAAACATAAAATAGATCTGGCCACATCCTATTTCGGTCAGCACAGTTTAGGAACTCCCTGAAGAATAAGACTTTCGGACACAAACTAGCTCCCCTTCTCCCATTTCTGCAAACTCTACTAATGCTTATAGCTGTTAGTGGTGGCCCTTTATTGAATAGTTGATTCTTATCAATATATAAATTGCATTTTTGCAATAAGTGCATTTATTGTTACTCATAGTATCTGCCAGAAAAATATTTTTATCTGGACACACACTTTTTTCTTTTGCTTCTGTAAATGAAATAATCTATGTGCTATAAAAATATTTTCCTATTTTATTTTTTTTTTCCATCAAGTCTGTGGAATGTACTGGAGCCACAGTACTGACATAAACTTTCTCCTTGATCAAATTTTAATTGGGTTTTTCTGAGCCCTTTTCTTGACTAGGCCCTGATCATGGTTCTGATCCTTGAGGGGTCTGCTAGTTTAGTTTTAGCAAGAATCCTGTTAGGTCAGTTTAGGGAAAATCCTCACCTTGATATCTGACCTCCTTACTTTGCTCATTGGTTAGCAATCTCCAGGGTTTGTTTGTTTCTTTTACTGTATTTGCAGTCAAATATGATCTCTCTCTCTTTTTTTTTTTTAGTATAACTCTTCTTATGAAGTTTAGATTCTTAGAAACACCATAATGTTATATATATATATACTCTCTCATTTCTCCTCTAAAACTACTGATGTGGAAAGAAATGAAATCAGAATATAAGTAGCAAAACTGGAGCTTAATTTCATTACAAATGAATAACATAGCCACACTGAAAGAGATGAGAAAAAACTGCTAAATTAAATAACTTTTGTAAACACTGTCTTGATTTCATCTTGTAAATCTAAAAACTATATGTGTATATATTTAGTTCAGTTCCGTCGCTCAGTTGTGTCTGACTCTTTGTGACCCCATGAATCACAGCCGCCAGGCCTCCCTGTCCATCACCAACTCCCATAGTTCACTCAAACTCATGTCCATTGAGTCGGTGATGCCATCCAGCCATCTCATTCTCTGTCGTCCCCTTCTTCTCCCACCCCCAATCCTTCCCAGCATCAGACTCTTTTCCAGTGAGTTAACTCTTCGCATGAGGTGGCCAAAGTATTGGAGTTTCAGCTTTAGCATCAGTCCTTCCAATGAACACCCAGGATTGATCTCCTTTAGAATGGACTGGTTGGATCTCCTTGCAGTCAAGGGACTCTCAAGAGTCTTCTCCAGCTCCACAGTTCAAAAGCATCAATTCTTCGGTGATCAGCTTTCTTTGCAGTCCAACTCTCACATCCATACATGACCATAGGAAAAACCATAGCCTTGACTAGATGGACCTTGGTTGGCAAAGTAATGTCTCTGCTTTTCAATATACTATCAACGTTGGTCATAACTTTCCTTCCAAGGAGTAAGCGTCTTTTAATTTCCTGGCTTCAATCAGCATCTGCAGTGATTTTGGAGGCCAAAAAAATAAAGTCTGACACTGTTTCCACTGTTTCCCCATCTATTTCCCATGAAGTGATGGGACCAGATGCCATGATCTTTGTTTTCTGAATGTTGAGCTTTAAGCCAAACTTTTCACTTTTGAATTCTAGCCAGTAAGTTTGTTTTTCGTTGGAGTACAAAAGAACAATTTTGAAATTACTTAATGCATATAAATAAACATATTGTGGATGGTGAAAGCCAGTATTCTCCCTCTCAGGGAAAGGAATTAAGTAAAAGAGGCTGGAAATCAGGTATGAGTGTGAACTCAAGATCTCACACACACACACATATACACAAAGTGAGAGACACAGAAATACACACATGTATGTGGGATGTTGCGTTCCTGTGCATAAGTGCATTTCCTCTGTCTGAGAAGACTTAGAAGCAATGAGAAAGTCCCACGTCCAGATCTTGATTCCCGAGTTTGATTCCTCTGTAAAGGGAGTCATTGATGGGTGAAAGGGTTAATTCCATGGCAGAAGTTAGGAGAGTACAAGGTGAGCCTGGGAATATCATCTCGACTCTTGTGAAGAGCACAGCTAAGCACGTCGCTGCAGTGAAGTGCTTGTTCAGTGCGTGTGTACAGCCACTTCTGGTGATACACCTAAGAGTTAGCAGCTTTGATTCAGGGTGTGCTGCAGTAGGGACCACCACACAGTGGTATTTGAGGGTTGTGTCCATAGCCCCTCCTACTAGCAGTATAAAAGTTCCTCTCCCTGCCAACCCATGGCATCCTCTGCTTTCCACTGCAGCTGTTCTGTGCATAGGGAGTATCAAGTTGTGCTTTTAATTGTGTTTTCCTATTAATGGTTGATTGAAACATCTCTTCATAGGCTTTTGGATCAATTAGATAATAGTTTTTGATGTAACTGTTTAAAAAGACTTTTGTTTATTTTTCTATTGAACTGTCTGCCACTTTTTTATTGGTTTCTTTATATATAAAAGACATTCAAGTCCTTCTCAGGGAGTGTATATCACACCATCTCTCTCTCTGGGGTTTGCTCACTCACTAACTTCATGGTGTTTTTTGATGAGCAGAAGTTCTTTACTTAAATTTGTTTTACTTTTAAATTTTGCCCTTAACCATCCTGTGTTGTCTTATACATGGAATGGGTAGCCATTCCCTTCTCCAGGGGATATTCCTGATCCAGAGATCCAACCTGGGTCTCCTGCATCATAGGCAGGTTATTTTCTGTCTGAGTCAGCAGGGAAGACAATGTATATATACATACTAATAAACTGAAGGTATTGATTTATGTTCCATGTTGTGTTTCATTTTATGAGAGAGTTTAGTCCATAATTTTTTCGTTGTAATTGTCTTTGTAAGGTTTGTAGAGCAAAGTGATACTAGCCTAAATGATGTTGGGAATTATTTTCTTTTCTTCTCTGAATTTGAAGACTTACTATATGATATGTGATATTTCTGCATGAGAATATTTGGAATTCTCTCCCTTGATGCTCACTGGACCTATAATTTTCTGTGTTGGAATATTGTTAGCCAAGATTCAATTCCTTTATAGGAAGTAAGCTATTCAGACTTTCTGTTTTTTTTTATCAGTGGGTCTAAATTGTATTTACAAATAAATCAGGGTATAGTCAAATACATTGCTGTAAAATTTATTAATTCATAGAATTAGTAGGGACACAGCCCATGCTTCATTTGATACTGCTCATTTGTGGGTTTTTTTCCTTAAAAAATTCATTCATAGGGAAATATATATCTGTTTTATTAGTCTTTTCAAAAAATCAACTTTACAGTTCTGTTGATTTTTCTCTATTACCCTATACTATGCTGCTACTGCTGCTGCTAAGTCACTTCAGTCGTATCCGACTCTGTGTGACCCCATAGACGGAAGCCCACCAGGCTCCCCCGTCCCTGGGATTCTCCAGGCAAGAACACTGGAGTGGGTTGCCATTTCCTTCTCCAATGTGTGAAAGTGAAAAGTGAAAGTGAAGTCGCTCAGTCGTGTCCGACCCTTAGCGACCCCATGGACTGCAGCCTACCAGGCTCCTCCATCCATGGGATTTTCTAGGCAATAGTACTGGAGTGGCTTGCCATTGCCTTCTCCGTATACTATGCTATGTAATACTATACTGCACTATACTATACTATTCTATTCTATACTATGTATACTACACTGTACAGTGCTATACTATACAATAGCATACTATATGATACTACACAATATTATACCATAGTATTCCATTCTATACTGTTCTCTAATACACTGTATGAAAGATGGAGATGTTCTATACAGTCAGCAAAACCAAGACCAGGAGCAGACTGTGGCACAGACCATGAACCCTTTATTGCCAAATTCAGATTAAATTGAAGAAAGTAGGGAAAACTACTAGACCATTCAGGTATGGCCCAAATCAAATCCCTTAGGATTATACAGTGCAAGTGACAAATAGATTCAAGGGATTAGAACTGATAGAGTGTCTGAAGAACTATGGACAGAGGTTCATGACATTGTATAGGAGGTGGGGATCAAGACCTTCCCCAAGGAAAAGAAATACAAAAAGGCAAAATGGTTGTCTGAGGATGCCTTACAAATAGCTATGAATAGAAGAGAAGTGAAAGGCAAAGGAGAAAAAGAAAGATACATCCATTTGAATGCAGAGTTCCAAAGAATAGCAAGGAGAGATAAGAAAGCCTTCCTCAACAATCAATACAAAGAAATAGAGAAAAACAATAGAATGGGAAAGACTAAAGATGTCTTCAAGAAAATTAGACATACCAAAGGAACATTTCATGAACAGATGGGCACAATAAAGGACAGAAATAGTATGGACCTAATAGAAGCAGAAGATATTAAGAAGAGGTGGCAAGAATACACAGACGAACTATACAAAAGAGCTCTTCACGACCTAGATAATCACAATGGAGAGATCAACAACCTAGAGTCAGACATCCTGGAATATGAAGTCAAGTGGTCCTCAGGAAGCATCACTACAAATAATGCTAGTGGAGTTGATGGAATTCCAGTTGGGCTATTTCAAATTCTAAAAATGATGATGTGAAAGTGCTCCACTCAATATGCCAGCAAATTTGCAAAACTGAGAAGTGGCCACAGGACTGGAAAAAGTCAGTTTTCATTCCAATCCCAAAGAAAGGCAATGCCAAAAAATGCTCAAACTACTGCATAATTGCATTCACCTCACACACTAGTAAAGTAATGCTCAAAATTCTCCAAGCAAGGCTTCAAAAGTACGTGAACCGTGTAAGTCCACATGTTCAAGTGGGATTTAGAAAAGACAGAGGAACCAGAGATCAAATTGCCAACATCCACTGGATCATTGAAAAAGCAAGAGAGTTCCAGAAAAATATCTACTTCTGCTTTATTGACTATGCCAAAGCCTTTAACTGTGTGGATCACCAAAAACTGTGGAAAATTCTTCAAAAGATGGGAATACCAGACCACCTGACCTGCCTCTTGAGACACTTGTGGCAGGTCAGGAAGCAACAGTTAGAACTGGACATGGAACAACAGACTGGTTCCAAATAGAGAAAGGAATACATCAAGGCTGTATATTATCACCCTACTTATTTAACTTATATGCAGAGTACATAACGAGAAAAGCTGGGCTGGATGAAGCACAAACTGGAATCAAGATTGTGGGGAGAAATATCAATAACCTCAGATATGCAGATGACACCACCCTTGTGGCAGAAAGTGAAGAAGAGCTAAAGAGCCTCTTGATGAAAGTGAAAGAGGAGAGTGAAAAAGTTGGGTTAAAACTCAACATTCAGAAAACTAAGATTATGACATCTGTTCCCATCACTTCATGGGAAATAAATGGGGAAACAGTGGAAACAGTGTCAGACTTTATTTTTCTGGGCTCCAAAATCACTGTGGATGGTGATTGCAGCCATGAAATTAAAAGACGCTTACACTTTGGAAGGAAAGTTATGACTAATCTAGATAGCATATTAAAAAGCAGAGACATTACTTTGCCAACAAAGGTCCATCTAGTCAAGGCTATGGTTTTTCCAGTGGTCATGTATGGATGTGAGAGTTGGACTGTGAAGAAAGCTGATCACCGAAGAATTGATGCTTCTGAGCTGTGGTGTCAGAGAAGACTCTTGAGAGTCCCTTGGACTGCAAGGAGATCCAACCAGTCCATTCTAAAGGAGATCAATCCTCAGTGTTCATTGGAAAGACTGATGCTGAAGCTGAAACTCCAATACTTTGGCCACCTCATGTGAAGAGTTGACTCATTGGAAAAGACTCTGATGCTGGTAGGGATTGAGGGCAGGAGGAGAAGGGGACGACAGAGGTTGAGATGGCTGGATGGCATCACTGACTCGATGGACATGAGTTTGAGTGAACTCCGGGAGTTGGTGATGGACGGGGAGGCCTGACGTCCTGTGATTCATGGGGTTGCAAAGAGTCAGACACGACTGAGTGACTGAACTGAACTGAACCGAATCCAGAGAGATAGGATATAAGAATGCTTCCTTTGCCTCACCCTAGGTTTGTTAGCTTTATTATTTTCTGTTTGTAGGTGTGATTTTCTGTTGTTTCAACAGCATCTTGAAATGGCTAAACAATTGATTTTTAACTTTTATTATACATAGGGTCAAGCTATACATTTTGAAATGTTGCTTCATGTAGATTCAAGTGGTTTTAATGTATTATATCTTTAGTTGATTTACTTCAAAATACTTTCTGTTTCTCATTATGATATCCCCTTTATTACTTTGGTTAGACACATAAGCTTAGTTTTTGACCATGATATTCTAATTTTCTTTTGCTGTCCATTTGTAAATTAATTTTACTGTGATTAGAGAATATAATCTGACTGATCTAAATCCTGGCTTTATGACCTTTTAAAATTTAAGTGACCCCATATAATCCCATCCATTTAAAAATCTGCACCCTGTCACACCATTTGTTGAGGGGATCTTCTTATGTGTAGGGTGGGTGGTGGTTTAGTCTCTAAGTCATGTCTGACTCTGCGACCCCATGGACTGTAGCCTGCAAGGCTCCTCTGTCCATGGTTTCTCCAGGAAGAATACTAGAGTGGGTGGCCATTCCTTCTCCAGGGGATCTTCCAACCCAGGAATCAGACCTGTGTCTCCTGCATTGCAGGCAGTTTTTTTGCCAACTGAGCTATGAGGGAAGCACCAAGCAGGGTGGGGTCTAGAGTAAAGCACAAGACGTGTTTGGGGCACAAAATGCAAGCATTTTCAGGATCCTGCAAGTGGAGGGTCAGCTTTGACAAGGTGTGCCTATTTAAATTTAATGCTCTGGATGCGTCTTTTCTTCACCCTAACCTGAGTCTAGTATATATATCAGAAAGTTAAAGTGTGTTTGTTGGTTTTTCTGATCTTGTATATTCTCATTTCCCCTCTATTTTTTCTTGGTATTTCCTGTTTGAGTTATGACTTCTTTGGCTTTTCATAATTTTAGGTGTTTTATAGTATGCATACAGATTTAGAATTGTGTTATCTTCCTAATGGATTGAGTCTTTTTCTTGTTAAATCTCTCTTTATAGTTCTAATAATCTGGGTTTTTCTTATTTTAATAAACTCTTTGTATTATTCTATTATAGAATTTACACATATTATATTTTTACATTCTTGCAATTTTACTCTTTCTACATTATTATATTCAAGATGCGTGTCATCTGTAAGCAGCATATAAATCATTTAAATTCAGCCTGTCAATTATAATCTTTAATTGTTGTATCTTTACTGTGATTACATAATGGATTTATTCTAAGATCTTGCTGTTTGTTTTCTATTTAAACGCCAGCATTTTTTCCCCTTTCTTTCCTATTTCCATTATTTATCTATTAGCTAGTTGATTATAAATTCACTTACAGTTATGTTAATTGTTACCTTAATGATACAGCTTACATCCTTGACTCAATTTAGCCTAACAGAAACAACATTTTCTGGTTGTCAGTACTAGACTCCAGTACAGCCTCTTGGTTTTACATCCTTGGGGTTGTACTTCCATGTACTCCAGTTGACTTATATAACTGGTAGGATATTATGGAAATGATATTATTACTTCCAAAGCAAGGTCATAGTTTTGCCTTCTTCTTGCCTAGATCACTTGTTTGGGGCAAGTCAGCTACCACATCAGAAGGACCCCTAGAGGGCCTAGAGGGAAGTCAGTTCAGTTCAGTTCAGTCTCTCAGTCGTGTCCGACTCTTTGCAACCCCATGAATCACAGCACGCCAGGCCTCCCCGTCCATCACCAACTCCCGGAGTTCACTCAAACTCATGTCTATCGAGTCAGTGATGCCATCCAGCCATCTCAACCTCTGTCGTCCCCTTCTCCTCCTGCCCTCAATCCCTACCAGCATCAGAGTCTTTTCCAATGAGTCAACTCTTCGCATGAGGTGGCCAAAGTATTGGAGTTTCAGCTTCAGCATCAGTCCTTCCAATGAACACTGAGGACTGGTCTCCTTTAGGATGGACTGGTTGGATCTCCTTGCAGTATAAGGGACTCTCAAGAGTCTTCTCCAGCACCACAGCTCAGAAGCATCAATTCTTCGGCAATCAGCTTTCTTCACAGTCCAACTCTCACATCCATACATGACCACTGGAAAAACCATAGCCTTGACTAGATGGACCTTTGTTGGCAAAGTAATGTCTCTGCTTTTTAATATGCTATCTAGATTAGTCATAACTTTCCTTCCAAAGTGTAAGCGTCTTTTAATTTCATGGCTGCAATCACCATCCACAGTGATTTTGGAGCCCAGAAAAATAGTCTGACACTGTTTCCACTGTTTCCCCATCTATTTCCCACGAAGTGATGATCTTTGTTTTCTGAATGTTCAGCTTCAAGCCAACCTTTTCACTCTCCTCTTTCACTTTCATCAAGAGGCTTCTTAGTTCCTCTTCACTTTCTGCCATAAGGGTGGTGTCATCTGCATATCTGAGGTTATTGATATTTCCCCCGGCAATCTTGATTCCAGCTTGTGCTTCTTCCAGCCCAGCGTTCCTCATGATGTACTCTGCATAGAAGTTAAATAAGCAGGGTGACAATATACAACCTTGACGTACTCCTTTTCCTATTTGGAACCAGTCTGTTCCATGTCCAGTTCTGACTGTTGATTCCTGACCTGCATACAGGTTTCTCAAGAGGGAAGTCAAGCATCCCAATAAAGCAGTTGGTAGTGAGAAATAGAGCTCTATGGATTGTTGGTGCCAATTTGTCAACTAGCTTGTCTTTCAGACCTAGTTGAGCCTTCAGATGACCATGATCCTGGACATCATTTGGATGACAATCTTACGAATGTCTCTGAGTGTGGATGGAGCAACTCACCTGTTACCAAACTCCTATTCTGTGGAAACTAAGTGAGATAACAAACATTTATTGCTGTTTTAAGTACTGGGTTTCTGCCTAATTAATTATGCAGCTGAAAAAAATCAGACACCCACCCATATTTTGACTATGGAATCTTTTCAATATACATATCCCTTACTTATGGGCTTCTCAAGTGGCACTAGTGGTAAAGAACCCACCTGCCAATGCAGGAGAAATAAGAGATTCCAATTCAACCCCCAGGTTGGAAAGACCCACTGTAGGAAGGCATGGCAACCTACTCAAGAATTCTTGCCTGGAGCATCCCCATGGACAGAGGAGCCTGGCAGCCTGCAGTCCATAACGTCACAAAGATTTTGACACAACTGAAGAGGCTTAGCAGGCACGCACTCATGCCTTTATTTGCCTTTTGAATTTTAGTTGTCATGTATTTCAATATTGCATGCTGTAAATGAAAACCCCCAAGAGAGGAGTTTAAAGACATATCTGTTCACATTTATTCATGTTCTGAAACATCTCCATTGCTTTTCTATTTTTCTTGCATTTGCATGATACTTTCTGGGATAATTTTTCTCCTAACTGACAAGCATCCATTAATACACCTTTTGTTGCAGGATTGCCAGGAACAAATTTTATCCATGTTCTTTGCCTATATTTTTGTATTCTTCACTTCCCTTTTATTATTTTGAAGATGTCTTAGGGTATGAAAGTCCAAGTTTCAAATACTTTCTGTCAACTTTTTTCCATTATTTCTTAGCTTCTATTGTATCTTTTTTCCTGATGAAATGTCAGCTATTAGTCATGATTTTTATTTTTTTATAATAATAGGCTTATAATGTTGCCTTCAAGATTGCTTTTTAATTTGGAATAACCAGCAGTTTCACTGTGATGTCACAACATTGTGTTTATGCCACATGCATTTTACAAAACCTATTGAACCTCAGGTTAACGTTTTGGAAATCCATGTATATTTTCAAATCTTGCTTTCTTTTCTTTCTAGAACCCCTATTACATATATTTAGATATTAGATATTATTTACATATTAGATATTATTTACATATTAGATATTTTAAGATGTCTCAAATGTTTTTTATGTACTGTTCTATGTTTTCCATCACCTTCTGTTTCTCTGCTTTAATTTGGATGTTTTCTACAGCTTTTGTCTACTAATTCACCAATCCTGTCCTCTGTTTTTATTTTTTGTGCCAAAAATCAATCAATTTATCTCTCTCTCTATATATTTTTCATATGTATTGTATCTATACATATATATGTATATTCTCTCTCTATATATATGTGTATATATATATATATATTCTTATATATTTTCCCTTGTCAAATTACAGAATGTCTGTGTTATTTAAGTTGCATCTATTTTTTGAGCTTATCCATTTTTGTTATTTTAGAAAATTTATCTGTTCTTTTCAGTATTTGTATCACTTTTATATCTGCCTCATGTATATTTTAACTGTAGGCATTTGGTATTGGGGCCTTTTCTTATCATGAATTTATATAAAACTATCAGTAAATGGCAGCATATATGTATAGCACCATTGAGACTGAGGTGACAT
This sequence comes from Moschus berezovskii, assembly GCF_049115385.1. Taxonomy (NCBI): domain Eukaryota; kingdom Metazoa; phylum Chordata; class Mammalia; order Artiodactyla; family Moschidae; genus Moschus; species Moschus berezovskii. The sequence continues at coordinate 44,835,014 of NC_142478.1, read as the reverse complement.
TTTCCCTCACAGACTGTTCAATATCTTCTCTTAGGCTTATAAAGTAGGGGCATATCATCTGAATTCAGTTATGGACTGAACTGAGGTAAATTTATAATTTTAGTAAAGAGCAAAAATCAGACTTTCTATGTTTATTCCTTGTTTCTAGAGTCTTGGGGCTTTGAATTGAAAACTCTGTGGGTTCACCTGGTCCTTTCTTCCAGTAGGTCCTAAGTTCTCATCCCTGATGTTTAAGCACAGAATGGTGGCTGAAACATCTGCTCTATTTGCCTAAGATTCTTTTCTTAGATTTTTAACCACCGAATTTGTGCAACTTTAGAGCTAACCAAATGCCTTGAGGGGAAAACAGGTGCATAAATCTCTAATTTTGCCTGTCCAAAAGATTATCTACAACTCTCTCTTAGAAAGTTCGTTCCTAAATCAAAAAATTGGATTGTCTAAAACTCTGTCTAAAGATTATCTAAAACTCTGTCTAAAGATTATCTAAAACTCTGTCTCTTAGTCTATAGAAAGTTTATTCCTAAATCCAAAAATTGAAAAAAAAATACCCACAATATATCCATCAGAAGGTGGTATATCCAAACTGACATACTATTTAGCAATAAAAATGGCAACAAAAATACTGTAATATGTAAAAACATGTATGAACCTCAAGAACCTTATGCTAGATGAAAGATGTGAGACAAAAAGCATATGTATTATTTGACTTCATTTACTTGGTGTCTTGGAATAATTTACCTTAGGAAAAAAGATCAGAGACTGCTTGGAACTGAGAGAGAATTGATAGTATTAGGACAGGAGTTAACTTTTGGAGATGATGTAAATTGTATACTTTGATTGTAGTACTGGATATATAAGTATAAACAGTTGATATATACTTAAAAGTGAAAATCTTATTTTTAATTTTTTTTCTTAAAAATGTAATTCATTATACACAGTATAAAATATACTATTTAAGCTTATAAGAATATACAAGTTCTGCTCAAAATTGAAGAACATCAAAGAAAAGGGGGAGTCTGATGCCAAGCAGGGACCTATGGGTCTCCCAGGCATGGAGGCCTTTTTGTTACCATTTCTTATAGGCAAGACTCCAGCCTCCATGACCTTCCATAGGGCAGAACAGTTACTATTCAGAGGAGGGGCAGCCACAAAACCACCTGAGACAAGATTAAAGGACTCATCAAGATTTTAAAGAAACCAAGCACCTGAGACTCTGCAACAAACCTAATCTTGTCAGCAACTCCTTGAAATTTTGCAGAATAAAAGATGCAAGATGGTTACTACCGTGATCCTTATCGCATACCCTTGTCTGACACAGCTCCTGAGGGTCTAGCCTACTGTGTTACCCCTTTGTACAGCAAAGAAATGAAGCTACTCTTTCTTCCCCCAAAAGAAAAAAGATAAAATATAAAGTTTTGTGATATTAAGCACATTCATATTACACAATTATTGCCATCATTGTCTTAAAAACTCTTTCCATCTTGCAAAACTGAAATTCTGTCCTCATTAAGCAGTAATTCTCCTTCCATCTCCCTCTAGACCCTTGTGGTCACCATTCTATTTTCCACAGCTGTGAATTTTATTATTCCAGCTACTCATATAATTGGAACCAAACAGTATTGTGCTTTTTGTGTACTGGAGGTGTATATTTATTTTATGCAGATTAAATCTCAGTAAAGCTGACAAATTAAAAAAAGCAGCATAAGCAAAACCACTATTGTTCCTGCATTCGATAAACATATTATCTACAGCTATGTATACTATATTCTCAGTATTTGTCTGAAAATTGTTTTCCCAAAATATTCATATTGTATTCAATGTTTTGTATTGTATGTGATTTTTTTCAAAGTTTCATGTTCTGATTAACAATTTGGCATAGTCAGTTCATTATTTTCTGTAGACCATGATGTGTTCCATTGAGAAGATATCCTCCCCTAACCCTGCGAAAGCACCCAGAAGCCTCAGAGTAGATCTGTTCAATGAAGTATGATATTAATTCTCTTTTTCATAGAAAACATGTAATCAATTTTGATAATTTTTTTTAAGTCCATCTCTTTTCCTTCACTCAGAGTTTGTCTTCAACAAACATTTTTACTAAACCAAGCTGTCAAATATGCTGTTTACCATATGTTTGAATAGTTCGCAAATTTCAGTGATAAAAGTGGTAAGCCTTCTAAATCTCATTTCATTTAAACAAATAGTATAAATTTATTCCATCAAAAAGGGAGCTCGATCAAAGTTTTAATACTACTTGAAATTTCCCAGAAAAGCAATTACTGATATTGAAACATGCTAAAAATCCTCTTATTTGAAAAATGTGTATTAAATGAAATACATGTGGACACACCAGGGCTTCCCAGGTGGCTCAGTGGTAAAGAATCCGCCTGCAGTGCAGGAGACACTGGTTGGATACCTGGGTCAGGAAGATCCCTTGGAGGAGGGTCCAGTAACCCGCTCCAGTATTCTTGCCTGGAGGATCCCATGGACAGAGGAGCCTGGCTACAGTCCATGGGGTCCCAAGGAGTTAGACACAACAGAAGCTACTGAGTACATGGACACACCAATAAAACTGAATAGAAATTCCCAAATAGAACCTAGTATTTATGTAACATAATATATGATAAAGATGACATAGTAAATCAATAGGTTAAAAAATGGATTTTTAAACTTTAAAACAAATGTTAGTAAGAACACTGGATAGTGTATTAATTAGCTTTTATCTGCATAACAAACCAAAGCTAAAAGCTTGTGTTAATTCAAAATTTAGTAGTTTAATCAACATTTATTATTGCTTCCAAATCCAATCAAGAGGGAGTTTCTATTGATGGACTGACCTCTGCTGGGACTGAGTCTGTACTTGAAAGGATAGATGGACCCTCTGGAAAGCTTGGATGGAGGAGAGGAGCTCAGTTTCATGTCTGGCAAAGTGTGTAAAAAACACACTCATGACTCAAGTCCAGAAAGAGTAAAGGATGAAGACTAAGCTTGACAGCATTGTAGAAACAAAAATAAAATGGCTGCTTGTCCAAATTACCATAAGAGACATCAAAAGATAGATTATAAAGTGAGCGAAAGAGAGGGACTTATTTCATTGACAAACAGCTATTACTTGAATATATGAAAAGCTACTAAAAACTGAGATAATGAGCTGGACAGAAAAAAATGGACAAAAGATAGGAATAATTTATCTACTGGAAAAAATAGAAAGGGCCATTGCACTTATAAATTTTGCTTAATTTCATTCCTAAAGAAAATGCAAACTAAAAACTATACAGTGCTGCTATTATTCATCTACTGACTTAGCAAAAAATCCAATGGTTTGAAACTATGCTTCAATGGCAAAGTTCTAGGGAAAAAGGATAAATCAATAAATGGGTAAATATTCACATTGGCTGTATCTCATTTTGTTTAATCTTATCTCTATTGATTTTAATCTGATGTTTTCAGTCTTTATCTCTGCCAAATAATTTCACAACAAGTAAGCTTATTCACAAATCATTAGTTATTTTTTCAGTGGTGCATTTTTGGAGTGGATTCTTCTAAGTGAGATTGCTTTAGCCAAGAATACATGATTGGTTAATATTGCCAATTCTTTTCTTACAGGGCTTCTATCATTTTGCTTTTATTACCAGTGATATGTTTACAATGTAAGTAGTTTACATATTCAAAACAAATTAAGGAAGGAGGAGCACAGTGCAATATTAAAACCAAATGGACACAAAAGATCTGTGTATCAAATGGGTACTATAGTGCACAGGAAAATGAAATTGTTATGGGTAATTTTGAAAGCAGAACTCTTAAAGTGAATGTCTTATAAAGTGAAAAGAAGCTGTAAAAAGTCTTCAACTTCACTCATTTATTTAATTTTTAGTAATCTCATCATCAAAGCAGTCAATTCTAAAGGAAATCAACACTGAATATTCACTGGAAGGCCTGATGCTGAAACTGAAGCTCCAATACTTTGGCCACCTGATACAAAGAGCCGACTCACTTGAAAATACTGTGAGTATTTTGATAACGGGAAAGACTGAGGGTAGAAGGAGAAAAGGGCAACAGAGGATGAGATGGTTGGATAGCATCACTGACTCAATGGATACAAATTTGAGCAAACTCTGGGAGATAGAAAAGGATAATGAAGCCTGGTGAGCTGCAGCTCATGGAGACACAAAGACATGGGACATGACTTAGCGCCTGAACAGCAACAATCTCAACATTATGATTTTGGCATTATGCTACTTATACAGTTTAAGAAAGCTGAGAAAAATGCAACTAAGTGACTCTCTTAATTGTGGTAGGAGTATAGATCTTCAACACAAGGTAACACAGATAAACATAAAGTAAGACACATTAGTGTTTAAAAAGAAAAATTTGAATTGCTCATTTGGTTTGAGATTGTCACTAAGCCTCAAAGATTAAAGTTATTGACTTCTTGGGACTTCCCTGGTCCAGTGGCCAAAACTCTGTGTTTCCATGCAGAGGGTGCATGTCTGATCCCTGGTTGGGGAACTAAGATCTCAGATGCTGTGTGGTGTGGCCAAATATATACATATATACATATGTCAGACATGACTGAGCAACTAAGTGTGCACACACACACACATTTGAAAAGTGAAAATATTAGTTGCTCAGTCATGTCTGACTCATTGTGACCCCATAGACGGTAACCTGCCAGGCTCCTCTGTCCATGGAACTCTCCAGGTAAGAATACTGGAGTGGGTTGCCATTCCCTTCTCCGGGGTATCTTCCTGATTCAGGGATCGAACCCTGGTCTCCAGCACTGCAGGCAGGTTCTTTACCATTTGAACCACCAGGGAAACAATATATGGTTAAGTCTTTTCTAAAAATTCCTCAGCAATTGATCTCCTTACTCTTTTTGAATTACCCCAGCACCAAGGATACCATTCTATTGTAGATTTAATATTAGTTCTGTGGTTAATCCACTTCTACTAGATGCCGCTCTGAGAATTAACCTAATCTCTCTAATTCCCTGATGCATAACTAGAGATGATGACCATCTCCCTGACAGGACTGATTCCTGAAGGAGCTGGTCAAGTTTTGGAAACTGTGATTTCTTATCACCAAGTCCTTCACAGCATTTTCCAGTCACAGAACCATTCATAAGAGTCATTTTCATGAGTGATATTGAGATTTGAGGGTGCCCCTGCACATGCCACCCACCTTGAAAACCTTGACAATTTCTGAAGTAAAAGGATGGAGCTCCAACTTTGTACTTTGAGAAAAATGCCTGCAACAAAAGTGGTTCTAGATACCCAAAAAGACACACGAAAATGGCTTGTAAACGGCAAAGCATCATGAAAGGCTGATTATCACTGTACTAAAATAAGCCATTTCAATTTTGTATTGTTGTAGTCACAATGATTTCTCACAGTTGGACCTGAAATCTGCCTCATTATAACTTTATCTCATTAATCTTTGTTCTGCCCTCTGGGCTGTACTGAATAATTAATCGCTTTCATTGGAGGAAGTAAAAATAAAGTTTCTTCTATTGGAATAATAAAAATACAAACATTCGGTTCTTGAACTTTATTATGAATTATTTCATTAACTGACCAATGTGTACCCTTTTAAAGACACCTGTACAAGGATAGCCTTACTTCCTGTTCTTGTCTTTATTTGACCATTGTTTTGTCATAAATTATCTACTAAAGAGCAACTATGATGCTCGATAATCACAATTTTCCCCCAGATTGTTCTTATCTGCAACTCTATTTGTGGTTTCCACTCCTGAGAGTATTTCCCTATAGACATAGTCATTGGGGTTATTTCCTACTTTGCAAGGATTAACTATGACATATTTCCATTTATGACATTTTTTGCAAATTTGCAATTAATTGTTAATATATAATTAATAATATCCATGACCAAGTGTTGTGGTTTCCTCTAGAACATGATATTCATGGGCTTCCGAGGTGGTGCAGTGGTAAAAAATCCACAAGAGAAGCAGGTTTGACCCCTGGGTTGAGAAGATTTCTGAAGGAGAAAATAGTAACCAACTCCAGTATTCTTGCTTGAAAAATCCCACAGACAGAGCAGCCCTGGCAGGCTACAATCTATGGGGTTATAAAGAGCCAGATATGACTGAGAAACTGAGCACACACACAGACAGTTTTGATTTCTTCATTCACTATTTCCTTAATCTGTTATAGTGACTGGCAAAGGCAGAAGTTACAAAAAAAATAAGTAAAAGAAAAAAAAATCTAACTTTTGGATGATATACCCTCATAAACCTCTACTTGGTCTTAAAAATGGAGGCAGTTTCTCCCTTTGCCATATCTCATTAAATAACTTTCTATTGTCTGGTAGTGTCCTGGAGAAGGGAATGGAGAGTATTCTTGCCTGAGAGTCCCATGGACAGTGGAGCCTTGCAGGCCCTAGTCCATGGGATCACAAAGAGTCAGACACGACTGAGCGACTAACACACACATTATCTTGTAGTGTACACAACAGTTTTGCTATGTATGTATTATTCTGTTCAATTCAGTCCCTCAGTCGTGTCCAACTCTTTGCGACCCCATGAACTGCAGCACACCAGGCCTCCCTGTCCATCACCAACTCCCAGAGTTCACTCAAACTCACGTCCATTGTGTCTCTAATACAATGGGGAAGTGTATAAGTTTTCCCAGGATGCAAAATGAGATGTCCAACATTGACTGGGAAGTTGAGATCACCTTCATGGAAAGGGGATCATTAGAATGGAGCTGGAAAGAACTGAATGGTTTTCAAGATGGAAAAGAAGAAGTAGGTTGACTCATCCAAAAAAGTGAATGGTATGACCAAAGGCAGAGTCACAGGTAATACAAATGTCTTTGAAGAAACTATGAAAAGTTGAAGTTACTGGAGCCCCCATAACATGCAAACAAGGAATGAATAGAGTACGACTGAGCGACTGAACTGAGGATCACAGAAAACTGAGAACCCTGAAAAGAAAGAAGCACACAAATAGATTTTCCCCTGGGATGAAAAATAATTGTAAAGGTGGCTTGTATATGCATGAAATGGCAAAGCAAGGTAATGCTATTATACAGCATGAAGTTCTATCAAAGCATTAGAACAAATCTAAGAGTATTCAATTTTTAAAATCCACCCCAGTATCATACATATTATACATATAGTTATCACATTAAGTTTTACCTTTGAGGCATTTATAATTGACCCTTGAACAAAATGAGCTTGAACTGCACAAGTAAACTTACACACGGATGTTTTTCTCTGATAAATGTTTTGGAAAATTCTTTGGAGATTTTCAAGAGCTTTCCTAGTGACTCAGAGGGTAAAGAATCTAACTGCTGTGTGGGAGACCTGGGTTTGATCCCTGAGTTGGAAAGGACACCTGGAGAAGGGAATGGCTATTCATCCAGTCTTCTTGCCTGGAGAATTCCATAGATAGAGGAGACTGGTGAGCTGCAGTCCTTGGGGTCACAAAGAGTCAGACATGACTGAGTGACTAACACTTTTTATTTATATATTTTTTGGGGATTTTTCAACAATTTGAAAAAATATTGGGCACAAACTAATTAGCTTGGGAATAGTGAAAATATTAAGAAAATGTTGCTGCTGCTGTCACTTCAGTCGTGTCCGACTCTGTGCGACCCCATAGACGGCAGCCCACCAGGCTCCCCTGTCCCAGGGATTTTCCAGGCAAGAACACTGGAGTGGGTTGCCATTTCCTTCTCCAATGCATGAAAGTGAAAAGTGAAAGTGAAGTCACTCAGTTCAGTTCAGTTCAGTTGCTCAGTCGTGTCCGACTCTGCAACCCTGCGAATCACAGCATGCCAGGCCTCCCTGTCCATCACCAACTCCCGGAGTTCACTCAAACTCATGTCCATCGAGTCGGTGATGCCATCCAGCCATCCCATTCTTCGTCATCCCTGTCTCCACATAAAATATATATAGATACTAGCCTATCCTTACACAGACATAAGATGAGAGATATTTAAGTTAGATTAATAATATTAGTGTACCATTTTATAACTCTGCTTTCAAAGAATTACATTATTATTCGGTTTGCCTCTCTCATAACTGGAGAAACTGTGTATCAGCCTGCCATCACAAATAAGTGATTTTTAAAAAATATAACAATGTTTCCAATGCTGAATTATGAGTATGATTGTAACACTATATGCTAGAAAACTTTTGCAACCATTCATTCATTAGTATTAATATATGTTAGGCTACCAAGAAGCAGTTGTATTTTCTACACAAAACTACCATACATGCAAGTATGCTCAGTCATGTCCAACTCTTTGCTACTGCATGGACTGGAGCCACCAGGTTCCTGCATCCATGGAGTTTTCCAGGAAAGAATAACTGAAGTAGGTTGCCATTTCCCACTTCAGGGATTGAACTTGCAGTCTCCTGCATTGACAGGTTTCTTTTTACCAGTGTGCCACCACCATAAAGTAAATATTTTGCTGCCTTTTCATTTTCAATACATGAATCATTATATTGGTAAATAAATAAAAAATTTTTCACTTTACATTTTCATTTTTGATGTTTAATGTTAGTAAAATGTATATCAACAGTATTTTGTATAAGACTAGGAGGGATTGGGGGCAGGAGGAGAAGGGGACGATAGAGAATGAGATGGCTGGATGGCATCACCGACTCTGTGGACATGAGTCTGAGTGAACTCCGGGAGTTGGTGATGGACAGGGAGGCCTGGCGTGCTGTGATTCATGGGTCGCAAAGAGTCGGACACGACTGAGCGACTGAACTGAACTGAACTGATACTGATGCTGGTATCAACAGACATCATTTTTCATTTTGTAGACAGATGATGTAAATTCACAGTATTGACAAACAGTTTATAAGCAAAACAAACATCATACACAGACTCTAGGCTGCATGGGAATTAGCACTCTTATAGCCTGTGTTTTTCTAGAGAGTGTGGAACATCGGTTACTAGTTCCCAGAGGCTGTGGTAGATATGTGATCAGCTACTTCTGGAGCCACAGAATAGCAAAGTGGCTACATTGCTTAGTTGGATGTAAGTCTGTTCTACTTCTGATGTTTAATTTTTCTATTTCTGATTCTTTGTTTTAAAGAGAGAAAAGGCCAAGAGTAGAAGTTGTTTAGAGGAAAATATTTACACGATGAGTTTCTATAATAGGCTAGAATTTTAATACAGTGCACTATGCAGTGTGCCCCATAGCTGAACATCAAAACCGTAAGTTTCTCAAACAACAAACCACACTGATAGAGACATCGCTGACGAGTCCAGAGGTTGATGATACAAAGAGGACACTGCTGGCAAGTGAACAAGTTTCTACTTGCTTGGGATTTGGCTTCAACCTTTATAGCTCAGAAAAGTCAATTTTCCTGGGCTCAGCAGAGACTTGTTTCGTCCATCCTCTCCCCAGGCTTCTTGGTTTCAGTTTTGCTTTTAAAAAAAGCTTTATGTTTGGCATAAATGGATGAGCCCTGGCAAAATGTAATACCAAAGGCAAAGATCAGGAAAGGAACAGAGCCTCAGAGTCTCCACCTTCTTTCATATTATCCCAGCCCTGTAGCCTCTAGATTATGTCACAGGTTTTATTATCTCAATTAAAGTCTGAGCAGAAGTGGTATATCACTTCCATTCTAAGCCAGTCGGGAAGTGATGTGGCGTTTGTTCATCACTTTCCTTCTTGCATCTGTTTGTGTGTAAACAGGCCTCCAACAAAGGCAGAGCTCTAAGATGGGAACCAATGTGAACTCACACATTCTCTTTGAGGAGGTGCACAACCGTAAGTCCCAAACTGCATTCAATGAGTGAGAAATAAAGCTTTCCTTTGCTTGATTACTGAAGTATAGTCTACATTGAATAATAAACTCAAAATAAAATAATCCAAAAATTATGAAAAATTCAGCCTTATTTGTAGCCTCTTGATGCTTACAGTAAGAATTCCACCACAAAAGGGAGAGTGTTCATTCATTCCTTCTCTCATCTTATGATGTTTGGGCTGGAGCTTACCGGAGTCCTTATACAAGTCAGGAGGTCAAGGAGCCTTAATTAGACTCCAGAAAAGATTTTGAGAAACAAAAAGTTTGTTTAGGAAATCATTTGTTAATTTAACCACAAGGAGAGTTATGTCTTATTACTATATTGAAACTCAAATTTCAAGTAAAACAAACTACTGAATTCATTTATTATTTCTAATAGGTTTTTTTTTTTTTTGGCAGAGACTTAGGGTTTCCTATATATAGTATTCTGTCACCTGCAAATAGTGACAATTTTACTTCTTCCCTTCCAAATTGGATGACTTTAATTTCTTTTTTCTTGTCTGACTGCTGTAGCTAGGACTTCCAATACCATGTTAAGGAAGTGGTGAGAGTGGGAACCCTGGTCTTGTTCCTGAATTTAGAGGAAATGGCCATTAGCTTTTAAACATTGAATATGATGTTAACTGCTGGTTTGACAAAAATGGCTTTTATTAAATTGAAATATATTCCCATATACCAACTTTGATGAGAGTTTTTATCATGAATGGATGTTGAATGTTATCAAATGCTCTTTCTGCATATATTGAGATGATCATGTGATTTTCATCTTTCCCATTGCTAATGTGGTATAGCACATTGATTTAGTTGTGAATATTGAATCATCCTTGCATCTCTAGAATAAATCTATCAAAACAGCATGGTACTGGCTCAAAAACAGGCACATAGATCAATGAAGCAGAATAGAGAACCCACAAATAAACCCACACAGCTATGGTCAATTAAGCTGACAAAGGAAACAAGAAATGTGACAGAGAAAAGGAAATATATTTAATAAGTGGTCTGTGAAAGCATGACAGTTACATTTAAAAGAATGAGATTAGAATGCCCCCTCATATCATACACAAAAATAAACTCAAAAAGAAATTAAAGACCTAAATATTGGGCCTGAAACTATAAAACTCCTAGAAGAGAACACAGAAAAAACACTTTTCATATAAATTATACCAATAGATTTTTGATCTGTATTTTAAGACAGAAATAAAAGCAAAAATAAACAAATTGGATCTAATTAAAAGCTTTTGGACAACAAAGATAACCATTAAAAAAAGACAATCTACTGAATGGGAGAAAATATTTACAAATGCTGTTGCCAATAAGAGTTTAATATCCAAATCAAACAATCCATACAACTAATTAACAAAATAACAAACAATCCAATAAAAAAGAAATGGGCAAAAAGACATGAATAGACATTTTTCAAAGAAGACAGACAGATGGCTAACAGACACATGAAAAAGTACTCAACATTTCTAATTACTAGAGAAATGCTGATCAAAACCACAATGAGATATAAGTTTATGCCTGTCAGAATGTCAAATCACCGAAAAGTCTACAAACAACAAATGGTAGAGATGACGTGGAGTAAAGGGAGCCCTCTTGCACTGTTGGTGGGAATGTAGATTGGTGTAGCCACCATGGAGAACAGTATGGAACTTCCTCAAAAAGCTAAAAATAGAGCCACTATATTATCCAGCAATCCCACTCCTAGGTATATATCTGAAAAAATGAAAACACTAATTCAAAGCATGCACGCCGATGTCCATATAAGCACTATTTATAACAGTCATGATATGGAAGTGACCTAAGAATCCATCAAGAGATGAATGAATAAAGAAAATTAGATATCACAGACAGAGGAAACTAACATGATTACCAAGGGGGGAAGGTGGTGGGGAGGGATAAACCGTGAGACTGGAATCGACATATACACACCACTGTATATAAAATAGCAAGCTAATAAAGACCTACTGTAGCACAGAGAACTCTGCTTCATACTCTGTAATGAGCAATATGGGAAGAGAATCTAGAAGAGAGTGGATATATGTATGTGTGTGACTGATTCACTTTGTTTTACAACAGAAACTAACATGCATTTTAAATGAACTGTATTCCAATAAGGGCTTCCCTGGTGGCTCAGACAAGAAATATAAAAAATAAATTACCGGGGTTGGGAAGATCTTCTAAAGAAGGTAGTGACAACTCACTCCAGTATTCTGCCTGAAGAATCTCATGGACCAAGGAGTCTGGTGGGCTACAGTCCATAGGGTCACAAACAGTTGGACTTAGCACAAGCACATACTCCAATACATTTATTTTTAACAAGAATATGAAGTATATAGCATACAATGGAATATTACTCAGGCATAAAAAAGAAAAAAATTCTGGCATATACAACAGTGTAGATGGATCTTGAGAATGTCATGCTTAGCGAAATGTCAGACTGAGAAAGACAAATGATGTATATTATCACTTATATGAGAAATCTTAAAAAACAAAACTAATAAATGCATATAACAACAGAAATAAGCTCACAAATATAGAGAATAAACTACTGGATACCAGTGGGAAGATGGATTGGAGGAGGGACAAGATAAGGGTAGGGGATTAAGAGATACAAACTACTATGTATAAAATAGATAAGCAGCAAAGATATATTACACAGAAAAGGGAAATCTATTATTTTATGATAACTTTAAATGGAATACAATCTATGAATATATTGAATCACTATACTGTATGCCTAAAAGTAATATAATATAAATACTACACATGAAACTAACACAGAATTTTAAGTCAGCTATACTTCAGTAAAAATGTAAAATATAAATTTAAAAAGAAAATAAGATTGAAATCTATCCCTTAATAGAAAAGTCTGATACAAGAATTTTTTTCTAAGAATTTTATTTCTTTTTGAAGTTCTGTGTAAATTGAATCAAGGTAAAAAGAACATCTGAAAAACAATATAAACATAGAATTATTGAAATTAAAAACTATAGCTTCACTAAATTTGTAGACAATTATTCTACTCCTCTAAATTTACACTTGCCTGGAGAATCCCAGGGACAGAGGAGCCTGGTGGGCTGCCATGTATGGGGTCTCACAGAGTCGGACGCAACTGAAGTGACTTACAGCAGCAGCAGCAAATTTCCACTTAGTTTATTTTTATTATACTAATTTAGTATTTTCCTCATTTCTGGTGCTGACATGTTTTGGCCACAAAAACTGTGTCTGTAGACTAGAATTTCAAAGGTGGATTGTGGATATATTTGTCAATATTGGTTTTCTCCATCAGAATAAAATCTAGAGAGGAAATTAGTCCTCAGACATAATACTTTCACCGTTAAAGAACTGGAAAAGGATTTCTGGAACTGAGAACAGACAAATCTAACATAAAATGTGATTTGAAGGAGACTCAGTTCAGTTCAGTTCAGTCACTCAATCGTATCCGACTCTTTGCGACCCCATGAATCACAGCATGCCAGGCCTCCCTGTCCATCACCAACTCCCGGAGTTCACTCAAACTCATGTCCATCGAGTCGGTGATGCCATCCAGCCATCTCATTCTCTGTTGTCCCTTTCTCCTCCTGCTCCCAGTGCTTCCCAGCATCAGAGTCTTTTCCAGTGAGTCAACTCGTCGCATCAGGTGGCCAAAGTATTGGAGTTTCAGCTTTAGCATCAGTCCTTCCAATGAACACCCAGGACTGATCTCCTTTAGAATGGACTGGTTGGATCTCCTTGCAGTCCAAGGGACTCTCAAGAGTCTTCTCCAGCACCACAGTTCAATTCCCCGGCGATCAGCTTTCTTCACAGTCCAACTCTCACATCCATATATGACCACAGGAAAAACCATAGCCTTTACTAGACGGACCTTGGTTGGCAAAGTAATGTCTCTGCTTTTTAATATACTATCTAGGTTGGTCATAACTTTCCTTCCAAGGAGCAAGCGTCTTTTAATTTCATGGCTGCAATCAGCATCTGCAGTGATTTTGGAGCCCCAAAAAATTAAGTCTGACACTGTTTCCACTGTTTCCCCATCTATTTCCCATGAAGTGATGGGACCAGATGCCATGATATTGGTTTTCTTGAATGTTGAGCTTCAAGCCAACCTTTTCACTCTCCTCTTTCACTTTCATCAAGAGACTTTTTAGTTCCTCTTCATTTTCTGCCATAAGGGTGGTGTCATCTGCATATCTGAGGTTATTGATATTTCTCCGGGCAATCTTAATTCCAACTTGTGCTTCTTCCAGCCCAGCATTCCTCATGATGTACTCTGCATATAAGTTAAATAAGCAGGATGACAATATACAACCTTGACGTACTCCTTTTCCTATTTGGAACCAGTCTGTTGTTCCATGTCCAGTTCTAACTGTTAGAACTGTTCCATGTCCAGTTCTAACTGAAGGAGACTTGAAGTAAATTCATTCTTCTTCAACACAAGACTGTGTTCTGAAGAACACAGTCACATAACAAAGAAAGCAAGCTTCCCTCCCTCCCCTCACCTTATGCCCAATGGATCTTCCAGAAGGTCTTTGTTACTGCTACCAGCTGTGCTATTGGTTTTAACAGTTAGAAAAAAAATTGAAGATCTGGGAGGATGCTAAGAATAATCTCACCTAACATTCTCTTCATTCCGTGCTCCAAGGCCAAATTTGCCTGTTACTCCAGGTGTTTCTTGACTTCCTACTTTTGCATTCCAGTTCCCTATAATGAAAAGGACTTCTTTTTTGGGTGTTAGTTCTAAAAGGTCTTGTAGGTCTTCATAGAACCGATTAACTTCGGCTTCTTCAGCGTTACTGGTTGGGGCATAGGCCTGGATTACTGTAATATTGAATGGTTTGCCTTGGAAATGAACAGAAATCATTCTGTCGTTTTTAAGATTGCATCCAAGTACTGCATTTCGGACTCTTTTGTTGACCATCATGGCTACTCCATTTCTTCTAAGGGATTCCTGCCCACAGTAGTAGATATAACGGTCATCCGAGTTAAATTCACCCATTCCAGTCCATTTTAATTCACTGATTCCTAGAATGTCGACGTTCACTCTTGCCATCTCCCGTTTGACCACTTCCAATTTGCCTTGATTCATGGACCTAACATTCCAGGTTCCTATGCAATATTGCTCTTTACAGCACCGGACCTTGCTTCTATCACTGGTCACATCCACAGCTGGGTATTGGTTTTGCTTTTGCTCCATCCCTTTATTCCTTCTATAGTTATTTCTCCACTGAGCTCCAGTAGCATACTGGGCACCTACCGACCTGAGGAATTCCTCATTCAGTATCCTATCATTTTGCCCTTTGTTACTGTTCATGGGGTTCTCAAGGCAAGTATACTGAAGTGGTTTGCCATTCCCTTCTCCAGTGGACCACATTCGGCTGTGGTCCATGTGATCAGATCGACTAGTTTCCTGTGATTATGATTTCAGTGTGTCTGCCCTCTGATGCCCCTTGGCAATACCTACCGTCTTATTTGGGTTTCTCTTACCTTGGTCCTGGAAAATCTCTTCAAAGCCGCTCCAGCAAAGTGCAGCCGCTGTACCTTACCTTGGAGGAGGGCTATCTCCACAAGGCCGCCCCTCCTGACCTTGAACGCGGAGTAGCTCCTCTCGGCCCTCCTGCGCCCGCGCAGCCACCGCCTGTTGGACGTGGGGTAGCTCCTCTCAGCCGCCGGCCCTGGCCTCAGGCGTGGGGTAGCTCCTCACAGCCGCACCTCTTTGCGTGGTTCGTTGCTCCGGGGCCGGTGTCTCTCGCGTCGCATCTGCGCCGCCGGGGAGAAATATCAATAACCTCAGATATGCAGATGACACTACCCTTATGGCAGAAAGTGAAGAGGAACTCAAAAGCCTCTTGATGAAAGTGAAAGAGGATAGTGAAAAGGTTGGCTTGAAGTTCAACATTCAGAAAACAAAGATCATGGCATCTGGTCCCATCACTTCATGGGAAATAGATGGAAAAACAGTGGAAACAGTGTCAGACTTTATTTTTTGGGGCTCCAAAATCACTGCAGATGCTGATTGCAGCCAGGAAATTAAAAGACGCTTACTCCTTGGAAGGAAAGTTATGACCAGCCTAGATAGCATATTTAAAAGCAGAGACATTACTTTGCCAACCAAGGTCCGTCTAGTCAAGGCAATGGTTTTTCCCGTGGTCATGTATGGATGTGAGAGTTGGACTGTGAAGAAAGCTGATCGCCGAAGAATCGATGCTTTTGAACTGTGGTGCTGGAGAAGACTCTTGAGAGTCCCTTACACTGCAAGGAGATCCAACCAGTCTATTCTTAAGGAGATCAATCCTGGATGTTCATTGGAGGGACTGATGTTGAAGCTGAAACTCCAATACTTTGGCCACCTCATGCGACGAGTTGACTCACTGGGAAAGACTCTGATGCTGGGAAAGGTTGGGGGCGGGAGGAGAAGGGGACGACGGAGAATGAGATGGCTTGATGGCATCACGGACTCTGTGGACATGAGTTTGAGTGAACTCCGGGAGTTGGTGATGGACAGGGAGGCCTGGCGTCCTGTAATTCATGGGGTCGCGGAGAGTCGGACAGGACTGAGCAACTGAACTGAACTGAACATTCTCTTTCCAAAAGTTTACAACATGCATCACTTTTAGATGGTACAGGCTAGTAATGAAAACTTTATAATCATTATTATTGTCTTGTTATTTGTTTGCTATTTAGTTGCTATTTTCTTTATACAAATAAATTTTTATTCTTAAGGAAATTTTGAAGAAATGTTACCAAGAGTCTTGGTTCCCAGCTTCCTCTAAAAAAAATTGACTCAAATAGTGATTGCTGGAGCTTAATGGATACCTCATTTTATTAAAATTTTTAGTTTACACAATTCTTTATTTCAAGTTCACCAAGCGAAAAGAGTCCTCTGGAGTTTATTGATTGTTCAAGTTAATACACAAACATCTTGAATTAACTTTATATTGGATAACAGGAAAACATTTAGTACAATTTAGAATCTTATTAACCAATAAAAATAGATGCAATATACTTAGAAATAGAGTTTTATTAGTCAAATCAATTAAATTGGCCCCAAATGTATTTGTTTATTTGTTTTGGAAAAGACCTTAAATAATGGAGGATACTGTGAGAATGAAGTTTTTCAAAATGAAAACAACAAGTTTGTTGGTAGGTTTTCATTGTGGTGGAGACATAATTGTGTCTCCACAATCACGGATGCAATTGTGAAAAACTACATTCTGGATAGATGTGAAGGTTTTTGTATATTTGGAAATGTTTGTTCATTTCTTTTTGTTGCGTATGAAGTAGTAAATACTTTACTGCCATGATGTAAGCCATTACACTTGATATATAATTTTTATACTGTCTTCCCTCAGTATCTGCAGGTGGTTGAAGTTAGGACCCACTGAAAATACCACATGGATGGTCGAGTATTTAAGTCAGCCCTTTAAGAGCTGACGCACTTGAAAAGACCCTGATGCTGGGAAAGATTGAGGGCAGGAGGAGAAGGGGACAACAGAGGATGAGATGGTTGGATGGCATCACCGACTCAATGGACAAGCGTTTGGGTAAACTCTGGGAGTTGGTGATGCACAGGGAGGCCTGGAGTGCTGTGGTTCATGGGATCACAAAGAGTCGGACATGACTGAGTGACTGAACTGAACTTTCTGTATCGGTGGAATCTGTAACCATAAATTCAACCAACTATGGATCATAAATATCGTAGTATAGGTAATTAAAAACAATCACATGTAAGTAGACACATGCCAATTAAAACTGTGTTGTTCAAGGGTTAACTGTTATGTGTTTTCTGGTGCTCTGGATATTGCTGCTATTGTCACTTCAGTCGTATCTGATTCTTTGTGACCCTATGGACAGTAGCCTGCCAAACTCCTGTGTCCATGGGGATTCTCCAGGCAAAAATGCTGGAGTGGGTTGCCATGCCCTCCTCTACAGGATCTTCCCGACACAGCAATAGAACCAGTGTCTCTTACATCTCCTGCTCTGGCAGGCAGGTTCTTTACCACTCATGCCACCTGGGAAGCCTTACCTGGTTACAAAATTAAATGTGATGCCTTAGTCTTGAATGCTAAAGAGACAATTTGAGATCAGTGATTCTCAACCTTTTTGGCCTCAGGAACCCTTTACACTCAAAAATTTATTGAGGACCTGCCAAAGCTTTTGCTTGTGTGAATTATATCTACCAATATTTACTGATTAAAAAGTAAAACTAAGAAACTTTTTAAAATGACAAAATTCACAAGCGCATATTCCAATTGATCAATGATATCGTTATATTTCATGTCACCTCTGGCAGAAGCAACAGAGCCATTGTCGGAGGATGTCAGCAAAGGCAAGACACTATAAACATCAAATATCTATTAATAATACTTTGCTAAACAGTTTTAAAGAGAGAGAATGAGAATAACAATGGCAAAAAGAGTCTTACTATGATCATAAGAATAGTTTTGAATTTATGACCCCTGGAGAGATGACGAGGATCCCTGAGGCATCCCTAAACCACATTTTGCAAACAGATGTTCCAGACTAGGGTATAAAAAGCTTTCCATCCAGAATTGAGACATATTTTGGCAATGGAATTAAGTGACATGATATTATGGATTAAGGTGTATATGTATATAATATATATTGATATGTACATAATGATGTATATATGTGTGTGTGTGTGTGTGTGTATGGCTTCCCTGGTGGCTCAGATGGTAAAATAACCTGCTTGCAGTGCAGGAGACCGAGGTTCCATCGCTTGGTCAGGACGATCCCTTGGAGAAGGGAATGTCAACCCACTCCAGTATCCTTGCCTGGAGAATTCCATGGACAGAGGAGCATAGCAAGGCTGCAGTCCATGAGGCTGCAAAGAGTCAGACATGACTGAGCAACTGACACTTTCACTTTCATTTTGTATATTTATTTACATATTCTAGATACTCCACGACCAAGGTAAGTGAAACCCAAATAAGACGGTAGGTATTGGGAGGGGGCATTAGAAGGCAGACACACTGAAATCATAATCACAGAAAATAAGTTGATCTGATCATATGGACCACAGCCCTGTCTAACTCAGTGAAACTAAGCCATGCCGTGTGGGGCCACCCAAGACGGGCGGGTCATGGTGGAGAGGTCTGACAGAACGTGGTCCACTGGAGAAGGGAATGACAAACCACTTCAGTATACTTGCCTTGAGAACCCCATGAACAGTATCAAAAGGCAAAATGATAGAATACTGAATAAGGAATTCCCTAGGTCGGTAGTTGACCAGTATGCTACTAGAGATCAGTGGAGAAATAACTCCAGGAAGAATGAAGGGATGGAGCCAAAGCGAAACAAATACCCAGTTGTGGATGTGACTGATGCTAGAAGCAAGGTCCGATGCTGTAAAGAGCAATATTGCATAGGAACCTGGAATGTTAGGTCCATCAATCAAGGTAAATTGGAAGTGGTCAAACAGGAGATGGCAAGAGTAAGTGTCAACATTCTAGGAATCAGTGAATTTAAATGGACTGGAATGGGTGAATTTAACTCAGACGACCATTTATCTAGTACTGTGGGCAGGAATCCCTTAGAAGAAATGGAGCAGCCATCATGGTCAACAAAAGAGTCTGAAAGGCAGTACTTGGATGCAATCTTAAAAACGACAGAATGATTTCTGCTCGTTTCCAAGGCAAACCATTCAATATTACAGTAATCCAAGTCTATGCCCCAAACAGTAATGCTGAAGAAGCCGAAGTTGAACAGTTCTATGAAGACCTACAAGACCTTTTAGAACTAACACCCAAAAAAGAAGTCCTTTTCATTATAGGGGACTGGAATGCAAAAGTAGGAAGTCAAGAAACACCTGGAGTAACAGGCAAATTTGGTCTTGGAGCACGAAATGAAGCCAGGCAAAGGCTAATAGAGTTTTGCCAAGAGAACGCACTGGTCATACCAAACACCCTCTTCCAATAACACAAGAGAAGACTCTACACATGGACATCATCAGATGGTCAACACCAAAATCAGATTGATTATATTCTTTGCAGCCAAAGATGGAGAAGCTGTATACAGTTAGCAAAAACAAGACCAAGAGCTGACTGTGGTTCAGATCATGAACTCCTTAATGCCAAATTCAGACTTAAATTGAAGAAAGTAGGGAAAACCACTAGGCCATTCAGATATGACCTAAATCAAATCCCTTATGATTATACAGTGGAAGTAAGAAATAGATATAAGGGTCTAGATCTGATAGATAGAGTGCCTGATGAACTCTGGACGGAGGTTCGTGACATTGTACAGGAGACAGGGACCAAGATCATCCCCGTGGAAAAGAAATGCAAAAAAGCAAAATGGCTGTCTGAGGAGGCCTTACAAATAGCTGTGAAAAGAAGAGAAGCAAAAAGCAAAGGAGAAAAGGAAAGATATAAGCATCTGAATGCAGAGATCCAAAGAATAGCTAGGAGAGATAAGAAAGCCTTCCTCAGCGATCAATGCAAAGAAATAGAGGAAAACAACAGAATAGGAAAAACAAGAGATCTTTTCAAGAAAATTAGAGATATCAAGGGAACATTTCATGCAAAGATGGGCTCGATTAAGGACAGGAATGGTATGGACCTAACAGAAGCAGAGGATATTAAGAAGAGGTGGTAAAAATACACAGAAGAACTGTACAAAAAAGGTCTTCATGACGAAGATAATCACGATGGTGTTATCACTTACCTGGAACCAGACATCTTGGAATGTGAAGTCAAGTGGGCCTTGGAGAGCATCATGACGAACAAAGCTAGTGGAGGTGATGGAATTCCAAATGAGCTATTTCAAATCTTGAAAGATGATGCTATGAAAGTACTGCACTCAATATGCCAGTAAATTTGGAAAACTCAGCAATGGCCACAGGACTGGAAAAGGTCAGTCTTCATTCCAATCCCAAAGAAAGGCAATGCCAAAGAATGCTCAAACTACCACACAATTGCACTCATCTCACACGCTAATAAAGTCATGCTCAAAATTCTCCAAGCCAGGCTTCAGCAATATGTGATTGTGAACTTCCAGATATTCAAGCAGGTTTTAGAAAAGGCAGATCAACCAGAGATCAAATTGCCAACATCCGCAGGATCATGGAGAAAGCAAGAGAGTTCCAGAAAAACATCTATTTCTGCTTCATTGACTATGCCAAAGCCTTTGACTGTGTGGATCACAATAAACTGTGGAACATTCTGAAAGAGATGGGAATCCCAGACCACCTGACCTGCCTCTTGAGAAACCTGTATGCAGGTCAGGAAACAACAGTTAGAACTGGACATGGAACAACAGACTGGTTCCAAATAGGAAAAGGAGTACGTCAAGGTTGTATATTGTCACCCTGATTATTTAACTTATATGCAGAGTACATCATGAGGAATGCTGGGCTGGAAGAAGCACAAGCTGGAATCAAGATTGCCGGGAGAAATATCAATAACCTCAGATACGCAGATGATACCACCCTTATGGCAGAAAGTGAAGAGGAACTCAAAGGCCTCTTGATGAAAGTGAAAGAGGAGAGTGAAAATGTTGGCTTGAAGCTCAGCATTCAGAAAACGAAGATCACGGCATCTGGTCCCATCACTTCAGGGGAAATAGATAGGGAAACAGTGGAAACAGTGTCAGACTTTATTTTTCTGGGCTCCAAAATCACTGCGGATGCTGATTTCAGCCATGAAATTAAAAGACGCTTATTCCTTGGAAGGAAAGTTATGACCAGCCTAGATAGCATATTAAAAAGCAGAGACATTACTTTGCCAACCAAGGTCCGTCTAGTAAAGTCTATGGTTTTTCCCGTGGTCATGTATGGATGTGAGAGTTGGACTGTGAAGAAAGCTGATCGCCGAAGAATTGATGCTTTTGAACTGTGGTGCTGGAGAAGACTCTTGAGAGTCCCTTGGACTGCAAGGAGATCCAACCAGTCCATTCTAAAGGAGATCAATTCTGGGTGTTCATTGGAAGGACTGATGCTAAAGCTGAAACTCCAATACTTTGGCCACCTCATGCGAAGAGTTGACTCACTGGAAAAGACTCTGATGCTGGGAAGGATTGGGGGTAGGAGGAGACGGGGACGACCGAGAATGAGATGGCTGGATGTCATCACCGACCCTGTGGACACGAGTTTGAGTGAACTCCGGGAGTTGGTGATGGACAGGGCGGCCTGGCGTGCTGTCGTTCATGGGGTTGCAAAGAGTCGGACATGACTGAACGACTGAACTGAACTGAACTGAATTTATATATATTTAATATTATATATATATAATGATGATACTACTCTAATGGCAGAAAGTGAATAGGATCTAAAGAATCTCTTGATGAGGATGAAAGAGCAGAGTGAAAAAGCTGGCTTGAAAATCAACATTAAAAACTTCAAGATCATGGCAACCATTGCCATCATTTCATGGCAAATAGAAGGGGGAAAAGTGGAGGTAGTGACAGATTTTTTTTTTCTTGGGCTCCAAAATCACCTTAGGCTGTGACTGCAGCCATGAAATTAAAAGATGCTTGCTCCTTGGAAGGAAAGCTATGACAAATCTAGACAGCATATTAAAACCAGAGACATCACTTTGCCGACAACGGTCTGTGCACTCAAAGCTATAGTTTTTCCAGTAGTCATGTATGGATGTGAGAGTTGGACCATAAAGAAGGCTGAGTGCAGAAGAATTGATGCTTTCAAACTGGTGCTGGAGAAGGCTCTTGAGAGCCCCTTGGACAGCAAAGAGATCAAACCAGTCAATCCTAAAGGAGATCAACCCTGAATATTCATTGGAAGGACTGATGATGAAGCTGAAGCTCCAATACTTTGGCCACCTGATGCAAAGAGCCGACTCATTGGAAAAGACCCTGATGCAGGGAAAGATTGAGGGCAAGAGGAGGAGAGGGTGGCAGGGGATGAGATGGTTGGATGACATCACCAACTTGTTGGACGTGAATGTGAGTCAACTCTGGTAGATAGTGGAGGGCATAGGAGTCTGATGTGCTACAGTTCATGGGTCACAATGAGTCAGGCATGGCTTACTGACTGAACAGCAATATATATAATGGTGTGTGTATATATTTTTAAGTGATGTGGTGATTGGGTGTCAGGGCACAAGGGCCCAGAAATCACCCCAGAGGTGTCATCTTGCAAATAGGAAGGTTTTACTCCAGTTTTCATATAGACAAAACATTCCCTGAGTTAAATATAAATCAATTTCTCTGAAATAAGCTTCAGTTCAGTTCAGTCGCTCAGTAGTGTCCAACACTTTGCGACCCTGTGAAGCACGCCAGGCCTCCCTGTCCATCACCAACTCCCGGAGTTCACTCAAACTCATGTCCATCAAGTCGGTGATGCCATCCAGCCATCTCAACCTCTGTCGTCCCCTTCTCCTCCTGACCCCGATCCTTCCCAGCATCAGAGTCTTTTCCAGTGAGTCAACACGTCGCATGAGGTGGCCAAAGTATTGGAGTTTCAGCTTTAGCATCAGTCCTTCCAATGAACACCCAGGACTGATCTCCTCTAGAATGGACTGGTTGGATCTCCTTGCAGTCCAAGGGACTCTCAAAAGTCTTCTCCAGCTCCACAGTTCAAAAGCATCAAATCTTCGGCGATCAGCTTTCTTCAGAGTCCAACTCTCGCATCCATACATGACCACGGGAAAAACCATAGCCTTGACTAGGCGGACCTTGGTTGGCAAAGTAATGTCTTTGCTTTTTAATATACTATCTAGGTTGGTCATAACTTTCCTTCCAATGAGTAAGTATCTTTTAATTTCATGGCTTCAATCAGCATCCGCAGTGATTTTGGAACCCCCCTAAAAGTCTGACACTGTTTCCACTGTTTTTCCATCTATTTCCCATGAAGTGATGGGACCGACTCTGTGGACATGAGTTTGAGTGAACTCCAGGAGTTGGTGATGGACAGGGAGGCCTGGCATGCTGTGATTCATGGGGTCGCGGTGAGTCGGATACCACTGAGCAACTGAACTGAACTGAACTGAACTGATGGGACCAGATGCCATGATCTTCATTTTCTGAATGTTGAGCTTCAAGCCAACATTTTCACTCTCCTCTTTGACTTTCATCAAGAGGCTTTTGAGTTCCTTTTCACTTTCTGCAATAAGGGTGGTGTCATCTGCATATCTGAGGTTATTGATACTTGAGGTATAATTGACATGTAAGTTTCATATGTACAACATAACAATTCAATATTCATATATATTGCAAAATAATTGTGACAGTAAATCTAATTAACATCTATCAGCAGTGTAGTTACAATATTTTTCTTATTATGAGCACTTTTAAGATACTTTCTTAGCAGCTTTCAAGTGCACAATGCAGAATTGTTAGCTATAGTCACCATGCTGTACATTACATCCTCACAGCATTTATTTTATGCTTGGAAGTTTGTACATTTCAACTACCTTAACCCTTTCACCCACCTCCATCTCCCACCACCTCTGGCCACCACCAATCTGTTCTCTATGTCTGTGAGCCTGTGATCTTTTTTGTTTGTTTGTTTTTAAATTACACAAATAAATGAGATCACGCCATATAAAAACCTAAAGTGTTTTAAACAATTTATATCACTTTGATTACCACATCTTTTGGGTTTTCCAAAAAGAAGCAGGTTTTGATGAATTTCCCAAATGCTCCAATACAACAGCATCCAGATCTCCCTTCAATCTTAAGTGTTCTTCCATAAACAAGCAAAGCAAAGCAAGACAAGTAAACAAAGAACTGTACAGAATTGCATTAAGGTTCCTACATGATTATCAGTGTGTGTTATATCAGGGATGAAGCTTCTCACTCCTACTTCCTTCATAGGGATGAAATTATAGCTGGTACTTAACATAGAGTTGATAGTTACAAATGCCTCTCTTGGTGGAAGTAGTGGTATATTGTGGAAGAATAAAAATTCACATGTATTTTATTAAAGAAGATGCAAGCTTATTAAGTCACTTCAGTGGTG
Organism: Moschus berezovskii; assembly: GCF_049115385.1. NCBI lineage: Eukaryota > Metazoa > Chordata > Mammalia > Artiodactyla > Moschidae > Moschus > Moschus berezovskii. The sequence continues at coordinate 44,810,296 of NC_142478.1, read as the reverse complement.
TCTGACTCTTTGTGACCCTGTGGACTGGAAGCTGCCAGACTCCTCTGTCTATGGGATTGTCCAGGCAAGAATACTGGATTAGGTTGCCATGAACTTCACCAGGGGATCTTTCCAACCCAGGGATCGAACCTGGGTCTCATGCTTCCTGCATTGACAGGTGAGTTCTTTACCACTGTGCCACCAGGGAAGCCCATTAAAAAAGATATGTCATGGTTAAATAAGTCGACTTACTCAAATTTCAATTTTAGAATCAACCTTTAACTTTGGTACACCCAGTTGCATTTGGTTATATGAAATTAGTGTATATATGTGTGAAGTTCACTAAACTCACATGCAAACTTAAGAAACATTTATTTTTAATTAAAAATGTTCATCAGTACATAGTCTTCTGGTTAGAAAATGTGTTTTTAACTCAATTTTTTCTCATAAAAATGTTATGTCATTTCAGGCAAGTATTTCATTTTACTCGAATTAACAATTTGAATTTTCAGTAGTCAGAAAATATTAAAGTATTGATTTTATATATTTAATAATAAATATTAGAAAGGAAAAAAAATTTGCCCCTACTCAATGCAATGAAATTATTAACCATTAGATTGAATGAAACATCAGATCAAAAGTGAGTTCTTTCTGTGTCTCTTTCCATCTCTGTCTCTGTCTGTCCCTCTTCCTCCCTACCTGTCTTTTGGATGAAGGGTTTATGGGAAAACTCAACCACTCACTTTTTGAGAGATCTAAAATTATTTCAAAATAAAAGCTGAATAAAGAAAAACTATTAACATAATCAGCTTTAATTATAACGTTGGCTATAAACAATCTACAAGAATATTTTCTGAAATAATACTTAAGATGATAAGATGTTGGAAATAAAATCCGTGTATAAAGCAAGGAATTGATATAACCGTGTAATGACATATAGTGCAGCAATTCAATTTTAACAAGAATATTTTTTGATAAGGGAAAAATGTACATGATTTATTAAGTGAAAGATACCACCAAAGAGTTGTGCAGCGTCGCTTAAATTGCATATAAATATGCACATTTATGGAAAAGGAAATGGCAACCCACTCCGGCATTCTTGCCTGGGAAATTCCATGTACAGAGGAGTCTGACAGGTCACAAAGAATCAGACGTGACTGAGCATGACACAATGCACATTTATGCATAAACCAAGTAGGGTTCCTCAGTAAAATGTGTATTTGGCTGTCTCTCTGTGTTTGACTTGTAAATAGTGATTTCTTCTTTCTTTTTCCTTTTGTTTTCTTGTTTTATGATTTTCCAAGTTGGGCATGCATTAATTCTACAACAATTAAAAAGCTTAAACTAATTCCCTAAGATTTGCTAAAGAAGAATAATTAACTCCAAGATGTTAACGTAAAGAAAAATTACCTCTGATCATATTTAGATTAAGGCAGACTAAATATTCTGGTGCATTATAGGAAGAGAATATAGCTCTATCTTTAAAAGAACGTTCTTTTACACAACAGTTTATACCAAACTCCAAAGTTTCCTGAGGAATAGCTGAAGTCCCACAAAGACAGTTATGTTTAGCAGATAAAATTTGCTGTGTATTTAGAAGCTTATTTTTGATACTGACTTTTCATCTTAGTCAAGACAGACATTTGTCCTTTCAGTAGATCATTGATTCTGGGATAGAATCCTGCAATAGTGTCCTTGCTATTGATGTTTAACCATGAATTCAACTTTTTTGGTATGGTATTATTTAATGTGGCCGTGGGTTTCTCATTTGGGGGGTATCTCATATAACATCTTACATACTGTATTTAAAAACTAAAATCACATCCAAGACCTAAAATTACTTTCAAACAAATTCATTGGCACAAGCTATTTTAGTGGAATCTTTCTAACAATACATTTTTAAGTGTTTCAAAATGCTATTCACTTTTATTTAATAGATGAAAATGTATATACAGGTGTCCTTTTTGAGAGAGTACTGATATATAAATTCAAGTCTATCCACATTTGAAAGGGTTTTTAGTTTCATTTCAGAAAGGCCTTAGTAATTTTAATAGATTGATAGATTATCAGTTTTATAAAAGTTATAGCTAGGCAAAAGTGTAATGTTGTAGCTTTTCTTACTTTAAAACTTTAATGTCAGTAGCTAGTAACTAGATTTTTTTTTGGTCGCTGTCATTCAAAGTAAAACACAATGGAGTATTACTCAGCAATTAAAAAGAATACATTTGAATCAGTTCTAATGAGGTGGATGAAACTCAAGCCTATTTTACAGATTGAAGTAAGCCAGAGAGAAAAATACCAATACAGTATACTAATGAATATATATGGAATTTAGAAAGATGGTAACGATGACCCTGCATACGAGACAGCAAAAGAGACACAGATGTATAGAACAGTCTTTTGGACTCTGTGGGAGAGGGTGAGGGTGAGATGATTTGGGAGAATGGCATTGAAACATGTATATTATCATATGTGAAACGAATCGCCAGTCCAGGTTTGATGCATGATGCAGGATGCTCAGGGCTGGTGCAATGGGAAGACCCAGAGGGATGAGATGGGGAAGGAGGTGGGAGGGGGCTTCAAGATGGGGAACACATGTACACCCAGGGCGGATTCATGTCAATGTATACAAAACCAGTACAATAATGTAAAGTAATTAGCTTCCAATTAAAATAAATAAATTAAAAATTATTGTAGTAGATGCAGTTTTGACAGCCAAAGTAACAGGTTTGGACAAATGTCTCTAACTTCATGTGGTTTCCTGAGCAATCTTTCTCCTGTCTTCAAGAGAGAAAGAGAATATTTTAGGACAGATGTCGATGCAGCATGTTAAACTTGTAATAGTTCTGGGAATAATGTGAAAATAGCCTATACAGACTATTTTTTTATATTCTCTGCAGCTGTGAGCCTCAACAATAGAAAAAAAATGTCATATTTTAAAATATTTTCTTCACAAGTAAGTTGATTTGACTCGAGTGTTTTGATCAATTCCAAACTAAAATAAAATTTTTACTTTTTCTGAGAATTATAAAAATAATAGACAATTTGATGCTTGAAAGAAGTTAGGAAATATTGAACAACTAAGAGGGAAAAGGCATTTTAGACATGGACTGGTAACCTTTCAAAGATATTGCAATATGAAAAATTAATTCTGAATTTCACTCAGGGTTAACTGATCCTAAATTAAACTTCAGCATCCTAGGTCATTGCTAAGCAATTATTAAGTTTGCTCTGGTTCATAATCTTAGGCTTTTATAGCTAATTTATTGTTAATGGAATTCCCTACTGGTCCATAGAAACCATACATTTGTTAGGAGTCAGGGGTGAGGGAGAAAATGAAATAAAACAGTGAAGCTTAAAATTGAATAATTACTCTAAGCTTAAGCCTACCAGAAGGTTGCATTTGCTATACATGAGTGACCACTGACGAAATTCAATTTATGTAGGGAATGAAAGTCATTTTGGGAAATTAATTTTTAATGTATTAACACATATTTTAAATTAATAGTACCTATTGAAATGAAATGGGGATTGTATCCTTATACCATTCCTTTTTCCAGGAACCTTGTTCCTCTCCTCCCTGTAAGAATTCATTTTTTCCCAAAGCAGATGTCACTGCCTTCCTTTCAGTTGCACCGGGAGCCCTGTTAATGGAATGATCCTTCCCACTCATGGTCTTTTCAATCTGTGAGTGACGCTCAGCTAGTGTAAAAGCAGGCTTGTGTTATACCTCTGCACTTTGCTGGTTTACACGCTGCATGAAGTCCTGTGTTTCCTGAGATGGAGTGGGTATGTCGTCTAATTTAGGAGTCTGGCATGAGCAGGTCCATCCACCTGCATGATTAAGCTCTCAGCAACTTGAATTTGTTTGTAATAAACCTAGCGTTTTGGCCTTAGCCCTGGTCTTGTCTTTCAACTTCTTCAAAGTTAGAAGTAGAGAGGAATGTTATTTTAGAGATTCTATTTGGAGATGTGTCAACGAGATCCACCGATTCTACTTTCTAAAATGATACCATGTCTTGCCTTTTCTCCCATCTTCAGTTCTAGGATACAGCGTTTGTCCTGAACAGCAACAGTTATACTGTATAGCATTTCTCTCTCTAGTACCCTGGAAATTCATTTTCTACATTGCAGTCATGAGAAACATTTTAAGACCTAAGTCTGATAAAGTCAGATTCTCTTTTTAAACTGCTCCCATGATTCAGATTGAATCTGAGCTAAACCTTCTTTGGACGATGGTGTGGCTCTGATCTCATGTTTTGCTGAAAGTTTTCACTTTCTTCTCAGGTTCAAAGGAATTGTTGACAAAATAACACTCGTTGTTATTGTTCAGTCGCTCAGTCGTGTGTGACACTTTGTGACTCCATGTACTGCAGCACGCCAGGCTCCCCTGTCCATCACCATCTCCTGGAACTTGCTCAAACTCACGTCCATTGAGTCGGTGGTGCCATTCAACCATCTTGTCCCTGTATTCCCCTTTTCCTCCTGCCTTCAACTTTTCCCAGCATCAGGGTCTTTTCCAATGAGTCAGTTCTTCGCATCAGGTAGCCAAAGTATTAGAGCTTCAGCTTCAGCATCAACACTTCCAATGAATATTCAGGACTGATTTCCTTTAGGATGGACTGGTTGGATCTCGTTGCAGTCCAAGGGACTCTCAAGAGTCTTCTCCAATTCCACAGTTCAAAAACATCTGTTCTTTGGCACTCGGCTTTCTTTATTGTCCAATTCTTACATCCATACATAACCACTGGAAAAACCATAGCTCTGACTATTCAGACCTTTGTTAAGTAATGTCCCTACTTTTTAATATGCTGTCTAGGTTTGCCATAACTTTTCTTCCAAGGATCAAGTGTGTTTTAATTTCATAGCTGCCATGATTTTGGAGCCCAAGAAAATAAAGTCTCACTGTTGCCATTGTTTCATCTATTCGCCATGAAGTGATGGGACTGGATGCCATATTTTGTTTTCGAATCTGAGTTTAAACCATCTTTTCACTCTCCTCTTTCACATTTATCAAGAGATCTTTAGTTCCTCTTCAATCTCTGCCATAAGCATGGTGTCATCGGCATATCTGAGGTTACTGGTATTTCTCCTGGCAATCTTGATTCTGGCTTGTGCTTCATCCAGCATGGCATTTCGCATGAAGTACTCTGGATATAAGCTAATTAAGCAGGCTGAAAATATACAGCCTTGACATACTCCTTTCCCAGGTTGGAACCAGTGCATTGTTCCGTGTGCAATTCTGTTTCTTCTTTGTAACCTGCATACAGATTTCTCAGGAGGCTGGTGTGGTGTTCTGGTATTCCCATCTCTTGAAGAATTTCCACAGTCTGTTTTGATCCACGCAGTCAAAGACTTTAGCGTAGTCAGTGAAGCAGAAGTGGATTTTTTTTCTGTAATTTTATTGCTTTTTCTATAATCCAACAGATGTTGGCAATTTGATCTCTGGTTCCTCTGCCTTTTTCTAAATTCAGCTTGAACATCTGGAAGTTCTCTGTTCACGTACTGTTGAAGCTTAGCTTGGAGAATTTTGAGCATTACTTTGCTAGTTTGTTAGATTAGTGCAATTGTGAGGTAGTTTGAACATCTTTGACATTGTATTTTTGGGGATTGGAATGAAAACTGACCTTTTCCAGTCCTGTAGCCACTGGTGAGTTTTCCAAATTTGCTGGCATGTTGAGTGCAGCACTTTAACAGAATCTTTTTTAGGATTTTAGGTGTCTTAACTAGAATCACCTCCACTGGCTTTGTTTGTTAAGATGCTTCTTAAGGCCATTTGACTTTGCACTCTAGGATGTCTGGCTCTAGATGAATGACCACACCATCGTGATTATCTGGGTCATTAAGATCTTTTCTGTGTAGTTCTTCCATGTATTCTTGCCACTTTTTCTTAATATCTTCTGCTTCTGTTAGGTACATACCATTTCTGTCCTTTATTGTGCCCATCTTTGCATGAGATGTTCCCTGCATCTCTCCAATTTTCTTGGAGAGATCTCTAGTCTTTCCCATTATATTGTTTTCCTCTATGTCTTTGCACTGATCACTTAGAAAGGCTACCTTTCTCTCCTTGCTATTCTTTGGAACTCTGAATTCAGATGGATATATCTTTGCTTTTCTCCTTTGTCTTTCCCTTCTCTTCCTTTCTCAGCTATTTGTAAGGCCTCCTCCTTTCATTTTTTTTTTTCCCTTGGGAATGGTTTTGATCACTGCCTCCTATACACTGTTTTTAACCTCCATCCATAGTTCATCAGGCCCTCTGTCTATCAGATCTAATCCCTTGAATCTATTTGTCACTCCCACTGTATAATTGTAAGGGATTTGATTTAGGTCATAACTGAATGGTCTAGTGGTTTTCCCTACTTTCTTCAATTTAAGTCTGAATTTGGCAATAAGGAGTTCATGATCTGAGCCATATGACTTGTGACTTGTTTTTGCTGACTCTATAGAGCTTCTCCACATTTGGCTGTAATGAAAAATCTGATTTCGGTATTGACCATCTGGTAATGTCCATGTGTAGAGTTGTGTCTTGCATTGTTGGAAGAGGGTGTTTTCTATGACCAGTTCTCTTGGCAAAACTCTGCTTTCCTTTGCCCTGCTTCATTCTGTACTCCAAGGCCAAACTTGCCCGTTACTCCAGGTATCTCTTAACTTCCTGCTTTTGCGTTCCAGTCCACTATTATAAAAAGGGCATCTTTTCTGGTGTTAGTGCTAGAAGATCTTGTAGGTCTTCATAGAACCATGCAACTTCAGCTTCTTCAGCATTAGTCGTTGGGGCATAGACTTGGATTGCTGTGACACTGAAAGATTTGCCTTGGAAACAAATAGAGATCATGTGCCATTTTTGAGACTGCACACAAGTACTGCACTCCAGACTCTTTTTTTTTTTTGACTATGAGAGCTATTCCATAGCTAAAATAAAAGATAAATAGAGTTGTAGGGATTTTGAATCTGACAGAGTCTAACACAAAGACCAAAACAAGTTAACTTTCAAGGAGAAATCTTTAGACATCTTTAGAAATGTTTTTTTTCTAAACTATTTAACACCAACGCCCAAAGTACACATAACACAAAGTGAAAGTGATGTTGCTCAGTCATGTCTGACTCTTTGAGACCCCATGTACTATAACCCATCAGGCTCCTCTGTCCATGGAATTTTCCAGGCAAGAATACTGGAGTGGTTTGTCATTTCCTTTTCCAGAAGACCTTCCCAACCCAGGAGTTGAAATCTGTGTCTCCCGCATTTACTATCTAAGCCACCAGGAAAGTAAGCAAAATAAAAAATTTGACACAATTCACTCCCTGATACATAAAGTAGAAATGCTTATTATTTTGGTAGTTAACAAAGACCGTCAGGAAAATATGCCCCGACCCTTGTTTTCTCATATGTTGTTTACTTTCTCCATCTTTTTGAATCTTGAGAAGAGAAAACTGATTTTAAGAAATCTAAGAAGGAATAAATACCTAGCACTTTCCCAAATCTGTGGTATTAATGAAGGCTTCCTTGAAATATTGATGTAAGTGATATAATGGTACCAAGGGCATCTATTTTAAAACAGTATTTCACAATTACTGCCCTAATCCATATTGACGTCATGACTAAAGACTCTTAATTTCCCTTGGCAAACAGTTTGCTAACCTCCACCCTAGTTACTTCACACTCGCTGGGCCAATAATCTTTCAACCAACCAATACCCCCACACATTCTGGGACCAGATGCCAGGCAACTAGGGATAGGCTCTACATCCTGGAGTTCATATGATTGTTCAATTGGCCAAAGGCAAGAGAACCCCCAAAATAGCTCACCCCACCCTGCTTGCTATGGGTAAGCTGCTCCATCCACCTCCAGCCCTCTGTCCCTGCTCCCCAGATACAAAGTTTCATGTCTCTCTGCATAGCAGCCCCACTCTTTCTGAGTTGCAAGTAACAGGCTTCCATCTTTCCCAGGTCCCTGTGCTGTGTCTTGTCATCAAAAGAACCTCTGAGTCTTATAAAACATGTAGTGATTTCAGCAGAATGGCACAGCATGACTATGGATTCCTGGAGACCTTCTTGGGGGTACTGGTCTAGGCCGATTAATTTGTTCCAGACAATTGCCAAAGTGCCTGGGGTGGCTGGGTGCTTGTTAGTGAGCTTGGCTTGAGGTCACTATACCTGCAGGGGTGAGGGCTATATTTCTCCCCACTCACATTCCCACAGCATATGAATATTTAAAGTGAACAGTGCTCATTGGCTAAACTTGATTATTAATAGTTCTTAGCTAATCAAGGAGGTGTTTGCAACATCATCATCATAACAAATATAACCCAAACATCTAGTAAATTCTAGAATTCATCTAAATATGACTGAAGGTCCCTTCTGTGATTGGTGTTTTCTCCAGGTCAACATCAAACAAAATGGAGCCTTGTTGTGGGCTGGCCCTCAGCTACTCCTCATGCTTCTGTTTGGTTTCCTTCTTCTTCTTTTTTTTTTTTTGTGCTATGTGCTTAGTAGTCATGTCCTACTCTTTGTGAACTTATGGATTGTATACCACCAGGCTCCTCTGTCCATGAGATTTTCCAGGCAAAACACTGGAGTGGATTGCGATTTCCTCCTCTAGGGGATCTTCCCAACCCAGGATGGAATCCGCATCTGCCGTGTCTCCTGCATTGCAAGCAGATTCCTTACCCACTGAGCCATTACAGTGAACCCTTCCTCCTTTTTGCTATCATATAACATGCTTTCTTTAGTGTTTAAGAGAGTCTCCTCTACTATTCAGGTCACTCAAACATCCTGCCTGATAGAGCTCAAACTGATGTCAAGATATCAGAAGGTTGATTTTCATGTAATATTTCACAAGTCATATCTTGACTTAGTTTTGAATCATGGCTGGAAATTCCAGTTCCCTTCACAAGCAGCTTGCTAAGCCCACATCCTAACCCCGCCCCCATCAGACTCCACTCTTAAGGGTCTCTATGCATGTATCTCAGCCTCCTCTCATATTGACCCTGTTCTCTAGAACTATGTACCAGACTCAGGGGCGTCCTCACTGCCCTAGAGCCCCCAGAAGTTATTCTAATGAGCCAATCCACATGGAGCTCTTGAAATTTAGTGATCCCACACCTGCTGCTTGCCTTCCACAGGCCCAGCTTCTGTTACCTGCTTCAAGGTACAAGCCTCAGTGTGACCCATTTGGTCACTTTTTCTCATTTGGAGATTTAAGTAGGTGCAAAGAGTTCTGTTTTTCATCTGTCCTGTGTCATTGTGTTTTGTCCTGCTGTCAATTTTTAAGTCATATAAAACCCTATTTCATAAGGCTTTTCACTTTACTCTCATGAGAATATTAAAGTGATATTTTATCTCATATTTGAAATCATACCAACTGTACATTTCTCCATGTCTTAATATGTAGCTTTTAGCATAAATTCTATGCATAGAACATAACCTCCTTTAATACATATGCATCCTCTCTTACATTAAACCCTTCCTGCTTTCTGCCAATTTTTTAGACTCAAACATTTATTTCTAAAGGAGAGAAAGAAAAGAAGAAAAAGGTAAAAAATGAACACGTGGCCATGCTAATCTGATTTTAAAGCCAGAATTTTATAAGGATTTATTATTCCACATCTTGTGAGAGATTTAATCTTGTAACAGTTCAGATCTGCAAATGTGAAAAGGCATGTAAAAAGTGAACGTGAAAGTCGCTCAGCCATGTCCGATTCTTTGTGACCCAAGGACTATACAGTCCCTGGGATTCTCCAGGCCAGATACTGGACTGGGTAGCCTTTCCCTTCTCCAGGGGAATCTTAATTCTTTATTGTCTTTGTCATATTTACCTTAAAAATATGTTCTTTTCCCACTTGGCATAATAGTCAAGTCTTTTATCTGTGAGATGCTGTATTTATTTAAAAAGGATGAGGGTTTTTCTTTTCAAAAGGTCTGGTAAAGCTATCCTTGTGGAGTAAAACTTAAGTTTTACTTGAGAAAAGTTTCCAACCTTTCCTTTCTTTTTTATTTATTGGAGGCTAATTAATTTACAATATTATATTGGTTGGTTTTGCCATACATTGACATGAATCTGCCCCGGGTGTACATGAGTTCCCCTTCCTGAACCCCTCTCCCACCTCCCTCCTCCCCTTATCTTCCCTCTGGGTCATCCCCGCACACCAGCCCTGAGCATCCTGTAACATGCATCGACCCTGAACTGGTGATTCGTTTCACATATGATAATATACATGCTTCAATGCCATTCTCCCAAATCATCCCACCCTCACCATCTCCCACAGAGTCCCAAAGACTGTTCTATACATCTGTGTCTCTTTTACTGTCTCGTATACAGGGTTATCATTTGCATCTTTCTAAATTCCATATATATGCGTTAGTATACTGTATTGGTGTTTTTCTTTCTGGCTTACTTCACTCTGTATAATAGGCTCCAGTTTCATCCCCCTCATTAGAACTGATTCAAATGTATTCTTTTTAATGGCTGAGTAATACTCCATTGTGTATATGTACCAAAGCTTTCTTATCCATTCGTCTGCAGATGGACGTCTAGGTTGCTTTCATGTCCTGGCTATTATAAACAGTGCTGCAATGAATATTGGAGTACACGTGTCTCTTTCAATTCTGGTTTCCTCGGTGTGTATGCCCAGGAGTGCGATTGCTGAATCATATGGCAGTTCTATTTCCAGTTTTTTAAGAAATCTCCACACTGTTCTCCATAGTGGCTGTACTAGTTTGCATTATGGTTCGCTTTTCTCCACATCCCCTCCAGCATTTATTGCATGTAGACTTTTGGATAGTAGCCATTCTGACTGGTGTGAAATGGTCTCTCATTGTGGTTTTGATTTGCATTTCTCTGATTATGAGGGATGTTGAGCATTTTTTCATGTGTTTGTTAGCCATCTGTCTGTCTTCTTTGGAGAAACGTCTCTTTAATTCTTTGGCCCATTTTTTTATTGGGTCGTTTATTTTTCTGGAATTGAGTTGCATGAGTTGCTTGTATATTTTTGAAATTAACCCTTTATCAGTTGCTTCATTTGCTATTATTTTCTCCCTTTCTGAAGGCTGTCTTTTCACCTTGCTTAGAGTTTCCTTTGCTGTGCAGAAGCTTTTGATTTTAATTAGGTCCCATTTGTTTATTTTTGCTTTTATTTCCAATATTCTGAGAGGTGGGTCATGGAGGATCCTGCTGTGACTTATGTCGGAGAGTGTTTTGTCTATGTTCTCCTCTAGGAGTTTTATAGTTTCTGGTCTTACATTTAGATCTTTAATCCATTTTGAGTTTATTTTTGTGATGGTATTAGGAAGTGTTCTAGTTTCACTCTTTTACAAGTGGTTGACCAGTTTTCCCAGCACCACTTGTTAAAGAGACTGTCTTTTCTCCATTTTATATCCTTACCTTCTTTGTCAAAGATAAGGTGTCCATAGGTGCGTGGATTTATCTCTGGGCTTTCTATTTTGTTCCATTGATCTATATTTCTGTCTTTATGCCAGTACGATACTGACTTGATGACTGTGGCTTTGTAATAGAGCCTGAAGTCCGGCAGGGTGATTTCCCCAGTTCCATTCTTCCTCAAGATTGCTTTGGCTTTTCGAGGTTTTTTATATTTCCATACAAATTGTGAGATTATTTGTTCTAGCTCTGTGAAAAACATCGTTGGTAGCTTGATAGGCATTGCATTGAATGTATAAATTACTTTGGGTAGTATACTCATTTTCACAATATTTATTCTTTCAATCCATGAACATGGTATATTTCTCCATCTATTAGTGTCCTCTCTGATTTCTTTCACCAGTGTTTTATAGTTTTCTATGTACAGGTCTTTTGTTTCTTTAGGTAGATATATTCCTAAGTATTTTATTCTTTTCGTTGCAACAGTGAATGGAAAAGTTTCCTTAATTTCTCTTTCTATTTTCTCATTATTATTGTATAGGAATGCAAGGGATTTCTGTGTGTTGATTTTATATCCTGCAACTTTACTGTATTCATTGATTAGCTCTAGTAGTTTTCTGGTAGAGTCTTTAGGGTTTTCTGTGTAGAGGATCATGTCATCAGTGAACAGTGAAAGTTTTACTTCTTCTTTTCCAATTTGGATTCCTTTTATGTCTTTTTCTGCTCTGATTGCTGTGGCCAAAACTTCCAGAACTATGTTGGATAGTAGTGGTGAGAGTGGGCACCCTTGTCTTGTTCCTGACTTTAGGGGAAACGCTTTCAGTTTTTCACCATTGAGGATAATGTTTGCTGTGGGTTTGTCATATATAGCTTTTATTATGTTGAGATATGTTCCTTCTACTCCTACTTTCTGGAGGGTTTTTTAATCATAAATGGATGTTGAATTTTGTCGAAGACTTTCTCTGTAGCTATTGAGATAATCATATGATTTTTATTTTTCAGTTTGTTAATGTGGTGTATTACATTGATTGATTTGTGGATATTGAAGAATCCTTGCATTCCTGGGATAAAGCCCACTTGGTCATGATGTATGATCTTCTTAATGTGTTGTTGGATTCTGATTGCTAGAATTTTGTTAAGGATTTTTGCATCTATGTTCATCAGTGATATTGGCCTGTAGTTTTCTTTTTTTGTGGGATCTTTACGAGGTTTTGGGATTAGGGTGATGGTGGCCTCATAGAATGAGTTTGGAAGTTTCCTTTCCTCAGCAATTTTCTGGAAGAGTTTGAGTAGAATAGGTGTTAGCTCTTCTCTAAATTTTTGGTAGAATTCAGCTGTGAAGCCATCTGGACCTGGGCTTTTGTTTGCTGGAAGATTTTTGATTACCGCTTCTATGTCCATGCTTGTGATGTGTCTGTTAAGATTTTCTATTTCTTCCTGGTTCAGTTTTGGAAAGTTGTACTCTTCTAAGAATTTGTCCATTTCTTGCAAGTTGTCCATTTTATTGCCATATAATTGCTGATAGTATTCTCTAATAATCCTTTGTATTTCTGTGTTGTCGGTTGTGATCTCTCCATTTTCATTTCTAATTTTATAGATTTGGTTTTTCTCCCTTTGTTTCTTGATGACTCTGGGTAGTGGTTTGTCAATTTTATTTACCTTCTCAAAGAACCAGCTTTTGGCTTTGTTGATTTTTGCTATGGCCTCTTTTGTTTCTTTTGCATTTATTTCTGCCCTAATTTTTACAATTTCTTTCCTTATACTAACCCTGGGGTTCTTCATTTCTTCCTTTTCTAGTTTCTTTAGGTGTTCAGTTCAGTTCAGTTCAGTCGCTCAGTCATGTCCGACTCTCTGCGACCCCATGAATCACAGCACGCCAGGCCTCCCTTCCCATCACCAACTCCCGGAGTTCACTCAAACTCGTGTCCACAGAGTCAGTGATGCCATCCAGCCATCTCATTCTCGGTCTTCCCCTTCTCCTCCCAACCCCAACCTTTCCCAACATCAGAGTCTTTTCCAGTGATTCAACTCGTCACATGAGGTGGCCAAAGTTAGGAGTTTCAGCTTTAGCATCAGTCCCTCCAATGAACACCCAGGATTGATCTCCTTTAGAATGGACTGGTTGGATCTCCTTGCAGTATAAGGGACTCTCAAGAGTCTTCTCCAACACCACAGTTCAAAAGCATCGATTCTTCGGCGATCAGCTTTCTTCACGATCCAACTCTCACACCCATATATGACCACGAGTTGACTTTTTTCTTGTTTTTTGAGGTGTGCCTGTATTGCTATGAACCTTCCCCTTAGCACTGCTTTTACAGTGTCCCAGAGGTTTTGGGCTGTTGTGTTTTCATTTTCATTCATTTCTATGCATATTTTGATTTCTCTTCTGATTTGTTCGTTATTCAGCAGCGTGTTGTTCAGTCTCCATATGTTGTCATTTTTAATAGTTTTTCTTCCGTAATTGAGATCTAATCTTACTGCATTGTGGTCAGAAAAGATGCTTGGAATGATTTCAACTTTTTTGAATTTACCAAGGCTAGATTTATGGCCCAGAATGTGATCTATCCTGGAAAAGGTTCCATGTGCACTTGAGAAAAAGGTGAAATTCATTGTTTTGGGGTGAAATGTCCTATAGAGATCTATTAGGTTTAACTTGTCTATTGTATGATTTAAAGTTTGTGTTTCCTTGTTAATTTTCTGTTTAGTTGATCTATCCATAGGTGTGAGTATTAAAATCTCTCACTATTATTGCGTTGTTAATTTCCCCTTTCATACTTGTTAGTAAATCTCTTACATATTGCGGTGCTCCTGTGTTGGGTGCATAAACAGTTGTAATTGTTATATCTTCTTCTTGGATTGATCCTTTGATCATTATGTAGTTTCCTTCTTTGTCTCTTTTCACAGCCTTGTTTTAAAGTCTATTTTATCTGATATGAGTATTGCTACTCCTGCTTTCTTTTGGTCTCTATTTGCTTGGAATATCGTTTTCCAGCCCTTCACTTTCAGTCTGTTTGTGTCCCTCGTTTTGAGGTGGTCTCTTGTAGACAACATATATGGGGGTCTTGTTTTTGTATCCATTCAGCCAGCCTTTGTCTTTTGGTTGGGGCATTCGACCCATTTACGTTTAAGGTAATTATTGATAAGTATGATCCCATTGCCATTTTCTCTGTTGTTTTGGGTTCGAGTTTATATACCCTTTCTGTGTTTCCGGTCTAGAGAAAATCCTTTAGCATTTGTTGGAGAGCTGGTTTGGTAATGCTGAATTCTCTCAGCTTTTGCTTGTCTGTAAAGCTTTTGATTTCTTCTTCATATTTGAATGAGATCCTTGCTGCGTACAGTAATCTGGGCTGTAGGTTATTTTCTTTCATCACTTTAAGTATGTCTTGCCATTCCTTCCTGGCCTGAAGAGTTTCTGTTGAAAGATCAGCTGTTATCCTTATGGGAATTCCCTTGTGTGTTATTTGTTGCTTTTCCCTTGCTGTTTTTAATATTTCTTCTTTGTGTTTGATCTTTGTTAATTTGATTAATATGTGTCTTGGAGTATTTCTCCTTTGGTTTATCCTGTTGGGGACTCTCTGGGTTTCTTGGACTTGGGTGATTATTTCTTTCCCCATTTTAGGGATGTTTTCAACTATTATCTCCTCAAGTATTCTCTCATGGTCTTTCCTTTTATCTTCTTCTTCTGGGACTCCTATGATTCGAATGTTGGAGCGTTTAACATTGTCCCAGAGGTCTCTAATGTTGTCATCATTTCTTTGATTCGTTTTTCTTTTTTCCTCTCTGTTTCATTTATTTCTACAATTCTATCTTCTAGCTCGCTTATCCTGTCTTCTGCCTCTGTTATTCTACTGTTTGTTCCTTCTAGAGTGTTTCTGATCTCATCTATTGCATTATTCATTGTATATTGACTCTTTTTTATTTCCTCTAAATCCTTATTAAACCTTTCTTGCATCTTCTCAATCCTTTTCTCCAGGTTATTTATCTGTAACTCCATTTTACTTTCAAGATTTTGAATCATTTTCACCATCAAAATTCGAAATTCTTTATCAGGTAGATTCCCTATATCTTCCTCTTTTGTTTGGGTTGGTGGGCATTTATCTTGTTCCTTTACTTGCTGGGTATTTCTCTGCCTCTTCATCTTGCTTATATTGCTTTGCTTGGGGTGGCCTTTCCCTCTTCTGGCAGTTTGTGGAGTTCTCTTTATTATGTAGCTTCCTCGCTGTGTGTGGGGTTGGACGGGTGACTTGTCAAGGTTCTCTGGTTAGGGAAGCTTGTGTCGGTGTTCTGGTGGGTGGAGCTGGATTTCTTCTCTCTGGAGTGTAATGAAGTGTCCAGTAATGAGTTATGAGATGTCAGTGGGTTTGGAGTGACTTTGGGCAGCCTGTATATTGAAACTCAGGGCTATTTTCCTGTGTTGCTGGAGAATTTGCGTGGTATGTCTTGCTCTGGAACTTGTTGACCCTTGGTTTTAGTGTAGGTATGAAGGCGTTTGATGAGCTCCTATCGATTAATGTTCCCTGGAGTCAGGAGTTCTCTGGTGTTCTCAGGATTCGGGCTTAAGCCTCTTGCCTCTAGTTTTCGGTCTTATTCTTGGAGTAGCCTCTAGACTTCTCTATCCATCATTTCCAAGGTGGTTCCCTCTGTTGTAGCTTCTGTTTGCTGGTCTCTTTAGTGTCTAATTTCTGCCCTGACACTAGGGAGAGTTGGTGGACACTTTTTAAGGGTCAGTAGTTCAGTCCTGTTCTGGGAAGGGAGGAACGCTGCAGACAAATATCTCTCGTGTCTGTGGGGAGTGCTCGCAGTGTCTCGGCCATAATGGGTTTGTCCCCGCTCACACAGTGTGTGTGCTGTCCCAGTCTACACTGCACAGGCTCTAGGTTGCTCTGCTGGGAACTGTCCAAGGCTGGCGCTGGTTTGTATGTACTTCCCAGGTCTGAGTGTCTCAAGTTCATTTCCTCGGGTACTCCACAAAGGCACAGGCTTGGTTGGGCCTGCGTTTTGTGCCTTCCCCGGTCCGAGCAGCTCAGGTGACCAGGTGTTTGGTGAGCGCGGTCACTGCAACTTATCATCTCCCCAGTCCCTGCCACTCGGTTTTCTGGGTTTACTACTGGCACATCTTCTCAGGCTGATATCGACCGGCCCAAGCCCAAGAAGTCTTGATTAGCAATGATGCCTGCCTGCAGTTTGTATCGGATGCCTTTCTGGGGCCCCGGTTGCCCCCTCCGGCTCTGGCTGCCCTCCCTGCCTGTCTCCGCGGGGTATGGGGGATGGGCAGACCGCAGCCGGCTCGCTCTGCTCAGTCCTTTGTTCTGTGAGCCAACCTTTTCTATAAACAGAGCCAAGTTTGCCTAGGATGGAGTTTACTCAATAATCAAGGTTTATCTCTTTTTAGCAGACTTCAGAATTACTTGAAATGGCAACCCAATCCAGTGTTCTTGCCTGGAGAATCCCAGAGACAGGGGAGCCTGGTGGGCTGCCCTCTCTGGGATCACACAGAGTCGGACACGACTGAAGTGACTTAGCAGCAGCAACTTAGCAGCAGCTGCAGCATATGGAGTAGTTAGGAGCTTCATTCCTGCAGATCTTAACCCAGTTATTATATCATCCTTCAAAGCACCCCAGTTAAAACTCTGCCAGTAATATAAAATGAATTTCTAAAAATACTTTATAGATGAAAAACTTTATATCCTTTGGGCATAGGCTTAGAAAAAAGTTCCTTTAGCATTTCAAAATTTTCAATTCACATTTTTAATAATCTTAATATCAGAATCACACAAATGTCCAGTGCCCTTTCTCTCAAATATCACTTCCAATGGTGAGATAGTTTCATGACACTAAAACAGTGGCCTCGGTTAATAAAAAACAAAACAAAACCTGATCATTTTTTAAAAAAACTTTAAAATATTTACTTATGTTCATTTTCTATTTATTAATGGATCTTTGGTCAAATCTCCAGTTGATAGAATTTTAGTGTGTTCTGTAGGTTTAGTATCTTTAATTTATTAATGAATAATTCCTATAAACATATACAGCATAACAAATAATGTCAGAATTATTGATAAACTAGACATATTGGCTTGTTTTCTTTATTCTCTAGAATACCTCTATAGGAAAAAAAGTCATGTATAGATGTTTTGACTTGGTAAGAATCACAGTCTTTAGTTGAAATTTGAGACATGATTTGCACATGTATTTAACAGTTATATTTTGAGATCAGTCAACCACTCTTTCCAGAGTTACCTGATTTATAATTTCTGAACCAGAAGTCATGCTGCCTTGTGAAGTTTATGAGCAATACTTTGAAATTTAGTTGATATAATTTACCAAGTACAAATGCTAAATAATAATAAGTGAAAGTGTTGTGAAGATGCCCTGATATGAAAACCTGTATTTTTAAAATGAAAAATAAGGAAAAAAATTTAATATGTTGATGGTAGTGAACTATTTACTCCTCAAAAGGATATATATGTCTTTAATATATAGATTCTTCTTTATATATTTACATATAAAAATTTCATACATATGTAATCGATGGACATGAGTTTGAGTGAACTCTGGGAATTGGTGATGGACAGGGAGGCCTGGCGTGCTGTGATTCATGGGGTCACAAAGAGTTGGACACAATTGAGTGACTGAACTGAACTGAATCATACATATGTTCTTATTTATTTGCATTTAATTTCAGAAAACAACAGTAGTATTTTTAGCATTTGTTACCATCACTATGGAAATGAGTAATTGCTTTTATATATTTTTCCAATAAAAATTATGAGTTAGCTATTTGGTTACTAGGAAACAGTGAATTAGAGAAAATAAGCAAATTCTTCAGGACTAGAGAAATAACATTTTTGAGCTAACAATCAAAAATTTCTGTCAAAGTCTGTGTTCTAATGACTGGTATTACTAAAACAAGTGAAACTCACTGTCCTGTGTTGCTGAATACAAATTGGTATTAAAACATTTGTTGAAAGTCTATAAAGCTTGAGATTTTTCTCTCTACTTTCAGGAAAAGAACAAACATTTAGCTGGACTTGTATGTAAGAGAAAGACTGTTTTTATCAAAGATAGGTGTTTTCTAAGATTAGTTTTAAGAAGCATTAAAAATGTAAATTTCACGTGAATTTATCCACTTATGTAAATCCTGGTACATAAAAGTCATATAAAATAAAGCTATTTGTCAACTCTTTAACATCAATATATTTGTGTGTATTGGTACTGTATAAGGGAGAGACTCTTGTTTCAAGCAATATTTTGTAAACATGAGACAAACTTTTGAAAAAGATGCAGCATTTAAAATATTTTGCTCCCTACCAAACCTTGTATTTCTACATTCTTATTTGTCATTTAATACATACATCCTCATCATAAAAGCTACTGCATGGCCCTTCAAAGTAGATCATCTGTTTTTTTCACCATATAAACATGAATTTGAAGTTAGGCAGTAATTAACTGAAATCAGAGGATCATAACAGATTTACTCATCTTGAAAAGATGAAAAATTCTTGACATAAATTTCTTGCCCATTAATAGGCTGCCCAATGTGTTAGGTAGGATTCTGTTTCTTGTGATGCCAAGAGATTTGAGATCTGATAGTAAAACCTTTGGTGAGTGTCTGAATAATTAAACCATGTTGGAGGAAGCTGCAAAACTTTCTTTCTTATTCACCCTGGAGAGAGGATTACCTCTGCCTAATCACTTATTTATATGAGTGGGGTGAGAACTGTGCGTGTGTTTATACTGTGTTGGAGGGAAGATACACTGCACTGATTCATCAGATGATTACTTTTCCTGAACCAACAGTCTAGAGACCAAGCTGAAGCACTTCTGTGGTCACATTTCTCTTCCCACTCATGTGTACACACAGCTCTCATGGCCCTGAACTGTGGGTTGAAAATTCTAGAACTCTCTTAAGCAAAGACACCCCATTTGGTGGTCACTGTCTTCTGGTGTCTCTAGCTCTTCAGGACCCTTGCTGGGGTCTCCTTTCCTCGTATGTCACTTGCTTTAGAAACCACGTAAAGAACCATTATTTTCTATAAACACTGTCCCAAGTACAGAAATAATTTTTTTCTCTCTCTCATCAGAATCTGCATGTACGTGGAGTCTGAAGAATTAGATAGAATTGTCCCTTCACATAGAAAAGGCCATGTCACTCTTCCTAAATTTGAGACTTTAGGGTTTCCTGGTGTCTGGGACTCCTCTGGGATATGAATGCCATTGTACAGCAAGGCACACTGAATGCCTCTTTCCAGTGTGATGAGAGGCAGAGGAGGAAGGTTCCCTGTGGTCCTGAGACCTATTTCTCCCTTTACCAGAAACACTCTGAAATAGAACATGCACTGCAGGCCTTCTGGTGAGCACTAATAGAATTTACTAGTAAAACAGATAATTCAGGTAATGCAGAATCAGTAAAACGTTTTAGCAGGATATACACAGTAAGGGAGTTTCAAATATGTATCTATGGGCATACATAGCTCACTAGAAAATTTTACATAAGCTGTGCAGTACATGGAGTAGAAAGGAAAGATTTTCCATTTTTGTTATGACTCTCTTCATATATATGCTAGAGTTCTCTGGAGAAACAGAATCCAAAGAATGGATGACGACATATGTATGTGTGTGTGTGTATAATTTTATAAATTATATGTAAATCCTATATAAACTGTGGAAAATTCTGAAAGAGATGGGAATACCAGACCACCTGACCTGCCTCTTGAGAAACCTGTATGCAGGTCAGGAAGCAACAGTCAGAACTGTACATGGAACGACAGACTGGTTCCAAATAGGAAAAGGAGTGCGTCAAGGCTGTATATTGTCACCCTGCTTATTTAACTTATATGCAGAGTACATCATGAGGAACGCTGGGCTGGAAAAACCACAACCTAGAATCAAGATTGCTGGGAGAAATATCAATAACCTCAGATATGCAGATGACACTACCCTTATGGCAGAAAGTGAAGAGGAACTCAAAGGCCTCTTGATAAAAGTGAAAGAGGAGAGTGAAAAGGTTGGCTTGAAGCTCAACACTCAGAAAACAAAGATCATGGCATCTGGTCCCATCACTTCATGGGAAATAGATGGAAAAACAGTGGAAACAGTGTCAGACTTTATTTTTTGGGGCTCCAAAATCACTGCAGATGCTGATTGCAGCCAGGAAATTAAAAGACACTTACTCCTTGGAAGGAAAGTTATGACCAACCTTGATAGTATATTAAAAAGCAGAGACATTACTTTGCCAACCATGGTCCGTCTAGTCAAGGCAATGGTTTTTCCGGTGGTCATGTATGGATGTGAGAGTTGGACTGTGAAGAAAGCTGATCGCCGAATTGATGCTTTTGAACTGTGGTGCTGGAGAAGACTCTTGAGAGTCCCTTGGACTGCAAGGAGATCCAACCAGTCCATTCTAAGGGCGATTGATCCTGGGTGTTCACTGGAAGGACTGGTGCTAAAGCTGAAACTCCAATACTTTGGCCACCTCATGCGATGAGTTGACTCACTGGAAAAGACTCTGATGCTGGGAAAGGTTGGGGGCGGGAGGAGAAGGGGACGACGGAGAATGAGATGGCTGGATGGCATCACCGACTCTGTGGACATGAGTTTGAGTGAACTCCAGGAGTTGGTGATGGATAGGGAGGACTGGCATGCTGTGATTCATGGGGTCATGGAGAGTCGGACACGACTGAGCGACTGAACTGAACTGAACTGATATTACATACAAAATTAATATATGTGTAGAATGTATAATTTATAAAATTGTATAAATTATATCATTGACAAAATTTATACATTAAATTAATTATATAAATTAAATATATTTGTTTTATTTTCTCTTTTCTTTCATTTTGGGGTTAAAAGAAAAAAAATTTTCTCTCTTAGGAAGAAGTGAACAGAAAAAAAATATGTGTATGTTTAATTAAGAATGACCATATATTTATTATAGGAAACTGGCTCATGCAGTTATGGAGGCTGAGAATTCCAAGGTCTTCAGTTGGTGGAGACCCAGAACTGACAGGGCGGTTCCAGACCAAAGGCCTGAGAACAAAGAGAACCGAGGGTGTAGCTGTCATCCAAGTCAGAAAGAAATTGATGTCCCAGATCAAGGAAGTCAGGCAGGAGGAGTTCCCTGTTACTTGTAAGAAAGTCAGTTGTTCTATTTGAGCAACAACTTCGACTGATTGGATAAGGTCCACCCGCATTAGGAAGGATAATCTTCTTTCCTCAGTCTATAGATTCAAATGTTAATTTCATCCATGAACACCCTCACAGATAAATCCAGAATAATGTTTGAGCAAACATCTGAGTACCCTTGTGCACATGACACATGAAATTAACCACCAGAATACCCTTCAAGTATCTTTCATTTCTACATGTATCACTTAAAACCTTACAGGTTAAATTTGAAACAGAGAACATCCACTACAGGGAGAACGGAACAGTGTGCTTTGCTGATAATCTCAGGTGTCTCTGTCTCTTGCCTGTGCCTTGTGACTGCCAGTATCCTTTGCATTATCAGTAGGATTTAGGACTGTTTAAGAATCTCTGGTTTCTATAAGCCTGATGTGGCAGCTTGACACTTTATGTTCTCTGGAATAATTACAACTACTCCACATAAAACTCCTTAGTGTGTCTATAGTTTAATAAAATACATTTTACAGGAAATGTAACAGAGACTTTATAATAGAAAAGTAAAACTAAAAGGTCATTCTGACTCCTCCCTACTCTAATTGTGCAGGTAAGTCTCTAAAGCAATTCTGTTCGCATCCCAAGAGCTTTGCAATTTCATCATTTTTTGCAACTCTTGGTACTTGGCAAAAGAGCATTCCTCCCACTTGAAAGTTTCTCTGTTGGCCCAGGAACTCAGCCTACTTATTCCTTCAATGCTTTCTCACACCCTCTTTTCTCTAACTGTGAACTACCCTGTTCTGGGTTTTTAGCAAATTTCTCTTTTTACTCTGTTACTGAGAGAGAAAAGTCTTTTTTCTTTTATTTCTAGAATAAAATAAGAAACAGAAAATAAAGCCTTTTGCAGCAATGAAGACCCAGTGCAGCCAAAAAATAAAAATAAAAAATAAATCAGCCTTAAAAAAAAAAAAATGGTATAACTGCCAGGAGTCATTGCACACCCTCGCTGAACCAAGGGGTTGTTTTCCATCTGAAACTTTTTGTGTTTGGTTGAAATCCACAACTCAATATATCAATATCGCTGAGAAAATAGAGTTAAAGATCACATTTTAAAATCTGTCTTTTTGTAAAGCTTTTGAACTGAATGTATATAGCTTGAAATTTAATGTCTTTAATATTTGCATTCTTCTTTGTTTAGTTTTCACAAGAAGTAAACTGTTTAATGTCTAGTTAAAAAAAAAAGAAAATAAATAAAATATATTTAAATGGATCCATCTAGAAGAGTGTAGGGCATCTTATGTGGTAGCAGTTTGACACCAAGGCTATCAAGAAAGATAAAAACAAACTTCTGTAGAACTGACATGCTTGGAAATACCAGGGAAGTAAATGAATTTGAAGACATTAAAGATTAGATTCCAACACTTACTGAATCAGTGTTAAATGATCTCTGACATGCTTGATCTCCCAAAAATATCTGCAAACTTTCAACTATTAGAGAACATGTGGTTGTTGCGGGGAAAGGCTGTGTTCCTGTGGAGACTGCACGGACAATGCTATTAGCATCAAGTTCTGGAGAAAGGTGTTTTGGCTAAAGACATTGGTTTAACCAACTATTAATTTTGCACCCTGGGCTTTTTTTTTCTGTTTTTTTTTTTTTTTTTCTTTTTGCAGTTTTGTGCCTCAATGCCACCATTTGCTTAATGGAAGTAGGGACACTGTCTGTCTCATACTGCAGAGACAGATATTAAATATGTTCATAGTAAGTCAGAGAAATACCTAGCACATTAGCATTTGTCCATCAAATAAGTAAACAAAGGACAGGAGCATTTTAGCATCATTGCAGCTTTGCTCTCAGTCTTTTCAATCCCTCTGCCTTTTGGTGGAATCTTACTCAGAATGAGCAAGACTTCTTTGTGTTATTCCAAGGTGATCTTTAAGCAAAGCTGTTGGTACCAAGAGGAGGAACACATGGGGAATCTGAGTTTATATCCACAGACAGGGAGGCACATACTCCAGACAACAAGGAAGAAGTCCTCCAAACAGAGTCTCCTACACAGCACATTTCTGTCAGGATGGCAGCACCTGAATCCAAACAGGACTGAATCACAGGCCTGTGCCTAACAGGAATTTTCAAAATCACATGAGGAAAATAACTCGATGAAAAAATGGGCCATCACGCAACATAGCCAAAAAGGATGGTTCACTTTGTCAATATTCAATCAAGCCACTGAATCCTCATTTTATGTTGGTAAATTCTGAGATATACCATGTAGACCAAAAAAAAAAAAAACAAAAGCAGATTTAATTTGAAAATTATTATTTTAAGGATCCCCATTGAAGCAGAAACTTAAAGATATAGTTAAAATTAAAAAGGATTTAGGGCTTTGAGGGGAGGCAATTCAACAATCAGAAACACATTGCAATGGAAAATTATAAGATAGATAATGAAGCATAAATAAAAATAAATATATTTATAAATATAAATAAATAAAATAAACAAATATAAAAATAAATGTAAATAAAAAACATAAATTAAAAAAATAAGATGGATAATAAAACATCAATTAAAGTGGCTTTTTATCATCACAATGTACTGACAATTTTAGACTATATCAATGCTAAAAGAGTTCCCCCATCCCATAAAGTCTTCTCTTGGTCTAAATTCTAAATAATTTAGCCACATGTGTAAAGGGCTACATGCATTTGCTTTGATAGTAAGATCCTAACAGTGTTGAAATAACCAAACATTTTTTTTGGCTGGAACTTATGTATTCAATCTCTGTACACTTAAAAAACCCCTGTATTTAAATTAAAAAAGTAAAAGTAAGTAGCTCAGTCGTGTCCGACTCTTTGTGACCCCTTGGATTGTAGCCTACCAGGCTCCTCCCTTTATGGGATTCTCCAGGCAAGAATACTGGAGTGGGTTGCCATTTCCTTCTCCATGTATTTAAATAGTAGATTTGAAATAAATAATAAGGAAGAAGCAGAACTTTAATTCTACCCATCTTTGTGTAGAAAGTTCTCTGAAGCATGTGGAATTCTCTGTTCTTGGAAGCATTTCTTCATGGATCTCCCCCTTCTGTCTTTAAAAATGCACATTAATGTAGTGAAAAGTAAATTAATTGCTTTTCAAAAAGTTTTTATTTTATTTACTGGCATATACACACATATGAGATCAGTCCTAGGTGTTCATCGGAAGGACTGATGTTAAAGCTGAAACTCCAATACTTTGGCTACCTCATGTGAAGAGTTGACTCATTGGAAAAGACCCTAATGCTGGGAAGGATTGGGGGCAGGAAGAGAAGGGGACGACAGAGGATGAGATGGCTGGATGGCATCACCGACTCGATGGACATGGGTTTGGGTAGACTCCGGGAGTTGGTGATGGACAGGGAGGCCTGGTGTGCTGCGATTCATGGGGTGGCAAAGAGTCAGACACAACTGAGCAACTGAACTGAACTGAACTGAACACAAATTTCAAGAAAAGGAAATTTTATTTCTGTACTTCTTTAATAATAAAGATAATTATTTACTTTATTTCATGAGTAGCTTGCTAGGGCTGCCATAATAAAATACTGCAGACTGGTTGGCTTAAATTTTGTTTGTTTGTTTGTTTGTTCTTTTTCTTGAGTTCTGGAGGCTAGAAGTTCAAGTTCAGTCTGATGGCAGATTTAATTTCTCGTAAGGACCCTTCTCTCTTTGACTTACTGATGAGTGCCTTTTCACTGTATCCTCACATGGCTGCCCCTTTGTCTGTGGGTCTGTGTACTAGACTCTTCTTAGAAGAACACTGGCCAATTGGAATGGAGTCCACCCATATGACCTCATTTGTCTTGAATCACCTCTTTAAAGGCTCTTTCTCCATTTAAAATCAGATTCTGAAGTGCTGGGGGTTAGAGTTGAACATATGCAATTGAGGGGAGAAGGGTCAGCACAAAATAGAAGGGGTATTAGTAATAATAATGAAAATGATCCAATCCACTTGTAATATTGCTAAGCCCACCATCAATAGGTGTCAAAGAGTATTTATAACAGTCTATTTTTTTAAGAAAGAATCTTTCATCAGCACTAATTTTCCAGTCAATGTGTCTTTAATATTGTGCCATGACAAGGCAAAATTATGTTTGCTCTAGTGAGGAGTTGGTGCATCAAAGTGCCAGGGTGCTTGTGTGGGAGAATGTTTATCTCCATGAGGACAAGAATGACCCTAGTGAGGAGCCAAGACTGGAAACCAAGTGCCCTCTTCCAAGTCATAATCATGGCAAACTAATTTCTCATGCCCTAGTTTTCTCATTGGCAAATGAAAGTTCATTCATTCAGCAAAAAATGAGTAACAGCGAACTACATGCCAGGCACTGTTCTAGAGGTTTGGGGTCTAACAATGTGTTAAACAGAGATCTTTGCTCTCATGAAATATTAGAATGTCAGTTAAGTGCTGAGGAAAGCAAAAAAGAAAAGCGAGATAAGAGAAGAGGATGGAAGGGAAGCAACTTCAAACAAAGCCAGCAGTGTAAGTGTTAACAAGGAAGTGAAATTAACAAACCGAATAGTAGAGAGATGTGCAGGTGTGAGCCACATGAAAAAGGGGTCTGCCCAGCTCTCTCAGAAATAATAAGGCACTTATAGACTATGTGGCTCTGTTTTTTTTCATCCTCCAATTATTCTAATGGGTAAGAGAAGAAGCATGTGCATGGGTTGATCAGTTAATTAATTGTGTGGATGTGTCACAGGAGTTGTAGAATCAAAGGATCAATTGGAGAATTACTAAATAGGTTATTGCTAATTTCATTTTCTAAAATGTCATGCTTAATAGAGTTAGCACAGTGTATAGAAATGAAATAAAAGAACATAAGTGAGTTATTGCTCTAGGAAAATGTGCATGTTTATTTTTCTTCTCAAAGCACACCTATTCTCATATGTTCAGGTATGGAAAATATGTAGTAGATGATGGAGAATATGCACACATTCCAGAGACCACACGGGCATGTGCTAAATATCAATTTACTGTACTTTTTAGCAAAGAGATCTGTAATTAGAAACAGATGAGAAAGGTGCTAAATTGTTTTAGGAATCATTCTAAGGTTCACTGAACTGAAAAGAAAAAAAATATCATTTTGAGCCAACAAATAAGTCTCTGAATTTTTTTAAACTAAAACTCCACTTTTCAGTATGAATTATGCATTGCCTACAGGGCTTCTTTTAATATGTGGTGAATTTGTTTCTTCTGGACATTTCCATAAGACCTTTTCCAAATGAAAGATTCTCTGCTTTTCAAAGAAAAATGCGTGCATTAGAAATTATCCACTAAATATTTCACCAGAGAAGGAATTTAAGCATAAAGTATATTAGTTACGAGAAATCACATATTGTATTTTGAACTCAGAGCATTTATCAACTAGGATTATGAAACATTTCTATTGAATAGTTTTTGTGTATGTAGCAAATCATCAGAAGTGCATATAATAGAGTCTGTAAAAGAACTCATTTTTTTATGTCAGCAGCAAATGGATGTGAAGGAAAAAGAGTAATTACCATGATTCACAGTTTTTATTAATTACACAGATAGTATGTAAATATTCTAGTATTTAGTGGAATTATTTGGAATTTCTAATAATTCTGATATGCAGATGACACCACCCTTATGGCAGAAAGTGAAGAGGAACTAAAAAGCCTCTTGAGGAAAGCGAAAGAGGAGAGTGAAAAGGTTGGCTTGAAGCTCAACATTCAGAAAACAAAGATCATGGCCTCTGGTCCCATCACTTCACGGGAAATAGATGGGGAAACAGTGTCAGACTTTATTTTTCTGGGCTCCAAAATCACTGTGGATGGTGATTGCAGCCATGAAATTAAAAGACGCTTACTCCTTGGAAGGAAAGTTATGACCAACCTTGATAGTATATTAAAAAGCAGAGACATTACTTTGCCAACCAAGGTCGGTCTAGTCAAGGCTATGGTTTTTCCCGTGGTCATGTATGGATGTGAGAGTCGGACTGTGAAGAAAGTTGATCGCCAAAGAATTGATGCTTTTGAACTGTGGTGTTGGAGAAGACTCTTGAGAGTCCCTTGGACTGCAAGGAGATCCAACCAGTCCATTCTAAAGGAGATCAGTCCTGGGTGTTCATTGGAAGGACTGATGCTAAAGTTGAAACTGCAATACTTAGGCCATCTCATGCGACAAGTTGACTCACTGGCAAAGACTCTGATGCTGGGAGGGATTGAGGGCGGGAGGAGACAGGGACGACAGAGAGTGAGATAGCTGAATGGCATCACTGACTCGATGGACATGAGTTTGAGTGAACTCCGGGAGTTGGTGATGGACAGGGAGGCCTGGCGTGCTGTGATTCATGGGGTCGCAGAGTCAGACACAACTGAGCTATTGAACTGAACTGAACTGAATAATTCTGAAAACTACATAGAACAAACTTTATGCCTTCTATTTTAGACATGTTGTGGTTATACTTAAAATTCATATATGGTTAACATTTCTCTGACAGATTCTTCTCTTCCTCTTGCTTTTCCCATATTGTCTTTCTTGTCTTCAGAAACACTTAATGTACATATTAGGTGTATGAAAACTCTTTGATTAAATTAATGAAAGGAGATATATATATATATATATGTGTGTGTATATATATATATATTTTTTTTTTTCAACTCGTCTGTCCTAGATATTTGTGCTTGCCCCTTTTTGGGAATTTTTCTTACTTTTTACAAAATCTGGACTATTACTGAAACATTCCAATAAACCTAATATCTGATCAATGTCTGAGTTTTTCATTTAGAAACATAGAAGAGAGCTAATGAAATGGTGATATGTTCTGTTTGTTAGTAGATTTGAGCACAAGGTGAGGCAGAGGAAGAGGCTCTGCAGCTATAAACTTGAATTGGACAAGATCTTGCTTCTTAGCTCAAGCTTAGTGAGGGCCATCAGTGTCCATCTCTGAAAGATGAACATCCACCCTTCTTAAGGACTGTGCCTTCACCTAGAGAGTGCCAAGGAGCAGCCTGAATGTTGGTGTCCAAAGCACCAGGGAGAGATC
This sequence comes from Moschus berezovskii, assembly GCF_049115385.1. Taxonomy (NCBI): domain Eukaryota; kingdom Metazoa; phylum Chordata; class Mammalia; order Artiodactyla; family Moschidae; genus Moschus; species Moschus berezovskii. The sequence goes on along the minus strand of NC_142478.1, from coordinate 44,781,784 downwards.
CAGGACCAGATCAGATGGACCAGACAGAGACCCCGAACATGAATGACCAGCATTGAGACAGGAAGCATACTAGAATCAACTTGTTTCTTTCTCTCCTTCAGAGAATGGCCAGTGATACTTATTGATCAGTGACTGAAAGTTACTATCCAGACAAAGTACTCAAAGTTCTGAAAATACCAAACACTGATTTAGTGATCATTCAAATGCATTTCTGTATTCACCCCATAGTAATGTCCTACAGTCAACTGGCTAATCTGCCAAAGTTTTCTTAAGTATGTGAATATATATTTACCTCAGTAGTTTATATGAGTTGAATTCTGACATATTAAAACAACAACAACAACAACTGTCTCTGGTCCCTTGGAGGTTATTTTAAAAGATAACCTCAGAAAGTTATTGGATTATTCATCTTCTATCTCTGCAAAGATAGCATTTTTGTTTTCTGTGTATCTTAAGACTCACATGCATGTTTATGCATGTATTATCTGTGTAAGTGTGTAACAACAAAAAACTTCTTACTGTTAAAAAAAATTAAAGATCCAAATGAATTAATCAACAATGCTCCATCATGCTGTTGTTGTAGTCACTAAGTCATCTCCGATTTTTTGCAACCCTGTGGACTGCAGCCCACCAGGCTCCTCTGTCCAAGGGATTTCCCAGACGAAAATACTGAAGTGGGTTGCCATTTCCTTCTCTAGGAGATCTTCCCAACTCAGGGGTCAAACCCATGTCTCCCGCATTGGCAGGCAGATTCTTTACCACTGAGCCACCTGGGAAAGCCCACCCCAATGTAAAATAAACATTAAAAAAAATATTCCAAAGAAAAAAAAATTTGAGAAGTGGCTTCATGGAAGAGCTAAGTTTGAAGTCTTGGAATCCAGTAGAACTTTAATTCCATAAAATGCCTTGAGGATGTTTCTGAGCCTGAGTGTCCCTTAAGCAGGGTGAAATCTTAGAAAACATCATGAGCCTCTAGGGCTGATGTGAGGAGTCAATGATCCCAGGTGGGTGAGACGGGCAACCTCTTTTTGCTGCTCCCTTTCCTCTTCAATCTTTTCCTAATTTTTTTTTTTTTATATAGATCTTAGAACCTGCCATTTCTATGACATGAAGTTCTATACTCAACAACAGTCCAAATAGATAACATATGTGCACGAAAACAGCCTGGAAAGAAATATTCCAAACTGTTTTCCATAATTATCTCACAAACGGTCATCATGGGACCAGGCATGAGTGGGTGGGCATGATGGCAGGGTTTGTCACAGAGATGGGTTTGCACAATACCTTCTGTATTGTCTGATTTTGTTTTAACAAGGAGCATTCATTCATATCTTATTGGAGCAATTTTGAATAAATTAACACAAAGGCAAAAACAAATTGCCTCAATTACTTAAACTCTATTTTGAACAACTTATTCAAGAAGTAAAGTCACCAGTAGAAAAATATCCTATTTTTCTTTTTTCAAATTAGGTTGGTTTCTGTGGTGTTTTTCTGTTTTTGCTAATGTCACTAAATCATCTTTGCAGTCTTCTTTTTCAGTCATGAAGATGATTGAAGTACCTGCTGAAGCAGTTTGCGGGTGTGTGATTTTGTCATTCAGTTCTGTGATCATTAAATCACATGGATTTGTGATTTGGTCATTAACCAAAATGAAAGGTCCAGGGAAGGTCATCATTTAAAAAATGATGAAGGGGCAAAAGGGAATAACAATGAGGCAAGAACCTGAAGTGTCATTTAAATTACCAGATGTTAGTCAGTCTTGAGTTATAACAGTATCACCAGGAGCTGCAGAAACAGAAGAGAGGGATCTTTTACTATTGATTTATAAACAATACATTAAAAAAAACTACATTGGGTGATCTTGCCTCTCCCCTGAGAAAAGCACCAAACAAGACAGAATTGTTCTATTCAATTTTTTTCAGTTTTATTTCCTGAAAAATAACGGACATACCCCAAAATTATGCACGGCATACTGGTTTGATTTACATATATTGTGAAACAATTACTACAACAGTTTTAGTTAAAATCCATAGTCTCGTATAGATATGATTTTTTAAAGAAGAGAAAAAAACTCCTGTGATGAGGATTGTTATGAACTACTCGTGAAAAAAAAACATCATTTCTATGTATCATACAGAAGTGTTAACTATAATCCTCATGGTATAGAATATGTACATAGTATTTAGTTATCTTATAACTGGAAATCTGTATCTTTTGATGACCTTCCTCTACTCCTCCCTTCCCTATCTGATCTCTTTTCCTATAAGTTCGATGTTTGGCTTTGTTTTAAATTAGATTCCACATTCAAGTGAAATCAGACAGTATTTGCCTTTCTCTGACATTTCACAGCCTGATGCCTACAAAGTCCACTCATGTTATTGCAATGGTAGGATTTCCTCTTCTTTATGATTGTGTAATTTGCACATATACATACAGACCACAGCTTCTTTATTCATCCACTGATGGGCACTTACTTTGCTTTCATATCTTGGCTATTATAAATAACACTGCTGTGAACATGGGGATACAGATGTCTTTTTTAGTTAATGTTTTCATTTCCTTGGATGTATTCCCTGAAGTGGTATTGATGAATTATATAACAACTCTATTTTCAATTTCTTGAGGAATCTGCATACTGTTTTCCATAGTAGCTACGACAATTTATAACCCCATCAACAATGAGCAAGGGTTTCCTTTTCTCCACATATTAGCCAGCACTTGTTACCTTTCATCATTTTGGTGATGGCCATTCTAACAGTTGTGAGGTGACAGATCATTGTGATTTCAATTTGCATTTCCCTAATTACTGATGACATTGAGCATCTTTTCATGTGCCTGTTGGCTAGCTATAGTCTTTGCAAAAATGTCTATTCAGGTCCTTTGCCCATTTTAAATGGATTTTAAATTGGATTATTTGGTGTTTTTTTTTCTTTTATTATTTTTCTATTGATTTGTATGTGTTCTTTATGTGTTTTGGATATTAACCCTTTACCACATACATGGCTTGCAAGTACTTTTTCCCATTCTGAAGATTATCTTTTCATTTTGTTGATGATTACTCTTGCTATATAGAAGTTTTTAATTTGTACACATATGTACACATAAGTATATAATTGAATGACTTTGCTGTACATCTGAAACTAACACAATATTGTAAATCAACTATATTTCAAAAACCAAATCTATATATATATTCAAAAACCAAATGTATATATGTATTTATATTTATATATAAAATACCCTTAGCCATACTATGAGCCTGGTATTTTTATTATCCACCATTCATAAAAGAGGGAAAATTTCAGACACTTTCCTGAAGTTACTTGAATAATAAATGGCAAAGTCAAGAGAACTGAGTACTATTTGATGCCAAAGCTTGTAATGTTGCATACATTTCTAACATAAGATGAGAAAAAATAATTTGAAAAAATTGGTCTTGATGATTTTTTAAAGTCCTAAAAATATCTGCAGAAATTTTCCCCCTGCAAAACCACTAAGCTGTTAGGGATAGCTAATAGCTAATTCAGTAAAAGTAGAACATAGATTTTGGAATAGATTATATAATAAATAAAGAGAAGTAGATGCCAAACATTGGATTATTTTGCATTCAATTTGCAGTTGTTTAAAATCAATACATGAAAATTTTAACATATATCACAATAGTTATTCTAACATCTATTTTTAAGGTCTTTCTACATAAGTAAATATTCAGCTTTTTATTTTTTGGATAAATTGTCAGACGCAGCTATCTGTCTTACTTGACTATCATCGCTCTTCTTAAAAATTGGATCTGTGAAAAAAAATGATATCCTTGAACACACAGACTTAATTAGTCATTGCATTGTTTCATGACTATTGTATTTTATTACCACAGCCTGTAGCAGCTGTTACAATGTACTGATTTATTAGGCTATAGCTAGAAAATAATTGTTTCTTTCTACATTATAAATTTAGCCTAATAATATATTTAAATTAAGAGCAAGTATGTTGCATCATCCTAAAATTTAAATGTAAGAGAGAAATTATTTCTAAGATATGTTATACGTTAGAGTACATTGATAATTTTTTAATTAATAAAAACTGAGAAGAAAGGGTGGTCTGAGAGAAACAATTTTAGATTTTGTAGAAATCAAAGGGTCTACTTTGGGTTATTAAAAATAAGAAAATCTTGGGGATCCTTTTGCTGTTATTTAATACTGAAGAGTTTTATAAAAACCTTCAACTGAAATAGTGGCAGTGTGAACACAGGATTGGCAGAAGGAAAAGTAAAGCCAAGACATTTTTCTGACCAAATGATTAGTACTTATGCTAGTTATTGGCTTCCCTGGTGGCTCAGAGGTTAAAGTGTCTGCCTCCAATGCAGGAGACCCGGGTTCGATCCCTGGATCGGGAAGATCCCCTGGAGAAGGAAACGGTAACCCACTCCAGTATTCTCGCCTGGAGAATCCCATGGACGGAGAAGCCTGGTAGGCTACAGTCCACGGGGTCTCAAAGAGTCGGACATGACTGAGAGACGGAAGGGAACGGAATGCTAGTTATAAATAATTTGTTAATGGATTTTGTTGCTACTGAAGCCCATGATACACACTCGGTATGTATATACAGAGGTAAAAATAAGAAAAACTTTTTCTATAAAATTTCATATTATGTATTAAATGATTTTATGCCACATCAACTAACAAATGTATGCAAAACTCAGGCAAAATATAAAAAAAGAGTTTAGGTGAACTGAGCCAAAAATCAACAGGAAAAACTGAAATTCAAATAGTGCAGATAGAAGGTAAAAATATTAATTTCTGAGAATAAGAGCTAGGCATCAAAACTGAGGTCACACAGTCAAGAGTCAGAATTAATGGAAGACATGAATGGAGTCTGTAGAATTGGGGCATCATGGAGCAAAAACAGCAGAAACAACTGGGCAAATCAGTAGAAACAAGCTCATTGCTACTCCATGATGGGCTGACATGGGTGGAGGTGACTTGAAGCAGTAGGGCTAGAACTATTAGCTTTGAAACTGGAAAATCAATAGAAATAGATGAATGTTTGGAAAGAGAAACATCTTTGCAGCTGCCATCATCCTTCTATTTGGGTTAAATTTGAGCTGATGCTGCAGGGTCTGTTCAGGGAGAGATGTTGAATAGAGAACACATTAGATATGAAGGGGTAAAGGCTATGGTTTTTCCCGTGGTCATGTATGGATGTGAGAGTCGGACTGTGAAGAAAGCTGAGCGCCGAAGAATTGATGATTTTGAACTGTGGTGCTGGAGAAGACTCTTGAGAGTCCCTTGGACTGCAAGGAGATCCAACCAGTCCATTCTAAAGGAGATCAATCCTGGGTGTTCATTGGAAGGACTGATGCTAAAGCTGAAGCTCCAATACTTTGGCCACCTCATGCGACGAGTTGACTCACTGGAAAAGACTCTGATGCTAGGAGGGATTGGGGGTAGGAGGAGACGGGGACGACAGAGAATGAGATGGTTGGATGGCATCACCGACTCTGTGGACATGAGTGTGAGTGAACTCCGGGAGTTGGTGATGGACAGGGAGGCCTGGCGTGCTGTGGTTGATGGGGTTGCAAAGAGTCAGACACGACTGAGCGACTGAACTGAACTGAACTGAACTGAAACAAGGGAGGAGGGATCCACTGCCTGTCTGGGTAACAGCAACAATTTGGCCAAAGCACAGGGTTCAGTTCAGTTCAGTTGCTCAGTCATGTTCAACTTTTTGTGACCCCATGAATTGCAGCATGCCAGGCCTCCCTGTCCATCACCAACTCCCAGAGTTAACCCAAACTCATGTCCACTAAGTTGGTGATGGCATCCAACCATCTCATCCACTGTCGTCCCCTTCTCCTCCTGCCTTCAATCTTCCCCAACATCAGGGTCTTTTGAAATGAGTCAGCTCTTCACATCAGGGGGCCAAAATACTGGAGTTTCAGCTTTAACATCAGTCCTTCCAATGAACACCCAAGACCGATTTCACTTAAGATGCACTGGTTGGATCTCCTTGCAGTCCAAGGGACTCTCAAGAGTATTCTCCAACACCACAGTTCAAAAGCATCAATTCTTCTGCACTCAGCCCTCTTTATAGTCCAACTCTCACATCCATACATGAACACTGGAAAAACCATAGCCTTGACTAGACAGACTTTTGTTGACAAATAACGTCTCTGCTTTTTAATATGCTATCTAGGTTGGTCATAACTTTCCTTCCAAGGAGTAAGCGTCTTTTAATTTAATGGCTGCAATCACCATCTGCTGTGATTTTGGAGCCCCTCCAAAATAAAGTCTCTCACTGTTTCCACTGTTTCCCCATCTAGTTCCCATGAAGTGATGGGACTGGATGCCATGATCTTAGTTTTCTGAATGTTGAGCTTTAAGCCAACTTTTTTCACTCTCCTGTTTTACTTTCATCAAGAGGCTTTTTAGTTCTTCTTCACTTTCTGACATAAGGGTGGTGTCATCTGCATATCTGAAGTTATTGATATTTCTCCCGGCAATCTTGATTCCAGCTTGTGCTTCATCCAGCCCAGCGTTTCTCATGATGTACTCTGCATATAAGTTAAATAAGCAGGGTGACAATATATAGCCTTGACGTGCTCCTTTTCCTATTTGGAACCAGTCTGTTGTTCCATGTCCAGTTTCCAGTTCTAACTGTCACAGGGTACATGCGGAGAAATATAGGGATATAAGGTTGAGCGTGGTTTGTAACTAAATTGTGCAAGGGTTCTTTCTACAAATGTTTTTAAGGGTATCATTAATAAGTGTATAATTTAATGGCATGCTGTGTTGCACTTCAAGGACAAACTAATTTAGTAATGGTATTGAAGCAGTGGTTCTGTCATTTTACTGAAATTGCATTAGGCAGCTAAAATTGGATGCTTACATTTCCACTCCAAATTGACACTTTTAGCAAAGCCCAGAATTAGACGTTACTTAGTGCCTTGGCTTTAATCATTTGTTACAACTTTGCCTCCCATTTTTAAAATTTATTTAATATATTCATCTTTTTCTCTATAGATTTGGAGACATTGAACACATTTTATATGTTTATCGATTTTAGATCATTAATTGTATACATAAGGAAAGTGGATTTAGAAGAGAAAAAATAAGTAAACTTCCCCCAATACTGAACTAACTAATAAAAGAGCCAACAAAACAAGTAGTTCTGGAGTTCCAGCCATGCCCTCCTCTGTGTGGATATTAGGAGGAGGTATGAAGATGATGGATAAACCTGAAATTCTTGGCTTAGGACAAGGTTTGGACAAATACACGTTTGAGAACAGGACTGTGCAGCAGGCAACAGATGTGAGTGTGATACTGTGATGCATGTCTCATTCTTTCTGTGGCGTTTCCTGATCTAATGATGCACCTAATTATCTCTCTTGAAGCAAGAAACTAAAGTGGAGAGCTTGGCAGTCAATCTGATTCCTGAGAAGAGTTATTAACTGCCTTCATGGCCACTTAGACCCCAAGGGCCACAGCCCAGCTTGCGAGAACAACTCCATGAAGCTGGGAAAATTGATTAGTGGAAATATCTTTGCCTCCACTCACTTCTATGAAGCTAACTTCACTGTTTGTTCCACAGTCTCCAGTTTAACTTAATCATGTGGGTTGGTTAGAGGAGGGGATCATTTTCCTCTTATTAACTGTTCTGTTTAGATCCCCCGGCTAGTTTTGGAAAGTCGTTCACAAATCCTCTGAGCCTCATATTTTCTCATGTTATATGCTCCTTGTTATGACTACATCAGACTAAGGATTATCAATTCACAAAAACAGATTTGTGCATTAGAAGAAAACATAAAATTGTGCTTTATATCTCCTTAAAGTATGATATAATACCATTAGTTAAAGGTTATTATGCTTTTAAGCCTTATAAAACATGGGAAATGATATATTCTTGCCTATTAAATGTATTTTTTAATCATTGAAAAACTTATATAAGAGGAGTCCAGTGTATATGCCAGGCAGTGTGATTGCTGGGTCATGTGGTAGTTTTATTTCTAGTTTTTAAAGCAATCTTCATACTGTTCTCCCTAGTGGTTACATCAATTTACATTCTCACCAACAGTGCAAAAGTGTTCCCTTTTCTCCACATCCTCTCTAGCATTTGTTGTTCATAGATTTTTTGTAAAATAGATTGCTAGTAGGAGGTTGATGTATACCACAGGGAGCCTAGCCTGGTGCTCTGTGACAACCTACAAGGGTGGGCTTGGGATTGGAGGTGAGAGGGAGGTTCAAGAGGGAGCAGATATATGTATTATTATGGCTGATTCATGGTGATGGATGGCAGAAGCTAACACAATACTGTAAAGTAATTATCCTCCAATTAAAAATAATTTTTTTTAAAAAAGGACTCCATTAGGAAAAATTTAAAATATTTATTATGAAAACCTGGAATTCATTTTGAGATTTGTATAGCTCACTGACATAAAAAGCATTGCCTTTTAAATGGACCATAATTAAATTTTAATATCATTAATCGTATCTCCAAAGTGACACTTTGTTGGGCACCTGGCATTTATAGATAGTGGGTAATCAGCGGTGTTTCTTCAAGAAGCACTTAGAGACAAAAGGACAAGAGTACAGTGGTGCTCAGATTTTGCCCAAGGCACCTTCTAGATGCTTGGAAGATCAAACAAGAAAGACAGGTCTATCTAATCAGCTCTAACATTTGAGACAAAGTCTAAACAACAGACTTCTAAAGGAAGTGAGGGACCCATTGAGATTAGAAATGTAGTTAATCTTTTAACGTAGCTGATTATTCAAAGTTCTTTCCCCACCATAACTTTTCCCTCACAGCAGATTCCCAATCAGGTTTTTCCAGATAATGCCACTTTAGAAATCACACACTGATTTTCAGATGAGCTAGTTGCTCAAGGCACAACCTAAATGTAAACCTTTCAGGACTAACTAGTGTCTTGGTCTTGTTCAGCACTGCTACACTAGATAGATTTCAATAAAAGGATGTTATGCCTTTAAAGTAATTATTTTGCTTAAATTGAATTTTCCTTTCGGAAAAAGATCTCTCTTGTGGGAAAATCTCTTTTTGACTCTTGGCCACAGAAAGTTTACAGATAAAATATTATTTGACAGATGCTGCTTTAGAATAGTTCATAATTTACATAAAACAGCTACACTAACCCACTACGGATGCTCTTGTTTTAAGGGTTCAATATTTTTGCATATCATATTTGATTTGGGTTAAAGTACATTATTCAGGCAATACAATTACCCAAAGTCAGGAATAGAGATAATTCTTTTAGAGTATTTGAAAAAGTTGTTTCTACAAGTATTTCTTGTCAGGAAGTTACATCTTTCTTAAGCAGTAATACAAGGCATGTGACCCCCCAGAATGACTCATTTCTTTGGCAGAAAAAGCTATGATCACAGTCTGTCTCTTTGAAATGGTTTAGTTCAGTCCCTCAGTCATGTCTGACTCTTTGTAACCCCGTGCAATGCAGCATGCCAGGCTCCCCTGTCCCTCACCAGCTCCCAGAGCTTGCTCAAACTCCTGTCCATTGAGTTGGTGATGCCATCAAACCATCTCATCATTTGTCATCCCCTTCTCCTCCTGTGTTCAACATTTCCCAGCATCAGGGTCTTTTCCAATGAGCCAGTTCTTCGCATCAGATGGCCAAAGTATTGAAATGATTACCCTAGCTTTAAATAAACTTATGCTAATGAAAAATGTATTTTGTGGCTATACTTTGGCTCACCACAAGACACTTATCTGTCAAAGTGAAAACTGTATTTGTGTATGTGATTTGATAAATTTCCAGTTGGAATTGCACTTAAAAACTCCCACTGCATTATAAAGAAATCATGAGACTTACCCCACAGCATCTTCTGCAGGAGCTTAATTGCTGCCTGTATTGCTTCAAAATAAAAAGAAAACAATATCCTAAATGGACTTGAAAACAAAAAGACCTTAATTTTCTATTTGCACGTTCAAGAGTAAAAAACGTATCAGTCAAGGCCAGAAATCTTGGGCAGAATATACCTTTATTCTGTAGGACACTTTTCTAGATAATAGACTGATCTCTCTTTTTACACCTGTTACTATCAGAAAGATAAGAGTTTTTTTTTTTTTTCTAATGGTAGTGATTTTTTAAATCATGCATGATTTCTTGCCAGTGTGCCATAAGAGACCAGAAACAAGATGTTCAGCCAAGGTTGAAAGCTAATTTATGATCTCTGGGAAGGATATTTCATATAGGTTTTGCAATGGTAAACATTTCCTATAACCTCATTTTCTTGAAACACTATCAAAGACTAGCTAACATAAAGTGCAATTCATTTCAATCTGCCTACAAGGTGGGTGGTACATCTAACAGAGGAAATAAAAATTACAAGGCTGAAGGAAAGATAAAGCAAGAATGCAACAGGAGGAAGAGAAAAAAGTGGGTGAGCCCTGGATGTGAGGCACTCAAATTGGGAGGAGAGAAAAAGCCAGAATACAAGGTTATATCTTGGGAGTAAAACTAGACCTAAAAGTCAAAAGTTATTTATAACCTAGTCATATGTTAATGGGATCTTCTCTAAACACTGAAATTTATCTAGAGTTGCTTCAAAGCCTCAAGTCCAAAGGCTGAGAAAGACCGCTACTCCTCCAAATTTTCTACTTATTCTTGGGCTTAAGTTGTACAGCCAATATGTGCTACTGCCTAATTTTTATTTTCTAGTTTTCAGGAAGGGAGGAAAGAAGGAAGGAAGGATGGAGGCAGTGAGGGAAGGAGGGAAACTTTAGGAGACTAGGAGGCAAGGAGTCTAAGGACGCTAGAGGCTGCTTAGTGAGATGTGATTATCTGCAGATAATCCAGGAAAGAACTCTAACTCTGATACTGTGATATATGGTTAGCAATCTGAATGAAATATCAGAATAAACTGTGTGTCTGTTGGAAGAAAGAGCATCCTAGTCAAAGGAGGAAAGAGTCATGTGCTGAGACCCAGTGTGTCTGTTCTCATGCTGTGTCCTTCTTAGAGGATTGCACATGGCATGTGAAAGCAAAGAATCAAGGGCAGTGTAAATAACTTTTTGTCTGAGCAAATGACAGAACATCTCCCTTTTTGGAGGTGAAGAAGACCAAGAAAGGAGCTACTTTAAGAGTTAATGGGAATCCAAACCAAAAAGCTGCTTTTGTGTATTTTGCATGTGAAATCTTGAATATTGTTTAGATATCAAAAGGTCTTGTAGGAGTTTGGTGTTAAGTTTTAGGTGGGAGTTTGACTGTTTATTTAATTTCAGTGAGATTTGTTTGCTTGCTGTCTTATTATAGACATAGATAAATAACCTTGGTGAGAAAATGTCTAATAAAAACTCGGTTTTCAGGGTTCACTAGAATTTCCTGGAGATTGTAAAATACCAAGGATTCTCATGGGAAAAACCTGGAAGGACACTGTTGTGACCAAAAAAAAAAAAAAAATCTGCCTATAGACATATTTATTCTTAATGACGTGTACCTTTTATTCTTTACCTGTGTTTGCAAGTTGATTTGTGTTGGGGGGAGAATGGTATTGACAGCATAATGGGGGTATTTGGCTAATTAATTTTTAATAAAAATCTGTTCTCTCTGATTAATACTTAAACCAAGACATTGTCTGACACACAGTAAAATCTTATATATAAAATTATGTATGTGTTCTAAAGTGTGCTAAAATTTTACTGGCAATGGTCTTTACTGAGGTTTATATGACCTCAGAGTCTAGGACTGCAGCAAGAATATTTTCAAACATTTCAGATTTTGTTGACTTATCTAGATTTTTATATTTCTCCAACATTTTTACTTTGGTATTCAGCTCAGTTCAGTTCAGTCGCTCAGTCGTGTCCGACTCTTTGTAACCCCATGAATCACAGCACACCAGGCCTCCCTGTCCATCACCAACTCCCGGAGTTCACTCAAACTCATTTCCATCGTGTCGGTGATGCCATCCAGCCATCTCATTCTCTGTCGTCCCCTTCTCCTCCTGCCCCCGATCCCTCCCAGCATCAAAGTCTTTTCCAGTGAGTCAACTCGTCGCATGAGGTGGCCAAAGTATTGGAGTTTCAGCTTTAGCATCAGTCCTTCCAATGAACACCCAGGATTGATCTCCTTTAGAATGGACTGGTTGGATCTCCTTGCAGTCCAAGGGACTCTCAAGAGTCTTCTCCAACACCACAGTTCAAAAGCATCAATTCTTCAGCGATCAGCTTTCTTCACAGTCCAACTTTCACATCCATACAAGACCACTGGAAAAACCATAGCCTTGACTAGATGGACCTTTGTTGGCAAAGTAATGTCTCTGCTTTTTAATACACTATCCAGGTTGGTCTTAACCTTCCTTCCAAGGAGTAAGCATCTTTTAATTTCATGGTTGCAATCAGCATCTGCAGTGATTTTGGAGCCCAAAAAAATAAAGTCTAACACTGTTTCCACTGTTTACCCATCTATTTCCCGTGACGTGATGGGACTAGATGCCATGATCTTAGTTTTCTGAATGTTGAGCTTCAAGCCAACATTTTTCACTCTCCTCTTTCACTTTTATCAAGAGGCTTCTTAGTTCCTCTTCACTTTCTGCAATAAGGGTGGTGTCATCTGCATATCTGAGGTTATTGATATCTCTGCCAGCAATCTTGATTCTAGCTTGTGCTTCTTCCAGCCCAGGGTTCCTCATGATGTACTCTGTATATAAGTTAAATAAGCAGGGTGACAATATACAACCTTGACATACTCTTTTTCGTATGTGGAACCAGTCTGTTGTTCCATGTCCAATTCTAGCTGTTGCTTCCTGACCTGCATACATGTTTCTTAAGAGGCAGTGGAAGTGAGTAATAGATTTAAGGTACTAGATCTGATAGACAGAGTGCCTGATGAACTCTGAACGGAGGTTCGTGACATTGTACAGGAGACAGGGACCAAGACCATCCCTATGGAAAAGAAATGCAAAAAAGTGAAATGGCTGTCTGAGGAGGCCTTACAAATAGCTGTGAAAAGAAGAGAAGTGAAAAGCAAAGGAGAAAAGGAAAGATATAAGCATCTGAATGCAGAGTTCCAAAGAACAGCAAGGAGAGATAAGAAAGCCTTCCTCAGTGATCAGTGCAAAGAAATAGAGGAAAACAACAGAATGGGAAAAACAAGAGATCTCTTCAAGAAAATTAGAGATTCCAAGGGAACATTTCATGCAAAGATGGGCTCGATAAAGGACAGAAATGGTAGGGACCTAACAGAAGCAGAAGATATTAAGAAGAGGTGGCAAGAATATACAGAAGAACTGTACAAAAAAGATATTCATGACCAAGATAGTCACGATAACGTGATCACTGACCTAGAGCCAGACATCTTGGAATGTGAAGTCTAGTGGGCCTTAGAAAGCATCACTACGAACAAAGTTAGTCAAGGTGATGGAATTCCAGTTGAGCTATTTCAAATCTTGAAAGATGATGCTGTGAAAGTGCTGCACTCAATATGCCAGCAAATTTGGAAAACTCAGCAGTGGCCACAGGACTGGAAAAGGTCAGTCTTCATTCCAATCCCAAAGAAAGGGAATGCCAAAGAATGCTCTAACTACCGCACAATTACACTCATCTCACACGCTAGTAAAGTCATGCTCAAAATTCTCCAAGCCAGGCTTCAGCAATATGTGAACCGTGAACTCCCAGATGTTCAAGCAGGTTTTAGAAAAGGCAGAGCAACCAGAGATCAAATTGCCAACATCTGCTGGATCATGGAGAAAGCAAGAGAGTTCCAGAAAAACATCTATTTCTGCTTCATTGACTTTGGTATTAGAAGACTGGAATTCCAATAACTTTTCCAGAAATGATTTACAGTTGAATATGTCTCCCAGCTCAGATATTCCTTCTGGAGTTATTAACTCTGAAAGGCACACTCCCACCACCACCACTGTGAACTTTCAAGTTTGTATGTGGTGCATATTCCAATGTGTTTCACATTTTAGAAAAGAGGGTATTCTCTGTGACTAACCATGACTCAGATGTCAAATCTAGAAGCAAACAATTCTGTTTATTCAAGGCAGAGAATGAGCTGCTGCTGTTGCTGCTGCTGCTAAGTCACTTCAGTTGTGTCCGACTCTGTGTGACCCCATAGACGGCAGCCCACCAGGCTACTCCGTCCCTGGGATTCTCCAGGCAAGAACACTGGAGTGGGTTGCCATTCCCTTCTCCAATGTGTGAAAGTGAAAAGTGAAAGTGAAGTCGCTCAGTCGTGTCCGACCCTTAGCAACCCCACGGACTGCAGCCTACCAGGCTCCTCCATCCATGGGATTTTCTAGGCAAGAGTACTGGAGTGGCTTGCCATTGCCTTCTACGGAGAATGAGCTACTTACACTTAAATGCAAAAAACATGCCATGGAGCCAAATGATGCAATTCTTTCTCCCAGTTCACAGCCCCCCAAGTGCCTACACACTTACTATCACCTCCTACTCTCCATCACGGCTGACCCTTTCCAGCATGCTTGTCCATCTGGGGCTTCAGCTCACAGAGAACACAACAGCCTGTTAACTTCAGGATGAATCTTTCGGAGGGAGTGTTTTCTTTTGTAATTCACTCATCATTTGCATTTTCCTCATGTCTGTATCCTTAAAATATGACAGACATTTGGCTCTCATAATCCATGGGGTTAATAAAAAACCCAGGTTCTATAAAATATGAAGATTTATTCACAAACAAAATCTAACCATTTTGAACAGTGTCTAGAAGCAGGCAGCAAGTTCAACAGGAACATTTGTTTACAAAAGGATATGACAGGAACTCTTCTACAAATTCTTCCTTCTTGTTGCCATCTCTTCCTTCATTCAAGTTTTGATTTTTGATGGGATATCACTCATCTCAATTAATCTTGAAGAACGGTTTCATTTTTAATTTTTAATTAGTCATAAGCATTCACAAATTTTAAGCATCAAAAATTACAGAACGGTGCACAGTGAAAAGTTTTCTTCTTCTATGGATTGAATATTGGTGTCCATCAAAATTCATGTTAATGTGGAGGTGTTTTGTTGTGGGATCTTTGGGAGGTGACTTGGTTTAGATGAGCTCATGGGGGTGGAGCCCCCAAGATAAGATTGGTGCCCTTATATACGGAAGAACAGATCAGAGTTCTCTCTCTCTGCCATGTGAGGATACAAGAAGAGTACTTCCTGCAACCAGGAAGGGTGTCCTCATCTGACACCAGATCTACAAGAGCCTTGATTTTGGACTTCCAACCTTCAGAACTGTGAGAACAATGGGTATTTGTTGTTCAAGGACCCCCACCTGTGGTATTCTGTTACAACAGTCTAAACTGACTACCCGAAACAGCTTTCTAACCTCGATCTTTACTGCTTGCTTAGCAATTCCACCCAACAGGTCAACTAGTATTACTACTTACTTTAAAAATAAAAAAATCTGCCTGATTCTTGGTAATTTTTATATACTTTTTAAGTTACTTTTTTAAAGAGGATAATTGCTTTACAATGTCGTATTGGTTTATATTGTAAAGCAATGTGAATCAGTTATAACTATATATATAACCCCTCCTGCTTGAGTCTCTTTTCCCTGCCATCCTAGCCCTCTAGGTCATCACAGAGCACCAGACTGGGTTCCCTATGTTATATAGCAGTTTCCCACTAGCTATCAATTTCATATACAATAGGATAGAAGAGGGCATGGCAACCCACTCCACTGTTCTTACCTGGAGAATCCCATGGACAGAAGAGCTTGGCAGGCTACAGTCCATGTGGTTGCATAGAGTCAAACACAACTGAAGTGACTTAGCATGTACAGTATATATATATCAATGCTACTTTCCCAGTTCATCCCACCCTCGCCTCCCTCACTGTGTCCACAAGTCTATTCTCTATGTGTGTGTCTCCATTCGTTCCCTGCAAATAGGTTCATCAGTACTGTTTTTCTACATTCCATGTATATGTGTTAATACGTGATCTATGTTTTTCTCCTTCTGATTTGCTTCACTCTGAAAACAGGCTCTAGGTCCATCCACCTCACTAGAACTGACTCAAATTTGTTTCTTTTAATGGCCGAGTAATATTCCATTCTATATATGTATCACATCTTCTTTATCCATTCATCTGTGGATGGAAATAAAGGTAGATTCCATGTGCTTACTATTGTAAATAGTGCTGCAATGAATATTAAGGCATGCATGTCTTTTTGAATTGTGGCTTTATCAGGGTATATGCACAGTAGTGGGATTGTTGGGTCATGTGTTACATTTATTCCTCATTTTTTAAGGAATGTCCATATTGTTCTCTATAATGACTGTATTAGCTTATATTCACACCAACAGGGTAGGAGAGTGCCCTTTTCTCCACATCGTCTCCAGAATATTCTGTTTGCAGATTTTTTGATGCTGGTAATTCTGACTTGTGTGAGGTGATACCTCATTGTAGTTTTGATTTATATTTCTTAATAATGAGCCATGTTGAGGATCTTTTCAAGTGTGTATCGGCCATCTGTCTGCTTTATTTATCTGTTTCTTTCTGATTATTTGTTTCTGTGTATGTGTGTTTGAGCCAGCGCAGATTATATATTATGTTCCCCTGCCTTTTCTACAAATGGTAATATTTGTTGTTCAGTCACTCAGTCATGTCTGATTCTTTGTGACCCCATGGACTGTAGCATGCCAGGCTTCCCTGTCCTTCACCATGTCTCAGAGTTTGCTCAAACTCATATCCACTGAGTGAGTGATGCCACCCAATCATCTCATCCTCTGTTGCCTGCTTCTCCTCCTACCCTCAGTCTTTCCCAGCTTCAGGGTCTTTTCCAATGAGTCGGCTCTTTGCATCAGGTGGGAAAAGGATTGGAACTTCAGTTTCACCATCAGTCCTTCCAATGAATATTCAGGGTTGATTTTCTTTAGTATTGACTGATTTGATCTCCATGCTGCAAGGGACACACAAGGGTCTTCTCCAACACCACAGTTCAAAAGCATCAATTCATATGCTTCTCATTATATACTAAATTGAAAGTGAAAGTCCCTCAGTCATGTCCAACCCTTTGGGATCCCATGGACTATAGAGTCCATGGAATTCTCCAGGCCAGAATACTGGAGGGGATAGCCTTTCCCTTCTCCAGGGGATCTTCCCAACTCAGGGATTGAACCAGTGTCTCCTGCATTGCAGGCAGATACTTTACCATCTGGGCTACCAAGGAAGCCCCTTATTATATATTCTTAAGAATTTTATTTTTGTTGATTTGTTTTTTCATTGTATTTCATCTATCCTAAATGACTGAATATTACAAGGATTTTTTACCTGATTCTCTTATCTGAAAATAGTATTATCTCCTCATTTTTCATTTTAAAGTTCTTATTTCTTTTCCTTGTCTAGTTGGGTAGACTAACTTTTGTACCATAAACAATTAGTATCAATAATAATAATATCTTTGTTCAGTGATAATTATAGTAGTTATGAAGTGTTATTTCTTATTTCTCACTGTAGGAGAGATGTTTCATGTGTTTCACTGTTAAGTCTACTGTTAGTCTCAGTAAGAAAAGTTTTTATCACATTGAGAGTTTTCATAATCTTTTAAACTGAATATTTTAAAATCGAAAATGAATGTCAAATTTTAAAATTCTCAGAATATACAAAGAGATTATATTTTTCTTAACTTATTAATAAATAATTTTAATGTTCTCCTTACTTTTAATGCTACTCATCTACCTGTCTTCAGGTGAAACTATTCTAAAAAGTTCTTCTTTATTTATCGATATTTTAAAATCCCTTACATTTTTCTTCCCTATATCAAAAAAAGATAAAACATGGTTAGAGTCATACCCTAATGGGTATGAAATATATGTATTGAATATATGTGTGTTCTTTTATTTATTTGTTTGCTTACTTTGCTTTGACTACACACTGGTCATAGCAAACACCCTCTTTCAACAACACAAGAGAAGACTCTACACATAGACATCACCGGATGGTCAACACTGAAATCAGATTGATTATATTCTTTGCAGCCAAAGATGGAGAAGCTCTATACAGTTAGCAAAAACAAGACCAGGAGCTGATTGTGGCTCAGATCATGAACTCCTTATTGCCAAATTCAGACTTAACTTGAAGAAAGTAGGGAAAACCACTAGACCATTCAGGTATGACTTAAATCAAATCCCTTATGATTATACAGTGGAAGTAAGAAATAGATTTAAGGGACTAGATCTGATAGAGTGCCTGATGAACTCTTGATGGAGGTTTGTGACATTGTACAGGAGACAGGGACCAAGACCATCTCCATGGAAAAGAAATGGAAAAAAGCAAAATGGTTGTCTGAGGAGGCCTTACAAATAGCTGTGAAAAGAAGAGAACCAAAAAGCAAAGGAGAAAAGGAAAGATATAAGCATCTGAATGCAGAGTTCCAAAGAACAGCAAGGAGAGATAAAAAAGCCTTCCTCACTGATCAATGCAAAGAAATAGAGGAAAACAACAGAATAGGAAAGAAAAGAGATCTCTTCAAGAAAGTTAGTGATACCAAGGGAACATTTCATGCAAAGATGGGCTCGATAAAGGACAGAAATGGTATGGACCTAACAGAAGCAGAAGATTTTAAGAGGTGGCAAGAATACACAGAATATCTGTACCAAAAAGATCTTCATGATCCAGATAATCACGATGGTGTGATCACTGACCTAGAGCCAGACTTCTTGGAATGTGAAGTCAAGTGAGCCTTAGAAAGCATCACTACGAACAAAGCGAGTGGAGGTGATGGAATTCCAGTGGAGCTATTACAAATCTTGAAAGATGACGCTGTGAAAGTGCTACACTCAATATGCCAGCAGATTTGGAAAACTCAGCAGTGGCCACAGGACTGGAAAAGGTCAGTCTTCATTCCAATCCCAAAGAAAGACAATTGCAAAGAATGCTCAAACTACCGCACAATTGCACTCATCTCACACGTTAGTAAAGTCATGTTCAAAATTCTCCAAGCCAGGCTTCAGCAATATGTGAACCGTTAACTCCCAGATGTTCAAGCAGGTTTTAGAAAAGGCAGAGGCACCAGAGATCAAATTGCCAACATCCACTGGATCATGGAGAAAGCAAGAGAGTTCCAGAAGAGCATCTATTTCTGCTTCATTGACTATGCCAAAGCCTTTGACTGTGTGGATCACAATAAACTGTGGAACATTCTGAAAGAGATGGGAATCCCAGACCACCTGACCTGCCTCTTGAGAAACCTGTATGCAGGTCAGGAAGCAACAGTCAGAACTGGACATGGAACAACAGACTGTTTCCAAATAGGAAAAGGAGTGCGTCAAGGCTGTATATTGTCACCTTGCTTATTTAACTTATATGCAGAGTACATCATGAGGAATGCTGGGCTAGAGGCAGCACAAGCTGGAATCAAGATTGCTGGGAGAAATATCAATAACCTCAGATATGCAGATGACACTACCCTTATGGCAGAAAATGAAGAGGAACAAACAGCCTCTTGATGAAAGTGAAAGAGGAGAGCGAAAAAGTTGGTTTGAAGCTCAACATTCAGAAAACAAAGATCATGGCATCTGATTCCATCACTTCATGGGAAATAGATGGGGAAATAGTGGAAACAGTGTCAGACTTTATTTTTTGGGGCTCCAAAATCACTGCACACGCTGATTGCAGCCATGAAATTAAAAGACACTTACTCCTTGGAAGGAAAGTTATGACCAACCTAGACAGCATATTAAAAAGCAGAGACATTACTTTGCCAACCAAGGTCCGTCTCGTCAAGGCTATTGTTTTTCCCATGGTCATGTATGCATGTGAGAATTGGACTGTGAAGAAAGCTGATCACCGGGGAATTGATGCTTTTGAACTGTGGTGCTGGAGAAGACTCTTGAGAGTCCCTTGTACTGCAAGGAGATCCAACCAGTCCATTGTAAAGGAGATCAATCCTGGGTGTTCACTGGAAAGACTGATACTAGAGCTGAAGCTCCAATACTTTGGCCACCTCTTGAGAAGAGTTGACTCACTGGAAAAGACTCTGATGCTGGGAGGGATTAGGGGCGGGAGCAAAAGGGGACGACAGAGAATGAGATGTCTGGATGGCATCACCGACTCGATGGACGTGAGTTTGAGTGAACTCCGGAAGTTGGTGATGGACAGGGAGGCCTGGCGTTCTGTGATTCACGGGGTCACAAAGAGTCGGACATGACTGAGCGACTGAACTGAACTGAATTGAACTGAGTACTTAGTCTCAAATTTTAAACAAACAGAAGTGAAGAATTACACTAGAGAAAGAGAAGAAATTCATTAATCAGGAGGAAGAAAACAACTTCATATCAGTCTAGTATCAGTGTGAAGGGTTAGGAAGTGGTAAGGGCAATACCATCTGTGATCCTTAGCTTTTCCTCTAGAACCGTCATATTTAGAAGGTATGAACAGCTTTTGGAGCCACACTACAGCAAACATGCATCGCTGTCAACATCAGCAAAATGGTCTGTGAGATATGTACGCTGTGCTCTCCCAGTGAAGCCTAGAACTTAGAAAAGAAGACATACATCTTAGAGTAAACTTGGAAGAGTTTAAAATGGTGGTCAAAATGCCATTAGGCAGTAGAAATGTACGTGGTGCTTGGTGTTCTCTGAGAGTACCCACTGGGCAGTACTTGATTTTTCTACCTTCTACCTCCACATCCTCATCTCCATCTATAAAAACTTTGCTGTTTCTCAAGCTCTCACTACATAACTTACTGACTATAGCACTGACACCATCTTACTGGAGCACTCACTGACTAAAGTTGAATTGAACAAACCTTACCGGTAGATATCTAGGTTATTACTTTTTATTTTTTAGTCACTAAGCCATGTCTGACTCTTAGTGACCCCGTGGACTCTAGACTGTCCAGGTAGTCTGTCCATGTGATTTCTTAGGCAAGAATACTGAAGTGTGTTGCCATTTCCTTCTCCAGAAGATCTTCCTGACCCAGGGATGGAACCCACATCTCCTGCATCTCCGGCATTGTAGGCGGATTCTTTACTGCTGCACCAGCAGAAAAGAGATATCTTTTTATTTCTTAATCAAGTTTGGCAGGAAACAAGCGTTACACTCTAATATAAATCCTCTGAGAATATTTAATAAAATAACCACATATAAAGGCATAAATAGGACAGGATGAAACCATAAACGATATTTCATCTCTGCAGTGCCGGTAATAGAGAAAATCCAACCCCAGGTACAAACCACAAGAATAAAGGATGGTCATGATAAATTGAAAAACATAATCCAGTAGAAAAGAACAGTTGAAATAAAGAAACCCAAGTTGGTGAACAAAGTTAACTATGTGGGCTGGGAGCCATGGGAATAGATGACCAACCTCATTTAGTAACTTTGTAATTGTTGTTGCTCTTTAGGCACTAAGCCTTGTTCAGCTCATTTGTGACCCCATGGATGATAGCCCACTAGGCTCCTCTGTCCATGGGATTTTGTAATAGGGAAGAACAAATCTGAATGTATATTAGATCTATTTATTTTGCTTTAACGTTTGCACTCTATTGCTTATGTTACAAGTTAAGAATGTTGCTTATACCCTGAAATACACAGAATTCCTATTCACAAGACTCTGGCCTTTAAAGGTATAACACTTTTCTTTTCTTTTTTTTAAATTTATTTTAATTGGAAGCTAATTACTTTACAATATTGTATTGGTTTTGCCATAAATTGATGTGAATCCACCCCAGGAGTACATATGCTCCCTATCTTGAGCCCCCCTCCCACCTCCCTCCCCATCCCATCCCTCTGGTTCATCCCAGTGCACCAGCCCTGAGCATCCTGTATCATGCATTGAACCTGGACTGGCGATTTGTTTCACATATGATAATATACAAGTTTCAATGCCATTCTCCCAAATCATCCCACCCTCACTCTCTCTCACAGAGTCCGAAAGACTGTTCTATACATCTGTGTCTCTTTGACACTTTTCATTCATGTAGTGATAAAATGTTGCAGATCAGAGAATAATACTTGTCTGGTTCCAGGTTTACAAGGACTTCCTGACCTGACCTACACAGATAGCTACAAGAACAAAGGATTCTGCATGAAGACTTTAGTAACAATGAGCCACGCCCCTCTCCTTTTAGTATAAAATAAGCCTGAATTCTAATTCAGATAAGATGGTCCTTTGGGATGTGATTTTACCATCTTCTCAGTCTTTCTGAATAAAGTCACTATTCCTTGCCCTAATGATTGGTCTCTCAATTTATTGGTCTTTCATGTGGTGAGCAATATGAGCTTGGATTCAGTGACAATGTCATTCTTATTCTGGACCACTTTATTGACTAAACCCAACTGGAACTGAGAAATCAAGGGAGTACCTTGTAAAGTCCACAAGTCAACCTCCAAAGCAGAACGGGGGATGAGCCAGGGAAAATAGATCTAAAGATGTTCACAGAATATATCCTGCACATCCGGTGTCCCCCAACTGTGTTCTCAGCCGAGGAAAATAAGGGTTAAGCACATAACAAGGAATATAAATACAATAGGTGAGTAAAAAGACCTCCTTAAAACAATCCGCTGCAACAGATGCTTTTTCTTCAGAAAGACAAACACAATCAGTAATTTTAATGTCCTCTGTTATATGTAATCTTACGTAGCATTTGTGAAACAAAATGAAGCATACCATTTAGAAGAATGCATTTTCTTTCGTTATCTTCAAATATGAACATTGCTTTCTAATGCCTTCATATTTTAAAAAGGTTTGTGGATTGCTTATGTTAATGTGGTTTGAGATGCTCGAGGACATATAAATGAAATATTCAGAAACTGGTCATTGAAAGGTTTCACCGCAGGGTTTTTTCTTTAAAAATTATTCTTTTTTGTTGTTGTTACTTTTAAAATCTCTGACTTATCTCATACCTCAGCAAGCCTGAAACATACAACCACAAACAGAAAAATTAGCTTCCTTTAAGTCATCCCCAATGCTGCTTGTGCATACATCATGAAGCCAAAATATATAACTGAAAATAAACTGCAAACTGTTGTGTTTAGCATTTTCTTATACCTGGTACAAGACATAATTCCTCTAATTGGTAACAAAAATAATTTGCCTTTTCAAGGAAACAGATAAGCTAATGATATATTTAGTTATCCTTTTGAATACTGTGTTGTACAAAAAGGAGTCACATTTCTTCTTTGAAGTTTGTCTCTTGTCCCAAGAATATGTTATGTAAATGGAGCCAATTTTAAATGTCAACTAAGTACTCTGCAGTATGCAAATGTGCTTCCTGGAGAAAAAAAACAAAAACAAAACAAGTATCTTCATAATAAGATACTGAAATTGCTCGAGCATGGAAAATAATAACTTAAACATATTTGTCAACATTTTTCAAAATTAGTAGACAGGTGAGAAATACTATAGAGAACCATGAAAGAAAGTTCCTTGTTCCTTGGGAACCAAAAGAGTTGTGTATAAGGTGTCCATTGACTGTGTTTCTTCACTGGACTTGAATCTATCAAGTGAGTCTGTTCAGTATCTCCATGGGAAAATTATGTAAGACAAATTTTCAAAGAGGTAAAATAATCTCATTCATATGTAAATGACAACCTGTCAAATATTTTATTTAACTCATTGTTAATGAGCAATTCATTCAGATGTAAAAGCCAATTTGAATGAGAATTAGAGCTATAAAAGATTATATTTTCTACCAGACATGTTTCATTCACATTGCCTTGAGCAGGAATCATTTGCCTTGCCTATGGGCAGGTAACATTTGCATTGTAATTAGTTTTCTACAACAATTCCATCTCTTCAAAATCATTAAATAGCTTGGTCATAGAAAGACATTGAAAAGTATGCAGCCCTAAAGGATCAACCAGTTCTGGTGGGTCCACTAAGTTCTGAAAACAACATTCCTTGAATGGACACACAGTATTTTTTTTTTTTTTTTCACATTTCCATGTCTTGGACGATTTTTCCTGAAAAGGTATTGTGATGAGTCAAACCAATAGAGACTCATTTGCTATGTCAAAAACTTACATTCTTTAGAATAAAAATGTTTCCCCATATTCTGGTACATTAAAATATTCAAAGATTTTTTTATCTTTATCTTTTCAAAACCCATTGACTTTGTCCCTCCTAGCTCCTTGCAATATTGATCTTGAAAGATATGCAAATAGAAAGTTCTTTGTTCTCTGTACTGTATTTATCTTAGTGTTTGCTGGCAGCAGCCAAGAAAAGGGAGGTGTCCCACATCAGAGTGTAGCTCACAGGTCAGTTACCTAATCAATATCTAGTTTCCTCTTTTTCAATATGTGAACTTGTATATTATTCCAAGTGAGAATCTGCTAAGTAAATAGACTACATTTTTTATTCAGTTCAGGAATGCTAAAACAATGGAAAATAAAGACAACTGCCTATGAGCTCCAGAAAATTTCATAAACATTGGACTGATGAAAACTAGAAAACATTTCTACCAATTTCTACATTTCTTCCTGTGCAGTGTATGGACCTGACAGCTGGATCAGAAAAGATGATGGAGCAATTGACATTAGTAAAATGGCATAACAGTCATATCATCTTGAGACCAATTACCTCTGAATTTCATGAGAGAAGAATAAATCTTTGTATTATTTGCATGTGCGCTTAATCACTCAGTCTTGTCCAACTTTTTGCAGCCCCATGGACTGTAGCCTACCAGGCCCCTTAGTCCATGGAGGTTTTCCAGGCAAGAATATTGGAGTGGGTTGCCATTCCCTTCTCCAGGGTATCTTCCCAACCCAGGATCAAACCCATTTCTCCCACATTGCAGGCACATTTGTTAAAGTCTGAACCACGAGGGAAGCTCCTAATATTATTTAAGACAGTGTTATTTTGGCCTTGTGTTAGTAACAGCTATAAGTAATTATAAACTGATCCATGCCCACATTTCTTTAAGCTATTCTGAGTCATCCACATTGAGTCAGTTTATCATCACATATCAACCATTTTTTAGAACAGAAATTCCATCATATTCTAATGTGCAAAATATTGGATGTAGAAACTAAACAGATGGGTAGGGGAAGTGACAGATATTTGGAAATTTTCCTGAATATAACTTGGCTATGTTGCATTTGTAAATAAGTTTTCTCACTCTCACAGGCAACTTGGCCAGTTTTTCTATTGTTGTTGATTCAATTCATGGTCTAAAGTGAAATTTTAGGTTCTACAGAGATATCATGTGAAATGTTCACCAACAATTTCTCAATAAGCTCCTTTCTATGGGATCCTCAGCATGATTTTTTTCCCCATTCTCCTCTTTTTAAATTTTTAATTCCAGAAAATTTCAGGCATAAAGAATAAGTGTAAGGTAGTTAGAATAAGAGAAAGGAGTCTAAGATGGAGGTGGCTAAAAGACAAAGAAAGGGAAAATCCCGCGAAATTGGAACAAAAGAAAATCCGCAGACCAGAGTTAAAACCTCAGATGAATCAAACAGCCTTCCTGGCTAGCTTAGTTTGCATAGGGCAGGCTCAGGGGGGAGGAGACAAAACTTATAAAAAGAGGAAGCCAAGAGGATTGATGCCTCTTCTTTGGGGTTGACCCACCCTCACACCTTGAGAGTGTACTCTCCTTTGTTTGCCAAATAAAAATCTGAGCTGTAACCGAGCTGTAACACTCTTTTGCCATTTCATATCTTTGCTGTGGTGAGATAGAACAGAGGAAATTACACACTCTCCTGACATAAGTATCCCACTCAGCAAGTATTGTAAGATTTCCTGTTGGCTCAGATGGTAAAGAATCCACCAGCAGTGCAGGAGACACAGGTTTGATCCCTGGGTTGGGAAGATCCCCTAGATAAGGAAATGGCAACCCACTCCAATGTTCTTGCCTTGAGAATCCTATGGACAGAAGAGTTCATGGGGTCACAGAGTCAGACATGACTGAGCTACTAACACACACATACAAGTATCAATATTGCATTTTCTTGCATTTTCTATTTGTTTTGCCATTTCATCACTCCTCAGAGTCACTTTGAAGCAAATTATCACTTTATTTCATCCATACATATTTTATCATAAATCTCTGAAATACAAAAATTTTCTCTTTTTTAAACTTAGCCAGTTTCATGCTTCCACCTAATATTTAAGCAACACATCTTTAATATTCTTTCACTATTTTTTCTTAAACTTTTTTAAAGTGAATAGTCAGAGCACAGAGGATATACAGACAGGGAAAATATTGTTTATAATACGATGTAGATGGGTACACATTATTAAACATTTGTTTAAATTGCTAGAATATACAACACCAAGAATGAACCCTATATGTAAACTATGGATTTTAGGTAATAAAGGTGTGTCAGTGTAGGTTCATCAGCTGTAACCAATGTACCACTATTATGGGGGATGTTGATAACAGGGGTGCCTATGCATGTATAGTGGCAGCAGATATGTGGACAATTTCTGTGCTTTCCTCTCCTTTTTGTTGTAAACCTTTATTTAAAAAAAAATAAAGAAGTGTTAAAAATAGTAGTAACTACAATGGAATGAAACAGTTTAAGTAAAAATCTCTGGATTGCTAATGACAAAATAAAAGCCAAAATAAATCAAAACCCACTGGTTATTTCTGGAGACTCTAAGTCAATGGTTTTTAAACTATCAGCCATGAGTCTTGTCTGCCATAACACCTGATTTTGGTAATAAGGTTTTATTGGGACATAGCACACCTGTTTGTTGACATATTGTCTATGACTTTGTCTGTCTATAAGAGAAGAGCTGAATAGTAGTGATTGAGAATGTATGGATTGCACAGCCTAAAATGTACTCTCTGGCCCTTTGTAAGAAAAGTTTGCTCATTATTTTCCTTTGAAAACTAACAACTAAGAGGGAAAAGTGAGCATTTATTCTGCCTTCCCTTCATGAATATCATCTCAAATTTACTCAACACTGATGAAGGGATGTTTTCTTTATAGACGATTTCTAGTTTATAAAAAAAAATTAAAATATCTCCATTTTACCATTTCTAATTAAATAATAGGTCAAATGATATAAATATATCAGGGCTGAGACCATAAAGAGACAACTACTCATTACATGCTTTCCTATAGAATTTAAAGTACGATCTATTATGTAGACTTACAAGGAAATCAAACCTATATATGATCAGATAGCTATTTCAAATAATGAATGATGATGCTGTGAAAGTGCTGCACTCAATATGCCAGCAAATTTGGAAAACTCAGCAGTGGCCACAGGACTGGAAAAGGTCAGTCTTCATTCCAATGCCAAAGAATGCTCAAACTACCGCACAATTGCACTCATCTCACATGCTAGTAAAGTCATGTTCAAAATTCTCCAAGCCAGGCTTCAGCAATATGTGAACCGTGAACTCCCAGATGTTCAAGCTGGTTTTAGAAAAGGCAGAAGAAGCAGAGATCAAATTGCCAACATCCGCTGGATCATGGAAAAAGCAAGAGAGTTCCAGAAAAACATCTATTTCTGCTTCATTGACTATGCCAAAGCCTTTGACTGTGTGGATCACAATAAACTGTGGAACATTCTGAAAGAGATGGGAATACCAGACCACCTGACCTGCCTCTTGAGAAACTTGTATGCAGGTCAGGAAGCAACAGTTAGAACTGGACATGGAACGACAGACTGGTTCCAAACAGGAAAAGGAGTACGTCAAGGTTGTATATTGTCACCCTGCTTATTTAACTTATATGCAGAGTACATCATGAGGAATGCTGGGCTGGAAGAAGCACAAGCTGGAATCAAGATTGCCGGGAGAAATATCAATAACCTCAGATATGCAGATGACACCACCCTTATGGCAGAAAGTGAAGAGGAACTCAAAAGCCTCTTGATGAAAGTGAAAGGGAGACTGAAAAAGTTGGCTTAAAGCTCAACAGTCAGAAAACAAAGATCGTGGCATCTGGTCCCATCACTTTATGGGAAATAGATGGGGAAACAGTGTCAGACTTTATTTTTGGGGGCTCCAAAATCACTGCGGATGCTGATTGCAGCCATGAAATTAATAGATGCTTACTCCTTGGAAGGAAAGTTATGACCAACCTAGATAGCATATTAAAAAGCAGAGACTACTTTGCCAACAAAGGTCCGTCTAGTCAAGGCTATGGTTTTTCCAGTGGTCATGTATGGATGTGAGAGTTGGACTGTGAAAAAAGCTGATCACCGAAGAATAGATGTTTTTGAACTGTGGTGCTGGAGAAGACTCTTGAGAGTCCCTTGTACTGCAAGGAGATCCAACCAGTCCACTCTAAAGGAGATCGGTCCTGGTTGTTCATTGAAAGGACTGATGCTAAAACTGAAACTGCAATACTTTGGCCACCTCATGCGAAGAGTTGACTCAATGGAAAAGACTCTGATGCTGGCAGGGATTGGGGGCAGGAGGAGAAGGGGATGACAGAGAATGAGGTGGCTGGATGGCATCACCGACTCGATGGACATGAATTTGAGTGAACTCCGGGAGTTGGTGATGGACAGGGAGGTCTGGCGTGCTGTGATTCATGGGGTCACAAAGAGTCAGACCTGACTGAGTGACTGAACTGAACTGAACTGAACTGAACTAGACATGAAAACCAAGAAAAATGTCTTAGAGAAGAATATGAAGCCACACCAAGTGGATTCAATCAGTAACATCCATACCATGGGAAATGCTACAGGAAAAATAACTGATTATGTAAACATGGATATTTATTTTACTATATATGTAACATATGTTACATAATTGCACTCATATTTCACGCATCACTTTTTAAATAATCACCATAATTTTGCTAATAGTCATACGATCTTCTTAATATGTCAGATGTCCTTTTTAGTGATATCATTGGAAAGCACATTTGACATATTAAAAACAGTAAATATATATTAGAAAAATTATTATGTTGCATTAAGTTAAAGAGAACGATATTAAGATGCAAAAGTGAGTTAATTCTTTTATGATTATAAATTAATGAAATATAGTGAAAATTTCCTTCTATGTATTAGATTCTATTTTAAAATATGTGTTCAGATTTCTCCAGTAACACTAACTAATTATATGCTTTAAAGTATTTGAATTATTTATTGTTGAGAGAGCATAAATTTTAAGTCAGACATCTAATTAACATTTTATTTTGTGCAAATTAAATCGATAGCTGATGTTTCGAAGAGCTAGGGCATTTAACGTATTATGCATAAGAATAATGGACTTGTAGCAATATATCTTTTCACATATAAGTAAGTTGTTGGAGTCTGAGACAATGTTTTATGGTTGTATGGCAGAAATAATAATATCAACAAACATTCTAATGAGCATTTCTCTAACCCTTTTTGTGATGTACCAGGTGCAATAAGCTAAATCTTGCTTGTTCTCTGATATCTTAGAAACTACCAACTGAAACTACTATCAATTTTACATGTGTTCTGGGAGATATAACACATGTCCTCTGTTACAGATACCTGCTTTCCCCCAATCACTATTCAACAGCAGTCCCAGTGTATATGGTTGTTTTAGAAACATCATTAGAACCATATTGCACAAACTAGTTTGAAGATACCCAATTTAGGAATAGAAAGTTGATTATTGTAGAAATAAACATTGCTCTCCTGGAAGTTTAGATTGGGATCACAAAAAGCTGAGCTAATTAACTGAATCACAACTGCAAATAAACTCTGGACTAAGTGTTTATGAATAAGCTTGGTAATCTAATTCAAGATGTTTAGGGAGAAGACATGGCTCTTGTTACTAACCTTTATTACATTCTTACCATATACCTATAGCGCATTCTGTTGACTTATTCAACACTCAGTCTGAATATAGCCTACTTGTCTCTCTTTCTCTCCCATAGAAGCTATAAAACTAAAACATTTATTACTCAGCCTCTCTGCAGCTAGGCTGCACATTTAAATCTGTTCTCGCTGAGGAGATATAAACTTCATTATTCTCTAGAGGACCTCCTTTTGCTTTTTGGCTAACTCTCTTCTTTCTGTGTTTAAAGTCATATATGTAGGCATGAATATTAATTGGCAATGCTCCTCCTGCACTGATGATAACAGAAGTCACATACAAAGAACGGTCCAACAAACACGTATATTGGCTCTTTTATAGCACCATTATCCACCTCTAATGACTTCCTGAGCAAAATCAGTCAAGTTCTCTTGTTATCGTCAGTCTTAATTTACAGTCAGTCCCCTACATATGAACAGGTTCCATTCTGAGAGAGCTTTC
Organism: Moschus berezovskii; assembly: GCF_049115385.1. Lineage (NCBI taxonomy): Eukaryota > Metazoa > Chordata > Mammalia > Artiodactyla > Moschidae > Moschus > Moschus berezovskii. The sequence continues at coordinate 44,751,665 of NC_142478.1, read as the reverse complement.
ATAAGTCTAACTTGTTTGTAAGTCTGACAGAGTTAGACTAGACATGAAGCTAACACAATAGGATATGTTGAAGTGTACTGTAAAAGGTTTTAATACTTTTCACACAAATAATACATAAAAAGCAAACAAACACAAAAAATAGCACTGCATAGTTAAGTACGCAGAAGCACAACTACTTGTAGAGAAAGCATGCACATGACAATGTATGCAAGACACGAACTAACTTATGTGATTGGATGTGTGAACATGTATTACAATCTTTGATAATTCACAACCTGAAGGTTCGTATATAGGAAAATTACTGTATATGGATCTCAGTGCATTACTTGTGCAAATTTAACTTAATTGTCTCACCACCATAACTTATTAGGAGTTGTTGTTTTCTGTATTTCACAGGTAAAGAAACATATGCATGGAATAGTTAAATCACTGTATTAAACTCATAGTTCTAGTATGTAAATGGCCAAGAATTGGAACCTATGCAATCTGATTCTAGAGCCTTCAGTCTAACCATGACATTGGGCTTCCACTTACTATGAAAATTCAGGAGAAATGGAGAAACAAGGACAAATCTAGGATCTTCTGTGAGACAAAATAGGGTGGACTTAATTCCAGATTTCATGAAGACCATTGGAGTTTGCTTCTTTTGGATGTATGGAATCTATGAGAGAAATACCTTAATTCATGAAATACATTTTCTTCATTTGAAAATGAAAGACATGACTATAGATCAATCAGTATTGTAAATGAGATAACATGTGTATTGTGGTTAAACTAGTATATGTCAAAAGCAATGTAGTCCCAATGGAATTTCATCTAACTCTCAGTGGAATTGAAAATTTTAAGGAAGAATTAAAATATATTATTTTTCATCTATTAAATCTTTACTAGTCTCACAGTTACAGGGATCAAAGATTCTGGCATCACTATTAGATTGCTGCTAGCTATTAAGATACTTTGAATCATTGGTTTATCCTTCAGATTGGAATTTAAAAGAAAAGATCTACATTTTCAGTCTTGAGTTAGTGTTCCTCAACTTAAGGTCCCAAAGAATATAATCCTAGAGAAAGGAATCTGTTTTTCTAAATTGTCCCTATGCCAGTTCAGGGCGTGATGAAGGAAATTAAGTTGTGATTAGATAGAGATGCAGTTAATAGAAATATTTCAGAGCCATTGACAATCTGCACTGGGGCAAGCACTGAAGATCAGCTCACTTTGTGTGGGCTGGTTGCGAGCAGTACACAGTCAGTGGTGCATATGCTTTTTTATTCCTTTGAGTGGAAGCCTACCATTTTGGAATCTCTTCAATATATGGTAGGGCTTGATCAATTTACCAATTTTTGGCACTCCTATAAACATTTACAATTAAGTCTGTGAGTTAGGTTCTTGAACAAACTCTAATGAAATTTACAGCTTAGCCTCTTCCCTCAGATTTATGGAAAATTATATTAATTACAAATTAATTAACGTAATTGCTGCATTTAACTTTGTTGTTGTTGTTTAATTGCTAAGTCCTGTCCATCTGCCAATTTCTCCTGCATTGGCAGTTGGATTCTAAATATGAGGCTTCCCTGGTGGCTGAGCAGTAAAGAATCTGCCCTCAATGTAAGGGACGTGGGTTCAATCCCTGCTTCAGGAAGAGCTCCTGGAGAAGGAAATGGCAGCCCACTCCAGTAATCTTGCCTGGAATCCCAAGGACAGAAGAACCTGGCATGCTACAGTCCACAGGGTCATAAAAGAGTCAGATACAACCTAGCAACTAAACAACAAATATTTTATTAATTAATGAAATCATAATATCAATTATAGAATACTCACCACTGACTAAAGATGCACATTCTACAAAGAAATCTTCAAAAGACAGCGTCTCATGTTGAGTTTCTGGGCTAACACAAAACCATATCAAATCAAGTGTAATCTTAAATGAAAGGCCTATGTATAGGTTATGGTTCCTTGATTTAGATGATTCATAATTGCTTGTATGTGTTGATTTTAAGAGCAAAATGTAATATAATATACTAAACAAATCATCCTCAAATTAAAGTAAAATCCTCAATAAAATAATTCAATAATACCATGTTAAGGCCCTTAATGGCTTATATAATTCTTAGTAATATGCTCACCAGGTAATAGCAAAGCCATAAAAGTAGTGGTCATTTGTAAATGTGATTTTTCTAGGGGAATCAGCAAAAAAGGCTGATTTAACAAACAGATATTCAAAGCTCTGATATCTTTTATGTTAATAACTCCAGTGGCTAACCTTGATTTGCAAGTAAATTCTTCTCACACATAGTTGCCTGCTCCTTTTCCCTACAGGATAGTCTTACAAGCATTTTTACATGGAAAGAAATTAAGGTAGCACATCACTTTTAGAATCTCAATTGCTTATGATCATATTATTTAAAAATCCAAGATGACTAATTCTAGAATCAATAATCAAATGCTACAAAACTTACAGAAAGCTAATACACAGGTGCAATTATTTTATGAGTCCTCTATATGAAGAAATACTGCACATGTGTAACAACCATCCATAGGTTGGAAGTTTTTGCTATATGATACTTTCCTCCTATGACATCTTACATGGAGACTGTTAAAGAAAACCAAAGCCTAAAATCAGTTAAACTGGTAAGAACAGATTTTGTAATGGAACTATTTTAAAAGAGCAAAGGACACATCAGTGTAGAACTGGGCTCAATTCTGAATACAGGCTGGGCAGTGGGAATTTATAGGGAAGAAGCAGGGTGGGGTTCAGTAGATGAGAAGTCACTAAGAGGAAACATCAGGGGTGAGGGGCCATCTGGCTAAACTGAACGAAGGTGATTGAAGGTGATCAGGGTGATCAGATATCAAGGGTGGGGATTCTCACTTAATGACTTAGCAGGATTTTTGCTGAAAGTGAGTGATGCAAAAACAAGCACAGAAGTCAAAGGTCAAGGTCTTGTTGAAAATGGGGTTCAGAGAAGGCTAACTGATGTTTGATCAAGAGAAGAATCTTTGTCAAAACCCAGTATTTAAAATAGATTTTTAAAAGTATAGCTGTATGAGCTAGGATTCAGGGAGACATATTTCACCACACATTACAGCTCCTCTTCCTCCTTGGTAATTACTGCGATCCATCTGTAGAAATTCCAGAGATTCATCTGTATGAGAAATTTTGATATATTGATAATGCTGATTTTGGAGTTGTTGCTGCTGCTGCTGCTGCTAAGTCGCTTCAGTCGTGTGCAACTCTGTGCGACCCCATAGACGGCAGCCAACCAGGCTCCACTGTCCCTGGGATTCTCCAGGCAAGAACACTGGAGTGGGTTGCCATTTCCTTCTCCAGTGTGTCAAAGTGAAAAGTGAAAGTGAAGTCGCTCAGTCGTGTCCGACTAGTAGCGACCCCATGGACTGCAGCCCACCAGGCTCCTCTGTCCATGCGATTTTCTAGGCAAGAGTACTGGAGTGGCTTGCCATTGCCTTCTCCAGATTTTGGAGTTAGTTGGACCTAATTTCAGTTTCCTTCTTCAGATCTTACAGAGTATTGACAAAATTACTGAGGCTCCCTCCAGAAACCTCAAGTTCCTCATATAGAATGTGAATAATACAAATGTAAATAACTCAACTTACTGCATAGAACTTATAAGTAAATCAATTTCTCACAGGATCTATTACTTACTATGGTAATTTCAATTAGTGAATTTCAATCAACACAATGATTTTAAATATTAGAGAAGAAATTTGTACTGAAGATATAAGCAAACATCTTAACAGTATGAAGTGATTATTTCGAAAGGTTTTTCCTTATAAGTCTGCGTGCATTATATTTTTAAAAATCGGGGAATGAGGTGAAGTGAGGGATAGAGTTAGTGTTTGACTGTAAATTAATAAAATATAATGGACGAAAAAAAAGAGGCAAAGTGAAAGAAATGCCAGTAGATCAGGACCTTGTACCACAGCAGGATTCCTTGTGTGTTTATTTTAAACTATTACCCTTATATTAATCTGAAATTGAAATCAGTAGGTGGTGTTTCATGGACCTCTGAGAGATCTGGTTCTTTACTTGACAGTGCGGATGGAATTTGTCAAGAGGCAAAGTGATAGGTAATTGATTTATTATAATATGATGCTTGTGAAGCTTACATGTGGGTGGGTAAAATGGTGTCACACCCCAAGTACTTAGTGGGTTACAGTTTTATATCAAAGAGAAAGTGGGGAGAGAGAGAAAGGATCACATTTTTTCCTCATTCATGGGTAGACATCAGGCTTCCATCATCAGCTCCTCCTCCAGGTTGGATAGGTGAGTTTTCTTGTCCCTACATCGTCCAGTCAGGACTATAATGCACTATGGACAAATTATTTCAGGTCTCAGTACAATAAGGGTATTTACATTGAGATGCCACCTTTCCATAAATTAGTAGATTTTTATGTGTGCAGAGAGCATGTCCCAAGGATCGTAGGTAGGATGTGGGTCTTGCATCATTATTTTATTGTTTGGGGGTATGTCTCATGCTTCTGCTGCATGGTTTTATTGCTGAGAAAGCTTGCTTGGTTTTGTGGATAAGCAAAGCTGCTTTCTTGAGTGATCATTAATTTATAGGGGTCTCCCAAAGCCCTTAAAATTCCCTGTCTGTTTACAATCCCCTAGTTGGATTTCTGAGCTAACTATTTGATTATCCTACTCTATCCTTATAATTATGGAGTATAGTTTCAAGGAGTTTAGAGTCAAATGGGGGGAACAGGTTTATACTCAGCAATGCACACTGTTAACACAGCATGACTTTCTGCGGAGGACTTACAAAAATAGTAGTAAAATAATGTGCTGAAATATTGATGAGATGAGACATTACCTGAGCCAAAATTTAAAGCATAGGTATGCCAGTTTGGGTTTTTATTCAAAGAATGTAATTCTTTCTAAGTTGTTCAAAGAAAAAAGGATTTGTCATGGGCCATTAAATGATGTTTAATCATTAGGAGTACTGATGAAATAGACTCTAGTCGAAGTTTCCAGAAAAATTTTCTGAAACCGTACTACAAGACGGGATTGTTAATTGAGTTGCTATACCTGTTATAATCAGGAAGCCATCTGCTGCTCTGAGAAATTATCACACAAATATTCACTCTAGAACCATACTATTCTGCTACCATCAGGAAGCTGCCTGATTCAGAGGCTAAATCTGTCTTTGTATTATAACAAAATCGATGTTTTATAATCTGCCACTTTTTCTCAGTTGTTAAGTTCTGATCTCAAGGTTAACAAGATTAACAGACTTGCTTGCTAAGTCACTTCAGTCGTGTCCAACTCTTTGTGACCCCGTGCACTATAGAGCACCAGGCTCCTCTGTCCATGAGATTCTCCAGACAAGAATACTGGAATGGGTTGCCATGACTTCCTACAGGGTATGTTCCCAACCCAGGTATTGGACTTGCATCTCCTGTGGCTCCTGCATTGCAGGCAGGCTCTTTACTGCTAAGCCACCAAGGAAGCCCCATTAATAGACTTACATAAGAGGCAAAAAAGTTAGGGAAAAGTCCTGTTAACTTTTGGGCTTCCACAGTTTAAGAAGGCATAAATGTTAAGCAATCACATACACAGCATGAATTAGCTATATGAAATAGGGAAAGAGAACTATCAGACTGAAGAAACAGCAAGCAAAGGTATTGGGATATGGAATAACACGAAGCATGTAAAAATATGAACAGTGATATTACTGCATTAAGTACAAGAAAACTGACTAGAAAGCTGGAATAGCCAGACAGAGGCTACAAGGATTTTTAATTATAAAACCAAAATATTTTGTTTCATGGGTGATGAAAATGTTTTATTCAAGAAGATGGCATATGAAAGACACTGGGTCTCTGAATACATTGTTTTAGGATTGTGAAGCATTTTCCCTCTTATTCAATTCACTTTTCACACCCTCTTTTCTTGAAGATATTTTCAACTTGTAATTGATACAATACAGTGTAAGTTATTAAAACATAAATTGTGATGCCATTTTTAAGAAAAAGCCAAGTTTAGGCTTACAGATGGGTTTCCCTGGTGGCTCAGAAGGTAAAGAATCCACCTGCAATTGGGAGACCTGGATTTGATCCCTGGTTGGGATCTTGTCTGGAGAGCACTCCAGTATTCTTGTCTGGAGAATCCCTGTGGACAGAGGAGCCTAGGAGGCTACAGTCCATGGAGTCACAAAGAGTCAGACACGGCTGAGCGACTAACCACAGCATAGCACAGCACTGGGTTATATATACCTTTATGAATTCCTGCTTTCACTTAATATTTAACCTCTGAAGATTATTACTTTTCTACAGATATATTAAAGTCTGAGATATATTATTTCCCTCAACTCTCTAAAAAATATTTATTTATTTATATTTGGCTGTGCTTCATTGCTGTGAGAGGATTTTCTCCAGTTGAGTGAGCAGGGTCTACTCTCTAGTTGTGGTGAGAGGGCTACTCACTGCAGTGACTTCTCTTATCGTGGAGAATAGGCTATAGGCACAAAGACTTGTAATTGTGGCACATAGGTTCAGTTGCTCTATGGCATGTGGGGTCTTCCTGGCCCAGGGATAAAACAGGTGTCCTTGGTATTGCAAGGCAGATACTTAACCACTAGACTAAGAGGGAAGCCCCTCCTCACCAACCCTTTTACACAGATGTTATCAACAGAGTTTTCAGAATGTATCAAATTTTTTGAAATAGGAGAAAATCAAAATAATAAGTAAGGAGAAAAGGACTCCTAAAAATGAAAAAAGAATTTCGAAATGGAACCAAATTAAACCTGTAGAATGAAGAATATATTAAGATAAAACATTTGATTTCTCCTAGGATGTAGTTCAGTTCAGTTCAGTTCAGTCCAACAGTCGTGTCTGACTCTTTGCGACCCCATGAATCACAGCACACCAGGCCTCACTGCCCATCACCAACTCCTGGAGTTCACTCAAACTCGTGTCCATCGAGTCGGTGATGCCATCCAGCCATCTCATTCTCTGTCGTCCCCTTCTCCTCCTGCCCCCAATCCCTCCCAGCATCAGAGTCTTTTCCAGTGAGTCAACTCGTCGCATGAGGTGGCCAAAGTATTGGAGCTTCAGCTTTAGCATCAGTCCTTCCAATGAACACCCAGGACTGATCTCCTCTAGAATGGACTGGTTGGATCTCCTTGCAGTCCAAGGGACTCTCAAGAGTCTTCTCCAACACCACAGTTCAAAAGCATCTATTCTTCAGTGTTCAGCTTTTTTCACAGTCCAACTCTCACATCCATACATGACCACTGGAAAAACCATAGCCTTGACCAGATGGACCTTGGTTGGAAAAGTAATGTCTCTGCTTTTTAATATGCTGTCTAGGTTGGTCATAACTTTCCTTCCAAGGAGTAAGCATCTTTTAATTTCATGGCTGCAATCAGAATCTGCAGTGATTTTGGAGCCCCAAAAAATAAAGTCTGACACTGTTTCCACTGTTTCCCCATCTATTTCCCATGAAGTGATGGGACCAGATGCCATGATCTTAGTTTTCTGAATGTTGAGCTTCAAGCCAACCTTTTCACTCTCCTCTTTCACTTTCATCAAGAGGCTTTTTAGTTCGTCTTCACTTTCTGAAAGAATGAAGGGATGGAGCCAAAGCAAAACCAATACCCAGTTGTGGATGTGACTGGTGATAGAAGCAAGGTCTGATGCTGTAAAGAGCAATATTGCATAGGAACCTGGAATGTTAGGTCCATGAATCAAGGCAAATTGGAAGTGGTCAAACAGGAGATGGCAAGAGTGAACATAGACATTCTAGGAATCAGTGAACTAAAATGGACTGGAATGTGTGAATTTAAATCAGATGACCATTATATCTACTACTGTGGGCAGGAATCCCTTAGAAGAAATGGAGTAGCCATCATGGTCAACAAAAGAGTCTGAAATGCAGTACTTGGATGCAATCTCAAAAATGACAGAATGATCTCTGCTCGTTTCCAAGGCAAACCATTCAATATCACAGTAATCCAAGCTTACACCCCAACCAGTAACGCTGAAGAAGCCGAAGTTGAACGGTTCTATGAAGACCTTTTAGAACTAACACCCAAACAAGATGTCCTTTTCATTATAGGGAACTGGAATGCAAAAGTGGGAAGTCAAGAAACACCTGGAGTAACAGGCAAATTTGAGCTTGGAGCACGGAATGAAGCAAGGCTAAGGCTAATAGAGTTTTGCCAAGAGAACGCACTGGTCATAGCAAACACCCTCTTTCAACAACACAAGAGAATACTCTACACATGGACATCACCAGATGGTCAACACCGAAATCAGATTGATTATATTCTTTGCAGCCAAAAATGGAGAAGCTCTATACAGTTAGCAAAAACAAGACCAGGAGCTGACTGTGGCTCAGATCATGAACTCCTTATTGCCAAATTCAGACTGAAATTGAAGAAAGTAGGGAAAACCACTAGACCATTCAGATATGACCTGAATCAAATGCCTTATGATTATATAGTGGAAGTGAGAAATAGATTTAAGGCACTAGATCTGATAGAGTGCCTGATGAACTATGGACAGTGGTTCGTGACATTGTACAGGAGATAGGGACCAAGGCCATCCCCATGGAAAAGGATGTAGTAGGAAATGGCAACTATTGGTCTCATTGAAACAACTGGAAAACAGAACATCAGAAGACATCATGAAGACATCAGAAGTCTGGAGAAGCCATGAAAATGAGTTAAAGTTTTAGAGAGTAAGAGACCTTCTGAGGTGAGCTGATGATGGCTGGCTATTTCCTTCTCTAATGGCATTTACTTACACTGTGTTCAAGATGATGACCACGCTTGCAGCCTTTAAGATGGTCTCTAGGCATCACCATTCCTGGTACTCAGGCCTTTGCGTAATTACTCCCCTGGACTGTGGGCTGGTCTTAAAGTCTGGCTTCTATCAAACAGAACATATCAGACTGATGTGACATGGCTTCTGTGATTGGGATTTAAAAGGAGAGTTGCTTATGTTTCAGATTCCTGCTCAGTCATCTGTGGGGAAACCAGAAGCTCTGTCATGAGGTATTCCTAAGGAAAGACTTACCTGGTAAGGGGCCAAGGCCTGCCAATATGAGTAGACTGGGATGTGGATCCCACAACAGTCAAGGCTTCACATGTGACTGCTACCATAGATGTGTCAATATATTACTGAAAATTCATGTCAGATCTTGAGACAAAGGTACCAACTGAGAGATGCCCAGGTTTATGACTCAGATACTGTTGAGATAATATATCTTTGCTTTTTAAGATGCTAAATTATGGATGTATTTGTTATGCAGCAGAAAGCAACTAATAGATATAATGATTAATTCATCAAAAGGATATGACAATCCTAAAGGTGTATGCAATTTATAAATTTTGAAATAAAGTCTCAAATGAAGCAAATGTTATAGAAATATAAGGAAAAATAGATGAAGACAAAACTATAGTCTGAGGCTTCAACACTTGCTCTTAATAGTTTAAAGAACAACAGTTTAGGAAACTAGCAATCATTTATAGAACTTGAACAACGTTGTCAAACAAACTCTACCTAAGTGACTTTTATGGAACAATCTACCCCCAAAAAGAAGAATGCACATCTTTTAAAAGTGAACATGGAATATTTAACAAGATATAAAGTATTTTTGCTTTAAAACAAGTTTAAAGGATTCAAATTATACAAGATATCTTGTTTTACCAAAGTAATTGATACCAAAAATATCGGAAAAGAAATTTTAAAATGTCCTAATATTTAGAAACTAGAAAATACTTCTAAAAGACAACATTAAAAAGAAGTATTAGAAGTATTTCTAAGGAATGAAAATAAACACAACAAATTTGTGGGAAAAAAATGTGTGCAAAATAACTAAAGTACTTCTTAAATGAATGTGTAGAGCACTAAAATGCCTGAAGAAAAATAGTTTAATTATGGAACTAATGATCTGAACTTTCTCCTTAAGATGTAGAAAATGAAGGACAAATTGTACATTAATTAAGCAGAAGAGAGAAAGTAGCAAATGTAAGAATAAAATTCATGAAATAGAAAATCGATTGATGACATATAAAATTTTGCCTGCAACCATTGAAACATGCTTATCATTTTCAAATATTCTGAGAGCTTCTTCAACACAGTGTTAAGTAATTGTGAGCCATCTTTAAAGTCTTTATAAAATTTCTTACAGTATTGCTTCATTTTAGGTATGTGGTTTTGTTTTTTCTTTTTTGGCTATGATGTATGTGGAATCTTAGCTCTACGACTAGAGATCAAACCCGTACTCCCTGCACTGGGAGCTGAAGTACTGGACCACTGGACCACCAGGGAAGTCCCTGGATTTTTTTACCAGTGAGTAAACCAGACCAAATTTCAAGACTGCTTTCCTTCAGATAATGTAACTGACAATAATATACTTAAGATGATTAAATAATAAAAATAAAGTAAAATAAATACCACCTCATTAAGAAAACAATATATTAGGAAATAATTTCTTATTGTGTTTAAAATCATAACGGAAATTAAGACAGGTTTAGAGAGCTGATCGGAGAAGGCAATGGCAACCCACTCTAGAACTCTTGCCTGGAAAATCCAATGGATGGAGGAGCCTGGTAAGCTGCAGTCCATGGAGTCGCTAAGAGTCGGACACGACTGAGCGATTTCACTTTCACTTTTCACTTTCACCCACTGGAGAAGGAAATGGCAACCCATTCCAGTGTTCTTGCCTGGAGAATCCCAGGGACGGGGGAGCCTGTTGGGCTTCCGTCTATGGGGTCACACAGGGTCGGACACGACTGAAGCGACCCAGCAGCAGCAGAAAGCTGATAAATAGCAAAAGCACTCCATATCAATATTTATTGATGCAGGTAAAGTAATACTAAACGGAAAGGTATAGGTTTAAAAAAGGTAAAGATTGATAAAAATAGGAAAATAAAAGGAAAACAAAAGTACAGAAAAAATAATGAAACAAATATATAATATTTAGGATCATATTAGCCAAAGTTTATTCTTAAGTGTAGCATAAAATCAGTAGTATCAGCTTCTATAAGAGTTCATCAGGGTAAAAAAAAGTGATAATACAACGAAACTCCATTAGGAGTGGAAAAGAGGATATAGTGCCAGATGCTGCAGAAATAAATGTGATAAGAAGATATTATTAACCTGATGTCAGTGCATTTTGAAACTTAGATGAAGTGGGCAATTACATTACCAAAATTAACTGAAGAAGAAATATGAAACCTGAAGTATATAACCATTAGAATAATTGAGTCAGTAGTTTAAAAATCTTCCAACAATTGTAAAACAACTCAGAAATGGCATTAGCAGTGGGTTTTAAAAACATTTAGGGAACAAATTGTGGTATTAAATCTACTATCCACAGAAAAGGAAAACTGAGGAATCCATAGATATTTTATGGGACTAGGGTAGCCCTGATGTCAAAATCAGCTCAAAATATTGAAATAAAAGTATTACCCATAAAGCTCAATTATAAATATGGGTCAAAATTCTAAGCAGAATATTAGCTACTAAATGTAGCAATTTATGGAGAAATATATATACCTCATCGGAGAAGGCAATGGCAACCCACTCCAGTGTTCTTGCCTGGAGAATCCCAGGGACGGCGGAGCCTGGTCGGCTGCCATCTATGGGGTTGCACAGAGTCGGACACGACTGAAGCGACTTAGCAGCAGCAGCAGCAGCATATATACCTCATAGACAAATGAGGTTTAATTGATAAGTGAATTATTAAGTAAATTATTAAATGTTGAAATATTGGAAACTAAATCAAGTTGCTATTTTCACATGGCATAATGATTTCAGTAGAAATCTAGATAAAAATATGGTTAAAAAGTTGGGATTGGAGAGCTTAGCAAAAGTTTTAGACATTCAGGGTACAGAATCAGTTTAGTTACATTTCCTCTACCAGAAAAAAAAAGGAGAACATGCTTTTTTAAAAGACAATATGTTAACTCCCAATTTTTAAAAAGATCTGAGGTCTTAATCTAACAAAATATATACAATATTCTGGTGTATAAAATTATTGGAAAACACTGAAGAAGCCCTAAATAGATATGTCTATGTGTATCTTATAAATTCAAAGGAAAATGACACAAACAGTAGAAAAAGAATAGGTCATCTTTAGTAGAAATTAGGAACTACTTCCCTGGTAAGTAAGTAGAACTACTTCTCAGACGGTAAAAAATCTGCCTTAAATTCAGGAAACCCGAGTTCAATCTTGGGTTGGGAAGATTCCCTGGAGAAGGAAATGGCAACCCACTCCAGTATATTTCCACTCCTGGAAAATCCATGGACAGAGGAGCCTGGTGGGCTACAGTCCATGGGGTTGCAAGAGTCAGACATGACTTGGTGTCTAAACCACTAAGGGATCAAAAATCAAAACCACAGTGAAGAACTTCCCTGATTGTCTAGTGGCTAAGACATGGCACTCCCAATGCAGGGGTCCTGAGTTCGATCCCTGGTCAGGGAGCTAGTTCCCACATGCCACAACTAAGTGTTGGCATGCAGCAAGTAAAGATCCTGCATTCTGCAGCTAAGACCTGGCACTGCCAAATAAATGAGTAAAATAAAGAAATATTTTCAAAAAGCTTCACTGAGATATCCTTTAGCCACTATACTGGCAGAAATTCAGAAGTCTGACAAACATAAGGATGTGGAGAAAAGTCATGCTTACTCTTACTGGTTTGTAAATTTGTAGAAACATTGTGAGAAAATGGTTGATATTATCTATAAATGTTGAAATAGTCTAATTATATATGGTTCAGGAGCTAGGTGGACACCCAAAGAGATTCTTGCAAATGTCCAGAAGACACCAGACATTCATGGTTAACACAACTATATATCTATATCTATATGTATAAAATGCCAAATGTTTATATGAGACGCTCAAAACTTGTGTGTGTATATTTCAAAAAGGTTTTATGGCTGAAACTTTTTAGTACTTTTTATCTTACTTTCTTTTATGTGTTTTAAAATTTTTGTTAATTCCATCAGTATCTTATCCAAACATTTATTTGTAAGCACTCAACATATCTAATATTATGGAGTATTTTTTAAAATGTTATTTTCTTTTAGAAGCTCAGCTATTATATCACTTTTGTGTTTGTTTTTATTCCCAACTTAATCATTCAGTTTTTAATGATTTTTTAAGTTTTTGTTTTTCTTAAATTTTTGAACATTTTGTAGTTTTTTCTTATAGTAATCTATAATTAAATAATTTGCCAAATGATTTGTTCATTAATTTTTGTTCTCAATTTTCATTATATACACTGTCTGACAACTGTTCAGTAATATTCCTTTTGCTTATTCGAGACTCTCTTTGCCTTTGAAATAGCTTTCTCATTTCTCATCACCATTAGGACAGGAACCAGGGAAAGAGAAACATGGTGATGAGAAATGAGAAAGCTATGTTTGAAATAGTATAACTGTTCGCAGTTTTGCATATCTCATTTATTCACTAAGAAGATCAGGACTAAAAACTGATTTAAAAATCTTATTAATAAAGTAAATCTAACATCTCTCTTTTCTTAAAGTGTGTGTGCATTCTAAGTCTCTGGAAATGTATGTAATATTGATAAATCTTCATCTCTGAAAGAACTACCTTACTCCTGATAACACTCAGAGAAGATATGTAATACCTCATACTCCAGACAATCTTTTAATTTTATTAAACATAAGTGTGTATTTTATTTCCTCTACATGACTTAATTCAACAACTGTACTATCTGACTTTCATATTCCAAACAGTACCCCAAATAATTCCCTGTACATAGTGTGTTCTCAAAAACTGTATTGATGGGAAGCGTATTGATTCTTACCATGGTTATTAAAAAACAATTTTGTTCAAAATGTATACTAAATTATTTTCCCATTTAGGTTGCTGCATTATCTTGAGCAGATTATTCCTTGGGATTGGGATTGACATATATCTACTATATGCCTGTGGCAGGCTAAGTGGCTTCAGTTTTGTCTGACTCCTTGTGAGCCCAGGGACTAGCCTGCCAGGTTCCTCTGTTCATGGGATTCTCCAAGCAAGAATACTGGAATGGGTTGCCATGCCCTCCTTCAAAGTATCTTCCCAACTCAGGGACTCCCACTAGCACCACCAGGGAAGCCTCAAGGGTGGAGTGCAAGCCGGGACTGGAGGACAGATGCCATTGTGGGACTGGCACTGGACAGAAGGCACGACTGGAGACAGAAGTGATGGTGGAGAAGAAAGAGATGTATAGTGGGAATCAATGGTTGTGAATAAAGATACAGGGAAGATACTGAAGGTGGGGCAGAAAGTCTGACATAATAAAAGTTCCGGAGCAAGACAAAAAGGTGTACAGCAAAACAGGGGCTTTTAGCTCAGAGGCTCTGACCCTCACTTCCAAGCTTGCTATTTATGTCTCACATTGCTGGCAGAAAAAAAGTGTTAGTAACCTACATCAGAGTACAAGTTGACCTAGAATTTAAGTTCTGTTTTATTTTTCTTTAATAAATATAACAGATCCTAGTCTACCAGTGAAACAGATCCTATTCTACCAGTGAGACTGTACACTACTTCAATGAATGACGAGTCTTTAAAGCACAGACTTTTACTAGAGAAATCATCCCTTCCTTTCAAAGAATCAAAGTATAGAGGATGAGAACCCTGAATTTTAGGACAATGTTTCAGCTTGAAAAGAAATCAGCCTCTTAGCCCATTATTTAGATACATTGTACTTATGGTATTTGCTATTTATATTATTTTAAACAGTAAATATCTCTTTTCTCATTCCAAATATCTTCACATCATTTATATTTTCCTCTTCTTTTTCTTACATAGATTTTACCTTTCTAACTTGTAAAATTGACAAAAAATTAACAAAAGCCCTAATAATAATGTTTTAATGGGGAAATAATTCACTGTAATATGAATTCTGATATTGGCTGAATGTTCCTAGTTGTATAACAAAATGCTTCCAATAATTTAATGTAATATATGGAGCCCTTAGAAGAAAGTAAGGGCTTATTCATTTGAATTCACAAAGGCAAGCTACTTAGACTTTTTTCTTTTGATGATAATCAGATGATGATCAAATATTTAAATACAAGAACTTAGTGACTGTAACTCAGGACTTGATGACTATAAGAATTAGATTCAAAAAGATTATCAGAAGTATACAATTTTACAGTGCATAGAATGATTATAGTGGCAAGTCCTCTTTATTAAGGAACTGTAATGATTCTTACCACTGGAAAAATAATTCACCTACTTCATATTAGCTCTTTGCTTAAACATTTTTCTGACATTTTTTGAGTTTGTAGCAAACAAAGAAAAGCATTACTTCTTTCTCATGTTTCTGCAAATGCTAGGTCTATATCCTCTATTATCTGCTTTTCCATGCTCATTGGATTAGAGAAATCTTTTTTTTTGTTCTCTTCTCATTAATTGCTTTGTTTTGATTTTTTTGAATGATTTCTCCTCATGTGGTGATCATAGAGGCGTTGAAGACTCTATGGTGGACAGCTTGTTCATATCAGAAACCTGAAAAAAAGGAAAGATCACTAAAGTAGCTTTGCAACAACAGCAGCTTGCAAACTTACTGTTAAGAGCATTTCTTAAATCTCTTATCATGATTCCCTATTTTAGAGAAGGGGAACAAGGATCTTGAATCCAGTTTTATGCAAATCTTCCTTTGCCAATAACAATTTTCATGCCCCATCTACTGAGCTTCACCCCTACAACACTTTCCCTGGCCCATCCTAGGGAAGGAAGGTGGAAATAAACTCCAGTGGCACACCTGAATAGGGGCTCTAGCTCAAACTGTATCATGAAGGAAAATAAAAAAGATTTTGAAATTAATCTATCCATCCAGAAGGATAGTCTTGTTCATAAAATGAGTTTTTCAAAATAAGAAAGTCTTTGATCAGTGAGTGCATTCCCATTTGTGGATGGGTCCTTTCTGGAATGAAGTCAAGGAGAGACACCTAATACTCCTCCTCATTCTGATTTCTTACATACTTGCTTCAAGGGCAAAGACTGTTGATCACAGGAGCTAGGAGAGGCACTGTGGCCATAGCAAGCATTTGGGTGTTTTATGTTGACCTCATTAGGAATTTGTCTGGAAGATAAATCCTCCTCCATCAGTTATCTTTGACTTGGAGATACAGGTGCTAACAATGCCTAGTCACACTAGAAGGAGCCATTAACTTGGCATTTCCCATAGCCCATGTGCATCCAGAGGGGAAGCAAGCTGGGGTTGAAGTAGCCTTCTGTCCAGGCACCCTGTCAACCACTGCTTCTTAAACTGTGTGTTTGAATTGCTTCAAATCTTAAGACGTGGAAGCCGCAAAGCTAAGATGGCCTCACTTGCCTCTCCAACAAGCTTCTGGGTAATGCCAATACTGCTGCTTAGTTGACATGATGTAAGTAACAAGGTTCACAGTGGACTCGAGATAACTTCTTTTTGTTTCTCCAATAATGGGCTTCTTTTCCTTAAGCGATGTGAAAGAAAAAGTCATGCATGTGCCTTAAACATACAGGTGGGCTAAGGAGATTGGTATTGGGATATCTGTCAGTTAGTTGATAATTTTTCAATGCTGATGAATCACTGGATGCCCTGTAGTGTGTGTTATAGGATGGACATCATATAACTAATCTTGGGCATTTTGAGAACAAAAGGGGCTCATTTAATAACTGGACTAGGACTACAAGCAACACAGAAAATACAGATAGTTCACCCTACTAAGTGTGACAAATGCTAAAGAACTCTGGGTAATTTATTTTGGCTTTACCAAACAGAAAATCAACATTTAAACATGATCTCTATAACTACCATCCTTCCCAAAACAACTCATGGACATTGTTGCTTTCTTCCAGCATATGACTGTTGTAGATGTCAACTGTTCTGTTTTTTTTTTTAATTTTGTTTATTTATTTTCTATTGGGATATAATTGCTTTGCAATGGGGTGTTAGTTTCTGCTGTCCAACAGTGTGAATCAACTATACCTAGACATACGGCCCTTTCTTCTTGAACCTCCCTCCTACCAGCCCCATCCCACTCCTCTAGGTCATCAGAGGACCCAGCTGAGCTCTCTGTGCTATATAGATGCATCCCACTAGCTATCTATTTTACACATAGTAATGTATATATGTCAATGCTGCTATGTTTTTAAATATGTATCCTCAGATAGAAAGGAATTTTAAAAAATGCATCCCTTTATAAGCCTGTCTTTCTGAAAACATGTAAAAAACATGATTTGACCAAGACTTCATTCGGGTTATGAGCATGAGATTATTTCAGTTTTCCTAATAGTTGATTGAAATGATCATTTTCCTGAAGACTTGGGGTGGCATTGCTCTATACTCACTAAGACAAATATGAATATTGTTCTTCATATTCAAGCTAAAATATGATGTGTTTTGATGAACCCTTGGCAGGTGTTCTTCAGCCTTGATCCTGATGATAATTATCATTGATGATAATGACCTGCTGTTGTCTTTCTAAACAGGCAGGAAGATGATGTCCTGGTTATATGACTAACATTTCTGATGAATTCAATGTATTTTATGGACTGTCATTGTTTGTTTTGCATGAGAAGTTTGCCACATTTAGGGAATATCTCTTTTTTTTAATTTATTTTTTATTGGAGGCAAATTATTTTACAATATTATATTGGTTGGTTTTGCCATACATTGACTTGAATTCGCCCCAGGTGTACATGAGTTCCATGATAAATATTGATCTAAAGCCTGCCAATTTTAAGAGCTTGGCCTTATAGACAAACGATGTGTTCATATTTTGCATTGGGCATTGAGGATTTTCCTGTACGCTCATGGTTCTTAAACAAGATTTGTCTAAAAATTGTTTCATTTTATCTCAAATGATTTACTTTTATATCCTCTGACTGAATTTTGTGTATGGGGAATTGCAGTACATCAACTTTAATATTGCACTATAATGCATGGTTTTAAAATCCTTCAAATCTAAAGAGAAACAGTAGAAGACAAACTCAATTGCCGGCAGGTGGATTGCAAGTATAAATGAAAGAAAGC
This sequence comes from Moschus berezovskii, assembly GCF_049115385.1. Classification (NCBI taxonomy): domain Eukaryota; kingdom Metazoa; phylum Chordata; class Mammalia; order Artiodactyla; family Moschidae; genus Moschus; species Moschus berezovskii. Next base: position 44,733,657 of record NC_142478.1, on the reverse strand, counting down.
CTTTTTTTCCAGTATAATTAACTAGATTGAAGGTGGCATCCAGTAATTTGTCAGCTAGTTCAGTTCAGTTTAGTTGCTCAATCATGTCTGACTCTGAGACCCCATAGACTGCAGCACGCCAAACTTCCCTATCCTTCACCAACTCTCAGAGCTTGCTCAAACTCATGTCCATCAAGTTGGTGATGCCATCCAATCATCTCATCCTCTGCCATCCCCTTCTCCTCCTACCCTCAATCTTTCCTAGTGTCAGGGTCTTTTCAAATGAGTCAGTTCTTCGTATCAGGTGGTCAAATTATTGGAGCTTCAGCATCAGTCCTTCCAATGAATATTCAGGACCGATTTCCTTTAGGATGGACTGGTTGGAACTCCTTGCAGTCCAAGGGACTTTCAAGTCTTCTCCAACACCACAGTTCAAAAGCACCAACTCTTCGGTGATCAGCTTTCTTTATAGCCCAATTCTCACACCCATACATGACCACTGAAAAAACCATAGCTTTGACTAGATGGACATTTGTTGACAAAGTAATGTCTCTGCTTTTTAAGAAGCTGTCTGCTGCTGCTGCTGCTAAGTCACTTCAGTCGTGTCCGACTCTGTGTGACCCCATAGACAGAAGTCCACCAGGCTCCCCCGTCCCTGGGATTCTCCAGGCAAGAACACTGGAGTGGGTTGCCATTTCCTTCTCCAATATGTGAAAGTGAAAAGTGAAAGTGAAGTCACTCAGTCGTGTCCGACCCTTAGCGACCCCACGGACTGCAGCCTACCAGGTTCCTCCATCCTTGGGATTTTCTCAGCAAGAGTACTGGAATGGCTTGCCATTGCCTTCTCTGAAGAAGCTGTCTAGGTTGGGGATAACTTTTTTTCCAAGGAGCAGGCATCTTTTATTTTCATGGCTGCAGTCACCATCTGCAGTGATTTTGGACTCCCAAAAAATAAAGTGTCACTGTTTCCACTGTAGTATGTACATAATTTTAATGCTTTTAGTTCCCTGTTTTATTATCCAATATTTTATGATTTTTTGTCTATTTTTAATATAAAAAATATATTAAAAATATCCTTTACTCAAATCAATTGCCTGCACAGCAACAATGAGATTCTTCTACTCTGGTCTTTACTTCTCTTATTTTCCATTTTTAATTGCAATGTTTCTATAATGTCACATATACTGTTCATAATAGTATTCTACCCTTTTTCCCATCTTTTACTGTGCTGTGCTTAGTCACTCAGGTGTGTCTGATTCTGTGACCTGAAGGACTGTAGCCCATGAGGCTTCTCTGCCCATGGGGATTCTCCAGCCAAGAATACTGGAGTGGATTGCCATTCCCCACATCTTTTCTAGTCTTACAATTACACACATGTACACACACATTCCTAGAAGCACTGAAGATTTGTTCTTCATTGTTGAAGTCGAGTCATTTTCTAGAATACGTGTTAGGATTGATAGTTTTGGGTAAATTGGCTTATTTACTCAGTGGGGGTTTTTCCATAGTTATATTCAGTTTTTCTTTTATTATTGCAAACCTTTCTTGTATTATAGTTTTAAAATGCTGTTGTTTTTTCTTCATGGACTAGTCTTATACAAATTTTTTTTCTTTTTTTTTATGTATTTATTTTTTATTGGAGGCAAATTATTTTACAATATTATATTGGTTGGTTTTGCCATACATTGATATGAATTTGCCCCAGGTTTACATAAGTTCCCCCTCCTGAACCCCCCTCCCACCTCCCTCCTCCCTTTATCCTCCCTCTGGGTCATCCCCGCATGCCAGCCCCGAGCATCCTATAACATGCATCGACCCTGAACTAGTGATCAAATATTATCCCTTCTTTGTTGTCTTATATTTCCATCCCATTTTAGTCTTTTCTTTATCTAGATTTCATTCTCTTGGGTATTTTCTTGACTTTTTTCAATAATCTTATTCCATTTTCATTTGAGTTAAATATCACTTGGTCATCATGCACTTGAGGAATTATTTGTAAGATAATTTTGTCCTTTACTGCACTTTCCTTCTTCATATTTTATGTTTTGCTCATTTCTCTATTTAGATTTTTAATTAATTAAAGGCTCATAAATTTAAAAATCACTTCTATTTGTGAGGGGTGACGGGTAAAATTAACTTAAAATTACATATGTACATATGCAGAGCTATTGATGGCTATGTTACCACCACACACCAGGCCTCCCTGTCCATCACCAACTCCCAGGGTTCACCCAAACTCATGTCCATTGAGTCAGTGATGCCATCCAACAATCTCATCCTCTGTCGTCCCCTTCTCCTCCTGTCCTCAATCTTTCCCAGCATCAGGGTCTTTTCAAATGAATCAGCTCTTCGCATCAGGTGGCCAAGTATTAGAGTTTCAGCTTCAACAGTAGTCTTTCCAATAAACACCCAGGTCTGATCTCCTTTAGGTCAGACTGGTTGGATCTCCTTGCAGTCCAAGGGACTCTCAAGAGTCGTCTCCAACACCACAGTTCAAAAGCATCAATTTTTCTGCACTCAGCTTTCTTTATTGTCCAACTCTCACATCCATACATGACCACGGGAAAAACCATAGCCTTGACTACACTGACCTTGGTTGGTAAAGTAATGTCTCTGCTTTTTAATACGCTGTCTAGGTTGGTCATAACTTTCCTTCCAAGGAGTAAGCGTCTTTTAATTTCATGGTTTTAATCACCATCTGCAGTGATTTTGGAGCTCAGAAAAATAAAATCAGCCCGTTTCCCCATCTATTTGCCATGAAGTGATAGGACTAAATGCCATGATCTTAGTTTTCTGAATGTTGAGCTTAAAGCCAACTTCTTCACTCTCCTCTTTCACTTTCATCAAGAGGCTCTTTAGTTCTTCACTTTCTGACATAAGGGTGGTGTATTCTGCATATCTGAGGTTATTGATATTTCTCCCAGCAATCTTGATTCCAGCTTGTGCTTCCTCCAGCCTAGCGTTTCTCATGATGTACTCTGCATATAAGTTAAATAAGTAGGGTGATAATATACAGTCTTGATGTACTTCTTTTCCTATTTGGAACCAGTCTGCTGTTCTATGTCCAGTTATAACTGTTGCTTCCTGACCTGCATACAGATTTCTCAAGAGACAGGTCAGGTGGTCTGGTAATACAAAGCATTTATAAAGATTTGTGGAGTCTATTATACAGAGTGAAGTAAGCCAGAAAGAAAAACAAAAATACAGTATACTAATGCATATATATGGAATTTAGAAAGATGGTAACGATAACCCTTTGGCATAGTCAGTGAAGCAGAAATAGATGTTTTTCTGGAACTCTCTTGCTTTCTCCATGATCCAGCAGATGTGGCAATTTGATCTCTGGTGCCTCTGCCTTTTCTAAAACCTGCTTGAGCATCTTGGAGTTCACAGTTCACATATTGCTGAAGCATGCTTGGAGAATTTTGAGCATGACTTTACTAGCGTGTGAGATGAGTGTAATTGTGCAGTAGTTTGAGCATTCTTTGGCATTGCTGAAGACTGACCTTTTCCAGTCCTGTGGCCACTGCTGAGTTTTCCAAATTTGCTAGCATATTGAGTGCAGCACTTTCACAGCATCATCTTTCAAGATTTGAAATAGCTCAACTGGAATTCAATCACCTCCACTAGCTTTGTTCGTAGTGATGTTTTCTAAGGCCCACTTGACTTCACATTCCAAGATGTCTGGCTCTAGGTCAGTGATCACGTTATCATGACTATCTTGGTCATGAAGATCTTTTTTGTACAGTTCTTCTGTGTATTCTTGCCACCTCTTCTTAATATCTTCTGCCTCTGTTAGGTCCATACCAATTCTGTCCTTTATCGAGCCCATCTTTGCATGAAATGTTCCCTTGGAATCTCTAATTTTCTTGAAGAGATCTCTTGTTTTTCCTATTCTGTTGTTTTCCTCTATTTCTTTGCATTGATCACTGAGGAGACTTTCTTATCTCTCCTTGCTATTCTTTGGAACTCTGCATTCAGGTGCTTATATCTTTCCTTTTCTCCTTTGTTTTTCACTTCTCTTCTTTTCACAGCTATTTGTAAGGCCTCCCCAGACAGCCATTTTGCTTTTTCGCATTTCTTTTCCATGGGGATGGTCTTTGTCCCTGTCTCCTGTACAATGTCACGAACCTCCGTCCAGAGTTCATCAGGCACTCTATCTATCAGATCTAGTCCCTTAAATCTATTTCTCACTTCTACTGTATAATCATAAGGGATTTGATTGAGGTCATATCTGAATGGTCTAGTGGTTTTCCCTACTTTCTTCAATTTAAGTCTGAATTTGGCAATAAGGAGTTCATGATCTGAGCCACAGTCAGCTCCTGGTCTTGTTTTTGCTAACTGTATAGAGCTTCTCCATCTTTGGCTGCAAAGAATATAATCAATCTGATTTCGGTATTGACCATCTGGTGATGTCCATGTGTAGAGTCTTTTCTTGTTTTGTTGGAAGTAGGTGTTTGCTACGACCAGTGTGTCCTCTTGACAAAACTCTATTAGCCTTTGCCCTGCTTCATTCTGTGCTCCAAGGCCAAATTTGCCTGTTACTCCAGGTGTTTCTTGACTTCCTACTTCTGCATTCCAGGCCCCTATAATGAAAAGGACATCTTTGTTGGGTGTTAGTTCTAAAAGGTCTTGTAGGTCTTCATAGAACTGTTCAACTTTGGCCTCTTCAGCGTTACTGGTTGGGGTGTAAGCTTGGATTACTGTAATATTGAATGGTTTGCCTTGGAAATGAACAGAAATCATTCTGTCGTTTTTAAGATTGCATCCAAGTACTGCATTTCGGACTCTTTTGTTGACCATGATGGCTACTCCATTTCTTCTAAGGGATTCCTGCCCACAGTAGTAGATATAATGGTCATCTGAGTTAAATTCACCCATTCCAGTCCATTTTAATTCACTGATTCCTAGAATGTCTATGTTCACTCGTGCCATCTCCTGTTTGACCACTTCCAATTTGCCTTGATTCATGGACCTAACATTCCAGGTTCCTATGCAATATTGCTCTTTACAGCGGAGGACCTTGCTTCTATCACTGGTCACATCCACAGCTGGGTATTGGTTTTGCTTTTGTTCCATCCCTTCATTCCTTCTAGAGTTATCTCTCCACTGATCTCCAGTAGCATACTGGGCACCTACCGACCTGGGGAATTCCTCATTCAGTATCCTATCATTTTTCCCTTTGATACTGTTCATGGGGTTCTCAAGGCAAGTATACTGAAGTGGTTTGCCATTCCCTTCTCCAGTGGACCACATTCGGCTGTGGTCCATGTGATCAGATCGACTTGTTTCCTGTGATTATGATTTCAGTGTGTCTGCCCTCTCATGCCCCCTCACAATACCTACTGTCTTATTTGGGTTTCTCTTCCCTTGGTCGTGGAAAATCTCTTCACAGCTGCTCCAGCAAAGTGCAGCCACTGCACCTTACCTTGGATGAGGGGTATCTCCTCAAGGCCACCACTCCTGACCTTGAACGTGGAGTAGCTCCTCTCGGCCCTCCTGCGCCCGCGCAGCCACCGCCTATTGGACGTGGGGTAGCTCCTCATGGCCGCGCCTCTTTGCGTGGTCGGTTGCGCCAGGACCAGCGTCTCTTGCATCTGCGCCACCGGGGCCGACGTCTCTCATGTCTGCGTGGATCACAGTAAACTGTGGAAAATTCTGAAAGACACGGGAATACCAGACCACCTGACCTGCCTCTTGAGAAACCTGTATGCAGGTCAGGAAGCAACAGTCAGAACAGGTCATGGAACAGACTGGTTCCAAATAGGAAAAGGAGTACGTCAAGGCTGTATATTGTCACCCTGCTTATTTAACTTATATGCAGAGTACATCATGAGGAACGCTGGGCTGGAAAAAGCACAAGCTGGAATCAAGATTGCTGGGAGAAATATCAATAACCTCAGAGATGCAGATGACACTACCCTTATGGCAGAAAGTGAAGAGGAACTGAAAAGCCTCTTGATGAAAGTGAAAGAGGAGAGTGAAAAGGTTGGCCTGAAGCCCAACATTCAGAAAACAAAGATCATGGCATCTGGTCCCATCACTTCATGGGAAATGGATGGGGAAACAGTGTCAGACTTTATTTTTTTGGGTTCCAAAATCACTGTGGATGGTGATTGCAGCCATGAAATTAAAAGACGCTTGCTCCTTGGAAGGAAAGTTATGACCAACCTTGATAGCATATTAAAAAGCAGAGACATTACTTTGCCAACAAAGGTCCGTCTAGTCAAGGCTATGGTTTTCCCCATGGTCATGTATGGATGTGAGACTTGGACTGTGAAGAAAGCTGATCGCCGAAGAATTGATGCTTTTGAACTGTGGTGTTGGAGAAGACTCTTGAGAGTCCTTTGGACTGCAAGGAGATCCAACCAGTCCATTCTAAAGGAGATCAATCCTGGGTGTTCATTGGAAGGACTGATGCTAAAGCTGAGACTGCAATACATTGGCCACCTCATGCGATGAGTTGACTCACTGGAAAAGACTCTGATGCTGGGAAAGGTTGGGTGCGGGAGGAGAAGGGGACGACAGAGAATGAGATGGCTGGATGGCATCACTGACTCTGTGGACATGAGTTTGAGTGAACTCCGGGAGTTGGTGATGGACATGGAGGCCTGCCGTGCTGTGATTCATGGGGTTGCGGAGAGTCGGACATGACTGAGCGACTGAACTGTACTGAACTGAACTGAACGATAACCCTATATGTGAGACAGCAAAAGAGACACAGATGTACAGAACAGTCTTTTGGACTCTGTGGGAGAGGGCGAGTGTGGAATGATTTGGGATAATGGCATTGAAACATGTACATTATTATATGTGAAATGAATCACCAGTCCAGGTTCGATGCAGGAGACAGGGTGTTCGGGGCTGGTGCACTGGGATGACCAGAGGGATGGGATGCGGAGGGAGGTGGGAGGGGGTTCCGGATGGGGAACAAATGTACACCCCTGGTGGATTCATGTCAGTGTATGGCAAACCAATACAATATTGTAAAATTATTTGCCTCCAATTAAAATAAATAAATTTATATTAAAAAAATTCTCAAAGAACTTCCCTTAATTCCTTCTTAGGAAGCTGTGTTATATTTTATGAGATAGAGGTTGTAAAATGCCTATGTGTTTCTAGAAAAGTACAGATGAAAGTTACCAAAGACTATCTGTTGTCACAATGAGATTTAAAAAATAATAATTTGAATTAATCAAGTATGATTTCCCTACTCTGGAGTTTGTTTCTCCTTTCAACAGAATTCCTTGCATTTTTCATATTTTCTAATATAAAGAATACATGGGAAATGTGGAGAAAATATTTTATACACTTGAACTTGCATGTACATATGTAATTAACATGGTTAGTTATAAACAACATGCAAAGAATGCCATCAGATGATACGTAACAACAATAACCACAGTTATTTAAAGCTTATCCTAACAAAAGCATTTGGGCTGCAGAATACTATTTTTGACATTATTTAGAATAGTCAATGCATGGTGATGATAAAAAGTAGGCTGATTTTGGTTGCCATTATTGTTTTTTAATTCTCTTTAGACAATTTCTCTGCTTACTGCTTGCCTTCTGGGTGAACCAGTTTCCATCATTTCACCATTGTACATCCCTGATGATGTAATAATGAAAAACAAGTTGATCTTATTTGCTAGGGATGCAGATTCCTTGGAAGACAGACAGGGACTGCATGCATTCAGTTTCCAACCATTGTGGAGAGACTTGAGTGCCCTACCTCTCACAAGTGTGCTACTTTAAAACCCCAAACCATTTCAGGAACATTAATAAATGTACAGTTTAAAAGAATAAATGAATACTTTTTTCCTGATTATCATATAGGTGACACAAACATTCATGTTAGTTCATTTAACGGTAATGCTGAAGTAGATACTCAGAGCTCTGCTAACAAACGATGCCGATTTCCCCTCTTAGGTACTGAAGAGGCAATCTGCATAGACACAGTGGGAATATTCATCATGTGGGTGTTACAGCCTGTAGAGGAGGATCAAAATATTCAGTGCATGACACTTCTGCAGAATGAGACATCAGAGCCTGGAAAATTGTACCATGCCTAACACCAGGATATAAGAAGATCTATTTCTAATCAGTTAACATTTTATCCAAATTACCCTTAATCATGATGATTTTCTGTCCTTTCAGGACTACTTTTATTTTATTGTGACAATGAATTATTATAAGGCTTTAAAATGTTACTAGCTATCTGAACTAATGATTAAGCTGGTATTTACTCTTTTATCAAACTTAATGTTATATTTACTAAAGAATTATTTATTGTTGCTTAGCAGAATGGTGCAGAAAGGCAAAACAAAACAAAAACTCCACTATTCCAACATTGTTTACTTTAGCTTGCACATGCTAGTAAATTATAACTGATAAAGGCCATACCAGAAAAATTTCATGATCTCATTGTAAATAGTAACTTTCCTCAAAAATATCTGGGATTTTAAATATAAAGTTCACATTTATTTGGAAGGCATCAAGAAAACAAGCCATAATTCCCTCTCATTACTGTGCATATCAATCTTTATCACTATTCTGTAAAATCCATGAGAGCAGGGGCTTCCGTATCTTGACAAGCACTGTAATTCATAAGATTATTCAATAAATATTTGTGGAATAAACCTAATAATTCAGTTTGATTTGTGTTGTCAGCAATCTAGGCAACAGCAATAAACCAGGACTACCAAAATTACTTTGGAGGAGCTAACATTGTAAATGATATTGATAGACCACCCTTATGGCAGAAAGTGAAGAGGAACTCAAAAGCCTCTTGATGAAAGTGAAAGAGGAGAGTGAAAAGGTTGGCTTGAAGCTCAACATTCAGAAAACAAAGATCATGGCATCTGGTCCCATCACTTCATGGGAAATAGATGGAAAAACAGTGGAGACAGTGTCAGACTTTGTTTTTTGGGGCTCCAAAATCACTGCGGATGCTGATTGCAGCCATGAAATTAAAAGACGCTTACTCCTTGGAAGGAAAGTTATGACCAACCTAGATAGTATATTAAAAAGCAGAGACATTACTTTGCCAACCAAGGTCCACTTAGTCAGGACTATGGTTTTTCCCGTGATCATGTATGGATGTGAGAGTTGGACTGTGAAGAAAGCTGATCGCCGAAGAATTGATGCTTTTGAACTGTGGTGCTGGAGAAGACTCTTGAGAGTCCCTTGGACTGCAAGGAGATCCAACCAGTCCATTCTAGAGGAGATCAATCCTGGGTGTTCATTGGAAGGACTGATGCTAAAGCTGAGACTCCAATACTTTGGCCACCTCATGTGACGAGTTGACTCACTGGAAAAGACTCTGATGCTGGGAAAGGTTGGGTGCGGGAGGAGAAGGGGACGACAGAGAATGAGATGGCTGGATGGCGTCACCGACTCTATGGATATGAGTTTGAGTGAACTCCTGGAATTGGTGATGGACAGGGAGGCCTGGCGTTCTGTGATTCATGGGGTCGCAGAGAGTCGGACACGACTGAGAGACTGAACTGAACTGAACTGAACTGAGTTAAGCTCTTGCCATGTATCAGACACTACATATTTTACATTGGTGACTCATTTGATCTTTATCACAGTCTTAGGAACTATGTTCTAATGTTGATCTCATTTTGCCTAAGAGAAAACAGACATGAAGAAATGGAATAAATTGACTATAAGTACTTTTTTTTTTGCTCTGAGTCCATTTTCTGATCCAGAATAGAGTTCAGAGGCTGGACCACACTTGTCATAGTCTCACTTTGATAGAGGAAAAGCAAATTTAGGTTCAGATTCTTCCCAGAGAGAAACTCTGGTAAACTTCCCATGGTGTTTACTGGAAACCTTGAGAGCTTCACTCAAGGAGAATGGGAAAACTAGAAATATGTCCTCCTTTGTCAAATATCCCACTAGATTTAAGTCATCTGAGTGGCCTGGTAAATCTCAAAGCTGACGTTAGACTATGATGATGCCAGATTTAGAGACTCTTCAGGCATCTGGCAGAAAGAGACACAAATCCTCTAGGAGATAACACTATTTCAGGCCTAAATTTTTTTTATTTTTTAAAATAATGACTTTTTAATACAAAGTCTAGAACACAATAAAAAGTTATCTAGGCATATGATGACATATGATGATGTGAAGAAGAGTAAAGTAAATGTCAGGTAAGAGAAATAGATTACAACCCCTCCAAACAATAGAATCATCATATGCAGACAAAGACATTCATGGGCGTAAAAATGTTAAACTTTCCTTTTCAGCAAAGAAACAGAAAGTATAAGGTACTTTTGAAGTGGAAAATACGTTATTTAGGGATGATTCCAATAATGTGCAATAATAGAACTGGAAAATACGCACTTCAGTTCAGTCGCTCAGTCACGTCCAACTCTTTGCAACCCCATGAACCGCCGCATGACAGGCCTCCCTGTCCATCACCAACACCCGGGGTTCACCCAAACCCATGTCCATAGAGTCAATGATGCCATCCAACCATCTCATCCTCTGTCGTCCCCTTCTCCTCCTGTCCTCAATCTTTCCCAGCATCAGGGTCTTTTCCAATGAGTCAGCTCTTCGCATCAGGTGGACAAAGTATTGGAGTTTCAGCCTCAACGTCAGTCCTTCCAGTGAACACCCAAGACTGATCTCCTTTAGGATGGACTGGTTGGTTCTCCTTGAAGTTCAAGGGACTCTCAAGAGTCTTCTCCAAAACCACAGTTCAAAAGCATCAGTCTTCGGTGATCAGCTTTCTTTATAGTCCAAAACTCACATCCATACATGACCACTGGAAAAACCATAGCCTTGACTAGATGGACCTTTGTTGGCAAAATAATGTCTCTGCTTTTTAATGTGCTACCTAGGTTGGTCATAACTTTCCTTCCAAGGAGTAAGCATCTTTTAATTTCATGGTTGCAATCATCATCTGCAGTGATTTTGGAGCCCAAAAAAATAAAGTCAGCCACTGTTTCCACTATTTCCCCATCTATCTGCCATGAAGTGACGAGACCAGATGCCATGATCTTATAGTTGTTATGAAACATCAGTAGTTAAAAAGGGTTACTTTCTATGAGCAAAAAGTTATCATTTAGCAAGAATACATGAGTGCCAAGTATATTAATTACACAGTTAATACGGTGGTGTCAAAATATACGACAAAAATTGTCACATTTATAAGAGAAAATGAAAAATCTACAATATTTGTATAATATTTGATACAACAAACAGATAAATATTTTGTTATATCACTGTAGATATAAACTGTAGGTGATGCATTCTTTTCAGTCAGACATAAAATGTTAAAAATACTGATTTCAAAAGTCTCAATAGCCACATGTGGCTTATGGCCACCATATTAGACATTATTGATTCTGCACAATTCACATGTGACTCTTCATACTTCATTTTAATTTTCTGTGTTAACTGGGTTTCTTAACTCTTTTAGTATAATTTTTGAATGGCATTGGGAAATATATATCCTTATTAACTAAAGATGGTAAAGATCATGATTATATTTGGATAGTTTTAAAAGTAGGATTCCATTCTCCAGTGTTTTTTATACATGTCTACCTCCAGGTGCATAATTTTTATACAGATATACCTTGTTTTATTGTGCTTTGCCATATTGCATTTCAAAGGTATTATTTACTTTTTTTTTAAAGTTGAAGTTTGTGGCAACCCTGAACTGTCAGATGATCAGTTCAGTCACTCAATCATTTCCAATTCTTTGCGACCCCATGGACTACAACATGCCAGTATTCCCTGTCTATCACCAACAGCCAGAGACTTCCTCAGTAATCAATGGAAAGAAAGAAAGGGAAAAAAAATAGAATAAGAAAGACTAGAGATCTCTTCAGGAAAATTAGAGATACCAAGGGAATATTTCATACAGAGATGGGCACAATAAAGGCAGACACAGTATGGACCTAACAGAAGCAGGAGATATTAAGAAGACATGGCAAGAATATACAGAAGAACTAAACAAAAAAGATCTTCATGACCCAGATAACCACAATGGTGTGATTACTCACCTTGAACCAGACATCCTGAATGTGAAGTCAAGTGGGCCTTAGGAAGCATCACTACAAACAAAGTTAGTGGAGGTGATGGAATTCCAGTTGAGCTATTTCAAATCCTGAGAGATGATGCTGTGAAAGTGCTGCACTCAATATGTCAGCAAATTTGGAAAACTCAGCAGTGGTCACAGGACTGGAAAGGGTCAGTTTTCATTCCAATGCCAAAGAAAGTTAATCCCAAAGACTGTTTGCACTGCTGCACAACTGCATTCATATCACACGCTAGCAAAGTAGTGCTCAAAATTCTTCAAGTGAGGCTTCAACGGTACATGAATTGTGAACTTCCAGATGTTCAAGCTGGATTTAGAAAAGGCAGAGGAACCAGAGATCAAATACCACCATTCGTTGAATCATTGAAAAAGCAAGAGAGTTCCAGAAAAACATTTACTTTTCTTTATTGACTATGCCAAAGCCTTTGACTATGTGGAACACAAAAAATTGTGTAAAATTCTTAAAGAGATGGGCATACCAAACCACCCTATCTGCCTCCTAAGAAATATATAGATAGGTCCAGAAGCAACAAATAGAACCAGACATGGAACAACGGACTGGTTCCAAATCAGGAAAGGAGTATGCCAAGGCTGTATATCATCAGCCTGCTTATTTAAATTTTATGCACAGTGCATCATGCAAAATGCCAGACTGGATGAAACAAAGCTGGATTCAAGATTGCTGGAGGAAATATCAATAGCCTCAAATATGCAGATGATATCTTATCTGCCCTTACGGAAGAAAACAAAGAAGAACTAATGAGCTTCTTGATGAAAGTGAAAGAGAGAGTGAAAAAGCTGGCTTAAAACTCAACATTCAAAAAATGAAGATCATGGCATCCAGTCCCATCACTTCAGGGCAAATAGATGGGGAAACAATGGAAACAGTGACAGACTTTATTTTCTTGGGTTTCAAAATCACTGCAGATGGTGGCAGCACCATGAAATTAAGAGATGCTTGCTCCTTGGAAGAAAATCTATGACCAATCTAACCAGCATATTAAAAAGCAGAGACATAATTTTTTCGATGGAGGTCTGTCTAGTCAAAGCTATTGTTTTTCCAGGACTGATCCTGAAGCTGAAGCTCCAATACTTTGGTCACCTGGTAGTGACCTGACTCACTGGACTGACTCAGTGAAAATTACCTTGATGCTGGGAAAGATTGAAGGTGGGAGGAGAAAGGGATGACAGAGGATGAGATATTTGGATGGTATCACTGACTCGATGGACATGAATTAGAGCAAGTTCCAGGAGTTGATGATGAACAGAGGAGCCTGGCATGCTACAGTCCATGGGGTCACAAAGAGCCCAACATGACTGAACAACTGAAATGAGCTGAACTGAGCTATTAAACACACTCAGCTCTTATTTTCAGATATTACATTATTAGTCCCAGAATGTTGATTTCATTGTTTTTGTTGAAATAACTTCTCTTTTAAAATATTTTGTTTTAACTAAATTTTAACTATTTCTTTAGCTATTTTTGAAGTCCTTGTTTGCTAGTTGATTACTACATCTTTAGGTCCTCTGTATTGATTTATTCCTCTCTTTAATCATCAGTTACCATTTCTTACTTCTTACACTGCTAAATAAAGTTTTTCTGTCATGTTTAACATTGCAGATAAAAGGCTCTGGAGGGCGTTGTTTATGTCCAACATTGCAGATGAAAGGCTCTAGAGGGCATTGGTTAAGGTGTCTTAGAACTACTGAACTTGGTATTAAGCTTGTTTAAAACATGTGTCTTTCAGTTTTCCCCATTCTTCATGAAATCATCTTTTCTTCTAGAGCACAGCTGTAATTCTTGGCTTTAGTCTTTTAGAAATCTAATCTGAAAGATAGGTATATTCTGGCTATTCCTAAAATCTAAAACTTTCTTGAAACCTCTGCTTCCAAGATTTTTTAGCTAGATCTTTTTAGAATCTCAGTATGTGTCAGTATAATGAAGAAGTTGACCAGATTCTTGGAGCATTTTTGCAGTTTTTTTTTGGGGGGGCGGGGAGGACTCATTGGCATCATGCCATCCACATCCAAACTGCCTTGGAATTCTCACCTTCTGGTCACTCTTTCACTTAGCCAGACTGTCAGTCTCATTCCTTAGGCCATGATTTTGAAAAATGCCATCAGGGATATATCATGTGTAAATGCAGGGCTCATTTTATGTGTTCTTTTCTTGAGTGTTTAGGCCTTCCTGGTGGCTCAAAGAATCTGCTTGCAATGCGGGAGACCCAGGTTTGATCCTTGGGTTGGGAAAATCCAGTGGAGAAGTGACCCACTCCAGTAATCTTGCCTGGAGAATTCCATGGACAGAGGAGCTTTGGAGGGCTACAGTCCATGGGGTCACGAACAGCCAGACACGATTCAGTGACTAACACTTGCACTTCTTTTCTTGAGTATTATAGGTCAATATTGGCTGCTGTCAAAAATTACTAACATTATTTTTAAACCATGTTCAGCTTTTAAATAGCTCCTAACAATAGAAAGTGAAGAGGAACTAAAAAGCCTCTTGATGAAAGTGAAATAGGAGAGTGAAATGTTGGCTTGAAGCTCAACATTCAGAAAACAAAGATCATGGCATCTGGTCCCATCACTTCATGGGAAATAGATGGAAAAACAGTGGAAACAGTGTCAGACTTTATTTTGGGGGGCTCCAAAATCACTGCAGATGCTGATTGCAGCCATGAAATTAAAAGATGCTTACTCCTTGGAAGGTAAGTTATGACCAACCTTGATAGTATATTAAAAAGCAGAGACATTACTTTGCCAACAAAGGTCCATCTAGTCAAGGCTATGGCTTTTCCAGTGGTCATGTATGGATGTGAGAGTTGGATTGTGAAGAAAGCTGATCGCCAAAGAATTGATGCTATTGAACTGTGGTGTTGGAGAAGACTCTTGAGAGTCCCTTGGACTGCAAGGAGATCCAACCAGTCCATTCTAAAGGAGATCAATCCTGGGTGTTCATTGGAAGGACTGATGCTAAAGCTGAAACTCCAATACTTTGGCCACCTCATGCAACGAGTTGACTCACTGGAAAAGACTCTGATGCTGGGAAAGGTTGGGTGCGGGAGGAGAAGGCGATGACCAAGAATGAGATGGCTGGATGGCATCACCGACTCTGTGGACATGAGTTTGAGTGAACTCCGGGAGTTGGTGATGGACAGGGAGGTCTGGCGTGCTGTGATTCATGGTGTCACAGAGAGTCGGACACGACTGAGTAACTGAACTGAACTGAACTGAACAATAGAAAGAAAAAGCTGATCCAGCTACTCTGTGACAGTTGTCTCCAAAGATCTTTGTCAAGCATTTCAATTCATCTGATTTTTTCTTAATTTTGAACTTATATTAAAAAAATACAGGTTTGTATTTGTACACACTTTATGTTCCTTCTGACTACCTGTCATGCATTTGACACTGTATGTGTGTGTGTGTGTGCACATTTTTGTGTGTATGTATATGGAGGGAAAGACTGGTAGGCATATGAATGTATACATACAACTATACTTACATTTTTTTCTGCTTAGACAAAATCATTTGAATAATTACATGTTGTCACAAGACTATAAAATAAGTTAAGAAAATATTTCACCCTAACTTTAAAAAAAAACTGTTTATGTATTTTTGGCTGCACTGGGTCTTTGTTGCTCCACAGGCTCTTTCTCCAGTTTCAGAGAGCTGGGCTATTCTCTAGTTGCAGTGCATAGGCTTCCCTTTGCAATGGCTTTCCCTATTGTGGTGCACAGGATCTTGGTGCAGCCTTCCATAGTTGCAGCATGAAGACCCAACAGTGTGGAACTTGGGCTCTAGAGCACAGGCTCAGTAATTGTGGTGCATGAGCTCAATTGCCCCACAGCACCTGGGATCTTCCTGGGCCAGAGATCATACCCATGTCTCCTGCATTGGCAGGCAGATTCTTAAGCACTGGACCATCAGGGAAGCCCCTTACCCTAGCTTTCAGGGTACTTTTGTAAAGATACTTATTTCATGCAATCATTTGTAAGGAACCACATAACTTCTGCAGGTAATCTGTAGCATCAAGAGCTGATTTCCAGGAGACATTAAATGTCAGTTTTCCAAATGTTTCACTTTTCAGTGATGTTGTAGATTTGACTTAAAATAGCTGTATTTCAGCTACACAAAATGATGAAGGAATAATTTGCCATCATAATCAAATTTAATTATCACTCCTTGAAACCAGTTTTGATTTGCTTGGCAACTTTATAGTGACTGTCATTGCTGACAATGGAATCCTACGTATTCAGAGCAGACATTCTTAGAAACTTTTTTACATTTGAGTACCAATTTCACAAATGCTATTAGATAAAAACAAGTACCTCAAAACCTTATATTTTGCTAATGATAGAAATAAAACCCTAAGAATTCTGAAGTCCTTGTTTTGTTACTTGTGAATACTAAATTTTTGTCATTCAAGAAAGGTTGCTGAGTACAGTAAGATTAGATCTCAATTACAGGAGAAAAACTATTAAAAATGCCAACATATGGAGCTGAACAACACGCTGCTGAATAACGAACAAATCATAGAAGAAATCAAAAGAGAAATCAAAATATGCATAGAAATGAATGAAAATGAAAACACGACAACCCAAAACCTCTGGGACACTGTAAAAGCAGTGCTAAGGGGAAGGTTCATAGCAATACAGGAACACCTCAAGAAACAAGAAAAAAGTCAACTAAATAACCTAACTCTACATCTAAAGAAACTAGAAAAAGAAGAAATGAAGAACCCCAGGGTTAGTAGAAGGAAAGAAATCTTAAAAATTAGGGCAGAGATAAATGCAAAAGAAACAAAAGAGACCATAGCAAAAATCACAAAGCCAAAATCTGGTTCTTTGAGAAGGTAAATAAAATTGACAAACTACTAGCCAGACTCATCAAGAAACAAAGGGAGAAGAACCAAATCAATAAAATTAGAAATGAAAATGGAGAGATCACAACTGACAACACAGAAATACAAAGGATCATTAGCGAATACTATCAGCAATTATATGGCAATAAAAATGGACAACTTCGAAGAAATGGACAAATTCTTAGAAGAGTACAAATTTCCAAACTAAACCAGGAAGAAAGAGAAAATCCTAACAGACCCATCACAAGCACAGAAATAGAAGCTGTAATCAGAAATCTTCCAGCAAACAAAAGCCCAGGTCCAGATGGCTTCACAGCTAAATTCTACCAAAAATTTAGAGAAGAGCTAACATCTATTCTACTCAAATTCTTCCAGAAAATTGCTGAGGAAAGGAAACTTCCAAACTCATTCTATGAGGCCACCATCACCCTAATCCCAAAACCTGGTAAAGATCCCACAAAAAAAGAAAACTACAGGCCAATATCACTGATGAACATAGATGCAAAAATCCTTAACAAAATTAGAGCAATCAGAATCCAACAACACATTAAGAAGATCATACATCATGACCAAGTAGGGCTTTATCCCAGGAATGCAAGGATTCTTCAATATCCGCAAATCAATCAACGTAATACAGCACATTAACAAACTGAAAAATATAAATCATGGTTATCTCAATAGCTACAGAGAAAGCCTTCGACAAAATTCAACATCCATTTATGATAAAAACCCTCCAGAAGGTGGGAATAGAAAAACATACCTCCACATAATAAGAGCTATATATGACAAACCCACAGCAAACATTATCCTAAATGGTGAAAAACTGAAAGCATTTTCCCTAAATTCTGGAACAAGACAAGGGTGCCCACTCTCACCACTACTATTCAACATAGTTCTGGAAATTTTGGCCACAGAAATCAGAGCAGAAAAAGACATAAAAGGAATACAAATTGGAAAAGAAGAAGTAAAACTTTCACTGTTCACTGATGACATGATCCTCTACACAGAAAACCTTAAAGACTCTACCAGAAAACTACTAGAGCTAATCAATGAATACAGTAAAGTTGCAGGATATAAAATCAACACACAAAAATCCCTTACATTCCTATACACTAATAATGAGAAAATAGAAAGAGAAATTAAGGAAACTATTCCATTCACTGTTGCAACGAAAAGAATAAAATACTTAGGAATATATCTACCTAAAGAAACAAACATTTCTTTAGGTAGATATATTCCTAAGAATATTTCATGCAAATATGGGCTCGATAAAGGACATAAATGGTAGGGACCTAACAGAAGAAGACGATATTAAGAAGAGGTGGCAAGAATACACAGAAGTTCTGTACAAAAAAGATCTTCACGACCAAGATAGTCACGATAATGTGATCACTGACCTAGAGCCAGACATCTTGGAATGTGAAGTCAAGTGGGCCTTAGAAAGCATCACTACAAACAAAGCTAGTGGTGGTGATGGAATTCCAGTTGAGCTATTTCAAATCTTGAAAGATGATGCTGTGAAAGTGCTGCACTCAATATGCCAGCAAATTTGGAAAACTCAGCAGTGGCCACAGGACTGGAAAAGGTCAGGCTTCATTCCAATCCCAAAGAAAGACAATGCCAAAGAATGCTCACACTACCACACAATTGCACTCATCTCACACGCTAGTAAAGTCATGTTCAAAATTCTCCAAGCCAGGCTTCAGCAATATGTGAACCGTGAACTCCCAGATGTTCAAGCAGGTTTTAGAAAAGGCAGAGCAACCAGAGATCAAATTGGCAACATCCGCTGGCTCATGGAGAAAGCAAGAGAGTTCCAGAAAAACATCTATTTCTGCTTCATTGACTATGCCAAAGCCTTTGACTGTGTGGATCACAATAAACTGTGGAACATTCTTTTTTTTTTTTTTTCAAGGACCTTTAGTTCTTTATTTTTATTTTTTTATTTTTTTTAACTTTTTCCAATTTTATTTATTTATTTTTTTCAAGTTGAACAGACTAAATTTCTTTAGACAAAATTACTTATACTCCAGAGTCCTTTAAAAACTTAATAGCATTTATACATTGAAGGTATTTGATTTTCTTGTAACTAGCACTTCAAATGCAACAAGCATTTGAAGCAACAAGCATTTGGCCCAACAAGTAAAACTTTCTACAGTTCATAACTTTTATAAATAAAATAAATTAAATGTACAGTGAATAAGTTCTCTGAAATATTTCAATATTTCTGCAGGTTTAGTAACATCGTAAAATACATTTCAACTAAAATTCACAAATCTAAAAACCTGTTAGGCATTTTTAGGCGTTTTAAGATGGAAATGAAGACCAATGTTACATCGTAATATGCCAATTACAAATAGTACTTCAAATAGCAAATACTACAGTTTGTCCCAAACTTTAAAAACTATTCATGAACTCAACACTGAACTATTGATGGCTATGAGAATTGTTTCCTAGCCTTTTTGAAAATTTCAACCCATTTACGTTTAAGGCAATTATTGATAAGAACGATCCCGTAGCCATTTTCTTTATTGCTTTGGGTTCAAGTTTATACACTTTTTCTGTGTTTGCTGTCTATAGAAGATCCTTTAGCATTTGTTGGAGAGCTGGTTTGGTGATGCTGAATTCCCTCAGCTTTTGCTTGTCTGTAAAGCTTTTGATTTCTCCTTCATATTTGATGAGATCCTTGCTGGGTATAGTAATCTGGGCTGTAGGGTATTTTCTTTCATCACTTTAAGTATGTCTTGCCACTCCCTTCTGGCCTGAAGAGTTTCTGTTGAAAGATCAGCTGTTATCCTTATGGGAATCCCCTTATGTGTTATTTGCTGCTTTTCCCTTGCTGCTTTTAATATTTGTTCTTTGTGTTTGATCTTTGTTAATTTGATTAATATGTGTCTTGGAGTATTTCGCCTTGGGTTTATCCTGTTGGGGACTCTCTGGGTTTCTTGGACTTGGGTGATTATTTCTTTCCCCATTTTAGGGAAGTTTTCAACTATTATCTCCTCAACTATTCTCTCATGGTCTTTCTTTTTGTCTTCTTCTTCTGGGACTCCTATGATTCGAATGTTGGAGCATTTAACATTGTCCCAGAGGTCTCTAATATTGTCCTCATTTCTTTTAATTCGTTTTTCTTTTTTCCTCTCTGTTTCATTTATTTCTACAATTCTATCTTCTAGTTCGCTTATCCTGTCTTCTGCCTCTGTTATTCTACTGTTTGTTCCCTCCAGAGTGTTTCTGATCTCATCTATGGCATTATTCATTGTATATTGACTCTTTTTTATTTCTTCTAATTCCTTATTAAATCTTTCTTCCATCTTCTCAATCCTTTTCTCCAGGTTATTTATCTGTAACTCCATTTTGCTTTCAAGATTTTGAATCATTTTCACCATCAAAATTTGAAATTCTTTATCAGGTAAATTCCCTATATCTTCTTCTTTTGTTTGTGTTGGTGGGCAATTATCTTGTTCCTTTACTTGCTGGGTATTTCTCTGCCTCTTCATCTTGCTTATATTGCTTTGCTTGGGGTGGCCTTTCCCTCTTCTTGCAGTTTGTGGAGTTCTCTTTATTACGTAGTTTCTTCGCTGTGTGTGGGGTTGGACGGGTGACTTGTCTGGGTTCCCTGGTTAGGGAAGCATGTGTCGGTGTTCTGGTGGGTGGAGCTGGATTTCTTCTCATTCCTTTAGAAGACAATGGGCTCCTTTTCTGGGAGCCTGATGTCCTCTGCCAGTATTCAGAAGTTGTTTTGTGGACTTTACTCCGTGTTCAAATGTTCTTTTGATGAATTTGTGGGGGAGAAAGTGGTCTTGCCATCTTATCCCTCCGCCATCTTTTTTCTTCCTCCCCAGAACACTGGATTCTTATATTCCACTTGGTCGTGGAGTATCTCTTCCCAGCTGCTCCAGCAAGGTGCAGCCGCTGTACCATACCTTGGACGAGGGGTGTCTCCTCAAGGCCATGCCTCCTGCTTTGAATGTAGATCAGCTCCTCTCGGCCCTCCGGTGCCCAAGCAGCCACCGCCTCCTGAACGTGGTACAGCTCCTCTCGGCCACCGCCCTAACCCTGGGCGCGGGGTAGCTCATCTCAGCCACGATTCTGCACGTGGTCGGTTGTGCCGGAGCCGGGCGTCTCCCGCGTCTGCGCCTCTAAACTGTGGAACATTCTGAAAGAGATGGGAATACCAGACCACCTGACCTGCCTCTTGAGAAACCTGTATGCAGGTCAGGAAGCAACAGTCAGAACTGTACATGGAAAAACTGACTGTTTCCAAATAGGAAAAGGAGTGCGTCAAGGCTGTATATTGTCACTGTGCTTATTTAACTTATATGCAGAGTACATCATGAGGAACGCTGGGCTGGAAGAAGCACAAGCTGGAATCAAGATTGCTGGGAGAAATATCAATAACCTCAGATATGCAGATGACACCACCCTTATGGCAGAAAGTGAAGAGGAACTCAAAAGCCTCTTGATGAAAGTGAAATAGGAGAGTGAAAAGGTTGGCTTGAAGCTCAACATTCAGAAAACAAAGATCATGGCATCTGGTCCCATCACTTCATGGGAAATAGATGGGGAAACAGTGTCAGACTTTATTTTTTTGGGCTCCAAAATCACTGCAGATGCTGATTGCAGCCATGAAATTAAAAGACGCTTACTCCTTGGAAGGAAAGTTATGACCAACCTTGATAATATATTAAAAAGCAGAGAAATTACTTTGCCAACAAAGGTCCGTCTAGTCAAGGCTATGTTTTTTCCCGTGGTCATGTATGGATGTGAGAGTTGGACTGTGAAGAAAGTTGATCGCCGAAGAATTGATGCTTTTGATCTGTGGTGTTGGAGAAGACTCTTGAGAGTCCCTTGTACTGCAAGGAGATCCAGCCAGTCCATTCTAAGGGAGATCAATCCTGGGTGTTCATTGGAAGGACTGATGCTAAAGCTGAAACTCCAATACTTTGGTCACCTCATGCGACGAGTTGACTCACTGGAAAAGACTCTGATGCTGGGAAAGGTTGGGTGCGGGAGGAGAAGGGGACGACAGAGAATGAGATGGCTGGATGGCATCACTGACTCGATGGACATGAGTTTGAGTGAACTCCGGGAGTTGGTGATGGACAGGGAGGCCTGCCGTGCTGTGATTCATGGGGTCGCGGAGAGTAGGACATGACTGAGCAGTTGACTGAACTGAACTGAACTGAACTGAAAGAAACAAAAGGCCTGTACATAGAAAACTATAAAACACTACTGAAAGCAATCAAAGAGGACAGTAATAGATGGAGAAATATACCGTGTTCATGGATTGGAAGAATAAATATTGTAAAAATGAGTATACTGCCCAAAGTAATTTATACATTCAATGCGATCCCTATCAAGCTACCAACGATATTTTTCACAGAACTAGAACAAATAATCTCACAATTTGTATGGAAATACAAAAAACCTCGAATAGCCAAAGCAATCTTGAGGAAGAAAAATGGAACTGGGGGAATCAAC
Organism: Moschus berezovskii; assembly: GCF_049115385.1. NCBI lineage: Eukaryota > Metazoa > Chordata > Mammalia > Artiodactyla > Moschidae > Moschus > Moschus berezovskii. Next base: position 44,711,281 of record NC_142478.1, on the reverse strand, counting down.
CTGCTGGACTTCAGGCTCCACTACAAAGCCACAGTCATCAAGACAGTATGGTACTGGCATAAAAACAGAAATATAGAACAATGGAACAAAATAGAAAGCCCAGAGATAAATCCACGCACCTATAGACACCTTATTTTGACAAAGGAGGCAAGAATATAAAATGGAGAAAAGGCAGTATCTTTAACAAGTGGTGCTGGGAAAACTGGTCAGTCACTAGTTAAAGAATGAAACTAGAACACTTCCTAACACCATACACAAAAATAAACTCAAAATGGATTAAAGATCTAAATGTAAGACCAGAAACTATAAAACTCCTAGAGGAGAACATAGGCAAAACACTCTCCGACATAAATCACAGCAGGATCCTCCATGACCCACCTCCCAGAATATTGGAAATAAAAGCAAAAATAAACAATTGGGACCTAACTAAAATTAAAAGCTTCTGCACAGCAAAAGAAACTATAAGCAAGGTGAAAAGACAGCCTTCAGAATGGGAGAAAATAATAGCAAATGAAACAACTGACAAAGAATTAATCTCCGAAATATACAAGTAGCTCCTTCAGCTCAACTCCAGAAAAATAAATGACCCAATCAAAAAATGGGCCAAAGAACTAAACAGACATTTCTCCAAAGAAGACATACAGATGCCTACAGACACATGAAAAAATGCTCAACATCCCTCATAATCAGAGAAATGCAAATCAAGGTCACAATGAGATACCATTTCACACCAGTCAGAATGGCTGCTATCCAAAAGTCTATATGCAATAAATGCTGGAGAGGGTGTTGAGAGAAGGGAACCCTCTTACACTGTTGGTGGGAATGCAAACTAGTACAGCCACTATGGAGAACAGTGTGGAGATTCCTCAAAAAACTGGAAATAGAACTGCCATATGATCCAGCAATCACACTCTTGGGCATACACACCAAGGAAACCAGAATTGAAAGAGACACATGTACTCCAATGTTCATCGCAGCACTGTTTATAGTGGCGAGGACATGGAAGCAACCTAGATGTCCATCCTCAGATGAATGGATAAGAAAGCTTTGGTACATAAACACAATGGAGTATTACTCAGCCATTAAAAAGAATGCATTTGAATCAGTTCTAATGACATGGATGAAACTGGAACCTATTATACAGAGTGAAGTAAGCCAGAAAGAAAAACACCAATACAGTATACTAACACATATATATGGAATTTAGAAAGATGGCAATGATAACCCTGTATACGAGACAGCAAAAGAGACATAGGTGTATAGAACAGTCTTTGGGACTCTGTGGGAGAGGGTGAGGGTGGGATGATTTGGCAGAATGGCATTGAAACATGTATATTATCATATGTGAAACGAATCACCAGTCCAGGTTCAACACATGATACAGGATGCTCAGGGCTGGTGCATGGGGATGACCCAGAGGGAGAATAAAGGGAGGAGGAAGTTGGGAGGGGAGTTCAGGAAGGGGAAGGTACATACACCCGGGGCGGATTCATGTCAATGTATGGCAAAACCAACCAATATAATATTGTAAAATAAATTTTAAAAAATGAAAGAAGAAAATGAAAAGGATAAGGCAGGTTATGAGGATCACATGAAACTATATGGGAAATGGTTTTCATATTATAAATGGTATTCATATTATATATTAAATGGTCTTCATATTAACTGTAACCACTGTGTATTAAATAAATACTCTCTGCCTACCTAAACGGAGAAGGCAATGGCAAGCCACTCCAGTACTCTTGCCTAGAAAATCCCATGGATGGAGAAGCCTGGTAGGCTGCAGTCCATGGGGTCGCTAAGGCTCAGACACGACTGAGCGACTTCACTTTCACTTTTCACTTTCACACATTGGAGAAGGAAATGGCAACCCACTCCAGTGTTCTTGCCTGGAGAATCCCAGGGATGGGGGAGCCTGGTGGGCTTTTGTCTATGGGGTCACACAGAGTCGGACACGACTGAAGTGACTTAGCAGCAGCAGCCTACCTGAAAAAAAAAAAAAAAGAAATGGAAAAAAACTGAGAATTTAATTGTTTATATGTCTAGAAGAAAAATATAATAATTGTTTCTAATATCTTATGTGCTGCTTTTATAATATAAAAGTCATAGTCAAGAATGATTGTTTGGACATTCTGCTTAGTAATTTTTTTCACTGCAATACACCAGATGTCAGACTCCATTACATTCATTTTGTCATGTCAATAATGTTAATGACTGAGCTTCTGTGACAGAAACACTTTTAATATTTAATATTTTTAATATTTTAACACTTTCAATATTTCCCAAGGATTTAAGTCCTTTTCAAGCTTTTTCCTTTTAATACATGTGCTTTTAGAAAGCATTAAACTTATATTTTTAATCTAAAAAGTCTTTACTAAGCCAAACAATTAACTGACATTAAGCTTCATGATTCTATATTAGTATACAATGTTTTGGGTTTGTGAATTGCTGATCAAATCTATTTGAACACTGAAGCTAATATTTTATTAAGATTCTCGAATCAAGTGTTTTGTTTTGCTTTTTCTTCTCAGAGGACCTGATAGGCACTTGAATATTTTATAAGTAACTAAACAAATTCTGACAGCTTTTAGTTAATACTTTAGTACACGATAACTAATGCTTAACCCTAGAGACAAATTTTAGGGTGAAAGTAAAGTACTCAGTCTATCCATCAAGGGTGGTTTCTAAGGGCAGCAGGTCAGGGCAGGAGAAATGCAATACAGATGAGGGAGACAGATGAGTCATAGAAGGAGGAAAGAAGGCAAGAATAAAATCACCTGATACCTGCTCTCATCTGCAGGGCCAGCGTCTGAAGTTCAGAACTACCAAGTTCAAACACATCTGGTGGGACAAGTTACCTCATGAGCCTTGTGATTCTACTTGGATGGAATCACAAACTGTGCCCTCCCTCAGGTTAACTGATGTGTGTCTTCTAGTTTCATTTCTCCAAATTAATTATTCTGTCCTGATCAACAATGAGAAAAGCCTCCCTCTCCCTCAAAATAAATTCCATGAAAAATCAAATGGTATAATCAATATAAAGCACTTAGCACATGATCACATGATCTGGTCCAGAATTAGTTTTCAAAAGAAAATTATTTCACTCTTCTAATGGCTATTGCTCACATTAACGTGGGGCCGTGGGGAGGCAGGTAAATGGGAAAGTATGGGGGGAGTAACTCATCCCAGTTCCCTTTTCTCTCTTGCTGTTCACCTGGAAACCCACATAAAAGCCCTTCACATCTTGTGCCTGCTTGCTATTGGCCAGTGCCACTTCCTTCAGATATTCAGATATGACTCTGTCATCGGTTCTCTTTCTCTGAGGAACACTAACCCTAAATAGATTAAGTACATTGTTTGTGCATAGTCCAACATTAGTATCATCATAAAATAATCCTACCAAGAAGTGTTTTCCCCATGTGGGTGCTTAAGGAAAGCGCTTTGTAAAAGGACGATAATTCAGGAAGCATTTATCAAATACAAGACCCCCAGTTTGTATTTATCATGAAAAACACCTCCAGTAGGAACAGTGCAGTTTTCTCTGGCTGGTTCCTGCTGCTGCTCTGCCTGTGGTAGGCACTCAGCTAATGAAAGCAGGCCCAATGTCTCTTGAGGTGATGAAAATTTCAATAAAGATTTATCATAACTCTTCAGAGTTACAGACTTTACTCAAATTATAGGAATACTGTCCAGTGGGAAAGGCTTCCTGTTTTATGTTTCTTTCCTTGGCAATTAAAAGCAGTTATAATTTTAGTACAAATATAAATCCCAGGTCAGTCCTGCCACATTTCAGTAGGAGAAGGTTTCTCTTGTTAAACAAGAGGATGTGAGAAATAAGGGTAAAGCAAAACAACATAAAGCAAAACAAAGAACTGAAATTGAGCACAGAAAATAAAATATGTGGAAAGATCATAAAATGTACATTTAGCCCTGGCCATGTAGAATTCTTCCATTCTCTGTGGCATTATGCAGGATTAAATATATTTCAGCACCTCCTGGCTAAGTATTCATAGAAAAAGGGAAACAGAGCTTAATGATTTAAAAATTTCTTTTGCTTTGAATTGTTGAGATTGTTATGTGAATTTCTCAGTCTCTCTGGATAATAAAGTCAGCCATATAATTATGGCTTACAAATAGAAATTTAATACATGTTCATCCTATTATCCATCAACTTCTCTCTGTGTTAGTGTTACTTTGTCTTAATATTCACTGGTAAATTTGCAAAGGATTCAATTACACTGTCAGAAATGTATCTATTTGTTTGGAGGTGGCAGCGGTTCAGTCACTAAGTCATGTCTGACTCTTGCAACCCCATGAACTGTAGCCCACCAGTCTCCTCTGTCCATAGGGTATCCTAGGCAAGGATACTGGAGTGGGTTGCAGTTTCCTTCTCCGGGGGATCTTCCCAACCCAGGGATTGAATTTGGGTCTCCTGCATTGCAAACGGATTCTTTATTGACTGAGCCACCTACCTAAAAATTACAGAAAGCCAAAGGAAAGATGAATGAATAACTCAAAAATGTTCTCATCAACTTTAATATCATTGATGTAGAAAATAAGCATAAAAATCAATGAAACTTTATCATCATATAATTTCCAGTTCTTCCTATTTTCAAGGAGGCCGCAAGTACTTTTAAAAAATTATTTGGACATATCCAAATCATTTATAAATTGTTTCCTAAATTAAAACAAAACCCTCAAAGATATCTACTTTTAAAAATTTGAGATTGACTCACAATGCATTTTTAGAAGATCTACAAGCCCTCAAAATGACCACGCATATATCTCCACCACACAGAAGGCTGAGACGATATTCACTTATACTCTACCTCTGGATGCACTTTGCTTTTCTAATCTAATACATATACCTGTGTAAATATTTAGGTCCTAAAAATAAATAAAAATGGAAATATATGTTTTATGTAAAGATTTTTGGGAAAAAAAGAAGAAAAAAATGTCTAAATAAAGGACTTTCGAGTTGTAGAATTTCATTTCATTAAACTTTATGCCCAACACATGACAGGGACCTGACATCAGGTGAATGTCAGTTTGGACCTGGTTTTCCCTTTACGCTCTGGGACCCTTGAAAAGTCTACTTAAAATATAAACTTCAGTTTCTTGTTAACAAAATAGGCATTATAACAACCCAGGTTTACTGCTATGAGAATTAGATAGTAATAATAATAACAACAGAATTGTAATTTTATTGTCAAAATTTATTAAAGATATGATGTGCCAGATTCTTTGATAAACATTTAAAATATATGTAGCATGTATATTATCATAAGTGACCAGTCCAGGTTCGACGCATGATACAGGATGCTTGGGGCTGGTGCACGGGGATGACATGGAAGGAGGATATGGGGAAGAGGGAGGTGGGAGGGGATTCAAGAAAGAGAACACATGTACACCCGGGGCGGATTCATGTCAATGTATGGCAAAACCAACCAATATATTAATGTAAGGTAATTTGCCTCCAATAAAATAAATTAAAAAAAATAGTAAAATAAAATATATGGTCTCATTGAATTCTCAAGGAATTTATGTGTCGATATTTTAAAACCTATTTTATAGGTTAAGTTTAGACTCCCAAAACAGTGAAAATGTTATTTTCACCAGATATTTGCCTCCATAGATAGTTCATAATACATGAAGCTACAATAACAGAAATAATTTTGAAAATGGTTTCTGCTCCACAGCATGTACCCAAGGAATGCTATTGCTGCTCTGTTTTTTGGGGGGGAGGGGATCAATAAATTCTTCTTTTTTGATTTATGGGGAAAGAATTATGGCAGTGGATACTAGAGACACTGTGAACAGATTTAGTCCCTATTTTTACATTTGAACTATGAATCCTTGGGCAAGTCATCTGAGGCTGTTGAGGGTCAGCAGTTAACTTGTGTCTGAATTTTTGCAACTGCAGCATGCCAGGCTTCCCTGTCCTTAACCACCTTCCAGAGATTGTTCAAACTCAGGTCCATTGGAGTCGGTGACGCCATCCAACAATTTCATCCTCTGTTGTCCCCTTCTCCTCCTGCCTTCAATCTTTCCAGCATCAGGGTCTCTTGCAATGAGTTGGCCCTTCGCATCAGATGGCCAGCATATTGGAGTTTCAGCTTCAGCATCAGTCCTCCCAGTGAACATTCAGTTATGAGTAATAAGAGAATTACTAATTATTATTATGGGGAACACATCTACCTTCAAAATTATTAGAGTTTTCACTCTTTTCCAAAACATTAACAATAATTTGGTTCTTTTTTTCATTTATTTCCATTTCTGTCATATTCCAAAATTTCCAGATGTATTTCTGAATTTGAAATATCTTCATTCTCAAATGCAAAATGATTAAAAGATAAAAAAATAATAAAAGAAAAAAAAATAAAAAGTTCAGCCACATCTCCAGTGTCTTCTGGGTGCATCCTCTTGCTTTTTTAAACTACAGTTTGGAACTCACTATTGATTGCCAAAGGTCTTGCTGATTTGATGGTAAAGCTGGAGCTATAGTCTTTGTTAAGAGGGATGTGCTTATATTATGTTTTGATTTAACAGAAATGGTCATCAGGATGAGCCACAAGCTCATCAATTATATATAAATAGTAATGGTCTTCTTAGTTCTCTGTTACTTCAAAGATTTTTCTCAAGATGCCTTCTCAAGATGCCTTCTTAAGTATGGATGTCTTTAGGAAACTACAGAGTTTGAATGTTATCTGCCTATCCCCCAAATTTGTCATCCTAAATAAAAAGATCCGTTCATCTGTGTAATAAAGGATTGGAACTAAAAGACCCAGGAGATTGCAAATCTCATAATAATTTATTCATTGTTACTGAAAGGGTGGTCCATGGACCTACAGTAATGATGTCACTTGAACTTGTTAGAATTGCAGAGTCTCATCTACACTCCAGACTGACTGAGTCAAAATCTGCATTTTCACAATATATCCAGGTGGTTGGAATGCATATTGCATGTGGAGGATAATGCAAAGTCCTTCCTTTATTTGTGCTCAAGTTTTTCTGATTTCAATTATGCGGTCCTGGAATACAGCTTGCCAAGAATGAATTCTGGAGCCTCTGAGCCAAATGTGTGTAGGCTGGGCTTCACCCACTGTCAGATGTTTAAACTGTATAGAGAAAAGAGTTCTACTACAGAAGGGGAAAGAAATTAAAGTGAGTTTTCAACAATGTCAACATTGTGTTCAAATTGTTATGTGGTCAATAAGCCTTTCCTGGCACTTCATTCAGAGACCATATAGTGTGGATTAAATAAACATATGAGTAGGATTTTCAGTGTTCACATCCTTGGAACCAGAACACAATTTGAAACCTAAGTATTACCTTCCAACAGTAACAGTAATACCTAAATCAAGAAGATAACATTAAAAAAAAAAAAAGAAATAGCTTATACAGCTGACAGATTGGCTGACTGAAATCCCCAAATCCTTCCTTCCTTTTCTTTAATGTTTTGTTGCTGTTGTTTAGTCGCTAAGTTGTGCCCAACTCTTTTTTGACCCTATGGACTGTAGCCTACCAGACTCCTCTGTCCATAGGATTTCCCAGGCAAGAATACTGGAGTAGGTTGCCATTTCTTTTTCCAAGAGATCTTACCGATCCAGGTATTGAACCCATGTCTCCTGCATTGGCAGGCAAATTCTTAACCACTGAGCCACCTGGAAAGCCTTTTAATGCTTTAAGCTATGTAAGCAAAATAGTTGCATGAAAGTTGGAAATAAGTGTTAAATTTTAGCCTTGAAACTTGTGTAAATCATTTAGCACTTCTTTTCACTTTTCCAATTTTCTCAGGATGTTTGGTCCCAAAGTTACACTCTGTCTTTCAATTTTAGATTTCTCTGGTCTATCTTTAGAAAATTTCATTTGGACAATATAAACTAGTTTATCACAACCAATTTTCTAATTGTACATTATTCGTCCAAGTTTTGTGACATGTAAAAATTAATCCTGTTTCAAATCTTCAGCTGAATGTGGAAAACATAGGAAAATTGGATACTGATCAGTAAATGAAGAAATTCAAAATATAAAGGAAATTTGAAATACTAAAATAGCTTCCTTTTAAAATTTCTTAGAATTTGCAAGTTTTTATAAATAGCAATGGCATGAAGATTAAAAAGATCATCAGAATTATAATAATAAATTGTTATAAATAATAGCTATATTTTCTTATCAAAATAATGACATTGAAATTATTCATTAAAATGGATAGAGTACATTAAATTAAAACCAAGATCTAGAGCTTTAATATTTTTCAAATGTCAAGGATTGAAATTGAACTCTGTTATGTTGAATTAAATATATATATAACCTGAAATATTGTTATAACATAAACAAAATGAATGATCTAGAACCTCTGCATAAGAAACTCCTACTTTCCTTGTTTTGTCCTAGCTCTAATCAGTGGAGATAATACAACCATCTGTAACATTTTCAGTGACTTCAAATGCAGACTAAAATGTAAATAACAAGCAGTGCTAAAAAATGAGCACGTATTTGAACTTTGCGGAGAAGGCAATGGCAAGCCACTCCAGGAGTCTTGACTAGAAAATCCCATGGATGGAGGAGCTTGGTAGGCTGCAGTCCATGGGGTCGCTAAGGGTCAGACACGACTGAACGACTTCACTTTCACTTTTCACTTTCACACATTGGAGAAGGAAATGGCAACCCACTCCAGTGTTCTTGCCTGGAGAATCCCATGGATGGGGGAGCCTGGTGGGCTTCCGTCTATGGGATCACGCAGACTGAAGTGACTTAGCAGCAGCGGCAGCATTTGAACTTTGAAATACCACTAAGATGTTTCAGTGACTACAGTCTTAACTGGAAACTTTGATGCATATAAGAGATTCAAGAGAAGAAATTTTTACTTATTTTTTAAAATTTATTATTTACCCAGAATTTTTTTTTTTGCCATGACCCAAATGGAAGTTAGGACATTTAAGGACTGACATCTTTACAACCTAATTCTGCAGCTAAATAAAATCCTGCAAGCACAGATGTGCTCAACTCAACTAGGTTACCTGATGGAAGCAAAAAATAACCTCCAAGTTGGTAGGGTAATAAAACTACCTAGAATTGTTGGAAAGTTGATTAATAGCATCTAAAACTTCATAGGCTTTTAAGGCTTATCATTAGTTAGATTCTCTTAAAAGAGTACCACCACGTGTAGAAATTTAGATTTAGAGGGTTTTAGATTTTTGTTTGCAAATATTCTTATGAACTGAATGGTAAATAAACTATTCTAGACCAGGGTTCTCAGTTAAGGTGTTTCAATGGAGTCAAAAATTTGTATGCCTGAAAAATATATATATATATATAAATTTTAAAAAGACCCTAATGATGGGAAAGACTGAGGGCAGTAGAAGAAGGGGAAGACAGAGGATGAGATGGTTGGATCACATCATCGACTCAGTGGACATGAGTTTGATCAAACTCCGGGAGATAATGAAGGACAGGGAAGGCTGGGGTGATGCAACCCATGGAGTCACAGTCAGACATGACTGAGTGACTGAACCACAATTGATGTCTGGGCACCACCTCTTAGGGAATCTGACCATTAAAATGGTATTCCTAAGCATTGATATTTTAAACCTAGAGGGCCTGATGCACAGTCACACTTGAGAACCACTGGTCTAGACGTAGAAGAGAGTATCTTTCAGAAAAAGAAACAGCAGAACTTTTTGTATCAGTTGATAACCTTGACTATTCATTTATTTAGCATTTGTTGAACATCTAAAATATTACTGAAGTTATTGAGCTAAGTTCAGAGGGCAAAAGTGTAAAAAAAATGAAACATAGCTCCTGCCCCAAAGCTTTTTGTGACCTAGTGGAAGCGCCAGCCTGAAAAAGATCTGATTTCAATATACAGTCCCTTAGTATCAGTGGGGGATTGGTTTCATGACTCCTGCGGACACCAAAATCCCCAGTCTCATATGTAAAATGGCATATTTGCATCTAACCTACACTCATCCTCCATATTCTCTAAATCATGTGTAGATTACTTATAACACCTAACACAATGTAAATGTTAAGTAAATAGTTATAGTTGCCAGCGTGGCAAATCCAAATTTTGCTTGAATTTTGGGGAAATGTCTTTTTTTTTTTCTTTCTGAATATTTACCACCAGTGGTTGGTTGAATCAGCAGCTGTGGAAACTTGCAAACACAGGGTGCCAACTGTAGTGATACTATAGGGTTAGGAATGTGCCCCAGGGGACCTGGTGCTTTGCAGAAACTTTACTCTTTCATCTCAGGTTCAAAGGATTTGTTAACAAAATAAGCCACTCACTATATACAAATAAATAATACAGATATTTGTTAGGGAATTATCTTACTTTCAATATACTAACATTAAAAGAAAAGAGAAACAGAGCAGAAAATGCATAATCAAATTGGATTTTAACCAACATCCAGACTTCAACAGCACTGGGAAGTCCCGTGTCACAGCACATCGGGAGTCCCAATTGGTAAAGGGGCCCAGGCAGCACATCTGCTCTGCGGTTGAGACTTCAAAGTTTGCAGTTTGTTGTTCCCACTTATAATCCAAGGATGGTTGCAAACTGATATCATCATCAATCTGTGACCAAATTGCAGCTCTGGTTTCATGTTAATGCTATTTGTTTTGTTGTATAAAACTTGGAATGTAGTTATGCCTGGGGTTTGGTTGGCCAGGCCACCTCCAGGGTCTCAACAATCTCAAGATTTCTCCCCCATTTTATCTATCATGCTGCAAGTCTTGCACTTACACCAGGCAGTCACTCCCAGTTACTCCCAGTCAGGGCAGTGTCCCAGGCAAGTTAGAAGCAAGGTTAGAGGTCCACTCTGTTTTGCCCCTGAAATCTAAACAAGAATTTATGTAAATTCCCTAACACCTGGGGGACTTCCCTGGTAGCTCAGCTGGTAAACAATTCACCTGCAATGCAGGAGACCCCAGTTCAAGTCCTGGGTTGGGATGATCTGCTGGAGAAGGGATAGGCTTCCCACTCTGGTATTCTCGGACTTCCCTGGTTGTTTAGTTGGTAAAGAAAAGAAAGTGAAATCGCTCAGTTATGTCCGACTCTTTGCGGCCCCATGGACTGTAACCCACCAGATTCCTCCATCCAGGGAACTTTCCAGGCAAGAGTACTGGAGTGGGTTGCCATTTCCTTCTCCAGGGGACCTTCCTGACCCAGGGATCAAATCTGGGTCTACCATAGTGCAGGTAGATGCTTTACTGTCTGAGTTGGTAAAGAATATGCCTGCAATGCGGGAGAACTGGGTTTGATCCCTGGGTTGGGAAAATCCCTTGGAGAAGGGAATGGCTACCCACTCCAGTATTCTGGCCTGGAGAATTCCATGGATTGTATAGTCCATGGGGTCGCAAAGAGTCGGACATGACTGAGTGAATTTCACTTTCCAGGGGACCTAGAATGAGGGAAGCAGAGAGGGGTAAGGATGCTGGAAATGAGGACATCAAGGACCTAAAGTAAATGAGCAAAAACTTGGAGCAAGAATGGTCATGAGAGGTCATGTGAGAACTGCAAAGTGAAGCTAGACCATGAGCTTTTCTGCAGGGACATTCAGGAGTATCAACATTAACCAGGAAACAGTAAGTACTGTTAAGTAATCTTAATAGTAAGGAACGAAATACAGTGAAGAATCAGGCAGTGTTATCTAGACTGCTATCTTACTATGTCACTTACTAAGAAAAGTCCCAAGTGAATGCAGAGTTCCAGAGAATAGCAAGGAGAAAAAAGAAGGCCTTCTTAAATAAACAAAGCAAAGAGATAGAGGAAAACAACAGAATGGGAAACCTTAGAGATCTTCTTAAGAAAATTGAAACTATCAAGGAACCATTTCATGAAAGGATGAGCACGATAAAGGACAGAAATGGTAAGGACCAAACAGAAGCAGAAAAGATTAAGAACTGGCAAGAATATACAGAAGAAATATATATACATATATATTCCAGATATATATATATATATAGTCTTAATGATTCGGATAATCACAATGGTGTGGCCACTCAGCTAGAGTCAGACATCCTGGAGTGTGAAGTCAAATGGGCCCTAGGAAGCCTTACTACGAACAAAGCTAGTGAAGATGACAGAATTCCACCTGATACTTTAAAAAATCATTTTAAAATGATGTTGTTCAAGTGCTGCACTCAATATATCAGCAAATTTGGAAAATTCAGCAGAGGCCACAAGACTGGAAAATGTGTTTTCATTCCAATTCCAAAGAAGGACAATGCCAAAGAATACTTCATCTACCATCAAATTGTGCTCATTTCACATACTAGCAAGATTATACTCAAAATCCTTCAAGCTAGACTTCATCAGTATGCAAACCCAAGAACTTCCAGATATACAAACTAGATTTAGAAGAGGCAGAGGAACCAGAGATCAAATCGCCAATATTTGTTGGATCCTAGAGAAAGCAATGGAGAAGGAAATGGCAACCCACTCCAATGTTCTTGCCTGGAGAATCCCAGGGATGGGGGAGCCTGGTGGGCTTCCGTCTATGGGGGTCACATAGAGTCGGACACGACTGAAGTGACTTAGCAGTAGCAGCAGAGAAAGCAAGGGAATTCCAGGAAAACATCTACTTCTGCCTCATTAACTATGTTAAAGCCTTTGACTCCATGTATCACAAGAAATGATGGGAAATTCTTAAAGAAATGGGAATACCAGACCACCTTGCCTGTCTCTTAAGAAACCTGTATGCAGGTCAAGAAGCAACAGTTAGAACCTCACATGGAACAACTGACTGGTTCCAAATTCGGAAAGGAATACATCGTCTGTATATTGTCCCCCTGCTTATTTAACTTATATGCAGTGTACCTCAGGTGAAATGCTAGGCTGAATGAATTGCAAGCTGGAATCAAGATTTATGAGAGAAATATCAAAACAACCTCAGATATGCAGAGGATACCATACTAATGACAGAAAGGGAAAAGGAACTAAAGAGCCTTTTGATGAGGATGAAAGAGGAGTGTCAAAAAGCTGGCTTGAAACTCAACATTAAACACTAAGATCATGGCATTTGGTCCCATAACTTCATGGAAAATAGAACGGAGAGAAAGCAGAAGCAGTGAGAGATTTTCTTTTCTGTCTCCAAAATCACTGCAAATGATGACTCTAACCATGAAATTAAAAGATGCTTGCTTCTTGGAAGTAAAGCTACGACAAACCTAGACAGCATATTAAAAAGCAGAGACATCACTTTGCTGACAAAGGTCCATATAGTCACTGCTATGTTTTTTCCAGTAGTCATGCGCAGATGTGAAAATAGGATCATAAAGGAGACTAATCACCAAAGAATTGATGCTTCAAGTTGTGGTGCTAGAGAAGACCCTCGAAAGTCACTAGGAGAGCAAGATCAAAGCAGTCAGTTCTAAAGGAAATCAACCTTGAATATTCATTGGAAGGACTGATGTTGAAGCTGAAGATTCAATACTTTGGCCACCTGATATGAAGAGCTGAGTAATTGGAAAATACTCTGATGCTGGGAGAGATTGAGGGCAGAGGAGAAGGGGACGAAAGAGGATGAAATGGTTAGAGAGCATCACTGACTCAATAGGCATGAATTTGAGCAAGCTCTGAGCGAGAGTGGAGGACAGAGGAGCCTGGCATGCTGCAGTCCATGGTGTCACAAAGAGTCAGACAGGACTTAGGTACTGAACAGCAGCAACAAATAAGAAGAGAGATCATTCACATACTTTTAAGAGCAATGATAGTTTGCCTGTAAGGAGTACAGATATTCTTCAAAACAATTTTCATGAATTAGGTCATTTAGTGTTTTCCCATTTTACAGATGAAGAAACAGAGAAATAGAGAAATTAAGTAACCATCCAAAGTTCACACATTGTCAGAGCCAGTATTCAAATCAGAAATCTGATGTCAGAGTCTTAATTAATTACTGTGCTAATAATGACTCACATTTGAGAAATTCGATTCAATGTAGCAAAAGAAACACAGATGTAAATAGACTTTAGGACTATGTGGAAGAAGTCGGGAGTGGGATGATTTGAGAGAATAGCATTGATATATGTAAAAAAATTCTCTTTTGTGATTTATTTAACAAAACACTTTTATTATTACAATTTTATTTATTGATATACACAATATCAACTATTATCTGAAATTTCTTTCTATGTTAGGAAAGAGGATTTTAAATTTTAAATTAGTTATGTTATTTTGATCTCTTTGAGACATTTATTTCAAATTTATTTTCTTTCACCATTTAAAGTTTCCCTCAACAGAGTGAACAGTAGAAATAGTTTTTTTTAGTATCCAAAACCCTCTTAACATTACAATATTTTCCTGGAGAAATGGGTAGCAGACTGTTCAAAATTTTGCTCTTTCCTCTTTCATGTTTCATTTCATTTCATTCATTCTTTCAGTTCAGTTCAGTTGCTCAGTTGTGTCCGACTCTCCGCGACCCCATGAATCACAGCACGTCAGGCCTCCCTGTCCATCACCAACTCCCGAAGTTCACTCAAACTCATGTCCATAGAGTCAGGGATGCCATCCAGCCATCTCATTCTCGGTCGTCCCCTTCTCCTCCCGCCCCCAACCTTTCCCAGCATCAGAGTCTTTTCCAGTGAGTCAACTCGTCGCATGAGGTGGCCAAAGGATTGGAGTTTCAGCTTTAGCATCAGTCCTTCCAATGAACACCCAGGATCGATCTCCCTTAGAATGGACTGGTTGGATCTCCTTGCAGTCCAAGGGACTCTCAAGAGTCTTCTCCAGCACCACAGTTCAAAAGCATCAGTTCTTCAGCGGTCAGCTTTCTTCACAGTCCAACTCTCACATCCATACATGACCACGGGAAAAACCATAGCCTTGACTAGACGGACCTTGGTTGGCAAAGTAATGTCTCTGCTTTTTAATATATTATCAAGGTTGGTCATAACTTTCTTTTCAAGGAGTAAGCGTCTTCTAATTTCATGGCTGCAATCAGCATCTGCAGTGATTTTGGAGCCCAAAAAAATAAAGTCTGCCACTGTTTCCACTGTTTTTCCATCTATTTCCCATGAAGTGATGGGACTAGATGCCATGATCTTTGTTTTCTGAATGTTGAGCTTCAAGCCAACCTTTTCACTCTCCTCTTTCACTTTCATCAAGAGGCTTTTGAGTTCCTCTTCACTTTCTGCCATAAGGGTGGTGTCATCTGCATATCTGAGGTTATTGATATTTCTCCCAGCAATCTTGATTCCAGCTTGTGCTTCTTCCAGCCCAGCGTTCCTCATGATGTACTCTGCATATAAGTTAAATAAGCAGGGTGACAATATACAGCCTTGACGCACTCCTTTTCCTATTTGGAAACAGTCCGTTGTTCCATGTACAGTTCTGACTGTTGCTTCCTGACCTGCATACAGGTTTCTCAAGAGGCAGGTCAGGTGGTCTGGTATTCCCATCTCTTTCAGAATGTTCCACAGTTTATTGTGATCCACACAGTCAAAGGCTTTGGCATAGTCAATAAAGCAGAAATAGATGTTTTTCTGGAACTCTCTTGCTTTCTCCATGATCCAGCAGATGTTGGCAATTTGATCTCTGGTGCCTCTGCCTTTTCTAAAACCTGCTTGAACATCTGGGAGTTCACGGTTCACATATTGCTGAAGCCTGGCTTGGAGAATTTTGAGCATGTGTTTACTAGTGTGTGAGATGAGTGCAATTGTGCGGTAGTTTAAGCATTCTTTGGCATTGCCTTTCTTTGGGATTGGAATGAAGACTGACCTTTTCCAGTCCTGTGGCCACTGCTGAGTTTTCCAAATTTGCTAGCATATTGAGTGCAGCACTTTCACAGCATCATCTTTCAAGATTTGAAATAGCTCAACTGGAATTCCATCATCACCACTAGCTTTGTTCGTAGTGATGCTTTCTAAGGCCCTCTTGACTTCACATTCCAAGATGTCTGGCTCTAGGTCAGTGATCACGTTATCGTGACTATCTTGGTCATGAAGATCTTTTTTGTACAGTTCTTCGGTGTATTCTTGCCACCTCTTCTTAATATCTTCTGCTTCTGTTAGGTCCTTACCATTTCTGTCCTTTATCATTCTTTATCATAGGTCAATTTTATTTAACTCTCTTTTTTTTAACTATTTAAAAAATTGAAGTCTAGTTAATTTATAGTGTGTTATTTTTAGTTATACAGGAAAGTGATTTAGTGATTCAGATATACATATGCCTATATATCGGCTTCCCTGGTGGTTCAGTTGGTAAAGAATCCACCTGAAATGCAGGAGACCTGAATTCAATCCCTGGGTAGTGAAGATCCCTTGGAGAAATCAATGACAACCCACTCCAGTATTCTTGCTGGGAGAATCCGATGGACAGCAGAGCCTGGTGGGCTATAATCCATGGGGTCGGAAAGAGTTGGACACTACTTAGTGACAAAACCACCACCACTGTGTGTGTGTGTGTGTGTGTGTGTGTGTATATATATATATATATATATATATATTCTTATATATCAATTCAGTTCAGTGGTTCAGTCGTGTCCGACTCTTTGCGACCCCATGGACTACAGCACGCCAGGCCTCCCTGTTCATCACCAACTCCCAGAGTTTACTCACACTCATGTCCACTGAGTCAGTGATGCCATCCAACCATCTCATCTTCTGTTGTCCCCTTCTCCTCCCACCTTCAGTCTTTCCCAGCATATGGTCTTTTCCAATGAGTCTGTTCTTTGTATCAGGTGGCCACAGTATTGGAATTTCAGCCTCAGCATCGGTCCTTCCAATGAATATTCAGGACTGATTTCCTTTAGGATTGACTGGCTGGATCTCCTTGCAGTCTGCTCCTGCTGCTGCTAAGTCGCTTCAGTCATGTCTGACTCTGTACAACCCCATAGATGGCAGCCCACCAGGCTCCCCCCGTCCCTGCGATTCTCCAGGCAAAAACACTGGAATGGGTTGCCAGAGGGACTCTCAAGAGTCTTTTCCAACATCACAGTTCAAATGCATCAATTCTTCAGTGCTCAGCTTTCTTTATAGTCCGACTCTCACATCCATACATGACTACTGGAAAACCATAGCCTTGACTAGACGGACCTTTGTTGGACCTTTGTTCTTATACATATGTATACTGTTTTCCCTTGCAGAGTATTATATGTTGACTATAGTTCCCTGTGCTATAAGGAGGTCTTTGCTATTTATCTATTATATATATATATGAATGTATATTTGTCAATCCAAAACTCCTAATTTATCCTTCCTTCCCTTTCCCCTTTGGTAACCGTAAGATTGTTTTCTTTGTCTATGAGTCTGTGTCTGTTTTGTAAATAAGTTTATTTGTATCATTTTTTAGAGTCCACATATAAGTGATATCATATGGTATTTGTCTTTCTCTGACTTTACTTACTATGAAAATCTCCAGGTCCATCCATGTAGTTTCAAATGGCATTATAGCATTTCATTCTTTCTTATGGTTAATATTCCATGAAGAATATAGTAAATCTTCTTCATCCATTCATCTATTGATGAACATTTAGGTTGCCTCCATGTTTTGGCTATTTTAAATAGTGCTTCTGTGAACATTAGGATGCATGTACGTTTGAGTTAAGAATTTTCTCTGGATATACACTCAGGATATGGGATTTGGGAGTCATATGGTAGCTCTATTTTTAATTTTTTAAGCAACCTCCACAATGGCTGCACCAATGTACAGTCCCGCTAACATAGTTGGAGGGTTCCCTTCTCTTCACACCCTCTCCAACCTTTATTATTTGTAGACTTTTTAATCATGGCCATTCTGACTAGTATGAGGTGAGACATCATTGTGTGTAGTTTTGATTTGCATTTCTATGATAATTAGTAAGGTTGAGCATATTTTCATGTACCTGTTGATCATCTGTATGTTTTATTTGAAGAAATGTCTACTTAGGCTTTTTACCATTTGTGGATTGGGTTGTTTGTTTTTTGGATATTGAGCTGTATGAGTTATTAGTGTATTTTACTATTAAGGAAATTAATAGCATGATTTGCAAATATTTTCTCCCAGTCCAAAAGTTGTCTTTTAACTTTCATTTTATTAAACATGAAGAATTAATACAATGGGTCTGGGTTGTCACTGAAAGTATCCTATAACCTCCAGTAGTGAGGTCTGGGCAGGGCAGGGGGAGGCACCGAATCCTTGTGCTGTTGCCCACCCCATCTCAGGGAGACTGCACAGGATGCCATGGCTACTTCCAGTGGAGATGGATTCTCTCTCTTCAGAGGTGCTTCCAGTGGAGATGATGTAATAGCATTGGCTTGGCACACAGACTAACATCTCTTTCCTCTGTGTCTGGGAGGGTGCCCTGCACATGAAGAATCCTTTTCAGTACTGCACTTATGGGTTGCTTTTATCAAACCGCTAAACCAAAAATCTGCTTAAGAGATAAGATTGTTTCAACAGACTGAAAAAGCAACACTTACTGGAAGTTCATTTCAAGCATCTCATTTTCTACATTTCAAGGCAGATATCCTAATTTGATAATTTTAGATCGCCAGTAATGAAAGTGTACTTATTACTCTAAAAATATCTGTACAAAGATTTTTACCATGCAATTGGCAGTGAGGATATAAGGATTTGCAACAATAGAGCCTGGTGAAGTCTATGAGATGGGTCAAGTGATACTAGATTCAGAGAGAAAAGTTTTGGAAAATGGGGTGACGGACATGAAGAAGTACAAGGAGGAGTTTAGGCACCAATACAAGCGCCCAAACTAAACACACTATCAGATATAGCTATCCCACTCCTGAAGATTTTTTGTCTATGATGTGGTTTAGAAAGCTTCAATGCTCCCTTTTTTCACTTGCATGGTGGAAAATTTTATTCACATGTCCCTAGTTCTCAGAAAGCGTGGACCATCTTGACTGATGAAGGCTCTTGACAGTTGCTACTTATACTGGCACATAGATAAGGGAAGCAAATCTTGATTGTCTTGCACTCGATTTATTAGAACCATTCTTCATTAACAAAATTTCCTCCACCTCCCATAATTTGTGTCAAAAAGAAAATACATGAAACAGAGATGAATTTTGTGGATGACAAAAAAATCACTGAGGAGTAATCCCAGTATTTCCTGCATCTGTTGTGTTTTCTTTTTTCTCCAAAATATTAATTTATAGTATATTCTATTAACAGAATAACTAGTGGCAGATTTCCTCATCAGCTATATCAGACTGACATAATTAACAATGGCACAGTTCGCTACACTCCAAATCAACTTTAATAATGTGATATTTCACATTATTTCAAAAGTACTTGCCTTCTTTACAAATACATTACTAGTGCCATCAACTTTCTCATTTTCACTTGTTATTTATTAGCTTTCAATTTTAGAAATTTCAATGTTAAACATCTTAGAAGGTGACTGAACAAGCCAGTGAGAATTCAGAGAACATACACACTCAAGAATACTGATGCCAAGATCTATTTGTATACGTAGACATTGCCCATAGCCTGAGTGTTAAGCTCTTCCTAGGAAGCCATTCTAAATATGTGCTATCTTAAAAATAGCACAAGCCTGTGGAAAATGTCTATACCACATGTTTTTTAAAGGTTTTTGCAATACCTATCACCATTACCAGATTTGTAACAAACAAAAATTATTGAGGGTGGAAGGTTTGTTGTAAACCTTAAATCAATTCAATGAATAGTTTAACTTCTGTTACAATTCCTCAACAGACAAAACAAAAATCTTATTTCAAGGAGGCATTTATGGTATTAATTTACTGTCTGCATTTCTGACCTTTGAACTCCCTCCCACCACAGCACTTCATTAGGAAAGTCTTTAACCAATCTGGGAAGTTTGGACATTGACTGAAGCCACCAAGTCACTGTAACAGATGATCATCAATGTTTGTCACCTTGTGAGAATGACACCTGGTATTTATTTTTAACGGATTTGATCGTTCCAGTTGGAGAAATTAACAAAACGACCTTGTGAGGTTCATTTCCCTCAGCTGAACAAGTCTCATTCCTCCAACAAAGGATGCAGAGACAGTTTTGTGCGGAAGATGAAAGAGCAGGCGTGAGCTCTTGGCCTAATCATCCTATTTTTACTGTGAATATAATTAGACCATGCATTTGCATTCATCACAGAAAACCTGGGACAGGATCTCCTTCCATATTAGAAGTAAAAGTCTCTGTACAGTACTTGGCAAAAGCCTCCTTAATGTGCTGTTTATTTATAGAACATTCAATGTGCTACTTCCACTTACTTCTCATATGTAAAAACAACAAGACAGCCATCTGTTGTGAAAAACACAGAGTGCACATAAACTGTTCAGCATGTCTGGTTTGCACAGTCTCAGAAACTGGGACTATAACTCAGAGAGACTGCAGGTGGAGTTTTTAGGTGGGAAGTATGAATCCTCCATGTATAGCAACAGACTTTGGCATTCACCTCATTCACCTTGCTGGTTGATGGGTTCCCTAACTAGCAGCATTTTATTGTCAATATTACATACTTTACAACATTTGGCAGAGGAAAAAGTTAAGTGAGAACCAAAAAATGATCAACAATCTCGACTGAAATGTGATGTAAGCAAAAAACATGGCTGTGTGACATAGGCAGATGTTTCTACAGAAGGGCCAGGGAAGTGATGAGCCAGACATGAGATGACCCAGGAAAGAACTCTGAGTAAAACAGTGGTTTCCCAGATCCATGGAGATGAACAACCACTGTGAAACCTAAAGCTCTGGTGAAGCAGACAAACTGTGGAAATGCAGATCTTTTGACCTAATTATTTTGTCCCTGGAGTTTTACTTCTTGGAATGATCATACAATGTTTAAAATTGGCCCCAACAAAATTCACTGTGGAAAGAAATATTAGCTGGAGAATAATATTTTGGTAACATGTAAAAAGGGCTTCCCAGGTGGCACTAGTGGTAAGGAACCTGCCTGCCAATATAGGAGACATAAGAGACACCCATTTGATCCCTGGGTGGGGAAGATACTCTGGAGGAGGGCATGGCAAACCACTCCAGTATTCTTGCCTGGAGAATCCCATGGACTGAGGAGTCTGGCAAGCTACTGTCTACAGGGTCTCACAGAGTCAGACACAACTGAAATGACTTCAACATGTAAAAAATGAATAATTGCTCAGTATAATAAAATGTAAGCTCTGGAAGAGTTTGTTATGTTTTTGAATAGATTCTGGTCTTTTGTAGACATTCAATAATGAATGGACTGATGAATAATTCTGGTTAGTTTTTCCGCTTTGCAGAATTTGAAGAATTTATTTTGTTATTAATAAATGAACACCAAACAACTGGTTGGAGTGAAGTAATGATTATGAAGAAGTATCACCGTAATTATGCACTCGGGTCATGAATGTGCCCATGGATGGATATTTGATTCACACTGAATAATACGTGTGGAGGAATGTCTTTGAAATCCACCGAGGTAATTTCTACCACTATCCATTTTTATCTGCATTTCTCTATCTTGAGTCCAAAAAGTTGGAGCAAGGTATATTTCTTAATTGTTAAATTATATTCATGGCTTGATAGAGTCTATTTAAATTTCATTAGACAGGGGTGTCTTATTCAACATATATGCAGTAATTATGTTAAAATAAATGTAAAATTAGGGCTTTCCAGCTGGCTAAAGTGGTTAAGAACCTGCCTGCCAATACAGGGGATGCAGAAGAAGTAGGTTCAATCCCTTGGTGGGGAAGATCCATTGGAGGAGGAAATGGCTACCCACTCCAGTATTTTTGTCTGGAAAATTCCCCAGACAGAGGAGCCTGGTGGGCCACAGTCCATGGGGTTGCAAAGAGTCAGACATAACTGAGCATGTATGCATATTTAAAATTATCAGATCAATGTTGGCTAGGTAAAAAGTACTCAGTAAAGTTTAGCTATCATTGTTTTTTAATATTATTATTAGTTTATAGTGTCTTTTAAAAAGAGCTCCGACCTACACGTTGGTTTTATTAGTTCTATTATATTTTTTATTATAACTCAGACTTCAACAAGTGATATCTACATACATGTAGGTGGTTATATGCAAGATAAATGAAATATATGGATTAGTAAGTCAAATATCCATGTTTCTACCTCCAGCTTAAAAGAATAAAATACTACTTATAGAGCTGTCTTACCTCCTATTCATATGTTTACTGGTGATTCCTATTGCCTCTTCATCAAAAACCTGTTCATGATATTTTAATTTTTTAAAATTAAATTTTAAAATTAAAAATTTTTTAAAAACTGAGTTTTTAATGTCTGTCATTTTCTTTTTGATTTCTGTTTTACATATTCTAAATATTTACATGTAAATGTGTATTTGATGCAAATATCTTCTCTCTTCTCTACAGATACCTTGTGCTTTATGTTTTGATAATTTTAAGCAGCATCTTTTGATGAACAGAAATCTTTGCTGTAACTTTTTGGAATTTATCAGTAATTTTATTTATGTTTTATGATAAACACAAGTGTTTTATGGTATCATTCATTAATCTTATTTTTTATAGTTGTATGTATATCTATTCAAATAAATTATTGATCATCAATTATGCACCTGAATGTTTTTCTTTTTTGTCATGTAAATGTTTAATCTGCCTGATATTCAATTTTGTTTATAGTGTGGAATATGAATCCATTTTGTTTACTTTTGATAAGGATAATCAGTAATCAGAAACAAAAGAAAACTGTTTTAAGAAAACTTTTCACTGGACTGCACTGAACTGCAATGCCATTACCGTAACAAATGATGTATTCATGCATATGTAGAAATATTTTTATGTTCACTCCTCTGTTCAGTTTATGTCTTTTTTATCCTTATGTCAATAGCATTTACTCTGAATTATTACAGCATTATAATAAGTATTCATATCCATTAAGCACGTCTCTCCAATATGCTATTCTCCATGAATATTTTGTAGAGTCTTAGCCCTATAATTTTATAAATTTTAGATCAGTTTTATCAAATCCCACACAAATAATTTTAATCAAAATTGCATTTTATTTATAAAGCCATTTGAAGCAAATGGCCTACTTACGATAGTTCAGAAAATGTAGTATTTCTCTCTGGTTTAGGTCTTCACAACTGGTTTTCTGTTTACTTCTACAGTTATCTTTAAAAATATCTTATGCCGTTTCTTTTTTTTCTTTTTTAAGAGAAATAGATACTTTATTTTTAAGAAACTTTACAGAGAGTTGTTTACTATTTTGGAAAATTGGGTCACTTGACAGAAGCACCATTAGTAACACTGGAGTGACAAATACCAATTATATGTTTTCAGCTGTTATATGAAATGATTCTAAGAAAAAAGTGCAAGCACTTCACATCATTAGTTGAACTTAATGTAGTCCTCTCCTGTCGTCATCTCCAACTCTGTCAATCCAATGGCTTACTAGGCCATACATTATTTGATTATGCATTACTTTTCTCTTTTTAAAAATATTATCATTAGAATAGGTCTATATAGTCAAAACTATGGTTTTTCCCAGTAGTCATGTACAGATATGAGAATTGGACCATAAAGAAAGCTGAGTGCCGAAGAATTGATACTCTCGAACTGTGATGCTGGAGAAGACTCTTGAGAGTCTCTTGTACAGCAAGGAGATCAAACCAGTCAGTTCTAAAGGAAATCAATCCTCAATATTCATTGGAAGGATTGATGCTGAAGCTTAACCTCCAATACTTTGGCCACTTGATGTGAAGAGACAACTCACTGGAAAAGACCTTGATGCTTGAAAATATTGAGGGCAGGAGGAGAAAGGAGTGACAGAGGACGAGATGGTTGATGGCATCATTGACTCAATGGACATGAGTTTGAGCAAACTCCAGGAGATGGCGAAGGACAAGGAGCCTGGCACGCTGCAGTCCTTGGTGTTTCAAAGAGTCGGACATGACTGAGAGACTGAACAACAATAATCACCAGGATACTGAGAATGTATACACACATATGTGTGTGGATGGATTATATAAGCTGTGAATTTCATTTCAGGATAGTCATAGAGTATTGACATGAAGAGGAGGACTGGAATTCTCCAGGTAAGAATACAGGAGCGGGTAGACATTTCCTTCTCCAGGGGATCTTCCTGACCCAGGGATCAAACCCAGGTTTCCTGCATTGCAGGCAGATTACTATTTGAGCCACCAGGGATCCCTGCTGCTGCTGCTGCTAAGTCACTTCAGTCGTGTCCGACTCTGTGTGACCCCAGAGACGGCAGCCCACCAGGCTCCCCCATCCCTGAGATTCTCCAAGCAAGAACACTGGAGTGGGTTGCCATTTCCTTCTCCAATGCATGAGAGTAAAAAGTGAAAGTGAAGTCGCTCAGTCGCTGACTCTTAGCGACCCCATGGACTGCAGCCTACCAGGCTCCTCTGTCCAAGGGATTTTCCAGGCAAGAGTACTGGAGTGGATTGCCATTGCCTTCTCCGGGATCCCTATATAGCATCTATTTCTCTGCAAATTTAGTTAAGGTGTCATTGCTATTTTCACCCAAACTATTGATAAAGATAATATTAGTTACTACACAGCCAGGAACTAATATTAGATAATGGAATTAATTTTACTGCATTTTGCCATGGAATTTCCTATCTACCTTTTAAATTATCTTTATATGACCTAGTACAAAAGATGGCCCCAGAAAATTATTACAAAACAGGGCAAATTACTCATCCCAAGGAAACCACCTTTTGCTGATCTGTCTTCCCACTACTGGGAGGATATTTCCAGTAAAGTTTCTATAAAATGAAATGGCCATTTGAATTATTACTGAGATCTTTTCCAGGAAAGAGAAAATAAACTTTCTAAAAAAAAAAAAAAAAACACCAGGTGGCAGATGTACAAAAAGCAAACAAAACAAAGGAATATAAAATTGTAAGGGGAATAGATACATCTATCTGGATAGCATGAGTGTTTGACAGATTTTTTTCTTTCCAAAAAGTCTCAGTGACTCTATACTGAACAAAACATAATTAAATATTCTATATCATCAAGAAGCTCAAAACCATTCCTAGAAACCTGGATCCTTTGAGCATCTTGGATAGGGAGTGTTTAAGAATTAAATATATTTAAATAGAAATATACCCATACTATTACACATCTTAAAATGTAATTTCAAATGTTAAGTGTACTTCCTCTATTACATAAATTATTTTATATAAAACCAGTCACCAATAAGACTATTTAATTCATAATCTTTTCCCAAAACTTCTTAAGTATTTAAGGCAAAGTTTAAATTCTTAGGAATGCAATTTCTATTATAGGATACATTAACAAAAACCCTCTAGTTATGTTACAAAGTATGTGTGTGTGCACCTTAGCTTGGGGTAGAAGTGAGAGAACTACTTAAATTCTACTTTAAAAAATCTAAAATAATTTCAACCTAAAGATAGTCTATACCTAAATATAACTCTGCTGTTTTATTTTTTGTATTTTAACTTTTCTAAAATTTATTTTTAATTGGAGGAAATTGTTTTACAGTGTTGTGTTGGTTTCTGTAGTACAACAACATGAATCAGACATATACCATCTCTTGAATGTTATTTGTAAGTGATTTCACAATATTTTACTATTTACATTGAATATTTTATTTAAACATTTATTTCTTTGTTGCACATTTCTAGAAATACAGTCTGTTTTTGCATAGCTTGTCTTATTTTTATACATTAATTCTGATACTTTATTAATATATTATTTAATAGTTTTAGTACATGTAAGGAAATACATCACTGTTACTAATTAGTTTTTCTCCTTTTACAATATTTTTTTTTGTTTCTTTGACTTTCTGTGAGGATTGAGAACTCCAAAACAATAGGCAATTCATATACAATTTATAATTTATATACAATTTACATACAATTAAGGCTTTCCAGGTGGCACTAATGGTTAAGAACCTGCCTGCCAGTGCAGCAGACATAAGGGACATGAATTCCATCCCTGGGTCAGGAAAATCCTCTGCAGGAAGAAATGACAACCCACTCCAGTATTCTTGCCTGGAGAATCCAATGGACAGGTGAGCCTGGTGGGTTACAGTCCATGGGGGCAAGAAGAGTTGACCTCGATTGAAATGATTTAGGATGCACAACACATATATATTATTTGGATATTTACATAATAAGCAGAGACTTGGATTACTGTGATGTTGAATGGTTTGCCTTGGAAACAAATGGAGATCATTTTGTCTTATTTGAGATTGTACCCAAGTACTGCACTTTGGATTATTTTGTTGACCATGAGGGCTAGTCCATTTCTTCTAAGGGATTCTTGCCCACACTAGTAGATATAATAGTCATCTGAATTAAATTTGCCCATTCCTGTCCATTTTAGTTCACTGATTTCCTAAAATGTGGATGTTCACTCTTGCCATCTCCTGTTTGGCCACTTCTAATTTACCTAACATGGACCTAACATTCCAGGTTCCTATGCAATAGTGCTCTTTACAGCATCGGACTTACTTTCACCACCAGACACATTCACAACTGGGTGTCTTTTCCACTTTGGTTCACCCTATCATTCCTTCTGGAGCTATTTCTCCACTCTTCTCCAGTAGCATATTAGACACCTACTGACTTGGGGAGTTTCATCTTTCAGTGTCATATCTTTTTACCTTTTCATACTGTTCATGGGGTTCTCAAGGTAAGAATGCTGAAGTGGTATGCCATTCCCTTCTCCAGTGAACCACATTTTGTCAGAACTCTCCACCCGTAACCCATCCATTGGATGGCCCTATACAGTACGGCTCATAGCTTCATTACGTTACACAAAGTTGTGATAATTTTGGTTAGTTTTCTGTAATTGTGGTTTTCATTCTATCCGCCCCTCTGATGGATGAGGGTCAAAGACTTGTGCAAAATTCCTGATGGGACGGAATGGTTGTGGGGTAAACTGGACCTTGCTCTGGTTGGCAAGACCATGCTCAATACATATTTAATCCAACTTTCTGCTGATGGGTGGGGCTTTATTCCCTCCCTGTAGTTTGGCCCAAAGCCGCATTGTGGTAGGGTTAATGGGTACCTACTCCAAAAGGACTTATACCAGAAGGCTGTGCCTCCCAGGACTGCTGCTGTCAGTGACCCTGACACCGGGGCAGGTCCCTGTTAACACATGCCTCTGCCAGACACTCCAAACACTCACAGACAAGTCTGGCTCAGCCTCTTGTGGAGTCACTTTCCTTTCCCCTGGGTCCTGGTGCACACAAGGTTTTGTTTGTCTCATCCAAGAGTCTCTGCTTCCCAAGTCCTGTGGAAGTTCTGTAATCAAACAATGCTGGGCTTCAAAGTCAGATTCCTGGGGGTTCTGCCCCTTTGATGGATCCCCAGGTTGGAAAGTCTATTATGGGGCCTAAAACTTTGGCAACAGTGTAAGAACTCCTATACATATGTTCTCCAGTTTGCGGATCACCACCCGGTAGTACGATAGCGGGGCTAACAGCAGCCTCCTCCAAAAGGTCTTATGCCGCACACCACGCCTCCCAGGACTGCTGCTACCAGAGTCCCTGTCCCCGTCGTAGGCCACTTTTGACCCGTGTCTCCACAAGAGACCCTCAAACAGTCAAAGGCAAGTATGTCTCCTTCTCTTCTGGGGGTCACTGCTCCTTTTTCTGGTCCTGGTGCACACAAGGTTTTGTTTGTGCCCTCCCAGAGTCTCTGGCAAGAGTGAGGTTTGATTTTAAATGCGATTGCTTCCTTCCTACCATCTTGTTGTGGCTTCTCATTTGCCCTTGGGCTTGGGGTATCTTTTTTGGTGAGTTCCAACATTCTTTCGATGGTTGTTCAGCAGCTAGTAGTGATTTTGGTGTTCTCACAGAAGATGAGCGTATGTCCTTCTACTCTGCCATCTCGATAATAACTGTTAAAGTGCTGTGTTCAATATGACAGCAAGTTTGGAAAACTCAGCAGTGGTTACAGGATTGGAAAAGGTCAGTATTCATTCCAATCCCAAAAAAGGGAAATGCCACGTAATGTTCAAACTACAGCACAACTGCACTCATTTCACATGCTAGCAAGGTAATGTTCGAAATCCTTCAAGCTAGACTTCAACAGTGTGTGAACCTTGAACTTCCAGATAGACAAGCTGGATTTAGAAAAAGCAGAGGAATAAGAGATTAAATTCCAAACATCCATTGGATCATAGAAAAAGAAAGGGAATTCCAGACAAATATCTACTTCTGTTTCACTGACTATGCTAAAGCCTTTGACCATGTGTATCACAACAAACTGGAAAATTCTTAAAGAGAAGGGAATACCAGACCACCTTACCAGGCTTCTGAGAAACCTGTATACAGGTCAAGAAGCAACAGTTAGAACCAGATGTGGAACAAGAAACTGGTTTAAAATTGTGAAAGGAATTTTTCAAAGCTGTGTATTGTCACTCTGCTTATTTAACTTACATGCAGAGCACATCAAGGAAAATGCCTGGCTGGATGAAGCTCAAGCTATAATTAAGATTCCTGGGTGAAATGTCAATAGCCTCAGATATGCAGATGAAACCACCCTTATGGCAGACAGTGAAGAGGAGCTAAAGAGACTGTTGATGAAGGTGAAAGAAGACAGTGGAAAAGTTGGCTTAAAACTCAACATTCAAAAACTAAGATCATAACATCTGGTCCCCTTACTTCATGGGAAACAGATTGGGGAAAATGGAAAGAGTGACAGACAATTTCTTGGGATCCAAAATCACTGCAGATGGTGACTGCAGTCATGATATTAAAAGGCACTTGTTCCTTGGAAGAAAAGCTAAGACAAACCCAGATGGCGTATTAAAATGGATAGACATCCCTTTGCTGATGAGTCTGTATAGTTAAAGATCTTCACGACCAAGACCAAGATAATCACGATGGTGTGATCACTCACCTTCACATCTTGGAATGTGAAGTCAAGTGGGCCTTAGAAAGCATCACTACGAACAAAGCCAGTGGAGGTGATGGAATTCCACTTGAGCTATTTCAAATCCTGAAAGATGATGCTGTGAAAGTGCTGCACTCAATATGCCAGCAAATTTGGAAAACTCAGCAGTGGCCACAGGACTGGAAAAGGTCAGTCTTCATTCCAATCCCAAAGAAAGGCAATGCCAAAGAATGCTCAAACTACCGCACAATTGCACTCATCTCACACGCTAGTAAAGTCATGCTCAAAATTCTCCAAGCCAGGCTTCAGCAATATGTGAACCGTGAACTCCCAGATGTTCAAGCAGGTTTTAGAAAAGGCAGAGGCACCAGAAGTCAAATTGCCAACATCCACTGGATCATGGAAAAAGCAAGAGAGTTCCAGAAAAACATCTATTTCTGCTTCATTGACTATGCCAAAGCCTTTGACTGCGTGGATCACAATAAACTGTGGAACATTCTGAAAGACATGGGAATACCAGACCACTTGACCTGCCTCTTGAGAAACCTGTATGCAGGTCAGGAAGAAACAGTTAGAACTGGACATGGAACAGACTGGTTCCAAATAGGAAAAGGAGTACATCAAGGCTATATATTGTCACCCTGCTTATTTAACTTATATGCAGAGTACATCATGAGGAACTCTGGGCTGGAAGAAACACAAGCTGGAATCAAGATTGCCGGGAGAAATATCAATAACCTCAGATATGCAGATGACACCACCCTTATGGCAGAGAGTGAAGCGGAACTCAAAAGCCTCTTGATGAAAGTGAAAGAGGAGAGTGAAAGGGTTGGTTTGAAGCTCAACATTCAGAAAACTAAGATCATGGCATCTGGTCCCATCACGTCATGGGAAATAGATGGGGAAACAGTGAAAGCAGTGTCAGACTTTATTTTTTTGGGCTCCAAAATCACTGCAGATGCTGATTGCAGCCATGAAATTAAAAGACACTTACTCCTTGGAAGGAAAGTTATGACCAAACTAGATAGTATATTAAAAAGCAGAGATATTATTTTGTCAACAAAGGTCCGTCTTATCAAGGCTAGGATTTTTCCAGTGGTCATGTATGGATGTTAGAGTTGGACTGTGAAGAAAGCTGATCACCCAAGAATTGATGCTTTTGAACTGTGGTGCTGGAGAAGACTCTTGAGAGTCCCTTGGACTGCAAGGAGATCCAACCAGTCCATTCTAAATGAGATCAGTCCTGAGTGTTCTTTGGAAGGACTGATCCTAAAGCTGAAGCTCCAATACTTTGGCCACCTCATGCAAAGAGTTGACTCACTGGAAAAGACTCTGATGCGGGGAGAGATTGGGAGTGGGAGGAGAAGGGGACGACAGAGAATGAGATGGCTGGATGGCATCACCGACTCGATGGGCATGAGTCTGAGTGAACTCTGGGAGTTGGTGATGGACAGGGAGGCCTGGCATGCTGTGATTCATAGGGTTGCAAAGAGTCGGACACAACTGAACGACTGAACTGAACTGAACTGAATAAGCAATTAAAAAGTATATAACTCCATTGCTAAACTAGCCAGCACGCACTCTTTCTGCCACCTGCTGATGTCCATGTCAGAAGCCTTTTCTATCTCTTTAATACTTCAATAAAACTCTATTACACAAAAGCTCTGAGCAATCAAGCATTGTCTCTGGCCCCAGATTGAATTCTTCTCCTCTGGAGGCCAAGAATCCCGGCATCTTTCATAGTTCAACAGCAACCTTTCAATATGTTCATTCTGTATCTTTGCTTGATTATTCTTGATAGAATTTTTAAAATATACTAGAATTTAAAAACTCTTAATGGTTCTCATTAATGATTTCTGTTTATTTTTTGTCTTCTATTTTTATTAATGTCTGCTATTATAATCATTATCTCTATTCTAGTTTTCTTGGATTCATATTCAACTATGTGCTTGGCTTCATTGAGTTTTAGCCTTTATTCTCTTCTGACATTTAAAGTTACACATTTGTTTTCAATTGGTTCAAAATTAGGAAAGAAATATATCAAAGTTGTATATTGTCACCCTGCTTATTTAACTAACACACAGAGTACATCATGCCAAACTTTGGCTGAATGAATCTCAAGCTGGAATCAAGATTGCCAGGAGAAACATGAACAACTTCACATATGCAGATGATACCTCTAACGGCAGAAAACCAAGAGGAACTAAAGAGACTCTTGATGAAGGTGAAAGTGGAGAGTGAAAAAGCTGACTTAAAACTCAACATTCAGAAAACTAAGATCTTGGCATCTGGTCCCATCACTTGATGACAAATAGAAGGAGAGAAAGTGGTCACCTGTATCTGAGGAAAAGCAAAATCTACTTGCAGTTCAGTTCAGTTGCTCAGTCGTGTCCAACTCTTTGCGACCCCATGAATCACAGCACACCAGGCCTCCCTGTCCATCACTAACTCCCGGAGTTCACTCAAACTCATGTCCATCCAGTTGGTGATGCCATCCAGCCATCTCATTCTCTGTCGTCCCCTTCTCCTCCTGCCCCCAATCCCTCCCAGCATCAGAGTCTTTTCCAGTGAGTCAACTTGTCGCATGAGGTGGCCAAAGTATTGGAGCTTCAGCTTTAGGATCAGTCCTTCCAATGAACACCCAGGACTGATCTCCTTTAGAATGGACTGGTTGGATCTCCTTGCAGTCCAAGGGACTCTCAAGAGTCTTCTCCAACACCACAGTTCAAAAGCATCAATTCTTCGGTGCTCAGCTTTCTTCACAGTCCAATTCTCACATCCATACAAGACCAGTGGAAAAACCATATCCTTGACTAGATGGACCTTTGCAGATGATATGATATTCATGACATCATTAGGAAAACTCTAAAGAACCAATGATCTCTTTTTAAAAAGAAACAATGAAAACTTAATAACATACCAAGATATAAAAGTAGAGTGAAGTAAGCCAGAAAGAAAAACATCAATACAGTATACTAACACATATATATGGAATTTAGAAAGATGGTTATGATAATCCTGTATATGAGAAAGCAGAAGAGACACAGATGTATAGAACAGTCTTTGGACTCTGTGGGAGAGGGCGAGGGTGGGATGATTTGAGAGAATGGCATTGAAACATGTATATTATCATATGTGAAATGAATCACCAGTCCAGGTTCTATGCATGTTACAAGATGCTCGAGGCTGGTGTATTGGGATGAACCAGAGGGATGGTATAGGGAGGGAGATGGGAGGAGGTCTCAAGATGGGGAACACATGTATACCCAGGGCAGATTCATGTTAATGTATGGCAAAACCAATACAATATTGTAAAGCAATTAGCCTCCAATTAAAATAAATAAATTTTTTAAAAAATAAAATGTAATGCACAGAAATAAATATCCTTTGGAGACCTCTAATTTCTGACCTGCCTGGACTATGTGCCTGCCTGCAAGCATACCAGTTGTTACTAGCAAGTCAAGTCACACTTCAGATAAGAAAGGGAGTGGGTCTTGGAATCTCTTAAGCCCCTGAAGGCCTGGCCAGATCCCCTGCCCCAGGGATCTAAGAAGTCTTATAACTCACAAGGTGAAACAAACATCATTGTAAAAGTTAAACCAGAGCTGCATTTTTGCATGCAAACTGATGATGATATCAGTGTGCAACCTGGGTTTATAAGCAAGAACCCCCAAAGCTGCAATTTTAAGTCTCACTTGTGGGATTGACACACTGTCCAGGATCCTTTCCCAACTGGAACTCCAAATTCTTGTCAGGACTTCCCAGAACTGTTCAAGTCTGGATGTAAGTTTTCAGCCCAATTTGTTGATGTATATGCCGCTGCTTTTCTCTGTTGTTTCTTTTCTTTAAACGACTGTATATTGAAGTTGTCAAATAATCCTTTACTAAATATTGAAATTTTTATTGTGTGTATGATCAGTGGTTTCTATTCTTAACAAATCCTTCAAACCTAAAATAAAGTAAAACTTTGGGCAAAACAATCTGCAAGCCAAGTAGAGAACAATGAACAAACTCAACCATACTAGCATCTGGACCTCAACTTCCCAGCCTGCAGAACAGTAAGAAAATTCTGTTGTGTAAGCCTCCTCTGTGTGTGTGTGTGTGTGTGTGTGTGACCATGCACACATGAGCACTCAGTGATGTCCAACTCTGTGTGACCTCATAGACTCTAGCACAACAGGCTCCCCTGTTCATGGAATTTTTCAGTCAAGAACCCATTAGAGTGGGTTGCCATTTCCTACTACAAGGTATCCTCCTAACCCAAGGATCCTAGTCTATTGTATTTTTTATAGCAGCCTGAGCTAACTAACACACCTACTAAAGAATTCATATACAGTTTCCTTATCTACAGTTTTCACAAAATTGAAATAACGTCTTAAACATATCAATTACTTATAATTTATAAAATCATATCTGAATAGCTTTTTTGAAACAATAAGCCATATAAAAATAACTATAATTTTAAACCAATAATTTCTTTTTAAATAATACTTATTTTGTAATCCCAAAGGCAGAATTGAATATTAAATCAAATATTAAATTGAATATTGAGTTAAATACAATCTCTTCCATTATATAAGTCAAAAATAATGAGACCACTTGACAATTTAATGGCACTCAGGAAATTTTACAATCTATTCAGTCAAAAGATTTTGTATGTAAATGAAATTGATTCTTTGAAATCTTCATGTCTATTGGAGCCTGAACTTATAAAATGCTGATATATTTCTTTCTCCACAAAAGGAACTGTACTAATATTCCAGAAATCAACCATATGCTACTGGTCTGGATCTCCTGTGGCTTTTGAGACATGAATTCTTGCCCAGTGTTTTAGCACTCTGCCTTTTCAGCACTGCGTCAAATCACCCTTTGAGAAATATTGTGATAACTGTGACAGTCACCATATAACCTTCCAGTGTAGAAAGTGCAATGCTATTTTATTATCACAAATCTTCTAATACTGAAGAGTAAAGTATTTTTTAACTTCTACTGAAGATTCCAACTACATTTAATATTGAGGCCAGAGTTTTGGGATTTTTTAGTAGAATTAAAGAGGGGTGTATGTGTGTGTTTCTTAGAGTAGATGCACTACATTCAAAATAAACAGTAATTTCAAAACCTTAAGAATAGTAACTTTAATAATATAATTGCTAAGTATATATTAAAACATCAATGTTAATTGTTAATATCTTGATAATATCAATATTAGTTATTAAATACATATAAATATGGGCTTCCCAGGTAGTGTAACAGTAAAGAATCTGCCTGCCAATGCAGGAGATGCAGATTTAATCCCTGGGTCAGAATGATCCCCTGGAGGAGGAAATGGCAACCCACTCCAGTAGCCTTTCCTGGAAAATTTTATGGACAAAAGAACCTGGTAGGCTATAGTCCCTGAGAAGGCACCGGCGACCCACTCCAGTACTCTTGCCTGGAAAATCACATGGATGGAGGAGCCTGGTAGGCTTCAGTCCATGGGGTCGCTAAGAGTCAGACACAGCTGAACAACTTCACTTTCACTTTTCATTTTCATGCACTGGAGAAGGAAATGGCAACCCACTCCAGTATTCTTGCCTGGAGAATCCCAGGGACGGGGGAGTCTGGTGGGCTGCCGTCTATGGGGTCGCACAGAGTCGGACACAACTGACGTGACTTAGTAGCAGCAGGCTATAGTCCATGGGCTTGCAAAGAGCTGGACAAAACTTGGGGACTGAGCACACACACACATGTAGAATGATAGCATAAATTCTGTAGTTTCTTAATGATAAACACTGCCAGATGAAAGAAATGGAGCAAACAAACATTTATTTCATCATATCTAATAGCAGTGGGCTAAAAATATTTGTGAATATGTGTGATTGCTATTATATTGTGAAGGAACTTCATTCTATTAAGCAGACATTCATACTTAATAGTCATGTATTTGTCTTTGATCATGCAGTGATTTATAGAATTTCTCTGACATCTAATTATCTATTTTTCATTTTGAAGTTTAGAGAGAAGTTCCCTATTTCACCATATGTATATGGCCAGGTGAATGATGTAGTCATGAAGGAGGAAAGGGCCCTGTTCTCTGGAAAGTAACCATCATAAGACAGAAGGAAGCATAAGGCTGAAAAAGGGTAATAAGAGAAAAACTGGACTCTAATGCACAGGATCACAAGGTGCTTCCCTGCCTTGATGGCTGAAGCTAGGTAAAATCTTGGACACTTTTTCAGGAGTGGCCTGTATCCAGTAGCTAACTAGTATTCAATATTACTCTATTCAATAGCTAACTTAGAGGTACAAAGCCTAAACTGCTTATTCCAGAGGAAGATGAATCTGAAGGACACCTTAGCCTCAGTTTAGATTATGAATTGCTAGCTCAGGGGACTCTCTGAAAGATAGAGGGTTCATGGAAAGTTTTTAAATTATTCTTCTCTACTGCAGACACAGGGCAGTGTGAGCTGAAAATTAGTTCCAGAATCTCTTAGCCTATGTCCTTTTCTACAAAGGAATGCTAATCCAATGTCATGAAAGAAAGGGAAGTCTCACAGTCATGTCTGACTCTTTGTGACCCCAAGGACTGTAGCTTACCAAGCTCCTCCATCCATGGAATTTTCCAGGCAAGAGTACTGGAGTAGGTTGCCATTTCCTTCTCCAGGGGATCTTCCTGACCAGGGGATCGAACCTGGGTCTCCCGCATTGCAGGCAGACGCTTTACCATTGAACCACCAGAGAAGCCCAATGTCATAAGGATATTTTTTGTATTTATTTTCTCTGGAAGCCTTATTGTTTCACCTATCACATTTAGATCTCTGACTCATTTAACACTAATGAGGGAAAAGTAAGGGCATGCTTCATTTTTATTTATATGGATTTCCTCTTTGACTTGTGTCATTTATTGATGACTTTGCCAACAAAGGTCCACCTAATGAAAGCTATGGTTTTTCCAGTAGTCATGTATGGATGTGAGAATTGGACTATAAAGAAAACTGAGGGCCAAAAAATAGATGCTTTTGAACTGTGGTGTTGGAGAAGACTCTTGAGAGTCCCTTGGACTGCAAGGAGATCCAACCAGTCCATCCTAAAGGAAATCAGTCCTGAGTATTCACTGGGAGGACTGATGCTGAAGCTGAAACTCCAGTACTTTGGCCACCTGATTCGAAGAACTGACTCATTGGAAAAGACCCTAATGCTGGGAAAGATTGAAGGCGGGAGAAGAAGGAGATGACAGAGAATGAGATGGTTGAATGGCATCACTGAGTCAATGGACATGAGTTTGAGTGAGCTACAGGAGTTGGTGATGGACAGGGAACCTGGCGTGCTGCAGTCCATGGGGTCACAAAGAGTTGGACACGACTGAGTGACTGAATGATTTCCTGAAGAGATCATTACATCTCCACTGCACTGTACTGTTTGTTGTATTTATGCAATAAGCATAATAAGTACTGTAAGCATAAGTACTGTTATTTACGCTATTATCACTTTTTTCTATGTGATCAATGTGTGGGGCAGGAAGGTGAAGAACACAACCAGTGAGGAAAAATAAAACCACCCCAAGTTTTTGCCACAATGAAATCGATATTTTCCTACCCTGACTGATTTCTGGGATATTTTATCTCAAAAGCAGAAATGTGTTTGTTAAACAAATAGGTGTCAATGAATGTACCAGAGATACTAGGGACTTTCTGAATAAAATGAAGAGAAATAGTGTCTCTGACAACTTGTTTCTGCCACAGAATGGGAGCATCTCTTAAAATGGTGTGCGCCAAAAGTGTGTGTGTGTGTGTGCGCACTCACATGTTTCAGATGACACTGGGAATAAGCATTTCAAGATAGCCTAGGGAGGTTCTTTTGTTACTAAAGTGTTATTTCATAGTAAATGTTTTCTCAAAGTGGAGGCATTGCCTTAGATAACAAGAAAGTATGGGAATGTATATCTTATGATGAATTGTCCTTAGTGGGTAAGGAAAAGTTAATAGTCTTTCAATTTCAGCACAAACATGCAGAAAAGTAAAACCCAGTTAATATATCATTCTGTAACATAACCATGCTATAGAAAAACTAGATGGAATCTTTAATACAGAACTTCATGGAGATTATTAAACTATGTGTTAAAAATGCTTAAACATATATTGAGAACCAAAATTCACTGTACATATTTTATTCACCAATAAAGTTTTAATAATGGCAAGATTTTTCACAAAACCCTATCGTTTCAATTCTTTGTGTTCTCATGCCAGCTGTATATTGATGAGACTCTATTCCCAGAGCAGCTAAGGAACCATCTACTCTGTATTCCAAAGGAGTTGCTATTCTTCATCCTTGGCTCCCTTTGTTCTTGTTTCACACAGTATAGCAAACTTCTGGCATCACTTAGTGCTTGGAAACTTTTCATGTTATACATTGAAATATTTTTTCAAAATTCACAACCAAACCAAGTCTTTAATCTTTTGCTTTTTCTACTTTTTAATCTTCTATACTCTTCACCGAATGTGGGGTTCCTGGTTGATGTGTTAACCCCAAGAACCACATTAACTGTTTGTATGACACTGCAGCATCTTTCTCTCTGAGAATCTGAGACTACATGCAGGATCTTTGGCTGTGTAGGCATCATTCTCTACTGTAATCATCAGAGGTCATTCTTACTGTCTTTCAGAAACAATTCCCTCTTCTTGGATTCTAAGTTGAAAGTGTATTCCCCGTCATACAACTCAACAGTACTTTCTGTGTAATACTTCATTTGTTATGAGTCTTGGATATATATTTGATGTTAATTAATGTTTATTTTCCAGTAGAAAGATTTCTAAATGTACAAGTTGCACACATCATTTGTTTTTGTAGTTCCAAGTCCAGCATCTCAATAATACTAATAGCAGCAACAATAATTTAAAAAAAAATGTGTTCTTAGTAATATCTCCAAGTCCAATGAGATATAGTATTTCTGAAGTTTTATGTTATTAAATCAATGCTCAGGGACAGTGATGATTATGTTGTAAGCTCACTTCAATGCTCTATTTTTTATTGTCATCTTCTCTGAAGAACCCTAAGCACTAAAGTAGAAATGATCAGATAGCTGAAGGTGTGCTGAAGAAAAGTAGCTCAGGCTGTTGGCATTGGATCTTCCCACTGGGCTTGTAAAGCACACACTCAGGTAATAATGTTAGTAGTAAAGGAAATGAAAGTGTCAGAAAGAATATGAAGGCAAGAGGATGTCAACTGATGTGTAATTCTAATGGGAACAATTAAAGGAGAAAAGATCAGTTCAAATGAGAATAAACCTAAGTATTTCAAATAAAAATCCAATTAAAGGAGTGCTTACTAGAGAGAAAATGCATTCAGGAGAAAGATAACCATATTTCCTGTTCGTTCTGGAAAAAAAGATGCTAATTGCTAATGCTTACAGCTTGGAGCCAGTGACTAAAGAGACTCCCTGAATAAGCACACAGAAAAAAATAAATGAAGTGCTACATTATATTAAGAAAGTTACCAAAGCAAGGTTTACCTTTCAAAGTACCTGCAACCATGGTTTGCCTCCTAATAATTCCAGACAATAGTTGAAATTAACACAGAGGTAAGGGAAGAACATAAAGTCATTCTTTGCATATTGGGAAAATCAAAATTACGTCCAAAAGCCAGATAGCTTTTCTTTCTTTCTTTCTTCCTTCCTTCCCTTCTTCCTCTCTGCCTGTTTGCCTTTCTTCCTTCATTCCCTTCTGTCATTCTCTTTCTTTCTTTTTCAGAGTGATAAAATATACTTGATGTCTATCGGTAATTACAACTTGAAAATTCACTTTGAAATTTGAATTTGAATTTTCAATTTGAAAATTCAATTTGACTTCAGTTCAAATTATCTAAAACCATGTATCTAGATCTTTCTATATCTATACATATTTTGGGCCAAAATTAAAGATAACTTGAATGGAAATGAGGGAGATGAAAGAGAAAGGATAGTTGTTTAGATTGAGATCACCTGTAAAACTGTGATGAAGTATCTCTGTTGATGTGTAGAAATTTCTCTTCCTAGGAAGGGAAAAGAGCCAGGAGAAAGAGGAATTTTCTAGGCAATAATTTGGTTCAAAAATAACAAACGACCTAGAAGAATGTTTTCTGGGAATAAAAAGCGTGCCAATGAAAGTGTATTTGTTATTCAGTGAGACAGAAACAGGCAACGTCCTAGAGGTGATCACAGTTGCCAGAAACCAGGCTTTCACATATTTGCTTCCAGAAGTAGACATTTTCTTCTTGTGTGACTTTGCACAGCCCCCACCCCATCTGAAAGTAGAGCATTTCTAGGAAACTTTTATAAACCAAAACAGTATAAAGCAAAGCAGAAATTACCTTAGGAGAATGGTTGGTACATGTCCATAGGGTCGCAAAGAGTCGGGTACGACTGAGCGACTGAACTGAACTGAGCTATTGCTAACAGAAAAACAAAATAAATGCAGAGAAAGCTCAGGTGGTCACACACACAGAGTCTGAGGCTAAGGTGGCTGGATGTTGAGACGCTGAATGTAATCCTTAGGGAAAGGTACTTGGGGTTGCCACTCTCACAGCCGGGAATGTGCTGCCTCTGTAACAGCTCATTTGGCTACAAAACAAATGTTGTAGTTTTGCTTTCCACCATTTTTTTTTTTAATTCAAAATCCTCTTTGAAATTCTTTCAGTTAGAAAAACAGGAACTAACACAGGATTTTCATAAAAGTGCAATGGTGTAAAGAAACTTTTGAAAAGTGGAAAATAACTGCATTTAGAATATCAGGTGGCTTGCTATTAGAG
The DNA here is from genome assembly GCF_049115385.1 of Moschus berezovskii. NCBI lineage: Eukaryota > Metazoa > Chordata > Mammalia > Artiodactyla > Moschidae > Moschus > Moschus berezovskii. The sequence continues at coordinate 44,671,739 of NC_142478.1, read as the reverse complement.
GTCACAGCAAATGACAAGGTGGAGAGGAGGGGACAGGGAGAAATTCAGCAATCCTCTTTTGAAATGGAGCAAGATCCTATGGGGCCTTCCCAGTACAGATACTTTCATGTCTTCCACATGCCTCTTCTCCATAGAAAAGCATTAATCAAATAACAAGTTTAATCAGAGACCTAAGAAAATGCAGGAACAAAGGGAAATAGTCAAGCAAAAGTTTAATCACTAAGCAAACTCGGAGATCTTTAGTTCCTCCTCAAGACAATATTATGAGCTCATATCCTATAAGCTGTCTTGACGATACTGAAATCCCCACAAGATGGAAAAAGCTAACTACATGATAATTGTACTGTAGCTCTGACATTTGTTGTGGTTCATTTGCTAAATCATGTCCAACTCATTGCGACCTCATGAACTGCAGCACACCAGGCTTCCCTGTCTTTCACTATCTCCTGGAGTTTGCTCAAACTCATGCCCATTGAGTTGGTGATGCCATTCAAAAATCTCATCCTCTGTCTCCCCCTTCTCCTCCTGTCTTCACTTTTTCCCACCATCAGGATATTTTCCAATGAGTCAGCTTTTCGCATCAGGTGGCCAAAGTATTGGAGCTTCAGCTTCTGCACCAGTACTTCCAATGAATATTCAGGGTTGATTTCCTTTAGTATTGACTGGTTTGATTTATTTGCTTTCCAAGGGACTCTCAAGAGTCTTCTCCAACACCACAATTAGAAAACATCAATTCTTCGTCACTCAGCCTTTTTTATGGTCCAGCTCTTACATCTCTACCTGACTACTTGAAAAACCATAGCTTTGACTAGATTGTCTTTTGTCAGTAAAGTGATGTCTCTGCTTTTTAATACACTGCCTAGGTTTGTCATAGCCTTTCTTCCAAGGAGCAAGCATCTTTTAATTTCATTGCTTCTAATTTTAAATTCTGAGAACTGGCTCTAGGAGAGTGACTACACCATCATGTTTATACAGATCATTAAGACCTTTTTTCTATTTAAGTCCCTGACATGAGCTGCCACAATTCTGAGAACTGGTTCCAAAACTGATGCTGGAACTGAAGATTAACTGTGCTTAAAACAAATAAGATGATGTTGATCACCCCCACAATGACCAATTTCAAGATAACTGTCATAGCTGACTTTGCTGTTTATGCATGGAGTCCCCTCCCTCTGCTTGCACACTCCCGAAACTCCTCTTTAAAGCTCTTTCTTCCTGATCAGCACTGTGGAAACTGGCCTTTGGACATGAATCCACTCTCTCAGTTTCTGGCCTCTGGAATATAGCAACTTTCCTTTCTACCAACACTTGCCTCTTGAGTATTGGTTTTCAAGCAGCAAGCAGCTGTACTTGAGTTTCCAGTAATGCATGTACTCTGCTAGCTCGGTTTCCCACTCCATGAGGTCTGGATAGAGTACTTACAACTGGCCAAACTGGGGTTCATATGGCTATACACCCAAAACTATTTTAAAGTTCTGATAAAGAAAATACATAAGGAGAAAGGTATTACAACAAATGACTTAAATCTACTGCTCACTGTCCCACTTTACTTGTAAAATGTGTGACTTAAGGATAAAGCTACACCCGCATTTGTAGCATCACTTGCGTTCCTCCCAAGACACCTGCAAGACTCTTATTTCATGCAAGCAGGTTGGTCTCAGGATTGTTATTCCAGAATGTCACTGAAATCTAGAAAGGACTTTATATGCTAATCCTTCTTTGTTACAATGAGGACATTTGAGTTTCATATAGTATACTTCATCCATGGAAGCTACACAGCTTGTTAATGGCCAAATCTATGTTAGAATATTGAATTTTTGCAAATATGTTGCCTTTTTCACACCTTAGTTTTTAAAGTGTATATAAATGATTTTCAACCCCTTGTTGTTAATATCTTGTTTATCCATTTTCGCAACACTTATATATTTATTCATGACATGCCCTTTCATGGTGGAAAAAAAGAAACCAGGTCTCTCATTCATCAGATTTTCTCTTTATTTATTGAAAAATATAAACTTTAATTGTACATAGTTGTTCTACTAGAGAAACGGTTAAGTGTTATATTGTTTAAGATTTGGAGTGGGTTGCCATGCTGTCCTCCAGGGGATATTCCCAACCCAGGGATCAAATCCCTATCTCCTACATCTCCTGAACTAAGTGAGTTCTTTACCAGTAGTGCCACCTGGGAAGCCCCATATATAAAGCCACTGTTTGGAATTGAAACAGGAAGGTTTGTAAAGGTCCAGTGCAGTTTGTAAAAGCATTTTGAATTTCCTTATGTATATTTTCATACATTTGCATATTTATGTTGATTGGTTCTTGAGAGCTTTTATTTATGTAAGAAATCATAGCCTGGATATATAGAATAACAAACTATCTATACTGAATTGTGAAATGTGGTTTCAGTTCAGTCTCTCAGTCGTGTCTGACTGTTTGCCTATCCATGGACTGCAGCATGCCAGGCTTCCCTGTCCATCACTGATTCCCAGAGCTTGCTCAAACTCTTGTCCATTGAGTAGGTGATGCCATCCAACCATCTCATCCTCTGTGATTTAGAGACTTACTGTATTTAAGATCTTGGATGTGTTGATTTTGCCTCTTAGATTTTATGTTTGAAAGATGGGAAAATGGTACTTCCTTTAGATTTTGTCAGTATTAAAAATCTTAATTTATATATAAACACTTAGAATAGGAATAGGCACAGTAAGCTCTGAAAAGACGTTTGCTACTGATATTAGTATCACTGTTAATAAGTTGTTAATCTTTAGCAGTAATATTCCAGATCTATTTCAAGTTATATGTTCCATTCTTACATTTACTTGTTTCTCTGTCACTAATAACTTTTTTTATTTTGCTATATAATATTCATTTTAGAAGTAATTTTATACCCTGTTGAAATAGATGATATTACACATAAAAATAAGATAAATTTCTTAAGAATAAAAATACATAAAATCATGGGTCAGAGATTAACATGGTAGTGCATGCAAAAGTGACAAAAGTCAATGGGTGAGATGGTCTGTGGTCTAAAACATATCAAGGCATATCATGTAAAATCTACAATAACAGTATTATATAAAATAGTATAAGAAAGCATTAAAACACAGGAATCTTTTTTGCAAATCTGAATTCTTCTTTGGAAATTCAGTAATTTATGTTGAGAACCTAACTTTCCAATAATGCAATATTGTTCTTCACAGCATTGGACTTTCACCACCAGATATATCCACAACTAACTTATTTCTGCTTCAACCCAGCTGCTTCATTCTTTCTGGGGCTATTTGTAATTGACCTTCAAACTCTCCAGTAGCATAATGGACACCTCCTAACTGGAGAGCTTATATTTTGGAGTCATATCTTTTCGCTTTTTCATATTGCTCATGGGGTTATACAGGCAATAATATTGGATTGGATTGTCATTTCCTCTTCCAGTGGATCATGCTTTGTCACGCTTTGTCTTTACTATGACCTGTCCATCTTGAGTTGGCCTCACATGAGTTATGCAAGCCCTTTGGCCAGGACAAGGCTGTGATTCAGGAAAAGTCTTAATGACCCAGATAACCACAATGGTGTGGTCTCTCACCTAGAACCAGGCATCCTAGAGTGTGAAGTCAGGTGGGCCCTAGAAAGCATTCAGTTCAGTTCAGCTCAGTTCAGTCGCTCAGTCGCGTCCGACTCTCCGTGACCCCATTAATCACAGCAGGCCAGGCCTCCCTGTCCATCACCAGCTCCCAGAGTTCACTCAAACTCATGTCCATCGAGTCGGTGATGCCATCAAGCCATCTCATTCTCTGTCGTCCCCGTCTCCTCCCACCCGCAATCCCGCCCAGCATCAGAGTCTTTTCCAGTGAGTCAACTCATCGCATGAGGTGGCCAAAGTATTGGAGTTTCAGCTTTAGGATCAGTCCTTCCAATGAACACCCAGGATTGATCTCCTTTAGAAAGCATTAGTATGAACAAAACAAGTGGAAGTGATGAAATTCCAGCTGAGTTATTTAAAATCCTAAGTGATGATCCTGACAAAGTATTACACTCGCTATACCAGCAAATTTGTAAAAATCAGCAGAGACCACAGAACTGGAAAAGATCAGGTTCATTCCAATCCCAAAGAAAGACAATGTCAAAGAATGTTCAAAGTGCCACACAACTGTACTCATTTCACATGCTAACAAGGTAAAGCTCAAAATCCTTCAACGTAGGCTTCAGCAGTACTTGAATCAAGAACTTCTGGATGTAGAAGGTGGGTTTAGAAAAGGCAGAGGAACCAGAGATCAAATTGTCAACATCCGTTGGATCATAGAGAAAGCAAGAGAATTCCAGAAAAACATCTACTTCTTCTTCATTGACTACGCTAAAGCTTTTGACTGTGTGGATCACAACAAACTGTGGAAAATTCTTAAAGAAATAGGAATACCAGATCATTTCATGAGAAACCTGTGTGCAGGACAGTAACAGTTAGAACCTTATATGGAACAACTGACTGGTTCCAAAATTGGGAAAGGAGTATGACCAGGTTGTATATTTTCACTCTGCTTATTTAACTTACATACGGAATACATCATGCGAAAAGCTGGGCTGGAGGAATCACAAGCTGGGATCAAGACTGCTGTGAGAAATATCCAGTCTCAGATACGCAGATAATACCACCTTTGTGGCAGAAAGCAAAGAGGAACTAAAGAGCCTCCTGATGAGGATGAAACAATAGAGTGAGAAGAGCTGGCTTAAAACTCAGCATTCAAAAACTAAAATCATGGCATCTTGTCCCAGCACTTCATGGCCAATAGAAGGGGAAAAAGGGAAAACAGTAGCAGACTTTATTTTCTTGGAGTCCAAAATCACTGTGGACATTGACCAAAGCCATGAAATTGAAAGATACTTACTCTTCAGAAGGATAACTATGACAAACCTAGACAGCGTATTAAAAAGCAGACATCGCTTTGCTGACAAAGGTCCATATAGTCAAAGCTATGGTTTTTCCAGTAGTCATGTACTGATATGAGAGTTGGACCATAAAGAAGAAGTGTGGAAGAATAGGTGCTTTCGAATGTGGTGCTGGAGAAGACTTGGGGGCCTCCCAGGTGGCTCAGTAATAAAGAATTTGTCTGCCAATGCAGAAGATGCAGGAGATGTGGGTTCAATCTCTGGGTTGGGAAGACCCTCTGGGAGAGGAAATGGCCACCCACTCCAGTATTCATGCCTGGAAGAATCCAATGGAGAGAGGAGCCTGACAGACTCAAGCCCATAGGATTCAAGAAGAATCAGACATGACTGAGTGACTGAGCATAACTAAAAGACTCTTAAGATTTCTGAGGAGATCAAAACAGTCAATCCTAAAGGAAATCAGCCCTGAATCATTGGAAGGACTGATGTTGAAGTTGAAGCTCCAATACTTTGCCCACATTTTGTGAAGAACAGACTCATTGGAAAATACCTTGATGTTGGGAAAGATTGAAGGCAAAAGTACAAGGGAGTGGCAGCGGATGAGACTGCTAGATAAAACTACCAACTCAATATATATGAATTTGAGCAAACTCAGGAAGATAGTGGAGGACAGAGGAGCCTGGCATGCTGCAGTCCATGGGGTCACAAGGAGCTGGACAAGATGGTGATTGAACAGCAACAACAGCAACATATTAAGGACAAACAAAATGTCTTATATCTTTGCATATCAATATCCATATTGAAATGAGAGATTTGTTTTGGGCTGAGGGACGAAAGTACAATTCTTAAACTTTACCATTATCTCAATTTTATTGTATATTTTAGTTTACTTCATTGGCTTTAATGTATACTTAAATATAGTGAAAAATAATTGACTTGATTTCCATGCACCTTAAAAATAAATTTAAATATGTGAACTAAGAAGTGGTATAAATAAAAGGATAAATTGGCACATTTTCTATTATGTAGAAGATTCCAAGACAATTACTTTAGTAAGTCTAGAAGACAAAAAATAAAAGATTAAAATTTATATACAATTTAAAAAACCTAATAAGCTTGATTCACTACACATGAGTATATAAATATTTTACATATAATGCATTTTTTTTCCAACTCATAAAATATTTGTTCAAAGTTACATGAACTAAAATATAGAGAAAATTCTCAGTAATTAACACAAGAGAATCATGAACTTGGATTACAAAAAATTCCATATAAATAACAATAACAAAACTAAGTTTTCAATGTCTTTAAAAAACATAATAATGTATGAGTCAAATAAAGAGTAATAAGAAAGTTAAAAATAATTTATAGCTACCAATAATAAGGAATATGCAACATATCTAATATTTTGTGTTTTGGAATAAATTAGCAATTGATGGAAATTTGTATCCTCAGACTTCATAGAAAAAAATCTTTCATAATTAGTCATTAATGAACATTGGGATAACCTAAAAGTCCTTCAGCAGATGAATGGATAAAGAACTCAGCCATAAAAAGAACAAAATTTTGTAATTTGCCACAACATGGATGGATTTGGAGGACATTACACTAAGTAAAATAAGTCAGAAAGAAAAAGATAAATACTTTATGATATCACTTATATGTGGAATCTAAAAAATACAACAAATTAGTGAATAAAAAAAATAGAGGCAGACTCACAGAAATAGAAAACAAATTACTGGTTACCAGTAGGAAGGTGGGGGAGAGGCAATTTTGAGTTGGGCAGCAGAAGGTACAAACTATTGGATGTTAGATAAACTCAAGGATGTAATGCATGGAGAATGTGGCCAATACTTTGTAATAACTATAAATGAAAAGTCCCTTTCCGTTCCATCGCTCAGTCGTGTCCGACTCTTTGCGACCCCATGGACTGTAGCCTACCAGGCTTCTCCGTCCATGGGATTCTCCAGGCAAGAATACTGGAGTGGGTTACCCTTTCCTTCGCCAGGGGATCTTCCCGACCCAGGGATCGAACCCGGGTCTCCCGCATTGGAGGCAGACGCTTTAACCTCTGAGTTACCCGGGAAGCCCATAAATGAAAAGTAGCTTTTAAAATTGTATAAAAAACAAAAATAGAGATTGCTATGCATGGATGTGTGCTAAGTCACTTCAGTTCAGTTCAGTTCAATCGCTCAGTCGTGTCCGACTCTTTGCGACCCCATGAATCACAGCACGCCAGGCCTCCCTGTCCATCACCAACTCCCGGAGTTCACTCAAACTCATGTCCATCGAGTCAGTGATGCCATCCAGCCATCTCATTCTCTGTCATCCCCTTCTCCTCCAGCCACAAATCCCTTCCAGCATCAGAGTCTTTTCCAGTGAGTCAACTCTTCGCATGAGGTGGCCAAAGTATTGGAGTTTCAGCTTTAGCATCAGTCCTTCCAATGAACACCTAGGATTGATCTCCTTTGGAATGGACTGGTTGGATCTCCTTGCAGTCCAAGGAACTCTCAAGAGTCTTCTCCAACACCACAGTTCAAAAGCATCAATTCTTCGGCGATCAGCTTTCTTCACAGTCCAACTCTCACATCCATACATGACCACTGCAAAAACCATAGCCTTGACTAGATGGACCTTTGTTGGCAAAGTAATGTCTCTGCTTTTTAATATGCTATCTAGGTTGGTCATAACTTTCCTTCCAAGGAGTAAGTGTCTTTTAATTTCATGGCTGCAATCAGCATCTGCAGTGATTTTGGAAACTAAAAAAATAAAGTCTGACACTGTTTCCACTGTTTCCCCATCTATTTCCCATGAAATGATGGGACCAGATGCCATGATCTTAAGTCTCTTCAGTCATGTCTGATTCTGTGTGACCTCATGGACTGTAGCCCACCAGGCTCCTCTGTCCATGGGATTCTCCAGGGAAGAATACCAGAATGTGTTGCCACGCCCTCCTCTATCTTCTTGATCAAACCCTTGTCTCTTATGTCTACCTGCATTGGCAGGTGGGTTCTTTACCTTCAGCGCCACCTGGGATACCCAGAGATTGAATCCAGTTTCCCACATTGCAGTCAGTTTCTTTATCAGCCACAAGGGAAGCCCAATAATACTGATGTGGATAGCATATCCCTTCTCCAGTGGATCTTCCTGATCCAGTAATAGAACCGGAGTCTCCTGCATTGCAGGTGGATTCTTTACCAACTGAGCTATCAGGGAAGCCTTGCAGCTGATACCACCAATTACAGCAATACATTAATTAAAAAAAAAATTGTAAAGAAAACAAAACTAGTAGTTTCGTTAAACTTTCATCCCCTTTCTGAATCATAATCCAAAGTAGATTGTATGTTTATATAATATTGCAGATATATGCTGCATATATTTATGTGTATGTATGTATGTATATACATACCAACACACATATGTGTGGCTATGACAGGCAAAGAACCTGGAGGTGAGTCTGTTCCTCAACAACCATACCTTTTTCCATATAAATTGTTGAATTCTTACCCATCTCTCCCAACTTTCCATGATTTCTAACTGTATCGTGCTTGCATGCTAAGTCACTTCAGTAGTGTCCAACTCTGTGCAACCCTATGGACTGTAGCCCACCAGGCTCCTCTGTCCATGGGATTCTCCAGGCAAGAATACTGGAATGGGTTGCCAAGCCCTCCTCCAGGGGATATTCCTGACCCACTGATTGAACCCATGTCTCTTACTTCTTCTGCATTGGCAGGTGGGTTCTTTACCACTAGAGTCACTTGGGAAGCCCCTCTAATTGTATAAAATTATATAATTTTGGACTTGGTTGCTCACAGAAAATAAATTCTGTGATTTTTAATATATCTAAAAAAATGTATTTATGGCACCCTTTCTCAAAACAGAAAGGTACATTGAAATTCATTATGTAAAAGGAAGATATTCTTCTCTGCAGTGGTTGAGAAGAAGCAGGAAGGCCAGAAGACCTAAAGACAACAGTTGCTAACGTGTAACTGATATAATGTTTCACGTGCTCCTGACCGCACTGATCTCTCATTGCCCTGTGTACAGCAGTCACCTACATGGCAGCCCATAGGGCCAAATATGAGTTATTGCAGGGTAAACTGTAGGAAGACTCCACACAGCACAGCTTTTTAATGTGGAAACTCACTCCAGTGGACATCCCTCCCCCTTCCTCAGCTCTGTCATTGTCAGCCAACCATACCATCTCCTGCTGCTTGGTGCTCTTCAGTTGGGTCCAGCCAGGTTTCTCACGCTCAGTTGCTATTCATGACCACTGAACCCATGGGGAACCATCAGCTGTCACCAGACCAGGCAGTGGGCAGGCAGAATGCCTCATATTGCCACCTCTCTCTGCTTTGTGTTACATAAACAAAAAGAAAACAGATCTTATTGCATGGAATAAGCACATAGCCAAAGGAAAATGTGGGGCCAAGCAGGGAGAACAGCCAGTTCATACTCAAAAGACCTGAACTCCTGGATGGCTTTCAGAGAGGGGGTTTTAAAGATGGTAGAAAGGACAAGTTCATCTCATGCACATTCTCTGATTGGTTGGTACTGAGCTAGATGGCTGCTATTTCAGAAGTGAGCATTCTCAACCTTCTGGTTCTAACCAGTCTGGGATCCAAGTGCATGCAGTTAGCTTCTTCCATAGGGTGGGGGTTTTAGTATCTACAAAACAACTCAAGGATATGGCTCAGGATGTTATCTACAGCTCTTAAGGGAGAACTAAACATCCTTGATTTTGTGTTATGGTAAAACCCTTATTTTGTCTGACTTGACTGTTTTCCTGTTTCTGCATTTTCCCACTTCTCTGGTTAAGTTTGCTTTTTTGATTTTGGGAAGGCCTAGGAGGCTAAAGCTTTTCTATAAAAAAAAGAAGTGGATACACCGACACGGGGGCCATGAGGGGGATATTCGTCCTTGGGAAGACCCATCAGAGTCTTGTTCGGTTTCAGGGTCTACTCCCTGAATTTGGTTACATGACAACTTTTACTCCTCTTATTTTAGCACTTGACATTTTAATTTGAATATTCAGGAAAACACTTCTGGGAATGTATATTTCCACATTTCTAAATAAGACTTTTTTCTAATAGCCAATGTTTATAAAAGTCTGTGCTTAGATTATTTTTGATTGTGCCAATGAGGATTTACAGAGAATAAATGGCTTTTTCCTTGAAATGAATTCTATATCACTTGCTTTAGTGTGTGTGTGTTATTTGTTTTAAGAATTCTATATATTTAGCATGAGACTAATATTTATCTTGAAGATCATCCTTAAAATTAAACATTATATTTACAGGGAGATAAAACATAATAAAATGCAATGATTGATAATTTTAACAGCGTGTTAGATTTTATAGACATTTTAAGTTATAACTGCCTTATACAGAAGTACAAAACTACATCTTACATTTTAATTAAATGCATGTCCCTTTATGCATGAAACAGTTATATGTTTTCCATCATGATTTTTTAAATCACTGTATAGTCTTTACAAGCAATTATTCTCAATTAACTGAGAATACAGGCTTACTCTATGCAATCACCCAGGATCAATATGGCTGGCTTTTTAAAGTATATCAGATAAGTCATAAAGGGAAATATTTTATTTTTTATTGTTTAATCTATTAGACATCTTGTACATCTGTATACTGTATCAGCCCAGTCTTCTTAGAGCACTGTGAAATATAACAAGTGGTAAAACAAAGGATGTTTTATTAAGGAATTTATGCTGCATAAAATGGAGCATGTCATCTAATAGAATGAAGCACATCAGAATAAAAGACAAACCAACATCTGTTTAAATAACTCCAGTGGCCCCAAACAAGGGGAATAATGCAAAATAGAGCAGGGCTAGTAGCCAACATGAAGTATAATTTAAGCAAAGCAGATAAACATAATATTTACAACATTACATAATATTAATGCATAGAAGGTTTTTAAATATGTCTCATATTTTTGACATTTGTTGAAATGAATGTCAGAATATATTGAAACTATGTTCTAGAAAATTTATGGAAAAAAGAGAAGTCTCATTGACATTTCAAAAAGAGAACTTTTCTACAAACAGGATGTACAGTACCTAACTAGCAATTTCCTATCCCCCGCTTTCTATTTCTGCCAATGTCTCTATAGAAATAAAGGCTGCCTCCCCCACAAACCTCCTTCCCTTTCACACTCAGCCAGAATCAGAGCATAATAGGGTAGACACCTCACTGGTAAATTATAAAACTGAAAATGTTCAATTAAAGTGTCATTGTCAAACTGTAGGAAAATTTCAAGAATGTGTTGCTTATTCATTACATAGTGTATTCACTTATTAATTTTGTAATATTATTTTCTTTGGTTTATGGGTTTGATTATGTGGAACAACTAGAATTTCGTTCCATTACTGAAACTTTAGTGAGCTTAGCTTCATTATTTTCTTGGTAGTCAAATAAACGGACGTTTTTTTCACTCCTAAAAGCTTTTATGCTTGAAGCTATTTGGACCTCAGATATTTCATTTTATCAATGAAGAGCAGATGATGACTGTTGACAGAGCTTCAACTTATAGATTTGGGTCACAGTGACTACATTCCCCCATGGTAGCAAAGTATGTCTTACTAGAAAATGGGCCATTTGGACCATCCTCATGTCGTAGAAAAAGCATAAAGGGAATTTCTTAAAATGTCAGATTTTATAATACTCTATTCAGTGGTGTTATATTCGATCAGTCAATCAATTTGTAAGACTTTGTGGACCAAATATAAATGAGGAGAACTTAGCTTAATCTCCCAAAATGTTGGAACTTAACTCATTTAAATATTCTAGAATTCAGGTATTTTTCTTATATAATATGTATATTGTATATAATAATGCTATATATGCTATAATAACACTATGCACAGTATAATAATACTATATTCATCTGTATATTATACATATAATTTGTATGTGCGCATGCGTTCTAAATCACTTCAGCTAAATTAATCTGTCCAACCTATGGACTCTAGCCTGACAGACTCCTCTGTCTATGGGATTTTTTAGGCAAGAATACAGGACTGGGTTGGCATATTTTCCTCCAGGGGATCTACCCAAATCAGGTATCGAACCAGTATCTCTTAAGTCTCTTACATTGGCAAGCAGATTCTTTACCACTAGCACCACCTGGAAAGCCCAGAACAATATCATATAATTTGAAAACTTTAATAATTTGAAACTATTAAAGTCTTATACAAACATTATGTGAAGTAAATACCTGGAACTACCGATGGATTTTACTTGTGACTGGTACTGTGCTGCACTTTCAGCTAATTATTGTGTTCATATGATTTTCCTTGATAAGATATTAGGATATTTATAAATGAGAGACATGGATCCCAATATATTATGGAGAGGGTCCTGTTACATTTGCAATGATTGGTGTATATTTTCTCCACCAATTTTCATCTTTGGCAGTCTTGAATATTTCTGATTAGTGAAGTTATTCTACATATTTGGTTTTTAGATTTTTTTAATTGCATCAGAATATGTTCTCAGGACAAGCTATAATGGCTTCCTTTTCACTGACTTCTTTAACCAGAAGAGTCCACACACAGAGTCAGACACGACTGAAGTGACTTGGCAGCAGCAGCAGCAGTACTTATAAGTCAAATTTTAAAAGTAATTAAATTAAGAAGAAAATCGATCTGATCAGAAAAGTTTTAATCACCTTTGAGAAGTCTTTTGAAAAACAAGATTGTGACAAATAAAGTTAGAGGAGGTTTTAGAAGGAAAGAAATATCTTAGATGTATAGCAGTTTGTAAGAGTAGTGTTTTATGAAAGAAGCAAGCATACTAAAACAATATCCAAAATATATGTAGGAGAAAATTGAGAGCAGCTATTTGGCTTTGAAGACCAAGTTTGTACATAGAGATTAGGAAATCATTAAGATGTTCTGAGCAGACAGCTATTAAGAAGAAAATCTGGCAGCATCATTAGAGTCATTTGTAAAGAGTAAGCTGGAAATGAGGATGTTAAAAAGCAGTGATTTATTTCAGCACTTGAAAGGGTTAGGCATGCTGATCATTACCAGATGTCAGAAAACTAAAACTGAGTTCACGGCCTTTCGGAAGACTTAAGCAGCTATAAAATCCCCAATCTTGGGTGGCTGGCACAAGTCGAGGCTGGGCCAGAACCATGTAGAGGAGTTTGCCCTTCATTCCTATAGCCAGAGAAAGCCACTGAGAAGTCTAAGAAGTAGGCCTATTAGTCAGAGTTAAGCAGGAAAATACAAAACAGTTTATGTATTTCCAGCAGAAGAGATTTCACAGAGGGGAATGGACACTGATAAACTTGTTAGAAAATCTGAAAGGGTAAAATCCCCAAACCACTGGTTTTCAGTTGTTCTCCAGCTGTTCTACAAAGATAAAATTGCACCATAATGTAGGGGTCAGTAAAGTTTAGAAAGCTGGTGTCAATGTCACACCTTCCCTCTGACCCTGAGACAGGAAAAGACAGTCTAGCTGATCACCACGAAAGCTTGTGCAAGCAGAAACCCACTTATCCATTGCCTCTGCCATAAAATGTGTATCCACTCTTGCTTTGCCTCACTTATCCATGGAAAACTGCATCATACTGATAGAAACTGAACAATATCTGGAACCTTGCTGGGAAGGGAATCCAGGGTTTTCCAGTCTCGGGATAAGTGTGAAAAATGGTGAAGACCAACAGACTACAGCTGGAAAGGCTGGCATGATCATATTTATATTTTATTTTTGAATGTTTTTTTAATTATTTATTTTAATAGGAGCCTAATACTTTACAATATTGTGGTGGTTTTTGCCATACCTTTTTTTTTTTTTTTATTGGAGGCTAATTATTTAACTTTTATGCAGAGTACAGCATGAGGAACGCTGGGCTGGAAGAAGCACAAGCTGGAATCAAGATTGCTGGGAGAAATATCAATAACCTCAGATATGCAGATGACACCACCCTTATGGCAGAAAGTGAAGAGGAACTCAAAAGCCTCTTGATGAAAGTGAAAGAGGAGAGTGAAAAGGTTGACTTGAAGCTCAACATTCAGAAAACAAAGATCATGGCATCTGATCCCATCACTTCATGGGAAATAGATGGAAAAACAGTGGAAACAGTTTCAGACTATTTTTTTGGGCTCCAAAATCACTGCAGATGCTGATTGCAGCCATGAAATTAAAAGATGCTTACTCCTTGGAAGGAAAGTTATGACCAACCTTTATAGTATATTAAAAAGCAGAGACATTACTTTGCCAACAAAGGTCCATCTGGTCAAGGCTATGGTTTTTCCCGTGGTCATGTATGGATGTAAGAGTTGGACTGTGAAGGAAGCTGATCACCGAAGAATTGATGCTTTTGAACTGTGGTGTTGGAGAAGACTCTTGAGAGTCCTTTGGACTGCAAGGAGATCCAACCAATCCATTCTAAAGGAGATCAACCCTGGATGTTCATTGGAAGGACTGATGCTAAAGCTGAAACTCCAATACTTTGGCCACCTCATGCGACGAGTTGACTCACTGGAAAAGACTCTGATGCTAGGAAAGGTTGGGGGCAGTAGGAGAAGGGGACAACAGAGAATGAGATGGCTGGATGGCATCACCGACTCTGTGGACATGAGTTTGAGTGAACTCCAGGAGTTGGTGATGGACAGGGAGGCCTGGTGTGCTGTGATTCATGGGGTCACGGAGAGTCAGACACGACTGAGCGACTGAACTAAACTGAACTGAATTATTTTTACAATATTATATTGGTTGGTTTTGCCATACCTTGACATGAATCAGCCACTGGTGTATATATGTCCCCCCCTCCGAACATCCTCCCCAACCCTCTGGGTTGTCCCAGTGCATGGCTTTGAGTGTCCTGTTTCATGCATTGAACTTGGACTGGTGATCTATTTCATTTATAGTAATATACATGTTTCAATGCTATTCTTTCAAATCATCCCACCTTTGCCTTCTCCCACAGAGTCCAAAAGTCTGTTCTTTATATCCGTGTCTCTTTTGCTGTCTCACATATAGGGTCATTGTTACCATCTTTCTAAATACCATATATATGTGTTAATATTCTGTATTGGTGTTTTCCTTTCTGACTGACTTCACTCTCTATAATAGGTTCCAGTTTCAATCACTTCATTAGAACTGATTAAAATGTGTTCTTTTTAATAGCTGATAATATTCCATTGTGTGTATGTACCACAACTTCTTTATCCACTTGTCTTCTCAATAAACATCTAGGTTGCTTCCATGTCCTAGCTATTGTAAACAGTGCTGTGACGAACATTGGGGTACATGTGTTTCTTTCAATTCTGGTTTCCTCAGTGTGTATGCCCAGAAGTGGGATTCTGGGTCATATGGCAGATTTATTTTCAGTTTTTCAAGGAATCTCCACACTGTTCTCCATAGTGGCTGTACTAGTTTGCATTCCCACCAACAGTGCAAGAGGGTTCCCTTTTCTCCACACCCTTTCTAGCATTTATTGTTTGTAGACCTTTTGATAGCTGCTATTCTGACCAGCATGAGATGGTGCCTCATTGTGGTTTTGATTTGCATTTCTCTGATAATGAGCAACGCTGAGCATTTTTTCATGTGTTTGTTAGCCATCTGTATGTCTTCTTTGGAGAAATGTCTGTTTAGTTCTTTGGCCCAGTTTTTGATTGGGTCGTTTATTTTCCTGGAATTGAGCTGCAGGAGTTGCTTGTATATTTTTGAGATTAATTCTTTGTCAGTTGCTTCATTTGCTATTACTTTCTCCCACTCTAAAGGCTGTCTTTTCACCTTGCTTATAGTTCCCTTTGTTTTACAAAAGCTTTAAAGTTTAATTAAGTCCCATTTGTTTATTTTTGCTTTTATTTCCCTTACTCTGGGAAGTGGGTCTCTTGTAGACAGCATATATAGGGGTCTTTTTTTAAATTCATTCAGCCAGTCTTTTTTTTTTTTTTTTTGGTTGGAGCATTCAACCCATTTGCATTTAAGGTAATTATTGAAAAGTATGATCCCATTGTTATTGACTTTGTTGTTTTGGGTTCAAGTTTATAAACCTTTTATGTGTTTATTTTTGCTTTTATTTCCATTACTCGGAAGGTGGTTCCCTTGTAGACAGCATATATAGGGTGTGTTGTTTTTTTTTTTTATATTCATTCAGCTAGTCTTTGTTTTTTGGTTGGGGCATTCAACCCATTTGCATTTAAGGTAATTATTGATAAGCATGATCCCATTGTCATTGACTTTGTTGTTTTGGGTTCAAGTTTATAAACCTTTTCTGTGTTTTCTTTCTAGAGAAGATCCTTTAGCATTTGTTGAAGAGCTGGTTTGGTGGTGCTGAACTCTCTTAGCTTTTGTTTGTCTATAAAGCTTTTGATTTCTCATTCATATTTGAATGAGATCCTTGCTGGGTATAGTAATCTGGGTTGTATGTTTTTCTCTTTCATCACTTTAAGTGTGTCCTGCCCTTCCCTTCTGGCCTGAAGAGTTTCTATCGAAAGATCAGATGTTATCCTTATGGGGATCCCCTTGTGTGTTATTTGTTGCTTTTCCCTTGCTGCTTTTAACATTTGCTCTTTGTGTTTGATCTTTGTTATTTTATTAATCTGTGTCAACTGGTGCAAGATGTCCCATGTCCAAGGTCAGGAGTGGAGGCCATGAGAAGATACCCCACGTACAAGGTCAGGAGCAGAGGTTCTGGAGAGAGACCCCACGTACAAGGTAAGGAGCAGCAGCTGCCCTTTGCTGGAGCAGATGTGAAGAGATACCACACATGAAGGTAAGAGAAACCCCAGTAAGACAGTAGGCACTAAGAGAGGGAATCAGAGGGCAAAATGACTGAAACCACAATCACAAAAAAATAGCCAATCTGATCACCTGGACTACAGCCTGTCTAGCTCAATGAAACTAAGCCATGCTATGTAGGGCTACCCAAGAGAGCCGGTCATGGTGGAGAGTTCTGTGGCCCGCTGCAGAAAGGAATGGCAAACCACTTCAGTATTCTTGCCTTGAGAACCCCATGAACACTATGAAAAGGGGAAAATATAGGATACTGAAAGATGAACTCCCCAGGTTTGTAGGTGCCCAATATGTTACTGGAGATTAGTGGAGAAATAACTCTAGAAAGAATGAAGGGACAGACCCGAAGAAAAAACAACACCCAGTTGTGGATGCGACTGGTGATAGAAGCAATGTCTGATGCTGTAAAGAGCAATATTGCATAGGAACCTGGAATATAGGTCCATGAAATAAGGCAAATTCAGTTCAGTTCAGTTGCTCAGTCATGCCTGACTCTTCGTGACCCCTTGAGTTGCAGCAAGCCAGGCCTCCCTGTTCATCACTAACTCCTGGAGTTCACTCAAACTCATGTCCATCAAGTCGGTGATGCCATCCAGCCATCTCATTCTCTGTTGTCCCCTTCTTGTGCTGCCCCAGTCCCTCCCAGCTTCAGAGTCTTTTCCAGTGAGTCAACTCTTCGCATGAGGTGGCCAATATATTGCAGTTTCAGCTTTAGCATCAGTCCTTCCAATGAACACCCAGGACTGATCTCCTTTAGAATGGACTGGTTGGATCTCCTTGCAGCCCAAGGGACTCTCAAGAGTCTTCTCCAGCACCACAGTTCAAAAGCATCAATTCTTCAGCGATCAGTTTTCTTCACAGTCCAACTCTCACATCCATACATGACCACTGGAAAAACCATAGCCTTGACAGAAGTGGTCAAACAGGAGATGGCAAGAGTGAATCTCAACATTCTAGGAATCAGTGATCTCAAATGTACTGGAATGGGTGAATTTAATTCAGATGGCCACTATATCTACTACTATGGGCAAGAATCACTTAGAAGAAATGGAATACCCATCATAGTCAACAAAAGAGTCCAAAATTCAGTCCTTGGATACAATCTCAAAAACGACAGAATGATCTCTGTTCGTTTCCAAGGCAAACCATTCAACATCACAGTAATCCAAGCTTATGCCCTGATCAGTAATGTTGAAGAGGGTAAACTTGAATGAACCTCTGAAGACCTACAAGACCTTTTAGAACTAACACCCAAAAAAGATGTCCTTTTCATTATAGGGGACTGGATTTCAAAAGTAGGAAGTCAAGGAACACCTGGAGTAACAGGAAAATTTGGCCTTGGAGTACAGAATGAAGCAGGGCAAAGGCTAATAGAGTTTTGTGGAGAGAACACACTGGTCATAGCAAACACCCTCTTCCAACAATACAAGAGAAGACTCTACACATGGACATCACCAGATGGCCAACACCAAAATCAGATTGATTATATTATTTGCAGCCAAAGTTGGAGAAGCTCTATACAGTCAGCAAAAATAATACCAGGAGCTGACTGTGGCTCAGATCATCAATTCCTTATTGCCAAATTCAGACTTAAATTGAAGAAAGTGGGGAAAACCACTAGACCATTCAGGTATGACCTAAATCAAATCCCTTATGATTATACATTGAAAGTGAGAAATAGATTTAAGGGAGTAGATCTGATAGACAGAGTACCTGATGAACTATGGATGAAGGTTCATGACACTGTGCAGGAGACAGGGAGCAAGATCATCCCCAAGAAAAAAGAAATGCAAAAAAGCAAAATGGCTGTCTGAGGAGGCCTTACACATAACTGTGAAAACAAGAGAAGCCAAAAGCAAAGGAGAAAAGGAAATACCCATTTGAATGCAGAGTTCCAAAGAATAGCAAGGACAGATAAGAAAGCCTTCCTCAGTGATCAGTGCAAAGAAAAAGAGGAAAATAATAGAATAGGAAAGACTAAAGTTCTCTTCCGGAGAAGGCAATGGGGCCCCACTCCAGTACTCTTGCCTGGAAACTCCCATGGACAGAGAAGCCTGGTGGGCTGCAGTCCATGGGGTCGCTAAGAGTCGGACACGACTGAGCGACTTCACTTTCACTTTTCACTTTCACGCATTGGAGAAGGAAATGGCAAGCCACTGCAGTGTTCTTGCCTGGAGAATCTGTCGTCCCTGGTGGGCAGCCATCTATGGGGTCGCACAGAGTCGGAGTCGACTGAAGTGACTTAGCAGCAGCAGCAGAGTTCTCTTCAGGATAATTAGAGATACAAGGGAATATTTCACAAAAAGACAGGCTCAATAAAGAACATAAATTGTATGGACCTAACAGAAACGGAAGATATTGAGAAGAGGTAGCAAGAATATACAGAAGAACTGTACAAAAAAGATCTTCACCACAAAGATAATCACTATGGTGTGATCACTTACCTAGAGCCAGACATCTTGGAATGTGAAGTCAAGTGTTCCTTAGGAAGCATCACTCCAATCAAAACTAGTGGTGGTAATGGAATTCCAGTTGAGTTATTTCAAATTTTAAAAGATGATGCTGTGAAAGTGCTGGACTCAATATGTCAGCAAATTTGGAAAATTCAGCAGTGGCCACAGGACCAGAAAAGGTCAGTTTTCATTCCAATCCCAAAGAAAGGCAATGCCAAAGAATACTCAAACTACCGCACAATTGCACTCATCTCACACACTAGCAAAGTAATGCTCAAAATTCATGAACAGTTAACTTCCAGATGTTCAAGCTGATTTTAGAAAAGGCAGAGTAACCAGAGATCAAATTGCCAACATCCAAGAGATCATCAAAGAAGCAAGAGAGTTATAGAAAAACATCTATTTCTGCTTTATTGATTATGCCAAAGCCTTTGACTTTGTGGATCACAATAAACTGGAAAATTCTTAAAGAGATGGGAATACCACACTTCCTGATCTACCTCTTGAGAAATATGTATGCAGGTCAGGAAGCAACAGTTAGAACTGGACATGGAGCAACAGACTGGTTCCACATAGGAAAAGGAGTACATCAAGGCTGTATATTGTCACCCTGCTTATTTAATTTATATGCAGAGTACATCATGAGAAACGCTGGCTGGATGAAGCACAAGTTGGAAACAAGATTGCTGGGAGAAATATCAATAACCTCAGATATGCAGATGATACCACCCTTATGGCCGAAAGGGAAGAAGAACTAAACAGCCTCTTGATGAATGTGAAAGAGGAGAATAAAAATGGTGGCTGAAAGCTCAACATTCAGAAAACTAAGATCATGGCATTTGGTCCCATCACTTCATGGGAAATAGATGGGGAAACAGTGGAAACTGGCTGACTCCTTTTTTTGGGGCTCCAAAATCAACTCAGATGGTGATCACAGCCATGAAATTAAAAGACGCTTATTCCTTAGAAGGAAAGTTATGATGAACCTAGACAGCATATTAAAAACAGAGACATTACTTTGTCAAAAAAGGTCCATCTATTCAAGGCTATTGTTTTTCCAGCAGTTGTGTATGGATGTGAGATTTGGGCTGTTTAAAGAAAGCTGAGCACTGAAGAATTTATGCTTTTGAACTGTGGTGTTGGAGAAGACTCTTGAGAGTCCCTTGGACTTCAAGGAGATCCAACCAGTCCATCCTAAAGGAGATAAGTTCTGGTTGTTCATTGGAAAGACTGAAGTTGAAGCTGCAACTCTATACTTTGGCCACCTGATGTGAAGAGCTGACTCATTTGAAAAGACCCTGATGGTGAAAAAGATTGAGGGTAGGAGGAGAAGGGGACGACAGAGGATGAGATGGTTGGATGGCATCACCAACTCATTGGCCATGAGTTTGGGTGGACTCCGGGAGTTGGTATGTACAGGGAGACCTGGACTGCTGTGGTTCATGGGGTTGCAAAGAGTCGGACACGACTGAGTGACTGAACTGAAGTGAACTGAACTGGGGTGTTTTGCCTTGGGTTTATCCTGTTTGGGGCTTTCTGGGTTTCTTGGACTTTGGTGGCTGCTTCCTTCCCTGTTTTAGAGAAATTTTCAACTATTATTTCCTCAAGTATTTTCTCATGCCCTTTCTTTTTGTCTTCTTCTGGGACTCTTGTTGGGGCATTTAACATTGTCCCAGGGGACATTGTCCCTCATATCTCAGTTGGTAAAGGATCTGCCTGCCATGCAGGAGACCTGGGTTCAATTCCTGGGTGGCGAAGATCCCTTGGAGAAGAAAATGGCAACCCACTCCTGTATTCTTGCCTGGAGAATCCCATGGACAGAGAAGTCTGGCAGGCTATATAGTCCATGGGGTCACAGAGTCAGACACAATTTAGTGACTAAACCAGCACCAGGGGTCTCTAAGTTTGTCCTCATTTCTTTTAACTCTTTTTTGCTTTTTTTCCTCTCTGCTTCATTGATTTCCACCATTCTATCTTCCAGCTCACTTATCCTATCTTCTGCCTCAGTTATTATACTGTTGGTTCCTTCCAGAGTGCTTTTGATCTCAGTTATTGCATTATTCATTATTGATTGACTCTTCTTTATTTCTTCTAGGTCTTTGAGAGATTTATTGGATCTTTTCAATCCTTTTCTCTAATCTATTTATCTGTAACTCCATTTTATTTTCAAGATTTTGCATCATCTTGACTATTGTTATTCTGAATTCTTTTTCAGGTAGACTCCCTATCTCCTCCCCTTTTGCTTGGCTTGGTGGGCACTTATCATGTTCCTTTACCTACTGAATATTTCTCTGCCTTTTCACTTTGTTTAGATGACTGTGTTTGAGGTGCCCTTTCTGTAGGCTGGCAGTTTGTGGTTCCTGTTTATTGTGGAGCCTGAACCCTGTGATTGGGATTGGACTAGTGGATTGTCACGGTTTCCTGGTTAGAGGAGCTTGCATCTGTGTTCTGTTGGGTGGAGCTGGATCTCTTCTCTCTGGAGTGCAAAGAAGTGTCCAGTAGTGAGTTTTGGGGTGTCTATGGGTTTGGTATGGCTTTGAGCATCTGGTCTTTTAATGTTCAGGGTTGTGTTCCAGTTTTGGTGGGGAATTTGCATGGTATGTCTTGCTCTGGAACTTGCTGCCTCTTTGGTGGAACTTGATTTCTGTGGAAAATCCCATGGATGGAGGAGCCTGGTAGGCTGCAGTCCGTGGGGGCCCTAGGGGTCGGACACGACTTGAGCGACTTCACTTTCATTTTTCACTTCCACACATTGGAGAAGGAAATGTCAACCCACTCCAGTGTTCTTGCCTGGAGAATCCCAGGGAAGGGGGAGCCTGGTGGGCTTCTGTCTATGGGGTCACACAGAGTCGGACACGACTGAAGTGACTTAGCAGCATCAGCATGGAGGCTTTTGGATGAGTTCTTGTCTATTAATGTTCCCTGGAATCAGGAGTTCTCTGATGTTCTCAAGTTTTGGAGTTAAGCCTCCTGCCTCTGGCTTTCAGTCTTATGCTTACAGTAGTCCCAAGACTTCTCCATCCATTGAGCACAGATGATAAAACATCTAGGTTAATGGTGAAAGAATTCTCCACAGCGAGGGACACCCAAAAAGATTCACAGAGTTACATGCAGAAGAGAAGAGAGAGGAGGGAGACAGAGGTGACCAGGAGAAGAAGAGGAGGAGTCAAAAGGGGAGAGGCCAATCCAGCCAGTAATCTGTTTCTTAAGTGTTCTCCACAGCCCAGAACACACAGAGAGATTCACAGAGTTAAATAGAGACGAGAAAGGGGACGGAGGAGATAGAGGTGACCAGGGGGAGAAAAGGGAGAGTCAAAGGGGGAGAGCACAGTCAAACCAGTAATTACACCCCTAAGTGAAAGTGGATACAGAAGGTTAGATTCTTAAAGGTACAAAATTGATAACAAATACTAAAAAGCAAGATTAAAAATCTAGAGTAGAGGTTAGACTCTCAAAAATACAATATTAGAAGTACAAATCAAAATCAATCACAAGAATTATAAAACATATATATATGGAATTTGCTTTAAAAAGAGGGTCTTTTTTTCCAAGGTAAGAGTAGGTTATACAAATGAAAATTAAAGGAGTAATAAAGAAAAATATATCTAGGAATTTCTCTTTGAGCTATTGTGGGCAGTGTGAGGTCAATTCAGTTTCAGATAGTTCCTGGTTCCAGTTTGCACTTGTTCTCAAGGTCTATAGGCACCTTCCAATGCTTAGTCAATGTTAGCTACAGGTTTTTAATCTGTGGCACCTGTCCCTTCCAGAGCAGTTCCCTCTTCTTTGTTTAGAATGGGCTGCCATTCTGGGTGTCTGGTGTCCGCCAACTTTCAGAAATTATTTTGTGGAAGTTGCTCAGCATTCAGATGATCTTTTGATGAATTTGTGGGGGAGAAAGTGATCTCCCCATCCTATTCCTCTGCCATCTTGGGGCTGCCCCCCATATTTACATTTTATAATGTTTACTCCAATTGACTTGTGGAGATAAAAGAGGTAAAAGAAGGCTAGTATTACTCTAATGGATAAATAAGATGAATACTTAGATAACAACTTAAGAGGAGATGCTGAAGATGGATGAAAAGTTAATGCTGACAGGTATTTAAAATATAGAAGAGGCATGTTTTAAGATCAATTAGCTTACTCTTGTTATAATTCTACGGACTATAAAATTCCATAAGTTTCAACAGATTCTTCATTATTCCACTTTATTTCTCAATTAAGCTTCTCTCAAAGGAAACAGTTTGAGGGCAAGAAATATTCTACATATAAATTATCAGAGGAAAAATTTTCTGTAACTTTATTACTTAGTGATATTTGAATACTGCAATATGACTAAAAACTAAATCACAGTTATGCTATATAATTAGAGATTTTACTAGCCTCTTGAAATATTCATATGTATTCCATGCCAGAGAATTAGGGGGAAAGTCCACTGAATAAAAACAGAGAATTATATTTTTATGTTTCCATTTTACACAGAAACTATAAACTAGTTTATAAAAGTTTGTCTTTACTGAGCAAAATGATCAAAGGAGAATAAGATTTGAATGGGAATTCTCTTATTAAAATTTGAAAGTATTTTTAGCAAGCCATTATCTCTGAAAAAATGCACATAAGCAGTGGAGTTTGAAGTGTCTATAAATGGTTTATCATATGTGAATATGTATGAAAAGGTAGACTTACTCTTCCAATCCAGCATTTTAATTATATATATATATATATTTTATTTAAAGTGAAAGATTAAAAATGAAGTCATTCTCCTTAATTTTAGAGGACTGAAATCTTATTCTGTGGCATTTTAGAAGCACAAATCTGGTATATTCTCTCTTGTATTCCACATTTTCCCTTATAGATCAGTACCAGGGAGAGCTGACGGTGAGAAATATTCACTGTGGTAAGGTATAGGACAGGATGAAATGTGTGATCTCCAAATGACCTCTTTATGCATTAATATCACAATTTCAATAGACAGAGCTCTAATTCTTTATTAAAATGTTTCTTAGATGATTGCAGTGACAATACAACTTAAATCATCATATTAAACATGAAAACGCTACTGAAAGAAATGAATGGGTGTAGTGAATGAGGAATTTGGGCACCGAAAAACAATGAAGTCTACTTCACAATTTTATTTAATGTCATGGGGATATCATAAGTGGAGCATGTCTTGACACTTCAGGGGTGATTCTAGCAGAAAAGGTGGATATGTCCATGTAGAACTGGCAGGTTGGTGGTTATGTGTGACAGGCAGATCCCCAAGGGTAGCGTTATAAACAATGAGTGATATGGGCAAAAAACTCACGGTCTCACCACAAGGCTTATCTCTTACTCACTCATCTTACATGGACAGTTCCGGTCAAGTTGATCTCCAGGCTTCTTCTCCACATGGTGTCAGCAATCCAGATTCTATCCATGCTGTGTCTTGATCATCTCATCACCTTACGGTACAATTATTGTGTTGGAGAGAGACAGACGGAAGAGAACTCTCAGGTGCCCTGCATCAGCCTCTGATGACACACTGGGCTGCCATTCATAATTTTCAGGTCATTCATAAGAGTCATTCAATCTATAACCTCCACCACAATCAAGATATAGAACAATTCACTTACCCCTATAATGTCCCTTTGTCTCTTTATAATAAATCCAATATTCCCACCTCCAGCCCCTGGTATTCTGCCTTTTCCAGATTGTCAAATACATGGAGTCATAGCTTCTGAGTCTGGAGTATTTCACTTAGTACAATCCTTTTTATTTTTATTTTTTATTGGAGTAAAATTGCTTTTCAATGTTTTGTTAGTTTCTGCTGTACAGCAATGTGAATCAACCATATGTATACATGTATCCCCTCCTACTTGATCCTCCTTCCCACTCTCCCACCCCTATCCCACCCTCTGAGCTGAGCTCCCTGTGCTCTACAGCAGCTTCCCACTAGCTATCTATTTTATACATGGTTGTGATGGACGAGCCTGGTAGGCTGCAGTCCGTGGGGTCGCTACTAGTCGGACACGACTGAGCGACTTCACTTTCACTTTTCACTTTCACACATTGGAGAAGGAAATGGCAACCCACTCCAGTGTTCTTGCCTGGAGAATCCCAGGGACGGGGGAGCCTGGTGGGCTTCCGTCTGTGGGGTCACACAGAGTCGGACACGACTGAAGTGACGCAGCAGCAGCAGCAGTGTATATATGTAAATGCCACTCTCAATTCCTCATACCCCCTCCTTCTCCTGCTTGGAGCATGATCCATTTTAGAGTCATCCACATTATTGAATATATCAATTTTGATTTATTTTTAACACTCATGAGTATTCCATTTAACTGCTATTCTACAATCAGTATATCCACATCTACATTGATGAATCTTTGAGTTGTTTCCTGTTTTTGGCACTTATGATTGAACCTGCTATAAACACACGTATCAGGAAATGGGATAGTTTATTGATTTAGTGAATATAATTCATTTTTTTTTACTGTAGAGGCAACTTGGCTTTCTCAAGTTAAACTCCATTTAGTCATGATGAATATATACAGCTGGATTTAATAAAGAAGTATTTTAGCAATTATGTTCACCATGGAAGTTGATGGGTAGATTTCTTTTCTTGTAATGTCTTTGTCTTTGGTATCAGGGTAATTCTAACATCATAAAATAAATCGGGAAGTGTTTTTTCTTCTTCCATTTTCTGTATGAGTATGTTACATGCTGGTAGTATTTCTTCCATAAATGTTTGGTAGAATTTACCAGCCAAGCCATGTGCACTTACAGTTTTCTTTGTAGGAAAGTTTTAAACTATAAATTCAGGTTTTTTAATCAATGTAAGCCTATGCATTCAGATCTTTCCTTTTTTTCTGAGATTTTCCTAGATTGTATGTTTCAATAAGTTGTTCTATTTCATCTAATTGTCAAAATTATTAACATGTTTTTCTCTTATGTTTAAGATTTGCAGTTATCTTGCTATCTAGTAGTATATTAGTTAATATTAGATATGTCTTTGCATCTAATGAGGTGGGAAAAGAATTATTAGTTTTAATTTTATTATCAGAGTCATCTGTGTTTCATTTCTTTCTCCCTCTTGTTTCTGTTTTTAACTTTATTGATTTCTATTTTTATTATTTTTTCTCCTGCTCAATTTATCCTTAATTTGTTCTGCTTTTCTTACTATTGAGTGGAAAATTAGATCATTGGTTTCAGTCCTTCAATATTTCTTAATAAAGCACTTGATGCTCAAATTTTCCTGTAAGCATATCCTTAGTTTATCTCATAAATTTTGATATGTCATGTTTTCAATTTTATTTAATTCAAACATTTTCAACTTCTCCTCTTTGATCAATGAATTAGACACCATGATTTACGAAGAATTATGTTGCTTAGTTGACAAACATTTGAAGATTAATTTTTGTTGTAGATTTCTTTTGTAATCATATTGTGATCAGAAAGTATCTCTTGCATGATTCAATTCTTTTAACTTGCTGAAGTTTTTTAATAGCCTAGATTATGGTCTATCCTGATTAATATGCCAGTGTAAATGGAAAGAATGTATATTCTATCATGTGAGTAGCCTATACGTATCCATTATGTTGTGTTTTCGTACTGATTTCCTGCCTCAGTTCAGTTCAGTTCAGTCGCTCAGTCGTGTCCGACTCTTTGCGACCCCATGAATCACAGCATGCCAGGCCTCCCTGTCCATCACCAACTCCCGGAGTTCACTCAAACTCATGTCCACAGAGTCGGTGATGCCATCCAGCCATCTCATTCTCTGTCGTCCCCGTCTCCTCCCACCCCCAATCCCTCCCAGCATCAGACTCTTTTCCATTGAGTCAACTCATCGCATGAGGTGGCCAAAGTATTGCAGTTTCACCTTTAGCATCAGTCCTTCCAATGAACACCCAGGATTGATCTCCTTTAGAATGAGGAGATTTTCTGCCTACTTCTATCAATTATAAAAACTCACTTTTAAAGTCTCTAAATCAGATTTTGGATTTATCTATTTTTCATCCCAGTTCTTTCAGTTTTTGCTTTGTGGATTTTGAAGCTCTGGTTTTAGGTATATACACATATAGGATTGTTTTGTCCTCTTGGTAAATTTAAATCTTTTTCATTATGTCCTAATTTTCTTCTGAAATCTAATTTGTCTGAAAAAGAGTAGCTACCCTCGCTTTGAGTGGGTCTCCACTGTCATGATCGTCTATACCAGGCATTAAGCAAGACGTCTAGTTCTAGCTGATTTACTCCTAGTCATGTGATGGTGACTGGCATCTCTGGCTTCCGTTCTTCACCACAGGTGAGCTGATGTGACACACCAGCCCTCCTGGAGGTCTTTTCTGGGATATCAGAGTTTTTGGCTCTCCACAACCTCTGGTTTATGATGGTTTCTAAAAAAGTTATGATTTCATAGTTTTTGTGTTCTTTCCTCATTGTTGTGATTTTTTTACTTAACATTTTCTAGAGGCTGACTTGTAGTTAGCTTTAAGGGGTTCACTGAAGTAGTTTGTACCATACCTACTCCTATCCCCTGATAAAAGTAGTCCCCTACCTCAAAGACAAACGTAAACTGTCAAATTAAAGAAGAAACTTGCACAGTTTTGTTTGTCTTTAAATCTTAACTTCAAAGAGAAATGCTTTACATTTCCCGTAAAGTTTAAAATTGAAATAATTTATTTTGATCTACTGTTTATAAGAAAAAGCACTTTTGGAAAGTTTTCTGACTACAACGAAAATAATGAGTTTTATGGAGTCTATTTTTCTCCAAAATTGCATTGTGTTTGGCACTTGGGAGTTTCAGGCTGTTCCTGTAATCACCTTTTTGGTTTTCTCACTTTGACACTTCTGATAATCAAATCGTCACTCCAGTTCTCACACCTTGCAACATGAATTATAGCTAAGAAAGTTCTGTCATGTTGGGAATTCCTGTACCAAGATGAACTTTAACACCAGAGCCTTAAAAGAGGCTTCAAAAATCTCTTGTCAAGATTTGATTAAAAAAATATTTCTTGGGAGACAGAGAAGTGGGACTGTTTTGAATTTTAGGTTTACAGCATTATATGTATTTTCACTCTCAGTTCAGTTCAGTTCAGTCACTCAGTCGTGTCCGACTCTCTGTGACCCCATGAATCACAGCACACCAGGCCTCCTTGTCCATCACCAACTCCCGGAGTTCACTCAAACTCATGTCCATCGAGTCGGTGATGCCATCCAGCCATCTCATTCTCCGTCGTCCCCTTCTCCTCCCGCCCCCAACCTTTCCCAGCATCAGAGTCTTTTCCATTGAGTCAACTCGTTGCATGAGGTGGCCAAAGTATTGGAGTTTCAGCTTTACCATCAGTCCTTCCAATGAACACCCAGGATTGATCTCCTTTAGAATAGACAGCAGTGAAATAAGAACTAATTTTTAAATAATTTTGAAATAATGTAGCCTTATTAAAATATCTCTACATATGAATATTTAAGGAAGACACTAAAATGTATGATTTGTGTTTCAATTATGGAGTATTTTAAGTATACAGAACAATTCAAACTCTGGTATACCTGACCCTTTGAACTTGAAAGGGTAATTTAAAAGGTGTTACTATTTCTCAGTGTTTGTTTCACTTACACATTCAGAATGTAAAATTATAGCAGTACACTGCCAGTATAATCTTTCTACCAATTTCTATATAAATGCGGAGATGGTGTCTAGATAAATCTCATATATTTTTATATGCTTAGTGCTTATATAGGTACTCATAGAAAAGTACGTACAATTATTTTTTACAATTAAATTTTATATTAATGGCAAATTATAGTTTTTACTCTGACAAATTATTTTTCGGACTCAGTATTATGTTTTTAAGATTCATTCATTTTGATACAAATAATTTTTAAAATTCATCTTAACTACAATATGGTATTGCAAGTGAGAAAAAACACAGCTTATCCATTTATCTACTAAGGGATAGTTGCATTTATTCTATTTTTTCCACTGTTACACTCTGTTATAAAATTAAAAGCTTTATAAGTGTCTCATGCATAGTAATAAGTGTTTTTAAGGTGAAAACTTTAAAGTAAAATTGCAAGGATATACACATATAGTCTATTAGATGTATATATATTTATATATATAATGCATATAATATATATATTTATTGCTTCCCAAAATATGTGTTACACTTTGCACTCTCACTGTGGCTCATTTGGTAAAGAATCTATCTACTTTGTGGGAGAACTAGGTTCAATCTTTGGGTCGGATGATCCTCTGGAGAAGGGAATGGCTACCCATTCCAGTATTCTTGCGTGGAAAATTCCATGGACAGAGGAGCATGGCAGGCTACAGTTCATGGGGTGGCAAAGACACCAACATGACTGAGTGACTAATACTTTGCACTCTCACCAGCTATGCACAAGAGTTTTTACTTTCTCACATCTATACCAATGCTTGGGGAACCCAGATACAAATTGTTGTACATCTGAGGCCTGAGAGATGGTGTCTCACTGTGGTTTTACTTGTTTATTAGTGAGACTGAGCTTGAATCTCAATCTCAATTGAGATTGAGCTGGCTTAAAACTTAGCATTAAAAAAAACCTGAGATCATGACATCTGGTCCCATCACTTCATGGCAAACAGAAGGGGGAAAGTGAAGCACTGACAGATTTTATTTTCTTAGGCTTCAAAATCACTGTGGACAGTGACTGCAGCCATGAAATAAAATGATTGTTCCTTGAAAGAAAAGCTATGGCAAACCTAGACAGCATATTAGAAAGCAGACCTTTGCCAACAAAGGTCCATGTAGTCAATGCTATGGTTTTTCCACCTGCCATGATGTGAGAGTTAGACCATAGAGAAGGCTGAGTACTGAAGAACTGTTGGTTTTGAACTGTGCTGCTAGAGAAGACCCTTGAGAGCCTGAGATTGCAAGGATGTCAAAACAGTCAGTCTTAAAGGAAATCAACCCAGGTTATTCATTGGAAGGACTGATGATGAAGCTGAAGGTCCAACTCTTTGGCCACCTGATGCAAAGAGCTGACTTATTGGAAAAGACCCTGATGCTTGGAAAGACTGAAGACATAAGGAGAAGAGGGAAGCAGAGGATGAGATGGTTAGACAGCATCACTAACTCAATGGACATGAATTTGAGAACCTCCCGGAGATAGTAGAGGGCAGAGGAGTCTGGTGTGCTACAGTCCGTAGGGTTGCAAAGTTTGACACGACTTAACAACTAAACCACAAAATGAGATTGAGCATGTTTTTATATGTTTATCATTCATCTAGTGAATTACCCATTTACATTTTTTTCCTGTTTTTTGATTGGGTGATTTATCTATCAATCAGTTAAAGCTTTTATATTCTTGATACTAATCCTCCTTCAGTTATGGTAGCTTTCAAAATGATAGTATCAGTACATTATCATTAATATAAAATGTAATGATGGAAATTGATAATATGTAAATGAGATGGCCAGATGGCATCACCGACTCGATGGACATGAGTTTGAGTGAACTCTGGGAGTTGGTGATGGACAGGGAGGCCTGGCGTGCTGTGATTCATGGAGTCGCAGAGAGTCGGACACGACTGAGCGACTGAACAGAACTGAACTGATGCACATGGAAACATATAATTACTACACAGAAACATGGGAGATTTATTTCTAAATTTCAGAATGGTAAATATTTAGGGTTGTGGAGGTGTTTTAATAGGTTCTGTTTTGTTTTGTTTTTAATAAAAATAAAAGAGAGAGGTATTAAATATATTAAATTCTATTAATTTCTGTGGCTTATAATTTGCTTTTCTGTTTTGGGGGAGAATTTGAAATTTTATTATAAACAAATTCATTAGTATTTCCATTTTACTTTGTATTGCTTTAATTTATGTATAAAGTATTATTTGTTCTGATATTTTAATCTACTTTTTTCTGAAATGTTTATAGTAATGCTTTTAGAGATTTGATCTATGCAAAATTTTAAAGTTTTATCTGTACCTTCTTATCTGCGATAATTTAAAATTTACAGAAAACTTGTAAGAATAACCCAGATTACTCAACCATTAATATTTTGGCAATTTGCTCTATCACTTTCTCTATGTATCTCCCCATTGAGAGATACATTTTGCCCTTTAATACTTCAAGGTGTGTTTTCTAAGAAAAGGGGGCATTATCTCATTTCAGTTCAGTTCAATTGCTCAGCTGTGTCTGACTCTTTACAATCCCATAGACTGCAGCACACCAGGCCTCCCTGTCCCTCACCAACTCCTGGAGCATGCTCAAACTCATGTCCATCAAGTTGGTGATGCCATCCAAATATCTCTTCCTCTGTGGCCCCTTCTCCTCCTGCCTTCAGTCTTTCCCAGCACCAGGGTCTTTTCTAATGAGTTGGCTCTTTGCATCAGGGGGCCAAGGTATTGGAGCTTCATCATCATTAGTTCTTCCATACTATATATTTGTGTATAGAACTGTGTATATGCATATATAGATTGTAGTGTGTATATATATGTAGTGACTTATGCTAAAGCTGAAACTCCAATACTTTGGCCACCTCATGCAAAGAGTTGACTCACTGGAAAAGACTCTGATCCTGGGAGGGATTGGGGGCAGGAGGAGAAGGGGACGACAGAGAATGAGGTGGCTGGATGGCATCACTGACTTGACAGACATGAGTCTGAGTGAACTCTGGGAGTTGGTGATGGACAGGGAGGCCTGGCGTGCTGTGATTCATGGGGTCGCAAAGAGTCGGACACGACTGAGCGACTGACCTGAACTGAACTGAACTGAGTGTATGAGGACTTCTCTGGTGGTTCAGATGTTGAAGAATCTGCCTACAATGCAGGAGCTGCTGCTGCTGCTGCTAAGTCACTTCAGTCGTGTCCAACTCTGTGCGACCCCATAGATGGCAGCCCACGAGGCTTCCCCGTCCCTTTGATTCTCCAGGCAAGAACACTGGAGTGGGTTGCCATTTCCTTCTCCGGCGCAGGAAAGTGAAAAGTGAGAGTGAAGTCGCTCAGTTGTGTCCGACTCTTAGTGACCCCGTGGACTGCAGCCCACCAGGCTACTCCGTCCATGGGATTTTCCAGGCAAAAATAGTGAAGTGGGTTGCCATTGCCTTCTTCAGCAATGCAGGAGACCTGGGTTCAATCCCTGGGTCTGAAAACTACCCTGGAGAAGGAAATGGCAACCCACCCCAGTATTCTTCCCTGGAGAATTGCAAGAACAGAGGAGCCTGGCAGGCTACAGTTCATGAGGTCACAAAGAGTCAAACGTGACTGAGTGACTAACACTTTCACTTTCAGTGTGTGTGTGTGTGTGTGTGTGTGTGTGTGTATAGTTCCGTTCCGTTGCTCAGTCATGTCCTACTCTATGCGTCCCCGTGGACTGTAGCCTACCAGGCTTCTCCGTCCATGGGATTCTCCAGGCAAGAATACTGGAGTGGGTTACCGTTTCCTTCTCCAGGTATATATATAGTTGGTGCTGCTGCTAAGTCACTTCGGTCGTGTCCGACTCTGTGTGACCCCATAGACGGAAGCCCACGAGGCTCCCCCTTCCCTGGGATTCTCCAGGCAAGAACACTGGAGTGGGTTGCCATTTCCTTCTCCAATGTGTGAAAGTGAAAAGTGAAAGTGAAGTCGCTCAGTCGTGTCCGACCCTTGGCGACCCCACGGACTGCAGCCTATCAGGCTCCTCCACCCATGGGATTTTCTAGGCAATAGTACTGGAGTGGCTTGCCATTGCCTTCTCCATAGTAGTGGACTGTAAAACACGCGTACTTTAGATCTTGAGAACTTACCACGCATAGCTAAAACCAGTGTTTTTTGATCAACACTACACATTTCCCCTCATTCCAGCCCCTGAAAACCAACCTTCTATTTAGTCTGCTTCTGAGATTGGCAGTTGCAACACTATTGCAAATCAGTAGCCAAGTTATGGAAACAATCTAAATATCCACCAAAGGATGCAATGGAGATATATAATTCAGATTTAATATGGAAAGTAGTTCTGCCGTTTGCAAGTCAGTGAAACTGGAGGACATTATGTAAGTGAAATAAGTTGGGCTCAGAAAAACAAATATTACAATATCTCTAGTACTAGTGCAATCTAAAAAAAAAATCAGTGGGATTTTACTTCAACTATTCTTAGTTACAACTATACAACTATTAGAATTCAACTATTCTAGTTACACTTGATATAATTGAGTCATTTTTATTTTCTGTTTTCAGAATTATTTATTTGACTTTTTCCCCAGTTATACTGGGTTGTGATTTCTCCCCTTTGGTTGTGAGGTAAGTTGAAAATATTTTCTCCCACTATGCATTTATCTTTTGAATATTTGGTGTGTTTTATGTTTTTGTTTGTTTTTGCAATAAATTGCTTTTGTGTTCTTACAAAGTCAATATATCCATCTTTTCTTCTATTTAATGTGGATTTTAAGTTAAAATTAGATCCTAAGTCACTATTTCTTTCTTTTGTACTTGTATAACTTATTTTATTTTAAAATTTTGATTTTTTAATTTTTAAATTAAATTTTAATTATATTTTCTCCCATTCAGTAGATTGTTTCATTTTGTCAATGGTTTCCTTTGCTGTGCAAAAGTTTTTAAGTTTTTAACTAGGTCCCACTTGTTTAGATTTACTTTTAGTTCCTTTATTATAGGAGACATCCAAAAAAAATATTGTTGTCATTTATGTCAAAGAGTCTTCTGTTTGTTTTTATATTCACTTTAATAGAAAATTAGTCAGCTCTGTAATAAGCTGATTGTTGCACACTGAATTTATAAATGAGCTTTATAAGAACTCTCATTTTATGCCATCTGATCAGAGAAGAAAGTTTTTCCATTTGTTCATTCCAATATTTGTGTCTCTGGTAGGTGTTTTTAAACTTTCCTCAAATTCCTTGAGAATTTTTAAATCCTTTCAATTTTCTTTTTTGCTATTGTAGATAGGGTGTTCCTTAATATTATAATCTCTAATTTCTTATATCTGAGTATGAAGTGAAAGTGTTAGTTGCCCAGTTGTGCCTGACTCTTTGCAACCCCTTGGACAGTAGCCCACCAGGCTCTTCTGTCCATGGAATTCTTCAGGCAAGAATACAGGAATGGATAGCCATTCCCTTCTCCAGGGGATCTTCCCAACCCAAGGATTTAACCCAGGTATCCTCCATTGCAGGTAAATTCTTTACCACCTGAGCCACCAGGGAAGCCTATATCTGAGTATATGAGTTATTTATTTCTGAAAATATATTTTATATCCTGACATTTGCTAAGCTATCTTGTTGCTTAAATGATTATTAGTACCACCAGCATCATCATCATTATTGGTTTTGTAGGGTTTTCTAAGCACATTATAATCTTATCTCCAAATAGGTTATTTTACATTTTTATTACCAATTATTTTGCCTTATTAATTGATTTCTCTTATCAAATGACATTGGTTAATAATTTTCATGCATTGTGAAATATTATTGGAGAAAGTAGGCTTACTTGCATTTTGCTTAATGTGAAAGAAAAGTTCCTAGTATTCTCCCATTAAGTAGGACTCTATTTAAGGATTTAGAATTATATATATACATATACACTTGCACTATATATATGTGTATATATATATATGCATATATATATACAAGTGGGGCTTCCCTCATAGCTCAGGCAGTAAAGAATCTTTCTGCAATGCAGGAGACCTGGGTTCTATTCTTGGGTGGGGAAGATCCCCTAGAGCAGGAAATGGCAACCCACTCCAGTATGCTTGCCTGGAGAATCCCATAGACAGATGAGCCTGGCAGGCTACCGTCTATGAGGTTGCAAAAGTTAGACACGACCTAGAGACTAAACCACCACATATGTATATAAATGTTAATGAAATATGTTAATTTCAGTTCCTTGAAAAGTTTTATCAGGATCAATGGCTGAATTCTATGGAATCTTTTTTCAGTATTTGTGAGAATAATGTTATTTTCTTTTTAGAGCTATTAATGTGCTCTGTATTTATGAAATTCCTTCTATTGAATCAATGTAATCTTGTTTAGGAACGTAAATCCTATTTGGTGAATGTTTATTATTTCTTTAAGATGGCTTTACATTCTGTTGTATTTAGTGTTTTTGCATTGAGAGTCACAAATGCTATTTGACTACCTTTTTAAAATGTTAGTGTTTCTTTCCATTATCTTAATCTTTTTGGGAACAGTGAGTTTTTTTTTTAATAAAAACATTAACTTTTAATTTAAAAATATGAAATGTTTTCCCCCATGACAATCATAGCATCTGACAGCTCTGGTGTATTTTATAGGGGAACCAACTGGTTTTCTTATTTTTTCTTAACTACTTTTTATTGGAGTATAGTTGATTTACAAAGTTTTGCTAGTTTCTGCTATACAGCAAAGGTCAGTTATGCTATCTTCTTAAGCATTTTCTGTACTGTTTTTATCCAGCTTCAACAAAAAATGATACTGGCTTCAAAAAAAAGTTTGAACATCTTTCTGTGTTTTTTATGCCCTGGAATAATTTATGAAGCATT
Organism: Moschus berezovskii; assembly: GCF_049115385.1. NCBI lineage: Eukaryota > Metazoa > Chordata > Mammalia > Artiodactyla > Moschidae > Moschus > Moschus berezovskii. The sequence goes on along the minus strand of NC_142478.1, from coordinate 44,636,162 downwards.
GTGTTATCTTGTCTTTGAAAGTTTCCCATAACTCCTTTGTGAACCCACTGAGTCTCATGCTTTTTTGATGTAGAGTTTCTTACTCCAAATTTTCTTCAGAAAATTTTAGCCTAATTTTTTCTCTCTTATGGGATCAGTTTTGGAAATTTTTACTTTATTATGAAATTATTCATTTAATCTAGCTTTCCAAATTTATTTTCATAATTTGCAATATCCTTTTTATCAAGTCTATAGTCATCTTTTATTTTTTCCTTATTTCTTCTTGTGGTTATCTGCCATGTGATTTATTATTTTGCATATTTTTGACTTGACTATGTTAATGTTGTGTCTATTATGATAGTTAATTTCATCTGTCAATTTGGTCAGAATATGGTGCCCAGTTATTTTTTTGGCTAACCACCAGTTTAGACGTTGCTGAGAAGTTTTTTTTCAGATGTGATTAATAATTTAAATTAGTAGACTTTGAGTTAAGTGTATTACCATAACACAGTTGTGCTTCATCACATCCATCCAAGGCATTAGGAACAAAAACTGAAACACCTGAAGAAGTAATTCTGCCCATGCCTTCAGCCTTTGGTTATAAGCTGACAACACTGACTCCTGCCTGAACTAAAATTTCAGACTCACCAGCCCCTACAACTGCTTGACCCAACTCTTTATATTAAATCTCTTTCTATACAGAGATCTATCATATATACTAAATATAAATTTATATGCATATATGTAAATAAACATATAAATATAAATAGACATATATATGCATAAATAAAAATAAAAATATGTGTATCCTTGTTTTGGTTTCTCTGGAAATCATAATTAATACTTATGTTTTGTTACTTTTTCAAATAAATGGATTTTAATGTAATAACTAGATATACTCTTAATATCTACCTCATGAGTGTCTGTGTTTAGCTTTATTTCTTTTCTTAGAATTTCTATTGTATTAATTTTTTTCTGCTAGTATATTGAATTGGAAAATTAATTCATATATTTTCATTCATGTATGTTTATTGATATGTGTTTAGAGCTATGAAGTTTCCTTTCATCTAGACTGTGTGCTCAGTCCAGTCCGGTTCTTTGTGACTCCATGGACTATGTAGCCCTCCAGGCTCCTCTGTCTATGGGATTTCCCAGGCAAGAATACTGGCTGCCATTTCCTGCTCCAGGGAATCATCCAGACCCAGGGACTGAACCCACACCTCCTGGGTTTCCTGCATTGGCAGGCAGATTCCTTAGCACTGAGCCACCTGGGAAAGTGAAAGTGAAAATGAAAGTTGCTCAGTCTTGTCAGACTCTTTGCGACCCCATGGACTGTGCAGTCATGGAATTCTCCAAGTCAGAATACTGGAGTGGGTAGCTGTTTCCTTCTCCAGGGGATCTTCCCACCCCAGGGACTGAACTCAGGTCTCCTGCATTGCAGGTGGATTCTTTACCAGCTGAGCCACAAGCCTCAGAATAGCCCCCAGAATCCCCTTAAAATAGCCTACAGATTCTGATATGTGCTTTTTCATTCACTAGTTTTCAGAGATTCTGTAATTTCATTTTGTATCTCCCCTTTCACTCAAGATCTGTTTAATAGAAGGTTTTGTAATGTTTAGGATGAAGGTCTTTTAAAAAAATTCTTTACAGTATCTACTTAGTCTGCATTGTGGTCAGAATACTGTTTGCAGTATTTCTATACCTAATACATAATCAATGTTGTGGATGTTCCCTGTGGATGGGAGATAAAGGTGTATTCTCTATTATTAGAGTGCTAAGATTTTTCATCCAGATTTATCTTACTGACTTGGATTCTATAGGTCGTTTATATCCATATTTGGTTTCTATCTGTTCAGTTCAGTTTAGTTCAGTCGCTCAGTCGTGTCCGACTCTCCACGACCCCATGAATCACAGCACGCCAGGCCTGCCTTTTACTGACAGTGGCATGTTAAAGCCTCCTATTGTAGTATTTCTATCCATTTCTTTTAGCATCTCTTAATCCCAAGCACAGTTTTAGTAAATATTCATGGATACTTATACATTATATGAAGAAATTTAAGTTCACTAGATATGGTATATTAAATACACTGCTCTTATATTTTATTGCATATTTTGTTATTCTTTGCCTTGATATTGTTAGCTGCAAGCAAGTCAAAACTATTATATGCTCCTGGTGAGCTTTCTCCTCTGTATACTCATCGTCTTTATTCTGAATAACCCTGTTTGCCACAAAATCAGTTTTGATTGCCTCATACTAAAATATCAATGTTTTATTAACTTGTTTCTCATGTATTTTCTTTTACATTACTTTTACTGTTTCTGAAATCTATCCTTTTGATATATTTTGAAGGCATGGTTATACTGTCTTTTTCTATACATAGCTTATATTTTATTTGTTATTTCTCCTATTAATATTTTGATTTTTACATGTAGCCATTTAATTTATGTGAAGTTGATCTCAGTAAGTTTTCATATTATAGTGTAGTTCTCCTCTTCACATTTATTATTCTGTCTTTTCCCCTGATTTTGCTACTCTTCTTTACAATTTATCTAATACCCTTACATGGAGGGGTCTTTTGCACTCACATAAGTACGTGGATCTGATATGGGGCACTTCATTTATGTACCTGTTTTATTCTTCTCTGTCCTACACCATTGCCATTTCTCTGGTTTTATAACTCATCTTAATTTTTGTAAGGGACATTTCTCATTGTTTTACTTTTTAAAGCATAGACTTATTTTTAAGTTATGGTTTTATTTTATTCAGCTGTGTTTGCATATGAAGACTGCAGACTCTTTTACCTTATTGCTTTACCCCAATCAATCATCTTCAGTTCAGTTCAGTTGCCTAGTCTTGTCCAGCTCTTTGTGACCCCATGGACTTCAACATGCCAGGCATCCCTGTCCTTCACCATCTCCCTAAGCGTGCCCAAGTTCACTTCCATTACGTTGGTGATGCCATACAGCCATCTTTCCTCTGATGCCCTCTTGTCTTTCTGCCCTCAATCTTCCCCAGCATCAGGGACTTTTCTAGTAAGTTGACTATTCGTATCAGATGACCAAAATACAGGAGCTTCAGCTTCAGCATCAGTCCCTCCAATGAGTATTCAGGGTTGATTTCCTTTAAGATCAATTGGTTTGATCTCTTTGCTATCCAAGGGACTTTCAGGAGTCTTCTCCAGCACCACAGTTTGAAGGCATCAGTTCTTTGATTATCTGTCTTCTTTACGGTCCAGTTCTCACAACCATTCTTGACCACTGGAAAGACCACAGCCTTGACTATATGGACCTTTGTTAGGAGAGTAACGTCTCTGCTTTTCAGTATACTGTCTAGGGTTGTCATAGTTTTCCTGCCAAGAAGCAATCATCTTCTGATTTCATGGCTGCAGTCACCATCAGCAGTGATTTTAGAGCCCAAGAATAGGAAATTTGTCACTACATCCATCATTCCCCCTTCTATTTGTCAAATTTACTATTTATTCTTTCATATAATTATCTTAGAATTTCCTGAGCTAAACTGAAAAAAGATTACTTTTAAAAAATTAATAGCTACCAGAGAAAACCAATGTTCCCAGGAATATATCTTTGGAGCAGCACTATAGATCAACTTTAGTTGTAGATGCATAAATCCTAAATAAAATATTAGCAAATGGAATCCATCTGTGTTATTAAAAACTAATATACCATGATCAAACTGGGTTAAGTTTAACATGCAAGAGTGATTTCATATTACGAAATCCATTTATGCAATTCATTACTGTAATTAAAGAGAAAAAATATATATCTCTTTAGTGGAGTACAAAATGTCTTCTGATAAAATTCAACATCCACAAATGATGAAGAGAAAAATTACTGCTTAAAAATAAATATAATGCAACTCTCAATATGCTATAATATGAAACTTTTTTCTCTTTTTAAAACAGGCAATGCATCTACTGTTAAAATTATAGAAAACTTTGCACTAATATCAAGGGAAAATACTATATTTTAAACGTTTACACTATCAAACATATTGTGAATCATGTTAACACAATGAAAGTTGGAATTGGATAGTTACCATATTTTTATTTGCAAATAGCATGTTTATCTACACAGTAAATCCAAGAAATCAAACAACAATAAAAACAACACAGAAACATAAGTGACAGAATTCTGTAATATAGACTATGCAATATTAATATAATTAATATTATTATACAGATACACAAATGATACTAAAGAAGGACTTTGAAGGATAAAAGAATAGAACAAAGGATGATACATGAAGAGTCAGGAAACAGATTTTAACAGTGACCAAGAAAGTAATTAATCAAAAATTCCACTGCACTAATATGATAATTTTTTTCAAAAAAGCTAGATCTCTATTTCACAAAATACACACAAAAAAAGCTCTGAAAAATATTTACCATTTTCAAGATCAATGGTTTCTTGAATCCATTGATATTGCTAGAATTTTAAAAAAGAAAGGTTACCAAATTTTATAACGGGGATCTGTCCTTCCTGATGGTGATATTTTCCCCAAATCTTTAATAATTCTCAGCTTACCAAAATTTGTGAAAAGAATGCAAGTGAAAGTGAAAGTCATTCAGTCCTGTCTGACTCTTTGTGACCCTGGGACTGTAGCCTCCCAGGCTCCACTGTCCATGGAATTCTCCAGGCCAGAATATTGGAGTGGGTAGCCTATCCCTTCTCCAGTGGATCTTCCCAAACCAGAAATTGAACCAGTCTCCTGCATTGCAGGCAGATTCTACTAGCAGAACTACTAAGGAAGCCTGAAAAGAATGAATATTTCAGTTCAAATGAGAATCCCTGTTCTCTTGAACATAAAAGAAGATCCTGTCTTTAAAATCCTACTCCTCACTTGTGAGTATATGAGAGTGTTTGCAGAGGAAAGTTGCTATAGAAATGTGGCTGGGGAAGGTGTGCAGATAACGTCTTCTGGATGTTGAGATTCAATCCACCTGGTGAATGGGCAATCTTAAATTCAACTTTACTTTAAAAGCCACAGTACTGTCTCCTGGGTTGGAATCCTCACTTCAGGAGCTGGAATTGCAGAAGATTAGATTTGGGGCCAATTATTAGAAACTACTTCTCCTGATATTCACTTATTTTACTTTTGTAAAGATTTCTAATCATCCCAGGCTCTGCTGGCATCTCTTGCAGGTAACAACTGGGTGGCTAGCTTTCTACCTGAGCAGATTGCTTCAGTTGGAAAGTTATTCTAAGGTCTATACCCTTAAAGTTACTATTCTCCTCGATATAGCGCAAAAAAAAAAAAAGCTCCATTGGACTCAGCTATTCAGAATATAGTCTTTCAGTTAGTTGCTCTGATAAGTATCCCAGTGATTCTACCCTCCTCCTGATTTTTATTCTTTGTATCTGTCACTCCCCTGAGATTTGTGGTGGTGGAGTTGTTACTTCAGCATTGTAATACATTCCAAGGTTCCTTGACAGAAGTTTTTTGCTCTGATCTCTTTTTCAATCTTATTCCATTTTTCCTGTATTTTGGAAATTCTTCAAAATTTCTTGATATACCAATGGAAAATTATCTCATTACATTAGTGTTCATGGTATTGTTCTGTATTTTTTCCTGTATTTATTTCCTTGAGAATTATATCTTGAATTTAAATACAATTTGAGGCTAAAGAGAAAATGACACTTTTCTCAGCCAAATGTATCAATTGACCAGCAATAATTTATTAATTGCATTAAGCAGCAACAAAATGTCCATCCTTACAGAGGGTGAGAAGGAACTTTTGCCCTTTTCTCTGTCCCCTGGAGAACTTTTTGCAGTGGGATAATGATCACTTTCTCTCCGTTGCTGATCACAGCACTATAGACATGTCACAATCATGCCTACTCTAGACTATTGCAAAAGCGTATCATTTATACATCTGCTTGCTGTAGGCCCCCTAAAATCTATTTCTCCCCAGGCAGCCAGAATGATTATTTTTTAGTATATAAATAATATGAGGTCAACCTACCAATAAAAATTCCCCCACATGTTTCCTCATGTATATAAAAAAACCCAAATTCCTTATCCTGGTCAATTAAACCTTGCATGCCGAGCACCAAAATTCATCTGTCAGTCACTTTATGAATACTGCTGTTTCCATGCTTGGATTTTTGAACTAGCTTTTTCTAACTATGAAACTCTCTTTCTCCTGATCTCTGCATGGTGGGTTCCAAGGTATCCTTGAGACTTTAGCTGAAATGTCACATCTGCAAGAAAGTCCGCTATGACCTAGGCTAGCTCATCTCTCCAATCAGGCTAATCCACTATTGTAATTTACTTTTTACAGCTCTCTTCTGTCCATCCTTCTGATGACTTCTACATTTCTTTATTTGTGGCCCACACTACACTGTGAAATGTATGAGCACAGGGACCTAGTCTGTCTTGTTCACCACTGTATCCCAGGTGCATACCACAGAGCCAGACACACGGAAGAGACTTGATGAGTTTTGTTGCCAAAATGTACAGCAGAACGAATGGGAGACTAGGACAAAAGCACAGGTGTGTGTATAGCTCATGCTGCTTTCTAAGATCGCTTTCTCTCTGCTGCTTGCTATGCCCTGATAAGAACCAGAGCTTTTCTGCCTCCTTCCTGAGGGGACAAGCAGACCAGGTGGTATACCCCTTAAACTACATCCTGAGGTTCCCATCAGTGGCACCAACTTTTGGATGTACAAGTTCAGTTCAGGGAAGGATGTAGAAAGTTCCTCACTAGGTTCAACCTGAATTTCCAAATCTATTTTTCTTGTTAATAGAGCTGACATTGTGATGGCTATTTGGTCTTGTGTGTAAGTAATATAAGAATTTAAAAAAGCAAAAATATCCCTGAACACAATACACTCAGTAAGAGGAAATTTTATTGCAAATTCGAGTCATTTTAGGAGATTTTATAGATGTGAAAAGAAATCAAAAGGATACATAAAGAAGAAGAAGGGAACCCATCATATTGTTGAGTTAATGTATAAGAAAATTTCACAAAACAATGGATAAATTAAAGACAATGAAGGCTCCATTTTGACCAAAATAGAAAAATTTCCATCATGATTTATTACTCTGGGCTATTTACTAAAATGCTTCATTATTCTAGTCCATGAATATTAAGCATTACACTATAAATTATTACATATCACTAAGTCTCCATTTCATTCACACTTAAAAGTTCTGCTCTACTTTATTATCATCAAAAATGAATTAATTTTTATATTATCCTGACATCACTACTAAACAATTTTATGTGACTCTTTTGTGATAAAGGCAAACAGTTTCTGTCTTCCTATAGCCCTGTCCATGCTCATTAAAACTGAAAAGACAATTGGATTGAAAGTGACTTCAACAAAATGGCTTGATCAATTACAATCAATCTATCAAGCTGATATATCACTCATTTAGTCTAAAGACCAAAAGCTCTGCTGAGAATTAGCTTGATTTTTGTAGCTTGGATTAAAACACCTGTAAAAAATAAAAAATCCAAAACATCAAAACATCTATACCACAAATTTTGGCAGAAGAAATAAAGGGACTTCTTGACCAAATGAGGAAGATTATGCTCACTAAAATAAAGCAAAACACTTCTATGATTTGGACACTAATTTGGCGTGGATAGGAAACTCTGAAAGTGAAGTTTCTGAAAGTGCAGTCCCTTAACCTAACTCTCACTTGCATGGGTTTTCCTCTTTACCTTGTGGGCTTCCCTGGTGGCTCAGAGGTTAAAGCGCCTGCCTGCAATGCAGGCGACCTGGGTTTGATTCCTGGGTCGGGAAGATCCTCTGGAGAAGGAAATGGCAACCCACTCAAGTATTCTTACCTGGAGAATCTCATGGACAGAGGAGCCTGGTGGGCTACAGTCCACCGGGTCACAAAGAGTTGGACACGACTGAGTGAATTCACTTTCATTTGCTTTATATCTTAACATCAGCACAATGGCCACTGAAACACACATGCTCCTTCTTCTCACTGAAAGAGTGTAACAAAACAATGCTTTAAATTATAAACAAAGCAATTTTTAAGAAAATTTTCACTTAACAAAATTGGTACTGTGTATAAAACAGATAGCTAATGAGAACCTATGTACGGCACAGGGAACTCTAGTCAGTGCTGTCATGACTTAAATGGGAAGGAAATCCAAGAAAAGAGGGGATATATACATCCATATAGTTGATTCACTTCACTGTGCAGTAGAAACTTACAGCGCTACAAAGCAACCAAAAAAAAAAAAGGCAAATGAATGTAACTACCTCAGCCCCAAGAGAGAGCAGTTCAAGTTACTAAATCATAGAATCACTAGCAGAGAAAAACAATGTAAATTTTAAGCTTCAGAGGTCTGGGGCTGGTTTGTTTCACAGCAATAGTTAGCTGATGCACTAACTCATAGAGTTTGTAAATGGTAAAAGAATGGATATTCCTACAATGCTTGTAACAGCAGCTTGCACTGCATGTGTGTGTGTGTGTGTGTGTGCGCGCACACACACACACACACACACACACGCAGGCGCGTTCATCTGTGTCTGTTTCTTTGCAATCTCATAGACTGTAGCCTGGAGAAGGAAATGGCAACCCACTCCAGTATTCTTGCCTAGAGAATCCCATGGACAGAGGAGCCTGGTGGGCTGGTGACATACGTTTTATAACATTCTCATTCGTTTTAATGCATAAATTTCTAAAATAAAAGTGTATTTTCCCCCTGAAAATGGTTGTATGTGCCTTTATGATCTGTTTCCTTATGCAGACAGAGGAGCCTGGTGGGCTACAGTCCATGGGGTCACAAAGAGTCAGACACACTGAGCAATTAACACTTTCACTTTCAAGAAATATAGAAGAATTCCTATTCTTACATTGTTTAACCAATAGATGAGTTGTTCAAATATTGTAAAGAATGCACGCTCAGTCACTTTCAGTCATGTCTAACTCTTTGTGATCCTATGGACTGTAGCCTGCCAGTCTCCTCTGTCCATGGGATTCTCCAGGCAAGAACACTGGAGTGGCTTGCCCTGTCCTCCTCCAGAGGACCTTCCTGTTCCAGGGATTGAACCCTCATCTCTTACATATCCTTCATTGACAAGCAGGTTCTGTAGCACACTGGCCACCTAGGAAGCCCAGTGGCCCTGTACAATTTAGTGAATCCTGCGTATTTAATATGACTGTATTCAGTTTTAGTAAAAACTATGGCTATATATTGAAGAAGGAAATGCAACCCACTCCAGTACTCTTGCCTTGAGCTCCATGGACAGAGGAGCCTGGTGGGCTACAGACCACGGGTTTACAGAAGAGTCGGACATGACTGAAGCGATTCAGCAAACACGCACATGGCTGTATATAGTATGTTTTATAGTTTCATCATCTTCACTGTGGATAATTAAATGTATAGGGCTTTAAGTTATGATTCATAAAGGCAGATAGTTTCAGTGTCACATAGCAAAAGTATGTTTACCATATTTTTAATGAGAACATATTTCTAGATGTTTCTGTATGTTAGGCACAGCTCTTCATTCTTGCTGTTTATCTTTACATCGTCCACAGATTCAGTAGATGAAGATCATAAAAGGAAGTAAATAAGATTAAAGGAATGAAGAGTCACTGTGTTTAATGAGCTCACATGATATTCTGTCATAACAAATTACTGCACGATACTTATGATTAACTATGCTGCCACTTGCTCTATGAACTCACAGCACCATAACCAAGCAAGCATAGTAGAAAGCTGTCTACAAAATTAGAAGGTTACCTTAATTTTTTATTTATTACCATCTTGTCATCTCTGATAACACTTCATCATATATATGTTCTTGCCTGGTGAGATCAAAATTAAAATTTATAGAAACAGAAGGATGGTAGCTTGGTGTAAGACCAATGAGGCAATTCAGTGCAATAAGTAATAAGATGTGCAAATTGGAATGAATTCGTTCCAGTTTGAAAATAACAATATAATGTTAATCCAAAGGTTTCCCTTTCTTCAATATTATCACATATTTTCATTACAAGGAAATACATATTAAGCCTATTGGTCATGATGTACAATAATAATCTTTTTGGAGTGTACTTTTTGGTGATGAGATTTCAGTTGTGTCTAATTTTAGAAAAGAGCCTTAGATAAGTGTCTTTCTGCAGAGGTGTTTTGAATACAGAATATTTATTGTCCAGCCACACATAATAAAAATGCAAGTGAATAATGGCATGATCAGTCATATTATAGCAGCATATCATATTCAGAGCCAAGGGGAGATTACAAAATATATGGAAACTGTGTTTTTGCATTATGTTCCTGACAAGCACAGTTCTTCATTTTGATAATCATCTCTGACCAGGAAGTCAAGTTTTATTTGATTGCAATCAGGCTGGGGTTGTCCATCTCTCCAGACTGATCAACTACAGTCTTCTCAGCTCATTAACTATGATCCTGTAATTTCTTCCAGCCTGGAAGATGTTCTTTCTGCCCTCTATTTATGCTACCTTCTCAAAGCCGCTGCTATAAAACTATATAAAATTGCTCAAATTGCCTCTCTTTTCTCCAAATTTTATTGTATTCATAACCTCTTAATCTCCATATGCTTTATGCATATTAGCTTTTATTTCCTCAAATTATTAGTTCTTTGAGGTTAAGAAATATAATATGCTTTTGTTCTCTCCACAGCATTTATATAAGTGGTGTATATATCCTAAATGGTCACATATTCTTATTGAACTTATTCTTTGCATGCTCAGTCACACCCAACTCTTTGCAACTCTATGTAGCCCGCCAGGCTCCTCTGTCCATGGAATTTTCCAGGCAAGAATACTGAAGACGGTTGCCATTTCCTTCTCCAGGGGACCTTCTCAACCCAGAGGTCAAGCTCTTGCACCTCCTACATTGGCAGATTCTTTACCATTGGCACCAACTGGGAAGCTGAATTTGCACTTTACTGTTGTAAAATCTGAACAGCCCCTCTCTCTGTGTCTGTAGTCTGTTTCATTCTCGCTGTCTCTCATATATATATATATATGTGTGTGTGTGTGTGTGTGTGTGTGTGTGTGTGTGTGTGCGTGTGTGTGTATAGCTTCAGTAATGTCCAAATCTTTGCAGCCCTATGGACTGTACAGCCTGCCAGGCTATCTTTGTCCATGGGATTCTCCAAGCACTCCAGTACTCTCTATACTGTACTGGGTTGCCACACCCTCCTCCAGGGGATCTTCCTCACCTAGGGATCAAAACTTCATCTCTTATGTCTCCTGCATTGAAAGGAAGGTTCTTTACCACTAGTGCCACCTAGGATGCCATATATATATATATACATATGCTCTTCTTTTCTGAACTAATTGAGAAATTAAAAAAAAAACATATTTAGGACAAAATTTCATCTTCACGCTATCAAACAAAGTTTAGAATGTGACTTGAGTATTGGGACAAATTAAATTTCCTAATTTTGATTGTACCCAATTACACATGGGTAGCCAGATTCATCCTGCTTTTTTTTTTTTTTCCTTCTTGGGAGTCTGCACTCAAAAGACATGCTTTCTGTTCTGTTTTTCTTATAAACCATAAAACACAGAGACCTAGCATAGAATGTTCCTTGCATTCATACTTTTAAGATGAAGGAAGAAGAGGGAAGAATTAAACTACTCTCAACCTATTCCTCTTTTCAACCTCACCAGTCAGCTAACGGATGCACGAGTGAGAGACTAGAGAAAGGCCAGGGTTGTTATTTTAACAAATAGCCCTCCACATGAAAGATCATTGAGTAAGGGATCTTCTCCACCATTATTACCAAAGCAAATGGAACAATGAATTTATGCTAACTGTACTGATTTAAGATCATTTTAAATTATTTATTTATCTTTTGGCCAGTCTGCATGGCATTTAGCATCTTATTTTCCTGACCATGGAGCCAACATGCTCTCTCTGCCTTGGAATCTTGCAATGTTAACCACTAGACCAGCAGGAAAGTCCCTATTTTAGAACAATTTATAGATTTTTTAAGGAAATATTCTTGGTAGCTTTGGTTCCTGGATAATTTGGAAGAGCATGTCCACAATCTGTAGGAAATCTCAATTTGTTTACCTTGGTCAAGAATAGTCTTATGAATATGTTCGACCCTCACATAAGACATGTATGTGTTTGTATAATAGCATTAAGCATGCAGTTAACAGTGCATACACTCTGAGTAAAATCTTCATTTATATCAGCAAGAAAAGTAACTATATTGGTATTATTGATGGATTAGTCAAATATATTCAGATTGTTCTGTACTTCAATAATATAAAATTTAAATGTGCAAAAGAAACTGTCAATAAAGAAAAATGTTTATTCAAGCTGTAACAGGAAAGTTAGTTGAGTTATTCATGATGTTGTAATTTAGGATATTCTTAAATTTTTCTTTTATTTCAGGCATACAAAGGATTAGAAGACAAATACATGAGAGCAGTAGATAATAGCTATAAGAAAATTCTAGAAAAGCAACCAGGCTTAAACAAACAACAAAAATATAGCATCTTTACTCCCAGAAGTTCAAACATTTTCTGAGACTCTACCATTGGTATGATATTTGTATGTGTGTGGAATTTTTGAACAGTCTACAAATAAACTTCAGAGATGTCCCTTTTTTAGGAAAGTGCTTTTTGCTTGTGGGGACCTCATCAATCAGTCCTCTGCAGCATAGACCAGCTTTGGTCTCCTTCTGAATCATGCAAGGCTATGTGTCAGTGTATATGGAATCACTGAGTCACTTTGCTTCCCAAATGATGACTGTAGCAGAGCTAGTCTCAGAAGAGAATTAAACTCTTTTGTTTTGGATCTGAAAGCAAAGAATCATATAAATATATTTTTGTACATACTATGGCCACCTCATGCGTCAAGTTGACTCACTGGAAAAGAGTCTGATACTAGGAAGAATTAGGGGTGGGAGGAGACGGGGACGACAGAGAATGAGATGGCTGGATGGCATCACCGACTCAATGGACATGAGTTTGAGTGAACTCCGGGAGTTGGTGATGGGCAGGGAGGCCTGGCGGGCTGTGATTCATGGGGTCGCGGAGAGTCGGACACGACTGAGCGACTGACCTGAACTGAACTGAACTGACTGTCTGTTATAGGATTTCCGAATGAATTAAGCATTTGCATGAACTCACACTAGCTCATGACACACATGAATGAGTGACTAAATGGATTAATGAACGTATGAACGGACAACCCCTGTGTCTCACAAAGCATGCTTTTGACGGACAGACCCTTGGAGGTGCCACATATGTCAATTCCTTCCAGCCATGATCAGTCAAGAAACATTTCTGATCTCATCACTGTTTTAATATGATGCCAGTATTCTGGCCTCTATACAGAGTGAAGTAAGTCAGAAAAACAAATATTTTATACTAATGCACACATATGCAATCTAGAAAAATGATACTGATGAAATTATTTGCAGGGCAGCAATGGAGACACAGACATGGAGAATAAACTTATGAGAATTGGGCAGAGGAAAGAGAAGGTGGGATATATGGAGAGACTAAGGTAGAAACTTATGGTATGATATGTAAGATAGAGAGTCAATGTGAATTTGCTGTATGACTCAGGGAACTCAAACCCCGGTCTGGAACAACCTAGAGGGATGGGATGGCGAGGGAGGTGAGAGGGAGGTTGAAAAGGGAGGAGACATGTGTATACCTATGGCTGATTCATGTTGATATTTGGCAGAAACCAATGTAATTCTGTAAAGCAATTGTCCTCCAATTAAAAAATAAATAAATTTAAAATTAAAAAGAATTCTAACTTTTCTCTGTTGTTTACAATGAAATCTCTGTATCTGCATTTACAGCTGCATTCCTTCTTCTGAATTCCAGATGTATATTTCAACTAGCTAAAGAAGATTTGTACTTGTATGCTTCTCTATATTTTATAAATATTATATCTATCCCAAGAATATTTCATGCATGAAAAACCTGTCCTTAAACTCACTAGGTTTCTCTAACATTTCTTCTCCTCATGTTCCCTGTCTCATTGAATGGCATTGTCCATCCTGATAATTTTGAATTTTCTCGAAAAATTATTGAATATTTTTTCAAACAAGAAAATTAAGCACAAAACTTGAGCTCTTCTCCTTTTACTTCAAATTAATCCCTTCTCTCCTAAAAAAAAAGAGGAGCGTTGAAAGGGCTTTAGAATCAGGCAGTCTGGATTTAAGCCTCTACTCTGCTTTCTAGAGTTCTGTGGCCTTGAGTTTCTCTGACTCTTAGCTTATTTTTAAATTTCTTTTAATATTCTTTCAAATTTCAAGCAACACTTTTTATATTAAAATATATATCTCAATCAAATAAAAACTGAATAAATGAAAAGATTTTCCACATTCATGGATAGCAAGACTTAATACTGCCAAAATATCAGTCCAGTTCAGTCTCTCAGTTGTGTCCGACTATGTGACCTCATGGTCTGCAGCACACCAGGCTTCCCTGTCCATCACCAACTCCCAGAGCTTACTCAAACTCATGTTCATTGAGTCGATGATGTCATCCAACCATCTCGTCCTCTGTCATCCCCTTATCCTGCCTTCAATCTTTCCTAGCATCAGGGTTTTTTCCAATGAGTCAGTTCTTCACATCATATAGCCAAAGTATTGGAGTTTCAGCTTCACCATCAGTCTTTCCAATGAATATTCAGGACTGATCTCCTTTAGAATAGACTAGTTGGATCTCCTTGCAGTCCAAGGGACTCTCAAGAGTTTTCTCCAGCACCACAGGTCAAAAGCATCATTTCTTCAGCACTCAGCTTTTTTATGGTCCAACTTTCACATCCCTACACGACTACTAGAAAAACCATAGCTTTGACCAGATGGACTTTTCTTGCCAAAATATCAGTTCTTCCCTAATTACTTTATAGATTGAATTCAATACCAATAAAAACCCCTGAGAATTATTTTGTGGATAATGATAAATTTATTCTGAAGTTTACATGGAGAGACAAAAAACTGAGAAATGCCAATTCAATACAGAACACAATTGAAAGACTGAAGCTATCCAATATCAAGACACCTTATAAAAGTTACAGTAATCAAGATGACATGGTACTAGTGAAAGAACAAACAAATAGATCAATGAAACAGAATAGACATCTTAGAAATAGATCCAAATGAAAATAGTCAACAGTTTCTAGACAAAGGCCCTAAGGCAATACAATGGAGCAAAGACAGTCTTTCAACAAATGGTGCTGGAGCAAATGGACAGTCACATGAAAATAAATGAATCTAGACATAAATATTACACCAGTCATAAAAACTAGCTCAAAATAGATCATAAACCTAAATGTAAGATACTAAACTATAAGATTCCTAAAAGGAGCATAGAAAACAAAATGATCTTGGGGGTGGTCATGACCTCTTAGATAAAACACCAAAGACATGATCCATGAAAGAAATAAGGTGACCTTCATTATAAATAAAAACTTATGCTCCAAAAATATATTGGCAAGGGAATAAGACAAACTACATCCGGGAGAATATATTTGTGTTCAATAATGGGCTGTTCCACAGTTTATTGTGATCCACACAGTCAAAGGCTTTGGCATAGTCAATGAAGCAGAAATAGATGCTTTTCTGAAACTCTCTTGCTTTCTCCATGATCCAGCGGATGTTGGCAATTTGATCTCTGGTGCCTCTGCCTTTTCTAAAACCTGCTTGAACATCTGGGAGTTCACGGTTTACATACTGCTGAAGCCTGGCTTGGAGAATTTTGAGCATGACTTTACCAGCGTGTGAGATGAGTGCAATTGTGCGGTAGTTTGAGCATTCTTTGGCATTGCCTTTCTTTGGGATTGGAATGAAGACTGACCTCTTCCAGTCCTGTGGCCACTGCTGAGTTTTCCAAATCTGCTGGCATATTGAGTGCAGCACTTTCACAGCATCATCTTTCAAGACTTGAAATAGCTCAACTGGAATTCCATCACCTCCACTAGCTTTGTTCGTAGTGATGCTTTCTAAGGCCCACTTGACTTCACATTCCAAGATGTCTGGCTCTAGGTCAGTGATCACATTATCGTGACTATCTTGGTCGTGAAGATCTTTTTTGTACAGTTCTTCTGTGTATTCCTGCCACCTCTTCTTAATATCTTCTGCTTCTGTTAGGTCCATACCATTTCTGTCCTTTATCGAGCCCATCTTTGCATGAAAAGTTCCCTTGGAATCTCTAATTTTCTTGAAGAGGTCTCTTGTTTTTCCTATTCTGTTGTTTTCCTCTATTTCTTTGCATTGATCACTGAGGAAGGCTTTCTTATCTCTCCTTGCTATTCTTTGGAACTCTGCATTCAGATGCTTATATCTTTCCTTTTCTCCTTTGCTTTTCGCCTCTCTTCTTTTCACAGCTATTTGTAAGGCCTCCTCAGACAGCCATTTCGCTCTTTTGCATTTCTTTTCCATGGGGATGGTCTTTGTCCCTGTCTCCTGTACAATGTCACGAACCTCCGTCCAGAGTTCATCAGGCACTCTATCAATCAGATCTAGTCCCTTAAATCTATTTCTCACTTCCACTGCATAATCATAAGGGATTTGATTGAGGTCATATCTGAATGGTCTAGTGGTTTTCCCTACTTTCTTCAATTTAAGTCTGAACTTCACAATAAGGAGTTCATGATCTGAGCCACAGTCAGCTCCTGGTCTTGTTTTCGCTAACTGTATACAGCTTCTCCATCTTTGGTTGCAAAGAATATAATCAATCTGATTTCGGTGTTGACCATCTGGTGATGTCCATGTGTAGAGTCTTCTCTTGTGTTGTTGGAAGAGGGTGTTTGCTATGACCAGTGCATTCTCTTGACAAAACTCTATTAGCCTTTGCCCTGCTTCATTCCGTGCTCCAAGGCCAAATTTGCCAGTTACTCCAGGTGTTTCTTGACTTCCTACTTTTGCATTCCAGTCCCCTATAATGAAAAGGACATCTTTTTTGGGTGTTAGTTCTAAAAGGTCTTGTAGGTCTTCATAGAACCGATTAACTTCGGCTTCTTCAGCATTACTGGTTGGGGCATAGGCCTGGATTACTGTAATATTGAATGGTTTGCCTTGGAAACGAACAGAAATCATCCTGTCATTTTTAAGATTGCATCCAAGTACTGCATTTCGGACTCTTTTGTTGACCATGATGGCTACTCCATTTCTTCTAAGGGATTCCTGCCCACTGTGGAACATTCTGAAAGAGATGGGAATCCCAGACCACCTGACCTGCCTCTTGAGAAACCTGTATGCAGGTCAGGAAGCAACAGTTAGAACCGGTCATGGAACAACAGACTGGTTCCAAATAGGAAAAGGAGTGCGTCAAGGTTGTATATTGTCACCTTGCTTATTTAACTTATATGCAGAGTACATCATGAGGAACGCTGGGCTGGAAGAAGCACAAGCTGGAATCAAGATTGCTGGGAGAAATATCAATAACCTCAGATATGCAGATGACACTACCCTTATGGCAGAAAGTGAAGAGGAACTCAAAAGCCTCTTGATGAAAGTGAAAGAGGAGAGTGAAAAGGTTGGCTTGAAGCTCAACATTCAGAAAACTAAGATCATGGCATCTGGTCCCATCACTTCATGGGAAATAGATGGAAAAACAGTGGAAACAGTGTCAGACTTTGTTTTTTTGGGCTCCAAAATCACTGCAGATGCTGATTGCAGCCATGAAATTAAAAGACGCTTGCTCCTTGGAAGGAAAGTTATGACCAACCTTGATAGTATATTAAAAAGCAGAGACATTACTTTGCCGACCAAGGTCCGTCTAGTCAAGGCAATGGTTTTTCCCGTGGTCATGTATGGATGTGAGAGTTGGACTGTGAAGAAAGCTGATCGCCGAAGAATCGATGCTTTTGAACTGTGGTGTTGGAGAAGACTCTTGAGAGTCCCTTATACTGCAAGGAGATCCAACCAGTCCATTCTAAAGGAGATCAATCCTGGATGTTCATTGGAGGGACTGATGCTAAAGCTGAAACTCCAATACTTTGGCCACCTCATGAGACGAGTTGACTCACTGGAAAAGACTCTGATGCTGGGAAAGGTTGGGGGCGGGAGGAGAAGGGGACGACGGAGAATGAGATGGCTGGATGGCATCACCGACTCTGTGGACATGAGTTTGAGTGAACTCCGGGAGTTGGTGATGGACAGGGAGGCCTGGCGTGCTGTGATTCATGGGGTCGCGGAGAGTCGGACACGACTGAGCGACTGAACTGAACTGAACTGAATGGGCTGTTATCCAAAATGTACAAGGAAGTCCTAACAGTCAACAATAAGGAAAACAAACAATCCATATAGAAAAGACATTAACAGATCCCTCACCTAAGAAGATACACATGTCGAAATAAGCATATGAAAAGATGCTCCATATCATGTGCCATCAGGTAAATGACAATTAAAACAAGATACCCCTGCATACCTATTAAGGTGACCAAGATGCAGAGCACATTCAACACAAAATGCTGACAATGATGTGGAACAATAGGAACTCTCATTGTTGGTGGGAATACAAAATGGAGCAGCCACTTTGGAAGACAGCTCTGCAGTTTCTTACAAAACAAAATATACTCTTAGTATGAAAAGTGAAAGAAAGTGAAAGGTGAAAGTGAAGTCTCTCAGTCGTATCTGATTCTTTGCAACCCCATGGACTGTAACCTACCAGGTTCCTCTGTCCATGGGATTTTCCAGGTAAGAATACTGGAGTGGGTTGCCGTTTCCTTCTCCAGGAGATCTTCCCAACTGAGGGATTGAACCCAGGTCTCCCGCATTGTAGGCAGACACTTTACCATCTGAAATCCAGCAATTATGCTCTTTGGTATCTACCCAAAAGAGCTGAAAACTTAACCCACGCAAAAACCTACAAATGGATATTAATAGGAGCATTATTAATAATTTCTAAGATTGGAGGGAGCAAGGAGGATGCCCTTCTGCAGGTGAATGGAAAAACCATGGTACATTCAGTAGTAGAACAATCAGTCTTTTGGACTACAAGCAAATCAGTCTGGTTTCAGTTCAGTTCAGTTCAATCACTCAGTTGTGTCCGACTCTTTGTGACCCCATGAATCACAGCACGCCAGGCCTCCCTGTCCATCACCAACTCCCGGAGTTCACTCAAATTCATGTTCACAGAGTTGGTGATGCCATCCAGCCATCTCATTCTCTGTCGTCCCCGTCTCCTCCTACCCCCAATTCCTCCTAGCATCAGATTCTTTTCCAGTAAGTCAACTCATTGCATGAGGTGGCCTAAGTATTGGAGTTTCAGCTTTAGCATCAGTCCTTCCAGTGAACACCCAGGATTGATCTCCTTTAGAATGGACTGGTTGGATCTCCTTGCAATTCAAGGAACTCTCAAGAGTCTTCTCCAGCACCACAGTTCAAAAGCATCAATTCTTCGGCAATCAGCTTTCTTCACAGTCCAACTCTCACATCCATACATGACCATGGGAAAAACCATAGCCTTGACTAGACGGACCTTTGTTGGCAAAGTAATGTCTCTGCTTTTTAATATATTATCAAGGTTGGTCATAACTTTCCTTCCAAGGAGTAAGCGTCTTTTAATTTCATGGCTGTAATCAGCATCTGCAGTGATTTTGGAGCCCCAAAAAATAAAGCCTGACACTGTTTCCACTGTTTTTCCATCTATTTCCCCTGAAGTGATGGGAGCAGATGCCATGATCTTCGTTTTCTGAATGTTGAGCTTCAAGCCAACCGTTTCACTCTTCTCTTTCACTTTCATCAGGAGGCCTTTGAGTTCCTCTTCACTTTCTGCCATAAGGGTGGTGTCATCTGCATATCTGAGGTTATTGATATTTCCCCCGGCAATCTTGATTCCAGCTTGTGCTTCTTCCAGCCCAGCATTCCTCATGATGTACTCTGCATATAAGTTAAATAAGCAGGGTGACAATATACAACCTTGACGTACTCCTTTTCCTATTTGGAATCAGTCTGTTGTTCCATGTCCAGTTCTAACTGTTGCTTCCTGACCTGCATACAGGTTTCTCACATGGAGGAAGCTTAAATGCACATGACTAAATAAAAGGATCCAGTCTAAAAAGGATACATATTTTATAATTTTGCCATATGACATTTTTGGAAAGGAAAAAGCCATGGAGACAGTAAGATCAGTTGTTACCAGAGTGTGGAAGGGGGAGTGAAGAGGCCGAGCACAGAGGATTTTCAGGGCAGTGAAAATATTCCATATTATATTATAATGATGAAACCATGCTATTACACATTTGTCCAAACCCAAAGGATGTACAACGCCATGATTGAACCCTAATGTCCACTTTGGATGATAATGATGGACCAATACAGATTTATCACTTGTACTACATGTGCTATCTGGTAGAGATGTCGACAGTGGGAGAGATGTACAGGTGAAGGGCAGAGGTGATCTCTCTACCTTCCACTCAATTTTGTTGCAAATCTTAAGTTTTTCTAAACAAACTGTCTTAATTGAAAATGCATCTACTTCACGGACATTTAAGAGGAGTAAACGTCGTAATTTATGGAAAGCACTTACTATGGGCAGTGCTCAGTAGTGATTATCTATTTCATATCTGTTATGTTTCAAACGTATCTACTTATTCCTCCTTTTCTGCCTCTTTCATAATTCATCCCAACTCAACTCTCTACCAGAATACCATAGTAATCAGTTATAATACCTCCTACTTTCAGGTGTGAAGGCTGTCATCTACTATACTTTGTAATTTTTCTTTCCTTTAGGGCTTCACACATAATTTTCTTTTCTCTGTTTTAATTCATCTTTTCTTCTTGTCTGGATCTTTCTGGAACTTACTCCTAATTTAGTTTCTAAATTAGATGTCAATTTTTCTGAGACTACTTTTCTGACCATGTGCATGTGTGTGTGTGTGTGCGTGCACGTGTGTGTGCATGTGTGTGTGTGCGTGTATGTTAGTCGCTTAGTCATGTCTGACTCTTTGAGATCCCATGGACTGTAGCCCACCGAGCTCCTCTGTCCATGGAACTCTCCAGGCAAGAATACTGGAGTGGGTTGCCATGCTTTCATCCAGGACATCTTCCTGACCCAGGGATCAAACCCTGGTCTCCAGCATTTCAGGCAGATTCTTTATTTAAGCTACCTGGGAAGCCCTTTCTGACCATAACCTCCTCCAATAGAAGATATTTCACACAATCACCATTGAATATATTTAACAAAATGTATTTTCCTGCTTTCTTCTTTCTATTCCCTACTAGACTGTAAGATTCTTGAGTTCTAGAACCCTATCTGCCAGGTTGACTATGACATTTTTGTTGCTTAGCCAGATGATCATCACACAGGTATTCAAGAAATATGTTTTGAATGAATAAGTGAATGAAGCCTTAATCTATCTATTGCTGATAAGCACTTAAGTGAAAATAGATTCTTGGCTATAGTTTCCAGGTCATACAAACATCTTGGTTCCTCTTTTTGGAAGCTGCTAGAGGTTTGTTTTATATTCAATACTAGAATCCTATAATAGTACTCTATAGATGTCTGATATTGTTTCCCAAGTCATTTCTATTCATTACATTATGATCATTTTTTATAAATGTTAGAATTTAACAGTACCTTCCTAACAATATTAGCATCTATAAAAGCAAAATTCCTCTTCAGCTTTTTGGAAAATATCTGCAGTGAAATAAATCTCCATTTGTGCTATAGAAAGGTTTAGTATATGATATAGAATATGGTCAAGACAATGTAAAACCTTAGAATAGTTCACATTGTGATTGCAAACTTTCTATGGCAGTTGAGATCCTATTTTTCTAAATATACACTGCAATGAGAGAATTCAATATTTATTGCTTCCACCTGGCAGACCTGACAAACAGAAGTCATCAATCTGTTCTCAAAAATATCTTGATACTTAGATTTTAACCTCTAAAAACATCTTTAATTTGTAATGATCTAATTTGCTTTCCAGACTACATCATTCAAGGTGTAATGAAATGAATCTGCTGGTTAGAAAAATAGGTGAGGAAGACGATTTGCAGACTTCACCTTCTTTATTACTTTCACTTGGAGTAAAGGACACATATATTTCACTTCAAGTTGATTGCACCCTTTATGATGGGTTATTTTTTCCTGAAGTTCTGTTCCATTTTATTTAATGGTTACCTCCTAACGCAATCACTGTTAGATTCATCCTCCCTGTTTCTCCTTTTGTTGGTCTCATAGTTTCAGACCTGTTTTTATATTTACTTTCTCAGATGCTTAAGTCCAGGACAGCAGTTCCTATGGGTAGTTTCTGTGTTAAGAGTTCAATTTTAATACTCTCTAATATGAAGAATAGAACTTTTAAGAGAGCACCATATTCTGCCTAGGAATCTTCTCTTTAGTTTTCTTCCTCAGGATGTTCATAAAAATGATACATATGGTTCTCTTTATCAATGTTCTTTAAAGTGTTTTCCCAGAAACATTAACCCCTAGGAGGTTAACATGGTCAAATACATTTAAGAAATATATTTTAAAAGTTATATGTCCCTTTTCTTAAGACTCCTCAGAGGTTAAAATGTAACATGATTCAAAGGAACTTATTTATGAAACAGAAATAAACTCACAGACAGAAAAGAAACTTGTGGTTATCAAAGTGGAAAGGTGAGGAGGGATAAAATAGGATTCTGGGATTAACATATACACAGTATTATTTATGAATAAACAACAAGGACCTACAAGGTCCTACTAGGTCCTACAAGGTCCAAAACAACAAGCAAAGACCTATTCTATAGCACAAGGAACTATATTCAATATCCTGTAATAGCCTATAATGGCGAAGAATCTGAATATATATATATAATTATATATAAGTGTAAAATAAATATATATTTAAATGTGTAACTAAGTTAATTTTCTGTACACCTGAAACTAACACAGCATTATAAATCAGCTTTATTTAAAAACAGAAAAAGACAGGTGGTGCAGTGACTAGGATCAGTGCAGTGACTAGGATCAGTGCTTTCATAACTGTGGCCTGTGTTTAATCCATAACTGTGAACTAAGGTCCTACAAGCTATGCAGCCAAAATAAAAATAAATAAATAAAAAGAAAAGACTTCTCAAAGGTTTTAATGAGTTAATGTAAATTATGAGTCTACTAAACAAGACAATGCACACAAGCTCTCCCAAATATATTTGCTACTTTGTTTCAGATCCTTTCTCTGAAGCGTTTGTGTAACATTTAATAGGAAAGACTTCAGAAAGTATTGAGGCATCCAGATAGTAACTCTTCAATTTTATCTGGTTTTTAATTAAACCAGGCAGCTTTAGTAAATTAAGACACTCATAGTAACTTCCCAAGAGCTTTGTAGAGTCCAAGTCACTTCATTTTCCATCTGAATGTCACAAAGTTTATATTCAAATTTGATCCATAGAACAGAATTTCCTAGTCTTATTTATAGCTATCTGTTGCTCCAAAGAGTGAATGATGTGTAAAAAAGCAACAAAAAATCCAATGCAATTTTTTCCCACTTCAGTCCATGATATTTGTTGCCTTTAATTAGAAAGGAAAGAAGTTCCACATTTCTTCTCATCTTTAAATCCTTGATTCAGCCAATTCAATAGCACCCACTGTATTATAAGTACTTCAATAGGATCTGTGAATACAGTGATAAAAAGACATAAACTAGTTCTTACGGGAGTTCAGACCAGGGAAGGGGAAGATCAAGGACCCCTTAGAGACCATATAGCATAACCGCAGTGGAAATGGCTTGGGATCCCAGAGGAACCTGGTTAGGTGAGCCTAACTACCTCAGGGCATCACGAGTCCTCTCATGGACTCAGACTGCATTATGCTAAGTGAAATGTCAGATAGAGAAAGACAAACACTGTCTGATATCACTTATATTTGGAATCTAAACAATACAAAAAGCTAGTGAATGTAACAAAAATATAAGCAAACTCACAGATATAGAAAAGAAACAAGTGGTTACCAGTGAGGAGAGGGAAGGAGGAGGGCAACATAGGTGAGTTTCAAACTACGGGGTGTAAGATAGGCTCATTGATAGATTGTACACATGGGGAATATAGCTAATACTGTGTAATAGCTCTAATGGAGTATAATCCTTTAAAACTGTATTAAAAACTTAAAGAAATAAGTTTTCTTTGACAAGGCAACACTAGTTCTGATACTTGAAGTTCAAGTAGGCAAGGCTTTAGTCTTAGTACTAAGACTGCTGTGGCTTTGGTCTCTATCAAAGATAGTGTATTACTCACAGTCTTAGGTTTCTGATTTCTCCTTCATAAAGAGTGAGAACTGTGACTACTGGTTGGATTCGGTATGCACAATAAATATAGATGGAAAATGTGTGAGAGGACCAACACGTCTTTATTTTCTTAATATTAAATTTAAGGGGAAATGTAATAACAAATTGGAGGAGGGAGTGAAAGGAGATGTGCCAGAGAAATAACATGTTTTTAGAGAAGAAATCACACTCATTCTATTAAATAGCAAAAATGCATGAACTCTGGTATTCAATATATGTTAGTGAAAACTGAAAAATGCACATAAACCTCTTCACTGTACCCTGAGTACTATCTTTGGAAGAAAGATAGACCTAGCAATACAATTTTTAGGTATAAAACATTCCTTTTGTTTAAAAGAAAAGATAAAAGACAAGAACATAAATCAAAGTGATGCCAGACTCACAGAGCAAGTTTATATTCTTCCCATCTGGAAATCTTGTTTTTTGTTTTTTCATTGCTTTATCCCACTTCCTAAGATGTTTGCTTTTCTCTAATATATGTAATGCTTTAGTGAAATTTCCCCCAATTAGAGACAGAGTTTAAGGAAATCAATTTACTGAACTAAGTGGCAGGGTTTCCTGAACTTCTCACAAGACATATCATGGAAAAGTAGAAGGAAGACCTGAGTCTTGTAAAGGAAAAAGAAAAGAGAAGACATTAAAGGGATTGTTTTTATGAAAGGAATTTTGGTTGTGGACATGGAAACAGTTATCAAATTTATATACAATTTCTGTGATTATTTCAGTGTTCTCAGCATTGCAAACACTCAGTATTTTAATCCTTTAATGACTCTAAAAGGCATATTCTACACTGGCCCTCACATAAAGAAAAAGATATTCAGCCACTCTGGGGTTAATGCCTTGCTCTACATGACAGCTAATAAGTGAAAGAGAACAATGGAAATCCATGGCAGGCTCTAGAACCTACAGTCTTGATATATACACTAAATATATTGTAAACACTAAAAGAGATTTTTGTATGTCAAATATATGCTATACAATCAGGTATTTATTTCTCCATTAAAGATTGAATTTAAGTATGTAAGTTCAGTTCATGGGAAATAGATGGAGAAACAGTGGAAACTGTCAGACTTTATTTTTTGGGCTCCAAAATCACTGCAGATGCTGATTGCAGCCATGAAATTAAAAGACGCTTACTCCTTGGAAGGAAGGTTATGACCAAACTTGATAATATATTAAAAAGCAGAGACATTACTTTGCCAACCAAGGTCCGTCTAGTCAAGGCTATGGTTTTTCCCATGGTCATGTATGGATGTGAGAGTTGGACTGTGAAGAAAACTGATCACTGAAGAATTGATGCTTTTGAACTGTGGTGCTGGAGAAGACTCTTGAGAGTCCCTTGGACTGCAAGGAGATCCAACCAGTCCATTCTAAAGGAGATCAACCCTGGGTGTTCATTGGAGGGACTGATTCTAAAGCTGAAACTCCAATACTTTGGCCACCTCATGCAACGAGTTGACTCACTGGAAAAGACTCTGATGCTGGGAGGGATTGGGGGTGGGAGGAGACGGGGACGACAGAGAATGAGATGGCTGGATGGCATCACTGACTCGATGGACATGAGTTTGAGTGAACTCCGGGAGTTGGTGATGGACAGGGAGGCCTGGCGTGCTGTCTTTCATGGGGTCTCACACGACTGAGCGACTGAGCTGAAGTTCAGTTCAGTTGCTCAAATCCCATGGACTACAGTATGCCAGGCCTCCCTGTCCATCACCAACTCCTGGAGCTTGCTCAAACTCATGTCCATTGAGTTGGTGATGCCATCCAGCCATCTCATTCTCTGTTGTCCCCTTCTTCTCCCGCCTTCAATCTTTCCCAACATCAAGGTCCTTTCCAATGAGTTAGTTCTTCGCACCACCTGTGCACAATATTCGTGCTTCAGCTTCAGCATTAGTCCTTCCAATGAATATTCAGGACTGATTTCTTTTGGATTGACTGGTGTGATCTCCTTGCAGTCCATGGGACTCAAAGTCTTATCCAACACCACAGTTGAAAAACATCAATGCTTCAGTTCTCAGCCTTCTTTATGGTCCAACTCTCACATCCATATATGACTACTGGAAAAACTATAGCTTTGACCAAATGGACCTTTGTTGACAAAGTAATGTCTCTGCTTTTTAACATGCTGTCTAGGTTGGAAATAGCTTTTCTTCCAAGGAACAAGTTTCTTTCAATTTCATGGCTGCAGTCACCATCTGCAGTGATTTTGGAGCCAAGAAAATAAAGTCTGTCATTGTTTCCATTGTTTCCACATCTATTTGCCATGAGATGATGGGATTGGATGCCATGATCTGTGTTTTCTGAATGTTATGTTTTAAGCCAGCTTTTTCACTCTCCTCTTTCACTTTTATTAAAAGGCTCTTTAGTTCCTCTTCACTTTCTTCCATAAGGGTGGTGTCATCTGCATATCTGAGGTTATTGATATTTTCCCCTGCAATCTTGATTCCAGCTTGTGCTTCATCTAGCCCAGCATTTTGCTTGATGTGCTCTGGGTATAAGTTAAATAAGCAGAGTGAAAATATATACCTTTGATGTATTCCTTTCCCTATTTGGAACCAGTCTCTTGTTCCATGTCCAGTTCTGTTTTTTCTTGACCTGAATACAGATTTCTCAGGAAGTAGGTCAGGTGGTCTGGTATTCTCATCTCTTGAAGAATTTTGCACTGTTTGTGGTGATCCACACAGTCAAAGGCTTTGACTTTGTCAATAAAGCAGAAGTAGATGTTTTTCTGGAACTCTCTTGCTTTTTCTATCATTCAGCGGATATTGGCAATTTGATTTCTGGTCCTTATGTGTTTTCTAAATCCAGCTTGAAAATCTGGAATTTCTCAGTTTACATACTGTTGAAACCTCTTTTGGATAATTTTGAGTATTACTTTACTAGCATGTGAGATGAGTGCAGTTGTGCAATGGTTTGATAATTATTTGGCACTGCCTTTCTTTGGGATTGGAATGAAAACCGACCTTTTCCAATCCTCTGGCCACTGCTGAATTTTTCAAATTTGCTGACATATTGAGTGCAGCCACTTTGACAGCATCACTTTTTAGGACTTAAAATAGCTCAACTGGAATTCCATCATCTTCACAAGCTTTGTTCACAGTGATGCTTTCTAAGGCCCACTTGACTTCACATTCCAGGATGTCTGGCTCTAGGTGAGTGATCATACCATTGTGGTTATCTGGGTCATTAAGATCTCTTTTGTATAAGTCTTCTGTGTATTCTTGCCACCTCTTCTTAATATCTTCTGCTTCTGTTCGATTCATATAGCTTCTGTCCTTTATTGTGTCCATCTTTGCATGAAATATTCCCTTGGTATCTCTAATTTTCATGAAGAGATCTCTAGTAGTTCCCACTCTATTGTTTTCCTCTATTTCTTTGAATTGATCAAGGTAATAGGAAATGGCCAAAACACTGAGATCATCTAGCTTTTCATAACTTGCATTCATGGCCATGTCTGAAAGCATCAGTCCCACTGTTAGCTGCTATTATAATGACTCAGTGAGAGATAAATCGAACATTATTTTCATTACTTATGATTGATTTATTAATGTATCTATATATGGCTATATTTATTCTAAGTCTAATTTGTAAAATTCCAACTGTAAGCCAAGATTTTTTAAAGTAAATGAAGCAGAGAAAAAATAAGTGTTCACAGTATATAATGAAATAGTAAGTATCAATACTATACTAAATCAATGTATATTATGTTGCATAAGACCCTGTCTACTTGTTATAAAAAAGTCTACAAATTTTGTTCTGATCCCTACCTGTCTATAGCAAGAATAAAATAAAATTAATAAACTTAAAAGAATCATTGCTGGCACTGAGACAATAAATTTGATTTCTTGTAAAGTAGGAACTATTCTACAAGTACCCAGAGAATAAGAGCATCTGTAATTTTCATTGCTAAATAAATAAACGGAATTTGTGTAGTTGTTGTGTTTATGATGCCCTTTGTTGTGAACTGATGATTCTCAAAGTCTTTCAAAGTAGAATTCATTAGTAATTTTTACATGTCCAGAATTATAGAGTCCAGGCTCATCATTCAATGAAGTCATGGATTAATATATATAAAGATAAATCATAAAGTATCCTATGAACCACAGTAAAATAACATACATATAAATAGACACACTTTATGAAACAGCCAATCACTTATTAGATATATTCTGATATTCACTATTTAAAAGTTAGCCAGGAAATATTAGGTCAGTTTCCTGATCCACAAATGACTTGTGATATACGCATTGAAAATCTCTGACCTGGAGCAAATCTGAATCTTACATTTCCTATTATTTTTCATATAATGAAACTTGATAGATATCTAATATAAGTGAATCTGAATTCTTCACTAAAATAGTAGATGGAACATAAATATTTTATTTTGATGATTAAAGAGAAACACTTTCACACTTTATCAAAATTCAAGCCTATGAAGGAAGGTTGTTATTACCTATTGTAGATGCAGAAGGCGGAAAAGGCTCTCTGAAAAGACATGTGGTTACTCAAATATCAGATGATAGTGGGCCCAGGGTACAAATATGAGTCTGACACCAGTATAACTCAGAAAATAATTTTTACTTCACTCAAGGGCTAGGACAGATGGGCAGTGAAGATGGTTTTAGGTCACTGATGATAGCCTCAAATATTTTACCCTAAAGATTAAAAATCTCTAAAGAATGCTGTTAATGCTCAACATTAAACAGTGTGATTTCTTTGAAAACTCTCAAAAATTAACAAAGTTGCAAAATATTCTGTATCATTGGATGTATAAGTAGTTAATTCATATTTGTTGTTCAGTTGCCCACTCCTGTCTGACTCTGCGACCCCATGGATGGCAGCATGCCAGGGTTCCCTGTCCATCACCATTGCCCAGAGTTTGCCCAAGTTCATGTTCATTGCATCAGTGATACCATCCAGCCATCTCATCCTCTGATGCCCTCTTCTTCTGCCCTCAATCTTCCCTAGCATCAGGGACTTTTCCAATGAATCATCTGCTCACCTCAGATGACCAAAATACTGGAGCTTCAGCGTCAGCCTCAGTCCTTCCAGTGAATATTCAGGGTTGATCTCCCTTAAGATAGACTGATTTGATCTCCTAGCTGTCCAAGGGACTTTCAGATTAGTGCAGGTAAATAATACATTTGCATTTTACAAAAGAGAACTGTCCAAGAAAGACTGATTCCTGGTGTCCTGGGTAACTATGTCTTTTTGAGAGTTGGTACATTGTAAGGACCAAAAATAATGCCTCTAGAATAAAAAAAAAAAAAATAGTGAAGAAGAGTTAGAGAGAAAATACCATTTTATGTATCTAGAAGTATAAAAAATTGTTTTCCTCCAAGACTAACTTTTATAGAAGTGAACCACATCTACTTAATATCTATCTTTCAAGATAAAGATGGGCTGTATTTGTATATTTTTCGAGTGATCAAAAAACTCATAATTGGTAGGTGCTGGAATTGGCAAGCATATATTTTAAAATTTATTTTTATTTTAGTTTTTACTATTTTTATCTTCATTTTATAACATTTTTAAAATGTTTAATTGGAAGATAATTGCTTTACAAAATTGTGTTGGTTTCTGCCATACACCAATGTGAATCAGCCATAAGTAGATCTATGCTCCCTCCCTCGAAACTCCCTCCCACCCCCACTCCATCCCACCCTTGTAGGTTGTCACAGAGTACTGGGGAGAGCTCCCTAAATCATGCAGAAAACTCCCCCTGGCTATCTATTTTAAATATGGCAATGTATATGTCTCAATGCTATATATTTTTAACTTAATAAAATATGAACAACCTTATAAAGTCTACACAAATTTTAAGCTCTTTGAAATGTTCAATGCTCTTTTGAAACTGTTATGAATTTTATGCTTCTATTAATCCACTTACATCTTAAATTACTCACTAATGATTGAAAAAACTGAGTTCTTACATGCAGCTCTGATAAATTCTATCATTACCAGCTCCATCACTTCATCCTTCTCTTCCCCTAATCAATGACATGAATAAGTGATTTTTTTACTGACATCATATGCTTTGAAAATGCTAGATGTAAATGATCATATGCTTTGAAAATGGTCGAAGTAAATGTTAACAAATAAATATAGAATGATTAATATAAAAATGGTTAGAGGACAGTTTTATCAGGGATCATAAACAGAATTTGATGGGTTTAGAAAGTAGCATTGTTTACAAAAAGACTGAATCTCACACATTTCTATCTTTTAAAGATAGAAACTATGGCAATTCATCTTATAAGAAGTAAGAATTTATTATCTAATTGAAACAATATTGCAGTAAAAACACTCCATTTTCTTCCTGGTGTCATTGCAAAAATAATGAAAGGTGTCTATCATTTTCTCATTTGTAAATATCAAAGTTAATGCCTGAAAATAAAATTTGTAAAAGCAGCATTTTAAATTATACCAGCAATTCAAACTTTTCTTCAACATTGTTCAGTTCAGTTCAATTCAGTCCCTCAGTCGTGACCGACTCTTGGAGACCCCATGAATCACAGCACGCCAGGCCTCCCTGTCCATCACCAACTCCCAGAGTTCACTCAAACTCATGTCCATTGAGTTGGTGATGACATCCAGCCATCTCATTCTCTGTCATCCCCTTCTCCTCCTGCCCCCAATCCCTCCCAGCATCAGAGTCTTTTCCAGTAAGTCAACTCGTCACATGAGGTGGCCAAAGTATTGGAGTTTCAGCTTCAGCATCAGTCCTTCCAATGAACACCCAGGATTGAGCTCCTCTAGAATGGACTGGTTGGATCTCCTTGCAGTCCAAGGGACTCTCAAGAGTCTTCTCCAGCACCACAGTTCAAAAGCATCAATTCTTCGGTGATCAGCTTTCTTCACAGTCCAACTCTCACATCCATACATGACCACGGGAAAAACCATAGCCTTGACTTGACAGACCTTTGTTGGCAAAGTAATGTCTCTGCTTTTTAATATATTATCAAGGTTGGTCATAACCTTCCTTCCAAGGAGTAAGCATCTTTTAATTTCCTGGCTGCAATCAGCATCTGCAGTGATTTTGGAGCCCAAAAAAATAAAGTCTGACACTGTTTCCACTGTTTCCCCATCTATTTCCCATGAAGTGTTGGGACCAGATCCCATGATCTTTTTTTTCTGAATGTTGAGCTTCAAGCCAACTTTTTCACTCTCCTCTTTCACTTTCATCAAGAGGCTTTTGAGTTCCTCTTCACTTTCTGCCATAAGGGTGGTGTCATCTGCATATCTGAGTTTATTGACAATCTTGATCCCAGCTTGTGCTTCTTCCAGCCCAGCGTTCCTCATGATGTACTCTGCATATAAGTTAAATAAGTGGGGTGACGATATACAACCTTGACGTACTCCTTTTCCTTTTGGAACCAGTCTGTTGTTCCATGTCCATTTCTGACTGTTGCTTCCTGACCTGCATACAGGTTTCTCAAGAGGCAGGTCAGGTGGTCTGGGATTCCCATCTCTTTCAGAATTTTCCACAGTTTCTTGTGATCCACACAGTCAAAGGTTTTGGCATAGTCAATGAAGCAGAAATAGATATTTTTCTGGAACTCTCTTGCTTTCTCCATGATCCAGCGGATGGATCTCTGGTCCATCTGCCTTTTGTAAAACCTGCTTGAACATCTGGAAGTTCACGGTTCACATATTGCTGAAGCCTGGCTTGGAGAATTTTGAGCATGACTTTACTAGCGTGTGAGATGAGTGCAATTGTGCGGTAGTTTGAGCATTCTTTGGCATTGCCTTAGTCCAAGGTTACTGCTGCTGCTAAGTCACTTCAGTCGTGTCCGACTCTGTGTGACCCCATAGACGGAAGCCCACCAGGCTCCCCTGTCCCTGGGATTCTCCAGGCAAGAACACTGGAGTGGGTTGCCATTTCCTTCTCCAATGTGTGAAAGTGAAAAGTGAAAGTGAAGTCACTCAGTCGTGTCCGACCCTTAGCGACCCCATGGACTGCAGCCTACCAGGCTCCTCCATCCATGGGATTTTCTAGGCAAGAGTACTGGAGTGGCTTGCCATTGCCTTCTCCGAGTCCAAGGTTCAGTTCAGTTCAGCCGCTCAGTCGTGTCCGACTCTCCGCGACCCCATGAATCACAGCATGCCAGGCCTCCCTGTCCATCACCAACTCCCGGAGTTCACTCAAACTCATGTCCATCGAGTCGATGATGCCATCCAGCCATCTCATTCTCTGTCGTCCCTGTCTCCTCCCACCCTCAATCCTTCCTAGCATCAATATTTACTTACTCACTATTGTACTTATAACTCATTTTTTTCATGTCTTTCTAATGTCTTGCATTTTATAAGAACATCTAATTCAAAAGGAAAGATATGCCTTTAAGATGTATTTGCTCAAAATAAAGTAGCCCAGTTTTCTTTTGATTTTTGAAAATGTCCTGTTTCCAGACCCTTTGAAGTTTAGAAACTAATCTCTACCAGTTATGAGCAGATGTCAGTTGCTGATTATTTATTCTGATTAATCATCTTTATCTAATTTATGACTTTAAAGCCTCTAGACATGCTTGTTCTCGCTTGAAGCAGGGTTTAATTTTTCAGTTTATCCTTATGTGAAACTGGCATAGGTCAAGCCAAACTACTTCTTTTTCAAAGGAGAAAAAATAAATTCTCATTATAAATGTAAGTGAAATGGTTTATGTCTATATACACATGCTGCTGCTGCTGCTAAGTCGCGTCAGTCGTGTCCAACTCTGTGAGACCCCATATACAGCAGCCCAACAGGCTCTTCTGTCCCTGGGATTCTCAAGCCAAGAATACTGGAGTGGGTTGCCATTTCCTTCTCCAATGCATGAAAGTGAAAACTGAAAGTAAAGTTGCTCAGTCCTGTCCGACTCTTAGCGACCCCGTAGACTGTAGCCTACCATGCTCCTCCGTCCATGGGATTCTCCAGGCAAGAGTACTGGAGTGGGATGCCATTGCCTTCTCCCCTATATACACACATTGGCTACTATATTAAGTAAATAGTATTAGAAAACTTATCCTGGATTGCAAGGAGAGTATACACACACACACACACAAAATGGATCAACCTTCTGATATACATATGAGAATTTATTCTGTTTTCCTTTGTCATTTACTAAATCTTTTAAAAACTGTTTTCTCACATTAATTTGGGATGTTTTCAGAAGACCAGTCTGTGAATAAAGTAAAAATCACAGCTGAAAATGAATTAGCACCATCTCTAAAGGAGCAGACCTCACCACCTAGGTGCCAAATGAAGGGCGTGATGACCCTCATAAACACCTTGTGTGAGTTAATGAGAATGAAGGCTCATTTCCATAATGACTCCATATTTGCATCTGCTGCATACCACTCACAGAGCCCTGTAATAGAGGCCTTCCTCTGTGCAGGCTGGCCAAAGTCAGCTGTGAATCAGGCTGTGATTCTGCAGTAATAAAATGACCATGCAGTCTTTCTATCTGGCCCAGAGCCCGAGTAAAAACTATTGCATTGGCTCCACAACCAAAAAGCCTCTGAAACACACCATCTGCTGGGTGTCTTTGTTGCTACTTACTCTTCCTTGTGAGAGTCGGACTATAAAGAAAGCTGAGCGCAGAAGAACTGATGCTTTTGAACTGTGGTGTTGGAGAAGACTCTTGAGAATCCCTTGAACTGCAAGGAGATCCAACAAGTCCATCCTAAAGGAAATCAGTCCTGAATGTTCATTGGAAGGACTGATGTTGAAGCTGAAACTCCAATACTTAGGCCACCTGATGCGAAGAGTTTACTCATTTGAAAAGACCATGATGTTGGGAAAGATTGAGGGCGGGAGGAGAAGGGGACGACAGAGAATGAGATGGCTGGATGGCATCACCGACTCAATGGACATGAGTTTGAGTAAACTCCGGGAGTTGGTGATGGATAGGGAGGCTTGGTGTTCTGCAGTCCATGGGGTCACAAAGAGCTGGACACGACTGAGCAATTGAACTGAACTGAACTGAACTCTTCCTTGTAGCTACATAAACATTCATTTACCATCAAGTATCTACTTCCAGGGTATTCTCTGATGGCTCAGTGGTAAAGAATCTGCCTCCAATGCAGAAGACCCGGGTTCAAGCCCTGGGTCAGGAAGATCTTCTGGAGGAGGGCATGGCAACCCACCCTAGTACTCTTGCCTAGAGAATCCCATGAACAGAGGAGCCTGGAAGGCTGCACTCCTTATGGTCACACAGAGTCAGACACAACTGAAGCGACTAAGCAGCAGCAGCATTTACTTCCAGAAGGCACGTCTATGACAAAGTGAAAAGTCCGATTCTCTCGCTGTTTGCTACTTCTATCACCAATATCTTCTGAGCAAAAGGAGGAAGAGCATGGATCACATTTCTTTATGCTGAATGGAAAAGGCGAACAATAAAAATACGAGGGGAAATTAGGTATCTTTGGAGGCTCTGCTGACCTGAAACATATCTATTGCAGCCTAGAACTCCACTGATTATACTTTCCAAACACAACCACAAACTCAAAGCATACCAATAAAGAGAGAAACTCCATTAGTTATGGCATCCCAAGAAAGGAAGACTATCATCTTAATCATCCTGGAGTGCAAGTTATTTTATTACACATTGAGAAGAAAAAAAAAGACTATGCATGTAATTTTCCTTCCATTTTCCCCATTATAGGGGAAACTAATATGATAGTATTCATCAAAAGAAGAAAAGTTACGTCAAAGAAAGCAAGTGAACATATAACTGACATATAACGTATTCATATAAGGA
Source organism: Moschus berezovskii (assembly GCF_049115385.1). NCBI lineage: Eukaryota > Metazoa > Chordata > Mammalia > Artiodactyla > Moschidae > Moschus > Moschus berezovskii. The sequence goes on along the minus strand of NC_142478.1, from coordinate 44,601,229 downwards.
CTAACATAGAATTTCAATGTATGTCTAATAACACATTTCTAGAATCAAATGCCAAAAGCAGCAGTGAAATGTCCAATTCTGTCTGAGCTTGACACATAATTTTCACTCTGTAAGATCACTTAGGTGATGAAATGAGAAAAATGAATTAAAGAACAAAACAGCTGCAAAAAAAAGTAAAGGTAATATCTTCTATTTCTGCTTAAGAGAAACTGTGCTCATGTAAAACTAAAGATGCAGAGAAAAGGGAAGGCCATCCAGAAGAGGAAAAAATGAAAAAAAGCTATGGATGAAAATAGCAATAATCCATGATGCCCTGGTATGTGATTCTTGAGTGCTTGTCACAGAGAGGAACCCTTTAACCATTGGTCAGACTGAGTTTGGTCCATCAAAACTTTTATTAAAGGCTCAATTACTATACTTTCTTACTCAGAGACTTCATCCTATGTCCTGACTTGAAATTGTATTCTTCAAAATGACTTTCATATTTGTAAGCTCAGTCCTATCCTCCCATTCAAATTCCTGCCATTATTTTCAATTATCTTTTAGACTCTTTCATTCAGATATATTCCTGTCTTTTGAAACAACATTAACCAGTTTCTTTTTTACATTAGAAAAAAAATGATTTACATATAAAATAATAAATTATAACAAAAACTTAAATTATAAATAAATTAGGGCTTCCTCAATGGCTCAGAAGGTAGAAAATCTGCCTTCAACACAGGAGATAAAGGAAATGTGGGTTCTATCTCTGGGTGGGGAGGATGCACTGGAGGAGGAAAATGGCAACCCACTCCAGTGTTCTTGCCCGGATAATCCCATGGACAAGGAGCCTGGCGGGCTATAGTCCAAGGGGTCGCAAAGAGTTAGACACAACTGAGCGACTAAGAACCCACATATAATAAGTTAACCTTTAAAGAGTTCTTACAATGTACCAGCGTTTTATGTGGATTTTCTCTTTTAATCTTCTTTTAATTTTTTAAGAAATTCTTTGCATTGGCATATATTTGATTTACAAGATTATATTAGTTTCAGTCGTGCATTAAAGTAATTTAGTTACACATTTACATATATATTGGAGATGGAAATGGCAACCCACTCCAGTATTCTTGCCTGGGAAATCCCACGGAAAGGAGATTGGAGGGCTCATGGATTATTGGGGTCGCAAAAGAGATGGACATGACTTAGCGAGTAAACAACAGCAATACTAAACAACAAAAGAATACAGATTATTTTTCCATATAGGTAATTAATCAAATCTTTTCTCCTCCAAGAACCAAGACAGCCTTGACGAATCAGGAAGTCTTGCAAATTTTCCTTGAAATGCCTATCATTTTTAATTCTGCTGCCACTAGAGTTGTATTCTACTTTTTCAAGCCTGAATTGCTGAAATATTTAATTCCATGGTCTCCCAAGCTAAATTATCTCTACCTTTATTCTGTGTTTTGCTGCTGGATTCAGTTCGGTTCAGTTCAGTCGCTCAGTCGAGTCCAACTCTCCGCGACCCCATGAATCACAGCACGCCAGGCCTCCCTGTCCATCACCAACCCCCGGAGTTCACCCAAACTCATGTCCACAGAGTCGGTGATGCCATCCAGCCATCTCATTCTCTGTCGTCCCCTTCTCCTCCTGCCCCCAACCTTTCCTAGCATCAGAGTCTTTCCCAGTGAGTCAACTCGTCGCATGAGGTGGCCAAAGTATTGCAGTTTCAGCTTTAGCATCAGTCCTTCCAATGAACACCCAGTATTGATCTCCTTTAGAATGGACTGGTTGGATCTCCTTAAACTCAAATATGGTTTCCTAATTTGTAGCCTTTTAGGAGAAGGGAAAGTCTACCCACTCCAGTATTCTGGCCTGCAGAATTCCATGGACTGTATAGTCCATGGTGTCATAAAGAGTTGGACACGACTTATCAACTTTCACTCACACTTTCAGACAGAGTTAATTTTCAACAATAGGAAATGTCTGATTTCTATGCTTGTCTTCATTGAAATTTTAGCCAGTATTGATTGACACAGATACTGAACTGAGTATGCCAGGGATTATTTGTTACCATGCAGAATATGGTCAGCATAGTCATGTCCCTACTTTAATAATATATAAAAAGAGATTCACAGAGATAAATGACTTATACATTGTCAGTCATGGCTAGTAGGGGTAGGAATTAAATTAAAGTAGGGTAGGAATTAAACCAGCATTTTGAGATTGCATTACCGACTAAATGGACATGAGTTTGAGTAAGCTCTGGGAGTTGGTAATGGACAGGGAAGAATGGCATGCTGCAGGTCCATGGGGTGACAAAGAGTCGGACATGGCTGAGCGACTGAACTGAACTGACTGATTGAGACTGACATATACACACTACTATACATAAGATAGATAACCAATAAGGACCTACAGTATAGCACCGGGAACTGTACTGAATGTTCCATAATAACCTACATGGGAAAAGAATTTGAAAAAGAATAGATACATGTATATGTGGAACTGATTCACTTTGTTATACACTTGAAACTAACATGACATTGTAAATTAACTATATGCTCAGTCTTGTCCAACTCTTTGTGACCCTATGAACTGTAGTCTGCCAGGCTCTTCTATCCATGGGATTTTCCAGGCAAGAATACTGAAGTGGTTTGCCATTTTCTACTCCCAGAAATCAACTATATTCAATATAAAGTAAAAATTAAAAACAAACAAACAAACTATTGTCATTTGGGACTCAGTTCTTTGCCAACATGACTGAACTTAGTCCTTATTTGCAGAAACTCCTGATCATTCACTTCATTCTTTGTATCCGGGAGAAGCACAAAAACAAAAAATTAAACTACAAAATGAAATGATAATTATGTAAGTGAGAGAGGCGTTAATTACCACTATGGTGTTCATCATATTGCCATATGCAAATGTATCAAGTTAACACATTGTACATCTTAAAGATACACAATGTTATATGTCAATTATAGCTCAATTTAAAAAATAACAATACAAAAAATGAACCCACATCAGTTCAGTTCAGTCACTCAATCGTGTCTGACTCTCCGCGACCCCATGAATCACAGCACGCCAGGCCTCCCTGTCCATCACCAACTCCCGGAGTTCACTCAAATTCATGTCCACAGAGTCGGTGATGCCATCCAGCCATCTCATTCTCTGTCGTCCCCTTCTCCTCCCGCCCTCAATCTTTCCCAACATCATGGTCTTTTCAAATGAGTAAACTCTTTGCATCAGGTGGCCTAAGTATTGGAGTTTCAGCTTCAACATCAGTCCTTCCAATGAACACCCAGGGTTGATCTCCTTTAGAATGGACTGGTTGGATCTCCTTGCAGTACAAGGGACTCTCAAAAGCATCAATTCTTTGGCGATCATCTTTCTTCACAGTCCAACTCTCACATTCAAACATGACCACGGGAAAAACCATAGCCTTGACTAGACGGACCTTTGTTGGCAAAGTAATGTCTCTGCTTTTTAATATACTATCTAGGTTAGTCATAACTTTCCTTCCAAGGAGTAAGCGTCTTTTAATTTCATGGCTGCAATCAGCATCTAGAGTGATTTTGGAACCCAAAAAAATAAAGTCTGACACTGTTTCCACTGTTTTTCCATCTATATCCCATGAAGTGATGGGACCAGATGCCATGATCTTTGTTTTCTGAATGTTGAGCTTCAAGCCAACCGTTTCACTCTCCTCTTTTACTTTCATCAAGAGGCTTTTGAGTTCCTCTTCACTTTCTGCCATAAGGGTGGTGTCATCTGCATATCTGAGGTTATTGATATTTCTCCCAGCAATCTTGATTCCAGCTTGTGCTTTTTCCAGCCCAGCATTCCTCATGATGTACTCTGCATATAAGTTAAATAAGCAAAGTGACAATATACAGCCTTGAGGTACTCCTTTTCCTATTTGGAACCAGTCTGTTGTTCCATGTCCAGTTCTGACTGTTGCTTCCTGACCTGCATACAGGTTTCTCAAGAGGCAGGTCAGGTGGCCTGGTATTCCCATCTCTTTCACATCAACCTGACTTCAAAGCTGGTGCTGTTAATCACCCTGTGATCTGCTTCCGTACCACTTAGCTTACCCTCTTCCTTATGTCAACATATGTGCTTTCCATTTAGAGTCTGCATTTCCCCTCTCATCTGTTTCTCCGTCTCTCTCTCTCTTCATCTATACCTGTTCTGTTCCCTCCCTGACTTTCAGAGAATACCTTACTTACCCTTTACAATTCTCTATCAAACATTACAAGACAAAATGAAAGTCATTTTCAAGTCCTCCTCTTTTCTGAGGGCTTTCACAAGTACTTACCATTATTAAATCCCCTATGTTTTCAACCCCAAAAGAATACAAAGTTTATCACAGAAATTATTATATATATTGCCATAGGTCATTCATAATTTTTTCTTGTATTCTTATCTCTATAATTCATTTAGAGCTCCTTCATAGCAAGGAACTTCTGCTTCTCTAAGATATACTATATTAACATAAGTTGTCATTATTTCTATCATTGTACTTCTAAGTAGTCTGCTGATATCAGTGTTCAGAGAATATAATCAGTATTCAAGGGATCTATGTTCATTTACTGATGGTAGAGTCAGTAATCAATCATAGGCTTTTGATTTTTCAAATCAGTTGAATGAAGCTTCAACTTACAACCAGCTATAAGTTTGGAGTCAGAAGCCTTGTAAAAGGAAACATTCTGTCTTCTACAATTTGAAAAGCAGAACACTCAGACCTGTTTAAATGCAAAATGGGACAGGCAGATTAGTTATAAATAGCAATGAAATAATTAAAAATGTCCACTAAAAATATTTAATATTGATATTCAGTGGATAAATCCACTAGTATTCACAGGGAAATTATGAAGATATAAGAATAAGCACTCTGATGCTGGGAAAGACTGAAGGCAGGAGGAGAAGGGGATGATAGAGGATGAGATGGCTGGATGGCATCACCGACTCGATGGACATGAGTTTGAGTGAACTCCAGGAGTTGGTGATGGACAGGACTGAGCAACTGAATTGAACTCAACTGATATTTAAATATAGTGCAAAACACTCTGATGCTGGGAGTGATTGGGGGCTGGAGGAGATAGGGACGACAGAGAATGAGATGGCTAGATGGCATCACCGACTCGATGGACATGAGTTTGAGTGAACTCCAGGAGTTGGTGATAGACAGGGAGGCCTGGCGTGCTGTGATTCATGGGGTCGCAGGGAGTCAGACACGACTGAGCGACTGAACTGAACTGAACTGAAAATCAATCCAAAGCTTCTCCAAAACAGAATTACAAAGGAAATTCTGAGTGAAAAGAAAACATATTCTGACTTAGACTAAAAAAACATTTGGAGTTGTTAGAACCATGACACTGAAACTTTACCAAACCTGGATCATTATCCATCAGGGATGATACAAGACAGATACCTGTCTGAAAAGAATATATGAATAAATTCTAAGCTTATTACTAAACTTTCAATTCTTGATTCTAGATTTTTCTGGGCTTGAATGTCTGATATTGTACACGGCTGAAACTAGAGTGTTGCATAACACAGACGAAAGGTTCTTAACTCTGGCCACATATTACAATTCCTTACAGAGCTTTTTAAAAATGCTTAAGAACAATCAGTGCTTAAGAACAATAGACTGATTAAATCAGAATCTCTAGGGAGAGAACTGGATGACTGTATTATTTTAAATCCTGCCCAGGTGGCTCCACTGTGCATCTGGGACTGAGCACTTTACCAAAGAGCATGGCCTGGAAGTTATAGAGGTTAAGAATAACCACTGATGGTTGCCTAAGTCATTGAAAACTGTCGAACAGTCCCCATAACTGATTTGGCATTGAATTGGGATTCCAAGGTGACCTTAGTGGTAAAGAACCTGCCTGCCAATGCAGGAGACATAAGACACAGGAGTTTGATACCTGGGTGGGGAAGATCCCCTGGAGGAAGGCACACAACCCACTCTAGTATTCATGCCTGGAATCCCATGGATAGAGGAGCCTGGGGGGCTACAGACCATGGCGTTGCAAAGAGTTGTGATACAACTGAAGTGACGTAGCATGCATATCACAATAATGGCATAGACAAATATGAATCAGATAATAACAGTGCAGGTCAATAAAATCATGCCCTAGTTCTCACTTTTCTGTAAACATTTGAGGAAACAGAAGCTAAGCCATTATTTCTGAGCCTCTTTTGTCAATTTATCCTCACTATGAATCTGTAAATTCACCAGTGGGACTAAATTTTCCCTTAACTCACCTTCCAACTGCTAAATGTTGCATTAATATGTCCCACTTATGTGTCTTTAGCACAGAATCTATTGATGTCAAGTCCTCCACTCTCTGGCATGACGCTGGGTATTTTCAACTGTAATGGTGGCCAGAGCCACAAACAAACATTCCAGGATTATGATAACATTAAATCAGAATACAGAATAAAAGAAAAAGAAAATAGAGCCAGAAGTAAAAATCGTGAACAAGTTTCTGCCTTTATGCATATTTTCTAGTCAGTTTAGACATTACTGCTCTTGATATAAGAAATTAAGATTCAGGTATGAGAAGCCAAAATCATTAAAAGTTGTAATCTAAAAGTTAAAAGGAAATCCACAGAAAGAGTCTTTATTACTGGTGGCTGACACACAGACAGATACATATAAATAATATTCTATGGCTTTGGTAATAAAGACTATACTGAAAATACTTGAAGTTCTGGACTAAATTTGAAATATTTACAGGCATATTAATAAGGACTGTAAAATGACCTAAAAAAGATTCTAACACTAGCTGCTGCGAATTACTAAATAAAATGAGAGTTTTAAGTGACTATACAACTGATCAGAAACTTTGTTTGATCAACTGTGTTTTCGAACAGGCATGTGACATGACACAGAGACAAAGTATAAAATACTGTCCTCAGTGTTACTGAGAAAACTATTGTTTCCAAAGGAAGAGGAGAAAAACGGTCAAATTAGGCTTTGTGTATTAGTATTTAGCATTCTGCTCCCAAAGCAGCCTTAGTGAATAACCCAAAGAATGAGATTTCCTGCCCATGGAGGTGCAATAGAATCTTCAGTGTTTTTGCTTTCAGTTGCATCAACTCAGAGGATGGAGGTTGTTCTCCTGACTGGGAGGCACAAGATTGGTTTCATACTGCGTTCCTTTGTGACTCCCAGATCTTTCTCAGTCACTTTGGCTTTGAGCATGCCACCAAGGGCACCCTGGTTGACTACCACGCTACAATCCCATGGTAGGTAGCAAACCCTAAAACTGTGCTTTGCTTCGAGAATTTGAAAGAGAAGATTGGAGAGTCTTCAATTAACTCAGTCGAAAGAAACATTGAATTCAAAATGACTTAGTTTTAACTTACTAGACAGACTTCAAAAAACACACAAAGCATTCTGAAGAGGAAGTCTGGTTTTTTATTGGTAAGTTATAGATTATTTTATCCATCATAGCAGATGAGCTGTCTCATTTAACCAATGACCATAGAGTGCATGAGTGAATTTACACATAATCCCAGTAATTCTATCCAGTTAAAACAATTGATTTAAACTGAGGTTTATTTTTTTCTTTTAACATTTGCTGAGAGCCAGTGTTTCTCTTGTGTGACCCCCAGATTCTGTGGATTGACAACAAATTCACAATGAAAGGTTATCTTATTTTCTTAACTGTCTTATCACTTGTTCCAGGACCTTTTGGTGCTATTTGTAGAATACCCTGCAGAGTTTCTGATTGATATCCTCCTACTCCATTCCCACCTTTGTAGGGCAAGGAAGGGCAGAGAGTAGTACAGATGTCTGTTTATTTTGTAATAAGAGCAAACATCATCCATCTCTTTCACTGCAGTAAGAATCTCAAAGTTATATGAAAAACAAACCATATGACCTACTTTATATTGCTTACTTGGCCAATATATTTTCAGGAAAAACATTGCTGTTGATTACAAATCAGAGAGGAATGGCAAAAATAAATGAAAGAAAAGGAGATCTTCTAAAAATCATCCAAGAAAACAATGTAACTGAGAAATAACCTTGTAGATTGAAGTGACCAACAGAGAACTCAGCAGAGTGCTTAAACATAGACCAATACAGAGAGACACCATGTGAAATCTTAGCACATGGAAGACCAAGAGAAGTTTTACTAAACTCCAGAAATTAGGGGTGGGAAAAGACTCATGCTCATGTGTAAATAATCAATATTGAAATGGCTTCAGTCTTCAGGCTGAAGAACCTGTGAGATACCAGAGCAAGCCTTCAAAATTCTTCAATCTTGAATTTCATTGTCAATCAGACTATACATAAAGTGTAAAGAGAGAATAAATACATCTTTAGAGAAACAAAGTCTCAAAAAAATTAACTTTCCCCTGTACTGACCTGAAAGAATGCTGGCTGACACCCGGGGCAGATTCATGTCAATGAATGGCAAAACCAGTACAATAATGCAAAGTAATTAGCCTCCAATTAAAATAAATAAATTTTTAAAAAAAGTGATGTCAGTAGTCACCTAAGAGGGAACCAGCTAGTAGTATGTGATGGAAACATCAGGATGATGGTAAAGGGAGATTCTAGGATAACAATGTAAGCCAGGTGGTTGAAGGATTGTTCTGTCCCACTGAGCCTACGCACAGTGATGAGCAGGAGTTTTCTCACTTTACCAGGATCATGATCTTTTTCATCCTTACCCTATTTCTCATGTAGAGTTCCCCATTTCAACAAATGGTAGTTCACTAGAAGTCCTTGAGTAATTCCTTAGATCAAAAGCCCAAGAATCATTATTGACACTTTCCTTTTTCCTCCCCTAAATCCAATCACTTGCTAAGTACTGTCAATTTTTCCTCTATTTGTATGTGTATATGGTTCTCTCTAACTCTCTTGCTGTCTAGATCTCTTATAACTGAACTCCATTCCTCTAATTTTGACTCTGCCTCTATCTCATTTATTTTCCACATAGAGGACAGAATGATCTTTCAAAAGTTGGATATGCTATTCTGCTACTTAAAAGCTATCAATCTCTCTTCATCTTCTTTAGAATATAGAATCAGATTTTTACTTTGATCTGTACTATGATTTGCCACATTGACTTCCTTTCTGTTCCTTGAATGGTCAAATTCTTTGCCTGCCTGAGAGGTGCTTGTAGGCCATTTACCCTGCTTACAAGTTTCTTCCTGGACAAGTAGTGTTGAATCATATCCCCTAAGCATTTATTTAATGTCACAATGTACTTTATAACTTTCCAGTGTTTATCACAAAGCTGGGGACTTAATGGAGCTCAAATATGTTTTCAAATGAATGAATGACACTTATGTAATGACTCCTTGATGCTTATTATGACAAATGAAAATGGGCAGAAAGCAAATCACTGAGACGGTAGTAAAGGTACACTTCTACTTGGAAGTTAAGAGAGTTACTTTTGTATAATGAGTTTTCAACTTAACTGGGCCACAAGGTGTCCAAATATTGGGTCACTGTATTGTGAGTGTTACTGTGAATGTATTTTTTAAGGTGATTAACATTTAAATTGATAGCTTGAGTCAAGAAGATTTGTATTCCAAATGTGGGTACAACTCATCCAATAGAACCCAAGAACCCTTGGCTGTCTTGGCTTTCCAGCTAGTTAACTTCCCTTGAAGATCTTGGAATCTGCCTATGTCCATGGTCACACAAGCTAATTCTTTATAATAAAGCTCTCTCTTTCTAGATGAACAGGCAGAGTTGGAGACAGAGGTGGAGATAAAGTTGGAGATGATAGAAATGGAGATATACCCCATTGGTTCTGCTTCTCTGGAGAATTCTAGCACAGAGGCATTGTGTGACTACAGCCAGAGACTTTATGATTAATTAAGAATGTCTTTGAAGAGTTGAACCTCAGTCACATGACACTTTCAAAAGGTGAGTGTTCCAAATTAGCATAATTTGTCCCCAAAATGCAATCGTATTCTCTGTTATAGTCTGCCCAGTGCTTGGCATAATAAGCATCTCATCAAATGCATATTTTAAAAGATTAACCCTATTAAATATATAATACTTCCTATACATACTTAAGCAGAATGTATAAATAAATAGTTCTGTTCATTATTTAAGGAATAGTGTGCTCAACAAACTATTTGTTTATGTAAGAGAATAATATACATCCAAATACAAAACATAAAAGTCAATTTCAGGTCAATCACAGATTTAAAAAGCAAAAGCAAAGTTTAAAAAATTGTACAAAACATAGTAAACTGTATTTGTGACAGTATAATTAGATTAAATTTTCTTAAAAAGACAAAAAATAAATTTACTCATAGTACACTTTGAAACATCTGTACAGAAAAGATTTTCTGTAATCCAGTCAAATAGAATGGCTGGTACCAGAATAACTTTTTTTGGTCAAAATCAATTGTCTGAAGCCATCGGAAAAAAATATAGTAAGTGTCTAAAAATATAATTCTTGAGAAAAGAGAAGCAGTGGGGGTAAAAACCACATAAGCTCTGTCTTTTCCTTGGGGTCATTCTTCACATTCTTCCTGCAGGGGTCTAGAATCCAAGATGCCTGTGGTCTCACTGGTCAAGGAAGGCAGCGGTCAGAGAACCAGGGGGTAAAGCCACTGCAGAGTGAGTGCATCCCAAGACCTGTATCCAAAACACCTCAAGTCATTGCCCAGCTCCTAAAGCACTACAGCTACATATCCATAAAAGTCTAAAAGCATCTGCTGCTAACAACAAAAACTACAGCTGATGAACCCCACAGATAGTTCAGTGGAAGAAGACAGACACAGAGTAGCACACGGTATGAATCCAGTTACATAAAGTTGAAGGACAGAAAAAAGTAATCCATAGTGATCCTCCCCTGAGGTTTAAATGAGTGACATGAACTGGCATATGTCATCATGACTTATTCTAAAATCGCATAAAGAAAACAAAGCAAGCTGTCAAAAAAGATATATAACCGCATTCAGTTAAAGCTTACAAATCACAAAAGAATGCTTTCTTGAGTTTATAGATTTATACACATAAAAGCCAAAGCTAATATTTCACAAAACTTAGTGGAAGATACATTCTATTTTGTTATTCTGTATACTAAAATATATATATTTTAAAAAAAGATCTGTGTGTTTTCTTTTAAACATTTTTATCCTGAAAATAATGTCACCAGGTGAAAAGTTCCAACAATAGAAGCATAATCCCAGGTCAAAAGACTTGTGTGTTTTTGACAGGATTATTACTTTTAAAATGTATTTCTCAGAAAGATTCCTTAATTTATTATGTGCAGTTTAGATTTACTACTGAAAAAGATATCATCCAAAAAAGTTCATCTCATAGGTTCAGACATCATTCACATTCTGTTTCATAGTAGGAATATTAATAATGAAAGCTCTTGAATATTTAAAAATGTGATATTCCTGCAATAAAACATAGTGGTGTATTACATAATGTCATTCTCAAATTTTAAACAGTTTAATAAGAAAGAGAGATCAATAATATTGGTACCATAGTTGCTTACACTTTCAAATCCAAATTTCCCAATTGGCCAAACCAAAAAAATAGTCAAATAGTTCACCATTCAAAAATACATGGAACTTAGAAAATGTTCAGGTTAGTTTTTGATGTATATGAAATGCAAATTCAATGATAGGATGTCTGTCAATGACCTTTATCAATGACCTTGAACAAATCATTTATCTTTACTGTGAATATATCCTTATATGACTTCTGGATTTATCTGAAATAATAAAGAATTATTTATTTTATTTCTTAATTTGAAGTTAGACTGTGTAGGCATTAATAAGATTAAGAAAGAATATTCCAACTGATAACCATGAAAGAGAGAAGAAAATTTTTTCATTATTCCCAGGAGCTCAAAATAATGACTTTCTCAAAGTTTTGAAAATAATCATTATTCATTAAAATTTCAAAAAGAAATCATAGATATTTTCTGATTTTATCTATATCAGAAATGAAACACTATTTGAAGACCATGGCAAAATTCTCACCCGCTAATGGTACATTTGTTCATTTTTAACTTGTCAGAATGATGAGGGAGAAGGAAACTCCAGAAATTGCAAAGAACCAGGCAGCTATTCACATGAACCAGACTTAAAAAACCTTCTAACACACAGGCATCAAGTTGAGTCCTTAGAAGGGTATTTCCTCAATAGCAGGGTCGCTACTAGTCGGACACGACTGAGCGACTTCACTTTCGCTTTTCACTTTCACACATTGGAGAAGGAAATGGCAACCCACTCCAGTGTTCTTGCCTGGAGAATCCCAGGGATGGCGGAGCCTGGTCGGCTTCCATCTGTGGGGTCGCACAGAGTCGGACATGACTGAAGGGACTTAGCAGCAGCAGCAGCAGCAGCAGATGCTATTCTGCTAACAACAATGAAACACAAGTCTTAGAAAGATTATAACATCGATGATGAAACACAAGCCTTAGAAAGGTCATAACATTGTTTCTAAATGATTTAATTGTATTTCAGAAAAGACTCTAAATATATAAAGGGATGCACAAATTCTAACAACCAGTAAAGCAAAATTTTCAATGTCTTGCATTGAATAAAAAATAATCAGGCATATAAAAACACAAATAAAGTCCCTAATAAGGAGGAAAAAAATCAATGAAAACAGACTCAGAAACAGCACATATAGGATGCATAGAAGACGTTGAATTTAAAAAAAATGTTATAAATCTACACCATATGATCACAAAGGCAGAGAGAAGAATGAGGCTGAAAAGGCAGAACTGGAAATATAGCTTTTCAAAAAGACACAAACTGAGCATCTAGAAATAAAATGCACAGTATCTAAAATAGAAGTATGTGAAATAGGATTAACAGAAGATTAGTCAGTTTAAAGGAGGTTTTTCTTTTTTAAATCTCTGTCCCCCACACATATACCTGAAGCCTTCGATGCCTCCTAACTGCATCTACATGAAAGACCAATATATTCAGTATAGCCTCAAAACCACCTACTTGCAAATCTTCTCATGCGTTGTGGTCTTCTCTTAGCAAGCTATGGCTGAATTGTCCTTTTTTTAAATTTCCTGAAACTGAAGATGTGTCAATGGCACATGTTGCTCAATCTTCCAAAATTTCACCACTCCCCCTATTGGCTAGTATTTTCCCCTTGTTAACTTCCTCAGAGATTACCTGCAGCATCCCTTCCTCAGGAAAGTGCTTGGTATCATACACTCTCATAGCACCTGTGTTTATTTCATTCTTTCAGTTATCTCTCAGTTGTAATTTTACTTCGTGTGTGTTTACTATGTCCCTTTACTGCTCAGCCTTCCCACTAGAGTGTGAGTCATAAGAGCAGGAAATAGATTTTGTTCACCACTGATTTCCCAGCATCCAGCACATTGCTTGACACATATTAAGTGATCAATAAACTTTTTGGATAAAATAATGAGTGAATTTATTTTAAATTAGTTTCTCATTGAGTTAAAATGTGTTTGGTTTGTGAAGTCTCAGCTTCATTCAATATAATTATGCAGGCACAAACTTCTTCATTAGCATTTAAGTCCCAAATCAATTAATTTTCTGTGTTTAGATTTATTATGATTCCCAAATAGTGTTTTCTCAGAAATATTAAGTAATATATCAAGACTAACACACTAAGCTCAAGTACGAATGGATTTATGTTCTAACTAAAAATCTATCAAAGCATAATAAATAAAATACATCAAAATATAACAGTATACATATCAAAATGGTAAAAGGTTTTAAATTTTAGAAAATTTCACTTTTTGTAAGTTTAATTTAATATAGATTAATAGTCATATTATAGTAAGTCAGCTAATATAATCTGATATGAAAAATGCCTTGCCTCTCATTATTGAATTATATAGTCCATGCTTAACTAACAATCACTTATTCAAATTCCTGTACTAAAATGTGTAAAATAATTTGTCTTGGTGACAGAACTTAGTGATGATAGTCAGTATGTACCAATAAAAATCCCCCCAAAAGTATGAGAAAATAATGTTTGCTTACCTGAATCAAGGTGTATATTGGATTTATGGAATAGCAGCCTCCCTTTGTTAGAAGCATTTCCTCACACAGTATGGGGTTAGATTTTTAGACTACTTTCACCTTCTGGAAATTGAAAGCAAAAAATAACAAAAGTAATTCTTACCTGTGAAACCACTGGGGTGCTTGGAAAAAGGGAAATAAAAACCACATTTCAAAATAATATAATATGATCTGCACTGAAAAAAATCATGGAGAAAAACCTCACATTTCAAAATTTTAAAATTATAAGGTTTTACCACACTGTCCATAGACACACAAAATAGCCAATTAAGATCTTCCAGAAAACTTCAGAAAATAATTGACCATCTGGAAGAAACAGTTCAACAGTACATCTAAAATGATTAAAATCCTTAAAAGAAGAAACATAAAACAAGAAAAAAATTTAAGAAAGACAACTCAGAGTAAGAATGAAAACAATTTCTAAAACTAACAAATAAAGCATAGTAAAAAAAAAAAACAGTGAATAAAATATAAAGTCACAGATTGTCTAATAGCACCCTTCTGGTAAATAAAAATTCATGAACTTGAGGATAAAACTGAATAAATTATCCAGCTTGTATAACATGAAATAAAAATGTAGAAATGAAAAGGAGACAGAGATTTAAAAAAAGAAATAAGAAGGGCCTGTATTAGTTTGGGCCACTCAAGGAAGCAGAACCAACATGAGTGCTGTGGAATAAGAAAATTATTACAATAGCTGGACCTTATGCAAGGGACCTAAGAAAAATCATGGATGAGTGACTGGTAGGAGATCTTGGGAGAAGGGTATGAAAGGATTGTGAGTTGAGTTGGGGCCTGAAATTACTGTGTTGATAGGGTAGTTGTTGACCAAAGTAGTTGGATACAGAGCAAGGGAAAGCAAGGATGGACCATCATCAAACACTAATAGGTTGAAGATCAACCTGGGACTCATACAGGCAAACCGGAATCCAAGATGAAAAGTTGTACCCATGAGACAAACTAAAAGTTTTCTCTGACTGCCCCTAAGTTCAGTGATAGAGGTGTCATGCACAAGAGACTAGCAATGCCTTTCAGGAAGTGCTTGCCCTAAGAAAAGAAGGAGATCTGGTGAAAGCTGGAGAGGCAAAGGGCCTGAATGCTGCCTCCACCAGCAGCAACACAGAAGGGTTGCAGTGGAGCCTGGCATGAGGTACCGACCTACTGTTTCACTTCCATCTCCCAAATCTCACACAAGTTTTACCTGCAGCCCATGCTAAACTGCAACCACAGAGAGAATTCTAGGAAAGACAGTTCCAGCTTAGCTACATTGACAAAGCACAAATTCATCACAGTCCTTTTCTTTACAAATAGGCATCCATACATCACTCTTTAGGACACACAATTTGCAAACAACTATTCTTTTAGTTTGCTTTTTATCTATGCAATAATCCTTGAAAGTGAAAACAGCTTACATTCACTTTAAAATAACACACTGTTTCACATGTTAATTTGTTATTTAGGTGATATTTATTCCTCTTCTAGCTGTGTCCCAATCTCTTTTGATATCCTTTAATGGCTCAGAGGTTAAAGAGACTGCCTGCAATGTGGGAGACCTGGGTTCATTCCCTGGTTCAGGAAGATCCCCTGGAGAAGGAAACGGCAACCCACTCCAGTATTCTTGCCTGGAGAATCCCATGGACGGAGGAGCCTGGTGGGCTACAGTCCACGGGGTTGCAAAGAGTCGGACACGACTGAGCAAATTCACTTCAATGTATATACAGGTATACATATGCAACACTTTTCTTTGCTAGGTGTCAGCATTATTTGATCTAAGAACTTCCAGATGTCCAAGGTGGGTTTAGAAGAACCAGAAATCAAATTGCCAACATTTGCTGGATTATAGAGGAAGCAAGGTCATTCCAGGAAAACATCTACCTCTGTTTCATCGACTATGCTAAAGCCTTTGACTATGTGGATCATAACTAACTGTGGAAAGCTTTTAAAGAGGTGGGAGTACCAGATTATCTTACTGTCTCCTGAGACACCTGTATACAGGTCAAGAAGCAACATTAGAACCCTGTTTGGAACAAATGATTGGTTCAAGATTGATAAAGGAGTATGACAGGGCTGTCACTGTCACCCTGCTGAGCACATCATGAGAAATGCCAGGCTGGATGAGTCACAAGCTGGAATCAAGATAGGCGGGAGAAACATCAAAAACTTCAGATAAACAAATGATATCATTCTAATGGCAGAAAATGAAGAAGAACTAAAGTGCCTCTTGATGAGGGTGAAAGAGAAAAATGAAAGAGTCAGTTTAAAATTAAATATTAAAAAAACAAGACCATGGCATCAAGATCCATTACTTCATGGCAAATAGAAAGGGAAAAGGTGTATTGACAGATTTCCTCCTCTTGGGTTCTATAATCACTGCAGATGGTGACTGCAGCCATGAAATCAGATGATTGCCTCTTGGCAGGAACGCTATGACAAACCTAGACAATGTGTTGAAAAGCAGAGACATTACTCTGCCAACAATTTCGTACAGTCAAGGCTATGATCTTTCCAGTGGTATGTACGGTTGTGAGAGCTGGACTATATAGAAGCCAGAATGCCAAAGAATTGATACCTTTAAACTATGGTGCTGGAGAAGACTGCTGAGAGTCCCTTGGACAGCAAGGAGATCAAACCAGTCAAACTTCAGTTCATTTCAGTTCAGTCGCTCAGTCACGTCTGACTCTGTACAACACAATAAATCGCAGCACGCCAGGCCTCCCTGTCCATCAAGTCGGTGATGCCATCCAGCCATCTCATCCTCGTTGTCCACTTTTCCTCCTTCTCCCAGTCCCTCCCAGCATCAGGGTCTTTTCCAATGAGTCAACTCATCGCATGAGGTGGCCAAAGTATTGGAGTTTCAGCTTCAGCATCAGTCCTTCCAATGAACACCCAGGATTGATCTCCTTTAGAATGAACTGGTTGGATCTCCTTGCAGTCCAAGGGACTCTCAAGAGTCTTCTCCAACACCACAATTCAAAAGCATCAATTCTTCGGCGATCAGCTTTCTTCACAGTCCAACTCTCGCATCCATACATGACCACGGGAAAAACCATAGCCTTGACTAGATGGACCTTGATTGGCAAAGTAATGTCTATGCTTTTTAGTATACTATCTAGGTTGGTCAACCAGTAACACTGAAGAAGGTGAGGTTGAAAGGTTATATGAAGACTTACAAGACCTTTTAGAACTAACACCCAAAAAAGATGTCCTTTCCATTATAGGGGACTGGAATGCAAAAGTAGGAAGTCAATAAACACCTGGAGTAACAGGCAAATTTGGTCTTGGAGTACGGAATGAAGCAGGGCAAAGGCTAATAGAATTTTGCCAAGAGAACGCACTGGTCATAGCAAACACCCTCTTCCAACAACACAAGAGAAGACTCTACACATGGACATCACCAGATGGTCAACATCAAAATCAGATTGATTATATTCTTTGCAGCCAAAGATGGAGAAGCTCTATACCATCAGCAAAATCAAGACCGGGAGCTGACTGTGGCTCAGATCATGAACTCCTTATTGCCAAATTCAGAATTAAATTGAAGAAAGTAGGGAAAACAACTAGACCATTCAGGTATGACCTAAATCAAATCCCTTATGATTATACAGTGGAAGTGAGAAATAGATTTAAGGGACTAGATCTGATAGATAGAGTGCCTGATGAACTATGGATGGAGGTTCGTGACATTGTACAGGAGACAGGGATCAAGACCATCCCCATGGAAAAGAAATGCAGAAAAGCAAAATGGCTGTCTAAGGAGGCCTTACAAATAGCTGTGAAAAGAAGAGAAGCAAAAACCAAAGGAAAAAAGGAAAGATATAAGCATCTGAATGCAGAGTTCCAAAGAATAGCAAGGAGAGTTAAGAAAGCCTTCCTCAGGAATCAATGCAAAGAAACGGAGGAAAACAATAGAATGGTAAAGACTAGAGATCTCTTCTAGAAAATTAGAGATACCAAGGGAACATGTCATGCAAAAATGGACTCGATAAAGGACAGAAATGGTATGGACCTAACAGAAGCAGAAGATACTAAGAAGAGGTGGCAAGAATACACAAAAGAACTGTACAAAAAAGGTCTTCACAACCCAGATGATCACAATGGTGTGATCACTCACTTAGAGCCAGAAATCCTGGAATGTGAAGTCAAAGGGGCCTTAGAAAGTATCACTATGAACAAAGCTAGTGGAGGTGATGGAATTCCAGTTGAGTTATTTCAAATCCTGAAAGATGATCCTGTGAAAGTGCTGCACTCAATATGCCAGCAAATTTGGAAAACTCAGCAGTGGTCACAGGACTGGAAAATGTCAGTTTTCATTCCAATCCCAAAGAAAGGGAATGCCAAAGAATGCTCAGACTACCGCACAATTGCACTCATCTCACACACTAGTAAAGTAGTGCTCAAAATTCTCCAAGCCAGGCTTCAGCAATATGTGAACCGTGAACTCCCAGATGTTCAAGCAGGTTTTAGAAAAGGCAGAGGAACCAGAGATCAAATTGCCAATATCCGCTGTATCATGGAAAAAGCAAGAGAGTTCCAGAAAAACATCTATTTCTGCTTCATTGACTATGCCAAAGCCTTTAACTGTGTGGATCACAATAAACTGTGGAACATTCTGAAAGAGATGGGAATTCCAGACCACCTGACCTGCCTCTTGAGAAACCTATATGCAGGTCAGTAAGCAACAGTTAGTACTGGACATGGAACAACAGACTGGTTCCAAATAGGAAAAGGAGTACATCAAGGCTGTATATTGTCACCCTGCTTATTTAACTTATATGCAGAGTACATCATGAGAAATACTGGGCTAGAGGAAGCAAAATCTGGAATCATGATTGCTGGGAGAAATATCAATAACCTCAGATACACAGATGACAGCACCCTTATGGCAGAAAGTGAAGAAGAACTAAAGAGCCTCGTGATATGAAAGTGAAAGAGGAGAGTGAAAAGGTTGGCTTAAAGCTCAACATTCAGAAAACAAAGATCATGGCATCTGGTCCCATAACTTCATAGCAAATAGATGCAGAAATAATGGAAACAGTGAAAGACCTTATTTTGGGGGTTCCAAAATCACTGCAGATGGTGACTGTAGCCATGAAATTAAAAGGCGCTTGCCCCTTGGAAGAAAAGTTATGACCAACCTAGACAGCATATTAAAAAGCAGAGACATTACTTTGCCAACAAATGTCCATGTAGTCAAAGGTATGGTTTTTCCAGTAGTCATGTATGGATGTGAGAGTTGAACTATAAAGAAAGCTGAGTGCCGAATATTGATGCTTTTGAACTGTGGTGTTGGAGAAGACTCTTGCGAGTCCCTTGGACTGCAAAGAGATCCAACCAGTCCATCCTAAAGGAAATCAGCCCTGAATATTCATTGAAAGGGCTGATTCTGAAGCTGAAACTCTAAAACTTGGGCTACCTGATGCAAAGAACTGACTCATTGGAAAAGACCCTGATTCTGGGAAAGATTGAAGGCAGGAGGAGAAGGGGATGACAGAGGATGAGATGGTTTGATGGCATCACTGACTCAATGGACATGAGTTTGAGTAAGCTCTGGGTTTTGGTGATGGACAGGGCAGCCTGGCATGCTGCAGTCCAAATGGTGGCAAAGAGTCAGACCCAACTGAGTGACTGAACTGAACTGATGTAAAATATGCGCATATATACAAATGTATTCTTTGCAACATCAACAAAGCACTCATTAAAAATGTTGTCCTGATTTCTGCAATGAATTAAGTGGAAATAGCATATATTTCGAACTTCTTCCCTCATATTCCTTTTGTCATCAGCAGGTACCTGAGCTGATACATTCCTTGCCTGATGGGGTGAACAAAACTTTTATTCAGGAAACATCTAGGTCATGAATGGGTTGTTTGTATTGAGCTATTGTAGTTGACCATCCACTTTTATCACAAAAGGTGAAAAGATATTAGAAGGGAACTTAACTCTTCTCTCCTAAGTTGATCTAGATTCAGTGAGTCACCTCCAATGAATAGAGTATGGTAGGGTAAAAATAGCATCTTTGTAGTAGAGAACCTGAGCAGATATCCCCTTAAGCAAGTGATCAAGGATAACATCACCAAGGAGAAGTTAACGTCATGCACCGCTTGATATAATGAGATGAGAAAAACCTTTACTTCTATGGTATTCTTTTCCAAAATCCATAATCCCTATAATCCACTAAATGAAATAGCAGTTTTAAAACTTATAGAAATATATATATAAACATATATGTGTGTGTATATATATATATACACACACACTTTTCAGTGCCTCAGATGCTAGAGAATCAACCTGCAAAGTGGTAGACCGGTGTTCAGTCCCTGGGTTGGGAAGATCCCCTGGAGGAGGGCATGGACACCCACTCCAGTATTCTTGCCTGGAGAATTCCCCATGGACAGAGGAATCTGGCAGGCTACAGTCCACGGGGTCATAAAGAATTGGACACAACTGAGTGACTATGCACACACACACACACATTTATGTTTAATGAGAATAATAACACAAAATTGAACATAATGCTTACCTGCATGGAGAAAAGGGGGTAAATGGATACAGAGAGGATACTGAAGCTCTATCTTAAACGTAACAAGTATGCAGACTTAATGATGTGAAGAAATGATTCAACAAGATTTTTAAAAGCATTTAAAAAATACCTTTTTAATAGTTTTTTGAGTTCTTACAATGTTTCATAATAAAAGTATTATGGGATAAAGCTAAGGGTGAAGCTGGATCAGTTTAGCCACTCAGAAGAAAATTTAGTTATTTTACTTCATTAACATTGTTAATATTATTTACAGACCAAATATATCTGGAGGAGTAATAGGATTTCTTAATCTAAGAAACAAAATATTTGTTATCGAATAACCACCAAAATTTATGGGTTATCTTGATACTAGCAACTCTTCTGCAGAGGAAAGAATAGGACTATTCTGATTCAAGGATGTTACTGGTCTCTCATTTAAATAGATTCTGTGATGCAATGCAGAGCAGCCATGGAAACAAGCTCCAGAATATGAATAAAGAATGTAGGAAAGGATTTCCTGAGCATACAGTAATGGGAATATATAAAATAACTGTACAGCTATTGAAACAGAGGGAATAATGAATATTTTATGTGGAAATAATTCTGAGATGTTTATTTTACTTCTAAAAATATTTAATTAAATTATGCTATTTCCTTAGTAAAGCCATATAATTGTCTAAAAATACACTTGAAAATGATGGCTTGTGTTTTTCTAGTGCTAATAGGAAATTATCAAGGGGTGAAGACTTGGCCATGCCCGAATGTCCTAGACTTATTTCTTCATCTCAGTAATGAGGTTTCTTTCTCAGCCAAGGGGATCACGCTGCTGACTCCATACTACACAAAGTACAAGCAGTCAGCACACTACAGACTCACTGAAAATATTTAATTTTTAGTTCCTCACTCTTGATGATTGTATTATCCTATTTTTTTAAACTCAGTATAGAATTTCCTCAGATCATATATTTTTATTATTTTCTTCACAATCATTAAGAAAGTTTACTCAATTCATCTCACTACATTTATATCAAGTATAATAAGCAAAACATTTTTACTCATATCTGTGGCTATAAAAGAAATAAAATGTGAATGTTCTCTTGTAGTCAAGGAATTTATAATTCACTGGGAGAGAATAATCTAATTGTAAAAAATACCCACTATTTTTAAATAAAGTAATATTTTATTATTCACTAAATGGTATAGGAAAGATATATCCAATTACTTACAACGTCATCTCCAGCAATTTAACAATCTCAACCTTCTTCTGAAAACTATCATATTGCAGCATAGTGTGAAACAGACCTGATGATTAGAAAATGGCAAGTACTCTAATACTTTTAAAACACACACATGTTTAAGATAAGAGGAAAGCATACAGATTCGGGTTTTCCCTGGTGGCCCAGATGGTGAAGATTCCACCTGCAAAGCGGGAGACCTGAGCTCATTCCCTGGGTTGGGAAGATCTCCTGGAGGAGGGCACGGCAACCCACTCCAGTATTCTTGCCTGGAGAATTCTCATGGACAGAGGAGCCTGGTAGGCTACAGTCCATGGGGTCGCAAAGAGTCAGACATGACTGCACAATTAAGCACAGCACTGTACATGGAGCTTCAGGGTTCGATCACATATTAAAGTTTGTAAAAATACCCGACCAAGGTCCGTCTAGTCAAGGCAATGGTTTTTCCCGTGGTCATGTATGGATGTGAGAGTTGGACTGTGAAGAAAGCTGATCGCCGAAGAATCGATGCTTTTGAACTGTGGTGTTGGAGAAGACTCTTGAGAGTCCCTTATACTGCAAGGAGATCCAACCAGTCCATTCTAAAGGAGATCAATCCTGGATGTTCATTGGAGGGACTGATGCTAAAGCTGAAACTCCAATACTTTGGCCACCTCATGAGACGAGTTGACTCACTGGAAAAGACTCTGATGCTGGGAAAGGTTGGGGGCGGGAGGAGAAGGGGACGACGGAGAATGAGATGGCTGGATGGCATCACCGACTCTGTGGACATAAGTTTGAGTGTACTCCGGGAGTTGGTGATGGACAGGGCGGCCTGGCGTGCTGTGATTCATGGGGTCGCGGAGAGTCGGACACGACTGAGCGACTGAACTGAACTGAACTGAACTGAACTGAAAAATACCCTGGCCTATGGCCAGCCAGGATATCCCATCTTAGGTAGAAGACAGCTATTGCACCTTACTCCCTTACTACTAAGTCATTTAGTGTTATAGCACTTGATAGTTCCTTTGGATTTTGGAGGCAATATATACTAAGCTAGAGAAAAATTCTCCAATGCATTTTCATTGGACTTGTAGGGTTGCCAATTTCAAGTGAGTCCAGGAACAAGAATGGGCTCTTCAGGAGGTCCCAGCCTGTAGAGAAAGCTATCCAGTCCCCAAGATATAGGACCTGGTAGATCTAATGATGTTAGATGAATCTGGGATAATAAAAATGCTGTGTGGAGTATCTGGAAATTACCAGCAAGTGTTATTACAGAGGGTCTTCCCAGGTAGCTGGCACAGTGGTAAAGAATCTGCCTGCCAATGCAGGAGATGCAAGACACATGGGTTCAATCTCTGGATCCAGAAGATCCTCTAAAGAAGGAAATGGCAATCCATTCCAGTATTCTTGCTTGGAAAATCCAATGACAGAAGAGCCTGGAGGGATACAGTCCATGGGGTCCCAAAGAGTCAGACGTGACTGATCATGCAAGCACATTATTATAGAACCCTTGGGTACACAAAAGGCTGACTTGAAAATGTGACTTGTCACTAAAGAATATATGACTCTTTGACTGGAATTGCCCATCTTGGGTCAATTAATATCAGATTCACCCATAGAATGGACTGGTGTTACACAGTCCATGCTACAATGGAAGAGGACATTCAGGATCACACTTGAGGTCTATAGAGTGCAGGCAAGGCTGTAAATTTAGGTCATATTCAAATGGTCTGCTGGTTTACCCCCACTTTCTTCAATTTAAGTTTGAATTTTGCAATAAGGAGTTCATGATCTGAGCCACCATCAGCTCCCAGTCTTGTTTTTATTGACTGTATAGAGCTTCTCCATCTTCAGCTGCAAAGAATATAATAGATCTGATTTCGGTGTTAACCATCTGGTGATGTCCACGTGTAGAGTCTTCTCTTGTGTTGTTGGAAGAGGGTGTTTGCTTTGACCAGTGAGTTCTCTTGGTAAAACTCTATTAGCCTTTGCCCTGTTTCATTTTGTACTCCAAGGCCAAACTTTCATGTTACTTCAGATATCTGACTTCCTACTTTTGCATTCCAGTCCCCTATGATGAAAAGGACATCTTTTTTTGGTGTTAGTTCTAGAAGGTCTTGTAGGTCATCATAGAACTGCTTAGCTTCAGCTTATTTGGCATTAATCGTTGGGGCATAGACTTGGATTACTGTGATATTGAATGGTTTGCCTTGGAAACGAACAGAGATCATTCTGTCATTTTTGAGATTGCATCCAAGTACTGCATTTTGGCCACTTCTGTTGATTCTGAGGCCATTTCTTCTAAGAGATTCTTCCCCACAAGAGTAGATATAATGGTCATCTGAATAAAATTCATCCATTCAGTTCATTTTAGTTCACTGATTAATAAAATGTTGATGCTCACCCTTGCCATCTTCTATTTGACCACTTCCAGTTTACTTTGATTCATGAATCTAACATTCCAGGTTCTTATGCAATATTGTTCTTCATAGCATCGGACTTTACTTACATCACCAGTTACATCCACAACTGGGTGTTGTTTTTGCTTTGGCTCTGTTTCTTCATTCTTTCTGGAGTTATTTCTTCTCTCTTCTCCAGTAGCATATTGGGCACCTACCGACCTGGGAAGTTCATCTTTCAGTGTCCTATCTTTTGGCCTCTTCATACTGTTCATGGAGTTCTCAAGGCAAGAATACTGAAGAGGTTGCCATTCCCTTCTCCAGTAGACCACATTTTGTCAGAACTCTCCACCATGACCTGTCCATCTTGGGTGGCCCTACACAGCATGGCTCATAGTTTCATTGAGTTAGACAAGGCTGTGGTCCATGTGATCAGTTTGGTTAGTTTTCTGTGATTGTGGTTTTCATTCTGTCTGCCCTCTGATGGATAAGGATAAGAGGCTTATGCAAACTTCCTGATGGGAGAGACTAAGGGGGAAACTGGATTTTGTTCTGATGGATGGGGCCATGCTCAGTAAATCTTTAATCCAATTTTCTGTTTTTGGGTGGGACTGTGTTCCCTCCCTGTTTTTTGGCCTAAGGCCAAACTCTGGTAGGGATAATGAAGGTAATGGGGACCTCCTTCAAAAGGACTTGTGTTGTATTCAGTGTCTGGGAACCCACAGCAGGGGGTTCATGCAGGAAGAATAAGATCTTCACTGAAGTCTCCTGGACACTCACAGGCAAGTCTGGCTCAGTCACTTGTGGGGCCACTCCTCCTTTCTCCTGACTCGTGGTGCCCACAAGGTTTTATTTGTGCCCTACAGGAGTCTGTTTCCCCAGTCCTGTGGAACTACTGTAATCAAATCCCACTGGCCTCCAAAGTCAAATTCCCTGGGGGTTCTCAGTCCCTTTGCCTGATTCCCAGGTCGGGAAATCTGTTGTGAGTCCTAAAACTTTCTTAAAAGTGTGATTTCTTTGGTATAATTGTTCTGCAGTTTATGAGTCGTCTGCTCCGTGGCTCTGTGGTAGGGCTAATAGCCACCTCCTCCAAGAACGCTTATGCCACACTCTGTGTGACCCAGGTCTGCTGTAGCCAGAGACCCTGTCCCTGAGGCAGGCCACTGCTGACCTGTGCTTCCACAGTAGATGCTCAAATACTCAGAGGCAAGTCTGGCTAAGTCTCTGTGTGGTCTCCGGGTCCTAGTGTGCACTAAATTTTGTTTGAGCACTCCAAGCATCTCTGGCAGGTATGGGGTGTGATTTTAAAGGTGATTTTTCCCCTCCTACCATCTTGTTGGGGCTTCTTTTTTGCCCTTGGACATGGGGTATCATTTTTATGTGGGATCCAACATTCTCTGGTAGATGGTTGTTCAGCAGCAAGTTGCAACTTTGGAGCAATCACAGGAGAAGATGAGTGCATGTACTTCTACTCTGCCAGCAGGCTCTTCTGTCCATGGAATTCTTCAGGCAAGAATACTGTAGTGAAATCTATGTCCTCATTTGTAAAATGGGGGTCACAGCACCTTTCTTTGTGAGGTGCATAACAGCTGTTCAAGGAAGGCTCTTTTCCACACCTGAGGTCAACTTTCAGTTTAAGAGTAAATGAAACATCACTGCTACATCCCCAATCAGGGAACCTGTGCAAGTAAAGCTCCTGCTCCAAAAGTAATGCTGCTGCTTTAAACAGGCAAGCTAACCACCTTAAGATGGGGAACAAAGCAGAGATGTTCATTCTAGGCACTGCTATTCAGCATCACATTAAGGGTCCCATTAATTAATTATAGAGCCTGAGAAATTCCCTGGTCTGCCATCTGAAAGCTGGAAAAATCAGGAAAGTTGGTGGCATAGTTCAGTTGAATACATAGTCCTGAGAACTGGGATGCTGATTTCACAATCCGGGTACAAAAGCCCAAGAACCAGGAGTGCTGATATAGTAGGCCAGGAGGAAACAAATATCTCAGCTCAGAGAAAGCAAATGCTTCCTCCCTCCCTTAAAATGAAGAAAGTAGAGAAAACCACTAGGTCATACCATTCAGGTATGACCTAAATCAAATCCCTTACAATTATACAGGGTAAGTGACAAATAGATTCAAGGGATTAGATCTGATAAACAGAGTGCCTGGAGAACTGTGGATGGAGTTCATAACACTGTATGGGAAGTGGTAATCAAAACCATCATGAAGAAGAAGAAACGCAAAAAGGCAAAATGGTTATCTGAGCTATTACAGGTAGTCACATATGGATGTGAGAGTTGAACTATAAAGAAAGCTGAGTGCTGAAGAATTGATGCTTTTGAACTGTGGTGTTGGAGAAGACTCTTGAGAGTTCCATGGACTGCAAGGAGATCCAACCAGTCCATCCTAAAGGAAATCAGTACTGAATATTCATCGGAAAGATTGATGCTGAAGCTCCAACATTTTGGCCACCTGATGAGAAGAACTACCTCATTGGAAAAGACCCTGATGCTGGGAAAGATTAAAGGCAGGAGAAGAAGTGGATGACAGAGGGTGAGATGATTGGATGGCATCACCAACTCAATGGACATGAGTTTGAGTAAGCTCTGGGAGTTGGTGATGGACAGGACAGTCTGGCATGCTGAAGTCCATGGGGTCGCAAAGAATTGGACACAACTGAACTGAACTGAAGAGTGTAGATGTAAGCCAGTTAGATGATCAAGTGGCCATATTCTCACACCATCTATATTCTACCCATTGAAGTCTGTCACTTAACTCACACTTGTGATCCCATGGGAGAGTGGTCCCTACTACCATCTTACAAGAGGACAAACCTCACTTTAAGATGTTTCGCTTCAAGATGTGAACCTAAGTTGAAAATAGGTTGGTTCTGTGTGGTCCCAAAGGATAGACTTGGGGAGAAATCCTACCACTGGCAAAGTTTCAGGGAGCATGTTTAATTGGTTAATTTGATTAGAGGGAGAGGTCACTAAGATTAGCACAGATTTGGAATCAGGGAACGATGGATAACTTGACTGGTTAATCAGAGGTTTAAAGAAATGCAATGAAAAGATCAGAGACAAGAAATCATGGCAAATTGCTTGCCAAGGACTGTACAAAGTAGCATTAAGTATTAAGATTCACCTGTCTTTGATTAATCAAACCAGAGAGCATCCAATACAGGGGAAACTCACCGATTTATCCTACGGTCATCTGGCAGTCTCTGTACTCAACAATTCCACCACACAGGATAGAGGCTGAGAGATGGTAATAGTGGCCTGGGGGCCACAGCACAGGCTCCCTTTCTCGAAGGTCAATTTAGGAGCTAAATACCTAACTCATTAGCATCTGAGACTGATGCAAGAGAACTATATTGAACTTCTTCTACATTCGATAAGAACGTGATTCATCTTTACTGGAGCTGACATTTGCTAACTTAGATTTCTCTTTCCTGGCTGCATGGTTCCTTCTGGTTCCAGCACCACAGAGTCTTTGATCTATAGACATATTACTCAGACACATCACCTCAGACACAGGGAATCACATTATGGAAAAGCAAGAACTACACAGTTCCACATACATCATATACTGCCTTACCTAGAAGGATGATGAATCAAGTTATGACTTGATTGATTACTTCTGCCATTTTTTTGTCAGGGGATCAGAAAGGGTTAAAAAAAATTATTAAACTAGGAAGCAGGAAATCAACTCTTATTAGCCCAAAGGGCTGAGAATGCTGATGATGAAGGGGCAGAGAAGAATGTGTCTTGAATTCAGGGGTCCACTAAGATATTTCTGATGCTCCAGTTTTCTTAGTGACTGATCATTAGGTTTCATTCAGTCTTAGGCCAGGAAGGACAAGATTACTAATGCCTCAAAAGACTTATTTTGAGGTACAGGTCAATTAATTAGGCAAACATCAGCCTGGCTGAAGGAGAAGGAAATGGCAACCCACTCCAGGGTTCTGGCCTGGAGAATCCCAGGGACGGGGCAGCCTGGTGGGTTGCTGTCTATGGGGTCACACAGAGTCAGACATGACTGAAACGACTTAGCAGCAGCAGCCTGGCTGATGTAATGCACAAATGTGAGGAAAATACAGAATGAGTGGTGTTAGAAGAGGGGAAAAGGGGATATTGGGTTGAATTTGGAACTAGCCAAGTAGCAAGGACAAGCACTTGTTCCACTAATTTTCCTGCATCAAGCATGAAAGACTGATTCGTGCACATTATCCAGGTGAAGCTAGGTTGGACCACGTGGATATTTCCTCTGCACCGACTCACATCTTCTGAGTCCACGCTCGCCAATGTGAGCAGGTCTGAGCAGGCTCCAGAGGGATGGGACACTTGAAAAAGACAGCTGGCATTTATACAAATGCCACATGGGATTGGTGAGTTTATGCTCTAAAGGCCAAGTCTTGAGAAATGACAGAAGAGAGCTATTAGGTAAGTCCTCCCCTTGGTCCTCCAGGCAGACACCCTCCTCACAAGGTCCTGATGGAGTGCAGAGTTCTGCAGCTCAGCGATGCATCTGTATGCTGGCTTCCCCTCCTTGTGTCCTTCTCCTCATTCCTTACTTTTGCTTCCTAAGTTTGCTTCCTTCATAAACTGTGTGCATATAAGCCCGTGTCTCAGGCTCTGCTTTCTGGATGTTTCCATGCTATCCATACAAATGACTTAGCTTCTCTGGGCCTGGCTGTCTTCGTCTGATTTGGACAACAGTGACAAAACCTATGTCACCTGATAGTCATAAGGATGAAAGAGTTACCAGTTACCAACTGCATAGTATAGTGCCTGTCACCTAATAAGCAGTTTTTATGTTGTTAACGATGAAAGGGTGATATGGATAAAGTTTTAAAAGGTTAGACAGGATGGTCTCATAGAATATGTATACATATATATATATATATATGTATATATTTCCCCCCCTCTGTGTGTCTGTGTGCGTTAAGTAGCTTCAGTTGTGTCCAACTCTTTGCTACCCTATGACTGTAGCCCACCAGGCTCCTCTGTCAATCAGATTCTCCAGGCAAGAATGTGGGAGTGGATTGCCATGCCCTTCTCCAGAGGATCTTCACTACCCAGGAATGGAATCCACATCTCTTATGACACTTGCTTTGGCAAGTGGGTTCTTTATCACTAGCGCCACCTGGGAAGCCCAGAATATATTATATATGTATTCTAATATGTAACTCTCTCTCTATATATATATATCATATATAATATTATATTTAATATTATAGCTCCCAAACTATTGAATTAGTCTTTCCTGCAAGGAGATCCAACCAGTCCATTCTAAAGGAGATCAATCCTGGGTGTTCATTGGAAGGATTGATGCTAAAGCTGAAACTCCAATACTTTGGCCACCTCATGTGACGAGTTGACTCACTGGAAAAGACTCTGATGCTGGGAAAGGTTGGGGGCAGGAGGAGAAGGGGACGACAGAGAATGAGATGGCTGGATGGCATCACCAACTCTGTGGACATGAGTTTGAGTGAACTCCGGGAGTTGGTAATAGACAGGGAGGCCTGGCGTGCTGTGATTCATGGGGTCGCGGAGAGTCAGACACGACTGAGCGACTGAACTGAACTGAACTGAACTGAATATGCCAGTTCTTCAAATGTTGCATAAAATTGCTCTCCTAAAACCTCTTTTCCCTCAAAACTATAATGAAATGCATTATTTTTATTTTGAAGAAAAATAGTTTCATGCTTATTATATAAGTAGGCAAAATATATTTATCATACTTTTAAACAAAAGGAACATTTAATAAAGATTCAAGGTCTGTGTGTAAGGAATTGGTTGACAATGGGAGTGAAATCTAAATGACAACAGCACAACCTCACAAAGCCTTTTTCCTCAGTATTTCCGACACTTCAAAGTATCATTAAAATAAGTTTCTTCCATTTTCAATGTTTTTGCAGCCATAAATGTTATTATGTGCCATGGAGGCAGCCTTCATGTCTGTCACTCAGAAATATGAGTTGCCCCTCTAAGAATGCATTATGTGTGTGTGCATGCTTGCTAAGTCACTTCAGTTGTGTCCGATTCTTTGCAACCCCATGAACTGCAGCCCACCAGAGTCTTCTGTCCATGGGATTCTCCAGGCAAAAATACTGGAGTGGGTTCCCATGCCCTCCTCCGGGCTCTTCCAAACCCAGGGATCAAACCCTAGTCTCTTATGTCTCCTGTATTGGCAGGTGGGCTCTTTACCACTAGCACCACCTGGAAAGCACCTAAGAATGCATTGTAGTGAATTTCAAAAATTTAAGATTGAAAGATGTCACATAATGTAATGATGTTGCAGAGATTTTTATCAATAAATACATTTGGTAAAAAGTATTAAAGGATTCATCTAAGTACAAATAAATTACTTGAGAATCATTTTTGCTGCTTATTGCTCTCAGGGTAAAATACTGCCTCCCTCCCCCATCATATTTTGGGGGCATGAAGTGTTGTTATTCTCAGCTACAGAGTCATTTTTCAGAGAACAATGTTGAACACATCTGCTCTGGATCCATTATTCACCCCCCATCACGTCCATCTATTGTTATGCAGATAAAAACAGAATGCATAATGAATGAGAAATTTATTATTTTATAGAACTTGTAAACCTGATACTTTTTTTAAAACACCTGCAAAGACGTTTTGACTTGAAGGAATGACATTTTTCTCTTATGGAATTGACATTTCTTTGTGAATCAAAAGAAGATGCAGATTGCAAAGAATATAATGCAGGTGTCTAATCATGTCTGATTCAATGGACACGCACTTTGGCAAACTCCAAGAGATGGTGAGGGACAAGGAGGCCTGGTGTGCTGCAGTCCATGGGGTTGTAGACTTGGACATGACTTGCCAACTGAACAGTAACAACAATAATCAGGTCTGAAAGTAAACTTGAACACTATAGCTAACAACCTTTCATACTGTAATATTGATGATTTCCGTTTATTGTTCATTCTAAATGCTAGAGAACTTGGTTCACTTGACCTTAATTGATACTGTAAGTAAAACGTGGAGTGGAAACAGATTCCAGATGCCCAGAGATGCTTCTTTATAAAGTGCCTGCATCTTTCTTACCTATTCATCTAGCGATTTTGTTTCTGCATTAGTCAGATTAATAATTGAAAACTAGTGCTTAATTTACTGAAAAACTTAGTTTGTCCATCTGTTTCAGATGAATTTTTAATAATCCGTCTCTCCCAACTGTAAAGGGATAAGATATTCCCATTTTTTTACCTTTCTTCCAGTTTTTCCCAAATTTGTATCTAATATGCCAAAGGGAATATCCATTAATCTCAGAGCTTCTAAATTTGTAGAATATTTTACCATGGTGCTTAGAAGGAGAGTATAAAATGATCTGAAAACATCAACACAAGAGCTTGCATGTATTAATACAAAGCTAACTTTCCTTTCTATAACTCAATAGCTCTATGTGGGGTCAGGGGAAGCCACAGAATTATAATAGAGAAGTTATAAAATGAAAATAGATTTCATTCCCACTATCATTGCATTTATATACAAAAGACAAGGAATACCCTGAAGAGTAAGAAAAGTGGTGGAGAGGACTCCAATCAGAATTATTGCTCCCAAAGTCTATAAACCGAAGGTAAAGCAGCAAATCTTAAATGAGGGAAATTCATAGTGATAACCAGTAAGGAAAAGATACCATCTCAATTCAAAACCTAAAGGTTTTAGTATCCTAATCCAGCCTCCGTACTATGCCTAAGATACACACTCATTCAAATACACACACACACACACACCGCACTCAGAATTAATACCAAGAAAGAAGATGAGTGACTAAGTGACACAATTGTGAGAATTTCACACTAGAATTTGTCAAGAAGTGGATGAAAGGAACAAGTAGACACTCTGGCCAAAATTAAAAAAATAAAAAGAAAGAGACACAGAGCCCGGGAGAGAAGAGAAAGAACATGTGGGAGCTGTTACAGAACAGGCAGGGTTTCAGCAGAAGCACAAAAGTGTCAAATCTTGACAGTTCCCAGTGCCCTTGCAGAAGTATGGTAATGATCAGAAGCCAAAAGTTACTTTCCTCATAAAAACAGATGTCTTAAATCCTGGTGGAGGATATGTGCCAGAATCTTAGAGGGAAGAATAGAAGACCTGACGGA
Source organism: Moschus berezovskii (assembly GCF_049115385.1). NCBI lineage: Eukaryota > Metazoa > Chordata > Mammalia > Artiodactyla > Moschidae > Moschus > Moschus berezovskii. Next base: position 44,568,965 of record NC_142478.1, on the reverse strand, counting down.
AGTTCTCCCACCTACGCGGACTGCAGACACAGGATAAAACACCCCTCTACCTGGCTCTCAGAGAGAAGACAAACAGTTCCAGTTACATAAATGGGTAGTTGCTTGATGTAAAGGAAAATCAATTTGAAGACAGAGTAGGTGGAAGGCCTGGCCCCACCAAATATGAGCCAGTGACGAATAGCATGGCCCAGCATATCACAATATCTGTAATAAAGGTGATAGTTCAGAAGAAAGAATAGAGGGAAGAACTGACAAAAAAAGAAAAAATCCATGCCATTCACAAAAAGAAAGGGACAGAATAAAGAGCTTATTTAGAAAAATAACAGAATGGAATGATCAGAAGAAAATAAAAGACAACGAAATTAGAACACAAACTCAATAGTGAGACCACAATGATGAGATTAAGAACTGTTATTATCTAAAAGAGGAGTACTGGGGAAATAAAAAATAAGAATCAAAACAGCTATTAAGGGAACAACATAACAACTTTATAAGATGCAGATGAAAGCCTTATCATTGGTCCCTAAGAAGGATGTGCTAATCAGAGTGAACACAGAAGAGAAAAACATGAAACAGACCAGGGTCCATAGTTTTTAACTTATTGAGCAAGAGTTTCTGTGCCCTCAACAAAAGGAAGGAAAAACTTATCTTGACCTGAAACAGACACCCAGATGTTTTCTCAGCAAATATATGTTTATTAGGGGAAAAGCAGAGAATTGCAATTCAGTCTGCAACCATGGGGAGTCACACCCATGTCCTCACATGCAAAAAGGAATTCGGTTCTTCAGTTTTCTCCCTTTTCCATAGGGAGAAAAAGGAAGTTGGGAGGATTATAGTAAACAGAGTCCATGGTCTTTCATTAACCAAGTCTTTGTCAAGAAAGAAGAATGTTCTTTTTCCTGTTGGGTTCTCCCATTATCAAAAAGCATGAGAAAACCCCCTTCCAGTCTCCCAACTCTGTATAATTGAGCTTTCTGTTTATTAATGCTTTACATGGAACAGCTTTGAAGACCTAAAATATGCTTGGATTTCAGTATATGTATGTCCATTTTAAAAAATACAAAACTTCATTAACCTCTCATCTCTTGGCACCCTCAAAATAATCATATCATGTTAGAAGATCTGACTTTCCCCTATTTAATGGGGAGCTAGAGTGAGTCACAGCAGAATTGACTTGCCCAGTACCAAATGTCAAGGAAGTTGAGAAACAGCAACAAAGTAGGTGTTCCTGACTTGAAGCCCACACGCCTGCTTTTGTTCTGAAACACACATGGGCAGTGGTCAATTAAAAGAAAGATCACTGGTGGAAACAACAATAAGTATGAAATCCTGAAGGCAGAGTGAGAGTGAGGTCATTGATCTGAACTTTTAAAACGTCTTCCCTCTCTCTCCCAGATCATAAGCAACTTGGTATATTTTACTTCAAACTTTGTCTTCAGAGATGACTGAAAATAACTCAAATTGGATGAACCACAGCAGTGGGTTCCTATAGGGATTAATTACAAATAAGCAGGCTCATTAAGGTGGTAAGTGCTTATAAAGTATATCAGAGCAGGAGCATCCAACAGGGAAGCACAGGTGTACACAGTCACTACCAATATTTAGCGTAATTTAAGGTAATTTATGGGAAAATTCAGGCATTTAAGAATCTCCCAACCAAATAAGGTTGAGGGAAACTGACTGCAGGGTGAGATTGAAACCTCTGCTCTGTGCTGTGTTCTGCTGTGCAGTTGGCCTTTTCTCTGTCCGCTTATCTCTCTTTGTGTATATGTGTGTCCTTTCTCCCCAAGTCCTTCTTTCCTTTAGAAACTGCCCAGTATTTTCTGTGACTCATGAGTTGCTTCACACTGGCCCCTCTCCTTTGAAAGCATTCCACATCTTCTCACACTATCTCTTCTTTTATAGAAGTCATTACATTTTTTCCCCTTCCTCCTGAATTTCTAGAACCAAGTTTCATTAACTTGACTAAGAGGATATTCACTAAAACATTTCTTAAAGTGAAGATGCTTTTAATAAAATGAATTCTGTAAAGAGACAAAAATAAGAGGGATTGCTCTGTGAGGATGATAGGCTCAAAAGTAGAAATATAAAAATGCTCAGAATTATGATTCCCATTTTTGCTTTTTAATTCCAGAGAACCTAATTTTGCATGATACAGCTTGCCTCCTATCACACCCAGAATACAAAATAAAATTTTCATCAATATGGGTCAATGTATTTTACATTGACACTAAAATGGCATGTAACTACCAGCATTAATTCTAATGGCTTCAAAGTCAAGAGTAAGTAACTCCATAAATAAGAATAGTGTCTAGGGAAAAGTTAACTTATCTTCAAATTGAATTCACACTGAATTTATTGACTGTGATTTTTATGTTTGCATTAGGGAAAAATTAGCTTAAGAATAAATTATTTGAAAATCTCTATGCCTGAAACCTGGTTAATTTGACTTTTAAATTGTTGAAAAGTGAAAGTGCATGTATTCTGTATACATGATTTTTTTTGGGGGGGTGGGCAGCCAGATGCAGCTTGTGGGATCTTAGTTATCCAACCAGGGATTGAACCCCTGCCCTTGAGAGTGAAAACACAGAGTCCTAACCACTGAATTCACCAAGGAATCCATTGTTTATTGATCTTAAAATATTAAGGCTACAATTTCTTCATTTATAAGATGAATATAAGATTGACTAAAATAAATTCATTTGTGGGAACAATAAAACTTTTGTTAAGAAGTCCTTTGTGGGTTCTAGCCTTGAAGAGAACTCTGAATGCCCCAGAATATGATGCAAAATTGTGTACAGATTCCGGTGTTCATTGTTCTCATGGGGGATCAATTTGATCAGATTCTAGGTAAAATAAATTTTGTCAGATTCTAGGTGAAACGAATTAGCATGCATGCATGCATGCATTGGAGAAGGAAATGGCAACCCACTCCAGTATTCTTGCCTGGAAAGTCCCAGGGACAGAAGAGCCTGGTGGGCTGCCGTCTATGGGGGCACACAGAGTCGGACACGACTGAAGCAACTTAGCAGCAGCAGCACCAGGTGAAGCATGATAGTTGTGGTGGTTTAGTCGCTAAGTCGAGTCCAACTCTTGTGACCCCAGAGACTATAGCCCACCAGTCTCCTTTGTCCATGAGCTTTCCCAGCAACAATACTGGAGTGGGTAGCCATTTCCTTCTTCAGGGGATCTTCCCCAATCCGGGATCAAACCCATGCCTATTTCATTGCAGGGGCCTCCTGCATTGCAGGCTGATTCTTTACTGATTGAACCACCAGGGAAGCCCAGGTAAAGCATACCTCATGTTTATTTGCCTCCCTAATATTCCATTAATGCTGCAATAGTCTAAGGATGATTTACTATCATGAATGCAAAGATATAATCTATGAAACTTGTTCAAAATCTGGATCATTGGAACACACCAGCTCGGGGAAGCAGGGTGAGGGGACGGGATGCCAGGGTCAAGTATATATTAGAAATGCTGCTTATACCACTGAACTCATTATAATTAAAGATGCAATAACCAAAATATTGTTCACAGCTTTATAAAATGATGAGACAGAATGTTATTTTGTAGTCTGTGCTGACTGCCATCACTAGTTTCCTGAGAATATAAGCCCTTCAAGTTTTCTTTATGTATATTCTGACTCTCCATACTGTTCTATCTGCTCTCTCTAAAAGCAGGGAAAGAAATGGAGGTGGAGTTCAACTGTGTAGACTCAAGTTCATGGAGAATGTCTGATAAATGGTTCAGATACCTAGGAGAGTGAAACCATCAGGTAAAATAGGATTTGCATTCCATACACACCTACCACCCTACCCACATAGATTTAATGTACTCCATCTGTGAAGAGATACCCCACGTCCAAAGTAAGAGAAACCCCAGTAAGACAGTGGGTGCTGAGAGAGGGTATCAGAGGGCAGAATGACTGAAACCAATCTGATCACATGGACCACAGCTTTGTCTAACTCAATGAAACTAAGCCATGCCGTGTAGGGCCACCCAAGACAGACGATCATGGTGGAAAGTTCTGACAAAATGTGGTCCACTGGAGAAGGGAATGGTAAACCATTTCAGTATTCTTGCCTTGAGAACTCCATGAACAGTATGAAAAGGCAAAAAGATAAGACACTGAAAGATGAACTCCCCAGGTCGGCAGGTTCTCAGTATGCTACTGGAGATCAGTGGAGAAATAAATCCAGAAAGAATGAAGGGACAGAGCCAAAGCAAAAACTACACCCAGTTGCGGATGTGACTGGTGATGGAAACAAGGTCCAATGCTGTAAAGAGCAATATTGCATAGGAACCTGGAATGTTAGGTCCATGAATCAAGGCAAATTGGAAGTGGTCAAACAGGAGATAGCAAGAGTGAACATAGACATTCTAGGAATCAGTGAACTAAAATGGACTGGAATGGGCGAATTTAATTCAGATGACCGTTGTATCTACTACTGTGGGCAAGAATCCTTTAGAAGAAATGGAGTAGCCATCATAGTCAACAGAAAAGTCCAAAATGCAGTTGGATGCAGTCTCAAAAACAACATAACAATCTCTGTTGGTTTCCAAGGCAAACCATTCAATATCACAGTAATCCAAGTATATGCCCCGACCAGTAACACTGAAGAAGTTGAAGTTGAATGGTTCTCTGAAGACCTACAAGACCTTTTAGAATTAACACCCAAAAAAGATGTTCTTTTCATTATAGGGCCTGGAGTGCAAAAGTAGGAGGTCAAGAAACACCTGGAGTAACAGGCAAATTTCTCCTTGGAGTACAGTATGAAGTAGGGCAAAGGCTAATAGAGTTTTGCCAAGAGAACACACTGGTCATAGCAAACACCCTCTTCCAACAACACAAGACTCTACACATGGACATCACCAGATGGCCAACACCAGAATCAGATTGATTATATTCTTTGCAGCCAAAGATGGAGAAGCTCTATATAGTCAGCAAAAGCAAGACTGGAAGCTGACTGTGGCTCAGATCACGAACTCCTTATTGCCAAATTCAGACTTAAATTGAAGAAGGTGGGGAAAGCCACTAGACCATTCAGATATGACCTAAATCTAATCCCTTATGATTATACAGCAGAAGTGAGAAATAGATTTAAGGGACTAGATCTGATAGAGTGTGTGATGAACTATGGATGGAGGTTCATGACATTGTACAGGAGACAGGGATCAAGACCATCCCTGTGGAAAAAAACGCAAAGAAGCAAAATGTAATGTCTGAGGAGGCATTACACATAGCTGTGAAAAGAAGAGAAGCAAAAAACAAAGGAAAAAAGGAAACATATATTCATTTGAATGCATGGGGTCGCAAAGAGTTGGACAAGACTGAGCAACTGAACTGAACTGAACTGAATTCCTTTGTTTTATACTTAACTTCAAAGATATAATTTTCTTCTTATAAAATAAGTTTTTATGCATTGCTTTTAATTCTACAGAGGTTTGTAAATTAAAGCAACTCTAAAGGTATCACCACACACTGCAGAGAACCCCCATGATCCAAATGTCTACAAATAACAAATGCTGCAGAGGGTGGAGAGAAAAGGGAACCCTCCTACATTGTTGGTGGGAACACAACTTGGTGCAGTCACTATGGAGAACAGTATGGAGCCTCCTTAAAAAACCAAGACTAGAGATACCATATGGTCCAGTAATACCACTCCTGGGCACGTTTCCAGAGAAGATGAAAATTTTAATTTGTTCATCGTGGCACAATTTACAATAGTGTAGACATGTAAACAACTTTAATGTCTATGAACAGACAAATGGATGAAACAATGCCATTTGCAACAATATGGATGGACTTGGAGATTCTAATACTAAGACACAGAAAGATAAGTATTATATGATATAACTTATATGTGGAATCTAAAAAATGACACAAATTAACTTATTTAAAAAACAAAAATCACCTCACAGACATGGAAAGCAAATTTAAGGTTACCAAAGGAGATGCGGGAAGGATAACAGAGTTTGGGATTAACAGATACACACTACTATGTATAAAATGGATAAACAATAAGGACCTACTGTATAACACAGAGAACTATATTTTATATATATATATACACACACATACCCCTACACACTAGACTGAGTCACTTTGATGGACACCTGAAAGTAATTTCAGTTCAGTTCAGTTCAGTTCAGTCGCTCAGTCGTGTCTGACTCTCCGCGACCCCATGAATCACAGCACGCCAGGCCTCCCTGTCCATCACCAACTCCCGGAGTTCACTCAAACTCATGTCCACAGAGTCGGTGATGCCATCCAGCCATCTCACTCTCGGTCGACCCCTTCTCCTCCCGCCCCCAACCTTTCCCAGAATCAGAGTCTTTACAGTATCGTAAATCAACTACAGGTCAATGAGGGCAAACAATAAAATAACTAAAAAAATCACCAACTTGCTATACAAACAAAGCCATTACTTTTAAAGTTCTTTATTTCATTGCTGTCAATGAAGCATCCTGGAGAATTTTCAGGAAACAGGAAGCTACATGGGTTGTATTTCTAATTATTGCTGATAAGAAATGGAAATATTTATTTTGTCCTGATAAGGGCATTACTAAATGCTAAGGAAAATGACTGCAACACAATAGAAAATCCATCTAATTCACTTCTACACTACTACCAGTTGAAAAAATAAGGGGTTTACCAAACCATAAAAATTCTCAGGAAGCTCTTTATATTAAGATGCAGTGAATTAAGACTTTTCCTTTAAAATAAATAGTCAGCCTCTAACCACAGTCCTAGGAACTAAACATATATCAAATAAAGAACAAATCTGGACTTAGTAAGGGGAGATTTTATTTGACAAGACAATAGGCAAGACAGGGTAAAAAGGCTTATTGCAACCCAGGATGACTATTGCAATAGAGAGAAACATAAGTTTCTGAACATAAGTTCAGCAAACATTTCAGAGTTAATCAAGAGTGTTTTTTCTCTTATAGAGAGGAAGGAGTAAGGTACAGACAGCAGGATGTGGGCAAGTGAGAAGAAAGACTGGTGTGTTAAGAGTTTGATTAATAAGCACTTTTTTCCAAAGGATCGGTGGGGCAGCAGTTCATCTATGAATATTTATAAGGTGAAAAATTGAAATTTGGAGGTTCTGAATACTGGAGTGGGTAGCCTATCCCTTCTCCAGCGGATCTTCCTGACCCAGGAATTGAACCATAGTCTCTTGAATTGCTGCAGTTTCTTTATAAGCTGAGCTACCATGGAAGCCCATTAATAATTATTTATGAGGCAAAAAATAGGAATTTGGAGGGTCTGAGGTAGACAAGGGGTATCTATGCATTTTATCTGAGTTATAAGGGGAAGAATTGCTCCTTTCAGGAAGCTAATCCCTAGAGAACAGAAAGCTGGAGAGATTTCTTACTCTTTACTATTTTCCAGGTTGAGAGTGAAGGAGGAAAGAGAACAGGCTCCATCTTGAAAGCAGGACTCCAAATTGGGCTGGACTGTGGACTTTGAGCTGTATGTCCAGTATCTATGGAAATGGCATACCAACCGGAAAATCAGAACCCTCAGATGGAAGAGCCCCAGGGCTCATACCTAGACTCTCCTTTGCTAAAAGAATACCTTAATTGTCTGTGTAACTGAATAGAATCATAAATTCTATTATGCTTATTGGGGTATGACCACAGGCCTATTGATAATTGTCCACTGTTAACCACCTAGGCCTAAAGCGTATGAATCATGGTTTAACTTTGATTGTGTCTTTATTTTCCTTTGTTCAGACTAGTTTCAGAGAATTTGGGGAGGTGGGTTTGGGCACGCACACTTATGGTATATAAGGTTTTCACAAAAACTGGTCAGAGTCCTTGGCTAAGAGGAGACTCTGCCTTGGGCCCGCCAGTGTAATAAACTGAACTCCACTATCTTCATTGTCCTTCTGAGTGAGTTTGTTTCCCAGAACGCTTGACTACAACAAGAGGACTATGGTAAAACTTAACATTGTTATAAGTTTTCCAAATGTCACCATAAAATACTGCAGGCATTTTGTATTTCTACCTCATTGTGCATCTTTTATAGATAGAAACAAATTCCTCATTTATCCAGGGATGACATTTTCTCAGGGATGAAGTGGGGTCATGAAATGGGGAAATTAGATGGTTTTGATAGGTAAATGCAGAACAGAAAGAGCTTTGCTCATCTGTGAGCATTAAGAAAAGGGAGCCCAGGCTGTGAAGGAGCCCCCATCACTGAAATATATTTTGTCTCCAGAAAAAGAAATGATTTCAGCTAGAGGATGTGGTGGAAAAAGATGACTCTGGAGCCAGTCTCAAATGCATGGAATCCTATATCTGAACTCTTCACTGAATTCAGAGAAAGGAGTTTTCCTCACAAAATGAACTGACATTGTTTACTATATTCTAAGTGCTGTTCTGTTTTCTGGGTTCCAGACATGAAGACATCATTCATACCTAATTTTAAATCTTCAGGAGTAACAACTCCTCTGGTATTTTCAATTTATGTATGGTTTCATGCTTCTAAATCAAATTTATAATGGGGGAAGGGATAGTTAGGGAGTTTGGGATTGATATGTACACACTGCTATATTTAAAATAGATAAGCAGCAAGAACCTACAGTATAGAACAGGGGACTCTGCTCAACATTATGTGGCAGTCTGGATGGGAGGGGAATTTAGGGGAAAATGAATACATGTACATCTAAGGTGGAGTCACTCTGCTGTGCACTTGAAACTATCACAAGATTGTTTATCAGCTATACTCCAATGTAAAATAAAAAGTAAAAATATAAATAGAATTGAAAGGTTGTTGCTGAACCACAAAAGACACTGGGATTCTTGGCCTCCAGAGGAGAAGAATTCAATCCGGGGCCAGAGACGAGGCTTGATCACTCAGACCTTTTATGTAATAAACTTTTATTAAAGTATAAAAGAGATAGAGAAAATTCCTGACATAGACATCAGAAGAGGGTAGAAAGAGTACCTCCCTGCTAGTCTTTAGCTGGATGTTATATAGCTGCTAGCAGTCTGTTAATTACAGAAAGGAAATGTCTCAAAAGTCAGAGAATGGCACCAGGTGAGTTATCCCGGGCCATAAAATGATTGACATGAATCTTGAAGAAAGGCAGATTTCCATACAAATATATAGTTTCATAACAGATTCAGAGAACAACGCATGAGTATAACATACCAGTTTGTCAAGTGGGTTCTGAGCCTTTAACACTAGTTTGTTTCCTCCTGCTGCTTAAGAGAGAGATAAAAAAATGTCTAACACTTGCAGCCTATTTCCTCTGTTTGGAGACCCCTGGCCTTCCTGCCTGTTACCCTCTCAGAATTAGGATTTGGGGGAAATAGATTCTTATGAGCAGTATAAATTCAATAAGCATCTCTAACATGTCTCTGTACTTTCTCTTACTCCCTTTTCTTTTCATCATTATCATTTGTGTAATCAAAAAATTACACAAGCCATGGAATAACTGGACCATTTCCATAAGCTCTATGCTGTACATATGTGCTTCTATCTTGCTGTTCCTCTCTGATACCTCCAGGGAAAATCTGATAAACTGCAAACTATAGATGGACACTTGTCCACTTGGGGAGATGAAGTTCCTCTATAAGATTTTCATAATGAATCACGGAGTTTTAAAAGGCTAGAAAAGGTAGCTTCCACCAGGCCACAACTCTTCTTCTGCCAGGATATAGGAAAAGTGGACCTCTGCCTCAGCCCTGGTGCTTTCAGAGTATTCTGTAGTTTTCACAACTGGGTAAAACCAACAGGTGTTTCAACAGCTGGTGCAGAAAGTAAGGGACATAAAACTATGAAATCTATTTCCATGGGTGTCCTATGGAAACATTATCATTTTAATCATTACTATTTATTTAGTCATACATTTTTTAAAAAGTGTTCTCAGTAGCTAGCTGTTATATTTTAAGCTCTCATTTATATTTAAACTCTCATTTAGTGATTAATTTTCCTAATTCAGTAGGTTCCTATGAAGGAGGAAACAGACAGAATAGGCTCCATCTTGAGAGCAGGACTCCATCTGGGGCCAGACTGTGGACTTTGAGCTATACGCCCAGTATCTATGGAAACGACATACCAACTGGAAAACCAGAATACCCGGACGGAAGAGCCCCAGGGCTCGTACCTAGACTCTCCCTCGCCTAAAATAGTACCCTAATTATCTGTGTAATTGAATAGAATCATAAATTCTATTATACTTATTGGGGTATGACCACAGGCTTATTGATACTTGTCCACTGTTAACTACCTAGGCTTAAGGCATATGAATCACGGGTTAATTTTGGTTGTATCTTTCTTTCCCTTTGTTCAGACTAGTTTCAGAGAATTTGGGGAGGTGGGTTTGAGCACGTACACTTAGGATATATAAGGTTTTCACAAAAACTGGTCGGGGGTCCTTGGCTAAAAGGAGACCCTGCCATGAGCCTGCCAGTGTACTAAACTGCACTCCACTATCTTCATTGTCCTTCTGAGTGAGTTTGTTTCCCAGAACGCATGGCAACAACACCTGCTGTATGTTAAAATCTGATTTTAGCATATAAAAGTGTTAGTGAAAGTGGATAAATACCTAGATCACAATGCAATATACCTGAGAACCACAGACCTATACCTTGACCAGGATTTTTGATATAGTAAAATGAGATAATAATTTTCCATACATTGTCACATGTTTAAGGTATCTTTGACCAGAGTGATAAAATATAATAAGCAAACACTAATACTTTGCCAACATAGGTCCGTCTAGTCAAGGCTATGGTTTTTCCCATGATCATGTATGGATGTGAGAGTTGGACTGTGAAGAAAGCTGATCACTGAGGAATTAATGCTTTTGAACTGTGGTGCTGGAGAAGACTCTTGAGAGTCCCTTGGACTGCAAGGAAATCCAACCAGTCCATTCTAAAGGAGATCAATCCTGGGTGTTCATTGGAAGGACTGATGCTAAAGCTGAAACTCCAATACTTTGGCCACCTTATACGACGAGTTGACTCACTGGAAAAGACTCTGATGCTGGGAGGGATTGGGGGTGGGATGAGATGGGGATGACAGAGAATGAGATGGCTGGATGGCATCACCGACTCGATGGACATGAGTTTGAGTGAACTCTGGGAGTTGGTAATAGACAGGGAGGCCTGGCGTGCTGTGATTCATGGGGTCGCAAAGAGTCGGACACGACTGAGCGACTGAACTGAACTGAACTGAATACTTAATTATTCAAACTAAGAAAGTCTTGATATGATGTTTATAAATGATAGTTCACAGAATTTTTAAGATTTATAGATTTATATATTTAAAATGTACACATATAGGCCATCAAAATACAAACAAAACTGTTTATCTAATTAAGCTATATATATTAGTAAAAAAAGAAATCAGTTTTGTATATCTGCTCATGTGACTTTCCAGGTGGCACTAACAGTAAAGATCTCACCTGCTAATGCAAAAGACTTAAGAGACATGGATTCTATCCCAGGTTTGGGAAGATCCCCGGAAGAGGGAATGGCAACACACTTCAGTATTCTTGCGTGGAGAATCCCATGGACAGAGGAGCCTGGCAGGCTATGTCCCACAGGGTTGCAAAGAGTTGGACATGACTGAAGCGACACAGCAGCAGCAGCAGCTGTCAATGGACATTTCGGTTGCTTCATGTCTTGGCTATTGTAAACAGTGCTGCAATATGGTACATATACACAGTGGAATATTACTCAGCCTTTAAAAAGAATGAAATAATGCCATTTGCAGCAACATGGATGGACCCAGAAATGGTCATGCTCAGTGAAGTAAGTCAGACAGAGAAGGGGAAATATTTAATTACATCCCTTATTTATGGAATCTAAAAAGAAATAATACAAATGAACTTATTTACAAAACAGAAACAGACTCTCAGACTTAGAAAACAAACTTATGGCTGCTGGAAGAAAAATGAAAGGAAGGGATAGTTAGAAAGTTTGGAATGGGCTTGTACACGTCTATATTTAAAATGAATAACTATGCACTGTATATCATAGGGAACTCTGCTGAATGTTATGTGGCAGCCTGGATGGGAGGGACATTTCGGGGAGAATGGATACATGTATATGTATGACTGAGTCCCTTTGCTGTTCACCTGAAATTACCACAACATTGTTAATAGACTATACCCCAATACAAAATAAAATGTTTTAAAAATGTTAACTGAAGAAAGAAAATAATGATGCTAGTGAATTCTGCAGGTTAACATCAACCAGTTTCTGACCTACTAGGTGTGGTTTACGCATTTAATATCACCGTTTTTTCTAAAGGAAGGCTGTCATCTTGCCACTGATCTTAGCATGTCATTTGTATCTGATGAAATTGGAAAGGCTGGATGCAGGTTATGGAACTTCTTAAATGCCAGGTTATTTAAGTTACTCAGTAAGTCAGGATTTCTATTTTTCTATGTTTCTCAGATTTCAGACCACTTATATTAAATATAGGTGGAGTGTTTACCAGAAATTTAATCTCCAAATCAACTCAATTAGAGCTTTTGAAGGTGGAGTCCCAAACAAAAATAATATGTTTCAAGAGCATTCCATCAAATTCTTATACACACACGTTTGGCTCAGCTGAAATGAGCAATGTGGTACCATGAAAAATTTTTTTTTATAAAGGAATGATACATCTACAGATTGACATGAGCCAAATAGAAAACCCTGTGTGTAGGTAGTTATTTTTATCTATATTTTACTTATATTGAAGCTGAATGCAACAAGATTATGCAGATCATTCATCAGCAAGTTTGGTTCTAATGGCAAATGGTGCTAAATAAGTTACCCATTATATTCATTCAGAAATAACTCTGGTTAAATTATCCTTTTTAAGTGATGATCATTAAGTTATCATCTGGTTAAGGGTATCATTTTTTTTAAATACAGAAACATGTGCTTCAACCAACTGCCCTCCTAAAATACAGAGTGAGGGTTGAGAACCTTTGCTATATTCATGCGGTGCTTCATAGTTGGATGGTAGACCATCTGGTAACCAACTGCTCTTGCTATCTGCCCGGTTCCTGAAGAATGGAAATGTATGAGAAACTGATGCTTTGGGAGTGATTAACCATAATGATATATATATATAAGTAAATTAGAAATTTTTAAAAAAAATGCTGAAGGAAGTACACATTTTCAAGTTTGTTTTGCAGACATCATTATGCAGTTAGGACTTTATATATTTCCGCTTGGTCATTCAAATAGGCTTGCTGTCAGTAGGGTTAGCCTCCTCCCCTTGAAAATGACGTGCACTTTGGCATCCAGATCTGAGACTCACTAACGAAGAAGGGAAATATGATGATGGAATATCTTTTTTCTTTCCATAAAGGATGAAAATTTTCAAAAAAAAGCCTGTGATAGGAGTAAAAGAACAATGGGACTAAATAATAGAGGAACTATCTTCTGATATATTGAGCATCAAAAAATGAGTCAATTATAATGGTTCTTAACATAAGACAATTTTCTCCCCTTCCCCTGAGACACCAGAAAAGTCTGAAGAATTTTTGGTTGTCACAACTGGAAGGTATGTTCAGTCAGTTCAGTTGCTCAGTTGTGTCTGACTCTTTGCAACCCCATGGACTGCAGCACGCCAGGCTTTCCTGTCCATCTTCTTCTCCTTCTTTTTTTTTATATTGAGCTGCATGAACTGTTTCCATGATTTGTAGATAGTTTCCTGTCCATCTTCAACTCCAGAAGATTGCTCAAACTCTTGTTCATGGAGTCGGTGAAACCATGATGGCAGTCGGAGCCATCTGTCAAACCAACTCATCCTCTGTCATCCCCTTCTTCTCGGCCTTCAATTTTTCCCAGCATCAGGGTCTTTTGCAATAAGTCAGTTCTTTGCATCAGGTGGCCAAAGCATTGGATCTTCAGCATCAGTCCTCCCAAGGAATATTCAGGACTGATTTCCTTTAGGATGGACTGGTTGGATCTTGCCATCAAAGGGACTCTCGAGAGTCTTCCCCAACACCACAGTTCAAAAGCATCAATTCTTCAGCGCTCAGCTCTCTTTATAATCCAACACTCACATCCATACATGACTACTGGAAAAACCATAGCTTGGACTAGACAGATCTTTATTGGCAAAGTAATGTATCTACTTTTTAATATGCTATCTAATATGGTCAGCTTTTCTTCCAAGGAGCAAGTGTCTTTTAATCTAATGGCTGCAGTCACCATCTGCAGTGATTTTGGAGACCCCCAAAATGAAGCTTCTCACTGTTTCCATTGTTTCCCCATCTACTTGCCATGAAGTAATGGGACCAGATGCCATGATCTTAGTTTTCTGAATGTTGAGTTTTAAGCCAACTTTACCGCTTTCCTCTTTCACCTTCATCAAGAAGCTCCTTAGTTCCTCTTTGCTTTCTGCCATTACGGTGGTGTCATCTGCATATCTGAGGTTACTGATATTTCTCCCAGCAATCTTGATTCCAGATTGTGCTTCATCCAGCCCAGCGTTTCTCATGATGTACTCTGCATAGAAGTTAAATAAGCAGGATGACAATATACAGCTTAAAGGTACCCCTTTCCCATCTAGAAACCAGTCTGTTGTTCCATGTTCTAACCTTTTCCTCTTGATCTGCATGCAAATTTCTCAGGAGGCAGGTCAGGTGATTTGGTATTCCCAGCTCTTGAAGAATTTTCCACAGTTTGTTGTGATCCACACAGTCAAAGGCTTTGACATAGTCAATAAAGCAGAAACAAATGCTTTTCTGGAACTCTTGCGTTTTCAATGATCTAGCGGATATTGGCAATTTGATCTCTGGTTCCTCTGTCTTTTCTAAATACAACTTGACATCTGGAATTTCATGGTTCATGTACTGATGAAGACTCACTTGGAAATTTTTCAGCATTACTTTGATAGTGTGTGAGATGAGTGCAATTGTGCATTCATTTGGCATTGTCTTCCTTTAGGATCGGAATGAAAACTGACCTTTTCCAGTCCTGGGGCCACTGCTGAGTTTTCCAAATTTGCTGCCATATTGACTGCAGCACTTTCACAGCATCATCTTTTAGGATTTGAAATAGCTCACCTGGAATTCCATCACCTCCACTAGCTTTGTTCATACTGACGGTTCCTAAGGTCCACTTGACTTCGTATTCCAGGATGTCTGGCTCTAGGTGAATGATCACACCATCGTGGTTATCTGGATCTTGAAGATCTTCTTTGTATAGTTCTTCTGTGTATTCTTGTCACCTCTTCTTAATATCTTCTGCTTCTCTTAGGTCTGTTCCATTTCTGTTCTCTATTGTGCCCATCTTTGCATGCAATATTCCCTTGGTATCTCCAGTTTTCTGGTAGGGATCAATAGTCCCTCCCATTCTATTGTTTTCCTCTATTTCTTTGCATTGATCCCTGAGGAAGGCTTTCTTATCTCTCCTTGTTATCCTTTGGAACTCTGCATTCAGATGTGTATATCTTTCCTTTTCTCCTTTGCCTTTTGCTCTCTTCTTTCCTCAGCTATTTAAGGCTTCCTCAGACAACCATTTTGCATTTTTGCATTTCTTTTTCTTGGGAATGTTCTGATCACTGCTTCCTGAACAATGTCATGGAACCTCCATTCATAATTCTTCAGGTACTCTGTCTATCAGATCTAGTCCCTTGAATCTATTTGTCACTTCCACTGTATAATAGTAAGGGATTTGATTTAGGTCATACCTGAATGATCTAGTGGTTTTCCCTATTTTCTTCAATTTAAGTCTGAATTTGGCTATAAGGAGTTCATGATCTGAGCCACCGTCAGCTCCTGGTCTTGTTTTAGCTGACAGTATAGAGCTTCTCCATATTTGGCTGCAAACAGTGTAATTAATTTGATTTCAGTATTGACCATTTGGTGATGTTCATGTGTAGTTTTCTCTTGTGTTGTTGGAAGGGGGTATTTGCTATGACCAGAGTGTTCTCTTGACAAACTGTTAGTCCTGTTTTATTTTGTACTCCAAGGCCAAATTTGCCAGTTACTCGAAGTGTCTCTTGACTTCCTGCTTTGAAATTCCAGGCCCCTGTAATGAAAAGGACATCTTTTTTGGGTGTCACATCTAGAAGGCCTTGTAGGTCTTCACAGAACCATTCAACTTCAACTTCTTCAGCATTACTAGTAGGAGCATAGACTTGGATTGCTGTTCATTTGCCTTGGAAATGAACAGAGATCATTCTGTCATTTTTGAGATTGCAACCAAGTATTGCATTTCAAATTGACTATTTTGGCTACTCCATTTCTTCTAAGGGACTCTCACTCACAGTAGTAGATACAATGGTCATCTGAATTAAATTCTCCCAATTCCAGTCCATTTTAGTTCACTGATTCCTAAAATATCAGTGCTCACTCTTGCCCTCTCCTGTTTGACCATTTCCAATATACCTTGATTCGTGGACCTAACATTCCAGGTTCCTATGCAATATGGCTCTTTACAGCAGCCGACTTTACTTGCATCACGAGTCGCATCCACAGCTGGGCATTGTTTTCACTTTGGCTCTGTCTCTTCATTCTTTCTGGTGTTATTTCTTCACTCTTCTCCAGCAGCATATTGAGTACCCACCGACCTGGAGAGGTCATCTCTCAGTGTCATATCTTTTTGCCTTTTCATAGTGTTCATCTGATGCAGAAGCTAAAACTCCAATACTTTGTCCACTTGATGTGAAGAACTGACTCATTGGAAAAGACCCTGATGCTGGCCAAGATTGAAGGCAAGAGGCAAAGGGGATGACAGAGGATGAGATGATTGGATGGCATCACTGACTTGATGGACATGAGTTTGAGCAAGCTCCGGGAAATGGTGATGGACAGGGAAGCCTGGCGTGCTGCAGTCCATAGGATTGCAAAGAGTTGGACACAATTGAGTGACTGAACTGACTAACTGATAATGTTCATGGGGTTCTCAAGGCAATAAAACTGAAGTGTTTTGCCATTGCCTTCTCCAGTGAACCAAATTTTGTCAAAACTCTCCACCATGACCCATGTCTCTTAGGTAGCACTACACAGCATGGCTCATAGCTTTATTGAGTTAGACAAGGCTATGGTCCATGTGATCAGTTTGATTAGTTTTTTGTGATTGTGGTTTTCATTCTGCCTGCCCTCTGAGGGATAAGGTTAAGAGGCTTATGGAAGCTTTCTGATGGGAGAGACTGACTATTCTGATGGGCAGGGCCATGCTCAGTAAATCTTTAATCCCATTTCCTCTTGATGGGTGGGGATGTGTTGTTTAACCTGAGACCAAACAATAGTGGGTGTAATGAAGATAATGGAAGCCTCCTTCAAAAGGCCCTGTGCCACACTACCTCACTCAGTCCCCCAGCCCTGTAGCAGGCCACCGCTGACTCACGCCTCCATGGGAGACTCCTGGACACTCACAGGCAAGTCTGGTTCAGTCTCCTTTGGGGTCACAGATACTTTTTCTGGATCCTGGTGCACAAACGATTTTGTTTGTGCCTTCCAAGAGTCTGTTTCCCCAGTCCTGTGGAACTTCTATAATCAAATCCCACTGGCCTCCGAATCCTACTGGCATCTAATGGGTGGAAGCAAGGGCTGTTGCTAAACATCCTGAAAAATACAGCACAGCTCCCACAAAAGAACTTACAGTCCAAAATGTTAATAGTGCTGAGATTTTGAAACCCTGATCAATGGTAAAAATTTCAGGCTATAAACATACTTCAAAACAGGAAAGACTACATAAATGTAGACAGGTGAAAAGTAAAGTGAAAGTGTTAGCTGCACAGTCGTGTCCAACTCTTTGCAATCCCATGGACTGTAGCCCGCCAAGCTCCTCTGTCCATGGAAATCTCCAGGCAATAATACCGGAGTGGGTTGCCATTCCTTTCACCAGGGAAACTTTCCAACCCAGGAACCCGGGTCTCCTGCATTGGAGGCAGATTCTTAAAGACAGGTATTGCATGCAAATGGAGTTTAAGTGTAATGCATGTTTTAGAGTTAGTTTTAATGTGTAAGTGAACTGGCAAATAGGACTGTGCTGATCAATTTTGTTTTTTAAAATAATGTGCATGGTAATGGATATGTATTGTGTCTTAACAGCATGATGGAGAAGGGTTGACAGGAGAGTCAAGAGTAAGCCAAGATGAACTGAGGAAACCAAGATCTGTATTATAAACAAGAAGAGTGGACAGCCAAAATGGCCACACCAAATAATCGGATAGGAACTGGTTTGCACGACAGTACTGTAATCACATGTCCATAAGAGGGAGCCTACTTTGCAGACCTAGCCCTCCTAGGAGGGGGCATTTCTGTATGACTCTGTTTTAATGATTGTATATAAGGAATATAATTAAGTGCTAACAAGGTATAACGTGAATCACAAGAAAGAAGAGGAGTACAAAATCTTATAAAATAACACATGAACTTGAACCAAAAGAAGGAGCTGCACCCACTTGTGTATACTTGGAATTGAATTTTACCCCTGGGGGAAACCAAATCTTGTCTTCAGACCAAGAATCACTTAATTTATGAACTAGAACTTGATATCTTGACTTGAAAGAATACTGTGATTTGCAGATTTCTGTGACATGATTCTACCCAAGGATAAATCCAAATATAAATTTTGTAAGCCCATAAATCCAGAGTCTCTGTGTCATTGGAATGGTTTAAGTGTCAGAATCACAGTAAGATTTGTAATCATTGAGTTACCTTGTGCATATATGATTTATGTTAAGAGGTTGAATCTTTTAAATGATTTCTTATGTGGGATCCTTAATTTTATTGACATTCAGAACTTGCCTTGGTTTTAAGCCGCTTTCAAATTGTTAGAATATTGGATTTATAAATGTGTATTCATTAGAAATTTAAGTGTTATGTAAATGTATAGTCCATTTGCCTAATGATTTAAAGCTTAATAAATTGAGTGCCAAAGCAAAAGCAGAGATGAGAGTTTCTTTCTACATACAAGTGCCTCAAGCTCTACTGATGAGAATTGACTGTGTAGTACAGTCAAGGAGTTGGGCAAACTACCACCCACAGATTACATCTCACCTGCTGCCTGCTTTTGTACAGCCTGCAAGCTAGAGATGGTTATAACATTTTTAAATACTTTAAAAAATCAGGGACTTCCCTGGAAGCCCAGTAGTTAAGACTGAGCTTCCATTGCAGGGAGCCTCAGTTCTATTCTTGATTGGGGAACTGAGATCCCACATGCTGCATAGCATGGCCAAAATAATAATAAAGAAGTTTTCATTTAAAAAATGCAGATTCAAAAAAAACCTTAAAAAATAAAAAGGAATAATATTCTGTAATATGAATACTGTAATTATCTGTAAATTATATGATAATCAAATTTCAGTGTCCATAAATGTGCTTTTCAGTGCATTATTGGAACACCATCATGCTCATTAACTTTCACGCTGTCTCTGATTTCACTCTATTATTGTGGTTAGCTACTTGTTACAGAGACTATATGCTAACAAAATCTAAGATATTTATTGTATAGCCCATTACAGAAAATTTGCCAGTCCTTGGGGTACCAGTGATAAATTTGGGGTCCAGAACAAGACAGACTGGGCTTGAATGCTGAGTCTGCCCCTACTAACCACGATATAGGTACCTTTCTAAAACTTTAAAGACCCCTGTGTCGCCGTCTGTGAAATGGTAGCAATTTTGTGACTACCTCCTAAGGTAGCTGCAAAAAGCTAATACGTAAAGCAAGCAGCTTTTTGCAAGAAAAGAGCTCTCTGCAGGAGGCCCCTTTTGTCTTGTCACTTTAGCAAAGCTATATTTAAACTAACCTCTGGCCCAAGCACACCTTTCAAATCTTTTGATCACATAATATCTTGCCTAATCTGTTGGTTCTTTCCTTAGATCAAAGAAGTAGAAATGGAGAATAAATAAATAACAGATGACTAGATTTCTTCCCCAGCTTCCCCTTCAGTCATCTTGTGAACAATCTGTGAACAAAACAGCATTTATAGAGAGATCATGAGGGTTGACAAGCCTGCACATAGTGGAGTAGGGATTACTCTGACCCCCCATCTCCATGATTACTCCCCCTTTTTCCCTTTCATGGTTGAGCAGAATATTCAGAGTTGGTTTAGGGACACGGGTCTGCCTTCTCCCCAGGTGGCCCACATCCTGATTTAAGCAATCTTTCTGTTCCTATCAGCACTTGTCTCTCTAATACTGGCTTTCAAGTGGTGAGCAGCCGGACCTGAGTTTGGTGACAGTAATAACTGCAGAGTCCCTGCAAGAGTGCCCAGAGCAGGGAGTCCTTAATAAATCTTCTTAGCACCACCTACTGCTGGTGGCTTACTCATCACTACTACTCCTGGGCTGATCATGGAGGCGTGCATATGCTGTCAATCTGGAAATGTTCGAGAGGGCGAGGGAGGGTTGATTTGGGAGAATGGCATTGAAACATGTATATTATCATATGTGAAATGAATCACCAGTCCAGATTCAACGCATGATACAGGATGCTCGGGGCTGGTGCACGGGGATGACCCAGAGGGAGGATAAGGGGAGAAGGGAGGTGGGAGGTGGGGTTCAGGAAGGGGAACTCATGTACACCCAGGGCGGATTCATGTCAATGTTTGGTAAAACCAACCAATATAATATTGTAAAATAATTAGCCTCCTATAAAAAATTAAAATAAATAAATAAAAAGTCATACAATAATAATTTAAAATCTATGTACTTTCTAAATCCACACCCTTAATACAAAGCCCACGGAACTTCCCGAGAATTTATCTGGGTCAGGAGTTGGTAGCGGAGGACAGAATCAGGATGTGGTGACCCATGGGGGCCTTGGAACCCTGCGGACTTGAGATGAATTATAACTCTTCCCCGAGCCATGTGATTTAAACAGCTCAGTGCACCTTTATAAGCATTATTTTTTTATCAACATAGTACAAACTATTAGACCAACGGCACAGATACTTGGACTTGCTGAATCTTAAAGAACGAGATCCAGATATTTGCAATTTTTTTAAAAAGCTACCCATTAAAACCTATGCTTTTAATGACCATCCAGTCAGGCTTGACAATCACAATATTGAAATATTTATGTGAGTCCTATTAAAGGACCTGAGACACCCAGTATCCCCAAACCCAATACTTTCTAACATTCTGGACATCATCCCTTTAGGGGTCATAGATGACTTGAAGCTGGATTAGTTGTCTTCCTCTTGGGAATTTCGGAGGCATAATTTCTGTGCACTAACAACAGTTAATGATTGATAACAATGAGAGTTTCAATACAAAAGGCACTTTTTCCTCAAGGGTAATATTTCTATCAAAATTAGCCCCTTTCTCCTTAAGCACTGTTGTAAGCTCATTAACACTTTAAAAGCACTGGAGAACATGTAAGGCAGTGCTTACATAGTCTGGCTCTGCTCTGAATGGTATGGCATCAATACAAAGTCTCATTAACCTTATCACTTTCTATTCCTTGAGCACAATGGGACATGTCAGGCAGCTGCGGCTGTCTGTGCTCTAATGCATAAGCCTAATGGGCTGGGAGAATAAGACTTCCAGCCGAGCCTGAGCTATTCATAGGTACTTTTCAGCTGGCAAATATGTTATTCAGAACCATCCGGCTATTATTGGAATGTATGGGGTCTTTAATTTTGGTTTAATGGTGTTTTTGTAAGAGAAACTTCGGTGAAACTTAGACCATCTTTCAAAAGCTCAAGAAAATATAAAAAGTGTTCTCCTTCTCCCAGAGTCCTGGTGACATTCAACAGTATCATACAAGGATGTTCTCATTTTCCTCCCAGCTGCTACCCTACCAGTTTAAAAAGATAACTTCACCATGTGGATTCAATTGTGCAAATCTAAGGAGAAATTGATCACTGAGGAAGTCTTTCTTATCTCTCCTTGCTATTCTTTGGAACTCTGCATTCAGATGCTTATATCTTTTCTTTTCTCCTTTGCTTTTCGCCTCTCTTCTTTTCACAGCTATTTGTAAGGCCTCCTCAGACAGCCATTTCGCTCTTTCGCATTTGTTTTCCATGGGGATGGTCTTGGTCCCTGTCTCCTGTACAATGTCACGAACCTCCGTCCAGAGTTCATCAGGCACTCTATCTATCAGATCTAGTCCCTTAAATCTATTTCTCACTTCCACTGTATAATCATAAGGGATTTGATTGAGGTCATATCTGAATGGTCTAGTGGTTTTCCCTACTTTCTTCAATTTCAGTCTGAATTTGGCAATAAGGAGTTCATGATCTGAGCCACAGTCAGCTCCTGGTCTTGTTTTCGCTAACTGTATACAGCTTTTCCATCTTTGGCTGCAAAGAATATATCAATCTGATTTCGGTGTTGACCATCTGGTGATGTCCATGTGTAGAGTCTTCTCTTGTGTTGTTGGAAGAGGGTGTTTGCTATGACCAGTGCATTCTCTTGACAAAACTCTATTAGCCTTTGCCCTGCTTCATTCCGTGCTCCAAGGCCAAATTTGCCAGTTACTCCAGGTGTTTCTTGACTTCCTACTTTTGCATTCCAGTCCCCTATAATGAAAAGGACATCTTTTTTGGGTGTTAGTTCTAAAAGGTCTTGTAGGTCTTCATAGAACCGATTAACTTCGGCTTCTTCAGCATTACTGTTTGGGGCATAGGCCTGGATTACTGTAATATTGAATGGTTTGCCTTGGAAACGAACAGAAATCATCCGGTCATTTTTATGATTGCATCCAAGTACTGCATTTCGGACTCTTTTGTTGACCATGATGGCTACTCCATTTCTTCTAAGGGATTCCTGCCCACAGTAGTAGATATAATGGTCATCCGAGTTAAATTCACCCATTCCAGTCCATTTTAATTCACTGATTCCTAGAATGTCGACGTTCACTCTTGCCATCTCCTGTTTGACCACTTCCAATTTGCCTTGATTCATGGACCTAACATTCCAGGTTCCTATGCAATATTGCTCTTTACAGCACTGGACATTGCTTCTATCACTGGTCACATCCACAACTGGGAAAAGGTGTACGTCAAGGTTGTATATTGTCACCTTGCTTATTTAACTTATATGCAGAGTACATCATGAGGAACGCTGGGCTGGAAGAAGCACAAGCTGGAATCAAGATTGCTGGGAGAAATATCAATAACTTCAGATATGCAGATGACACTACCCTTATGGCAGAAAGTGAAGAGGAACTCAAAAGCCTCTTGATGAAAGTGAAAGAGGAGAGTGAAAAGGTTGGCTTGAAGCTCAACATTCAGAAAACAAAGATCATGACATCTGGTCCCATTACTTCATGGGAAATAGATGGAAAAACAGTGGAAACGGTGTCAGACTTTATTTTTTGGGGCTCCAAAATCACTGCAGATGCTGATTGCAGCCATGAAATTAAAAGACGCTTACTCCTTGGAAGGAAAGTTATGACCAACCTTGATAGTATATTAAAAAGCAGAGACATTACTTTGCCAACCAAGGTCCGTCTAGTCAAGGCTATGGTTTTTCCCATGGTCATGTATGGATGTGAGAGTTGGACTGTGAAGAAAGCTGATCGCCGAAGAATCAATGCTTTTGAACTGTGGTGTTGGAGAAGACTCTTGAGAGTCCCTTATACTGCAAGGAGATCCAACCAGTCCATTCTAAAGGAGATCAATCCTGGATGTTCATTGGAAGGACTGATGCTGAAGCTGAAACTGCAATACTTTGGCCACCTCATGCGACAAGTTGACTCACTGGAAAAGACTCTGATGCTGGGAAAGGTTGGGGGCGGGAGGAGAAGGGGACGACGGAGAATGAGATGGCTGGATGGCATCACCGATTCTGTGGACATGAGTTTGAGTGAACTCCGGGAGTTGGTGATGGACAGGGAGGCCTGGTGTGCTGTGATTCATGGGGTTGCGGAGAGTCGGACACGACTGAGCGACTGAACTGAACTGAACTGAACTGAACTGAAGGAGAAATTCCAAAACAAATCTAATTCTCTTGGAATTATTGTAAATTAAAAAAAAACAATGAAACTGGACTTAATTGCCTGGGATATCTAAAAGTTTCTTCTGAGTAGAAAAAATGAATTAAAATATTTGACAAAGAATCCTTATACTAGAGAGCTATAAAACCAATCCCATCATCCCTATTTCCATTATATCCCATATATATAAATTTCCTACATTCAGTATATCACACCCAAGAGATGTTTAATATAAATTGAGAATAA
This sequence comes from Moschus berezovskii, assembly GCF_049115385.1. Taxonomy (NCBI): domain Eukaryota; kingdom Metazoa; phylum Chordata; class Mammalia; order Artiodactyla; family Moschidae; genus Moschus; species Moschus berezovskii. Next base: position 44,544,853 of record NC_142478.1, on the reverse strand, counting down.
TCTTGTAAAAATGATGTAATAAAAATTTAAAGCAGGTTTTAGAAAAGGCAGAGGCACCAGAGATCAAATTGGCAACATCCGCTGGATCATGGAGAAAGCAAGAGAGTTCCAGAAAAACATCTATTTCTGCTTCATTGACTATGCCAAAGCCTTTGACTGTGTGGATCACAATAAACTGTGGAACATTCTGAAAGAGATGGGAATCCCAGACCACCTGACCTGCCTCTTGAGAAACCTGTATGCAGGTCAGGAAGCAACAGTCAGAACTGTACATGGAACAACAGACTGGTTCCAAATAGGAAAAGGAGTGCGTCAAGGCTGTATATTGTCACCTTGTTTATTTAACTTATATGCAGCGTACATCATGAGGAACGCTGGGCTGGAAGAAGCACTAGCTGGAATCAAAATTGCTGGGAGAAATATCAATAACCTCAGATATGTAGATGGCAGAAAGTGAAGAGGAACTCAAAAGCCTCTTGATGAAAGTAAAAGAGGAGAGTGAAAATGTTGGCTTGAAGCTCAACATTCAGAAAACAAAGATCATGACATCTGGTCCCATCACTTCATGGGAAATAGGTGGAAAAACAGTGGAAACAGTGTCAGACTTTATTTTTTTGGGCTCCAAAATCACTGCAGATGCTGACTGCAGCCATGAAATTAAAAGATGCTTACTCCTTGGAAGAAAAGTTATGATCAACCTTGATAATATATTCAAAAGCAGAGACATTACTTTGCCATCCAAGGTCTGTCTAGTCAAGGCTATGGTTTTTCCCGTGGTCATGTATGGATGTGAGAGATGGACTGTGAAGAAAGCTGATCCCCGAAGAATTGATGCTTTTGAACTGTGATGTTGGAGAAGACTCTTGAGAGTCCCTTGTACCGCAAGGAAATCCAACCAGTCCATTCTAAGGGAGATCGATCCTGGGTGTTCATTGGAAGGACTGATGCTAAAGCTGAAACTGCAATACTTTGACCACCTCATGCGATGAGTTGACTCACTGGAAAAGACTCTGATGCTGGGAAGGGTTGGGGGCGGGAGGAGAAGGGGACGACGGAGAATGAGATGGCTGGATGGCATCACCGATTCTGTGGACATGAGTTTGAGTGAACTCCAGGAGTTGGTGATGGACAGGGAGGCCTGGCGTGCTGTGATTCATGGGGTCGCGGAGAGTCGGACATGACTGAGTGACTGAACTGGACTGAATTATTTAAAAATCCAATCTTACAATTGAAATGATTTTCAAAAAATAAAGAAAAGATCATTTAGACTGAATCTGCAATATAAGAAAAAATATCCATGTTATGCCGTTTATTCTCTTATGCAGTACCACTACATGTCTTCAAGAAAATAATTCTCATTTTTAGAAAATACTGTAGGACATTTTTCTCAATGGAATCAAATTGGGTGTAGTCTCAAAGAGCTGGGCCAGGGAAAATTAAAGTCAAGGTAAGTCCTAGAATGATTAGTTGGCATTGTATACCAGCTTGTTGACAAATAGGTGCAGAAATCCAAGATCCTCTGAATCATCCAATCATGTTTCTCTTATTTTGTAAATCGTAGAATCAGAAATGATTTTGGAGGTCACCTAATTGAGCTCTCTCTCACCACCCTATCCTGTACAACACTTTCATGGACTCACAGTATACCTTCTACTTTATTCCTGTTTGGGGCCTTGGACTTTGTGCTTTCTGGACTTTTCTGTCTTTATGACACTCACCATATCCAATTAGCTACTGAATCGCCTGCATTGCAGGAGAAATCTTTATTGACTGAGCCACTAGGAAAGCAGTGCTCCTTAGTCAATGTTAAAGCATTATCTTTCTAAAACAGTGCTTTGATCAGAGGGGTGGGATATTCTTTATTTTCCCCTTTGCATTCATTTCTATGCATTCTACACTCCTCTCTGGGTCCATCGATGCCAAACTGTGCAGACAGCACCAACCTGTTTTCTAGCTTTTCTTTGAGTTCTTCCATGAGAGTCTCCAATAGGAAGTCAGAAAGTAGGAGGATGGAGAGGTAAGTACACTTTTCACTCTGACCTCAACCTGTTGGTGGGCTTCCCAGGTGGCTCAGATAGTAAAGAATCTGTGTAAAATGGAGGAGACCCAGGTTTGATCCCTGGGTCAGGAAGATCCCTGGAGAAGGGAATGGCTACCCACTGCAATGTTCTTGCCTGGAGAACTCTGGAGACAGTGGAGTCTGGGGAGCTACAGTCCATTGTGTTGCAAAGAGTCAGGCATGCCTGAGTAACTAACACACACCACCTTCAGGCTGTAGTCTGCTGGGAGATGTACTTACTTCCCTAAGGAAAGGACACAGCCTTTATAGAATGCCGCTCTCAGCACCTCCACCTCTCTTCAAATTCTGGCCACCACTTCTGCTTCTCCAGGTCTAGTGTTGCTAGTTCCAAGTGCTGCTGCTGCTGCTAAGTCACTTCAGTTGTGTCCGACTCTGTGTGACCCCACAGACGTAAGCCCACCAGGCTCCCCCGTCCCTGGGATTCTCCAGGCAAGAACACTGGAGTGGGTTGCCATTTCTTTCTCCAATGTGTGAAAGTGAAGTCGCTCAGTCGTGTCCGACCCTTAGTGACCCCATGGACTACAGCCTACCAGGCTCCTCCATCCATGGGATTTTCTAGGCAATAGTTCCAAGTGGCTTTCCCTTAATCCTGCTCACACTTTTCTAAATCATCTCATTATTCTCTTCAGTTTTTTCCTATTAGATTCTGACTGCTCTAATCATGCTGCTTCTCAAAAAGTCCTTCCAAAATCCTCTTACATCTTTAATATAAATTTCACTTTTCCAGATCTGGTCTTTAACCCCACTAAATTCAGCTAGCTGATCTTATCAGTCTTTTTTTAAATTAATTTTATTGGAGTACAGTTGCTTTATACTGCTGTGTCAGTTTCTGCTGTATAGCAAAGTGAATCAGTTATACATATACCTATGTCCTTATATTTTTGGATTTCTTTCTTATTTAGTTCACTACAGAACACTGAGTAGAGTTCCCTGAGGTATACAGTAGGTTCTCACTGGTTATCTATTTTATACATAGTATCAATAGTGTACATGTGTCAATCCCAATCTCCCAATTCATCCTACAGCCCTGTCCCCTTGATAACCATAAATTTGTTCTCTATGCCTCTGATTCTATTTCTGCTTGGCGAATAATATCATCTATAATCTTTTACTATATTCCATGTATGTGTTAATATACAGTATTTGTCTTTCTCTTTCTGATTTATATCACTCTGTATCACAGTCTCTAGGTCTATCCAAGTCTCCGCAAATGATCCAATTTCCTTCCTTTTTGTGGCCGAGTAACATTCCATTGTATATATGGACCACATATCTTCTTTTTCCCTTCCTTTGTTGATGGACATTTTTGTTGCTTCTGTGCCCTGTCTATTGTGAATAGTGCTGCAATGAACATTGAGTACATTTGTCTTTGGGAATTATAAAGTTGTTTGAGTATATGTCCAGTAGTGGGATTGTTGGATCGTATGGTATTTCTTTGTTTAGTCTTGATTATTTTTATTGTTGAGCTTCAGGAACAGTATTGTTTTGTCAGCCCATATTCTTTTATTCCGACACCTGTCCCATGCATTCTCATGTCCAATCTTTGATACAGAGGTTGTAATCTGGCTTCACCAGCCAGCCCCTTTTCTCTGAGATCTGCTCTCCACATTTCCTATGAAACTATTTTCTCCTATCTGACTTTCTTTTCCAGACATCCCAATCCTATTCTCAGGAACTTGGATTTCTGAACAGAGTTATTGGGGCAAGATTCTGTGAGTAGTGAAGTAACATTTATAGGATTGTGACAAAAGAAAGTCCATAATCACTCATTCTGGGCCCCATTCTTGAAGTTTACTTGAAAACTTTTCCATGATTTCTATGAGCTGTTAAAATATCTTTTCTAATAAATTATGTTATGATAGCTTAATCTGATTTCTTTAGCTGAAAAACAAAGGGACCATCACTAGTATACTAAGCATTCAACATTTATCTTTCATGAAATACAACAAGCCTCTTTCCATATATTTTAAACAATGGTCTCCAAAATATGTTGCAAGCCCCACAGGGTGCATAAAATGACTAATTCGTGTAGAAAAACATTGGAAAGTTTATTTTCTACCAAAATAATTTTAAATGATTTAACAACCAGGCTACATTAATATTTGATATAGAATAATATTGGTGTCCTCACTAGCCTACAGGCTCACTTGCAAAGGTCAGGGATGCTGAGAGCAGACTGGGAGTTGTATAAGGTGGAGATGCTCATGGTGCTATTACCACTTTCTAATTTAATTTTAGCAAAACTTAAAGTATACTAGTTATATGTACCTTGTTAAATTGGTTGAAAGAATATCTTAAATCCTGGAGTTTTTACAAGACAATGACCTGAGAGGTGAAATGACTTGACTTGTTTTTATACTGTTCAGAATTTCACAGTTTGTGTCAAGACAAGGTACTTAAAATAGCTGTCAAGCCTAAAGATACATTAGCATTTTTCTTGTAAAAGGATAAGTGTTCCAAATGTACTGAATTTTTGGAGATAACAACTTTTCAGTGTCGTACTAGCCAGCAGATTTTCTTTTAAATGCAACCTTTGCTGTGCCATTAAGATAAAATTATATTTTAATGATAAATGAGAAAGTAGCTTTATTTTGAAAGATACTCCATTGAATTTAGGTATTTGGTAAAGTTTCTCCCAATATGATATTTTATAGCAAAAGTGTGTCATTTACATACACTTTAATATTTTATATTAAAACATGAAAATAGAAGCTCCCAATCAGTTCCAAATTCTCCAAATGGAAAGCCTTATTGAACTTTGAGCCATTTGCTTAAAATATAAACAGGCAGTGCCTTGTACACAAGAACAATCTGTCAAAATCAGTTAGGATTGAAAATTTATAGCTAATCTCAACCAAACACCTTTCATAATTACAATAGAAAAATGCATATTATAATTGACACATAAAGACAATTTTGGACTTTGACAACTAGATCTTATACTGTCAAGTTAGCCATTGCTTTAAAATGAAATATTAAAATATTCTGAACTTAGAACCATAGCTTCAAAATATCATTAAAAACAAAAGGTAAAGCTTATCAATATATTGAACCATTTAAATAATACTTAGTAAGACCATGCCAAAGCCTTTGACTGTGTGGATCACAATAAACTGTGGAAAATTCTGAAAGAGATGGGATACCAGACCACCTGACCTGCCTCTTGAGAAACCTCTATGCAGGTCAGGAAGCAACAGTTAGAACTGGACATGGAACAACAGACTGGTTCCAAATAGGAAAAGGAGTACGTCAAGGCTGTATATTGTCACCCTGCTTATTTAACTTATATGCAGAGTACATCATGAGGATCGCTGGGCTGGAAGAAGCACAAGCTGGAATCAAGATTGCCGGGAGAAATATCAATAACATCAGATAGTATATTAAAAAGCAGAGACATTACTATGCCAACTGTCTAGTCAAGGTTGTGGTTTTTCCAGTGGTCATGTATGGATGTGAGAGCTGGACTGTGAAGAAAGCTGATCGCCGAAGAATTGATGCTTTTGAACTGTGGTGCTGGAGAAGACTCTTGAGAGTGCCTTGGACTGAAAGGAGATCCAACCGGTCCATTCTAAAGGAGATCGATCCTGGGTGTTCATTGAAAGGACTGATGCTAAAGCTGAAACTCCAATACTTGGCCACCTCATGAGACGAGTTGACTCACTGGAAAAGACTCTGATGCTGGGAGTGATTGCGGGCAGGAGGAGAAGGGGACGACAGAAAATGAGATGGCTGGATGGCATCACTGACTCAATGGACATGAGTTTGAGTGAACTCCGGGAGTTGGTGATAGACAGGGAGGCCTGGCGTGCTGTGATTCATGGGGGCACAAACGGTCATGATTGAGCAACTGAACTGAACTGAATGAACTGAAGACCAAAGAAGTTTTGGTATGAGTAATAAAAATAAATTTGATAATTTAAAATGTTATTTATTATTTTCTCCTTATTCTTAATTTTTCTCATATACATATGTATACATATATATATACTTTGGCCACCTGATGCAAACAGTTGACTTGTTGGAGAAGACCCAGATGCTGGGAACGATTGAAGGCAGAAGGAGAAGAGGGCGACAGAAGATGAAATGGTTGGATGGCATCACCAGTTCAATGGACTTGAGCTTGAGCAAGCTTCAAGAGAAAGTGAAGGACAGGAAAGCCTGGTGTGCTGCAGTCCAGGGGGTCAGGAAGAGTCAGACATGAGTTGGTGACTGAACAATAACAATAGTAAATATAAATATCAGGGGGAAAAGGAAAAGAAAAAGAAGCAGCAGTGCCATATGTTCAAATATCAAAGCTTATGTCCACCCCAATATCTCTGCTCAGACTCCAATTTCCAACTGCCTGCTCAGTTTCTCCACTTGCATGTCAAGTCTGTGTCTTACATGTTATAGGTCTAAGACGGAGTTTCTACTCTTTGTCCATACTTGCCCCTCTTCACTCTTTCCCACATTAGTGTTGACAGCCCTATTTTTGTCTTTGATCAGGCCACAAATTTCACATACCATCCTTCAGGCTACTCACCAAAGAGCAGCTAAATGGATCCTATAGAAAAGCTATTAGATTATATGACACCCATGACCCAAATATCTCAATGGTGATCTCATAATTTTTTTTTATAATTGTACAATGGATTTTAATTGTAAAAGTCTGTCAGCAAGTCAAAAAATTATAAAGATTTTCTTTGCACCACCTCCACTATTACCAAGGACTTCCCTGGTGACTCAGCAGTAAAGAATCCACCTACAATGTGGGGAACCTGGATTCAATCCCTGGGTTGGGAAGATCCCCTGGCAAAGAGCATGGCAACCCACTCCAGTATTCTTGCCTGGAGAATCCCCATGGACAGAGGTGCCTGGTGGGCTAGAGCCCATGGGGTCTCAAAGTGTCAGAGACGACTGAGCAACCTAGTATAGCACACCACTGTTGCCAGGTAAAACACTGTTGAGTGCTGGTCCCCTGAAAACACCACCAAAATCACTTGCTAGTAATGAAAAGTGTTTATGATTACTTCCTACAATAAGGGAGAACACTGTATTCAGAGATTAGTAGCATCTCAGAAGGGTGTGAAAACATTGGGCTATTTGTGTTTAAAGGCCTTTTGTATTTACAATTGGTCTTTAAATGTGGGTGTTTTAATTGTAACAGTGTAGAACTGGCAACACAGCCAGATGAAAATTGAAGGTGAGAGTTTTATGCAGAATCTTGGTGAATAGTTTGATGCTGTCTTTTTGTGCAGCATTTATTTTCCTGGGCTACTATTTTCTGGAAGAGCAGTCATGTTGATAAAAACAGTGGTGAATGAAGGTATGCCATAGGAAGATATAGTCAAATAGTAAAGGTGTGAGAAGTATACAGCAATCTGTTCTCTCAGTATAGACGGTTTTGATTCTCACTAGATACACTCCTGGCTACTCATGCCTGCTGCTCTCTGAGGTCAGAATATTAAGAGTTTTCCTGTGAATACATAGAACAGATCAAATATGGAATTTGGGGTTGATTTACATGACATATCAGTCTGGTTTGGTCATTAAAAATAGTTAAATACTGTGAAATGGAATATCCCCTGCCACATCAATAAACAAGGGTGTCACAGTTATTGAGCCCTCCAAATGTGAATTTCTGAGCCCAGGAAGAACAATGCCATCTGCCACTCCCTCTGGTAAACAAGGAACTTAAGGATCACTGACAGTCATCAGTGATAATAGCCCTCCTGTGTGAGCCAGTGAGCCCTAAGGGAATTCAAGAAAGCAAAGAATACCTGCTATCTGGCTACAGGCACTCCACACAGGCAAGGGATGTAAGCATATGAAAGAAACGATTTCAGTGAACCCAGACACTTGCATCTTCCCATACATAGAAGAGCACTAAATTCCTTGAGATATCTTAGTTTCCTTAACTAATAATAATCTTTGATGTCTCAGACTATCTGCCCCCTTTGTTGCAAAATTCTATATAAGCTGACTGCTTCTCCCAACTCCTTGGAACAGTTTCTCAGGGCTACTTGAGATGCTGCCTCCCCGGCTTGAAGTCCTAAAATTCCCACTGAAAAAGCAACTCTACTTTCAGGTTATGACTATGTTTTCTAGTCTACAGTTTCTAAGTGCTGAAATTGACAATGTGGATTGACTTCATTAGATCAACGATCATTATATTTATGTGCCAGAGAAGTATATCATCAAAATATTAATTTAATTGAATATTAATAGCCTTAGGGTATATTCAGAATGCAAGATTTCCTCACTATTTGCACTGTTTCCACCATGATCCTAGCCAACTTTGTTAGAGCAGGCAAATAGCTAGGTCTGAGCCAAGAAAGGAGACGTGGATCAGGAGGCAGGAAACTACACGTCTTGAGGCAGCAGTGGGTTCTTGGGGCAGACGAAGAAAGGCTGTGTCAACTACAAATTGGCACTAGCCATCGGCACTTGCCATCGACCTCTGCAAGAATTAAATCATGTGCTGCTGTAGCTGCTGACCTTCAATACCCCCTGAAAGGAGTTCAGGGTGCAGATCAGAAATGAGGTATTCTGTGCTTGGGAAAAAACTGGCAGGTCAGGGCTTTAGATAGTCAGATATTCTCAGGAGTTGATTTTATGAGCCCATTTCTTATAGTCCCCATATCTAGCAAAGCACTGAAATCCTTCATAATGATGACTGTTCCTTGTGACCAGCAAAGGCTTCAGGAGACTCGTAGAAACCTTCTGGAAAAATAAGTGCTTGAGTGTATGTATTTCCCCTTCACCAAAAATCATATGTTCTGGCCTTCCCCTTTTCCTCTTAGGTGCAGTATTGTTGCTGGTCAAAATCTTGGCTTTCTCTGCCCACTGAAGCTGAATAAAAAAATGCAGATACAGAGTTTTGAGGAAATAAAAGGGTGGCTTTAATTCTCAGCCAGCGGAGGGGGGACCACAGTAGGCTTATGCCTCAGGAACTGTGCCCCCCGCTCCATGAGGAGTCTAGGGTGTTATATAAGGTGAATTTGCAGTAAGGAGTTGGTGATGAGGATTAAAGGTGTTAGAATCTTGATTTCTTCCTCTTGCATTATTTCAAAGACAGTCAAAGGCTGACATCAGTAACCCAGTAACTGAGTCTGGCAATTTGGTGGCTCTGTCACTTCTTCTGATACGTAAATACAAGGGAAAGGATGTTGCAAGGGTAAACATCAGGCACCACATGTATTTAGCATAGAGTCAAAGGAAAATAAGCGTGAAAGTTATGACCAACCTTGATAGTATATTAAAAAGCAGAGACATTACTTTGCCAACCAAGGTCCGTCTAGTCAAGGCTATGGTTTTTCCCGTGGTCATGTATGGATGTGAGAGTTGGACTGGGAAGAAAGCTGATCGCTGAAGAATCGATGCTTTTGAACTGTGGTGTTGGAGAAGACTCTTGAGAGTCCCTTATACTGCAAGGAGATCCAACCAGTCCATTCTAGAGGAGATCAATCCTGGATGTTCATTGGAGGGACTGATGCTAAAGCTGAAACTGCAATACTTTGGCCACCTCATGCGACGAGTTGACTCACTGGAAAAGACTCTGATGCTGGGAAATGTTGGGTGCGGGAGGAGAAGGGGACGACGGAGAATGAGATGGCTGGATGGCATCACCGACTCTGTGGACATGAGTTTGAGTGTACTCCGGGAGTTGGTGATGGACAGGGAGACCTGGCGTGTTGTGATTCATGGGGTCACAGAGAGTCGGACAATACTGAGTGACTGAACTGAACTGAACTGAACTGATAGCTCCTGCAGAGTCAGGGGGCAGAAAAGCAAACTTAATTACAGACATGGAGAGTCAGGAGTAAAAAAGTTAAAAGTAAAAAGAGTTAAAGTAAAAAAGACCTTGGAATGTTTAGGCCTGCTCACTGTTCTCTTTATCTTATTTGTTCTGGAGAAAGGGAACAAAAAAAAAAAAAACTCATTCCTTTTTTCTCTTCAATGCAAGTTTCTCAGAGCTAGCTCAGGTGCTGTCTCCCTGGTTGCAGTCCTCATTTTGCCCCAAATAAAACTTAACTTGCAACTCTCACATTGTGTATTTTCTAAGTCAACAGTGGCAACAGGCGGAAGTTAATAGCATAGCACCCAATTGTTACTTTTTGCCCTTATTGCAATAAAATTAGCCTTGCAAACAAGAAATACCCATCAAATATTTTCTCCCACTCTGAGGGGAGTCCTTTTTGTCTTGTTCATGGGGTTTTCTTTGCTATGCAAAAGCTTTCAAGTTTAACTAGGTTCCATTTGTAAAGCAACTATACTCCAATATATATATATATGAAATATCCATCAAGCATCAAAGCCATGACACTTTCCTCAAAACCAAAGAGGAACAAAACTCCCTCCACCCCTCACTAAGGTGGAGCTGCAATGGAAATCAGGAAATGTGATCCCAAACCCCTCCCTCCTCCTTGCATATTCTGCCCTGCCCAATCGTTTTTACACCCCTTGTAACCAGCTCCCACGGGTACTCAGGGCAGCTGCTCATCTGAGTCTGCCCTCTCTCCTTCCTAGGAGTGTACTGTTACTTAATAAACCCACACTTTGCTTTTTTGGCATCCATGAGTCATCTTTGACCTCTTTCTAGGATGATACAGCAACCCACCCTCTGGTAACACCATCATCTCCCATCAGGATTATTGCCATGACCTCTGACTCTCTGCTTACTCCCTCCCTGGCCCCCCTTCAGTTTATCCTCCACAGAACAAACTGAAGTGATCCTGTTGATAGTAGTCAGATGATGTGAACCTATGTTCAAACTCTCTCAGGAATTTCCATCGTTCTCAAAGGGAGAGCTGAATTCTTCACTATAGTCACCAGGGCTGTCTCCAGGCTGGTAACCATGAGCTCCGTGACCTCATTTCCTACTGTTCTCGGTCGTCAGCACCTCTGCTTCAGGCACCCGGCCTTGGTGCTCCTAGTCTAGGGCAGGCTTGCTCTTTATTCTGCCTGGAATGCAATCCCCCATGGACACACATATGCATTTCTTAACTACTTTCCTTGTTTTAATTTTCTCTGTAGCACTCAGCAACAAGTAGTATGATATATATCTAATTATGTCTCTCATTTATTGACTGTATACTTCTGCTAAAATATAGGATCTATGAGGAGAGAAATCATTCTATTTCCAAATCAAAAATTATTTTTACAACTAATAAATGACTTATAAAACCAGACCATCCAAATAAGGGAACAATAAGCCTTGCATCCACTGCTACAAAAAGCCACATAGATATCCTGGAAATGAATGAGTCATTCCTCTTCTATGTTACCATGATCTTTTTCATGCCTCCCTTATAATGGTTTGTACGTTCATTATGGTAGCTGTGTTTCCGTTTGTCTCTCTTGAAGTAAAAAGAGGTCTCTTATTAGGTCATACTTTATTCACACTTGTGTGGCCAGATCCTAGCAGAGATCTGGATGGTCAATAAGTCAGACACGTGGAAGTTTGACCACTCTTTCGTGATTTTATTTATTTTTACTTTAGGGGGAGAAAGTAACCTAAAAAGTAAATGTTATAAACTCCCCACCACCAGGCAATATAGGAAAGCCGAATAAAGTAATGAAGGGATGACTTTGGCCAGTTACACACTGTGTTTTGTGACGAGAGGGTTTCTGTGCTTTCTTCCTACGTGTTCCTGTGACTATTACAGGCAATTATCTTAGCTCTCTCATCTCATGATTCCTCTGCCAAAGGGCCTCTCTGACTTCACTATTTCTCATATAAAAAGATAAATAGAAAAGGGATATGCTGATAAGAATAAGAGAGGAAAACAGAACAGGGATGAAGTCAGGAAAGAGATAAAGAGAGGGGAGTCCAGGGCATTGGGCTGGGGTGGTGGGGGGAGGGAAAACCTGGTCTGTGGAATATTTGCATAGGTGTCTGCCTCACACAACTTTGCTGATGCAGGAATATCCTTCAGAAGTGAACTCTGGAAGGTGATCACATTCAAACTGAGGTACCAAAAAGGATTGGAGACAGATGTTGCCATAGGAAGAGGGACATTACAGAGCAGAAGAGGTGACTTTCAGTTCAGTTCAGTTCAGTTCAGTCGCTCAGTCGTGTCTGACTCTCCGCGACCCCATGAATCACAGCACGCCAGGCCTCCCTGTCCATCACCAACTCCCGGAGTTCACTCAAACTCATGTCCACAGAGTCGGTGATGCCATCCAGCCATCTCATTCTCTGTCGTCCCCTTCTCCTCCCACCCCCAACCTTTCCTAGCATCAGAGTCTTTTCCAGTGAGTCAACTCGTTGCATGAGGTGGCAACACCCTAAATACCAAAAGCTGTGAATTTGAAACTAAGTTTCTCAAACTTGAGTAACTGAATGGTTTTGATCTGAGTAAGACTGTCACCTTGGTGTTTTAGTATACTATTTAGCTTTGTTTTGATTTCTGCTTTTCCATAGGTAAACTAAAACTTTATTTTCTGTTTGATTGCTATTTTGTTTATGAAGAGGGTCAAAGGCTGTCAAAAGTTTCTTTTAAGAAAGATTATTTTATTCATTGGTATTTATGCTTAGTCTCTCAGTCACATTCGACTCTTTGTGACCCCATCGACTGTAGCCTGCCAGGCTCCCCTGTCCATGGAATTTTTCAGGCAAGAATACTGGGGTGGATAGCCAAGCCCTCCTCCAGGAGATCTTCCCAACCCAGGGATTGTACCCAGGTCTCCCGCACTGCAGGAGGATTATTTACCACCTGAGCTGCTAGGGAAGCCCTCATTAGTATTGTATATGCCTTATTTCAATCTGTAAAATTTTCCACATTAAACATTTAGCCAATCACTTTGACATGAGGCCAGATTCTAACTCAGATGTCAGCAGAAAGAAATGCCAGCTTTTATGAAAATTTTGCTTATGAATTTTAAATGTGAGAATGATGTTCTTTGGATTTTAAAGATACTCCATTTTCTGTTGCCTTTATTACTACTATAACCTTTAATATTTCAAAGACTTTTCAGTTGTTTGAATTACTTAAATTCAGAAACCTTATGAATATTGATCACTGAGATTTTGCCATTTGCCAAAATTAATTTCTAGAACTAATTCTGTGAGTTTGAATAAAACATCCAGGTGCACTCTGTGTTCTTTCATCATATGCTCTTTTTTGAATTTTTTTTCAATATTGTTCTATTAAAAATTAGAGCTATTAATATGGTGTTATAAGGTTGAATTTGAATTGGAAACAAAATCCAGATCAAAAAGTTTATCTCAGATTGGTGGGAACAGATGAATAAAAAGAAAAGCCTTAATAAAAAAAGTTCTTATAGAGGTGTAAAATAAATTTGTGTGGCCACAGTTACTTTAAAATTAGAGTATATTATAATTAATTAATTAAAATTTGCCTCTGGGTTTTGTTTTAAAAATACATTACATAGTATACCTTTCTAGACTGCTTCCTCTGTCCCTGTTAAAATATGAAGAACAAAGTGTTATCTGAGTTGATACTGAGGATTTGAAATGAATGTCTTCTACTAGTTTCCATTAGCAACTTGGGAATATTCAGAACAATTGTTTTTCAAATAAATTAAAGACTTTTATTATAGTATTAAAGGAATCAAAGGCCTTCCCCGGTGGCTTAGAAGGTAAAGGATTCACCTGCAATGCAGGAGACCCATGTTCAACCCCTGGGTCAAGAAGATCCCCTGGAGAAATAATGGCTACCTACACCACTATTCTTGCCTGGTGAATTCCATGAACAGAGAAGCCTGGCAGGCTACAGTCCATGGGGTCGCAAAGAGTCAGACACAACTGAAGTAACTTAGCACTCATAGCAAAGAAATCAAAAGCATTAAAAATCCACTGAACAGAACTTGACTACATTAATAGCTAACTCTGTCTGCTTACAAGTGTAAACATTGTGCTATGTATTTTATGTGTATTATCTTGTTTAAATATTATAATGACTCTGTGAAATAAGTACCATAAACAGAATAAAGACTGAGACCCAAGGAGTTCCATATACTCTGGCACAACAAGTTCCTGACCTGCGATTTAAATTAGAGTCTGTGAGGCTCCAGCAGCTGTGCTCGACCAGTGTAAATGTTACATGTTCAAACACCTGCTGTTCCTTTTACAGGATCCCTTGAGTTAAGACTAGACCTTCCAACATCACTGACTTCAGGCTTGGTCACACAACTGACCTCAGCACATGAGTGATGGAAATTGACTTGTCTCCAAATGGGAGATTCATGAGACATCACATGGTTCCTCACCTTCTGGATTCTCCTTTGTTCTCAGGAGCCGTGTCCCCAGTGGGGCTGTTCCCACAGTGTGGTTTTCAGGTGATGCCAACACAGATCAGGGCTCCTGGACAGTGATGCACAAGCAACTGCATGTTCACTGTTAGCTGCCACTGAAATCTCCAGCTCACTTTTGGATTAGCACCATTAAGTCCAACTTGATAGACATCCACAATATTCTGCCTTTGCCTCTATTTGCTTATTCCTCCCACTACATAATTTATCTGTAATGCAAACTTTTTCTTTACCACCAATAAACTAGAACAAATCAAAATTTCCTTCTCTGCAAAATACTCTGAATACATCATAAAAGTCTGTCAGTAAGGCCTGCATTATTAAAGGATGAGGGCACAAGAATGATAAAATGTCCACTCTAGTTGGATATTGTACAAAATGCATATCAAAGAGAAGAACCGATATTTTCAGAGAGTGTTTTCCATCACCCACTGGTAATCACATCTCCCCTAGTACCACTAAGCCATCTAAATGTCTGGGTGTGGCATGCTTTGTCGAAAGTCTGCCAGTACATTTTAAAACAGATTCTATTGACAGCTGCAGCTTCAAAGGTGACTTCACCCTCAGTGAGAAATTACCTTCACTCCTACTCTTCTTTCTTTAAAATGTACTTAAAGAAAGATACTTAACGCCCACCACTGCCCAAATGCTTTGATTGTAGAGAAAGAGTGATTCATCTAGCTTTTAGTCTCTTGGATTTTTCTGTGGGCTGGTAGAATCAAAGGCATTAGGGATGAAAATGATCCGTTGCTTTTGCATTTTCTACATATCTGCAAGCCCAGTTGGCAGCTTCCCATCTATGTGGTTAAATAAAAAAGTAGGCTAAAACCCTCTGCTTCCTGCAGACCTAAGGGTGGGCATCTTCTTTACTTGGAAGGATCACCTGATAGATGCCATTTACATATTATTTTTTAATTAATTTTTATTGGCATATAGTTGCTTTATAATGTTGTATGAGTTTCTACTACAGCACAGTGAATCAGCCATGTGCATGCTAAGTCGCTTCAGTCATGTCCAACGCTTTGCAACCTTATGGACTGTAGCCCTCCAGGCTCCTCTGCCCATGGGATTCTCCAGGCAAGAATACTGGAGTGGATTGCCATGCCCTCCTCCAGGGGATCTTCCCAACCCAGGGATCGAACCCAGGTCTCTTACATCTCCTGCATCCAGGCAGTTACTTTACCACTAGCACCGCCTGGGAAGCCCAAGTAAGTCATACATAATATCCCTTTTCTTTTGAACTTCCTTCCCATTCAGGTCCCCACAGTATGAATAGAGTTCCCTGTGCTATACAGTAGGTTCTCATTAGTTATCTATTTTATACATAGTACTGTATATATGGGGCTTTGTGAATTTTTTTTTTTTTTTTGGTTGAAATACATTAAAAACACACTCACACACAAGATAAACAACCATGAAATTCTCATTGGCAGCCAGTTATGTGTATGGGAAGTGATTTATTGACACTCTAATTGGACAGTTCATTGCTTGGTCTTTATCAGACATGTCCTGCTATTTTCTGCTGCATAGGCAAGCCCCGACCATGAGTCCAGGTGTGAGCAACGTTGTGGACAGGGGTGCTGCTTCTGTGGTAAGAGCAGCTGTATTATCAAATGCCTGTGCATAGATTAAAAGACACTCAGGCATAATGTAAATGGGTTTTAAATGTTTACTAAAGTCTGTAGTTTATGAGTTGGGCCTAGCAGAAATAGTTTTTCACATCCTGAGCTGTGTCATCTGCCAAATTGGGAGCAGATAATTTTAATAAAAATTGAAATGAACAACAGGAAGTTCTAGGTAATACAGGTAAGTTAAAAAGGTATTGTCTCCTTCCTGTTTACAGATTTTGCCATTTTGCAATGATTATTTCGTGGTTAAAGGCAGTAAATGTAGTAGACATGCTTTAGGAAATTCCATCAGAAGGAATATAAACAGCAGCAATTAAAAGGGGGTCAGAGGGTTCCCTTTTCTCCACAAGGAGCCCTCCTGCCCTGTTGGTGGGAATGTAAATTGATGCAGCCACCTTGGAGAACAGTATGGAGTTTCCTTAGAAAACTAAAAATAGAGCTAACATGATCCAGCAATCTCACTCCTGGGCATATACCCTGAGTTTTTAAATTATATTTAAATTTAAAATTGATGTATACATCTACATGTGACTAGTGATGACCACTTGGCACAGTCACAAGGCTTGGAAGCAACCTAAATGCGCTTTGACAGGCGAATGGATAAAGTGGATACGGTAGAGGTATACAGTGGAATATTGCTTAGCCATTCAAAAGGAACAAACCTGAATCATTTGCAGGCACATGGGTGGACCTAGAGACTGTCAAACGGAGTGAAGTAAATCAGAATGAAAAAAATAAATATTATATATTAATGGAATCTAGAAACATGTTATAATTCTGCACAAGTCAATATGGGGCAAGCAGCCCTATGAGCCTAATGAGAAAAAGCAGCAAACGATGAAGAGGTCAACTTTGGAGAAAGTATCAGGGTTCAGAGTGGTATGTTTGTTCAAGTGAGACTATTTTCCCCCATTACTGTTCATTGAAATTTTTTCTGTCCATCCAGGATAATTTTGGAAATTAAAAATAATTCAAATTAATAAAACTTTATAACTTTGAAAACATAGGTCTCAACTTCCAAACATGATTGATGAGAATATTTGCATTAGAAAAGTTGTTGATAGTGACCAGAGGGCACTAATGTTGCCATCATTCTTTATGTATAAAGAGAGATGAGAAATATCTCCTTACGACTTAAAAAATTTAAGCAAATCTATACTGTCAATATTCATTGCAAACTTGGGTTTCTGATTCGGTCTCTTTTCCAAAAGAAAAGAGAATACTGTAATTTTCAGAGATATCTTTTAGAAATCTCCCACCCTAGATTCTTTACTTGTTTCTTTGAGATTACACTTTGTATAGAAAAGTTTATTTTGGTAGAAAGTTGCATTTGTTCACTCAGAATCAAGTATATTCCCAAAGCCTAGCTCAAAACTTTGAATATATACATTCAAAGAATAAATATTTGCTGATTGATTTAG
Organism: Moschus berezovskii; assembly: GCF_049115385.1. Lineage (NCBI taxonomy): Eukaryota > Metazoa > Chordata > Mammalia > Artiodactyla > Moschidae > Moschus > Moschus berezovskii. The sequence goes on along the minus strand of NC_142478.1, from coordinate 44,527,469 downwards.
ATGAAAAATAAGGTGGACATTATATGGCAGGTGAAACTTGGGGTGGCTCAGTAACTCCAGATTATAATTCCATATGAGACAAAATGGGAAAGTGTTTTTGTCTTTTCATGGATTTTGGATTCAAAAATAGATCATAGCTTTGAAAATAAGCCATACAGAAAATAATTTTTTTAAAAAACATTTCCAAATCATTTTGAACAAACTGATACAGAATGAAAACCTCATAGAATATAATGATGATTTCTACTGAAATATTTCATGAAAGTTACAGTCAACAGGAAAATTAAAGAAAATGTAAAAGATAATTAACCTGAGGATTCCAAAAGTAAAAATAAAGGTTAAGCTATTATTTATAATAACTAATCTTTTCATCATTTACTAAAAATATCTTAAAATATGGTTAGTCAGTCTTCTCTCTGACAGACTGTGCAGTCCTTGGCATCAGTTCAAATACTGCATAACAAACAGAAACTGCAAAGGATAGAATTTGATAAACAACTGTGAGATTTGTAGAGTGAATTACTTCACTCTCCAGATTCAGGAAACAAATTTAATGATGTATATTTGGCAAATGTATGTAATTCTAATTTTATACCTCTATTATCAATGCACAATAAAGTAAGATTTATATTTTTAAGTGAAAAGAATTAAAAAGAAAACAACAATTGAATTCTCTATATATGCAAGAATGGATAGATTAGAAACCACATCTGGATATTTAAAACCCTGAATGGTGTTTCCATTTTCAGAGAATCAAAATAGTGTAAGATAAACCTCTTCATGTCTGATGAACAATAATATCACTCTACTATTAATAGCGTTTTGGATTATAGATGGTAATGGAAACTGTATCTGAGTCTAACAATTTCCAAAGAGTAAATGAAGTGCCAGAAATAAAATGTCTTTTATTCATAGTTCCCGATATCTTACTTCCTCTCCTTGGAAAGAAGACAGCATTCTTATGCAGAAAATCATATTCCAAATATTTAACCATCATATACATGATCGGATACATCGGTTCAAATAAGCAATGGTCCAAGAATGCATTGTTGTTTTTTAGTTGCTAAGTCATGTCCAATTCTTTACAACCCCATGAACTGTAGCCCATCAGTTTCCTCTATCCATGGGCTTTCCCAGGCAAGAATACTGGAGTAGGTTGTCATTTCCTTCTCCACCAAGAAGGCCTAAACACTGCAAACTAAAAGTAGTGCTATTCCAAAACCTGTGTTCTTCCTTTTTTGGGAAATAGCTTATTGGTTAAAACTTATAGAAAATCATACACCAAATTAGACTTTTCTGAATAACCAGATAATTCCAGAGGCAGTAACTATAGCCTTGATTAAAGCACATGCTCCAAACTTCAAACTTTCATCACACTTAAATAATCTTCCTGGCAATAAACATTATGCAAATACAGGCAATGAGGGAAAACTGCTTCTGGAAACTGCAATGTGCATTTAAGAAAAGAACTATGGGAAACAAAAAATGTGCTTTACTGATTCTACTAAAGGATTTCTTTCTAGAAACTGCAGTCAGGATGCTGCCACACTGAAGAACACTAATTGTGATTCAAGGTAAACAAAGGTAACACCAGTGAAATTTTGTACAGATTATAGCCTAATAATTCACTGCCATTTTTAAAAATATATATTTTTGAACTTGCCCCACTTTTTGGAAGGAGTTTGTAATTCCTTACAATGAGTTCTTTCTTCTTGTTTTCTTGTTCAATAAGTCCCTACACAGACCGTTACTCGTTCATCAGGGGCAAAAAGATAGAGCATCCCCATATAGAAACCAAAGAAAAAAACAAGCTGCATGGCAGTACTAGAAACCAAGGAGAGACACTTCCACCAAACCATCAACACCCTATGTGGACCCTCACCCTGCATCCTGGCTCAAAGGACTGTGCTTACTTACAGGGTGTGCTGTATTAAGAGAAATCTTTTCATCTGAAAAAAAATTCTTTTTTTTTTAGACTAGAAAAACTGTACCCCTCATAATGCAGTGGCAGACTCATTAACTGTCCTCACAGTGAAAGGTAGTACTTATGGTGCCAGGGCTGGTTAAAAAAAAATGTAAGAAACAGAGGTGGTGGTCACTGTGGTGACCCACCTAAGTCCAGTCATATTTGGGAAACATGAAAGTTCCCAATGAAAGTGTTAATTATCAAAGAAGACTTCATTAAAAAATTTAAGTAAAATTATATAAATAAAAGTTTCCGTATTTATTTTAAAATCTCCACGGGTTACCTCTATCTCTGGATCACATGTGTAAGACAACATGGAGAGCTCGGCTCCTAATTTCCCTATTAGGCTAAATAAATATGCTGCAGGCGACTCCCTCTTCCTCTGAGTAAGCTGTTCTATTTTTAGAGTCTCTACCCAAAGGGATATATGAGCCTGATGCAAGCATTTTCAAGTATGAGCCCCAGGCAGTTTGAAAATCAATATTTTCCTTCAGGCCATGGACCTGCACTAGTATCTCCTTTCTTATCTCCCCAGTTCAGGGACTTTTGAGCCGTATATTATCTATGTCAGATGCTGTAACAGTATCATGCAACTGTATTTATTTTTTTCACTCATTTTATCTCATCCATTTTCCTTTCTTTTCTTCCCCTTGCTTCATTTTTGGCAGAAGTTCATATTTATTAAAATTTCCATTTTCTTTATGATGTTTGACTATGGCAAAGAAAATATACTAATCTTTGCACCTGATATACTGTAAACTCAAATAGATTTAGGGTTTTTGATTGTTTGTTTCAATTATAGATTTCATAGTCTTTTCTTATTAAAGTGTGTAACACTTTTTGCTACATTAAAACGTTCAAATACTGAGAAAAACATTCTAAGAATGTTTCTTTTAAAAAAAAATGTTTTACTCCATTTCATTGAGGAAATCTTTATATACAATAAAATGGATGCATTTCAAATGTACAGATTGATGGGGTTTGACACTGGATACACTGCAATCAAGATACAACCATTTCCCTCCTGCCTTTAGGCAATAAATGTTCCTGCCCTGCCACCATGGCTCCAGGTAAGCATGACCTTCTTCCTGTCACTATAGATTAGTTTTATGTGTGAAAGAATTTCAGGTCAATGGAATTATTTTTTGTCGTTCTCCTGGGTCTCAGCGTGTTTTTGAGGTTTGTGCATGTTCTGTGTATCACTGATTTATCTTTGTGTTCATGTATCACATGTACCACAGTTTACTTATCTATTTAGTATTATCTTAATATTTATGTATTTGTTTGGCTGCTTTGAGACTTAGTTACCACAGTTTGTAGGATCTTTGCTGCATCATGTGGGATCTTTCCTTGTGGCGCCTGAACTTTCTACTTGGGGCACACAGGCGCAATAGTTCCAGCACACAGGCTTAGTTGCTCCAAGTCATGTTGCGTCTTAGTTCCCCAACCAGGGATTGAACTCAAGTCCCCTACATTGCAAGGTGGATTTTTAATCACTATATCACCAGGGAGGTTTCTATCCACTCATTACTGATGGGTATTTGGGGAGTTTCCATTTCGGGATAAATACAAATGTAGGAGTTCATCTATTCACCTGTTGGTTTCCAATTCTAGACTGGAATGAATGTGCAAATGTGTGTTTGTCACTTCACTTATGTAAATACTTAGGAGTAGAATGGCTGGTTTGTGTGGTGAGCATGATTGCCAAGTTGTTTTACAAACTGGTTGTGCCTGCAGCTTCCACCAGCAATGCACATTAGCTGCAAATCTTCCCTGTCTCTCGAATGAATGGTGTGCAGTTTTGTCAATGGCACCATTGTACTGGCTGTGTATTGCAGTCCCATAATGGTTGTACTCTGTTGTTCAGTCAATCAGTCGTTTCCATTTCCTTCTGACCTTGTGAACTGCAGCACGCCAGACTTCCCTGTCCTTCACTGTCTCCCGGAGTTTGCTCAAACTCATGTCCATTGAGTCAGTGACGCCAGTACTTCGTAATCAATAATGATGTTCAGTTCAGTTCAGTCACTCAGTCGTGTCGGACTCTTTGCAACCCCATGGACTGCAGCACTCCAGGCTTCCCTCTCCGTCACTAATTCCTGTAGTTTACTCAGACTCATGTCCATTGAGCCGGTGATGCCATCCAACCATTCAATCATGGTGATGCCATCCAACCATAGTGATGTTAATCACCAGTTACGTATATTACAGCATACCCATTATTCCTCCTAGAAAGTTAGTAGGAAATACAGTCTTAAAATATTAATTCAGGGGTATGGCACTCAACATAGGTATCAATGCCAAAGAAGATTTGAACTATTTACTATTTTCCATGATGCAATGTAATACAGATAATATTAACTACATTGTATTTAGAGATGAATAATTTCTGATAATTTGTGCCTTTCTAATAATTATTGAATTTTATGTAATTGTCAAATTTATGGACACAGATTTGTTCATGATATCACTTGCTTGTCTTAATTTCTGTAAATTCTGGAGCTCTCTCTTTCGTTCCTGCTATTGATAAGTTGTGTCTTCACTTTTGTTTTCTATTGATCCAGCCAGAAGTTTATTTTTCTGATCTTTAGAAAAATCCTTTCATTTTACTGATTTTTCTTACTAGTTACTGCTGACTTATTTACTTGTGTTCTATTGTCCTTGTCTTAGTTATCTTTTTCCCCATTTCTTTAGGTATTAATACAAATTATTTCAGATCTTTCTTTTTTCTAATATAATTATTTAAAGGCTTAAATTTCTTTCTAAGATATATATTAGCAGTATCTCACCTATGTTGACATATTATGTTTTCATTTATATTTAACAGGAATATTTTGTGAATTTCCTTTGACTCATGGTTTTGTAAAAATGATCTGATTAATGTTCAGGTATTTGGAAACTTTCTAGGTAGATTTCTGCTGTCATTTTAAAATTTAATTCCCTTACATGCAAAATACAGTTTTATAGTTTCAGTCCTTTTGATTCCGAAGATATGTTTTATGCCCCAGGATAAGGTCAATTTTGACAAATTGCTCATATGCTACCAATAAGAATGTTTACTCTGCTATTGCTGAATAAAAACTTCACAAATTCAATTACCTTATACCAACTACTGAGAGAGAAGTTTAAATTGTCCACATATGATTGTAGAATTTCCTATTTACTTTTCAGCTCAATCTGCACTTGTTTCCTGCATTTTGAGCTTGTGGTTCAGTTGCTAAGTCATGTCCCACTCTTTGTGATCCCATGGATTGTAGCCCGCCAGACTGCTCTGTCCATGGGATTCTCCAGGCAGGAACACTGGAGTGGGTTGCCATTTCCTTCTCCAGGGGATATTCCCGGACCAGGAGTCAAACCCATGTCTCCTGCATTGGCAGGTGGATTCTTTATCACTGAGCCACCAGGAAAGCCCCTGTCTAAAGATAAATACATATTAAAAAAAATAATAAAGCAACAATATAAACACAGTGATAAATGGCAACTGATCTGTAATATATAGGATAGAGGGCAACAGGGAAAGGTGGGGACCGTGATGAACTGGAGAAGAGTATCCCCTTTAAAGAGGCAGGAGTTCCATTCTAACCAATAGCTGCAGTACAGGAAGAACACAGACCTATGTTACCAGAGTTTCTGGTTTGTATTCAAGACACACTAGATCCAGATTTTTATGCATATCTTCCGATTTTTTTTTAATGTTTCTAAATGCTTAAAAAATAACAACAACAGCAAATCTTTGGTGGTTAAGAATAACCATATCAGAGGACTTGGGATCCCTCTACTGGATAGTAAAGGAAAACAGACCCTTGGAGATTATCAAGTCCAGCTCCTAACTTGATCCATTGAAAAAGTAAGGTCCAGAGAAGGAAAGGACATGCCCAAGACCACACAATTCAAGCCCCAAGTTGGGATCCCATTCAGGAATACAGTTGACTTTTGCACAATATGTTGTTTAATTTGAGCATAATTTACAGTTGGCCATCCACATCCTTGGTTCCTCCACCAACCACAGACCCTGTAGTACTGTAGTGTTCACTACTGAAAAAGATCCATGTATAAGTGGACCCACACAGTTCAAACCTGCATTGTTCCTGGGTTAACTGTGTTTGCTTTCCCGTTATCCTACTTTCTGCTGATGCAGAGAGACAGACGTGGCATGTGGCGGGCCATGGAGGAAGTGCTGGGGTTGGGGTCACAGTTAGTGGGTATACACATTTAGGGTTATAAATTAATCTTCTTAATTAATTTCCCACTTTATTATTTTATAATTTTTTAAAGTATAATTCCTTGTCCAAAAATTTACTTTCTCTGATATTAGTATAGTTATACCTGTTTTCTTATTAACGGTGGTATATTACGTGTGAATACATATTTATGTTTATTTATAACACCCATCTGTGTCAACATTTGAAATGCGTTTCTTGTAAGTCATATAATTGGATCTATTTCATCCAGTGGGGTACTCTACCCCGTTTAACTATAGTCTTTCTTTCATTTCCTTTAATTAAGAATATTATTAAGTTAAAATCTATCCCTTCATTCTTTGTTTTATAATTGTACCTCTGCTGTTTTCCCTCTTCTCTCTCTTACTTCTTTTCATTTTTTTTTTTTTTTTTTTTGCTCCAATTTACTCTATTGTCTTACAGCAATAGCTTTATATTTCATTTTTAATGGTTTTTCTAGGGTTTTCTACATGCTTCTTAACTTGTCACACTCTGCTTCAGTTAATGTTACATCACTTCAGGTAAAATGCAAAAAAAATCTTAACATAGAAATCATATTTCCCCCCATCCTTCATACTTTGGTTTTCATACATAGGATTTATAACATGTTACATGTATATTGTAAGTTCCACAGTACACTTTCTGTTATTTCTGTTTTAGAAAGATGAGAGAATCATATTGACACAGCATTATATTTACTCACACATTTACCATTCCCAACAGTATTATTTTCAGGAAATGCAAGTTTTCATCTAGTAGCACTGTTTTTCCATCTGAAGGATGTAGACTATAGGCTTCAGGTGTGGCTACATGCTTCAGTCTTCCACCAGAGCAAGCCATCAAGAGAGAAGACAAGTAAGATGTCTTTTAATCTAATCTCATCAATTTTGCCATATTCTACTCTGTCTATAGGATTATCCAGGCAAAAATACTGGAGTGGATTACCATTCCCTTCTCCAGCTCATCTTCCCAACCCAGGAATCGAACCTGTGTTTTTGGCATTGCAGGCAGATTCTTTACCATCTGAGCCACCGGTTTCTAATATTTAACTTCTTGGCAAGAATTCTGATTTTCAGATTGGATCTGAAGGTAGTTCCTAAACTGCCCTGAAGTTATAACTGTCAGGATAGTTCTGATGCAGTATTTTTAAGCATGTTCCTGGGCCAGCACTGCTAAAAATATAACTGCAAAATTGGTTTCTCCTCACCACCCGAAAAACTACTGTGGTCTGCTGGCAGCATCTAAAAGAGAAGGTAGTATGTCCAATTAGTAAAGGGGAAAAAGTTAGTGATTTTTTCTTACTGATGAAAAATAATGACTGTTTGAAAACTTTTTTATTTTATCTATTTATTTTTAATAGATAATAAAACTTTTTAAACAGATAATAAATTCTGATTCAGTTGTTAATAAAGATTGTGTCTTTAGTAAGTGAACTGAGTTCAACTGGTAATGCTACAGTATTCAATAGAATATGTTTATCTCCTATGTTCTTACTGTGACTTGCACGTGAAATGTTTGCATATTTTACATATTTCTTCATTTTAGTTTTCCAGAGTAGAACATTAAAAAAAATCTGTAGCATAAAATTGGCAATTTTGTTTGACAATGAGCATCTAATCCTGCTTACTCTAGGAGTTACTGAATTCTGTGACAAATGTGGAGGGAGCTGATGACTGATTTCTTCCTTTCTCTTTCCACAGCAATGGGTGCATGCTGTGGTATTTGAATACTAAGGTGTATTCATTCTTCTTCTGATGAAAATCAAGGCACTAGCAAATATATATTGTCATCTGACTTAGTCAATTTCAATTTAATTAACACAGGGCTTCTCAGGTGGCACTAGTGGTAAAGAATCTGCCTGCCAATGCAGGAGTCTCAAGAGATGGTTTCAATCCCTGAACCAGGAAGATTCCCTGGAGGAGGAAATGGCAACCCACTTCAGTATTCTTGCCTGGGAAGTCCCATGGACAGAGAAACCTGGCGGGCTATAGTCCATGGTGTTGCAAAGAGCTGGACACCAGAGAGTGTGAACACACACGCGCAGACACAGACACATCCTTATTCAAACTGAAATATGTTTTGAAAGATAGAGTTAAGTCACCTTTTATAAAGATGTTTAATAGGAAAAGAATTTCAAGTAAAGCAATTTCTACACAGAAACGTGGGATAGCATGGCTTACATTTTCTTTTTGGTTGACAGAATTTAAGAAATAAATACCAACAAAATATTTTAGGCAAATGAATATTGCTGAATTTCCGAATTTATGCAGACATTCTAAAAATATGTCAATTATTCAGATGAAGAATAAAATTACCTTTGAATATCTCATAACGGGAATCTAGACAGATTAATTTCAGCATCAAGTGTTTGTTAATCACGTTATTTTAGATAGATCTTAACAAGGGTAAAATTAAATAGGATAGTAGTTTATAAAAGTTCACTTTTAGCATCATTGGATAAATAAAATATTGGAAAATTGCTGTCCCTTGGACTAAAGGAGATCAAACCAGTCAGTCCTAAAGGAAATCAGTCCTGAATATTTATTAGAAGGACTGATGCTGAAGCTCTAATACTTTGGCCACCTGATGCGAAGAACTGACTCCTTAGAAAAGACTCTGAAGCTGGGAAAGATTGAAGGCGGGAGGAGAAGGGGACAACAGAGGAGGAGATGGTTGGATGGCATCACCGACTTGATGGACGTGAATTTGAGCAAGCTCTGGGAGTTGGTGATGGACAGGGAAGCCTGGCGTGCTTCAGTTCGTAGGGTCACAAAGAGTTGGATACAACCAAGCAACTGAACTGAACAGACAGGTGGCATTAAATATATATTTTATAGGCTGTTTATAATAAAACATGAGATGTCTTTTTATTATTCTTCCTTAATGACACCCATGTAATAATTTAATCAGCCATTCTGTATTTATAAGGATATTAGTAATTCTAAATTATTAAAATCAGAAGTTCAGACAGTACCTACAAGAGATCTGTAACAGGAAAATGCAATGTTTATTTGGCATGAAAGTGAAAGTCACTCAGTCGTGTCAGACTCTTTGCAACCCCATGGACAATAAGTCCATGGAATTCTCCAGGCTAGAATACTGGAGTGGATTGCCTTTGCCTTCTCCAGGGAATCTTCCCAACCCGGGGATCGAACCCAGGTCTCCTACATTGCAGGCAGATTCTTTACCAACTAAGCCACAAGGGAAGCCAAAGAATATTAGAGTGGGGAGCCTATCCCTTCTCCATTGGATCTTCCTGACCTAGGAATCCAACCTGGGTCTCCTGCATTGCAGGTGGATTCTTTACCAACTGAGCTATCAGGGAAGCCCATATAATAACAGTTTTTCTTATAGTTCTTCCTATATAATACAGTGAATTTTTTTTTACCTAAGTCAACCAGTGATTTTAAAAGGGTTTCTAATATAAAATTTGCTGTAGTAAAATAAAATAGGGAATGGGGAGAGATAAATTAGAAATTTGAAATTAGCACACACTACTATATACATGATAGATAACCAACAAAGACCCACTGTATAGCATATGGAATTAAACACAGTACCTTGGCATAACCTATAATGGAAAACAATCTGAAAAAGAATAAAACCAAATCACTTTGTTGTATACTTAAAATGCAACATGGTAAATTAACTATGCTTCAGTTAAAAAATAAAATTCTTATTAGGAATAATTTGGAGGAAAAAAGCCAGAGAAGTAATCAAAAAGTGATGTCTAGCTAGTTTATGTTGCTGTGAGACAGTAACTATCCAGTTTATCCAGCTAGAGTGAACCTCTGTGAATGACTCTGGACTACCCATGTCCTCTTGAAATAAACCCTGTATGTATATATGTTCAATCTTGCAGAACTTTGTGGTTGAATATACTTGAGCTCTTTCAGTATCTGCTTCTGGAACTGCTCACAGTTTATTCTACATTCATGAAAAATTAATCTGCATTATTCTAGCTTTTCATTAAAGTGATTTGAGATTGAACCATTTATTTAATTATTTGTTTTTTATTTGGGTCTGGCTTTGTTCCAAGAAGGTTATAAAGGTATTTGCAATGATGTGTACATTTTATATATATATATGTATATAATATGTGAAGATGTATGTAAACATACATACAACATAAAATAAAATATATTAAAACAAGAGAATGGTAAGAAAAAGAGGCAGTGAGAAGTAAGAACAGGAAAGCAATATAGAGTCAGAGACATGGAAAAATCATTCCAGAAATCATTTAATTTGGAAAAGGTGAGTCCCAATTATGGTGCTAAGTTTATTTAATAAGTGGTATAAAAGTAGAAGCTGAGTAAATTATGGAATTCCCAGTTTTCTAGCATCACAACCAACATGTGGGCAGCTATGGCTAACTTCAGCCTCCCAGAGAAATTCAGGAAGTTGACATACTGGGAAAGCCAGCAGTCTGGGTTCATTCTGCCATGACTTTCACCAAGGATGCAACTGTGAACATAGGAACTTTACCTACTAGAGCCGCTGATTCTTTATCAAATAGAGATAATAACAGCAATGATACTCTTGCCAGGTTGCTCTTAGAAATAAATGAGCTAATCTATGACAAGTACCTTGCACAGATTCTAGAATGTAACACATTCTCAGGTCAGGAAGAAACAGTTAGAACTGGACGTGGAACAACCGACTGGTTCCAAATAGGAAAAGGTGTACATCAAGGTTGTATATTATCACCTTGCTTATTTAACTTCTATGCAGAGTACATCATGAGGAACGCTGGGCTGGAAGAAGCACAAGCTGGAATCAAGATTGCTGGGAGAAATATAAATAACCTCAGATATGCAGATGACACTACCCTTATGGCAGAAAGTGAAGAGGAACTCAAAAGCCTCTTGATGAAAGTGAAAGAGGAGAGTGAAAAGGTTGGCTTGAAGCTCAACATTCAGAAAACAAAGATCATGGCATCTGGTCCCATCACTTCATGGGAAATAGATGGAAAAACAGTGGAAACAGTGTCAGACTTTATTTTTGGGGGCTCCAAAATCACTGCAGATGCTGATTGCAGCCATGAAATTAAAAGACGCTTGCTCCTTGGAAGGAAAGTTATGACCAACCTTGATAGTATATTAAAAAGCAGAGACATTACTTTGCCAACCAAGGTCCGTCTAGTCAAGGCAATGGTTTTTCCTGTGGTCATGTATGGATGTGAGAGTTGGACTGTGAAGAAGGCTGACTGCCGAAGAATCGATGCTTTTGAACTGTGGTGTTGGAGAAGACTCTTGAGAGTCCCTTATACTGCAAGGAGATTCAACCAGTCCATTCTAGAAGAGATCAATCCTGGATGTTCATTGGAGGGACTGATGGTAAAGCTGAAACTGCAATACTTTGGCCACCTCATGCGACGAGTTGACTCACTGGAAAAGACTCTGATGCTGGGAAAGGTTGGGGGCGGGAGGAGAAGGGGACGACGGAGAATGAGATGGCTGGATGGCATCACCGACTCTGTGGACATGAGTTTGAGTGAACTCCGAGAGTTGGTGATGGACAGGGAGGCCTGGCGTGCTGTGATTCATGGGGTCGCGGAGAGTCGGACACGACTGAGCGACTGAACTGAACTGAACTGAACACATTCTCAATACACAATGAATGGGATGACAATTTCCAAATCTAGAAACATGGGATTATAATTCTGAAAAGGATTATCAGTATATCTAAGTTTATATTTAATATTGATCTTAAGGCTATAAAACAACAGCATTGGGTCAAGAGTTAAGAAACCTAGAATTAATAATCCTATTTCTTCTAGTATCTGATTGGCAATAGATCATTCACTTAATATCCCAGAGTTGTGGTTTTCTCATCTCTGAAGGCTGATTGGCCAGTCTCAGAATTTGTGCCAGCTCTAGTATTTTCCTACTGAAGAAAAGGTTTTTCTGCTTCTTTTGTTAAAAATAGACACTTTTAACAGGTATAATATTGATTTAAATTAATTTGAAAGAGATAGGAAACAATAAAGATTACTGTTATAATATAATTACCATAGGGAACTTGTTTAATGTTTATCTAAGGAGTAAATTACTGGAAACAAAGAAAATGAGAAAAAAAAAATCAGAACACAAGAACAACCAAAGTCATCAGCCTCATGTTATCAAGTTAGATATCATTTTAATTGCAATCATTATTTTCATATATAGGGAAAACTCATAAATAATTACATTAGGGCTCTGCTGCTGCTGCTAAGTCGCATCAGTCGTGTCCGACTCTGTGCGACCCCATAGATGGCAGCCCAACAGGCTCCTCTGTCCCTGGGATTCTCCAGGCAAGAATACTGGAGTGGGTTGCCATTTCCTTCTCCACATTAGGGCTCTAGACATTTTTATTTATAATCTTCAGGGCAAAGTAGATCCATTGGAACCATGTAACTCAAAATGAAAGACTTCGGATTATGATGTTTTAAAGGCAAGAATTGTCTTAGTCTCCTTAGAATTGCTTAGGGTTTATTAAACAGTTGACAAGGGGGTATGAAAACATGTTTCTGATTAAACTTTACTTTTGAGATTTGGTTATAACAGCCATTTAGTAAAAGGAAAATATTCATTAATATCTAATAAAACATTCAACCACAAGGGCGATCCTAAATTTTTACAAATTCATTAAGTACTTCATTGAACTGGAGTTTACATTGTGTGTTTCAGCTTTATGAAAACTATGTGTGCCTATCATCAAACTGTGTTTTCAGTATTCTCCACTGCACCTTTCAAAATTATCTCTGCCCTTCTCAGGACCCCTTTGCAAGGGTTTAATCAGCATCCTGTCACATCAAACAGCATGAAGGCAAGCTTGGTCTGTCCCCTCCAGGAGGTCTTCTGTGCAGTTGAGAGTCAGATGCCTGCAGAGTGAAAGCAGTGCATGGACCACGATGCATGTGACAAAGCCTCAGGGAAAGCTGAAAAGGGACCAGTTCAGCAAGGACTCACCAACTGATCCTGACTGTACTCGGAGTAGATGCAACAGTCCATCTGCTATAGACATTAGCAACTAAGGTACACAAGGCACTCAGTGGCAGGCCAAAACCAGGCATCCTCTCCTCAGACTCAGACTGAAGGATCCCTGTGTAAATGGCAATGAGGTTATCTTGAGCTACCCAGGTTCCCATGTCATCTTAGGAAGCACAGGAGGAGGAAAACAACGAGAGAGGAAGTTGGACTTTTATTGGCTGAATATCTACCCCAAGGGAGAAGACATAACTTGGAAACATCTAAAACATATTTTAGAGAAACTTGGCTTTTCTTCTACAACTTGACATTCACTGAAGGACTGAGACTCAGCTAAACTTCTGGCATGTCCAACTAAGTCATGCTCACTCTCTACCTGCCATGTATTATTTTCTTCTTATATCTAGGAAATGAATACTGCTAAACTAGAGTTAAGCACCTGAATAACTTAGTCTAGCATAGCTGCAGCTTCAAAGCATATAGCGGCATTGATTATGGTCAATGTCTCCAGTGAGGTGGCATTTACAATGCTGTAACTATCCTGTCTGGGCGCGAGTGGGCCGCTATAATAAGCGGACTGGCCAGCTTAAACAGAAAAGACATTTATTTCGTCACAGTGCTGGAGACTGGGAGTCTAAGATCAGAGTGCCAGTATCATCAGTTTCTGGGGCGCACCCTCTTCCTGGCTGGCAGACGGCTGCTTTCTTGCTGTGTGTTCACATGGTGTAGCGGAAAAAGACAGCAAGCTTTCTGGAGCATCCCTTCTTCTCAGGGCATTAATCCCATCATGAAGGCCCCACCCCCATAAATCCACCCAAACCTCGTTACCTCCCAGAGGCTCCATCTCCAAACAGCATCACACTGGAGGTTAGGGATTCTGCATAGGAATTTAGAGCAGACATAATTCCATCAAAATACAACCTGACCAAAAAAAACAGAAACTGCTACATTCCTGTATTGTCAGTTACAAACAAAAGGAGAAAAGCTAACAGTTTATAAAAGGAGACTAAAAGGAGCTAACCATGAAGGACCCTGAAGTACAGACATGTGATTGCCTAGGACTCTTCACTGCCATGTGAATCCCCACCTGAAGGCTTTCAAGGGACCACTGAAGTCAGCCACCATACAGAAACCACTCTCCTCACCGTGACTGAAGTCCACAGCGTCTTTAAGACATCTCAGGAGCATGCTGTGATCCATTTTGTAAGGCACAGCGTTAGTTTCTGCAGTATCAAAATGAATGCCTGGCTGGTCTCCAAATTCTCAGACATACAGGAATTTAAGTGTCATTTTAAGAACTTTGTCTTGTATCTTGCATAGACTAGGAAAAACATTTGGAGATGCAATCAAGAAATCGTGTGAGTCACCGCAATCTCATTTTATATAATTTTATCTTATTTGTTGCCATGATATTGTGGGATACCATGCATGGTGTTTATATAACAACTATCAAAAAAGAGATATCCTAGGGTAGCCTTAGTCAAATGACAAAAGTTAAGTTGCAGAGTCATTGCTGGAACAGAGGAAAATTCACTTTGTTAAGAACCTAGAGTCTAGTTTCTCAGCTGTCACCAAGTAGCTGTGTGGCAATGACCAGTCACTTAGCCTCTGGGACCGTAAGTCTTGCCATCTGTTAAATGGAATCATAGGAAAAACTTTTCTTCCTTCTCTGCTTATTTTATGTGAATGCCCAATAGGATAATGTCAGTAAGGAAACTAGAAAAACCAGGAGATGGTATATAGGTTCAATGTTGTGGTTTTTCTCTCTTTTATTATTAAGCTACTTTGAAATGCTCTGATTGCTCTAAAACTAGGACAGGAATGGGGAAAACACCAGGTAAATGTTAGAAAGTAGTAGCTGTGTCAAAGAATAGCTGGCGGTGTGTGGAGTGGTCTGGGTTGCTCCAGGTACACTGCTGCAGTAGGTGGGACAATGACCTTGCCACTCTCAGGATTCCACGATGCGCTGCTGCCTCCAAAATGCCAGACCTTGTAGAGATGCATGTCCCATCCTCGTGAGTAGTAGTTCTGTCTGACCTACTTTGATTTCTATTGGTCTTCCTTTACAAAATAAGGAAACCCAATTCTACAGTGGGTGCCTCTCAAAGTCCTAAAACCAGAACCTTCTTAAAATGTAAAGATCCCCCCTGAGTATAACTTTAGTGACCGGGGCATGAACAAGCCCACTGTCTGTCATCCCAAAACCTTTTGTCTAGATATACTCTATAATTCAGATGTTTTAGATTTATAGATAGGCATGTGTTGCATACACTGTGCAAGGTGTTAATTCCTAGCCTTCTTCACCATAAGGAATGGAAGTAGCACATCATGGCCAACTACATTCCTATTTTTGACAACAAATACTCTCAGGTGTGATAATTAAAGACTGGAAACCATCTCACATCAGTTCAGGTTAATATCTGAAGTCAAATCAGTTCAGGTCAAGCCAGAATTCTCAGCCAAATGAGTTTCAGAAGTTCTGGTTTCCAGAGTTGCTTGGATAACAGAACTGAGATAAGAGAGTATATAAACCCACAGAAGGAAATACCCAAGTGTCACTTGTTACACTCAGCCCTAAATCCAGCAAAATTGCCAACTTTTCAAGGCAAAAATATTCCAGATCAACTCTCAGTATCCCAATCCACTTCTTAAGTCTGCATTTGATGTTAATTTTTAAAAGGTTGGACATGGATTTTTAAAATATATTTAATTTTGAAAGAACCTTTAAAAATCACTTAAGTCCTCTTGTCTCCTAAACAATGACCTGAAGTTCACAGAATTGAGGTCAAAATGTGTGCATGGAGGGTCAAAACAGGAACTTTGTAGTCAATCAGTTAGATCTGTATTCCAATCTGGCCTCTGCTTCCTTTTTTTAAAAAAAATATTATTGAATTATAGTTGATTTGCAATATTGTGTTAGCTTTTGCTGTACAGCACAGTGAATCAGTTATGTGTGTGTGTGTGTGTGTGTATAAATTTTCACTTTCCTTCCCATTTTGGCTTATTCAGTATAGTTCTCTGTGATATATCTCTGTGTGCTTATCCATTCTTTATATAATAGTTTACATCTATTAATCCAACTCCCAATCCATCCCTCCTCCTTGTCCATTGAGGAGACTGAATGGACTGATTCCATTACTGACTCAGTGACTCAACAGAACACGAGTCTGTTCTCTGTGTCTGTGATTCTGTTTCTGTTTCATAGATTAGTTCATTTGCATCATCTTTTAGATTCCACATATAAATGATATCATATGATATTCATCTTTCTGACTTGCTTCACTCAAAATAACAATCTCTAGGTCCATCCATGTTCCTGCAAATCACATTATTTCATTTTTATGGCTGAGTAATATTCCATTGTATATATGTGCCACATCTTCTTTGTCCATTCATCTGTTGATGGATACTTAGTTGCTTCCATGTACTATCTACTATGAATAGTATGGCAATGAACATATGAGTGAATATATCTTTCTAATTAGAGTTTTCATATTTTTCCTATGCCCAGGAATGGGATTGCCAGATTATTTGGCAACTCTATTTTCAGTTTTTTGAGGACCCTCCATACTGTTTTCCATAGTCTGCCTCTGCTTCTTACTGGGTGGTATAAAGCTGGCAAGTTACACCATTTTCTCAACCCAGTGTGGTGGGGTGGTGATCTCTCCTTTGGATACTTACATACTCATGATTAAATTTAATGTGATAGGTGCTGTTTTCAGTGGTGAGAACACATCAGGATGGTTTTCAGGCTTAATTCTGAAAGGGTATTTAAAGAACTCAGCATAGTGGCTAGCTCTTTACAGATACTTATTGAACACTATTATTATCAGTTATCACTAACTATCTAGTAACAAAAACACACACACACACACACACATACAAATCTCAGGTCTCTGGGTTCACAGTCCACTTATTCTTAAAGAAAAATGAAAAGAGGTGAATTAAAAGCAAATGAACTAAGATCATGGCATCCAGTCCCATCACTTCATGGCAAATAGATGGAGAAAAAACGGAAACAGTGACAGACTTTATTTTTTGGGGCTCCAAAATCACTGCAGATGGTGACTGCAGCCATGAAATTAAGACACTTACTCCTTGGAAGAAAAGTTTTGACCATCCTAGACAGCATATTAAAAAGAAGAGGCATTAGTTTGCCAACAAAGGTCTGTCTAGTCAAGGCTACGGTTTTTCCAGTAAGCATGTATGGATGTGAGAGTTGGACTATAAAGAAAGCTGAGGGCCAAAGAATTTATGTTTTTGAACTGTGGTGTTGGAGAAGACTCTTGAGAGTCCCTTGGACTGCAAGGAGATCCAACCAGTCCATCCTAAAGGAAATCAGTCCTGAATATTCATTGGAAAGACTGATGTTGAAGCTGAAACTCCAATACTTTGCCCACCTGATGCGAAGAACTGACTCATTGGAAAAGATCTTGATGTTGAGAAAGATTGAAGGGGACGACAGAGGATGAGATGGTTGGATGGCATCACTGACTCAATGGGCATGAGTTTGAGTAAACTCTGGGAGTTGGTGATGGACAGAGAGGCCTGGCATGCTGAAGCCCATGGAGTCACAAAGAGTCAGACATAACTGAACTGAACTGATGTGATTTGTGCAAGTCAATGCAACTCAAGGAATAGTATTGCATTTGCAACGCTACAAAATTAGTATTTTGATATTAGTGATTCTCTGGTTGATATTCCAGAGTTGCTAGCGTTATCTTGCACTGAAATGTCTCAGTCCTGAGGAATTTCTTACCTAGTAGGGTGAATCTCAGGGACAATGTAAGTCACAGGCTACCCTGGTCATTGGATTGTCAGGATTACTTATTTAATGCACTTAGTCATTTATCTCTTGGCTACTTGAGCTAAAATATTATAGCTAAATGGGAACAGAGCTATTTCTAATGCTAACTAATGCTTCTCAATTTTCATTGCTATCATAATGCAATAACACTTTCTTGGAGAGAAACACAATGTAAATATTTTGAACTAAGGGGAAAAGGTTTAAGTGTTAGAATACCATTGCCAACATCAATAAATTGTCAGCAACTTGCATGTTTTGTTAGGTTTAGTGCTATGTGAAATGATTCAGCAAGTTATTATCTCTCTTCTACATGAAATCGAATGATTCTTTTTTACCTTTTTAGTTAACTTCTAAAATTTTATTTTATGTGCAAAGCAGTTCTGTTTTAATTTTAAGTTTAAGAAAGAAAGTGTCAGGGAGCAAGTGTACTTCCTGTAATTGAATGTTAGCTGTGGAATTTTTAAAGCATGTGGGGACAGATTGGCAGTCATCCTAGCAGAAATGTTCCCTGCTTTGACTTAGTCATAGAAACAAATGAATAAACTAGAAGCATTTCATTTCAATAGAGACTAAGGATGTATTTAACATTTTGCATAGAAGGGAAAAATACCTGCGAGTCACAGGATTCTGGCTTCTTGAAAAAGCACTCGATTGATTTGAACATTTTTTTCAGTGGGAAATGATAAACTATTTAATCTTTTAAAAATTTACTCAAATTCCTTCTGAGAAAGTACACTATAATATGATTAACAAATAATCTCCATTCAGTGTACAAGATCTTATTTTTAAGGAGGCTCCAATCTTAACATTTTTAATGTTTTAACATTTTTGAGGAATTTCATAGGATGGAAGGGTTGCAGATAGTTAAGTGGAGCAAATCACTTTTTTCGATTCCTTCAACAAAGTACTTGAGATGAGTTTTGTTTCAGAAGTAAGAAAGTAACATATTTCGCAGGGAATTTTTCAGAGATTTCTGAAGACTGTAGAAATTACCACACCAGGTTTTGAAAATTTTGACAGCACAGGGATTACATGTTTTGAAAGATGGAGGGTTATTAAAAAGAGTTTTCAAAGGGGATCTCAGAAGTATGAGCAGGAAAAAGGAAAGGATAAGTAAAAATGTTTTTTTCCTGGACCTTTGCTTTGGAAAACAACATTCAGTATTGACCATGACAAAACAACAGGGTCAGAAGTTCTAGAGGTAAGAGAGACAGCGGCAGACAATAACTACAATAGTCTAGTTTTTCTCTAGTCTGCTATGTGAGGAGATGCATTCAGAATAAGTTTTAATTGTAGCTACAAAATCCATGTTGCTTAACATAAGGGGGGTGTACAGGAAAATGGGGTTTAAGTCAAATGTCGCAAGTGGTAACCTCAGACACCCAGTGAGATGATTATTCAACAAATAGTATGTATCATTTCTAAAAATAAGTATTGATACATATTAACATTAGAAGAAATTTGCAAGTCTCTCTTACTGGGACTTCCTTATGTGAAGATGTGCGCTACTTTTTATGATGTAAAATGATGTCATAAATCATTTGAGTGTAATAACATTCTTTATTCTGCTTTGGTTATGGTGGTAGTAAGAAAACATAGCTGGGTGATGTAAACCTAGCTTTTTTGTACTACATGTGTTGTTTATTGGCTTAGATAAAATTATCCAAGTGAATTTTTTTTAAATTTATCTTCCAAATAAGTATAGGTTTTCTCCTTTATGAAATCAGTCAATCCTAAAGGAAATCAACCTTGGAAGGACTGATGCTGAAGCTGAAACTCCAATACTTTGGCTTCCTGATGCGAAGAACTGACTCATTGGAAAAGACTCTGATGCTGGGAAAGATTGAGGGCAGGAGGAGAAGAGGTGACAGAAGCTGAGATGGTTGGATGGCGGTACTGACTCAACAGACATGAGTTTGAGCAATTCCAGGAGATAGGAAGCCTGGCATGTTGCAGTTCATGGGGCAGCAAAGAGTCACACTGGACTTAGCGACCAAACAACAACAACTTTGATTATGAAAACTGAAATCAGTATTACTCACTACCTTAGATATTATTATATTTAATACAGTTGCATAAAACTGTAGAAATAGATTTTTAGTTATGCTTGAAACTCGAGTAAGTGATTTGAACTAGAAACAAAGTCAACAATATTACACTCACATATCACCATCTCTGAGAATACAGGTCATGGTTGTATGAGATTCTGCCTCAATATACAATTTAACCTGATCAAATGTCTTACAAACTATTGCATTGATGTACATTTATTTTTTCTTTTTCTGTATTTAAAACTCAAACTAGTCACTCGTAGAAGACAATATAACAGGAGAAATCACTTTCCTCCTTTTAAAGGAATAATTAGTGATGTAACAAGATACAATGAGAAACCAGGGTGAACTGCACCCAATAATAACGCAAACTTCCCCAGGTGTATAACTATCAGTGGTACCAGATTATAAATGACAAACACAAGAATGTTATTTTCCAAAGATGTAAAAGGAAAGTGGGTCTGAAAGAAGGAGGGCAGAGTCATCCTTCATGTCTACATGGAGAGAGTTAACAGTTCAGAGAAAATAAAGTGATCCGTCTCCAAGGACCAGAACCCTTCAGAAAAGACCTAGTTAGAATCTAGGTGACAGTGCTGAAGGCAAGAAACATGAAAGCGATTTTTAACTGCAGGACTTTGTTTTCCCTTGAGATGTCACAACGATGGATTGAAAAGTACAATGCTCCACTTTTTATATAGTCTAATAGACCAGTGCTGAAGTTGGGAAGTTATTCTAGTCACCACTTGTCGTTAAATTATTCATGCCACAGAAGATACAGGTGTAATCAGAAGCCCTGAAATTTTTAAAAAATGCCATTTTTACTGGGATATGGAACGTGTTAATGCACTACACTTAAAAGATAACAATGACTTTCTAAGTGTTCACTACACTTAAAATGAAGGCAAACATGAAGCTCTGATACTGAAGATGCTTAGAAATCTGCAGTAATTCCTTTCTCTGACATTGAGCCCTTCTATACGATAGTCAACTGAGTTTACAACCCTGTCATTTCCTGATGGGTGAAGAAGAGATCCACTCTCTTAAACTGCCCAAGTATAAGATGTATTCAAATGTTTGTCTTCCTAAGGATGTTTCTCCCAGATAAAGAGTAAAGTTGAGCAGGGTCTGAAATGTCAATGTAATGTGGTAATTATTATAATAAGAGTGATGATGTGTCACTACACTAAAGAAAATTGTAGAATGAGTCTAAGATCTAGGACTTCCCTGGAGGCTCAGTGGTTAAAACTCCACACTTCCAATGTAGGAAGTGCAGGTTTCATCCCTGGTGGGAGAACTAATATTTCACATGTGATGCAATGCATCCAAAAAAAAAATTACTAAGATGATCTGAAAGCATTGTTATTATATCTTCACTCTTGAAAGATATTTTTGCTAGATACAGAATCCTAAATGGGTGACTGTAAGGAGATCAATCCTGGGTGTTCATTGGAAAGACTGATGCTAAAGCTGAAACTGCAATACTTTGGCCACCTCATGCGACGAGTTGACTCACTGGAAAAGATTCTGATGCTGGGAAGGATTGGGGGCAGGAGGAGAAGGGGACGACAGAGAATGAGACGGCTGGATGGCATCACCGACTCGAAGGACATGAGTTTTGAGTGAACTCCGGGAGTTGGTGATGGAGAGGGAGGCCTGGCGTGCTGTGATTCATGGGGTCGCAGAGAGTCGGACACGACTGAGCGACTGAACTGAACAGAACTGAAGCTTTATAGGATGGTCTGAAGTCAGGAAAATTGATTCCTCCAGCTCAATTCTTCTTTCTCAAGATTGCTTTGTCTGTTTGAAGTCTTTTCTGTTTCCATAATAATTGTGACATTTACTGTTCTAGTTCTGTGAAAAATATCATTGGCAGTTTGATAGGGATTGCATTGAGTCCATAGATTTCTTGGGGAGTAGAGTCATTTTCACAATATTGATTCTTCTAGTCCAGGAACATGTTATATCTCTCCATCTGTTTGTGTCTTCTTTGATTTCTTTCATCCATGTCTCATAGCTTTCTGCATACAGGTCTTTTGTCTCTTTAGGTAGGTTTGAATGCATGCATGCTAAGTTGCTTCAGTCGTGTCCAATTCTTTGCAACCCTATGGACTGTAGCACCCAGGCTCCTCTCTCCAAGGGATTCTGCAGGCAAGAATACTGGAGTAGGTTGCTGTGCCCTCCGCCAGGGGATCTTCCCAACTCAGGAATTGAACCGATGTCTCTTATGTCTCCTGCATTGGCAGGAGTTATTTACCACTAGTGCCACCTTTTCTGCATGCAGATCTTTTGTCAGTTTAGGTAGGCTTATTCCTAGGAATTTTATTCTTTTTGTTGCAATGATGAATGGGATTGTCTCCTTAATTTCTCTTTCTGATTTTCATTTTTAGTGTATAGGAATGCAAGGGATTTCTATGTATTAATTTCATATTCTGCAACTTTGTTATATTCATTGATTAGCTCTAGTAATTTTCTGGTAGCATCTTTAGGGTTTTCTATGTATAGTATAATGTCATCCGCAAAAGTGAGACTTTTACATCTTCTTTTCCAATCTGAATTCCCTCTGATTGCTAAAGCTAGGACTTCCAAAAATATGTTGAATAATAGTGGTAAGAGTGGACACCCTTGTCTTGTTCCCGATCTTAGAGGAGACTAATGCTTGCCATGGCTTTGTTGTATGTGGACTTTACTATGTTGAAGTATAATCCTTCTGTGCCTACTTTCTGTAGAGTTTTTTTTTTTAAATCATAAATGATATTGAGTTTTATCAAGTTTTCTCTGCATCTACTGAGATGATCATATTTTTTTTTTCAGTTTGTTAACATGGTGTATGACATTGATTGATTTATGTATATTGAAGAGCTATGGTTTTTCCAGTAGTCAAGTATGGATGTGAGAGTTGGACTATAAAGAAAGCTGAGTGCTGAAGATCTGATGGTTTTGAACTGTGGTTTTGGAGAATGCTCTCAAGAGTCTCTTGGACTAGAAGGAGATCCAACCAGTCCATCTTAAAGGAAATCAGTCCTGAAGATTCATTGGAAAGGCTGATGCTAGAGCTGAAGCTCCAATAATTTGGCCACCTGATGCTAAGGGCTGACTCACTGGAAAAGACCCTGATTCTGGGAAAGTATGAAGGCAGGAGGAGAAGGGGATGATGAAGGATGAGATGGTTGGATGGCATCACTGACTCAATGGACATGAGTTTGAGCCAATTCTGGGAGTTGGTGATGGACAGGGAAGCCTGGTGTGCTGCAGTCCATGGGGTCACAAAGAGTCAGACACAACTGAGCTACTCAGCTGAACTGAAGAATCCTTGCACCCTTGGGATAAAGTCCATTTGATCATGATTTTTTTTTTTAATATGGCATTGTATTCTGTTCGTTAGAATTTTGTTGAGGATTTTTGCATCTATGTCCATCAGTGATATTAGCCTGTAGTTTTCTTTTTTTCGTGGCAACTTTGTTTGGTTTTCGTATCATGATGATGGTGGCCTTGGATAATGAGTTTGAGAATTTTCCTTCCTCTGCAATTTTCTGAAAAAAATTGAGCAGGGAAGTATCGACTCTTCTTTAAACCTTTGGTAGAATTTGCCTGTGAAGCCATCTGGCCCTGAGCTTTTATTTGTTGGAAAATTTTTGATAGAAGTTTGGATTTCTGTGCTTATGATTGGTTTGTTCATATTTTATATTTCTTTCTGGTTAAGTTTCAGAAAGTTATACTTTTCTAAGAATTTGTCCATTTCTTCCAGGTTGTCCATTTTATTAGAATGTAGTTGCTTGTAGTAGCCTCTTATGATCCATTGTATTTTAGTGTTTTCTGTTGTAACTTCTTTTTCATTTCTAATTTTGTTGATTTGGGTCTTCTCCCTTTTTTTCTTGATGGGCCTGGCTAGCAATTTGTCAATTTTGTTTATCTTCTCAAAGAACCAACTTTTAGTTTTATTGATCTTCGCTAATGTCTCTTCCATTTTTGTTTTTTTTTCAAACCTGCATGACTCCAGTACAGTCTGAAGCTACAGCCATCAAGCCAGTATGGTACTGACACAAAAACAGAAACATATACCAATGGAACAAGACAGAAAGCCCAGAGATAAACCCATGCACCTATGAACACCTTATTTTTGACAAGGGAGGCAAGAACATACAATGGAGAAAAGATAATCTCTTCAATTAAGTGGTGCTGGGAAAAACAGACAGATATATGTAAAAGAATGAAATTAGAACACTTCCTAACATCATGCACAAAAATAAACTCAAAATGGATTAAAGACCTAAATTTAAGACCAGAAACTATAAATCTCTTTGAGGAAAACATAGGCAGAACACTCTGACATAAATTACAGCAAGATCCTCTAGAACCCATCTCCCAGAGTAATGGAAATAAAAACAAAAATAAACAGATGAGACTTAGTTAAACTTAAAAGCTTTTGCACAACAAAGGAACCTATTGACAAGGTGAAAAGACAACCCTCTTAATGGGAGAAAATAATAGCAAATGAAGCAACTGACAAAGGATTAATCTCCAAAATATACA
This sequence comes from Moschus berezovskii, assembly GCF_049115385.1. Lineage (NCBI taxonomy): Eukaryota > Metazoa > Chordata > Mammalia > Artiodactyla > Moschidae > Moschus > Moschus berezovskii. The sequence goes on along the minus strand of NC_142478.1, from coordinate 44,502,930 downwards.
AGCAGCTCATTCAGTTCAATACCAGAAAAACAAACAGTTCATCAAAAAGTGGGCAGAAGACCTAAACAGACATTTCTCCAAAAAGATATACAGATAGCAAATAAGCAAATGAAAACACTCTCAACATCACTCATTATTAACAAAATATAAATAAAAACCACAATAATGTATCACCTCATAGCAATCAGAATGGCCATCATCAAAATATCTACAAACGATAAATTCTGTAGATGATGTGGAGAAAAAAGAACCAACCTGCACTATTGGTGGGAATGCAAATCGATACAGCCACTATGGAGAAATGTAGGAAGATACTTTAAGAAAAACTAGGAATAAAACTACCATATAACTCAACAATCCCACTACTGGGCATATACCCTGAGGAAACCATAATTCAAAAACACGCATGTACCCCAGTGTTCACTGCAGCACTGTTTACAATAGCTAGGACATGGAAGCAACCAAGATGTCCATCAACAGATGAATGGATAAAGAAACTGTGGTACATATGCAATGAAATATTTGTTACTCAGCCATGAACAGGAACACATTTGAGTCAGCTCTAATGAGATGGATGATTGTAGAGCTTATTATACATTGTGAAGTAAGTCAGAAAGAAAAACAAATACCATCTATTAATGCATATATATGGAATATAGAAAGATGGTACTGATAAACCTATTTACAGGCAACAATGGAGATGCAGACATAGAGAACAGGTTTATAGATACTGGTTGGGGGAAGAAATGAGAGGGTGGGATGAATGGAGAGAATAACATGGAAGCACATATGCTACCGTGTGTAAAATTAATAACCAATGGGAATTTTCTGTATGGGAACTCAAACCAGTGCTCTGTAACAACCTAGAGGGTGGGAAGGGGTGGGAGGTGGGAGGGAGATTAAAAAATGAGGGGACACATGTAAACCTGTGGCTAACTTACACTGATATATAATGGCAGAGGCCAACACAATATTGTGAAGCAATTTTTCTTCAATTAAAAATAAATGGAAAAAATTTTTTAAATAACTGGAAGAAAATAGTTATAAGACCAATGGCATTTTCTCAAATCCTTTTGGATATTTCAGTCTAATAAAGCTACATTGAAATTTCAGAAAGGAAAGCAATTTTTACAATTTAACAATAATGAGTAATGCATTTTGAAAACTAGCAAAAATTTAAAAACACTTCTTAAGATATATAAAATTTCAATAATCATAGAAAAGTGAAATTATGGTAATGCTATAATGAAGCACAACTGTACACATGCTAATTGGGGAAATATGATACAACCACTTTACAAAACAGTTGGGCAATTTTTCATAGAGATAAACATATATTTGTGTATGACCCAGTAATTTCACTTCTAGGTGTTTATCCAAGAGAAACGAAAACTTACAGTCACACAAAGACTTATATAAAAATGTGCATAGCAACTTTATTTAAAATAACTGAAAACCAAAAGGAACTCAAATGTTGATCAATGGGAAATGAGTAATTATAAAATAAATGTGGTGCAATGGGATACTACTCATAAAAAAGGAACATTACCAATGTTCTACTGGGTGAAAAAGGTCAGAAGCAGTACCCTGAGTAAAATGAGTTGGATACAAGAAAATATATATGTTACAATTCCATAGATATGAAATTCTAAACATCTCAAAATAATCTCTGTGAAGAGGCATAACTCACTGAATGACACATTGTAAACAGATATCTATTATCCCAAAGTTGACAAGAAAAAGACTAAAAATCTTCAGCTTTGTGTCTTACTATTTCATACCTTGTATTAGCATTTGGTAATAATTAACAAGTTTGTGAGCCAGGCATGGTAATAAATACTTCACAAGTATGAATATTTAATAAAACTGATAAAGAATTTTAGGGCTTCCCAGGTGATGTTAATGGTAGAGAACTGGCCTCCCAATACAGGAGACAAGAGATCCAGGTTCAATCCGTGGGTCAGGAAGATTCCTGGAGGAGAGCATGACAATCTACTCCAGTGTTCTTACTTGGAGAATCCCTTGGATAGAAGAGCCTGGCAGGCTACAGTCCGTAGCGTCACAAAGAATTGGACATGACTGAAGCTAGTTAAGGAGATCCAACCAGTCCATTCTAAAGGAGATCCAACCAGTCCATTCTAAAGGAGATCAATCCTGGGTGTTCATTGGAAGGACGGATCCTAAAGCTGAAACTCCAATACTTTGGCCACCTCATGTGAAGAGTTGACTCACTGGCAAAGACTCTGATGCTGGGAGGGATTGGAGGCAGGAGGAGAAGGGGACGACAGAGAATGAGATGGCTGGATGGCATCACCGACTCTGTGGACATGAGTTTGGGTGAACTCCGGGAGTTGGTGATGGACCGGGAGGCCTGGTGTGCTGTGATTCATGGGGTCGCAAAGAACTGAACTGAACTGAACTGAAGCTAGTTAGCACAGGTATACATAGAATTTTATTACTGAGATGATACTAGCTGCTTTCCAAGGAATGCTTTCAGGCTGTAGTAATCCTCATAACATCGCTGAAACATAGTCTGGGCAGTTTTAACCCTCATTTTAAAAGTAAAGAAAAAGAAACAGAAATACAGTGAGGTTTATAGCTTATTAAGCAAAGTCACCTAGCTCCTAAGGATTAGGTTTGGATATCTAAACCTATCATTTTGTCTGCTAATCATTCTAAATAATACACCTGGAATTTTGTTGAATTGGATAGATGTATATTTTTGAGTGATTTTCAAATTTGAAACTGGATGTTATTCTGTCTTTGTACTTTTAGAGGAAGAGACTCATGTAGTTGACTCATCACTACTTAACTTTGTTCTCATTTAAATACAGCTATTGTAAACAATGAGTCCATTAGCAACCCGCATATGGAGGAAACACTACCTACCATGGACCATGTTTACCTTAGGTAGTTAATGATCAGAAGTCCAACATGTACCAAGGTTATAGCTCAAGGAAGCTTTCCAAAGCACCCTTAACAAGTTACTTTTTTTTTTCTCTCTCTCTCTCAGGAGCAAGTTCCATGTGAATTCTTGCCTGCTGAGTCATCTGCAAAGTCCAGATCATAGTATTATGCCCCAAAGGCATCAGAGGAGTGAACCAACCCATCAAATTCCTGCTATAAATTTAGCTTCAACCAGCAGATTATTTCTCCTGGGAAGGATGTTTCACATCCCTCAAGCAATCCCTTGGACATTTTAGATATTTTTTTTTCCTTGTATGAGTACTTTCTATTTAAGACCAAGTGAAATATAGTTCTGAACCAGATCTTTCCTTTATCACTGTGCATTTGCTGCCAGTAAATGAATAGAGAAGATTTAGCTGTGTGTAAATGCATGTTTGTGTGTGACAGAGAAACAGGATTGTAAAAGAGAGGGAAAATAGAGGTGGAGAGGGAGAGGGTGGGAGGAGTAGATGCTAAGAGGCTATTAAAAGTATGAATCTATTATGCAGCCATTCTGTGGAGTGATTACTGTGCCAATTAAGGAGGTTCTTTCCTCCTGAGACATTTTGGGACTGATGCTAAAGCTGAAACTTCAATACTTTGGCCACCTCATGCGAAGATTTGACTCACTGGAAAAGAGTTTGATGTTGGGAGGGATTGGGGGCGGGAGGAGACGGGGACGACAGAGAATGAGATGGCTGGATGGCATCACCAACTCGATGGACATGAGTTTGAGTGAACTCCGGGAGTTGGTAATGGACAGGGAGGCCTGGCGTGCTGTGATTCATGGGGTCGCAAAGAGCAGGACACAACTGAGTGACTGAACTGAACTGAACTGAAAAGTAACAGACTTCAGAAAATACATACCTTGGCTATTAAATCCATAAGTTTATGGAGAGTTACGTTTCCAGAAAAGAAAATTTTTAAGGAATACAAAACTATGAGAATATTTTCCTGTAATGTGGCCACCAGGAAGTGTCTACCCCTCCAAGACGCCAAGTCTTATTCTCTAGACCCTAGGAATGTTACCTTCCATGGAATAAAGGATCCTGTCAAGGAGATTCAAGATAGTCTCTGAAGAAGAAGAGATAATTCTGGATTATCCAGGTTTGCCTAATGAAGTAACAGAGGTCCTCACATATGGAAAGAGAAGCAGAGATCAGTGTTAAAGGGGGTGTTTGGAGATGCTCTGTGTTGCTGGCTCTTTAATGGAGATACATCTATGAGCCAAGAGTGCAGCAGCTTCCAGAAGCTTGGAAAATGTGAGGTACTTTCACTCTGATTCTTCCCTGGAAACTCCAGTAAGAAGGAAGTTCTGCCAACACCTGGGTTTTCGCCTGGTGAAACCCATTTCAGACTTTGGCACTCCCAAACCACACAATAATAAAAAATTTTAAGCCAGTAAATTTATGGTAGGTTGTTACAGCAGCTCATGGCTAAAAGCAATATACATAGGAATACTGATGCAGACATTACTTTGCCATTTTTATTTCACTTCCTATTCTGAGCCATAGGTGTCTCTGTGTTTTAATCTTCATGGCTTGGGATTCTAATTTGCAGAGGATTCTGTGACTGCACCAATGTTTAAGACAAAAAGACAGATATTTGGGGACAGCAAAGATGCTATCAAAGGGACATTAGAGTATAGTACCCCTTCTGAGATGTCTGAAATTTGGGACTTTTTTCCAGCATGACCTTCTGTAGGATATAAGCTCTCAGGGTCATCCTGGTTTTCTAGTTAGTTCAGTTCAGTTCAGTCACTCAGTTGTGTCTGACTCTTTGTGACCACATGGACTGCAGCACGCCAGGCTTCCTTGTCCATCACCAACTCCCGGAGCTTACTCAAACTCATGTCCATCGAGTCGGTGATGCCATCCAACCATCTCATCCTCTGTTGTCTCCTTCTCCTCCCGCCTTCAGTCTTTCCCAGCATCAGGGTCTTTTCCGATGAGTCAGTTCTTCGCATCAGGTGGCCAAAGTTTTGGAGTTTCAGTTTCAGCATCAGCCCTTTCAATGAATATTCAGGACTGATTTCCTTTAGAATGGACTGGTTGGATCTCCTTGCAGTCCAAGTGACTCTCAAGAATCTTCTCCAACACCACAGTTCAAAAGCATCAATTCTTTGGCATTCAGCTTTCTTTATAGTTCAACTCTCACATCCATACATGACTACTGGAAAAACCATAGCTTTGACTAGATGAACATTTGTTGGCAAAGTAAAGTCTCTGCTTTTTAATATGCTGTCTAGATTGGTCATAATTTTTATTCCATGGAGCAAGCATCTTTTAATTTCATGCCTGCAGTCACCAATCTGCAGTGATTTTGGAGCCCAAGAAAATAAAGTCTTTCACTGTTTCCATTGTTTCCCCATCTATTTGCCATGAAGTGATGGGATCAAATGCCATGATCTTAGTTTTCTGAATGTTGAGTTTTAAGCCAACTCTTTCACTTTCCTTTCTCCTGGCAATCTTGATTCCAGCCTGTTCTTCATCCAGCCCAACATGTCTCACGATGTGCTCTGCATATAAGATAAATAAGCAGAGTGACAATATACAGCCTTGGAACCAGTCTGTTATTCCATGTCGTGTTCTAACTGTTCTTGACTTGCATACAGATGTCTCAGGAGGCATGTCAGGTGGTCTGGTAGTCCCATCTTGTTAAGAATCTTCCAGTTTGTTGTGATACCCGCTTAATAAATAACTTGTTGAGTGAATGGTAGGGAAAGTGATAGTCTATGAATAATTTGTAGTAAAGGGCTTAGATGACAAATGAAACCACCTTCTTTGCTAGCTGGTCAGTGTCTGTGTCACCTCAAATTTGTGTGGGTTAGTTAAGACAGAGTACACTTTTGTAGAAATGCAAGTGTAGTAAGGACCAGTTTACATATTACACCTATACCTTGAGGAGGCAAAAATTACAACAACCAAGGGAGGTAAGGAAAGGGCACAGAGTGTTGTGGCCAAGTGAAATGAGAGGGAAGAGGGCAGGGTACATTCTTTTAAAATGAGGATAAGACATAAAACTGGTTAGAACTTACTTGGTCCAAAATAGTGGAAGATTCGACTTCCAGCGGACCTTGAGCCTCATCATAAACTCATTGTAGTACATTAGCATCTAAATGGGAGAAGGCAGTGGCACCCCACTCCAGTACTCTTGCCTGGAAAATTCCATGGATGGAGGAGCCTGGTAGGCTGCCATCCATGGGGTCACTAAGAGTCAGACACGACTGAGCGACTGCACTTTCACTTTTCACTTTCACACATTGGAGAAGGAAATGGCAACCCACTCTGGTGTTCTTGACTGGGGAATCCCAGGGACGGAGGAGCCTGGTGGGCTGCCAGCTATGGGATCGCACAGAGTCGGACACGACTGAAGTGACTTAGCAGCAGCAGCAGCAGCATCTAAATGACACACCCACAGGTACCCTGACAGTTCTAACAATAAAAGAACAAAAATATGCAAGGTGACTCAATTCCTCGAAATCCCTGCCCCTCCCCCCAAACAATTGGAATAATCCTCCCACTCATTAGCCAATAAAATTACACAGTCCATAAAAACTAACCACACCATGTTTCGGAGCCTTTCACCTTCTGAAGCAGACCTCACTCTGAATGTGGAATGTGTTCTCTCTAAAGAAATCCATTTCCTACTTAACACTTTGTCTCTTGCTGAATTCCTTTTGCTATGAGACACAAAGAACCTGAACTTTAGTAAGTCCTTAGACCGGAGTGCACTCTAGTTGAAAGATAGTGGGTTCCAGTCCAATCCTGGTTTTGGACAAGTTCAAGTCCCAATCTGAACTGTGCAGTCACAAGGCACCACAGAGCATTGACTCTAATGCCGAATCTTTTCTTATAAACTGTCTGGTTCCAGGGAAGTTACCCAACATCTATATCTCAGTTCCCTCTGACATTAAATGAAGAGATGGTTTAGTACAAGCAACGTGCATAGACACATAGCAAATGTGGACTGCACACAAAAAGAAGCTCAAGGTGCTTCAGGGAATCAGTTCCATGAGATGAAATGCAGTGTTTCAGACAGCAGCGAGGCTAATGTGATTTTTTTTTTTATTAATAAAAAAATAATTAAGAAGCATTCATGGGGTGCTGAAGATAAACTTGTTCATTAAAACTTTTGCCTAGAGCTGGTCTTGAGTATTAAAACAATCTGGTATTAAAACTTTACTAGTTTAGAGATATTTTTCTGCTTTACCATCCCTCCATGCACATACTGGTTTGATGAATTTTCACCTTTTTGAAGACATAGATTTACTTTACTGACCTCATTAGCCAGAGGGGAGAAAAAACTTGCTCAGTGGGTAATGAAAATCTCTGCTGGCCCTTAGTGATTAATTAATTGAAATAATATCTGCAAAGTGTATTAAGCAAAGTATGCAAGCAAAAATAAAATATTGGCTGTCATTAAATGGTGTGTTAGGTCAAGTCAAGGTAATGGTGCACCAGTGATTTGTATGGATGTTACTATGAACACCAAACACAGCTACAGTTTGCAGATGGCCCAACTCAAGAGGAGCATATCCACATTATTTAGAGAGAGCCATGAAAGTTAGATTTGTGACTGATAAAATTCCATAATATCTTGGAAGGTCTTTCTATTTTAGATTAACTATTGATGTAGAGGAAGATAAAATGAACTGTACAGACTTCAAGTGTCATTTTGATAGGTTTTGACAATTATACACACCATGTAATTACCATCCAAAACAACATGCAGAACATTTCCCATATTCTGAAAGATTGTCCCTGCTTATTATGAGTCTTATCACCACCTGAATATGAGTTAACCACTTTCTGATTTCTATTACCCTTAAAAAATTGTTTGTTCTTTGACTTCATACCCATGGAATTGTTTGCATCTGGCCTCTTTCACGCAAGATAATGATTATGAGATTCACCCTAGTTATGTGCATAACAGTTGTTTATTCCTTTTTATTGCCCAGTAGTATTACATTGTGTGAATCCAATATGATTTGTTTATACGTTTCTTCATAGTAATTTGGTTTCCAGTATAGGATTATTAAGAATTAGGTTGCTGTGCATATTCTTATTAAAAGTGTTATGAGACACGTTTTCTTATCTTGTAAATACCTGATTCAGGATGGATTGTAGGCCTAAATGCAAAAGTGAAAATTTAAAAAAAGTCAAAGAGATATCACTGGAGAGTATTTTCAGGCCATTAAGAGAAGCTAACTTTTCTTAGGTAGACACAAAAAGCACTAAAGAATCAGAGGAGAACAAGCTTAACCTGGGCTTTCTCAAAAGAAAATATTTTCCCTCTTGGAAGATATCATTTAAAAAAAAAATGAATAGGTAAGTCAAGGATAAGAGTAAAATACCTACAGTTTGTATAACAAAATATTTCTATCCATTATATATATACAAATCAACAGTAAAAAGACAAGGGGCCATTACAAACATTTGCCCAGACAATGGACAATATCCAGTTAGAGGACTTGCATTATGTAATTTTTATATTTATTTTACCCTACAGAATTTTGACACAAAAATAATCCCAAATCACTATGGATGGTGACTGCAGCCAGGAAATTAAAAGATACTTGCTTCTTGGAAGAAAAGCTATAACAAACCTAGACACCATATTTAAAAGCAGAGACATTGCTTTGCTGACAATGGTCCTCTTAGTGAAAACTATGGTTTTTCCAGTGATCACGTATGAATGTGAAAGTTGAACCATAAAGAAGGCTGAGCACTGAATTGATGCTTTCAAACTGTGGTGCTGGAGACCTTTGAGAGTCCCTTGGACTGCAAGGAGATCAAATTAGTCAATCCTAAAGGATATCAACCCTGAATATTCATTGGAAGGACTGTTGCTGACACTGACGCTCAAATGCTTTGGTCACGTGATCTGAAGTGCCAACTCATTGGAAAAGATTTCACTGCTAGAAAAGATTGAAGGCAAAAGAAGAGGACAGCAGGTGATGAGATGGTTAGATAGCCTCACTTATTCAATGGACTTGAATTTGAGCAAACCCTGGTAGATAGTGGAGTATAGGGGAGCCTGGTGTGCTAGTCCATGGGTCACAAAGAGCTGGACATGACTAAGTGACTGAACAGTAACAGCATTTTGACAGTGTGATATTGGCTAAAGGGTACAAAAATAAAAATATGAAACAGCATAGACAGTCCAGGAATAAACTCAGATGTATTTAACTGAATCTCCTTTAACCCATTCTCCTACTTTTTGTTGCCCCACTATCTCTTTAGTACCTGAATATCTTCTTTACTCTTCTGTTTTGACCATCTCTTTTCACAAAGTAGTACCTTGGCTCCAAAATCTCCACTCTCTTTTAACTCTCCCCTTTTTTACTAGAGTATGCATTATCAGTTATGGATCAAGATTTTTTTTTTTTTCTCAACAAAATAACTCGTAACATGCCATCTTTGACTAGTAACTTATTTAATCCTATTTGAAGATCGACAGCTTATTTGTTAACACAAATACATTTTTCCATGTTGGTTAAGGAAATGGGATAAAGGGAATATAAGCAACAGAAGAAAAGAAAATGAATTGTTTCTCCTCCCTCCTGAGGTTACACTGTGTAGGAGACCCTGGCTACATTTGTATACAAAGAGGTTGCTCTTTCTAGACAATTCAGGCCTCAGGTATCTCACCAGAAATGATAGGAAGTAGGAAACACATAACTTTACCTCCAAACAGAACCTATACAGGCCTGTCTTTATCAGGGTTAGACTTATGTTAAAGTCCTTAGTTTCTGGTCTCCTCAGTAACTTGGTGTGGTCAGCTATTAAACTGTTTTTAATTACATGATCTAAACTTGAGTATTAAAAATGGGAGTAAGTCACATCAATCAGTAGTAACTCATCACAGAGAAGGAAGGAAGATGATCCAAGACTAAGGGGTTTTCTAATTGAAGGTTTCAGAGTCATTTCTCAGAATATTATGACTCCTGACTTGGGGAAACAGTTTCAGTTCTGCAGATTACTTCCAAGAACATAAATCAGAGAGGGAAAACATCCCTGTGGGGAGGTTTCAAATGATTTTACTTCCTAAAGTAAAAGAATCATCAAGGAAAGGCTTTTTGTGTATTTCTGAAAATGATAAAGTGATAGTATTTTAAGAAGCCTGCTTTTGTACTTGAAATGCATTACCATCCCCTAGAAGCTGGAAACTGATAAATTAAAATTGTGCACCAAGAAGAAATAAAGAGAAAACAGAGAAGGAAGAAAGGAAGAAAAGGAGGTGGGAGGGTAGAGGGGAGGAAAAGAGAGAAAGAAGGAAAAACCCAAACGTGGCTTTTTGGAGTCAGGTAATTTCATCCAATAACATTAAGAAGCAGATACACCAGGCAGGAAGTGGGTGTTCTTTTTTTTTTTTTTGGTAAATATTACCTTGATAGTATATTAAAAAGCAGAGACATTACTTTGCCAACCAAGGTCCGTCTAGTCAAGGCTATGGTTTTTCCCGTGGTCATGTATGGATGTGAGAGTTGGACTGTGAAGAAAGCTGATCGCCGAAGAATCAATGCTTTTGAACTGTGGTGTTGGAGAAGACTCTTGAGAGTCCCTTATTCTGCAAGGAGATCCAACCAGTCCATTCTAAAGGAGATCAATCCTGGATGTTCATTGGAGGGACTGATGCTAAAGCTGAAACTGCAATACTTTGGCCACCTCATGTGACGAGTTGACTCACTGGAAAAGACTCTGATGCTGGGAAAGGTTGGGGGCGGGAGGAGAAGCGGACGACAGAGAAGGAGATGGCTGGATGGCATCACCGACTCTGTGGACATGAGTTTGAGTGAACTCCGGGAGTTGGTGATGGACAGGGAGGCCTGGCGTGCTGTGATTCATGGGGTCGCGGAGAGTCGGACACGACTGAGCAACTGAACTGAACTGAACTGGAACTTTTAAAAATCAGCCAAAGGGAAAAGAAGGAAACAGTCAGAGTAGCAGAGGTCAATTACAACAGTGGCAGTGAGACCAAGAAGACTTTTAGAATAAGAAATAATTCCCACTGCACAGGCTGGCCAAGGATCACTTTCTCTTTGCTGTTTTTTGGGGCAGGAGGGTGGGATCAGGGGGAGGGCAGAATCTGCCGCACAGTGGCCTCTCCCATCCAAGTTGCAAAACACATAAAACTTCAAGACAAAGGATCCCTGGTTTAGGGATAACATTTTCTAACCCAGGAAGATCAGCAAGGGCTGATGACCAGGGGTACAGTGGGCCTGACCAGAGGGCAGGATGCTTGACGTGTTAAACTACTAAAACATGAAGACTCTTTTCAGTGGGTATTACTAAGGACTGGTTTGGTGACAGTCATTTATTTACTTAATTATTATGGATGAAGATTTTAAGTTTAAGAGGTTGAGGAATATTTTCCAAGTCCCAAATTTGAGTGGGACTGACTCAAAATCCACAGTGTTTCCCACTGTCAAGGTAGTATCCCCTGGTGGTTAATGACACAGACCCAGTGGCAGTTTTTTCTGGTGAAAACTTGGCCCTGCCATCCATTCAGTGTTCAAACTTAAGCACCTCATTTGACCTTCTAAAAGATTACTTTTCTCAAAAGTAATGTGGTGATAATATGTAAGCTATTCTCATAAGATAATTATGAAGATTGTATTCATATATGTATTGTATTGTATGTAATATATTGTAATACAGTATATTGTATTCATACCCCCTGGTAAGAGTTCCTTGAGAGAAATACAAACTCAGTATTATTGTGAGAGCTTGTTATTATTATGAGATCCTGTATAAATTCTATTACATATGTATGTGAGTGCAATATTCACTCAGCATGTGGCAATAGTTTCTGTCTTTTAAGTGAATTAAAATGTAATCTGTGCTTTCCCTAGGGAGACAAACTTTATTTACTTATTTTTTGTTTGCTTATTTACATTATACACTAAAAATTTTGGAGAGAAAGGAAATAAATATGCTTATGGGGTAGTGGAAAATGTGATCCTAATTATGTTCCAACTGGATAAGCAATAGAACTGAAACATGCCAGTTACCCAATTAGCCACAATCGTCAAAACTATAGTTGCTATCTTGGCATAATTGTTCACTTTTTTTCAGTTAAAACATATGGAGTAACCGTAGACAGCGTTGCCTGACAATTAAAATCTGAATGATCATGTGCTGCCTGATGTCTATCCACTAATTAGAAAAGTGATTGAAGAGGTATAATTTGCAAGTTTGTCAGTATCAAGAATTAACTAGGACTCCACTGTTACATATGAAAGCTTATAGGGACTAATATTCTTTCAAAAATATTAGTGCTTCATCACCAAAACCATTTTCATCACCTGTTTCATAGGTACGAATTTCAGAACACAAATTTTAAACAATCCTGAACAAACTATTTATCCATTTTGTGAAGATTTTATCCTCCAAGAATAGCTTCAAATTTCTCACTCTTAAGTTTTCTTAAAAACAATGTAAGCTCTTAAGAAAACTTGTTTCCAATCATGTCCAGACTGCATATTTCACATCATTCTCTATTTTCCTCTTCCACAAACCCTTCTCCTCCCTTAAATATTCCAAGAGATTAAAATGGCGGGCTATCTTAAATTTCTTAGATCGTCTTTTATTATCCCTTTCAGTTCCTTATGAGACTCTGAGTACATAGCAAATAGGAATGTATATTTGACAACTTCTTCAAATTACTATATTTTGGTTTTTTCCATTGTGTCACCATTTCTCCATTTGAAAAATCCTCACTTTTCTCCATTTTCTCTCTTTTTACTTCCAGCTCAATCCTCCTTTGAGTTCTCCTCCAGATTCTGAAAGTATTTCTGTAAACAAAAAAAAAGGATCTTTTCAGGCTGTGAGGAAGACATGAAAAAGCATCCCCAAACCTACCAGCTAAACAAGGGCAGCAATGCAGATCACAGACCAAGAGAAGACAGACAGAGTGAGGATGGCATCTTTGAAAGGCTGCTGCTGGAGCAGAGCTTGAGGAGGAGAAGAGCTGGCTCTGAGAATATCCGCACTGCAGTGGGAGGAATATAAATGAAGAGCCTGAGGTGGGAACCAAACTGTGTCTTCTGAAAAGACAGAAACAGAAACTAAATATCTGAAATTTGGTCAGCAAGTGTGAGAGAAAGTACAAATTCAGAGTTCTTTGCTGCAGAGACAAGAAACCACTCTAAAAACACTCTAAATAGCACTTATTAAGGTGACTGAAGGTTATCAGGAAGCTCAGGGGATCTCTAGGGAGGTGAGAGTCAGGCCCAGCTGCACAGACCAACAAACCACCCTCATGAGGGTTGGTTTGGGGAAAACAGCATCGCCTGCACTGCTGCTGAGCACAGCATCGCAGCTCAGGCCTTTGAGACTGGATGCCGTGTTCCTCAAACTCTACTATCACCCACACTAAAGGGTGGATTCTATGCGGTATGCACCCACCTTTCCCTGCTGGTGCTGATGCTCAGTCGCTTTAGTCCTGTCTGACTCTGTGCTAACCCATGGACTATAACTTGCCAGGCTCCTCTGTCAATGGGATTCTCCAGGCAAGAATACTGGAGAGGGTTGTCATACCCTTCTCCAGGAGATCTTCCCGACCCAGGGATTGAACCTGCATCTCTTACATCTCCTGCACTGGTGCCAAATCTAAAGTCTCACAGCACTTTAGATGTGCAGAGCCTGGGTCATGCTGACCACAGGAAGGCTGGGAGACCGTGTCCTAGCTCTCAACTTGGGAACACAGGACTCCTGATGTCCCATTGCAATAGTGTTCAAAAGATACCAGCTCATCACACGCGTGATAAATGCCCACCAGCTCACAGAGACAAGCTGGAATTTTTAAGCATGAATATGATTTCAAGTGTGTTATATAGGATTCCCATACTCTTCCCCAAACTCTGCATCAAGGAAGTTGAAAAATAAAAAATGTTTGATTCCCCAGTATCACAGAAGAGAATTGCAATGATCAGTGAACTCAGAATATGGGTTAATTCATGAAATGCCCCTGAAGGCCATTTAACCAGCAGAGCCACCTCTGCCAACAAGAGCAAGGCTGCTGGGGACCACGTACGTCTCATCAGTATGATAAACAGAAAATGATACTCATCTCTCAAAAATCCATCACTTCCCTAAGACTCTGAGGTGGAGATCACTGACCACTGAAACTAGCATGAGTTATTAAGAGTTTGGCAGAAAATGAGTGATTCTTTCAAATGTCATTAAAATCTTACACTACTATAGTTATAATTGCCACACTGCTAACAAAGCCAAAATAAAAGGAAATCTAAAGTGAAGATTTTAAAATTCAACACATATACTTTAAAAGTTTTATATTTACAAATTTTAAATGTATTCTGTTTTCATGTTAACATATTCAGAGCCTGTTTTTTCTTACTTATTTTTCATTAGTGTAACTTTTCTTAGTTACAGAGGTTTGTCTTGCAGCATTTTAAAAGATATTTGTTTTATGGTGTGTGTGTTCAGCCACTTCAATCGTGTCTGACTCTTTGTGATCCTGTGAATAGTAGCCCAGCAGGCTCCTCTGTCCATGGGATTTTCCAGGCAGGAATACTGGTGTGGTTAGCCATGCTCTCCTCCAGGGATTTTCTGAATCCAGGAATTGATCCTGCGTCCCCTGAGTCTTCTGCATTGCAGGCAGATTCTTTACCATTGAACCAGCAGAAAAGTCCCATTTTATAGTGAAGTACAGTTATATAGTGAAATATACAATGTTATGTTAGTTTCAGGTATACAACAAAATGATTTTGTTATACATATATACTTCTATTCTTTTTAAGATTCTCTTACTATATAGGTTATCACAGAATATTTAGCATAGTTCCCTGTGCTATACAGTAAGTCCTTGTTGTTTATCTATTTTATATATAGTGTGTGTATCAGTTCAGTTCAGTCGCTCAGTCGTGTCCGACTCTTTGCGACCCCATGAATCACAGCACGCCAGGCCTCCATGTCCATCACCAACTCCCGGAGTTCACTCAAACTCATGTCCATCGAGTCAGTGATGCCATCCAGCCATCTCATTCTCTGTCGTCCCCTTCTCCTCCTGCCCCCAATCTTTCCCAGCATCAGAGTCTTTTCCAGTGAGTCAACTCTTCGCATGATGTATAGTCAATCTCAAACTCCGTTTTTTTTCTTTCTGTGATTACACAAAGACTTACCAGATACTTATTACCAGACAATGTAATGAAGCAAATCTCTGAAGCTTTTAGGGCTTCATCCAATGCCTTAGATTAGCAATGAAACTTTTTTCAAAGCTTTGTTTTGCATATGGCTAGCAAGTACTTCGGAGAAGGCAATGGCAAGCCACTCCAGTACTATTGCCTAGAAAATCCCATGGATGGAGGAGCCTGGTAGGCTGCAGTCCGTGGGGTCGCTAAGGGTCGGACACGACTGAGCGACTTCACTTTCACTTTTCACTTTCACACATTGGAGAAGGAAATGGCAACCCACTCCAGTGTTCTTGCCTGGAGAATCCCAGGGATGGGGGAGCCTGGTGGGCTTCCGTCTATGGGGTCACACAGAGTCGGACACGACTGAAGTGACTTAGCAGCAGCAGCAGCAGCAAGTACTTAAGCATCATTCATTCCACATAAATGTCTACCTATTAGAACAAAACAGTTTGCTGTTTAAAGGCAGTGGAAAGGATGTATGGCTGTATATGAAAATCACCTTTGGAACTGTGCTAAAAATGCTCAGGATTTCCCTTCAAGAGTCTGTTTCTCTGTCATCTCTCATAGGCCAGGAGCCCAAAGCATCTAATACATTCATCAGTAATTGACTGTGATGGCAATCTGTCCCCCAAGAGGATCTTTTGGTAAAATCACAGGATTTTCATCTTATCAGAGACACATGAGGGATGCGGGGGGTAGTTTACAGAAATAGCACCCAAACATTCTGCAAAAGCCATTCAAACAGTTACAGAAAAAAGGACATGATGAAAGCTTATCTTTCTGAGAAAATCCATAGAAAAGTCCTCCCCATTCCTCTGCTAAAGTGTTTACTCTTTTAATCATCTGAATACCTAGGAAAATGTTTGTCTTTGAAGGGGTTGTATAATAATGACAATGATAATAATAACAAACAAGATAAAAGATAAATAAAAGACTGTAAATGGACTCAAAAGCTATTGAGATGAAATTTAGAAAATGATATAATGTGCAAATAAAAACTAGAGCTAATTTATGAAAACCGGAATCACAGACCACTCTCACACAATAAAAATATTAAAAAAATTTGGAAATGAAAATGGGACTGTAACAATACAGAGGATTTTTAAAAGAAAAGAAATGTTTATAATTTTAGTTAATAGGTAAAATTCTATTCATTTTTTGAAAATTGTTCAATTATTCAAGCCAAAGCTGTGGAAACTGAAGTCTAATAACTACAAAAGAAATCAAACAAGTTGTCAGTGACTTGTCCTCTGAAAAGAATTGTGGGTTATGTGGTTTTACACCTAAAATAGCAAAGCTTCCTCTCCTATAGAGACTATTCATGAGAATACAGATGGTCAAGAATCCCTTATGTAACAAGTATCAATAGAAGTGATCAATAAAGCTTACTAAAAGGCAAATATAAAGACAGAACTGATTAAGGTAAAAAAGATGGTCACAAATAGGGTATGCACAATGGCATATAAGTATAGAGAATTCTTAACGATCATGGATTATTCTGAATAAACTTACTACAATGAATTGGAATTTTAAAATGAATATAGATTGTACAGAAGAATGCAAAATATAACAGCCAGCTCAAGAAAATATAGAGCATATGTACATGTCCCTTGAGATTAAATTTTTAGCTAGAAATAGAAAAGATTCTCCAGCCAGGCCTTAGGCAAAGGAGAACTTTACTGCTCTCATGTAAAAGTTTTGCAGTTCAAGACTACAGGGCTCCTTTGCTCATGGATTTGCCAACTCTAAAGTCTGGTCCTTGTATCAGTGATCCAAGGTCATGTCTAGATCTATAGCTATCATGGCACAAAATAAACAGAAACAGTTTGAATAAATAAAATTGCATGTAATCTCACATGAATTTATGTGAAAATATCTTAAATAAAGTATTAACAAATTGAAAAAAGATATATTTGCACTTATGAAGAACACTCACAGTTGGAATATAACAGAACCAGCACTGAAATGAGTAGGAAAAAGCGGTGTTATTAAATAAATGATCAGAGATAAGTGATTGTCTGTCCTAAAGTCAAGTAAAAATATTATTTTCTCAAAGCATGAACAAACATAATAATTTCCAGGTGGATTAAAATCTGCAATATAAACTGAAAAACTTGGAATAAAAAAAAACCTGTATAAATTTGGAAAATAAAATGATTTCTTTATTGAGACATAATCCAGAAATCACAAACCACATTTTTTTTGTAGTAAGAGCTGTTTGTATTACAGAAAATATCAAATACAATATCAAATGTTAAGCTGCAGATTTGGAGATGATATTTGCAGTATTAAAAACATAACAAGAAAATACTGTCTAAAATAAAAATATTTTGTTGTTCTATCGCTCATTCTTGTCCAACTCTTTGTGACCCCATGAATTGCAACACGCCAGGCTTCCCTGTCCTTTGCCATCTCCCAGAGCTTGCTCAAACTCATGTCCATTGAGTCAGTGATGCCATCCAACCATCTCATCCACTGTCATCCCAGTTCTCCTCCTGCCTGCAATCTTACCCACTATCAGGGTTTTTTCTAAGAGTGGGCTCTTTGCATCAGGTAGCCAAAGTATTGGAGTTATGGCTTCAGCATCAGTCCTTCTAATGAATATTTAGGATTGACTGGTTTCATCTCCTTGCAGTACAAGGGACTCTCTAGAGTCTTCAACATCACAGTTCAAAAACATCACTTCTTCAGCATTCAACCTTCTTCATGGTTCAGCTCTCACATCCACACATGGCTACTGGAAAAACCATAGTTTGACTAGACAGACCTTTGCTGGCAAAGTTATATCTCTGCTTTTTAACATGCTGTCTAGGTTTGTCATAGTTCTTCTTCTGAGGAGCAAGTGTCATTTAATTTCATGTCTGCAGTCACCCTCTGCAGTGATTTTGGAGCCCAAGAATAGTCTCTCACTGTTTTCATTGCTTCCCCATCTAACTGTCATAAAGTGATGGGATCGGATGTTGTGATCTTATTTTTCTGAATGTTGAGTTTTAAGCCAGCTTTTTCACTCTCTTTCACTTTCACCAAGAGGCTCTTTAGCTCTTCTTTGCTTTCTGCCATAAAGGTGTTGTCATCTGCATATCTCAGGTTATTGATATTTCTCCTGGCAATCTTGACTCCAGCTTGTGCTTCATCCAGCCTGGCATTTCTCATGAGGTACTTTACATATGAGTTAACTAAGCAAGGTGACAATACACAGCCTTGATGTACTCTTTCCCAGTTTGGGATCAGTCTATTGTTCCATGTCTGGGTCTAACTGTTGTTTTTTGATCTGCATACACGTTTCTCAGGAGGCAGGTAAGGGGGTCTGGTATTATGTTCTCTTTAAGAATTTTCCAATTTGTTGTGATCCACCCAGTCAAAGGCTTTAGTGCAGTCAATGAAGCGGAAGTAGATGTTTTTATGGAATTCTCTTGCTTTTTCTATGATCCAAAGGATGATGGCAATTTGAATTGTGGTTCCTCTGCCTTTTCTAAATCCAGCTTGAACATCTGGAATTTCTTGATTCACATACTGCTGAAACCTTACTTGGAGAATTTTGAGCTCTACTGTCCTACCATGTGAAATCAGTACAAATTTGCAGTAGTCTGAATAATCTTTGGCAATACCCTTCTTTGGGATTGGAATGAAAACTGAACTTTTCCAGTCTTGTGACCACTGCTGAGCTTTCCATATTTGCTGGCATATTGAATGCAGCACTTTAACAGTATCATCTTTTAGGATTTGAAATAGTTTAGTTGGAATTCCACCACCTCCACTAGCTTTATTTGTAATGATTCTTCCTAAGACCCACTTGAATTTGCACTCCAAGATGCCTGGCTCTAAGTGAGTGATCACACCATTGTGGCTATATGGGTCACAAAGATTTTTTTGTATAGTTCTGTGTATTCTTGCTACCTCTTTTTAATATCTTCTCCTTCTGGTAGGTCCATATTGTTTCTTTCCTTTATTGTGACCATCTTTGCATGAAATATTCCCTTGGTAGCTCTAATTTTCTTGAAGAGATACTAGTTGTTCCCATTCTATCGTTTTCCTCTATTCCTTTGCATTATTCACTTAGGAGGCTTTAGTATCCCTCCTTGCTATTCTTTGGAACTCTGCATTCAGATGGCTATCTGTTTCCTTTTCTCCTTTGCCTTTCTCTTCTCTTCTTTTCTCAGCTATTTGTAAGGCCTCCTCACACAGGCATTCTACCTTTTTGCATTTCTTTTTCCTGGGGATGGTTTTGATAACTGCCTCCTGTACAATGTCATGAACCTCCATCCATAGTTCTTCAGGCACTCTATCATATCTAATCCCTTGAATCTATTTGTCATTTCTACTGTTTAATCATACGGGATTTGATTCAGGTCATAACTTAATGGCTAGTGGTTTTCCCTATTTTTCTTCAAGTTAAGTCTGAATTTTAAGATATATATGTATATATAATGGGGCTTCCCAGGTAGTGCTAGTATTAAAGAACCTATTTGCCAATGCAGGTTAGACATAAGAGATGCAGGTTCGATCCCTGTCTTGGAAAGATCCTCTGGAGGAGGGAATGGCAATCTACTCCCACTCCAGTATTCTTCCCAGGAGAATCCCATGGACAGAGGAGCCTGGCAGGTTGTAGTCCATAAGGTCATACAGAGTCAGACATGATTGAAGCAACTTAGCACGCACACCCGAAAAGATATACAAATAATACATATAAATATATATAGAAAAAAGAACAATAAAAAAGGGGTAAATGACTTGAGCAAATATGTTATAGAAATAGTCTAAATTGCCAATAGAGATGATCAGATATCAACTGCATTGGAGAAAAATAAACTAAAACAATAGTGAGATTGAGAAAACTTTATAGATTGCAAACCCTGATACCAAACATCAGTGAGACAAAGGAAATAAGAAACACATGGGCTCTTATTTGAATTTAAAGTGGTAGAAGAACTGTGAAGGTGAATATACTTTACTTCTAGCAATTCTACTTCTATGTCTATTGCTAAGAGAAAAATAGTGCTCACATTGTCTACAAAACATGTAGAAAATTTTATTGAAGCTTTTACCATAGTAAGAAATGCAAATACCAACTTTGGATAGGAAAATATATTATTGAAAATCTACTAAATGGTATATAATATAAACATTGAAATGATTAATAAGCATCAACATCCATCAACATAAAAATTTTATAAACTATAGTGCAGCTGAAGTGGTACACCTTAAGAATCAATATAACTCAATTCCTATTATATTCCCCACAGACTCTGGATTCTTAATTGGAGCTAATAAACCATAGGCATTTAACTCCCCATTTCTGGAGACTGAGAAGTCCAAGGTCATGGAGCCCACAGACTGGTGTTTGGTGAGAATCTCTTTCTTAGGTGACATCTTTTAGTTGTAGCCTCACATGAAGTGGCTAGGAAACTCTTGACGGTCTTTTACTAGGAGCACTGATTCCAATCGTAGGACTCTACCGTGATGCCCTACTCAGCTCTCAAAGTCTCCATCTCTATGCACCATCATAATGGGAACTAAGTTTCAACATATGAATTTTGGGGGCACGCAAACATTCAAATCATAGAATCTAAGAAGACATGGAGTGAAGTGAAGTGAAGTTGCTCAGTCGTGTCCGACTCTTTGCGATCCCAGGGACTGTAGCCTACTAGGCTCCTCTGTCCATGGAATTCTCCAGGCAAGAATACTGGAGTGGGTTGCCATTTCCTTCTCCAGGGGATCTTCCCGACCCAGGGATAGAACCCAGGTCTCCTGCATTGCAGGCAGAAGCTTTACCGCGTGAGTTACCACGGAAGCCCCCCCTAAGAAGACATAGGCGATCTAAACAAAGCTGGTGTGATTCTCCAGGCAGAGCCAAGTCTTGTGTATCCATTTTCACTGATACTCAAAGCCTAAAGGAAGAGAAATTCTTCCACAGACAATTTTAAAGAGGTTCACATAATAAAATCCAATAAGAACAGAGAAACATGCCTCTAAAAGTATTAGATTTACAGATAGATTTAAAAAAATTGAATGTAACTGAATAATGAAAACTGTAAAATAAAGGGAAAGCAATTTCTAACATATAATACAATGTCCAGTTATGACCAAAGAAATCTAAAATGTTAAAGATAGTCATAAATATTAAATACCTCTAACAAAACATTATTTGGGTTGAGTACAAATTTATTCAAAGAATAAAGTAGAAAGTGCAGATAGAAAGATAGTATTTAATAGAATTTAATAATATAGAAAATATGGTACACAGAGAACATCAATAAATTTTGAGAAATATCAAATTGGTTATATTACAACTGAAAAAGAATTATAATAGTTTGCCCATTTAGAGTATATTCATCTTTTGGGATGACATAATGAGACTAACATGAATGGTGAAAAGAGACCAACATACATGGTTCATGGCATAGAGAATTTTATTTAAAGTAACAAGAAACAGAGTCAGAGGAATGGCTTCCCAGTTTCTAAAAATCTGCATGCTTTTTAGTGACCTGGTTTCTACTGAGCAAATAACCAGTGAAAAATAACCGTACCATATTTCTGGGGTTTACAGTAATGTTGTTTAAAGAAAACATCAGGTTCCCAGGAGAATCATTTAGTAAGCCTGATTTTCACAATTGTCTGGCCCATAGCTGCATTTGAAGGCCTTAACATTTAACATCTCCCTTCCTTTTTTCACTCCAAATCATTTTAGCAGGTAAAATATGTTATTTAGTCTCTCAGGCATATAAGAACTGTTTCATATACCCAATGAGAGGAAGATATTCCATCAAGTAAAATAATGGTAGTGTTTCACCTTTCCTGATTTTTCCTATTTTTAGTGCCTTTGTTATAGTATACTTTATAAATCTATTGATATATAAAGCCATGTGTTGAATTCATATCATTTCCATAAAATTTAAAATCCTTCATTTTCTTTTTCACTTTTATTCCTCTCCTGGTCAGCATCCTAGAAATGTCTCCAAAGCATTCAAGTCCAGAATAATTTTGTTAGTATTGTTTAACTACTAACTGGTTGCATAGAGAAGAAATTCTAAATTGCCTAGAATTGTCAGAATTTTGCTAAATAGGATAGAATCCACTCAAGTTATCTTTTAAAATAGTATATGGTTATAGATTCTTTAGAGGGCCTACAGATACAGACTCTAAAATGAGTTATCAAGAATAACTTGGAATGCCAAACTTTGCTGCCAAGAAAGCAGCTACCTGTGACAGCTATTGAGTTAAGAAGCAATTGGCTTCAGAATCACTGGATCAGGAAACTGCCTGCTAAATTTGGACTGACTTTATACTTGCCTACTCCAGGACAGTAACACTTCTACTGCTTCACAGCAGCAAAATAATTTTTAGACCCTTGCCTCTCCCGACATGAGTCAGTTCTAAATCCAGGCATATATCACAATAGCAGAATCTAAGTCACAGGAGAAATTCTAGCTACAAGAGGCCTAAGAAATGTAGTTTTAAGCTTTCTGATCTCTGCAAGAAAGGGGTTTGGGACTTAGGTTGAAGGGGTTTGGGTTGCATATTGAAACACACAACCAACAACAACGTCCTCCCAAGCAGAGGACAGACAGAACCTCATGTGGTTTCACAGATGATTACACAATAAAAATGAGAGTGGAAATGTGGACAAATATGTTTATTTATAAAGAGGCCATCATTTGTAATTTTTTACAAGCAGTTTTAGTGTTAAACATCTCCTCTTCAAAGCTTTTACACAAATGTTTACTATTCTAATAAAGTTATCAAAATTCAATTAAAGTTGTGAAAGCTATATCAAATAGAGTAAATGCAAAATATATACATATATAAATATATGTATAAATATTGATAAATTATATATACATATATCATGTATATGTGTACATGTGTATACATGATATATATTTACATTTTATTTTATATGTCTTTAAAAACTGTCAAGACTATTGACTAGTCTAACAAAAATAAAAATAATGTATTATGCAGTTTTAGCATATAGAGCAGTAAATTAAGTAAATTATATACCAACATTAACACGGGGTTGTAGGCTGGGGAAATAAATGAAATTATGTAAAATTTTCAGACTGTCTTCTAGTGCAATCACTGCTGCTGCTGCTGCTGCTGCTGCTGCTACTGCTGCTGCTAAGTCACTTCAGTCGTGTCCGACTCTGTGTGACCCCATAGACGGAAGCCCACCAGGCTCCCCCTTCCCTGGGATTCTCCAGGCAAGAACACTGGAGTGGGTTGCCATTTCCTTCTCCAATGTGTGAACGTGAAAAGTGAAAGTGAAGTCGCTCAGTCGTGTCCGACCCCTTGCGATCCCACGGACTGCAGCCTACCAGGCTCCTCCATCCATGGGATTTTCCAGGCAAGAGTACTGGAGTGGCTTGCCATTGCCTAATACAAACAGACATAGTAAAAAACACCAATATTAGAGATTAAATAAAATATTTTCAATTTTTAAAAAAAATTTATTGGAATAAGGAACATGAAAAAATTGGAATAATTTTAAACAAATACCATGATGGGAAAAATAAATTTGACCATATCAAAAATTACATTAAAGATAAATGGACTAATCATTCCCTTTAAAAACAGATTATCAAACTGGATCTCCAAAGAGCACGATTCCAATATATGCTATTTGTAAAAAGTATTAACTAAAAAGTCACAGAGGGTTCCCTGGTGGCTCAGTGGTAAAGAATTTGCCTGCCAGTGCAGATGTGGGTTCAATTCTTGGGTTGGGAAGATACCCTGGAGACGGAAATGGCAACCCATTCCAGCATCATTTTATTTCTTAATATATATACTTTACTGAAGTATGGTTGACTTACAGTGTTTCAGGTGCATAGCAAGGTGATTCAGTTATACATATACATATATATTATTTTTCAGATTTTTCCTTTATAGGTTATTGCAAGATATTGACTATATAATTCCCTCCTCTATACAGTAAATCTTTGATGCTTGTTGCATATTTATTTTTTTAATTAGAAATCTAGCATTCTAGTCATTCTAAATCTAACAATTGGAATCAAAATGTCCCAATTTTTAGTTAGGAAAAACATTTTCTAAAAATATATATATTATACATACTATTTATATATATGAATACAAATGTTTTTCTACTATGCTTGGTAAAGGCTTGAGAAAACATCAAAATAAGAAGAGTTGGATAAATTGGAAAACATATAGTAAAGTAAAAGAAATGGGAACACTGAATATTAAATAAAAAATGTGAAACAAACTAGATAAAAGAAAAAGATTCTTATATAGTCCAGTAGTTTTTAAACATGGCTACTCATTAGAAACGTATCTGGAGCTTTGGAGAATAAAAGCAATACCTGGGCATTTAATATCTTTCATAAAATTCTAAGATAATTCTAATATACATCTGGGTTTCAAAAAGTGATTATAGGTTTTTCTATTAAACTGTAGTTTTAGTGATATAGAATTCTATTTTTAATTTTCTGTTGACCAATCATGATATAATGGTATTAAGTGAGTAATAGTTACAGAATCACAACAGTAAAAGATGCTTATCAGTTTTCACAATCAGTAGCCAGACAAGACATAAAAGATAATTATTGTTGCAAGTCATAATGGAAACATGACTAACCCAACAATATAAAACAAGTACAAATAATTTGGGGGGTCAAGCAGAGTGATGTGGTTAGTGGAAGTGTATATATGAACATGTTTCCATCCACCCAGCCAGTCTATATCTTTGATTGGTGCATTTAATCCATTTACATTTGAGGTAAATTTAGATATGTATGATCTTATTACCATTTTCTTAATTGTTTTGGGTTTATTTTCTGTAGATCTTTTCCTTCTCTTTTGTTTCCTGCCTAGTCTCTTTAGCATTTGTTGTAAAGCTGGTTTGGTGGTGCTGAATTCTCTTGACTTTTGCTAGTCTGGAAAGCTTTTGATTTCTCTATCAAATCTGAAGGAGAGTGTTGCTAGGTAGAATATTCTTGGTTGTACATTTTTCCCTTTCATCGTTTTAAGTATGTCATGCCATTCCCTTCTGGCTTGTAGAGTTTCTGTTGAGAAATCAGCTGATAACCTGTTGGGTGCTCCCTTGTATCTTTTAATATTTTACCTCTGTCTTTAATTTTTGTCAGTTTGGTTACTACTTTCTCTTTTCTCCTTCTGGGACCCCTATAATGTGAATGTTGGCACATCTGATGTTGTCCCAGAGGTCTCATAGGCTGTCTTCATTTCTTTTCATTCTTTTTTCTATATTCTGTTATGTGATAGTGATTTCCACCATTCTGTCCTCCAGGTCATTTATCTATTCTTCTGACTCGGTTATTCTGCTATTGATTCCTTCTAGTATAGTGTTCATCTGTTTATTTATTCTTTAGTTATTCCAAGTCTTTGGTAAATATTTTTAGCATCTTCTCCATTGTTTTCCCAAGATCCTGGATCATCTTCACTATCAATATTCTGAATTCTTTTTCTAGAATGTTGTCTATCTCCTTCAACTACTTCATCTAGTTGTTTTTGTGGGTTTTACCTTCTCCCTTCATCTGGGACATAACTTTCTGCTTTTTCATCCTGATTTACTTTCTGTAATGTGAGAGTCCCTTGGACTGCAAGGAGATCCAACCAGTCCATTCTAAAGGAGATCAATCCTGGGTGTTCATTGGAAGGACTGATGCTAAAGCTGAAACTCCAATACTTTGGCCACCTCATGCGAAGAGTTGACTCACTGGAAAAGACTCTGATGCTGAGAAGGATTGGGGGCGGGAGGAGAAGGGGACGACAGAGAATGAGATGGCTGGATGGCATCACCGACTCAATGGACATGAGTTTGAGTGAACTCTGGGAGTTGGTGATGGACAGGGAGGCCTGGTGTGCTCTGATTCATGGGGTTGCAGAGTCGGACACAACTGAGGGACTGAACTGAACTGAACTGAATGTGATTTTCGTTGTAGCCACTGTGGGATTCTGGTTCTTTCTGCTTTTTCTATCTTCCCTCTGATGGAGAAGGTTAAGAGGTTCATATAAACTTCCTGATGGAAAGTACTGGCAGTGGGGAAAACTAGATCTTAACTCTGATGAGCAGCGCCTTGCTAAGAAAAGTTTTAATCCAGTTATCTGCTGATGGGTAGGGTTAGTTGTTTGGCTTGAAGCAACCGCAGCCTGGGGGACAATGGGCTCTATGGTAGAGTTAACTGTGACCTCCAAGAGGGCTTATGACAAGGTGAACATTCCAGGACTGCTGCTGCCAGTGCCCATGGTGAGCCCCTGCTAACCCATGCCTCCACTGGAGACCCTCCAACACTAACGGGTAGTTTTGGTTCAGTCTCCTGTGGGGTCACTGCTCCTTTCCTCTGGGTCTTTGTGCACATGAGATTTTGTGTCCTTCAAGACTGGAGTCTCATTTCCCCCAGTCCTGTGGAAGTCCCATAATCAAATCCCACAGGACTTCAAGGTCAGACTCCTTGGAGATTCCTAGTCCTTTGTCAGATCCCTAGACTTGGAAGCCTGACGTGGGGTTCAGAAACTTCACAACAGTGGGAGAACTTCTGTGGTATTATTATTCTCCAGTTTGTGGGGTCACCCACCCTGAGGATATGGGATTTGATTGTATCATGATTGTGCCCCTCCTACCATCTCTCTGTGGCTTCTTCTTTGTCTTTGGATGCAGGGAATCTTTTGTTTGATGGGTTCCAATGTCCTCCTGCTGATGGTTGCTCAACAGCTAGCTGCAATTTTGGTGCTCTTGCAGGAGAAGATGAGTGCATGACCTTGTACTCCACCATCTTGAACTAAAACCCACTCCAGTATACTTACTTGCCTAGGAAATTGCATGGACAGAGGAGCCAGGCAGGCTGCAGTCCACAGGATCACAAAAGAGTCAGACATGGCATAGCAACTAAACAACTACAAAAAGAGACAGACATGCTGAAAGTAAAGATACGGGAAAAGACATAGCAGTTTGAGAAAACACACATATTATTATAAGGCAAAATAAATTTAAAACAAATAAAGGAAGGTGTTTCATAACCATAAAAATATCATTCATCAAATATACACAATAATATTAAATATGCACCTAGCAAACAACAGAGTTTCATTTACATGAAGCAAAACAAGAAAACTTCAGGGAGAATTTTAAAAGAATCCATGTTGACAATAAAGTATTTTCATATATCTCCCTCAGAAGGTAACATCATACCCAGATAAAATGTAGTAAAGATAAAGAAGTATTAAATACTATAATCCAAGTTGACCTTATTTACTGTTTCAGAATATTACAACCAAAATTTGGAAGATAAATATTCTTTCAAATTTATATAAAATATTTACCAATATTGGATCATAAAACATTTCAATAAGATTATTTAAAATTAAAATTACTGAAAATACAGATTATGTTCTCTGATAAATAACAGTAATTTAAAATAATTTGAAAGCATTTTCTCCCATTCTATTGAATGTCTTTTTGCTTTGTGAATGGTTTCCTTTGCTGTGCAGACACTTTTAAGTTTAATTATGTCTCATTTTTTAAAACTTTTAATTATTTTTGCCTTTGGAGTCAGATCCAAAAAATATTCTACAATTTATGCCAAAGTGTATTCTGCCTATATTCTCTTCTAGGAATTTTATGGTTTCAGGTCTTACATTTAAGTCACTAATCTATTTTGAGTTTATTTTTGTATGTGGTGTGATGTAATGTTTTAATCTCATTGATTTACATACAGCTGTCCAGTTTTTCCAGCATCACTTGTTGAAGAGACAGTCTTTTTTCCACTGTATATTTTTTCCTCCTTTGTTTTTGATTAATTGACCATAGGTGTGTGGGTTTACCTCTGGGCTGTTTATACTATTCGATTTAAGTGTCTGTTTTTGTGCCAGAATCATACTGATTTGATTACTTTAGATTGGCAAATGATGTGGCCAACAAGGTGTTAATATCCAAAATATATAAATGGCAGGGCTTCCCTGGTGGCTTAGATGGTAAAGAATATGTCTGCAATGCAGAAGACCCAGGTTTGGTCCATGGGTCAAGAAGATACCCTGGAGAAGGGTATGGCTATGGCTATTCACTCCAGGGATCAGGCAAGCTACAGTCTATGGGATCACAAAGAGTAGGACAAGGCTGAGTGACTAACACTTTCACTTTTTCACTTTCATACAACTCAGTATTTTTAAAAATGTCAAAAAAAGTAGGTAGAAGATTTGAATAGACATTTACTCAAAAAAGACATACAGATAGCTGACATGTACATGTGCCTGCATGCTAAGTTGCTTCAGTAATGTCCAACTCTTTGTGACCCTAAGTACTATAGCCCACTAGGCTCCTTTGTCCATGGGATTCTCCAGGCAAGAATACTGGAGTGTGTTATCACGCCCTTCTCGAGGATCTTCTTGACCCAGGGATTGAACCCACATCTCTTACATCTCCTGCATTGGCAAATGGGTTCGTTACCACTGGCACCTTCCGGGAAGCCAATGGAATATTACTCAGCCTAGTGAGTATTATGCTTGGTGAAAGAAAGCAAACAGAGAAACATAAACACTGGGTGTTATCACTTACATGTGAAACCTAAAAAATAATACAAATGAAAGCGAAACAAAAACAGACACAGATATAGGAAACAAACTTGTGGCTACCAAAGGGGAAAAGGAAGTGTGGAGGGACAGATTAGGGGTATGGGATTAACAGTTTCACATATTATGCACAGAAGAGAAGCAATGAAGGATACACTGTATGACACAGAGAATTATATACATTATCCTGTAATACTGAAAATGCTATAATATTATCAATCAACTATACTAAAAATTAATAGCAAGGGACGTGAAGACCAAGTCATAAAACAAACCTGTAATTTGGGGTTACAGCACAGGTTAGTTGTTTTATCCTGTATTACATTAGAAATGCCCCCCAAATATTTGCAAATTAATTATATTGAAAAGATATGGAGAATATGAATGAGGCTTAGGGTGCCCATAAAAGAGAAAATTGTATATTATGATAGCAAAAATAACCAATGATATCTTTTAGAAATAAAACAGAAAAATCTCCCATGAGAAACATTCATTATAAAAACCACTGTCTTTCTCAAACACAAGCTTACCTTGAGTTATTTAAAGCAACCAGAGTAAAGGGATACTTATATTTCTATATAAGAATAGCCAGGCAACTTCCTTTTGGTACTGAGAATTTGCATTCTGAGGTATTACCACTGAATATCATTTTTTGGTTGGTTTATTACAGTGCCTTTGAGACTAAATGTTTATAATGAAAATGCTGACACAGTCTCAGTTCTGGTAGTCAGATTGCTTGCATTATAATTATATAAGAATAGAATGATATTAACTGAAGCTGAGCAGGAAAACACTACAGATAAAATAGACAAATATGGAGACTTTATTTCTAATGCAATAACTACAATTTTAGTAATATGCCTAGTCATACAAAATCCAACCAGAGCACGAATTTGAAAGTATCAAACTTTCAAACTTCTAGAAATAACCATTGCTTTGCAACAGGATACAGATTTAAAATGTTTGCTTTTGTATTAGTCTTCACATAGCCAACTCTGAGACTGCATTGAAGGACATGAAGCTCGTTAAATGGCAGACCAATGAGTCATTCCCCAGTCGGATAAAAATAGAATGAAACTGACAAATATAATGGCAAGAAAATTACTTCAGCAGTAGGTAGCAGTATTAATTGTCAAATATGCAAAAAAAATAATAGAAACTGAAGTAGGAATAGTTTTACGGATTCAGAAGCTAGGTTCACTGACATAATGAGAGTGCATATCAAATGAAGTGAGAATTATCCCAAGTTCATATTATTTTTTTACCTTTTAATCAGAATAAATGTCTTCAGAAAATATGACTGATTCATCACGAATCAATTCTAAAATGCAGGTAATTCTTATTAGTACTAATTAAAAGGAAATTGTTCCTTATTTTTAAAAAAAGTGTGCAGAGCCTCCTAGAATGAAACTATAGGCATTAATATTTCATACATTTTAATAAAAATGTGAAAAATGTCATTATGCCAAGTAGATACAGGGAAAGGAATTAAATTAATCATAAGTGATTCTTTTGATTATTTTGACTTTAAGCCTCTTTATAGTCTCTTACAGCAGTAGTATTTCATTAACCTTGGAAGTGGGAGAAGGCTTGTTCTGGTTTTATAGTTTACTTGCAGGAAAGACTTTTTCTTCATCAATTTTTATTTTTCAAACACAAAAGCATTTGCAGAGTAATTCCATTGTGTTGAAATGAGTGACCTCCTTTGGGGTGTCCTGGGCATCTTGATTATCTTCCTCTAAATGACTTTTGAGATTTCACAGAGGGTAAGAGGTAAGTGAAACTTAAATGTGTTCATTTTCTTGTTTCTTCTCTTTTGTCAAGCTATGCAAATTTGTGCAAACTTCATCTATTTTCAAACTACTTAAGTAGTAGCTAAAATATAACAAAATAAAATCCGTGTGTAGTGAATAATTTTCATAAGAATAAACAAGTGCTCTGCAATAATACATAATTGTCTTGATCTATTAATATCTGTGCCTCAGAAAATTCCAACTTACTGCTCCAATCAAGTAGAAAGCTGGCAATACTGTTGCCTACAAAGTGGAAATTTAACAACAACAACAAAAAAGAACTACATTGATTTTTCTATGCAAATTATGTTGTCAATATACCACTTTATTTTTATGAGAACCTTGCTTATTGCAAATATTTACTGTGTTTAACTTTTAGGAATGTAACAAATATTTACTAATTTTTAGTGTCTACCCCACATTGTTGAAGGAATAAAGCCTCTAGAACACAAAACTAAAAGAAACCTAGACACTAAAAAGCGAAGACATCACTTTGCCAACAGAGGTACATATAGTCAAAGCTATGCTTTTTCCAGTAGTCACGTATGGATGTGAGAGTTGGACCATAAAGAAGGCTGAGCACTGAAGAATTGATGCTTTTCAACTGTGATGTTGGAGAAGGCTCCTGAGAGTCCCTCGAACAGCAAGGAGATCAAACCAGTCAATCCTAAAGGAAATCAACCCTGAATATTCATTGGAAGGACTGATGCTGAAGCTCCAATACTTTGGCCATCTGAAGCAAAGTGCTGACTCAGTGGAAAAGACCCTGATGGTGGGAAAGATTGAGGGCAGGAGGAGAAGAGAATGACAGAGGATGAGATGGCTGGATGGCATCACTGACTCAGTGGACATGAGTTTAAGCTAACACAGGGAGAAAGGGAAGGACAGGGAAGCATGGTGTGCTGCAGTCCATGAAGTCACGACTTAGCAATTGAACATCGAAATGAAAAAGGATGAGGTCAAACACAGTACTGGGGCAGGGGGGTGGGGGTGTGTGGTTCCAGCATGCTGGAGGGGCCAGTAAGTGCAAATGTTTTTTTGTTTT
Source organism: Moschus berezovskii (assembly GCF_049115385.1). Lineage (NCBI taxonomy): Eukaryota > Metazoa > Chordata > Mammalia > Artiodactyla > Moschidae > Moschus > Moschus berezovskii. The sequence continues at coordinate 44,471,444 of NC_142478.1, read as the reverse complement.
CTCATTTTTCTTTCTTTTTTTTGAAGAGAAAGGAATTTCCTAAGGAGATTGGAAAGGGAGAGGGAGGTAGGGAAAAGGGATAGTCCTAGCAGAGTGAACAGCAAATGTATAAAAAAAAAAAATTGATATGAGACAGTGTGGCACCACCACACTGTGGTAACTGGTGACTTGGGAAGGGCTGCACTATGGGCACCAGTGCAGTCGGGAGCAGCAAGTCTGCCCTGATGGAGAGGGGCAGGTAGGGTCTTGTGTACTGTAGTTAAGACACTGAATTTTATCTTGAAACATGTAGAAAAGACCCTTGATCAGAGGTGAGTCAGAGGAGAATGGTGCTTTAGCATCTATACAAAGGGGGAGTTTGAAAGTAATAGATTGAGTGGTCAGTGCATCAAACCTTAGGCAGAGGGCATGTGAAAGTCTAACTGTTGTTTTCAGTCACTCAGTCAAGTCCAACTCATTGTGACCCCATGGACCGCAGCATGCCGGCTTCCCTGTCCTTCACTATCTCCTAGAGTTTTCTCAAACTCATGTCCACTGATTTGGAGAAACTCAGTGGATGATGCCATCCAACCATCTCATCCTCTATTGAACTAAGAGAGATTTATCCATTTGCATTTAGGTAACTAGTAGACTCTTTCCACAACTAAAACATGAACTAGATGCAAGTTGGTAGATTCAACTGTGTTCAGCCCTAGTGATGTCAGAGAATCAAAGGAGTAATGAACCACAGGCCTCTCTCACTGTGTCTCTCTTACACACACACACACACACACACACACACACAGGCACACTCACATACTAAATGATGCAAAAGGGAAAGGTTTTCAGAACCCCACATTGCTCCAGTCTGTCCTGAGCTGTGTAGTTTAGAATAAATTAGCATCTGAGCTTTCTTCCTGATCCACTCCTTTCTCCAAGTTAGATCATTTCAAAGAGGCAAAGATAAGGTGAGGGATGAAAGTGTCTGGTTTTGTCTCTGTGTGGTGGCTGGGGAGCAGGAGAAAAGACAAGAAATGCAGGATAAAGTGTAACACCAGAAGCTGAGTGTCGAGCTATTGCAGCCCTGCTTGTCCTCCTTCAAGGTATCTGGAGACTCAGGTTTTTAACCTAATTCCTTCCATTGAACAACTCTGAAGGTTGTTGTAGTCCAGGATATTCTGTTGGCAGGCACCTCTTCATAGCATTTCCCCAGACCACTCAAAGAAACTAAAGGATGACTCTCCCTCGGTCAGAGTCTAGGCATAGTAAGAACTCATTAACTATTTTATTTTTAAAACAGATGCTACTTAATATAACTAAATATCAAAGAAATTATTAGTTATCATCTCCAATATTAGCAATTTTTAAAGATTTCATTATAAACCCCATGGACATATGCTATTATTTTTAAGATTTCAATCTGATTATCCATTGATACAACATTTTTTAGAAGACAGGTTACTGTCTTCTTGCTTTGTTCATTAACTCGTGCTGCAGTGTCATGAATAGTGTCCCCCCTCAGCCCTTTATCTATTTTGGCCATGCTTTAGGCTTGTGGGATCTTAGTTCCCTGAGCAGGGATTGAACTCAGTGCCTGGGCAGTGAAAGCACAGAGTCCTAACCACTGGACAACCATGGAACTCTCAAAACTCATTAACTATTCTAAATGAATGTATACATTAATGGGATGCAAATTCTTTGGAAGATGCTGAGAAGGTGATGGAGCTGGTTATCACTGATCAAAAGATCATGAACTCTAGAGGACTAGAAATCAATATTTTAGAACTGACTACCTTAACCCTATGAAAATTATCATAGCAGGTGCCAGTCCTAGAAACAGGAGAAGTAGCAACCCCACAAATAGGTAAAACTAACTTGTTTTGATGAGATTGAGTATTGGAATATGTATTAGAAATGCAGAATAATGAGAGGAAATAAACAATGGAAAAGAAGGGTGCTGGTGCTGAAAAGATGATAAGTAAGAAAGTGTAGAAATGTAGAGTCCAGCACAGGTATAGGGAAGTTTGCATTTTGGTTGTAGTTTAATGATAACAAGACTCATTTACTCAATAGAAAAGAAATACTTACTGAGCCCCTAATGCTTACTGAGCAACAGATTCAGTTAAAAGTTAAAATTGATATATTTTCAACATTTATGGTCCTATCAAACAGTAGGACAAAGAAGTTATTTCAGCATCAAATTAATAAAAATATGAGTAGAAGCTAAGATAGACTTAACAAAAAATGAGGGGAAAAATGCAAAGGTACCAAAAAATATTGTGCTATGGAAGCATAATAAAGAAGATTCCTTAACCCCAGAATCGAAGGACAAGTAGGCGCTAAATGTGACAGAGAAAACAGCACAGTCATAAATACTGTTGAGATTATAGAGGAAGGTTGTTTTTTCTCTCTCTCTTTTTTTTTTTTTTTTTGCATTTCTGATATTAAATAACAAACAGTAGAACTTGTGCCAAGAAAATAAATAAGGAGAACTGTATGAGCTAGGACCTAAACGGTAAGCAAGGGCCAGGTCATATAGAGATGTTTTGTTTAAACCATATTTAAAATTACTGTATTTTTAACCCTTCGGTTCAGTTCAGTTCAGTCGCTCAGTTGTGTCTGACTCTTTGTAACCCCATGAATCACAGCACACCAGGCCTCCCTGTCCATCACCAACTCCCGGAGTTCACTCAAACTCACGTTCATAGAGTCGGTGATGCCATCCAGCCATCTCATCCTCTGTCATCCCCTTCTCCTCCTGTGCCCAATCACTCCCAGCATCAGAGTCTTTTCCAGTGAGTCAACTCTTCACATGAGGTGGCCAAAGTATTGGAGTTTCAGTTTCAGCATCAGTCCCTCCAATGAACACCCAGGACTGATCTCCTTTAGAATGGACTGGTTGAAGAGCAATTCAAGGTTTTACAATCCAAGGTGGCAAAGATGTGTATTTCAAAAATGTACCCTTGGCAGAAATATGCAAAAGAATTTGGAGGTGGGCAGGAGGGATGCAAGGGCACCTGTGCCAGCAGTCTAGGAGTTAGCAGATGTAGCTTGGACCAGGATGCAGGGCATAAGAATATAGAAGGTGGCAGGTTCAAAAATATTTAGGAGAGAAAAACCCACAGGATTTGGTGATAGATTTGACACAGGTCAGGTATGAGGAGGTGGGACAAAGTTCAGTTCAGTTCAGTCGCTCAGTCGTGACCGACTCTTTGTGATCCCATGAGTCACAGCACACCAGGCCTCCCTGTCCATCACCAACTCCCGGAGTTCACTCAAACTCATGTCCATCGAGTCGGTGATACCATCCAGCCATCTCATTCTCTGTCGTCCCCTTCTCCTCCCTCCCCCAATCCTTCCCAGCATCAGAATCTTTTCCAGTGAGTCAGCTCTTCGCATGAGGTGACCAAAGTATTGGAGTTTCAGCTTTAGCATCAGTCCTTCCAATGAACACCCAGGATCGATCTCCTAATATTAAGTAAAATATTTTCATTGTACCTAGGTTTAATATAAGTTAAGTATTATCATATCAATTACAAGTTTGTCAACAAGGACATCACCTCGAGTGAAGAAACTTCTAAAAAAAATGTAAATGAGATATGAGCTTTTCCACCAAAAATAATTCCCGTTTCTCGTGTACCTAACTGGACGGCTTATACTGCGATTATCTGAGGTAGAAAACCACAGTTAAGCAGCAGATGTGGGAGGCAAGATAATGAATTTGGTTGTGCACATACTGAGTCTGTTATATCTCGAACGCATTTATCTGGAGATTCGCACACTTCACTGAAGTCTCAGGTGGGAAGAAAGAAACAAATTAGAGACCCTAGAATTTGAGAAATTCCAACATTTGATTACTAGATTAGATTGCCATCAACTGCCAAATATTTCCAAAGGAGACAAAACCACTCCTTGGATAGAAGAAAAATCAGAGAATATGGTGTTGGAAATAAAGGAAGAGATTTTTAATAGGGGAAGAGCAGTCAAGATGTCTTATGGCAATGAGGGGTGAGATGAAATAAGTTCTGGAAATTTTCAATTGAATCTAGTCTCTTAAAAGTAAGTGGGTATCATAAGTAAGTTGGTCGAGGAGATGGTAGGATTTGGGGAAAGAAAAATAGTACACCCTGAACGATCGGGGGAATTGGGGTTATGAGGAGGAAATAGAACATAGCTGAACTCAGAGAACTGCTCAAAATGTAAGAAACATTTTGAACATGTTTAAATGTCTGAGAAAAATCTGGATGAGAGGTGGGAATGGAAAACCTGGGCACAGGGCAGACAATTACTATTGAGATTACTATTGGGGGATTTGCTGTGTGTGGAAGGGATGCTTCCCTCATACAGACGTGAGTTTTTAGGGCTCATGCAAGGTTTGCTTAAGGAAGTTAAGGAAGGTTATATCAAATAAAAGCTCAGGTCAGCTGCCAGGAATGAGTGAGGAGGTGTACGCCGCCCTGGGAGCCTCACTGCAGCCTGGTGTCCTATAAGCTGATCCTTCTGAAACACGGAGAAGATCCTCCATGTATCCCACAGCACAACAGAGAGCAGGGTGTGGGAGGAACACACTGAACATTCCATTTGAATTTAACATACATAATTCTCAAGAAACAATTATACCCAGTGCTCTGTGATAACCTAGAGGATACCATGGTGCTGGCGGTGGCGGGGTGGCAGGGAGGTGGGAGATGGCTCAAGAGGGATGGGATATATGTATACATATGGCTAATTCATTTTGTTGTACAGCAGAAACTAACACAACATCATAAAGCAGTTACGTGTGTGTGCTGAGTCGCTTCAGTCTTGTACAACTACTCTTTGTGACCCTATGGACTGTAGCCTGCCAGGCTCCTCTGTCCATGAGATTCTCCAGGCAAGAATACTGGAGTGCATTGCCATTCCCTTCTCCAGGGGATCTTCCTGACCCAGAGACCCAGGGAATGAACTTGAGTCTCCTACATCTCCTGATTTGGCAGATGGACTCTTTACCACTGTGCCCCCTGGGAAGCCCCATAATGGAATATTACTCAGTCATAAAAAAAGAATGAAATAATGCTATTTGCAAGAACATGGAGAAACGTAGAGATTATAAGTGAACCAAGTCAGATAAAGACAAATATCGCCCGATATCACCTATGTGTGAAATCTAAAACATGATACAAATGAACTTATCTATGAAATAGAAATAGACTCACAGATATAGAGAACAAACATGTGGTTTTCAAGGAGTATAGCAGGGAAGATGCATAAATAGGAGATTTAAATTAACATATACACACTGCTATATATAAAACATAACTAACAAGGACCTACTGTATAGCACAGGGAACTATAGTCAATATCTTGTAAAACTTATAAGGGAAAAGAACTTGAAAAAGAATCGGGAAAAGTATATATAAATACACACACACACACATATATACACACAAATATGCATGTATGTGTGCTAAGTCACTTCAGTTGTGTCTGACTCCTTGCAACCCTATGGACTGTAGCCTGCTAGGCTCCTCTGTCCATGGGATTCTCCAGGCAAGAATACCATGCCCTCCACCAGGGGATCTTCCTAACCCCAGGGATTAAACTTGGGTCTCCTGTATTATAGGCAGATTCTTTACCACTGAGTCACCTGGAAAGCACACACACACATATTTGAATCAGTTTTCTGTACACCTGAAACCTTGTCAATCAACTATAATTCAATTTTAAAAACTGACTTCTGAGCCTGGTTTAGCTAGGTTATCACCGGAGTGAAACAAAGTTTTTAAAAATGTGTCCCCAAAGATTTTAAAAACAGTGTAGAGAGAGAGACGAATTTTACCGACTTAGGGATAGAGTAAAATGTTCATGGATGACTAACAGAAGGAAATATCAAAACTTGTATTTATTTTGGTTCTTTTAAACAAATTTTAAACATTTTTCAAAACAGAAAGGTGGAATAAACAGCATATGGAGAAAACAAGGAGTCCAGGAAAGACAATTGTATAGTCAATGAGCACCTGGCTAGTTCAAGGGAACTAAAACCTTATCCCAGATGGAAGGTAGAAAGGGAAAACATTTTGTTGCTATTGTTTTTGTCCTTTGACAGCTCTCTGAGAAAGGTGAAGTCAGGACAGTCTCCCCTTTTCCATCTCCCATCACCAACCCCTATCTCTTCCTTATTGTCCTGTTCTCAGAAAGAACCACAGGCCCTCAGGGCTGGCAAAGGTCAGACAGAACATTTTCACAAATTCTCTTGTTTCAGAGATAATGTCACTGACATCCCAAGAGATAAGGAATTTACTCAAGGACACTAGCTGATGTGAGTGAATCACTGAAGAGCCCAGATGTCTGGACATTAAACAGAGAACACATTTAACTGCATATTGGTATTTATTTATGAAAGCTGTTATGATCATGAGAAACCAAGGTATCCCACCTTTATCCCTCAATTTCTATAACTACTTGAGATAATATAAGTGAAACAGTGTCACATAAAACTGAAGACTGGCATGTGTTGCCCATATTTAAGATTGATCACAGGTAAATATTTAGATTAAACAAACCCATATCATCAAATCAAAATCAAATTTTGATGTGACTAAGGAAAAACTTTGCTTCAAGGAAACATTACTGTCATTTTGTTTACATAAAAGCAACGAAACTTCACTTCAAAATTTTAAGGATATTAATTACGCTATCAACTTTCTATTATTGCTGCACAAATTACACAGATTAAATGTCTTTAAACAGCACCCATGATTTTCCTCATAATCTGTAGGTCAGGGTCTGGGTTGGTTCAGTTGCTTCCCCTGCTTTGGGTTCACCAGGCTGGAATCACAGTGTTTCCTAGCTGGATTCTTACAGAGAGGTACCACAGGAAAATCCATTCCCTAGCTTCTTCAGAAATCCAGTTCTTGTGGTGGTAGAACTGAGTTCCCAGATTCTGACTTTGAGCTGGAGGCTACCCTTGGCTCCTGGAAGAAGCCTCTCCCTGATCCTATCCTGTAAGTGGCCTAGCTACAGTGTGCCAATTCCTTTTTGTGCTCAGAATCCGCCTCCGCTGTACCTCTCCTCTGCCTCCTTCTGCCAGCTGAAGAGTGTCCTTAGCTTTTAAAGGCTCCTGTGATAAGATTGAACCCACCCCAATAATCCAGGATAATTTCTCTGTTTTAAGGTACACGACCCTGATTACATCTTCAAAGGCCCTTTCGACTATGCAGGTTTAAATATTCCCAGGTACCAGAGACATCTTTGAAGGAACATTATTCTGCCAACTACCATTACCTAATTGCAGGAAGGAATTTAAGAACCCTTCCAAAGCTCCACTGCTGTGTAAGATTATGTGTATTGGAGTATGAAGCCTCATTCCCAGCCTTTCCTTAACTCACGTGTATTCTCTGCCTCTTCAGTTCTTGCCTGTGGACTTTTGCCAGTTCTAGGGATTAGTCACAAGAAGACTGTGGAAACGTGCTATGACTCCCCCAAGACATACGTTTGGATAAGATAATGAACTGTCACATGACTGTAAGGTGAACTAAAACTCAAAAAGGATTCGTTGATGACACCTGGTCAGTATGTGGTATCTCAGGTAAAGCATCACAGAGCATGGACTTCACCTGGGCAGGCATGATGACGAGAACAAGGCATTCAACATATACCCTCACATCTGCACATGACCCAAAATTGGGCTCCAAAGTAATGGGAAAATAATCCAGCTCAAGCTCAACTCATAGGCTCAGCCCCTGAATGGAAACCACATTAAATTCCTCTCATATATAAATATATGTATATTATAAAAATATAATTTATTCAATTTTAAATGTAAATGAATATTTATACAGAATGACACTCTAATAACACAAGATGTAGAACTTATGACATAATAGCAAACCTTGTGAAAACCTTCAGAGAGTTCTATTTGGTTTCACATTTTAACATTAAAAACCTTCAGAGTGGCTTCCCATGAAAATCTGTAATGGCTCCTCAGTAATATATTTATTTTTAAGTGAAACTGAAAGAGAGAGAAATATGTTACATTACAGATACCGAGGGGGATGAGGGTGATGAACTCAGAGAATTTGCTTTTCTAAGAGGTTTATTATGTGTCTTATAATAATTGGAGAGAATTGAGTGGAGAGCTGCTCTCACACTCTCTCTAATTACCACTACTTGAAGCAAATTAGAAAGAATCCAACTGTTTCTTACCTTGTCAAAGCCAATATTGAAGATAGGAATAATTAATTTTCACATGGAATAGATTTCTACAGCTTTCATGTGGGTTGAATGCAAATTATATAAAAATATGTGCTATAATTTTCCTATCAAAATGCCATTTTTCATGACATTTCAGAGACCAAATATATACACGTATGTAATTTTATATTATTTTCCTTGCTTTTATATACTACAAATATGAATGGAAAATCAGTACACAAACACACTAAAAAATTTATGGTTATAGAGGTTCCTTTTAGGTAACATTTTCCATGGCAAGTATGACCTACTTAAGAAAAAGAAACATGCTCACTATGAAAAATCCATATTTATAAAAATGCATTAAATGGTGATTATTTAGATAATAAGATTTCTTTTCTTTAGCTTTACAAAGGGCTGTTCAAGAAAATATTGCTACATAATCAGCTTCTCCAATGATTATATAGTATAATTTGCCTTATTTAAATTTAATTTATTCCACTTTAAGGCAAGACTGCTTTTCAAGATGATGCATGTCTCTTTGGGCTTACTGTTCAAGGAGTGTATTTTCAAATAATGGAAAATTTGGGACTAATTGCTTATAGAAAAGTGTATTCATATGTGTATACTGGTGACAAATTGGGACTGGTTCCTAATTGGGAAAGGAGTACATTCAAGAAATTAAGATTATGGCATCTGGTCCCATCACTTCATGGCAAATAGATGGGGAAACAGTGAGAGATTTTATTTTCTTGGGCTCCAAAATCACTGCAGATGGTGACTGCAGCCATGAAATTAAAAGACGCTTGCTCCTTGGAAGAAAAGCTATGAAAACATAGACCGCATATTGAAAAGCAGAGACATTACTTTGCTGACAAAGGTCCATCTAGTCAAGGCTATGGTTTTTCCAGTAGCCATGTATGGATGAGTCATGTATGAGAGTTGGAACATAAAGAAAACTGAGCGCCAAAGAATTGATGCTTTTGAACTGTGGTGTTGGAGAAGACTCTTGAGAGTTCCTTGGACTGCAAGGAGATCAAACCTGTCAATCCTAAAGGAAATCAGTCCTGAATAATCTTTGGAAGGACTGATACTGATGCTGAATTTCCAATACCTTGACCACCTGATGTGAAGAATTGACTCATTGGAAAAGACCCTGATGCTGGGAAAGATTGAAGGCAGGAGGAGAAGGGGACAAGAGAGGACCAGATGGTTGGATGGAATCACCGACTCAGTGGACATGAGTTTGAGCAATTCCAGGGGTTGGTGATGGACAAGGAAGCCTGGCGTGCTGCAGTCCATGGGGTTGCAAAGAATCATACACGTCTGAGTGACTGAACTGATTCATATGTAATTCCAGAAGTACTTGAAAAAGTATTCAAAATTTGGATTTTTTCCCATGGAAATGTGGCTCAGAATACTAGCAAAATGTGCCTTTACTTATATTTAGTCAAGTCTCTAGTTGATGTCTCCCTGAATACTACTTAAAAGTTTTGGTATTTTCTTTAAATTCTCAACCCCCTGACCCTACCCTGTATTTCCTTATTCCCATGTGTTCATCTTTCTCTTGAGTTTCTGAAGAAGTGTTCCTCTTTGCACATATTTCTTAAGCTCTCCCATGTCTCTTCATTCTAAACATTGTTCAGAATTGAAAAGTCAAGGAAAGGAAAAGTCAGTCAAATCCACATCTAATTCCTATCTATTAATTAGTTGCTTGAACATTGGCAATTTGTTTAAGGATTTTTAAAATATATAATACCTTAACCTCAGTTAATACCCTTTCTTCACCTACCCTCAGACCTTTTTGGTATATATTTTTCCTTCTCTCTCCTCTACAGTGAATCTCTTTCCCCATCTCTCCCCTTCTCTCTCCAAAACCCAGATTCCCTTAATATGTACATACGTCACTTCCACTTTTAAATAGTAATAGTTATCCCTGGATCTTGAGTATTTTGTCAACTGTCCATTTTCCCTCTCTTCCTTCACACCCAGGTCTACACAGTTGGGAAACATTAATTCATTTCCTAATATTTGAATTCTATAGGATTCTGAATTCAGTCCTTATTCAGACCCATGTTATTTTGTTAGAAACCCCTATTATAACATAAAAATATAAATTCTCAGTTCCTTACCCAGATACACTGAATTACAATGTCTGGTGAGAGGATTCTGGAATCTTTATATTAAAAATATATTTATAGTCAAATGATTCTGGTAATGGCACTAGTTTGGGATCAAGTGGCCTACGTATATCAATAATTCCCACAGCCTTCTTTTCATTACTTCCCTGTCCTGAACTCTTAAAACTGTGTCTTCAAAGGCCATCTAGATCAGTATTTACAGCTCATAGAGTCAATAGTAAAGTCTTCTCCAGACTTTAAAACAAGGGAAAGAGGATTGCCCTCTGGGAGCTAAATTAGTTGCATCAATTTACACTGGGACAAACTTGTCATTTCCTGGACCAGAAAAATAGGTACTTGAATGGCTATGTGTGCTAAGTTGCTTCAGTTGTGTCTGACTCTTTGAGACCTTATGAACTGCAGTTTGCCAGGCTTCTCTGTCCATGGGATTCTCCAGGCAAAAATATTGGAGTGGGTTGCTATGCTTTTCTCCAGAGGATCTTCCCAACCCAGTGATTGAACAATCATTTCTTCTGTCTCCTGTATTGGCAGGAGGGCTTTTTACCACTAGCGCCACCTGGGAAGCCCTGAATGATCACAATCACCTAATTTAATGTTAAAAGAAAGATGAAGAAAAGTTGGGAGCGCAGTCCAGAGAAACACAGTTACCATTTTTGGCCATGACTGGTGAAAAGAGAGGCAATATCTTGGTACAGAAGAGAACAAATTACCTGAGCTATCTTTTCTCTTATAAGGTGGAGTGTTTGAATGTTCATCACTACGATCTGTATGAAATAACACTGAATACTTTGGACCTCATTTGTTTTAATCCCAAATTCATTAAAAATCTAATTACCATAATGGTTTTCCAAATACCAACAAATTGGGCTCTCAGAAAGATAATACATATGAATCTTTCAGGTACCAGAAAGGGATAGCTCCCTCTGTACCAATGTCGATGTAGAGAGGGAGCTCATTCTGAGTGTGTAATGGGAAGTGGAGGAAGTTGAAACTCGAGTCCAGGTAAATGTTCGTTCTTAGATTTGTTTTGACTAACCTGCTTGCTGAAGAATAAAATGTATACAGGCAAGAAGAAAAACCAGAAGTTCAGGAAGGAGGACATGATGGATATGAAGGAGGATATGATTAAGAACTGATGTTTCTTGCTAATTATTAGGGAGCTGCAAATAAAAATTATAGTCAGGTATCACCTCACACCAATCAGAATCCCCATCATCAAAACAAACAATAGATCCTGGAGAGGGTGTGGAAAAAAGGGAACCTTCTTACACTGTAAGAAGAAAATTTATATAGCCACTATGGAGAACAGTATGGAGGGTCCTTAAAAAAATAAAAATTGAACTACCATATGATCCAGTAATTCTACTTCTGGGCATATATCTGGAAAAACACATGGTTCAAAAGGATTCATGCACCCATGTGTTCATTGCAGAGCTGTTTACAAGAGCCTAGACATGAAAGCTAAATGTACAACAACAGATAAATGAATAAAGAGGAACTAAAGAGCCTCTTGATGAAGGTGAAAGAGAAGAGTGAAAAAGCTGGCTTAAAACTCAACATTCAAAAGCCTAAGATCATGGTATCCAGTTCTATCACTTCCTGGCAAATAGATGGGGAAAAAATGGAAACGGTGACATGCTTTATTTTCTTCAACTCCAAAATCACTGCGGACGGTGACTGCAGCCTTGAAATTAAAAACCATTTACTCCTTGGTAGAAAAGCTATGATGAACATAGACAGCATATTAAAAAGTAGACATCACTTTGCTAACAAAGGTCCATGTAGTCAAAGCTATGGTTTTATCAGTAGCCATGTATGGATGTGAGAGGTGGACCATAAAGAAGGCTGAGCACCAAAGAATTAATGCTTTTGAACTGTGGTGCTGGGGAAGACTCTTGAGAGTCCCTTGAACAGCAAGGAGACCAAACAAGTCAATCTTAAAGGAAATCAATCCTGAATATTCATTGGAAGTTTCACATGAGTTTACTTCTCGTCCTAGGTTTTTGTTTCATCACAACAAAAATTTGGAGTGATGGACTAAAGGTTGTAGAACAATAGGCAAGTTACAGCTCAGTTCAGCTCTTGCAGACAGATCTTTTATTAGACAGACATTCTCAAGACATGCTGCTGCTGCTGCTGCTGCTGCTGCTAAGTCGCTTCAGTCGTGTCCGACTCTGTGCGACCCCATAACTGACTAATTCCCACAGAGTCTTCCTTATCCTTCCTGTCGATACCTCTTGGCTCCCCCTTTTTTATACTTCTTGTCTTCTTTTGATTATGCCCTGTGCAAAGTAGGGCTTGTACCCACCCCCAGTCAATGAAAGGGAATGCAAATGGGCATATGCTCAAGGCCAATTGACAATTGCAAGTTATATAACAGGCTGTGTTGTTTATACTATCCCGTGTGTCTCCCCATAATTCAATCTGTTATAACTAGATATAGAATATTCATGAGCCCTCAATGGACTCCTAACTCCCTAATGTTTCTTGGAGAAGCCCTTGTGGTTACTTTGTATCCTCTGAGTGCCTAGCACACAGAGGCAGGAGTTGAAAAATTCTTTGTAGTTATTTTTGTAACGTATCTGTGAGCTCTCCTGGATGTGTCTGTGATTCAGTTTAGAGATCAGCTTGTATTCTTTTCAGCCAGACCACCCTTGTTGCTCATGCCTAACTGCCTACCTAACAGAAGGTCTGATGCTGAAGCTGAAGCTCCAGTACTTTGGCCATTTGATGCGAAGTGCCAACTCACAGGAAAAGACCCTGGTGCTGGGAGAGACTGAGGGAGGGAGGGGAGGGAGGTGACAGAGGATGAAATGGTTGGGTGGCATCACTGACTCAATGGACATAAGTATGAGCAAATTTCAGGAGATAATGAAGGACAGGGAAGCCTGGTGTGCTGAAGTCCATGGGATCACAAAGAGTTAGACATGACTGAGCAGCTGAATAATAAATAAATACACAATGGAAGGGCTTTCCTAGTGGTTCAGACAGTAGAAAATCTTCCTGCAATGCAGGAGATTGCAACCCAGGTTCAATCCCCTGGAGGAGGGAATGGCAACCCACTCCAGTAATCTTGCCTGGAGGATTCCATGGACAGAGGAGCCTGGCAAGCTACAGCTCATGGGGTGACAAAAAGTCAGACATGACAGCAAGCTACACTTTCATACAATGGAATATTACTCAAACACAGAAAGAATGAACTTATCTACAAAACAGAAACAAACTCACAGACATAGAAAAGAGACTGCTAGTTGCCAAGGAGGAAGGGGATGGGGTAGGGAAGGACTGACTGGGAATTCAGAAATAGCAGGATGCAAACTATTATATATAGAATGGATAAACAATAAGGTCCTATTGTAAGGCACAGGGAACTATATTCAGTATCCTGTGATAAGCCATAATGGAAAAGAATATGAAAAAGAATGTGTATATGTATAATTGAATCACTGTCGTATACAGTAGAAATTAAAACAGCATCATAAATCAACTATACTTAATAAGTTGAAAAAATAAAATAACTGATGTTTCCTGGACTTGGGACATAATGGTAAAGATACAGAAAAATGAACAGACACTCGATCTACTTTTGAACAGAGCTGAAATGTCTTGCTAATAGCTTGGATACAGGAGGTTAAGAAATTGAAGGAATCAAGGATGACTCCCAGGTTTTAAGTCTAAAGACCTGGGGAAATGCTGTTGCCTGGAAGAATACGGTGAGTGGTAGTCATCAACAATTTTATCTTTTCCATGTTAAATAGAAAGTGCATATTATACATCCAGTTAGAATGTCAAGTAGGCAGCAACCATGTGAGTTTGAAGATCAGTGGAGTTACCAGGATGGAGGCATGTAATTGAGAATCTTCAGCCTATTAAGTCATGTGATAGCTGAGATAACAGGTTGGAATAGTGGGGAGAGAAAATTGGGATTGAGTGCGGGGTACTCCATCACTTCTCAGAACCACCAAGAAGATTGGGATGTACTCATCAGTGTTACAAGAGGTTATCTCTCTTTCCAAGTTCAGATCCACCTCAACCTTAATTATGTAAAATTAAACACATTCCTCCTCTGAACCAGACTGGTGTCACCCTGAAAACTCCTCATGACAATGTTGTGTCACCCTGAGTACTGTCCTGCATATATTCACATTCAATATATTCCCTACTCTGATCAATTTTGCCTCCCACGTAGAAATTGAATATATGCTATTGCTCTTTCTGTATGTGAGTGTGTGTCTGTCTATCTCTCTCTCTGCCTCTGCTTTGGTCCCCACCTTCCTCATGGATCTCATGGATCAATCTTCTAAGTGGTGATTGCCTCTGCTTTTCCCCTTCAATCCCTCTCATTTTTGCTGTCATAATGGTTTTTGAAATGTAAACTGGTCTTTAGCTTTTCCTTCTTTAGAGACTTTGATGAGCCCACTGCCTTTAGAGTTTGAAATTTCAGACTCTCTTGCTTTATGAGTCTGTATAACCTGAAGAATAACCCTCTTTTCCCAAAGAGTCTTATTGCATACTCTTACAGCAATAAAGCTTAAACTTACATGTCCCTGTTCATGCTTTTTTTCCTCTTCTGGTGTTTTGCTGTTAACATGTACAAATATAGAATATCTTCATCACAGACACGCTGCTATGGGGCAGTAGTGTAGTGATGCGAACTTTCGCCATTTTCTGCTAAACAATTTTCTACAAAATAGAGGTAAAATGTCACTGTAAAAAATGCTTTAAATCATTCTCCATCTGTCTCAGAAAGACTAAATCAGATACCTCTCCTCAGCGTTACTATAATGCGCACACACACACATCTCTTTTATAGCATTTAAATTACTAGCTGAAATAGCTAACTTAACTTACTTACTTACAAATTATAACTCTTTTGTTTCCTGTGATTACTTCATAAAAATAAACTATGAATTGCACATGGACTCTGAGATGATTTCATTAATCACCTTAAACACAGGCTCATATCTATTTCTACCATAAGAAAAATGGAACTAGATTGCTCTGATTGATATAAACTAACCATAATCTGATCTCTGGGATGAGCCATATTACGTGCAACCACAATCAGAGTTCTGAAGCAAAGAAGAACAGGAAATGGCTATTATGAAGACATGGCTGCCATAATCATAAATATCCTAGAAGAAGGTCATGGCAACTACTAAAACTGATACACAGTTATCTAAGAAATGACTGAGGTTAATCAAATAAAATATCGTATATTTTTCTCCTGTTTCACTGAACTTGTGCATGTTCAGTCTATTCAGGCCTGTTTGACTCTGTGACCCTATGGACTATAATGTACCAGGCTCCTCTGTCCATGGGATTCTGCAGGCAAGTAAATACTGAGGTGAGTTGCCATGCCCTTACCACTGTAAAATGTCACTCTTTGTATCTGATAATAGTTATTTTCTTGAATTTTATTTTATTTGATACTAAGTAGTTACTCCAGTTGTTTTATTATTAGGGTACATGATATGTATATTTTCCATCTTATTTTTGATCTGAGTTCCTTTATATGTAATTTTTTCCAGTTTTATTATAGTATAATTGACAAAGAAAACTTGTATATATTTAACATATATATTGTGATATTTTGGTACATGTATAAAATGTGAGATGATTATCACAATCAACTTAATTAACATATTCATCACCTCACATAGTTATCTTTGTGTGTCTGGTGAGAATGCATGTGATCTACTCTCATCAGATTTCAAGTGTACAATAAATTATTGCTGAATCCAGCCATCATCTGTACATTGGGTCAACAGAACAATTTCTCTTATAACAGAAAGCTTGCACTTTCTGGACAACATCTCCCCATTTTCCCTATGATTCAGCCCCTTTTAACACCATTTTCCTCTTCTTACTACAAGTTCAACTCTTTTACATTCCACATACAACTAAAACCATGAAGTAGTCATCCTTTATTTTCTAGCTTATTTCACTTAGCACAATGCCCTCCAGGTTCTATGTATAGTAAATGACAAAATTACCTTTTTTATGACCAAATAGTTTTCCATTTGATACATATATCACATTTTCTTCATTCATGATAACTACTTAGGTTGTTCTCATTTATTGGATATTATAAATAATGCTGCAATAAACATTGGCATATAGTTAACCCTTTGAGACCTAGATCTGACTTCTTTGGCTAAGTACCCAGATGTGAGATTGCTGGACCACACAGTAATTCCATTTTTGACTTTTTGAGGAAACTCCATATTGTTTTCCATAGTGGCTGCACCAATTTACCAATTATTTCCAACAGTGTAAGAGTTCCCTTTTTTCCCATATCCTTGTCATCATTTGATTCTAGGATGAAAGCTATTATTACAAATATGAAGTGATAATTCATTGTGGTTTTGATTTACATTTCCCTGATGATTAGTGATTCTGAACACCCATTCATGTACCTGTTAGTAATTTGTATGTCTTATTTGGAAAAATGTCTATTTAGGTCCATTATCCATTTTTAAAATTAAGTTCTTATGTGCCTTGCTATCGAGCTGTATGAATTGTTTATATATTTTGGATAGTAATCCCTAATCAGATATATAATTTGCAAGTTGACTCCCATTCTGTAAGTTGCCTTTGCATTTTGTGGATGGTTTCCTTTACAGAGACTTTTTAATTTGATGTAGTCCCATTTGTCTATGTTTGATTTTGTTACTTTTGCTTATGCTATCAATCAAGAAAAGAAAATTGCCAAGTAAAGGAGATTTTTCCTATGGAAAGATTTTTCTTCTAGGAGTTTTATAGTTTCATGTTTTATATTCAAGTCTTTAATCCATTGTGAGTTTAGTTGTGTGTGTGGTGTAAGATGGTAGTGCAGTTTTACCCATTTGAATGTAGCTGTCCAGTTTTCCTATAGCCCTTTATTGAAGAGTGTGTCTTTTCCCCACTATATATTCTTGATTCCTTCCTTGTAAATTGCTGTTGCTGTTCAGTTGCTCAGTTGCATCCAACTGTTTGCAACTCCACGGACCATCTTTCCTGTCCTCTACTATCTCCTGAAGTTTGCTCAAATTCATGTCCATTGAACTGGTGATGCTGTCTAACCATCTCTTTGTAAATTAATTGACCATGTATATATATGGGTACATTTCCGGGCTCTCTATTCTGTTCTATTGACCTATTTTTATGCGTCTGTTTTTATGTCTGTACCACACTGTCTTGAGTACTATTGCTTTGCAATATAATTTGAAATCTGTACATGATGCCTCCAGGTTTTTGCCTTTTGCTCAAGATTAATTTTTCAGGGTCTTTTGTGGTTTTATGTGCATTTTGGGGTTGTTTACTTCTTTGAAAATTGTCATTGGTATCTTGACAGGGATTGCATTGAATCTATAGATCACTTTCAGGAGTACAAACATTTTAATAATATAAATTCTTCCAATTTTTAAACATGAGATATCTTTCCATTTCTTTGTATTTGTATTCCATTTCCATCTCTTCAATCTGTTTCATCAACATTTTATTGTTGTCAGTGTACAGATCTTTCACTTCCTTGATTATATATATTGTTGCTGCTAAGTCACTTCAGTCGTGTCCGACTCTGTGTGACCCCATAGACGGAAGCCCACCACGCTCCCCCGTCCCTGGGATTCTCCAGGCAAGAACACTGGAATGGGTTGCCATTTCCTTCTCCAATGTGTGAAAGTGAAAAGTGAAAGTGAAGTCGCTCAGTCATGTCCGGCCCATAGCGACCCCACGGGACTGCAGCCTACCAGGCTCCTGCATCCATGGGATTTTCTAGGCAAGAGTACTGGAGTGGCTTGCCATTGTCTTCTCCAAAGATATTCTATTTTTGAAGCAATTTTTTTGCTTTTGATTTCCAACAATTTGACTATGATGTAGATATGTTCTTTTTTTAAAAAAATAAAATCCTATTCATTGGATATTAAGCATATTTTCCACTAAGTTTGAAAACATTTTGGAAATCATATCTTCACAATTTTTGTTTCCCAACTTCTCTTTCATCTCCCTTTGGGATTCCAGTTATTTTATGGTGGATGACTTGACATTGTTCACGAGTTACTGAAGCTTTTCTTTTTTCTTAGTCAGTGTTACGGTTTAAATAGTTTCTATTATTCAGTCTTCAAGTTACTTGCTCTTTTCTTCAAATCCAAACTTCTGTTAAGCCTATGTAGTAACTTTTAAATTCATACAATGTTTTGTAGTTTTAGAATTCGCATTTGGTTCTTTGTTATTGTGTTTATATCTCTAAAGATATCTCTGTTTCTTTGTCCATTATGCACATCTTCTCCTCTAGTGAAATTTTTATAATAGGTATTTCAACATCTTTGCCATCTTTGTGTTTATTTCTATCAACTATACTTTTATTTATAGATCACATATCTTTTATTTCTTTGTAAGTCTGCTATTTTTCTTTGTATGATGGACTTGTGGCTGCTACTTTTGTTGAGAGTCTATTTTCTCCCCTTAGAGAAAGTTCAGTTTTATTCAAGCATTTAATGAACTTACTCATGACTTTTTCATAATTTATATGAAATCTTCAAAAATTGTACATATTTCATCAGGATTGAAAGATTATTCTATGGAAGAGCTCAACCAACATGTAATTGATTTTCATTTTACTAAAATGGCTGTCTTTGGTGTGATATAATTGCCTTTTATCTACAGAAAATAAGATGTTTGTTTTTTTGTAAAATCATACAGGAAGGGACTATCTACATTAATTAACTAACTATAAAGTGACTTAACTAGTGAGAAAAATACTCATACTACTTATAACTTTTTGTCAAAATTACCTTACGGATAATTTTAAAACAAACAGGTTTTGTTTTAAGCTTTGTAAGGACAAACACTCTAAGACTGAAGTAGCCCTACTTATAAGATAAGTTCTCATAAAAACTCTCATTGAAATATTTGAAATCTTCCCCAAGACGTCTCCATTCTGGCCAGCATTTTCCAGCACTGTTTGACATGAGAACTCTCTGTTCAGCTCAGGACCCTCTGAAGAGCTTTCGTGGGTGTTTTAGTTTTTGTTTTCTTCCTTCCAGGCCTCATAGAGTCTCACTCTCCATATACACAGCATAGTAGTCCTTGAGTCAAAAACTCAAGGAAACACTTTGCAGACTCCTGGGCTTTATTTTGCAGAGTTAGCTCATCTTTGGTACCTTGCCCATAAATCCAGACACCTCAGCAACTCTGACATCAGAGTTTCTCTGTTTCTCTGTTTGGGCTCCACTTCCCTGTGTCAAGCTTTGAAAATTCCTCCAGGCAAAAAGCAGGGGTGACTATGGAGCAAGCACTTCTAATATTTTCCTTCTCTCTAGAATCATATCCTTATGCTGCCAGTTTCTACTGCTTAAAAGGAGGTGCTTCATAAATGTTATCAAGTTTTACAGTTACAGACCGTGGAAAGATAACTATAATACTTTCCTCAGTGATTGCCAGCCCAATGCTCATTTCCAAAGCACTTATAAATAATACAATTCCTTTGTCTCACATTTAGCAGCTTTTCCCAAATCTGTCACCCGACTTGAGTAAAAAAAGATTTTGCTTCCTACTGTTCTCTATCCATTCACAACTGATTTCCTTTTATTTTTAAAATGACAACTAAAAGTAAAAAGAATTTACAGGTTCTACTTAAAGATTCTCTGAGGATTATCTCGCAAGAAACACACACACACAGAATACATACAAAATAGTTCTAAAAACTATCTCTTCACCATTGTTTGAGGTCCACCAGCGCAGGGGCTCCCAGAGATAAAAGTGCCAAAGTAAAACCCTGTGTTGCTTTACCGCGGAGCTATGATTTATGCCCAGCTCTAATCCCCATGGTCCCTTCCTTCCCAAGGCATCTTCTTTTGCTTCATTTACATTCAGACCTCCCCTGGTCCACAGAGAAAGGGTTCCACTCAGCACTCTGCCTTAGCATGCTGGGCAAACGGTGAGCACAATGATGAAATTTAACATAATTATTAAAAAAAAAAAAAGGTTTGCCATTGACATAATAGGGGGCATAATGCCTTTCCAGAACTTACACAATGTGTTACTCTTTGATCTAAACTGCAATTCTACTTAGCCTGGCTTTGGGCACATATTTATTTGTGACTATAATGTAGTTGCCCTGCAGGATTGATGGGATGAAGGGAAAAAATTGGAAAAGAAAAGGAGCCGTTATAAAAGCGCCCTAAGAGCAGTTTTTCTGTTGCTTTCATATTCCTTTTTTATCACCCAATGGTGCAACATATATTTCTTCTGATTTTGTACCTATAATTCATCTTCTAGTAGGTGACTGAATGGGTGGAAGTGACTTTGACTTATTTCTCTCCCGTTCACTGTATCACTATATATTTATTTAGGTGCTTGGTGAAGTTTTCAGTTACACTTTCAAAACCTTCAACAGAAATTTTGACTGAATGGAAATAACTTGAAGGATGTTAGAGAATATGATCAAAGTAAATGCTTTTTAGTAGGGGCATCCCTGGTTGCTCAGATGGTTTAGAATCTGCCCACAATGCAGGAGACCAAGGTTAGATCCCTAGGTCACGAAGATCCCCTGGAGAAGAGAATGGCAACCCACTCCAGTATTCTTGCCATGGAGAATTCCATGTACAAAGGCTACACTCTACAGAGTCGCAAAGAATCAGACATGACTGAGTGGCTAACACTTTCACTTTCAAAGGATTTCTTTCAGTTGTAGGGCCTAGGGATGTAAACCATGAAGATCTGAGATCTGACACATTAAGTTGCTACTAGTATTGCCTAGAAAATCCCATGGATGGAGGAGCCCGGTAGGCTGCAGTCCGTGGGGTCGCTAAGCACGACTGAGCGACTTCACTTTCACTTTTCACTTTCACACATTGGAGAAGGAAATGGCAACCCACTCCAGTGTTCTTGCCTGGAGAATCCCAGGGACGGGGGAGCCTGGTGGGCTTCCATCTATGGGGTCACACAGAGTCGGACACGACTGAAGTGACTTAGCAGCAGCAGCAGCAGCAGTCTCATATTTCAAGTTGTCAAATAAATTAATAATGCATAGCCATTGTAGTCAACAAGTATATCTATATTTGCATATTCCTGATATATAAAAAACTTCAGTTACAGCATTTTCTCTTACTATATATTTTTTTAATTCTGTAAACATCTTAGCTCTTTACCTCATTTAATTTTTGTAATACACACCAAACTCTCCACCTTGATTTTCTCTCTACTCAGAAATCTTTGCCCTTATTACCCATAGTAATTTTCCTACTCATCTTCCAAGTGTTAATTTGCAGAATTATTTCCTGATTTCCCAAGAATAAGGTCTATTTCTAGTTGCTACATACTCTCATAGCATGTTATTCTGAGTTTCCTAAACTTCTTCACTGTTCATCCTTTTAAATAAAAGGAAAACTCTTGAAAAGCAAAAACTATATGTGTTTCTTCTACTGCCATAGACCCAGGGCCCACCACAATGTCTTGCATGTAGCAGGTTCTCAGTAAATACATGGTGAATAAGTGGATGAATTTTAGGATTCCTTTGAAATGAAAATTCCATAATTTCCTAACAGAGTCCCTCTTTTATGAGTGATTATATATACACACACAAAGAAAGTCCTTTTCCATGCACTCCAAGATGTCCTGTGCAGAGTCAGAGGCTATAGATGTGCTTGTCTATTACTGGTTGACAATAAAATTTAGGACATGAAAAGGGCATCTGATTATAAGCAAGTAACCAACTAAAGTGTGAGAAATTTAGTCACCTGTATCCTTCTTCATGTAATGCTAGGAACAAATTTGGCTTTTTCCTTATGTGTTTGCTTAATGTATTGATTGGATTGGTCAGGAAATTCACCAAGAGTTGTTAAGCCCATTGCAAGTATATATTTAATTAAAACCAAACTGGAGCTAGTGGCCTCCACAGTAATAGATCTTATATTTAATATAAGAATTTGTTTTATTCTCTGATGCTAATGTGGGTCTTTAGCTTGTATAGGTAAATATATATAATATAAAAATGTAAATGAATCTTGATTCATAATTTTGATTATTATGCTGTTCATCCTAGGAGATGTCACCATGGTTTTTAACAATGATATATTTCCACTTTTGCACTGTAGGTCTGACTTAACTCCTTGGCTTTTACTCAGTTTCTTCCTCCAAGACTGTGCCCTGAATCTAAAACAAAAAGCAGTGTGGTCCACCCAGATACCCTAGGAATGCCTCCAGGAAGAGTCATAAGGTTATGATTTACAAGTATAAGTCATTCCTTTTTTTCCCCCATGACATTATGTTTAAAAATATATTTTACTTGATTATTCACTGAAAGTGGGATGATGCAGATTAACTATTTCCTGAATATATCTGAGATTATCGCCTGGATATATCCCTGGTAGCTCAGCTGATAAAGAATCTGCCTGCAATGCCAGAGACCCCAATTCGATTCCTGGATGAGGAAGATCCCCTGAAGAAGGAATAGGCAACCCACTCTGGTATTCTTGGCTTCCTTGGTTGCTCAGTCAGTAAAGAACCTGCCTGCAACACAGGAGAACTGAGTTCAATCCCTGAGTTGGGAAGATCCCCTGGAGGAGGACATGGCAACCCACCCCATTATTCTTGCTTGGAGAATCCCGAAGGACAGAGGGCGCCTTGGCAGGCTGCTGCCCATGGGGTCACAAACAGTCAGACATGACTGAGTGACTAAGCACAGCACAGCATACCTGAGAAATATTTACTGATATTTGGAAGAAAATGTACCAGTCAAACATTAAATTTTTCATGTGTTAGATGAAACTACATATATACATTTTCTTTTAGTAAAGAACACATTCAATAATAGTATTATGCTTAAAATGAATCCCCCAAAATCATTTTTCTCTTGTACCAAAAGAGCAAATAATTATAAATATCTTTTCAATTGAAGTAAAATAAATCCTAGTGCTATCCAAGCAAATGTATTTATATTTAACAGAATGCTGTTTATCATATTGAGTTCTGTAACAGCTAAAGATTCCTTCTAATGTTTAAGCAGATCATAAGCAAAAAGATTTGTCTAAATGATCTAGTTTAGTAAATGTCATCCAAACATATCAGCCTAACTGGCCCTCATTAAGAATACAATCTGCCTTCTTATCTTCATTAAGAAGAAGAAATGTTTGCAATGAAATATTTTTCTTAGTCCCTTAGTTCAAAATCTTATAACTAAGCATGTAGAAAATTAGAAACTCAAATACTAGTGATTCTTTTTACACTAACTTTTAAGCATCCAATGTATACTCAGCCTTTAGCAAAATCAAGGTGTAATCATTTGCCTTGGTCCAATTAAACTAACCTTTATCTGAATATATGCTGGCAACAATATGTGCATTAATTACAAATGCCAAGCATCACAACACAGCAGGATCTTTCATTCAGAAAGTATAGGTCTTCAACCAGTTAAAGAATTAAACAGAGAAATGTTATGTGGTTCAAGGACTTTGGAAATATAGTAGAAACTCAAATGCTTTTAAAATCTTATTTTACCTGCAGGATAACCTTGGACAAGACACCGAATACTAGTTAATTTCCCAAACTGCATTTTTGGAACATAATTGTAAAATTGAATAGTTTGTTTAACTGTATGTTGTACAGAAGAAGCAAATGTTAAGTCTGGCCTAACTATTGGAAATGAAAGCTGAGAATATGAAAAATAAAACAACCATATGATTTTCATCAATAACAGAAATATCACTATTTCTTCAAAAGAATCCAAAGTTGTGAAAATTATGCCTAATAATAAGAGACAGAGAAAATAAGGGAAATTGAAGCCATGCTGATTATTCAGCACACATAACATATAAATAAATGGGTCCCATTTCATTTAGCTTCATTTAACAAGTATATTACTATATTGTGTACTTAAGAATTCCCTTGTTTAAGTACTGTGAAGAATATAAAATGTATATAATGTAAAATCCCTTTCTTCAAAGAGGATCAGAGCATCCAGCAAGAACTGCATGTATCCAGCTATAGCCTGACAATCAGGAAATAGTTATGGAAATTTTTTCCTTCTCTTTCAGAAATATCACTATCTTGTAAACAAAAGGAGATTGTGACTTTTCCAATGAGATAATCATAGCTCTAAAATACTTTTTATTAATCTGTATTGGCCTAATTCTCATATTGACTCAGGACATTAAAAAATATTTTAAAAATATAATTGCCATATGCTATGAGTTAAAGGAAAATAATACCTAGCAGTGTGACGTCATGAAGAAAGTTTAGTCCTTGGAGAGGTAAGGTCTTTCTTCAAATCCAATTCTGTTACTGGCTGGATGATTGGGCAGCTCATAGAAGATTTTGTTTTCCTGTCTTTATAGGTAATTAAGTACAAAACCCCCTGCCTTATCTACATCTTATTGCTAAGAGAATTCAATAAGAAAATATCTACAAATAGTAAACCATTCTTAAAACTTAAATTGACTCTATTATCACCTTACATCATTACCTATGCATGGTAACTAAAGGTAACATGGTTGAGCTACGCCTAAACTAAGAATTTATTCTCACTCTAGGGATTGTTATTTTATTTTTGGCGTCTTTTGAGTTTTAGTTAATTTTTATTGGAGCATAGTTGATTTAAAATGTCATATTAGTTTCTGCTATATATCAAAGAGAATCAGTTATACACATATTAATACATATATCTACTCTTTTTCAGATTATTTTCCCATACAGGTCACCACAGAGCATTGAGTTAAGTTCCCTGTGCTACACAATAGGCCATTATTAGTTATCAGTTTTATACTTAGTGGTGTGTATAAATCAATCCCAATCTCCCAATTTATCCCTTTTCCCCTCCTCCTGGTAAACATAAATTTGTTATCTATATCTGGGACTCTATTTCTGTTTTATAAATACATTCATTTGTATCATTTTTCAGATTTCACATATAAGTGATATCACATGGTATTTATCTTTCTCAGTCTAGCTTATTTCACTTAGTATGATAACCTCTAGGCATCCATATTGCTGCAAATGGTATTATTTCATTCTTTCAGTTTTATTATGGTCAACATATGAAACATGGGCATAAGTGATTGTTTCCTCTTGGGTGGCTAAATATGGTTCAAGAAATAGTTCTGTGAGGATGGTAACAGAAAATAGTTAGAAATGTAACTAATCTTTTTTCACTTAAAATTATTAAAAAATAAAAAATTACTAGTCCTTATTTGTTGGTGACTCTAAGAATTGGTGTGCCTGTGTTGACTCAGGAGGGGTGTCATTTCATTTTGGTCCATGTAGAGTTGTTAGAATTGTACTCTGGTATAAAGCTGAAACTCCAATACTTTGGCCACCTCATGCAACGAGTTGACTCACTAGAAAAGAGTCTGATGCTGGGAAGGATTGGGGGCGGGAGGAGAAGGAGACGACAGAGATGAGATGGCTGGATGGCATCACCAACTTGGGGGTGAGTGTGAGTGAACTCCGGGAGTTGGTGATGGACAGGGAAGCCTGGCGTGCTGTGATTCATGGGGTCGCAAAGAGTCAGACACAACTGAGCGACTGAATTGAACTGAACTGAACTAATGGATCGTAAGACAGTCAAAGCATCCTTCTGGTTTTCAGAACATTCGCTATACAAGACAACTCTTCTTACCAGAACTGATTTCCTACAACAGGAATGACACCAGAAAAGAGGGTTCATTTTCTTAGTTAAATGGATTCTTGAGAGTTATTATTCTATGGATAAATCTCTTTAGAGTGTCAGTCTAAACCACTATGACAGAATAAACACTATTTCAATGTCAGTCCCACTACAATGCTTTTCAAAAGATATATTCATAATCAGTGTAAAAGAACATACTTTAGTAACCCAGAACTTGTTCCATTCCCCAGAACAATGCAGAGGTACAGCAACCATTCATCAAAATACACTCAACCAGCCACTAATTGAAACTCAATCTACTAATTTTTCTTTATGTTGAGACCATATAGGTTCATGGCCATTTTTTATTGCTGTTGCTGCTTAGTCGCTTCATTCGGGTCTGACTCTCTGATTCTATGGACTATAGCCTGCCATGGCATTCTCCAGACAAGAATACTGGAGTGGGTTGCCATTTCCTTCTCCAGGGGATCTTCCCAACCCAGGGATTGAACCAGATCTCCTGCATTGCGGGCAAATTCTTTACCTCTGAACCAACAGGAAATCCCCTTTTGTTGCTACCAATCTATAATTTGTCTCATAGATTATTTTCAAAAATTCTGTCTTTCCTAAAATTTGTGCCAAATATCCATATTCTAGCAATAACGTTTGCACTTTTTTAGCTTCTTATGTGTTCACATCTTCTAATCTTGGATACTTTCACACCTGAATTATAGACAGTATATGATAGCTCATTACATCCTAGCAGATTTAAAATCCATGGAAACAAGAAAATATCTTTGCAGCCTCTATATCATGAAGTATTATGTTAGAGTGCTTCACATGCAGCAGACAGTCAGACAATGTTTTCTAAAAGAATAAGTTAGTGAATAGATAAAACTGATGATTTAGTAATTATTTCTATATTCAAAGGTGTTTCAGAGATATTTTGGATACGACAAAATCAATTGTGTGTGTGTGCTTTTAAGCATTAAAAACTTGAAAAAGTTAGTTTGGGGGAAAAAAAGGAATTTTAGGTCAAGGACTGATGGCTATAAAATTTGCTTGCATAAAAATATGTTATTTGTGAAGTAAACATTAATTAAACAATATTTAAGCACAGATTTAAAAGCAACATATAGAAATATTTCAATGTTTCTATTGTGGCAATGTCTATTTATAAAACAAAATGTTGTTTATAGTAACAAAAAAGATGCAAATTTTTCTTTCCAAGTCTAATATGCATTAGACTATTTTAGTTATTGCTATTCATTCCATACATGATAGAAGAATAAGGCACAAATCATCAATATAGCTACAGAATTGAACTATCTACATTCAAGACAGAGAAAGAGAAAAGAAGGGAGGAAGGAAAGGGAGAAAGAGATCAGAGAAAAGAAGAGAAGATAAAAAAGAAAGAAAGGGAAAGGCAAGAGAAAGAAAAGGAAGGAAGGAGGGAAAGAAAGAGGGAAGGGAGGAAGGGAGAGAGGAGAGAGCTAGAAGGAGAGAGACAAGAGAGAGGGGTGGGGGGAAGGAAATCTCAGGGGTAGTAACAAATACTCCAATTTTAACTCCCCTTTGGGAAAAAGAAACTTTCCCACAAATAAAATCATTCTCAAACTTGATTCATCTGCGTGTTAATGGAAAAATATTTCAATTTTGCTGGTGTCTATTACAAACTGTGTTTGACCCAACTCCCTGCTATTTCAGAAATAGTCATTAGAATTTAATATTGCTGTCTGTTGCATTCACAGTCTGAATATTTTAAAACAGAGGAGGAAATGATTCTGCAAGAGAAAATGCTGGAAAATGTTGTATTTAATTAATGCCCAAAGGAAGCCATGAAAAAGAAAAAAATGGTAGTTGTCACATACTAATTTTAAACACTGTTTACCAAATTCACTTACATGTACTGTTTGTGCTTCCCACTCAGCAGCTTGATAATAGCAGAACTGTTCCAGGCTTGGCTTCTGCAATTCAGTGTGAGGAATAGGATACAAAGTATAGATGAAGAAGCTGCACTTTAATTAGCTAAATTCTAAGGTTTAGGGCAGACCCTCACCATAAACACCTGCTCATACACAAGCAGAGGTAAAGAACATGCTGCTTAATCCGGCAGAGGAACTATTTAGATCCTTGTAAGGCAAGGAACTACTATTTGGTTGACATGATCCTTTCGATTCTAGTTTGATCAGGCCATTTGAGACCCAATTAATCTTAAAAGAGTAGTTTAGACATTTTTCTTTTCTAAATGATCTATTTCCATGAAGAAAAAGAGAATCAAAGATTATAAGATAAGGGATTTTTCTCTCCCAATCTTCCTATGTGGCTAGAAGAGGCAGGTCTTGTTTCTAGTATGAATTGAATACATGCAAGGGGCTTCCCTGGTGGCTCAGATGGTTCGGTCCATGGGATGGCAGAGAGTCAGATAACAACTGAGCAACTAAGTCTTTCCCTTTTATTCAATCATTTACTTAACAAGAGGCAGAGACTAATATTGGACCCCCCTCCCCCAGTGTGTCAATGAACTCCTATAAAATGAAGAGGGAAAGAACTACTATGAGGGTTGTCTGGTAGATGCCTTGCATGAATCTCATCTATTTTATATTCATCATAATTAAATGAGGTAAATCTTACCCTTATTGATCCATGAAAACTCTTAGACAAGCAACCTGCCAACCAGAATCCTAAATTACGTCTCTACTTCAAGCCTGAGTTGCTTCCATTCATTGTGTCTTGTGAAATAGGATGAAGCTTGTTAGAGGAAATAAACTGCTTTCATTTCTGTTCATCTTCCAAGTCTTCCAGCCAGTCCACAGTTGCACGATCACACTCTGGTTATATTTGTTCATGGCATCCTTCTCTCTCCTCATCACTCTCTGATTCAGTTCTGAGCCCTGGTCTTAGACTTGTTCTCTGCAAATATGCCCAGCTCTTTCCAAAATTTTACCATAGGTGTTAAGATGTGTGGATAGGGAAAAGAAAGTCAGATGTACTGAGGTGGATAGTTCCCCACAACTCATCCTAATTCATCACCCTCCCAGAATCTCAGAATGCAGCCTCATTTGGAAATAGGGCTGTTTGATGATGTAACTAATTAAGATAAAATCTCATGAAGTCAGACTGGATTAGGGTGGCCCTAATCCAACATACTCGGAGAAGGCAATGGCACCCCACTCCAGTACTCTTGCCTGGAAAATCCCATGGACAGAGGAGCCTGGTGGGCTGCAGTCCGTGGGGTCGCTAAGAGTCGGACATGACTGAGCGACTTCACTTTCACTTTTCACTTTCATGCATTGGAGGGAGAAATGGCAACCCACTCCACTGTTCTTGCCTGGAGAATCCCAGGGATGGCGGAGCCTGGTGGGCTGCCATTCACGGGGTCGCACAGAGTCGGACACGACTGAAGTGACTTAGCAGCAGCAGCAGCAATCCAACATACTGGTACCCTAACTGAAAAAAAAGAAGCACATACACAGATACGCCGGTGAGGTCCATATGATGACAGAGGTAGAGATTGGAGCTGAGGAATGCCCAGCCTCTCCATCAACATCATAGCTGAGAGGAGGTCAGGACAAGTCGTCCCAAAGAGCTTCAGAGAGACTATGGCCCTGTTAACACTTGGATTTCAGGATTTTAGTGCAGCACAGTGAGACAATAGATTTCTATTGTTTTAAGCCTTGCTATTTGTGGTAATTTGTTACTTCAGCTCTGGAAAACTAACACACCAGATAACTGGTTTTACTGACTGAAGATTTATTTCACATGTCCTCCTGTAATCTACCCTGCTCTCTAAGCATGCCTGTGCAAGAACTCTGTTTTTCCTTCCATTTCACAAAGTCTCTCTCTGTTTGAATCCTTCCTTTTCTATGCTAATAAAATATCAGTCACCTTTGATCTTATCCGATCTTCACCTCATCTTCCAACAAACCTCATGAAAACCTTGATGTAAAGATAAATTTCAAATAATGTTTCAAAATCATAACAGTTGGAAAAAAAGATAAGGAATGAAAGATTACTTGAAAATTAAAGGCTTGGGATTCCATAAAAATGAGGAGTGTGGTCTCAACCCTACTTGGCATATCTCTTAAGTGGGCAGTCGAATGAGAGATATGGATTTCAAATGGGTGATCCCAAGGGAGTGATTGTTCTGATTTTTCATTCTTCTCTCAGGACAGGCAGCTGATCACAGAAAGAAGACCTCCTTTATGCTATTTTATACTGTAATCACTCAAATAATTTGCAATGCCAGACCTAAGGTGTTACAATTGAACCATATACAATTTGGGTATCTGTTAATCACACACTATTATGTATAAAATAGGTCACCAGCAAGGACATTCTGTATAGCACAGGGAATTATATTCAATACATTGTTATAGCCTATAATGCAAACACATACACACATATATATATGAGTGTGTGTGTGTGTGTGTGTGTGTTTGAATCATTTTGCCATACATCTGAAACTAACGCAACATTGTAAATCGACTATACTTTGTTGTTGTTCAGTTATTCAGTTTTGTCAGACTCTTTGCGACCCCATGGACTGCAGCACACCATGCTTCCCTGTCCTTCACCATCTCACAGAGTTTGTTCAACTCATGTCTATTGAGTCAGTGATACCATCAAACCATCTCACCCTCTGCCATCCCCTTCTCCTTCTGCCCTCAATCTTTCCCAGCATCAGGGTCTTTTCCAATCGGTCAGTTCTTTGCATCAGGTGGCCAAATTATTGGAGCTTCAGCTTCAGCATCAGTCCTCCAATAAATATTCAGGGTTGATTTCTTTTAGGATTGACACTTCAATAAAAAATATTGAATTCGATAACTGAGATTGGCTTTCAATTACTTAGGTCGTTGATGACTGCCCTTTTTGCCCTTTTCATAAAAACTAGCAAAAAGGTGAAGAGAGCCACCAGATGTCCTCTGCAGCTTCTTGTCAGGTAGGTGACTGAGTGGGACTTTGCCAACCTGTTTTGTGGCAGTGCAGTGGCCCTGCTGAGATGCCGTCTGCTCTGGAGACCTGGAATCTTGACTGCAGTTACCTGCCAATGTCAGGGACAATTCAAATCTCACAGTTATACTGACAATATATTTTACCCCCAAATCAGGGCACAGTTCCTGACAGGCACAGCTATACCTATGGGAACAATGAAACAGGATATTTAAATTCAAGAGTGTCCTAGAAAATCTGAGACTTCTGTCCAATGAAGCCTGTTCTGCTAGGTGCCTTTGGTACTGTGAGAGAAAATCAAAACATGAACTCAATTTGTCTTAAAATGAACAAAACAATGAGTCATTAAAATAACCTTAAATTACATGAAGTATTTTAATTTTGACCTCAAACTGCTGAAAAGTTCTTTTATTATGTTATCATATATGTTATATAAATCTTAATCTATATTTTTCAAAATAACACTAAAAAGTGAAACAAAATGTATTGTTGAGAAGCTGTATATATGGTAATGACAGTAACTTTGTCATACACTCTGTTAGTATTAAGTCATATTGATGATAATGATAATAAATATAGCTGCTATTAGCAGTTGATCAGGTGCATTCTAGTACTAGGCAAAGTGCATGAGCTAAGCCTTCCACATGCATTGTCTCATCTAATGCTCACAACAACCCATAATGCAAGCAATTTAACTCCATTTTATGAATGAGGAAATATAAGCCCAACATCACACTGCGAAAAAATTCACAGAGTAGGATTTGGACCCAGTCTATCTAAATACAAAGTATCTGGTCATCACCACAATGAATATCATTTAAATGAAACTGTCTTCCATTGTTATCTACCTGACAGACGATGTAACTATGGTAACCATCCCCAATCTCAGTTCCCAGAAGGTAACCCACAGTTTCACCCTTTCCACTCCTACATTAAAAACCATCAGAAAGCAAGTGAAGAAGAAGAAGAAAGAGAAGGAGTGGGGAGGAAGAGAGGGAGGTGGGAGAGAGAAAAAGAAGAGTAAGTAAGTACATGGAAATGAAGGGAATCACCAGTGAATCTTCTTTATTTGGTGGGAAAGTAATATTTCCCCTAGCTGACCAAGAGATTCTCTGAAACAAAAAGGGAAGAAAGAAATCAATATGATACTTAAGGCACATTTAACATGGCTAGACATGCTGCTTATGAAAGAGGAGTAAAGGATGAAACAGGTTTGGATCATGGACAGTTTCATTTTCAGTGATGAGGATTTTACCTTATTTAAATGCAGTCAGAATAGAAGAAATAGAAGCGTTTTATATTCAATATATAGATATGCTGTTTTGGCATGTGTATACAGTGGAGATTTTTATTTCATGAACAAAAAACTGTAACTGTTAAAAAGGCTTAATCAATTTTGTTTTTATCTTTGAGACAATCTAGTTTACTTTATTCATTAACCATACTTTCAAAATATTCATAATTCTTTTAGCAACAATATGTGCTTGCTTTTTGACAAAGGACAATTTTACTGATTAAAAACCAGGCTGCTGCACTTAGATATGTAGCAGTTACCATGGAAACAATTTTACTTTGACTCAGAGTATATCTTGTTTTAGGAAGACTAACCCGTTGTTATGGCAATGAGAACTTGAGCATTTCCCCCACTAGAAGACTAGCAGAGGATAAATAATAGTGTTGCTAGTCATGAAGTGTATATGAACACAAGTGTAAGTGTGCTCACCTTAG
This sequence comes from Moschus berezovskii, assembly GCF_049115385.1. Classification (NCBI taxonomy): domain Eukaryota; kingdom Metazoa; phylum Chordata; class Mammalia; order Artiodactyla; family Moschidae; genus Moschus; species Moschus berezovskii. The sequence continues at coordinate 44,438,885 of NC_142478.1, read as the reverse complement.
GTAGCTTACAGAGTCATGGCTTCTGAAGACACTAGACACCACTGTAATCTTAGGAAAACTCTCATTCCATGTGGTTCCCTTGTTTCATTTTTAAATATAATAATTAAGAATACAGCCTGAAATTTTCCTTACTGAAGGCAACAAATTCAAATTGTAGTTTCTATAGCAACCATATATGATGTTTCATTAAAACTTTAATAGAAACTATAGCTGAGATACTAGAAAACCATAACTATCACCTATTTCAACACAAAATGGCAATGGTGATGATAATTATGAGAGTCAAAAAATGTACATAATGATACCAAATGTCTGGCATGTTTCTAAGACTTCTTACTATATTAAAACATTAAAATTCTCATAATACTTCTCCTTGAGTAGGGCTTTATTAATATCTCCATGTCACAGAAAAGAAAACTGAAGCACAAAGAGGTCCATTTTTTTGAGCCTGAAACATGAGTTTTAATTTTAAGCCTGACAAATGTTGAACAAACAACTGAAGAGTTTCCAGATCACTAAATAATAGTCCACTGCCTTACAATTAAGCTAGAACATATGCACACCAGAAATTCAGGGTGGTGGAAAACTCTGAGACTTGATTTAGAACAACTTCAAGTTGACTCTGAACAATTCTCTAAGAGTGAGTCATCAAAATAGGGAAGCAAACTTAAAGGAATATACAGACATTGTAAGTCCTCACAAATGATATTTCAGTTCAGTTCAGTTCAGTTCAGTCGCTCAGTCATGTCCGACTCTCCACGACCCCATGAATCACAGCACGTCAGGCTTCCCTGTCTATCACCAACTCCCGGAGTTCACTCAAACTCATGTCCACAGAGTCGGTGATACCATCCAGCCATCTCATTCTCTGTCGTTCCCTTCTCCTCCCGCCCCCAACCCTTCCCAGCATCAGAGTCTTTTCCAGTGAGTCAAGTAAATGATATTTAGAAATAGGCAAACACCAGTTTTCACTCCAGCAGAGATCTCATCCATTTCCATGACTTCAGCCATCACTGATGGGACTGGAGTCCCCAGATCTCCATGTCTAGCTCAAGTTTACAAAGAGGTCAGTTAATGTATCCAAAATGACAGAGCAAAGAAGTGTCAGAGCCAAGAACCAAACCTGTAAAATCAAAGGTCTTAACTACTTACTTCCTCAGGTAGCATTTCCTCATTGCTGAATACATTAGTTTTAATTTTCTTGTGATAATATTAAATATCAATGTAGATTTCACATACTTTAAACAACTTTAGTTATTTAAATAACTTTAATAGTTTAAATACTAAATTATATTTGTACAATAAGAAGCTTTTCTAAGAGGGAGTATAAATTTCACACAGGAATTGACAATATAAACTTGATTTAACTGAACTTAGTGATTTTTCTCAGTAATAACCCTATTTTGTTAATATATTTAATGTTAGAGTTAACTAATATTTAAGTAATTTGGGGTCATAAATATGAAAGCCTTATTCAGACTGGAGGAAGTAGGATTCTTTGAGGGATTATTCTGAATATATTTGTAAGTCTGAAATATATATGCAAATATGAAAACGGCAACTAAAGGATTTGCTGTGATAGGACTCTAGTTAGAATTGCAAAATATTTTATTTCAGGGGCTTATGCCTTTTTTCATCAAAATTTTTCAGCCTTTTTAAACCAAAGCCATTTTTCTTGCTAGTTTATGTGTTGCAGATGAATTATGAATTCATCTCATTTTCGTCTCTTAGGCAATGATTACATAAGTGTTTTAGTAACACAAAATATTCGTTCCACTTTCTGTTATTGAAGAAACGTATATTATTGAAAAATAAATTGCTTTATCTACTACAATTTTTCCAGTGTAGGTAAGTGAATTTTCGATAAATAAGTAGTTTCTACAAAGATAATGGTTGACCTGATAAAGGTTGTAAACAGATTTAAAAAATCACTGCAATAAATATTTCCTAAATGCAGTGATATTAGAAGTACTTCCTTTTGAATCACAAGTAGGACAAAAATGCTAATATTACCGCCCAGTCCACACTGCACTGAAGCCCTAGCCAGCAATGACACAGACAAGAGTGGTTTTCAGAGGGTAACCAGATGTTCCTTTTATACTAACGTCCAAAACAATAGCTCATATTAAAATGTTCTTAAATAAAGAGCACTGCAAACAGTAATTTGCTTAAATAGCAATGTAGGTCAGTAACAGTCAGGCTTCAGCTTATGGCTTGCCCCTGCTTATGCTTGGGCTAACTTGCCAAGGCACATGTCGCATTCATGTGTCAACACTTCTGACTCATCCAAGGCTAGAATTCTACACCTCCGGGTCCAGCTCAACATACATTTCCATTAATAATTGTTCACACAATATTCGTCCTCTATTTCACTCTAGAGTTTAGCCTTAAACACATATGCTCAGATCTAATTCGCTGATAAAAATGTTGGATACATTGCTATGACCTTGATGCTTCAAACTGCAAAGGGAAACAGGAATTTGCTTCTAGGCATGCTCATTTCCTGATGACTGGAATCATTGGTACTGTGGTCTTGGACCTCAGGAAGAAGACCAACTTGGAATCAGAAGTGTGTGTGTGCGTGCGTGAGTGTGTACTAGTGCTATCATGAGTACATATAGTATACAATGTTCAAATAGTGACAGTAATTTACTGATTATCAATTAACACATATTAATACATCTAGAGATCAGTTTGCAAGGTAGGAACTATTTTCCTTAAACTTAAACATTTGAAGTGTCTAGGGAGAAAAAAAATAGTTTTCCTGAAGTGATACAATTAGCAAGTTATGGGTCTGAGATAAGAATAAAGGTCTCATCAAAAATCCATACTCTTATATATTTGTGTTTCTCTTTCTTACTTACTCTATACGACAGACTCTAGGTCCATCTGCTGCTGCTGCTGCTGCTAAGTCGCTTCAGTCGTGTCCGACTCTTTGCGACCCCATAGACGGCAGCCACCAGGCTCCCCAGTCCCTGGGATTCTCCAGGCAAGAACACTGGAGTGGGTTGCCATTTCCTTCTCCAATGCATGAAAGTGAAAAGTGAAAGTGAAGTCGCTCAGTCATTTCCGACTCTTCGCAGCCCCGTGGACTGCAGCCTACCAGGCTCCTCCGCCCGTTGGATTTTCCAGGCAGGAGTACTGGAGTGGGGTGCCATTGCCTTCTCCGCTAGGTCCATCTACATCTCTACAAATAACTCAATTTCATTAAAAATGGTACAGAGGAACCTATTCCTAGGGCAGGAATAGAGACGCAGATGTGGAGAATGAACATGTGGACACAGAAGGGAAAGTGAAGGGTGGGATGAATTGGGAGAATGGGATTGACATAGATACATTCAGTTCAGTTCAGTTCAGTCGCTCAGTCGTGTCCGACTCTCCGCGACCCCATGAATCACAGCACGCCAGGGTGTAAAATAGATAGCTAGCAGGAATCTGCTGTAAAGCACAGAGAGCTCAGCCCGGTGCTCTGTGATGATCTAGAAGGGTGGGATGGACATCCAAGAGGGAGGGATGTATGTATACATATGGTTGATTCACTTTATTGCACAGCAAAAATCAATACAATGTTGTAAAGCAATTATACTTTAATCCTTTATCAGTTGCTTCATTTGCTATTATTTTCTCACATTCTGAAGACTGTCTTTTCACCTTGCTTATAGTTTCCTTTGCTGTGCAGAAGCTTTTAATTTTAATTAGGTCCCATTTGTTTATTTTTGCTTTTAAAAGCAATTATACTATAATACAAATAAATTTTTAAAAATATGTTTATTTCCCTATAGCAAAGCACCTCTCAAAAAAATATTTAAAATATTTTTAGAAGATAATTCTTAACTATATTGCAGGAAGAATGTTTTGCTTATCAAATTGATTAAGTTATTTTAGAAACAATGTGTTTAGTTTTCTTCTTTTTCCCACATGCCAATCATAACATTCTATAGGAATTTCATCATTTTAGTGGATGCTAAGACTTTTTCTTCTTTGTTTTACAATTGTCTTTATCTCTTAAACCATATTTCTTTCTATACATCAAATTTTCTATTTTTTTTCTAATCCATTTTTGAAAGAAATAAGAGCTTTAACTTTGAATCTATATACTCTCTCCACACCTCACCCCCAACAATACTAAAGGCCTATTTATAGAAGTTTCGTTTACTGAGTACATTACATCTTGCTATCAAGAAAAAATTACAAGGCATATGAAAAGGGTATATAATGTGGAGAGTCAGAGTAAGTATCAGAACCAGACTCAGCTATGCTAAGGATTTTGGAATTATCAGACCAGGTATTTAAAATAACAGTGATTAAAAATCTAAAGATTCTAATGGATAAATTATTGTGCAAGAAAATATAAACGATGTCAGGAGAGAGATGGGAACACTAAAGAAGGAAGCAATAAGAAATGTTGGAGATCAAAAACACTGTCAAGAACTATGGGATGACTACAAGAAGTCTATCATAGGCATAAAGGATCCTCCAAATGGGAGAAAGGAATCAAAGAACAGTTTGAAAAATAATGACAGAATTTCCCCCAAATAAAGTCAACCAACCAGACCACAGATTCAGGAAGCTCAGAGACTATTGAGCAAGACAAATATCAAAAAACAACTACACCTGGACATGCCACTTTTATTTTTCAAACTACAGAGAATTAAAACTAAAGAAAATCTTGAAAGAAACCAGGGGCAAGGGGAAGGGGTGGGGTGACACTTTACATATAGAGGAACAAAGATAATAATTGCATCCAACTTTTCCTTAGGAGCTGTGCAAGCAAGGAGGGAGTGGAGTGAAATATTTAAAACACAGAGAAACATCCAGAAACTCAGAATTCTGCATCCAATGTAATCAACATGTAATCTTCTTCACTTAAAGTGAAGGGAGAAATAAAAATTGACAAACAAAAATTGAGACAATTTGTTGCCAGTAGATCTGCCTTGCAAAGAATGTTAAAGGAAATTTTTCAGAGAGAAGTAAAATAATAATAGGTCAGAAACTCACCACTGCAAGAAGAAAGGAAAAGTATCTGAGAAGAAACAAGTGAAAGGGAAAGAAAAAAATTTTTTTCTTAAAGTTTTATGGTATTTTATTTAATTGGAGTATAACTGCTTTACAATGTTGCGTTAGTTTCTGCTGTACAACAATGTGAATCAACTATGTGAAAGTGAAGTTGCTCAGTTGTGTCTGACTCTTTGTGACCCCATGGACTGCAGCCTACCAGACTCCTCCCTCCTTGGCATTCTCCAGGCAAGAGTACTGGAGTGGGTTGCCATGTCCTTCTCCAGGGGAATCTTCCCAACCCAGAGATCGAACCCAGGTCTCCCGCATTCCAGGTAGACGCTTTAACCTGTGAGCCACCAGGGAATCAGCTATACATACACATATATCCTCTCCTTCTTAGGCCTTCCTCACATCCCCACATTCCATCATTGTGGGTCATCGCAGAGCACCAAACTGAGCTCTCTGTGTTATAGAGCAGCGTCTGACTAGTGATTTTACACATGGTAATGTATTTAAGTCGACACTACTCTCTCAACTCATCCCATCCTCCCCTTCTCCCCTTGTGTCTACAAGTCCATTCTCTACATTGGGACTTCTATCCCTGCCCTACAAATAGATTCATCAGTACCATTTTTCTAAATCCCATTTATATGCATCAATATACCATATTTTTCTTAATTTTTCTAACAATAATTTGTTCAAAGTAGTACTAGCAACAAGATATTCAATTATGTATACTTATGGATGACTGATGACAGCAATGTTGCAAGGGATGGGAGGGAAGAGTCAGCATTATTTTGTTATTATAAGGTCCTCACACTTAGCATATTGTTATTCATAGCAACACTTGGTACAGTATTGTTTAAAAGTGGACTTGGATTAGTTACCAAAGTGTATTGCACTCTAAGGCAACCGCTAAAAGAGAACTATAGGTGAGTAAGCTAAGAAAGAGAAAACGAAGTCATATAAAATGCTCAAGAAGTGGGGAAAAAAGAGGTAAGACAAAAATAGATGAAAATAACAAGGACAACAAATAGAAAGCAGTAATAAATTTGGTAAATGTTAATCCAACTATTTCAATAATCACTTTGAATGCCAATGATCTAAATGCATCAATTAAAAAACAGAGATTTTGGTAGGTCAAAAAAGTAAGTCGAACTCTGAGTTGCTACAAGAAGCTCATTTTCATAGAAAGACAGAGAGACTGAAAGTGGATAGAGGAAAACAGAACACTCTAATATTATGGAAAAAAAAACAGAAGAGACTTTAAAGCAAGGAAAGTTGTCAGGGATAAAGAATAGCATTAAATAATAATGAAGGGTCAATTTTCCAAGATGAAATTAAAAACCTTAACATGTACATGCCTCAGAGTAGAGCATCAAAATATATGCAACAAAACCTGTTAGAATTACAGGTTAAGTTGAAATCAATGAATCCACTAAATAGTTGGAAACTTTTCAATACCCCTTTCTCAGCAATGGACTGATTCAGCAGAAAGAAAATCAGCGAGGACGTAATGGAACTCAACAGTACCATCAATCAACTGGATATAATGGACATTTACAGACTACTTCATCCAAGGACAGCAGAATACACATTTTTCTCAAGTTTGCATGGAGCATTCAACAAGGCAGATTTAACACATGTAAAACTATAGAAATCATAGAGTTCTAAAAGGGCATTCATATAAGTCAGTTATTCACCTAAGAAAGGAGAGTAAACCAGCATATGAAGCTTAGGCTGGCTCTTTTACAAGAAGAGGACTGCTACTACTTCTCTACAAGGTAGAGAAAAAGTTGTTTGGGGTTTTTCATGGAGAAGGACTGCATGTACAAAGGCATGACCCAACAATGAACATCTGGGAAGCCAACTGTTGCTTAGGGCAGTGCAACAAAGCTAAGAAACATCAAGGAAAAGAGGCTGAGCCTAGATTAGGACATAATTTGTGTTCTATTGAGTAGTGAAAAAAGTCAAGTAGGAATGTATGATTTTAAACTAGTCTGTTTTTTAGAAGTTTTCCCAAAGGAAATGAGAGAGTTTGGATAGATAAACATGTTGGATCAATAATTTATGTATATATTCTTGGGAAAGCTTAAATGTGTCTCTTTGTCAAAAAGGAAAAATTGGTGAACAAGTCTTCTACTGCTGGAAGAGAATGAGACCAGGTTAAGGTAAGAGAGGCATCTGTTCCTCTTAGAAATAGGAATTGTAGGGATGCAGAAGTCTGAATTGGGAGATACATATTTCTCTGAGACAAAAAAAAATCACACAGATATTAGATTAACTGATATTAGAGTCTGATATTAGATTATCTCTTCTAACAGCATAATGCAATAAAAAGCAGTTACATATACATCTTCATGCAACTCAGTGCCTGAAGTTTACAATTCATTCCTATTAATAATTCACATTTTACCATCTTATACTATGATTTATCAAAAACGAGGAAATAATTGATTTTTACATACTTTACTTTTTCAGAATCTAGCCAGCAGCAGAAGGCAGGGAGCACCCTGCCTTGCTCATCACATTTCCCTGTGTACCTGAAATATTGTGGTCACTCTGTACTTTGCTAGCGAATCAACTCCTAAGCAATCACATCATTTAGGGGGTTTCCCAATCCCTGTTTCTTGTGTCCTTCCCCTGGTGTCTCTCTAGAAGCTTTGCCTTAATCATATTACTGAGCTTTGAAAGGGAATCTTGGCATGTGATGCTGAGACCCTTCCTCTTTCCTTTCCAGAGGGGCCAGCTGGCATCCAGCTATTAAGTGAATAGGTCTTTCTAGCTCTCGAGTTAAATGAATAAGCCTACATTGAGGAATTTCAGATTCATCAGAAATAGTGGAGATATTTTGGTTTGCATCTGCCAGTTTTCTAACCTATTTCATGTGTGATTTAGAACTTCAGTAGGGAAGCTGGTATTATTTATTGACCGCTTTCAAAGTTTGTGACACACATAGTTCAGCAAACCAATTGGGAAGTAGCTTATTTTTGGTGGGTTATAGTAAAGAAATATATTTCTTTATTAGGGTCTACAGAAAAATCTTTGTCAAGTCTGTCCCCTGCCTGCTTTGACCTTAAAAAAGAAAAAAAAAATTCACCTAGGCGTATGTTCATGCTAACTTGCTTCAGTCGTGTCTGACTGTTTGCAACCCTATAAACCGCAGCCTGCCAGGCTCCTCTGTCCATGGGATTCTCCAGGGAAGAATACTGGAGTGGGTTGCTGTGCCCTCTTCCAGGAGATCTTCTTGACCCAGGGATGAAACGTGTATCTCTAAATCTCCTGCACTGACAGGCAGGTTCTCTACCACTAGTGTCACCTGGGAAGCCTATTATAGATTTCAAGTTTTTACATTATATATGATATTTATTTTTCTCTGACTTCCTTTACTCTGTATGACAGTCTCCAGGTCCATCCATGTCTCTGCAAATGGCACAAATTGTACAGATAAGCTTATTTGCAGAGCAGAAATAAAGACACAGATGTACAGAACAAATGTATTCCTCTTGCGCAGGAGACATAGGTTTCATTGCTGGGTTGGGTGGACCCAACCCCCTGGAGAAGGAAATGGCAACCCACTCCAGTATTCTTGCTTGGAAAATCCCATAGCCAGAGTATCCTGGCAGGCTACAGTCTGTGGTATCACAAAAGAGTCGTACAGGACTTAGGACTAAGCAACAAAATAGACACCAAAGTGGGGGTATAAATTGGGAAATTGGAATTGACATATTCATACTACTATATATGAAACAAGTAACTAACGAGAACCCTCTGTATAGCACAGCTGTTTGTAGGACATATATTAAGTTGTCCTTAAAAATGTATTCCAATATATAGTATGTAAAAACAAATACTAGGTACAGGCAAATACTGGGCTTCCCTGGTATCTCAATTGGCAAAGAATCCACCTATGATGTAGGAAACCCCGATTCAGTTCTTCGTTTGGGAAGATCTCCTGGAGAAGGGACAGTCTATCCATTCCAGTATTCTTGGGCTTCCCTAGTGGCTCAGATGGTAAAGAATCCACCTGTAATGCAGGAGACCTGGGTTCTGTCCCTAGGTTGGGAAGATCTCCTGGAGGAGGGTATAGCAACCCATTCCAGTATTCTTGCCTGGAGAATCCCCATGGACAGAGGAGCCTGGGAGACTACAGTCCATGGGGTCACAACTAAGTGACTAAGTACAGCACAGCACAGACAAATACTGTTTGGTTCCACTGATATGTGGTACCTAGAATAGTCAAATTTACCAAGTCAGAAAGTATATTGGTAGATGCCAAGGGCTGGGGGTGGAGAAGCAGGTGAGGAGGGAGAGTGGGAAGTTAGTGTTTAATAGGGTCAGGGTTTCAATTTAGGAAGATGAAAAATTCAGGAGATGGATGGTGGTGAGAGTTGTACAACAATGTGAATGTACTTAATACCACTGAATTGTATATTTCAGTATGGTTAAAAAAAGTTTCCTCATATCTAATATGAAAATAATCCCTGCTTTCCCTACTTTGCATAAGTATGAAGGTGTTAAAATGAGACTAGAATTATGCCTCCTCCCAATCATTAAACCACCCATTGCTCCCTAAAGGTCACCATTAACCAGAATGTGAAGGTCCTTGTTCACCATTAACCCACACCAGAACTTACTTTGACCTGTTTTAGAGTTTAAAAATGGAATCATAAATGAAGAAAAAGAGAGATTTCTAAAACAACAAAAATCTAAAATATTCACAACATTTGAATGTGAAAAAGTGCTATACTGAGATGACATCATTGTTCTTGCTATAACCAGCACATGTGCTCCCTCCCAGCTGGTGCTATATTAGGGAAGACCAGTATCCTCATCACATCTGTCCTGATCATGGCAACAGCCTCCCCAAGAGTCCCTGTGTCCTTCTGGGACTGTTTCCGTCCTCAAATGGCTCTCATACCCAAGGAGGAGGAGAGAAATGATCCTTAAGGGAGAAAGTTTACCCTCAGGGGTGGCATCTGAGACAAAATTTGTGTTCGGGTAGTTCCTTGGGAAGCAGGAGTGAAGGCAGGAGGGACAGACCCAAACAGAATTATCAAGAGGGGTTCATTGACAACAGGGAACTAGATGCACCCACAGAACCTGCCTGGCCCCCTCAGCATCCACCCCTCAGGCTCATAAGAGCCCAGCTGTTCCCTGTGCTCCTCCTGCTGAGACATCTATGAGGTGAGGTCACTACCTCCTGGGACTTGAAGTCACCGCCTCCTGGAACTGGAACTGAGAACAAGGTGAGGGAAATGATGTAAGGCCAGGGAGGTCACAGCTTAGGTGGATGGAGGGTATCTGTATGCTGCTTTCTTGTTTTTGTTAATTTATTTTGTTGAAAGACAAATATCATATGATATCACTTGCATGTGAAATCTAAAATATGACATGGAAGATCCTATCTAAGAAAAAGAAACAGACTCAGAGACATTGAAAACAGACTTGTAGTTGCCAAGAGGAAAGAGAGGGTGGACTGGGAATCTGGGATGAGCGGATGCAAACTATTATATACGCAATGGATAAACAGCAAGGTTCTACTATCTCGCACAGAGAACTGTATCCAATATCCTGTGATAAACCATAATGGAAAAGAATATAAAAAGGAATGTTGTTGCTGTTCAGTCGCCCAGTCATGTCCGACTCTGTGATGCCATGGACTGCAGCATGCCAGGCATCCCTGTCCCTCACCATCTCCCAAAGTTAGCTTAAGTTCATGTCCATTGCATCAGAGATGCCATCAAGCCATGTCATCCTCTGATACCCTTTTCTCCTTCTACCCTCAATCTTTCATCATGGACTTTTACAATGAGTCAGCTTTTCACATCAGATCACCAAAATACTGGGGCTTCAACTTCAGCATCAGACCTTCCAATGAGTATTCAGAGTTGACTTCCCTTAAGATTGACTTGTTTGATCTCCTTGCTGTCCAAGGGACACTCAGGAGTCTTCTCCAGCACCACAGTTTGAAGGCATCAATTCTTTGGCGCTCTTCCTTCTTTATGGTCCAGCTCTCACAACAGTACATGACCACTGGGAAGACCATAGCCCTGACTGTATGGACCTTTGTTGGCAGAGTAATGTCTTGGGTTTTCAACGCACTGTCTAGGTTTGTCATGGCTTTCCTGTCAAGAAGCAATCATCTTCTGATTTCATGGCTTCAGTCACCATCTGCAGTGATTTTAGAACCCAAGAAGAGGAAATCTGTCACTACTTCCACTATTTCCCCTTTTATCTGCCATGAAGTAATGGGACCAGACACCATGGTCTTAGTTTTCTTAATATTTAGTTTAAGCCGGCTCTTTCACTCTTCTCCTTCACCCTCATCAAGAGGCTCTTTAGTTCCTCTTTGCTTTCTGCCATTAGCGTGGTATCACCTACATACCTAAGGTTTTTGATGTTTATCCTGCCTATCTTGATTCCAGCTTTTAACTCGTCCTGCCAGGCATTTCTCACGATGTGCTCAGTGCATAGGTCATATAAACAGATTGACAGCAGACAGCCCTGTCATACTCCTTTCTCAATCCTGAGCCAATCAGTTGCTCCATACACGGTTCTAACTTTTGCTTCTTGGCCTGCATGCAGGTTTATCAAAAGACAGGTAAGATGGTCTGGTATTCCCATATCTTTAAGAGCTTTCCGCAGTTTGCTATGATCCACACAGTCAAAGGCTTTAGCATAGTCGATGAAACAGAGGTAGATGTTTTTCTGGAATTCCCTTGCTTTCTCTATGATCCAGCAAATGTTGGCAATTTGATCTCTGGTTCATCTGTCTTTTCTAAACATAGCTTGGACATTTGGGAGTTCTTAGCTCATGTAATGATGAAGCCTACAATGCAAGATTTTAAGCATAACCTTACTAGTGTGGGAGATGAGTGCAATTGTCCAACGGTTAGCACATTCATTAGTACTATCCTTCTTGGGAAGTGGGATGAGGACTGACCTTTTCCAGTCCTGTGGCCACTGTTGGGTCTTCCAGACTTGCTGACATATTGCATGCCACACTTTGATAGCATCATCTTTTAGGGTTTTGAATAGTTCTACCGGAATTCCATCACATCCATTAGCTTTATTAACAGCTTTGCTTCCTAAGGCCCACTTGACTTCACACTCCAGAATGTCTGGCTCTGGGTGAGTGACCACATCATCATAGTTATCTAATTCATTAAGATATGTTTTGTAAAATTCTTCAATGTATTCTTTCCATGCTTGATTTCTCCAACATCTACTAGATCTATAGTCTACTAGATCTAGAGCTATAGTCAATATCTTGTGATAGACCATACTGTAAAAGAATATATAAAAAAAGAATATGTCTATTTATAAAACTCACTATGCTATACAGCAGAAATTAACACAAAATTGGGTGCTATTTGTTTCATGTATATAGTGAAACAGATTTATTTTAGCACATAAACTAGGGAATTTTTTATAATAAAAAGTATAGTATTTTAAATCATAAAATATGAAAATACACCCACAGATCATTTTGCAATAGATACAAATATTGAACCACTATGTTGTACACCTGAATCTAATATAATATTGTATGTCAATTATACCTCAATTAAAAAAAAAAAAACACTGACAGTATGTTTGCAAAATCTTAGCTAAAACTAAGTATAAATGCTTCACTTAATATAACTATTCATTTTTGCCAAAATAATACTTGTCTTATTTGTTTTTATTACCTGTGGTTTTGTCAGCAAGAAAAATTGACATTTTCTGAATGAAGAGAAAATATGGGAGAAAAATCTTATAGTTAAGAAAATTACCAATTTTCCTACTAATTAAACCGCTGTTGCTTGATTTGAGCAGCTTTGATTACACTATGTTCTTCAAGTACATAGTTGGAGATTCACTAATTCTGTCTACTTTCCTGCCAAGTTGATTTTTCTGAAACTCTAGTCTGATCAAATAACTTTCCTCCTTAAAATCGCCATTCCTGACAACCTGCATCATGCAATTCCCCAAAACCCTCCACTTGTCACTGACGTTTGCTTTGTAGGGATTGCTCCCTTCGTGGAAACTACCACCAACCTCTGACCAAGTCTCCCTATAAGCCCAGCACAAGTTTCCCTCCCAAGCCGCCTCTGAGCCCCTTGAGGTGGGTATTCCCTCCTGGGTTTTTCATGTATGCTCTTCAAAAGTATAGGGTTTTTTGGTTTTTTTTTTTACATATGTGACTGGATAACCTCTCTGAGTATTGGTTGAATTTTAACCCCATCTCCAAATACACATGTACCCCTCAACTCAAAGTTACTCCCATCAAGGTTTCAGCTGGTCCTCTCTCTGTTCACTGACCCTGGGATATTATATAAAATACTGATCTTCAACTTCTACTCTAAAATACAATCTTCCTTTAATCACCCACCCACTAAACATGATTAAGGAAATGGTGCTGTGTCCTCAAACTATGTCATTCACTGTAGTAATAGCACAGCTTTGAATTGAGAACATTGTTTTGAATGCAAAGTCTTAAGAGAAACTACAAAAGAGAAATTGCAAATTAGGAAATTGATATTCACATAGAGTGGCACATGCCGTGGGGGGATCCAAGTGCAGGATCACATACTTTCTGTGACAAGAGGTACTCTAAACATGTTTCAGTGTACAAGTTTCTTGTTACCTTTCATCAGTCACCCACTGCAAGCTTGTTCTTAATTATTTCTTTGTAAAGTGCCACCAGTAAATATGCACTGAGTAAGCTGGTTGGAAAGAGAAGAAAGGGGAATGAGAGACAGAAAAATGAAAGAACAATAATAGTTCTTGGGTTTTCTGAAGCACAAGAGAAAACCTGAGTGTGGTTTCAGCAGAAGCGGCACATGAAAAAAACACAGGTGTTGACTTTGCTGAAGGGGACATCCTGACAGCCAATATGAAAGCTAACACATGTAGCTAGACAGTGAAACAGTAAGTTAAAATGACTTGATGACTGAAAATAGGTATTTCCATTTGATCTAAACAATGGCAAGTGTCCAATAGCCAAGCACTATGTATTAATACAAAAGCTGTGCACCTAGTAAAAATAGACTATCAAAGGTAAAAGCTGTGAACATAAATACATTTAAAACAGCCGACTATAAACAAAAAGACATCCAGAGAATAGGAAAAGATATTTACAAGTGACTGACAAGGGATTGATCTCCAAAACATACAAACAGCTCAATATATTTTTAAAAAATTTAAAAATGGGTTAAAAGATCTAAAGAGATATTTCTCCAAAGAAGACATAGATGACCAAGAGGTGCATGAAAAGGTGCTCAGTATTGCTAATTATGAGAGAAACGCAAATCAAAACCACAATGAGGTATCACCTTACACTGGTCAGAATGGCTATCATCAAAAAATCTACAAAAAATAAATGCTGGAGACGATGTGGAGAAAAGGGAACCCTCCTGTATGGTTGGTGGGAACCCTCCTGTATGGTTGGTGGGAACCCTCCTGTATGGTGCAGCCACTATGGAGAGTAGTATGGATGTTCCTTAAAAAACTAAAAATAGAGCTACCATATGATCTCGCAATCCCACTCCTGGGCATATATCCGGAGAAAACCATAATGTGAAAAGATGCACGCACCCCTGTTCATAGCAGCACAATTCACAACAGATATCGAAGCAACCTAAGTGACCATCAACAGAGGAATGCATAAAGAAGATATGGTATATAGTAATATAGGCAATATACTCAGCCACGAAAAGTGAAATACTGCCATTTGCAGCAACATGGATGGATCTCGAGATGACCATACTAAGTAAGTCAGACAGAGCAAAACAAATATAATACAGTATCATTCATATGTGGGATCTAAAAATTGTGGTCCAAATAACTTTTTTGCAAAACAGAAATAAACTCGGATATAGAAAACAAACTTATGGATACCAAAGAGAGAGGGATAAAGGGATAAATTAGGAGTTTGGGATTAAAATATATGCACTACTATATGAAGAATTGATACTTTGAAGTTGTGTTGCTAGAGAAAACTCTTGAGAGGCCCTTGGACTGCAGGGAGACCAAACCAGTCAATCCTAAAGCAAATCAACCCTGAATATTCATTGGAAGGACTGATGCTAAAGCTGAAGTTCCAAAACTTTGGCCACCTGGTGCAAAGAGCTGACTCATTGGAAAAGGCCCTGATTCTGGGAAAGATTGAAGGCAAAAGAAGAAGGGTGTGGCAGAGGATGAGATGGTTAGATAGCATCACTGACTCAATGAACATGAATTTGAGCAAACTCAGGGAGATGGTGAAGGACAGGGGAACCTGGCATGTTGCAGTTCTTGGGGTTGCAAAGAGTCACACAAGACTTAGTGACTGAACAGCAACAGTGCATAAAATAGAAACCAACAAGGACCTACTATACAGCACAGGGAGCCATATTAGTATCTTGTAATAACTTGTAAAGGAAGAGACTGTAAAAAAGAATACACACACACACATATGTATATATATATATGACTGAATAATATTTAGTTATATGTATATATATGTATATATGTGTGTATATATATATATAACTATATCATATCATATTGCTATATACCTGAAACCAACACAACATTGTAAATCAACTATATTTCAATAAAAATTTAAAAAAACACAGCTAAGTAATCCACTCATGATTTCATGGAAACTTGAACAAAGTCATATAAAAAGTGTATGTCAAAAACATTCAGGGAAAGTTACAAGATTACAGGATCTACAGGATCTACTACTGGGGAATAAAGACTTTGGTGGTCAAGATGGAAAAATGGGTTAGGGAAATCTCAGCAAGGATGGTGCTATAACTCTACAAATTAAGCAAAGGGAGAAGACCATGTTGGAGACTCTGAGATACCTATCTTTATGATGCTGAATTTCAGAATTTTCCTTTTGAGATGAAGTGAGCACAGAGAAAGAAAATACTCTATCTTAATGGTGAGCTAGACTAAGGGTGAATGAAAACCAAGAAACACATTTCATTTATAGCTTCACATTTTATACGAATTATGTACTTATTTACTTTTCCAAAGATAACCAATACTCTTGCTTGGGAAAAGGTATATTTTTAAAATATATATTCTAACTATAAGGCAGCATCCAAATATAGCCAGGTTCAAGATATGTTTAAAATGGAAAGACTAGAACTTCCCTGGTGGTCCAGTGGTTAATACCCCATGCTGCCAATGCAGGGGGCATGGGTTTGATCCCTGGTCAGGGGACTGAGATACCACATGCCCCATGGCGCAGACAAAAAAAATTTTTTAATTTAAAGACAAAATAAAATGGAAAGATTTTAAATGGTAGGACAACACCAAGCAGTGAGTTTTCTTTGGGTAGTTAAATACCTTTTGACTACTGTAGAAAGTTCGATCACTCCTAACATGCTGAGTGGTGTAAGTCAAGCTGGATCGATGAGGATGCTTGATTTAACAGAAAATGAGCTCTTTTCTTTTCTCATGCCTATGACATCCAGGACTATCTGAAGAGAAGGGTCTCCAGCCATGTCAGGTGCATCTCAATTCTCTTTGGTATCTGTGGGATGTTAGCATATGGCATAGCATTTGGATCCTGGCCTCTTCAACAGCAAGGGGTAGGGGTGGTAGACAGGCTGAAACCTGCAGTGTTTTTAAATGTCAGGTTGGAAAGATTCTTTCTCCAAAAACACTAAGGGAGTCATTACCTTGACAGATCCTCTGTGACTATCTGACTGCATTCTTCAGACAACTTTACTTGTCAACCCCAGTCTATGAATTATTGAATGAAGAGTGTGGGAAGGGTGTTCAGATGGAAAACTATGCAGTCCATTTTCCCCAGGCTTCATCCTCCATCCTAGAGGCTCGGGAAGCCCCTGGCACGGCTCTCTAGGAGGCTGGCCCAGGGAGCTGCCCTGAAAATTTGTTAGGTTTACTTCTGAGTGGTCTAGGACCAATAACACTAGCAAAAACCAATAACCATAAATATTTGAAAGGCATTCCCATCTCTGATTGTCTGACTCTGGGTTCAGTTCAAAACCATCATAGAACTGATGGATTATTTTCTGCCTGCATTTTCTCCCTCCTTCTTGCCAATGATCTTACGCAAACCCAATCCAGCATCACCCAGAATAACACACACTCAACAAAACCCAGACGGTGCCTTCTCAGCAGTCCTGAGTGTCTTTGCAAGAATAACTCCAGCTTGCAAATATTTCTCATGCTGTGTAGCTGACAGGCTAAAGGATCTTGTAAATATCTGGTCTAGGTCCCCTGCCTCGAGAACACAAGAAATTTGGCCTAGTGCTTCTACAGGCACCTGAACACCAAGTTTTTCTCTCTAAAAGCATTTATGGATTAGTCCCCATAGAAAAATCAACTTAATTCTTTTCTCCCTTAAATAACCCTACAATATATCCCTCACAGGACATCATCTCCAGCCTTTACAAGTGCCCCTTTGGATACTAGATCAATACCAGGCTTTTGTGTAAAACAGTCAGTAAGCAAAACACAGGCAGAGATCTCTCCTGCAAGCCTGCCTCAAAGCTCCTCCTGAAAGGAAGGCTGCAAGATTTCACCACGATGCCATCATACCTGGGGGCACTCCAGCACAGTCTCACAATTGAAAAAGGAAATGCTTATCCTCTCCTTCCCTGGCTATGATATTTATACATGCCCACACACGCCGAGATGAACTTTGTTTTATGAATTTGATTTTCAAATGTCTCTGCATAGCACTGGTTTTAGAAATGGAGCATAATTCATCACATGAGTCACTCCCAGCATCATGAGGCTCAAGCACTCAGGAAGAGACATACATTATAAAATATAGACCTGGATTTGAGCTTTTGAAAATGGTAACATTGAGGAAAAGCCATGAAAGGTTCACTTATAAGACAGAAACCTAGAATGTCACTCATGGGTCAGAAAGGCTGCTGCCCCTTTAAAGCAGAGCGGTGGTCTCCCAGGTCTTTTTTTTTTTTTAACCTTTTCTTTCAAATAATGATGAGTGACTCTCTGTGCTGAGCCAGCTACTCACACTTGCTCATTCAACTTCCAAATTGGTGCAGAACCCCCATTTTATCTTGATGCCATAATTCTGAATGTATATTCAAATAAACTTGGGCAGCTTGCCTACTTAGTGTACAAGGCCACTCGGCTGACCAAGTAAGAGAAGGTTGGAATCCAGTTTATGACCCTCTTGGGGCAGCACAAGTCACCTTTTCTAAATCAGAAGCTGGCGCCTCATAGGTTAGCAGCCACCCCAAATCCAAAGCGAGTTTTACAAGCTTAAATGATGATGGGTCCAGCCCCTACAAGTCTAGTGCTCAGTCAAGTCTTGAGTCTTTGCAAACCCGTGGACTCTAGCCTTCCAGGTTCCTCTGTCCATGGAATTTTCCAGGAGGGCGTACTGGAGTGAGTTGCCATTTCATCCTCTAGGGTCCAGGCAAGGTTAAAGAAACAAAACTTGCCGTAGAGAGCATCTGAAGGAACCAGCCCTCCTACACTCTAGCCAGTTGGTCCATGTAGAGCATATGTATCTGGGCTCAGAAAGAGTTTCTGATATTTTCTGGGGGTGGGGGAAGATTAGAAATTGAGATTCGTCTGTTGTATGTAAGCAAGAGTAAACGCTTTTAAAAAGTTTTTTTTTTTAACTGGAGGATAATTGCTTTATAATGTTGTGCTGGTTTCTGCATACAACAATGCATATCAGCCATAAGGATACATATATTTCCTCGCTCTCAAGCCTCCCTGCCACACATTTCCCCATCTCACCCTTCTAGGTCGTCACAGAGCACTGAGATGGTCTCCCTATGTTACACAGCCGGTTCCCAATAGCTATCTGTCTTATACACTGTAGTGTATATACATATCTCAGTCCTAATCTTCCAGTTTATCCTAACTCTCCTTCCCCCATTGTATCCACAAGTCTGTTCTCTAAATCTGTGTCTCTATTCCTGCCCTGCAAATAGGTCCATCAGTACCATTTTGCTAGGTTCCATATGTATGCTTTAATATATGATATTTGTTTTTCTCTTTCTGACATTTCTCTCTGTATAACAGGCTCCAGGTTCATCCATCTCAGTTCAACTGACTCAAATTTGTTCCCTTTTAGGGTTGAATAATATTCCATTGTATATATGTACCACAACTTCTTTATCCATTCATCTATTAATGGACATCTAGGTTGCTTCCATGTCTTGGCTATTGTAAATAGTGCTGGATTACCATTGGGATCCATGTATCTTTTTGAATTATGGTTTTCTCAGGGTACATCCCCAGCAGTGGGATTGCTAGGTTATATGGTGACTTTATTCCTAGTTTTTCAAGGAATCTCCATAGTAGTTGTAGGTGCCAGAGGTTTCCCTTTTCTCCATATCCACTCTGGCATTTGTTCTTTGTAGATTTTAGTAAACACTTTAAATGTGGCCCCAAAGAGACATATATAAAGGTGAGAGCTGACCTGTGAGCCACAGATTTGCAGATTGTGCTAGAGTTTGAGATACAGTTGGGCAGGCACACAGTTTCTAAGAGTGAAATGACAAAACTCACCTAGGAATGGGGCTCAGGGCTCTCTCGTCTCCCAGTTCAATGTGCTCTAAATTGCTCTGAACTCTACATATTTTACAGCATTCAAATCAATCTTCAAAATAGGAAAAGCATTTATGGCTTTTTGGCTTGTCTCTTCTGTGTCTTGGAGGTAGAAACAGATTGAATGTGTCTCCTTCCATCGACCGCACTTTACAAATTTGCAGGGAAGCTATAGTCATTTTGAGGAAATGCCAGGACTAACTCACTTGCCTGAAACTTCTAACTGGCTCAGAGAGGGGGCATCTTTCCCTTGAGCCCAGGATCCCTGAGCCTGGCATGCTTGAAAGGGGGAGGCTGACATAATATTTTGATGGAAGATTAATTTTTTAATTTTGAAAAGTGTCATTTTTCAACGAGCCTTGAATGTTCATTACCAGGATGGAAAACATCCATAAACCTGTAATTTTACAAGGTTCACTAACTTAAAAGTGTCTCCTATCAAATGCTTCACATAGAATTATTTATTTAAAAAGTTACATTTTTCTCTACAGACTTACAGACAAAGTAAACAGACCTGTGGTTGCCAAGGGAGAAGGAATGTGGGGGAGGGATAGGTTGGGAGTTTGGGATTAGCAGATGAAAATTATTATTTATAAAATGAATAAGCTGCAAGTTCCTACTGTATAGCATAGGAAACTATAATATGATAAACCACTATGGAAAAGAAGGTGAAAAAGAATGTGTATATATCTATATATAGAGATATGTGTGTGTGTATATATATATGCATGTATAACTGAGTCAATTTGCTTTCAGTGAACATTAACACAATATTGTAATTTGGCTCTACTTCAGTAAAATACTTTTTTTATAAAAGAAGCTATGGTTTTCTCTAGAGTAGAAAAAGAAGAGTTCTTGAAGCAGTAAACAAAATTATATTGGAGGAAAAAATAAGAATATTTGCATTTTCTACTTTTGAGTTCATAATTGCCTCAAAGAAGTGATTACTATAAGAATGAAATTGTAAGGCTGTTGAGTTGCTATAGTCGAATGGAGTATGATATGTGAATTCACAGTCAAGTGTATCTGTCTCTCCAGAACCAGGCAGACAATAAAATTAAAACATAATGGGTCCCTACGTTCAGTTGAATATATATTTGCATTTTAAGTTACATTTAAATTATTGTAAAACCCTAAATCTCTTTGAAACATGTAAGTTTAAATTATTATGAAATGCGAAGTCTCTACAAGCTATTTCCTGTCATTTTTATGGTACATGTACAATGCCGATGATGAGTAAAAACTCCAATTAGAAACAGTGCTCGGTCTGTTTAACTTCTTACAAGATTGACATGTTCAGATGGAAATTTTTGTAATCCGATGGTCTGCATGAGTATATGTGATGTCAGTAACCTGGCAGTGTTCACTTAACAGTGACTCAGTGCTTCGGGTGGGGCGGGACGTGATATGAGAACTAGTTTTGGCAAATTCCCCTCCCTTCTCCCTTCTTCACGCCCTGCCTTCCTGTCTTTTTCTTCCTCCCTTTCTTCACTTCTTCCCTTCTTTTCCCCATGGCATGTGAAATTGGTTTCTACTTTATGTTAGATCTGCAACAGAAAGCTTATAGATCCCTGCAAAGTGAACAAGCTAACTTGCCCATCACAGGTCAGAGTTGGCACAATTGTGTACACACATAAGCAAGTGAACAACCAAAAATTCCCTTGTATTCTAATATGAAGGTAACAGTTTAGCAAGTGGCCTTCGCATTGCAGACCCAGTAACATCAGTGGTTAAGATCAGCACACGCTGATTTCTGTTCTTCCCCAACACTCAGCAGCTTACATTACTTTATGTAATTACTTTATTATTTTATGTCCATTTTGTACAATTCAGGTCATTTTTGTCCACTTCAAAATGTCTGTGTTTCTCAAAAGTCCATGAAAAGGAAGAATAAATATAGTACAATCTTAAACTCTTTATATTCAAGAGATTTCTACATAAATATTTGTGTGTTTCTTAAATTACTAGCAATGACAGTAATGGTAGCGGGGAGTGATCATGAATATGACATTTTTGAAAATTCACTTTTACCATAGTAAACTATGAGTAAAATCCTATTGCTATTTCTCATTTCGTGATATGAAGCTTAACGTGCAACAAGAGTGAAATAGGAGTGTTTTGTTAACATACAATAAAAAGTAAAAATGTCTTTTATTATAGTAATGAGAAAACAATCACATCTCCCTCAACAGTAATGCACTGCTGATTATTTCCTGTGTATTTAGCCACTCAAACTTATTTTTGGTGCATATGATTAAGTACATCGGTTGGGACTTCCCTGGTGGTTCAGTGATTAAGGCTTCACCTTCCAGTGGGCACGGGGTGTGGTCTTGAACCCTGATTGGGTAGCCAAGATCGCACATGCTTCATGGCCAAAAAATCAAAACATGAAACAGAGGCAATATTGCATCACATTCCATGAAGACTTTAAAAATTGTCCACATCAAAAAACTTTAAAAAATAAATATAAATTCGTCTCTCATCTTATGTATCAAGGCATATTTTTTTAAAAAGTTATTAAAAGTGCTACTTCAAATTTCCAAGAAGGAAGGGAATAAGAAGTAAAGGGGAAAAATGAAAATGGGAAGTGAGAATTTGGAAATAGAAAGAAAGGAGAGCTCAGAAAGGAAGAGGTACTATATCTTAGTTCACATGCAGGCATGACCCAGTGGAAAACTGAGAAAGATCCAAAAGGCGCTAAAATGAGAGACTCAGCCCATTCAACAAAAACACCATAGTTATTGGTAGATCTGAGGACAAGTCACAGGCACTGAAAATTCTACTTCACTGAAAATGAAGTAGAAGTGTCTCTTTAAGTTGGACACAGTGAAGGTGACCCTAAGCATAAGGTACTTGGGGAATCTAAGTAGCACATGGTTGCAATAAGTGATATTTGTCCACCAGCAGGCTGGCTGGGGTTCAGTAACAGGACCCCGGTCCCTAGGAAGGGGGCTAGAGAGCAAGCCACATCCTAGAGGCTGGCAAATAGCAGGCAGATCACCAGTACAGGGATTCAATGGCATCATGATACATAAAGCTGAGATAGATTTGGGAGAGTGCCATTGCTGAGATGAAGTTAATTATAAAGTATTAAACACGTGCATTTATATGAGCTTGCTCTCAAAACATTATTAAATTGGTAGAAGGAATAAGGAATTGGAGAAGAAAATGGCAACCCACTCCAGTATTCTTGCCTGGGAAATCCCAGGGACAGAGGAGCCTGACGGGTTATCGTTCATGGGATCACAAAAGAGTTGGACATGACCGAACAACTAAACAACAACAACATAAAAAATAAGAAATAGGAACAACTATTTAAATCCCAAAAAAGTAGGAGAGGGGACATCAGGAGCTGTTAGATACCAGCAGATTCTGGAAAGATTGAATGTTCATAATAAACCCAAGGAAAGCTGAGGTCTTGGACAAACAACCAGGGATTAAGAAGAGTCTACAAACTGGGACGAGATCCCCAGCCTCCACCACACTCTTGTTTGCTGAATGCAACCACCAGGCAGGAGACTAGACAGAGAGAATGGAGTATTCCTCAGCTGGAAGTGGGATGCCCTTCTGTACCATATGCCCATTGGTGAGCTTCATGGTTAAGCTCCATTCATGTAACCAGAGCTTCTGTTTACTCTTTAATATAAAGGTACAACCAGTAGAGAACCAAGAAAACTTGATGACATTAAAGATCTAGGTCAAACACACACAAAAAGGAACAATCTCAAAGAAAAGAGACATAAAGTGGCGTGTGAAGAAGAAAAAATTTTGAGAAAACCTACAATTAATATTCTCAGAAACATTAGAGAAAAATACTGTTTGTGACATAAGAACCCAAGAATAGATTGAGTTTTAAGCAAGACATGACTCTACCAGGAAGAGAGGCAGGCTTGGTGAGAGGAGGTGGTAAGGGCCTGATGAGAGATACTTAGAGGAAAGGGTAAAAGGGCAGTAATGAGCCTCAGATAAGGAATGTGACAGCAACAGGGGATTCTTTGCTTCAAAGTCTATTATCTTTTGTAAGAATGTTTATTTTCAGTTGTTTACCACAAAAAGAAATAAAATGTATGGATATTTTTCCCACTGCTCTTTTTGCAAGGACAAGAGAATAGAAGTACTGATTATAACTGAGAAACAGAAATGTAGTCATAGGATGGAGACAGATATCCTAATTCCAGCAGCAGGATCACATCACATGTCTGTGCTAGAGGCTTTGCTTTCAGTCTCTGAATTCCAGTGTCCTTATTGGCAAATGGGGAGAATATTATGTATAACATAGATGATACAAAATAATCAGAAAATACAAAATGTCTCACATAAGAAAGATGATGCCTCTTCCTTGAACACCCATAGAGCAACCAAACAAGAACATGATGAATTCTCCACCTCCCCTTCATTCATAAATCCACTCATTGGCTCCAAGTATGTGATCCAGTGACTTCCAAGTGCTAAGTTTTTCTCTGTGTGCTGATGACACAGTGATGAATGGATCAACCAGAAACCTACCTCTATGGAGTTCACCCTCTACTGGAGGAGGGTGCAGAATCAATCTATCAATAAGAAAGACATATGTAAATCCTGAGGACTGCTTTGGAAGAAAATAAAGTAGGAAGAAGGATATGGGTGCAGGGTGAGAGGGTGACCTTTGAGTGAAAGCCTGAAGGGAGAAGGATGTAGATAGGGTGGGGAAGGAACTTTCAGAAAGAAGCATGATTACGGATACCCTGAGGCAAGGTCTTGTTCCACTTGTCAGAGGACAGCAAAGAGGCCAGTGAAACAAGAGAAGGACAAGAGCAAAGGAGGGTGAACTGTAAGAGAGGAAGCTGAAGTGAAGGGCAGAGGATGCAAGGACATGGCTTCTATCTTTCAGGAGAAAGGAAGCCCAAGGAGGCTTTTGAGCAGAAGGATTTGTAGTCGGAATGATGTGTTATAGGATCACCCTGGGAAATCCATTGCCAGGAGGTTTTAGAGGGATCCAGAGGAGAATCAGGGGATTAGTGAGAAATTTGGTGAAGCAACTCGGGTGAGAAATCAGAGGTGAGATGACAGGTATTTATGTATCCCCAGAAGGGATGAGACAAAGAAAGGAATGGAAGGTGGCTTCTGGTCTGAGCAAGTAGGAAAAAAGTTGGTATCAACTAAGACTTAGACAGACTGTGGTCACAACCGGTTTGGAAAGGGAGTTGAGATCAGACTAATAATTGAGGTGTCTTCAGTTTGAGTTGAGAATTAGAAATCCAAGTCAGTACACCATTGGTGAGAATGTAAATTGGTGCAGCCACTGGGGGAAAGAGTTATGGAGGTTTCTCAAGAAACTAAAAGTAGAACTTCTGTTAGTGTTTAGTGTTAGTCATTCCGTTGTGTCCAACTCTTTGTGACCCCATGGCTTGTGGCCTGCCAGGCTGCTCTGTCCATGGAATTTTCCACGTAAGAGTAGTGGAGTGAGTAGCCATTCCCTTCTCCAAGGGATCTTCCTGACCCTGGGATCAAACCTGAGTCCTCCTGCATTGCAGGCAGAGTATTTACCATCTGAGCCACCAGGGAAGCACATATGATGCAGCAATCCCACTCCTGGGTATATATCTGGGGAGGGGGGAGAGGAAAACACTAATTTGAAGAGATACGTGCATCCCAATGTTCATAGCAGCACTATTTACAATCCCCAAGACATGGAAGCAACCCAAATGTCCATCAATAGATGAAGGATAGAGAAGATGTGGTGCATAGTTGCAATGAAATACTACCTATCCATTAAAAAAAAAAGAATAAAATTTGGTCATTTGGAGCAGCAGAGATGGACTTGGAAGGTATTATGATAAGTGAAATAATTCAGAGAAAGACAATGTCTGAAATCACTTATATGTGGAATACAAAAAATACAATATTAGTGGATTAAACACAAAAAGAAGCAGAAGCACAGAAATAGAGAACAAAATACAGTAGTGGTTACCAATGAGTGAAGAGTAAGGGACAACATAGGGGTTGAGTTTAGATATACAAACTATTGGATGTAAGGTAGACTCAATGATGTAATGTACAACATGAAATATGTAGCCTATATTTTGTAATGACTGTAAATGGAAAGTAACCTTTAAAATTGTATAAAACTTAAAAGCAAAGCTAACATATATATATATATATATATATATGTTTACCTACTTTCCTAAAAAAATGAAAAAAAAAAAAAGAAGAAATCCAAGTCTAGATGGCAAGTGAAACTGAGTGTATGAATCTGGAGTTCACAAGGGATATACACTCTGAGTTGATGGGACATACGTGGAATTAAGAGCCATGAGGCTGGATGAGGTCACCAAGAGAAGAAAATGTGGTGGAATCAGGAGGAGATGTGAGAACTGAGCCCTGTAGACCACCGTGTGAAAATGTTTAGTCAGTGGAGAAGAATCAAGGATAGACAATATTATGGAGAATTGATCCCTTGAATAAGCAGAGAAAACCCAGCACAGTGCTTGAATAACATATCTGCTTGTATTGAGTGAGTAATTCATATTCTTGAAAGGGTAAATAAACCAGCCTGCAGAGAGGAAAACAGGGATGTGCAGAATCAGCTTGAGATGGAGATTTGATTTCCCTGATGATTTTTCCAGTTCCTCAGTGACCCAATATTTTATGCCCTGCACCTTTATGTTTCCTCTGTATCCTTTCTCTTAAATCTCTTGTTACCTACTCCTCCTTATAAACAAAGTACTCCTGGACAGCAAATTAATTTGCTGGCTTTGCCCCAAAAAGCTTCTAGCTTAAACCATCCTGCTTCTAACTTCAAGGAAGGTATAACCAAGCAGCCTCATTTTGCACCCAAGCTGCAGCCGGAGAGACAACCCAAGGGAAATCATGGAGGTTAGGCCAAACACACTGGTTCTAGAGAATTTGTGTTAAAGTTAAGAAGTACAAATTAAGGGTTACAATTCAGGTCACCTATGAACTCCAAAATCACTGTGGATGCTGATTGCAGCCATGAAATTAAAAGATGCTTACTCCTTGGAAGGAAAGTTATGACCAACCTAGATAGCATATTAAAAAGCAGAGACATTACTTTGCCAACCAAGGTCCGTCTAGTCAAGGCAATGGTTTTTCCCGTGGTCATGTATGGATGTGAGAGTTGGACTGTGAAGAAAGCTGATCGCCGAAGAATTGATGCTTTTGAACTGTGGTGCTGGAGAAGACTCTTGAGAGTCCCTTGGACTGCAAGGAGATCCAACCAGTCCATTCTAGAGGAGATCAATCCTGGGTGTTCATTGGAAGGACTGATGCTAAAGCTGAAACTGCAATACTTTGGCCACCTCATGCGACGAGTTGACTCACTGGAAAAGACTCTGATGCTGGGAGCGACTGGGGGCAGGAGGAGTTGGGGACGACAGAGAATGAGATGGCTGGATGGCATCACCGACTCGATGGACATGAGTTTGAGTGAACTCCGGGAGTTGGTGATGGACAGAGAGGCCTGACATGCTGTGGTTCATGGGGTCACTAAGAGTTGGACACGACTGAGCGACTGAACTGAACTGATGAACTCATGTGGAGCAAGGGTGGCAATAAAACAAGTCATGGGCAATCTTAAGTTCATATGTCCTCAATGAGCACAGAAATTAAGTAAGCACAGAGAAGCTAGGACAATGGCTTAGATGCACAGAGGGGAACAGGGATGAGCCTTCAAATCTTAGCCCATGGAGCTGCAGAGGAATACACTTAGACCTGTCCCTAGTCTCACAGAGGTGTTGACTCTGTGTTTTGTCCTTGGATATTTAGGATACCCTCTTCATGCGACGAGTTGACTCACTGGAAAAGACTGATGCTGGGAGGGATTGGGGGCGGGAGGAGACGGGGACAACAGAGAATGAGATGGCTGGATGGCATCACCAACTCGATGGATATGAGTTTGAGTGAACTCTGGGAGTTGATGGACAGGGAGGCCTGGCATGCTGTGATTCATGGGGTCACAAAGAATTGGACACAACTGAGCGACTGAACTGAACTGAACTGGTTAATAAATATTTGTAGTCATTGCTTTTCATGACAGCCCTTGGCTAGGGGCTGAGAAGCCCTGAAAGAAACTTCTCGAGCTTGCCCTTGAAGGACAGATATTTTTTCTTGAAGGTTGAATGTTTTGTATTTGGAAATGGAAGGGAAAGTTGAGCAATAATAATTAAAGTTATTATCTACTGAGCACCTGCAATGTGTGTTAAGTATTAATAAACACCCTCTCATTTTGTTCTCACCACAGCCCCAGGGAATAAATACTATCTTATTATCCCCATGGAATCTTGTCTTCCCATCGCAGATGAGAACCACAGATATTTAATTAATCTTAATATCAGGCAGGCAGTAATGGGGGAACCCAGGAGCCACTTCTGGACTGTCACGCTGAAAAGTTCTCTTGAACATGCTACTATAATGTCTCTAAGTTGGGAGAATAGCAATTAAAAAATCAGAATCAGAAATTCAAAATGCATATGAGATGACCAGTGAGCTAGCTGTCTTAATCATCAGAGTGGTTATTTCTGTGCTGACAAGCAATCAAAAAAGGGAAGGAGTAGACAGTGCCAGGCTCAGCCAAACCACAAGGGACATAGAAGCTTAGCAGGTGAGTTTTCATTTCATACCGCGTGACATTCTACAGAACTATTTCAATTTATTAAGTGAAAAGATAATTGCCACCATTAATGCAGGTATTTAAAATTCTACAATGGCTGCAATAAACCTAAAAGCTTACCAGAAAAAAGGGACTGAACATCTATGAGGCTATGTTTATATCTCCAACCTTGACTTTGCCTCTAAGCTCTATAATTTATTAAACTTAGCACCACTACGTAATGGCTCATGGGTGCCTCAAACATAAAATAACCAGAAATATTTTTATTTTCTGTCCAGATATGTATTCATTTCTGGCCTTGGCTCCTCATTGTTAGTTAATGTCATCACCATCCATCTGGGTTCTCGAAGCCCAAAACTAGAAATTATACATGATGCTTTCTCTCCCTTTGCATCCTACACATTCATGCTTAAAGACATTCCCATCGACTTTATTTCCAAATAATTTAGAATCTTAGGATTTCTCTCTTTACTGCTCCCACATTCTTCCAAGCCAAAATGGGCACTTACCTAGATTACTGCACTAGCCTCTTGGGTGGCTACATGTCACCTTATTAGCTCTCCAGCATATGAACTCTTCTTTACACTTACAGAATGTGCCATGTAAACCTTGCTTCCTGCTATAGAAGCTGAACTCACAGGACACAAATTTCCCCAGATTTCCTTCTTGCAGAACCTCAACAAACTGGAGACAACTGCCCAGAACCTTGAGTCTGAAGACAGTGATGCTCTGAACTTATAGATGTGCTGACCAAAAGGAATCACTGAGTAAAGCCTAAAGCTGAATTTTCTTCTGGCAACTAGGGACTCAGTGAATAAAGATCTCTAAAGGGCAGCCTTTATTCACAGATGGTGTGTATAAAATATGCTCTCATATCTCGCTGCCTTCAGCAATTCCATTCCAACCAATGGAATTCCATCTCACCTAGGATCAGGGAAGACTCCTGAAATGAAGTCATGGAGGACCTGAAAGACCAAACATGATCTGACCTGCATGCCCTGTATCCTACACCCTAGCACTCAGCCTGTTTTCCTGTGCACCATCCAGCCCGGCCTTCTTCACGTTCCTGTCATAAGGTTCCTGCCCTGGCCCTGCACTCCACATATGCTCACATAACCAACCCCTTTGTATCAGTCAGATCTCAGCTCAGCTAATAGCTCCTCAAACAAGCCTTTTCTAACTATCCCCATTAAATTTGCCTCCCTCCAACCCAATCACACTCTGAGAGAGCACCCAGGTTTCTTTCCTGATGATTACCACTCTTGGAAACTATCTTGTTGACTTAGTATTATTGCCTACTCTTCCCCTGTGGACCTGCACACACATACACACTCACACACACACACAGAGTTAAACAGTGCAGATTTTGTCCACTTCTATATTCCAGTGTCTAGAACAATCCTGGCACATAGGAAGGAATGCATTCTGTGAATAAGATGTAAATCTCAAAGAAGTTTTTAAATAAAAACTAACAAATCTAATACCTATTTGATAAAAAAACTTCCATAATTATTGCCAATAAGAGTGTAAGCCAAATAGAATAAAAACTATTCCATGAAAGATGGCTCAGAAGAACTGGGATAATGAAGCCATCATTTTTTTAAATGGACATTTGGAAGCCCCAAAACTCTCAGACACACAACATGAGCACAGTATTTTGGGATTGTACTTGTGTATGCTGCTGCTAAGTCACTTCAGTCGTGTCCGACTCTGTGCGACCCCATAGACGGCAGCCCACCAGGCTCCCCAGTCCCTGGGATTCTCCAGGCAAGAACACTGGAGTGGGTTGCCATTTCCTTCTCCAATGTGTGAAAGTGAAAAGTGAAAGTGAAGTCGCTCAGTCATGTCTGACTTGTAGCGACCCCATGGACTGCAGCCTACCAGTCTCCTCCGTCCATGGGATTTTCTAGGCAAGAGTACTGGAGTGGCTTACCATTGTATTTCCTATCAAAATTCATCAAAGACAGGAAATTTTTGATGAGAAAAATATGACTTAGAAGAATTTCAGATTGTCCATGAGGAGAATCAATCAGATTGGGACATTGTTACACAGAAGAATTTTAGCCTTTGGAGCTTAATAAACTGCCTGAATTTTTGGAGAAACTCACAAAGAGGGAAATAAAGGAAAGTCATATAATTCCAGGTAAGCTTTTTTTGCTCTTCATATACAAATGCAATTCCTAAATTGAATAGACATGTATGTGTACGTATGGGAAATAGATGGAGAAACAGTGGAAACAGTGTCACACTTTATTTTGGGGGGGTTCCAAAATCACTGCGGATGCTGATTGCAGCCAGGAAATTAAAAGACGCTTACTCCTTGGAAGGAAAGTTATGACCAACCTAGACAGCATATTAAAAAGCAGAGACGTTACTTCGCCAGCAAAGGTCCATCTAGTCAAGGCTATGGTTTTTCCCGTGGTCATGTATGGATGTGAGAGTTGGACTGTGAAGAAAGCTGAGCACTGAAGAATTGATGCTTTTGAACTGTGGTGCTGGAGAAGACTCTTGAGAGTCCCTTGGACTGCAAGGAGATCCAACCAGTCCATTCTAAAGGAGATCAATCCTGGGTGTTCATTGGAAGGACTGATGCTAAAGTTGAAACTGCAATACTTAGGCCATCTCATGCGACGAGTTGACTCACTGGCAAAGACTCTGATGCTGGGAGGGATTGAGGGCGGGAGGAGACAGGGACGACAGAGAGTGAGATGGCTGGATGGCATCACCGACTCTGTGGACATGAGTTTGAGTGAACTCCGGGAGTTGGTGATGGACAGGGAGACCTGGCGTGCTGTGATTCATGGGGTCGCAGGTAGTCAGACACGACTGAGCGACTGAACTGAACTGAACTGAACTGATGACTAATTACCCAATAAAATGCTCAAAGAAACCTCCTGTCTTCTCTGGGGGTGGAGGGGGAGTGGAGAAGGAAAGGGGGAAAAAGATGGAAAAGGAGAAGGAGAATGCAACGTTAATTGCCCTCCTAGTAGGTACACAGTTCTGCAAACTCAGAGTTGCATTGTTGAATATCTTCTTCATCTCCTCTCTCCACTGGAACTATTTTTCCTCTGTATCCTGATTTCCATATAAGCTCAAAACTCAAGATAGTATTTTTGTCACCCTGGAAGTCTTCTGATTTCTCATAGAACAGAACATACTGTGCAATAAAAACATAAATATTCAACTCAACCTAATGGATAGCAATACAGAATCATCTTACTTATGGAAGCAATTTGCTTGACACATGTGGAACACTGCATGAACTGTAACAGACATTTCACCAGTGCTGCAGAGAAGGCATATGTATCTTCTATTCTGGGTTCTTTAGGTAATCCAGTATAGCGTAAAGAAAGTAAAATTAGCAGCTAATAAATTAAACATGACTAATATCTCATCTCCTAAGACAAATCCAGGAATGTACACAAACAGTATCGACAGTGGAAGTGAAGAAAGAAAATAATATTCAGGATCGATCACAACAAAATTGGCCAAACCGGTGACAATTTTTATGAGATCATTTCTTTTGTCCTGTATGAATCAAATACTAAATGGATGGATGAATTACTTGGTAACAGTGGGGTGGTAAATCTGAGCTTCTCTTCTGAGCCCCAAGCAAGGAAAATGAAATAAGCTTCGTACAATAGTGGTATAAACAGATCCATCCAGCATATGCAATTTACTGACAACAAATCAATATTCTTTGGGGATTCAGGTCTGACAAAGCTTAATAGCAAACAAAAGATAATATTTCTCTGGAACAATTCTATACAACAGTGAAAAAAATCTCTATCAAAGCTTTTCTTTCTAAATACAATTCATCTCCTATCTCTTCAAACTGCTGACTCTCTGCAGATATCTTCTAATATAATCTCTGTAGGCTCCATGTATCACCAAAAAAAAAAAAAAATGGCTATTCAGGCTTCAGAAATCTCCACATGGAATTATAGAAGCTGGCATGGATATTTAAAAAATTCCTATGTCCGTTTTCATTTGTAAATTAACAGTTTTTATTTGAAAGAATAGCATTCAAAAATCCAAACATATTATTACATTAAGTGTTAGATTTTGTTAGATTCTGTAATATTCAAAGGAAGAGATTTTATGTCAAATATATGCATCTGTAGTTAAATCACATGTAGATGTTGGTGTCTGGGAAAAAATTATTGTAACTAGCCTTCTGTTTCATTTTCTGCCAGTGAATATGAGGAAGAACTTGGAAAATTCCCCTTATTAAGTAAGAGGGAAATGGGTCCTGGGGCTATTTGTTAAGTTTTAGAGTTCTATATTTTATAGTGAAAAATATCATAAAGTATGTTCTTAACATTAACCTGTCTGGGAATGTAAACTGTTATAGTCACTGTGGAAAATAGTGTTGAGGTTTCTCAAAAAACTAAAAATAGAGCTACGATATGAGCCTGCAGTCCCACTCCTGGGCACATATCTGGAGAAAGCTGTAATTCAAAAAAGATCTATACACCCCAATGTTCATAGCTGCACTATTTAAAGCAGCCAAGATGTGGAAGCAAGCTAAGTGTCTATCAATGGAGTAGTAGATAAAGAAGATGTAGTACATACATACAATGAAATATTACTCAGACATTAAAACAAAAAAGAATGAAATAATTACTTTTGTAGCAATATGGGTGGACCTAGAGATTATCATCCTAAGTGAAGTAAGTCAAAGACAAATGCCATATGACATCACTTAAATGTAGAATCTAAAATGTAATACAAATGAACTTATCTGTGAAACAGAAACAGACTCACAAGACAGAGAGAACAGACTTGTGGGTGCCAAAGAGAGGGGGACTGGAAGAAGGATGTAGTGGGAGTCTAGGATTAGCAGACGCAAGCAATATATATATAGCATGGATAAACAACAAAGTCCTACTATATAGCCTAGGAATCTAAATTTAGTGTCTTATGACAAACTGTAATAGAAAAGAATAAGAGAAAGAATATATATATATATATATATAACAGAATATATGTAACCATATATATATAACTGAATCACTTTGCATTACAGCAAAAATTAACACACTGTAAACCAACTATACTTCAATAAAATACATTTTAAAAAATCAACCTGTCTAGAAGTTCTCAGAAAGACCCATATTTATTTTAAAATTTCCCTAAAGAAAAATAACCTCAAACATTACTGTGAATTTTTGCACTAGCTATATGAGGGAGAGGGTATACCAGTTCTCCAGTTTTATAAATGAATAAAAGACACCTTTTGGGGTGGGGGAAAACTAAATGGAATTTTGTTAAGGTTAATTGGAAATTTCTTTGCAACTGATCATACCATTTGCCATGGCACTCTGTTATAATACACCATGTACCTTACAAAAGCAATGAAGGACATTTTCTGCTATGAAAAGAGAAAAAGGTTTTTGGATCAAAAATATCATAGCTAGAGACTGAAATAATACAGATTTAACAGAAAGTTACATTGACAACTTGGGTTATGGTATAAAAAAAGCATTAGAGCACCCAATAAAGTGAAGTCAAATGCACATGAAAACTCAAAATATATACCTTGAGGCAGGGGGAAGAAAGGGTTGTCATAAGAAAGAAAAGTAGTAAACCCGCCTGTCCTCAAGCAAAGAAACTCTGAGAATAAGGGTGTAAAGAAAAAAATCTATTTATAGATAACCCTGAAAGAGAGGACTCTAGTTCTCTCTTTTCAACAGACACTGTTTTCTCAAATACTTTAAAATGGGCAGAGCTCTGCTGACTCCTTCCCCACTCAGATCACAGGCCACGGGAGGCAATGTTAGCGCAACCTCCAATCTGTATCCCTAGGTTCCTGTGTCACCCTCTCCTCCCATCCACACCTGAGCTTCCGGCTCTGATTCTCCTTGGACCTAAATTCCCACCTCATGCTCCAGGTTTGAACATTCGCCTGTGGCTCCATTTAATCTGAAGACTCTGCAAGTCCATTCTGCCTCCCCTTTCCTTTCCTGCATACATGTTAGTCTCCCAACACCTGGAACTCTGGCTTTCCTCGAGGAGAAAAGTTCTTCTCCAATGATTAGTATTGAGGAACTCTACCTGCAACCTATCAAGTCTCAGGTCTCAAAAGGGATTCATACCCTGAAGAACATGTTCACAATAACACTTTTCAACAGGTACAAGTCTGGTAAGCATGGGGTGCCATTTTGACTAATTGATGCAACAGGAAACTTACTGGGAACCACATTGATAGTCCAGGAATCAATAGGGTAAATGAAAGCATCAGGCTTAGAAATGAACAGAAACAAAGACTCACACCCAGGACTAGAAAGCAAACATTGCAGAAAGGTTTTATAGCAAGAAAGTCTAGTTAGCATGTAACGCTTGGTGTACATTGACACCCATATTTTTCAGTCTATTTATTCTCCAGTTTAAGATCAATGTTCCACAGAAGGAGGGTCTTTATTGCCTGGCTAAAGGGATGTGATCTTTTTTATTTTTTTCACTGTTTTAAAAATGGAAGCTCAGTTGATTTACAATGCTGTGTTACTTTCAAGTGTACAGCATGTTGATTCAGTTTTTTAATATATATATACATATATTTTTTGGAGAAGGAAATGGCAACCCACTCCTGTGCTCTTGCCTGGAGAATCCCAGGGACGGGGGAGCTTGGTGGGCTTCCGTCTATGGGGTCACACAGAGTCGGACACGACTGAAGTGACTTAGCAACTTAGCAGTAGCATACATATATTTATACACACACAAATATGTGTAAATGTATGTATGTATATATATATATACATTTCAGATCCTTTTTTATTATAGGTTATCACAAGATATTAAGCATAGTTCTCTGTGCTATATAGTAGGTCCTGGTTGATTGTCTATTTTGTATATGGTAGTTCAGTTCAGTTCAGTTCAGTCGCTCAGTCGTGTCCAACTCTTTGCGACCCCATGAATCACAGCACATCAGGCCTCCCTGTCCATCACCAACTCCCGGAGTTCACTCAAACTCATGTCCATCGAGTCGGTGATGCCATCCAGCCATCTCATTCTCTGTCGTCCCCGTCTCCTCCCACCCCCAATCCCTCCCAGCATCAGACTCTTTTCCAGTGAGTCAACTCTTCGCATGAGGTGGCCAAAGTATTGGAGTTTCAGCTTCAGCATCAGTCCTTCCAATGAACACCCAGGATTGATCTCCTTTAGAATGGACTGGTTGGATCTCCTTGCAGTCCAACGGACTCTCAAGAGTCTTCTCCAACACCACAGTTCAAAAGCATCCATTCTTCGGCCATCAGCTTTCTTCACAGTCCAACTCTCACATCCATACATGACCACGGGAAAAACCATAGCCTTGACTAAACGGACCTTGGTTGGCAAAGTAATGTCTCTGCTTTTTAATATGCTATCTAGGTTGGTCATAACTTTCCTTCCAAGGAGTAAGCGTCTTTTAATTTCCTGGCTGCAATCAGCATCTGCAGTGATTTTGGAGCCCAAAAATATAAAGTCTGACACTGTTGACACTGTTTCCCCTTTTCCCATGAAGTGATGGGACCAGATAGAGACAGAAGCTCAGAGACTACCATGAGGATAAAAGTCTAGAGATACATCGTTTTCTAAGTCGAGAAAATAGAAAATAAAAATAAATTCTCAAAACACTAGCAGGGAATAGGGGGCAGATATATTTTGCATATAGATGACCAAATATGAGCATTTCATCTAACTTTTTTCATAGAAATTGGGTAAGCAAAAAGAAAGCAGAGTGAAATGTTCAAAGTACTTAGAAAGAGAGAAGCAGCAACAATAACCCACAATTCTGTATCCAATGTAATTATTCTTAATTATTCTTTAAAAGTGAAGGGGAAATAAAGGCTTTCTCTGGCCAAAAAAAAAAAAAAAAGAAAAAAATTGAGGGAATTTGCTGCCAGTAGACCTGTCTTGCAAAAAATGTTAAAAGAAATTCCATAGAGAAAAGGAAAATTATATAGATCAAAAACTTGGATCTACATAAAGAGAAAAAAAAATCTGAGAAGGAATAAACAAAGGTAAAATTAAAACTTTTATTTTTTCAATCCTAACTGAACCAACAGACATTAACAATGTGTTATACATAACACATTGCTAT
Source organism: Moschus berezovskii (assembly GCF_049115385.1). Taxonomy (NCBI): domain Eukaryota; kingdom Metazoa; phylum Chordata; class Mammalia; order Artiodactyla; family Moschidae; genus Moschus; species Moschus berezovskii. The sequence goes on along the minus strand of NC_142478.1, from coordinate 44,402,649 downwards.
ATATGTATAAGCAAAATAAGTGCTTATGTATAAGCAAAATGAGTGACAGCAATGATATGAGGGGTGGAAGGAGGAATCAATATTGTTATTATAAGATATTCACAGAATTTGTGACACAGTACAATGTTTTTTCAAAGGGAACTTGGAAGATGGATCAAAAGAAATATTGTCAGAGAGTGTTTTATGTTTTCTTCTTTAAGAGTTTTATAGTGTCCAGTCTCATATTTAGACCTTTAGTCCATTTTGAGCTTATTTTTGTATGTAATATTAAAGAATGCTCTAATGTCATTCTTTTACACGTAGCTGTCCAGTTTTCCAAGCACCATTTGTTGAAGAGACTGTTTTTCCACCATTGAAAGTGGACTTGTATATTGCAAACTCTAGGGTGATCACTATCCAAAAAAAAAATAACTCATATGCTAAGAAAGAAAAGAAAACTGAATTATTTAAAATGCTTAATAAAAATCACAAAAAAATAAGTAAAAGGCAAAAATAGAATTACAGATCAATGACAAGAAATTATAGAGAACGATACTATATCTGGCAGATTTTAATATAACAGCAATCACTATGAACTACTCAGTGGTCATTTTCTCCCCATTTTTCAAATCCTTTCTTTATTTCCTGAGATGAATACATAAATCAGTGGCTGAGGGGCAAAGGGTGAGTACAGAACAGACACCGGCAGCATGTAGCTGGCAGGAGAGGCTGTGAAAGGCCCATCCCTGTGGGACAACCCCCTATCCTGGGCAGAGCCAAAGATCAATAAAAACCATGATGAAGCTATCAACTTTAAAAGATTATCAGAGTAGGTTTAAAAACAAGATCCAACTATACATTGTCTATAAGAAATCACCTTCAAATATATTAACACATAAATATTGAAAGTAAATGGATGCAGAAAGATAAATAATGCAAATACCAATCAGAAGAAAGCAGGAGTAGCTGTATTAACTTCTGATAGAACAGACTTCAGACCAAGGAAAATTATTGGGGTAAAGAGTGGCATTGCATAATGATAAAGGGATCAATTTATCAAGAAGGCATAATGATCCTTAGCATGTATATGCATCACAACAGAGCATCAAAATACATGAAGACAGAATTCCAAGTTGAAATCGATGTATCCATTACTATAATTGGAAATTTTAACATTCCTCTTTATCAGATATGGATAGATCCATTTGGATAGAAGGCAGAAAATTAGTAAGCATATCAGTTCAGTTCAGTTCAGTCGCTCAGTCGTGTCCGACTCTCCATGACCCCATGAATTACAGCACGCCAGGCCTCCCAGTCCATCACCAACTCCCGGAGTACACTCAAACTCATGTCCACAGAGTCGGTGATGCCATCCAGCCATCTCATTCTCCGTCGTCCCCTTCTCCTCCCGCCCCCAACATTTCCCAGCATCAGAGTCTTTTCCAGTGAGTCAACTCGTCGCATGAGGTGGCCAAGGTATTGCAGTTTCAGCTTTAGCATCAGTCCCTCCAATGAACATCCAGGATTGATCTCCTCTAGAATGGACTGGTTGGATCTCCTTGCAGTATAAGGGACTCTCAAGAGTCTTCTCCAACACCACAGTTCAAAAGCATCGATTCTTCGGAGATCATAGTAAGCATATAGAACATTGAAATTAATTGATTGCATAAATATTCATCTGTCCAATCAGCTGTACATAAGGGACAACTGTAGACTGATTCATTCAGCAATAGCAGAAAGCACATTCATCTCAGGCTTACATGGAACATTCACTGGGTAAGAACACATTCTGGGCCATAAAGCTACCTTAGTAAACTAAACAGCTGAATGTGGTCCACTGGAGAAGGGAATGGCAAACCACTTCAGTATACTTCCCTTGAGAACCCCATGAACAGTAACAAAGGGCAAAATGATAGGATACTGAATGAGGAATTCCCCAGATCGGTAGGTGCCCAGTATGCTACTGGAGCTCAGTGGAGAAGTAACTATAGAAGGAATAAAGGGATGGAGCAAAAGCAAAACCAATACCCAGCTGTGGATGTGATCAGTGATAGAAGCAAGGTCCGGTGCTGTAAAGAGCAATATTGCATAGGAACCTGGAATGTTAGGTCCATGAATCAAGGCAAATTGGAAGTGGTCAAACGGGAGATGGCAAGAGTGAACGTCGACATTCTAGGAATCAGTGAATTAAAATGGACTGGAATGGGTGAATTTAACTCGGATGACCATTATATCTACTACTGTGGGCAGGAAACCCTTAGAAGAAATGGAGTAGCCATCATGGTCAACAAAAGAGTCTGAGATGCAGTACTTGGATGCAATCTTAAAAAAGACAGAATGATTTCTGTTCGTTTCCAAGGCAAACCATTCAATATTACAGTAATCCAGGCCTATGCCCCAACCAGTAATGCTGAAGAAGCCGAAGATAATCGGTTCTATGAAGACGTAAAAGACCTTTTAGAACTAACACCCAAAAAAGATGTCCTTTTCATTATAGGGGACTGGAATGCAAAAGTAGGAAGTCAAAAAACACCTGGAGTAACAGGCAAATTTGGCCTTGGAGCACGGAATGAAGCAGGGCAAAGGCTAATAGAGTTTTGTCAAGAGAATGCACTGGTCATAGCAAACACCCTCTTCCAACAACACAAGAGAAGACTCTATACATGGACATCACCAGATGGTCAACACCGAAATCAGATTGAATATATATATACTTTGCAACCAAAGATGGAGAAGCTGTATACAGTTAGCAAAAACAAGACCAGGAGCTGACTGAGGCTCAGATCATGAACTCCTTATTGCAAAATTCAGACTTAAATTGAAGAAAGTAGGGAAAACCACTAGACCATTCAGATATGACCTCAATCAAATCCCTTATGATTATACAGTGGAAGTGAGAAATAGATTTAAGGGACTAGATCTGATTGATAGAGTGCCTGATGAACTCTGGACGGAGGTTCGTGACATTGTACAGGAGACAGGGACCAAGACCATCCCCATGGAAAAGAAATACAGAAGAGCGAAATGGCTGTCTGAGGAGGCCTTACAAATAGCTGTGAAAAGAAGAGAGGCGAAAAGCAAAGGAGAAAAGGAAAGATATAAGCATCTGAATGCAGAGTTCCAAAGAATAGCAAGGAGAGATAAGAAAGACTTCCTCAGTGATCAATGCAAAGAAATAGAGGAAAACAACAGAATAGGAAAAACAAGAGATCTTTTCAAGAAAATTAGAGAATCCAAGGGAACATTTCATGCAAAGATGGGCTCGATAAAGGACAGAAATGGTATGGACCTAACAGAAGCAGAAGATATTAAGAAGAGGTGGCAGGAATACACAGAAGAACTGTACAAAAAAGATCTTCATGACCAAGATAGTCACGATAACGTGATCACTGACCTAGAGCCAGACATCTTGGAATGTGAAGTCAAGTGGGCCTTAGAAAGCATCACTACTAACAAAGCTAGTGGAAGTGATGGAATTCCAGTTGAGCTATTTCAAGTTTTGAAAGATGATGCTGTGAAAGTGCTGCACTCAATATGCCAGCAGATTTGGAAAACTCAGCACTGGCCACAGGACTGGAAGAGGTCAGTCTTCATTCCAATCCCAAAGAAAGGCAATGCCAAAGAATGCTCAAACTACCGCACAATTGCACTCATCTCACACGCTAGTAAAGTCATGCTCAAAATTCTCCAAGCCAGGCTTCAGCAGTATGTAAACCGTGAACTCCCAGATGTTCAAGCAGGTTTTAGAAAAGGCAGAGGCACCAGAGATCAAATTGCCAACATCCGCTGGATCATGGAGAAAGCAAGAGAGTTTCAGAAAAACATCTATTTCTGCTTCATTGACTATGCTAAAGCCTTTGACTGTGTGGATCACAATAAACTGTGGAACATTCTGAAAGAGATGGGAATCCCAGACCACCTGACCTGCCTCTTGAGAAACCTGTATGCAGGTCAGGAAGCAACAGTTAGAACTGGACATGGAACAACAGACTGGTTCCAAATAGGAAAAGGTGTACGTCAAGGTTGTATATTGTCACCTTGCTTATTTAACTTATATGCAGAGTACATCATGAGGAACGCTGGGCTGGAAGAAGCACAAGCTGGAATCAAGATTGCTGGGAGAAATATCAATAACCTCAGATATGCAGATGACACTACCCTTATGGCAGAAAGTGAAGAGGAACTCAAAAGCCTCTTGATGAAAGTGAAAGAGGAGAGTGAAAAGGTTGGCTTGAAGCTCAACATTCAGAAAACAAAGATCATGGCATCTGGTCCCATCACTTCATGGGAAATAGATCAAAAAACAGTGGAAACAGTGTCAGACTTTATTATTTTGGGCTCCAAAATCACTGCAGATGCTGATTGCAGCCAGGAAATTAAAAGACGCTTGCTCCTTGGAAGGAAAGTTATGACCAACCTTGATAATATATTAAAAAGCAGAGACATTACTTTGCCAACCAAGGTCCGTCTAGTCAAGGCAATGGTTTTTCCCGTGGTCATGTATGGATGTGAGAGTTGGACTGTGAAGAAAGCTGATCGCCAAAGAATCGATGCTTTTGAACTGTGGTGTTGGAGAAGACTCTTGAGAGTCCCTTGGACTGCAAGGAGATCCAACCAGTCCATTCTAAAGGAGATCAATCCTGGATGTTCATTGGAGGGACTGATGCTAAAGCTGAGACTGCAATACTTTGGCCACCTCATGCGACGAGTTGACTCACTGGAAAAGACTCTGATGCTGGGAAAGGTTGGGGGCGGGAGGAGAAGGGGACGACGGAGAATGAGATGGCTGGATGGCATCACCGACTCTGTGGACATGAGTTTGAGTGAACTCGGGAGTTGGTGATAGACAGGGAGGCCTGGCGTGCTGTGGTTCATGGGGTCGCGGAGAGTAGGACACGACTGAGCGACTGAACTGAACTGAACTGAGCAAACTTAAAAGAATTGAAATCACACAATGTCTACTATGTCAACAATGGAACTAAGATAAAATCAGTAACAGAACAATAGCTTGAAAACCTCAAAACAGTTGGATATTAACATGCTTCTAAAAACATATGTATGAAAGAAGAAATCTCAGGAGAAATAAATTTTTGGACTAAATGAATATAAAAACATAGTTTATCAAATCAACTGGATGCAGTGAAAGCAGTGCTGAAAGGCCTAGCTAACACAATAAAACAAGAAAAAGATTCTACTGAATCTGACCTTGAAGGCCAATGGGATTTGATTACAGGACAGGGCAGAAAATTTTGTGCCCTCCAAGATCCAGAGGAAAGGAGTAGTAACCCCACAGATTGAATCAAAACTCCCTGTTAGTGTTGGAGGATCTCCTATGGAGGCATGGATCAGCAGGGGCTTACCACAAAGAAGAGGGTACTGGCAGCAGAAGTCCTGGAAGGACCCACTTGGTGTAGGCCCTCTTGGAGGTACCATTAACCCTGCCACAGAGCCCATAGATCCCAGGGCCAGGTCATCTCAGGCCTAACAGCTACCAGGGAAGAGTTACAACCCTACCCATCAGCAGATAGTTGGATTAAAGCTTTACTAAGCAAGCCCCTTGGCTTCCCTTATGGCTCAGTCTGTAAAGAATCTGCCTGCAATGCAGGAGACCTGGGTTCAATCCCTGGGTTGGGAAGATCCACTGGAGAAGGAAATGGCAACCCACTCCAGTATCCTTGCCAGGAAAATCTCATGGACAGAGGAGCCTGGTGAACTGCGGTCCATGGGGTCGTAAAGAGATGGGCATGACTGAGAGACTAACACTTACTTACTTCCTTAAGCAAGGCCCTGCCCACCAGAGTAAGACCCAATTTGTCCCAATAGTGGGCCCTCCCATCAGGAAGCCTACCCAACCCTCTTAGGGCAGAGGGCAGACAGAAGAAGCAAGAAGAACCACAACCTCACAGCAACTAGAACAAAAACCATATTAGAGTAAATCAAGATGAAAAAGCAGGAAGTTATGTCCCAGATGAAGGGACAAGATAAAACCCGGGAAAACAACTAAATGAAGCTGAGACAGGCAACCTTCCAGAAAATGAATTCAGAATAATGGTAGTGAAGATGATCCAGGATCTTGGGCAAACAATGGAGAAGGTGAAAGAACTGTTTACCAAAGACCTACAAGAACTAAAGAACAAACTGAGATGAATAATACACTGGAAGAAACCAATAACAGAAAAACTGAGGTAGAAGAATGGATAAATGATCTGGAGGACTGAATGGTGGAATTCACTGCTGCAGAAAAGAACATAGGAAAAAGAATGAAACAAACAAACAAACAAAAATGAAGACAACCCAAGAGACCTAGGGGATACGCAAATATTTGCACCATAGGGGTCCCAGAAGGAGAAGAAAGAGAGAAAGGACCTGAGAAAATAGCAGAGATAATAGCTGAAAACGTCCCTAACAAGGGAAATGAAATAGTCAACCAAGTCTAGGAAGCACAGAGAGTCCCAGGCAGGATAAATCCAAGGAGGAGCACACCAAGACACATAGTAATCAAAGTGACAAAAATTAAAGACAAAGACAAAATATTTAAAGCAACAAGGGACAAAAGATAATGTACAAGGGAACTCGCATCAGTCTATCAGCTGATTTCTCACCTGAAATTCTACAAGCCTGAAGAGAATGGAAAGATATATTTAAAGTGATGAAAGGGTAGAACCTATAACCAAGATTTCTCTACCCAGTAAGGCTCTCCTTCGGATTTGATGGAGAAATCAAAAGCTTTCCAGACAAGCAAATGCTAAGAGAATTCAGCACCACCAAGTCAGCTTTACAACAAATGCTAATGGGACTTCTCTAGGCAGGAAACACAAGAGAAGGAAAAAAACTACAGAAAATAAACTCAAAACAATGAAGAAAATGGTAATTGGATCACCCATATTTAAAATTATCTCAAATGTAAATGGAATAAATGCACCAAGCAAAAGACATAAACTGGTTGGGGGGATAAAAACATCTGCATATATGCACTTCCACCTACCATATCACTCTACTTGACCCCCCCAAATTGCATGTAATTATTTTGTATTGCTCAGTTCAGTTCAGTCGCTCAGTCGTGTCTGACTCTTTGAGACCCTATAAATCACAGCATGCCAGGCCTCCCTGTCCATCACCAATTTCCGGAGTTCACTCAAACTCATGTCCATCGAGTCGGTGATGCCATCCAGCCATCTCATTCTCTGTCGTCCCCTTCTCCTCCCGCCCCCAATCATTTTCCCATTATGGCTTGCAATTGTAATTATCTTTAATTTTTCATCTGGCAATTGACTGTGAAAACTGATAACCATCTTTTACTATTGTGATTATGTAATTTTACTCAATAACAGTGTATCATAATTTGTTAATGGAAAAATAATAGAATTCTGTATCACCAAAACTGCCGTGTAGTCAAAAAATCTGTAATCACATTTTAAAACCCAGCTATATATCAGAATTATCTTGGAATTTTTTGAAACATACAAATGCCCAGGTATTACTTTTTTTCCTCCAAAGCTCCAGATATATTTCCAATGAGCAGCAATGTTTCAAAACAATTGGACAATGTGTTGATCTTTTATCTAGTTTGTTTCACTTTACAGTTATTTTGAAGTGTCCACTGGAGATAAAATCCAGCTATTTACACTGTTCCTGTTGGCATTTATAAGTGAAAGTATAAATAAGGGGCTGGTTGTAAATACCCAACCTGGAGTCCATCTATCTCCTGCCTTAGGAAATATAAACAGAAGGCTTGTTGTAAATGCCTCTCTTGGAGTCCATTTATCTCCTGCCTTAGAGGAAGTAAAAAAATGCAAAAAACAATATTTTCAAACTTAAGAGATCATCAACTTAAAATAATCATATATATATATGTAATGTATTCAGTAAAGTTGAAGATATGTTAATAAAAATTAATAAACAGAAATCAGTGGTGTTTATATATACTAACAATGAATGATCAGAAAGATAAATTTAAAAATAAATCCCATTCACAATTGCATCAAAAAGAATAAAATATTACTACTTTGGAATAAGTCCTGTACTAGGAAAACAGTAAGACATTGATGAAGGAAATTGAAGATGACCCAAACAAATTAAAAGATATACTGTGTTCACCAAATTGGAAGAATTAATAATTTTAGCAAATGTCCTTCTTACCTAAGGAAATCTACAGATTCAGTACAGTCCCTATCAAAGTACCAATGACATTTTCACAAGAATTATAATAAATAATTCTAAAATTGGAATGAAAATATGAAAGATCCAAATAGACAAAACAATTTTGAGAAAGAATAATAAAGATACATCCTGATATTATGCTATATTACAAATCTACAGAAATAAAAACAGTATTGTACTGGTACAAAAAAGAGACACATAAATCAATGAAACAGAAGCAAGAGTCCCAAATTAGCCTCACATCTATATGGTCAATTTATCTATGACAGGGCGTCAAGTATATACAATGGGTAAATTTTGTTGAGAAAAAATGGACAGCTGTATACAAAAAGAATTATACTGGATTACTCACACCATACACCCAAATAAGTTTGAAATGAATTAAATACTTCAGTATAAGATCTGAAATCTTAAAATTCTTTGAAGAAAACATAAACCATATTTTCTTTGACAGAGTTAAGCTATTATTGGATCTATCTCCTCAGGCAAGAGAAGCAAAAGCAAAAATAAGCAAGTGGGACCTAATCAAACTAAAAAAGCTCTTTCACAGTGAAGGAAACAATCAACAAAATGAAAAAGTTGCCTCCTGAATTGGAGAAGACATTGCAAGTGATATATCTGATAATGGGTTAATGTGAAAACTATGCAAAAACTCATACAACTCAATATAAAAAAAAAACTAATTAAAAATTGAGCAGAGCACTTGAGTAGACCTTTTTCCAAAAATACATACAGATGGCAAACAGTCACAAGAAAAGTTGCTCAACATCACTATCTAACAAGGACATGCAAATCAAACCCACAGTGAAATATAACCTCATACCAGTAAGAATGGATTCTATAAAAAAGACAAAAAATAAATGTTGTTGATGATGTGAAGAAAAGGGAACTCTTATGCATTGTTGGTGGGAATGGAATTGGTGCAGCCACTACAGAAAACTATATGGAGTTTCCTTAACAAATTAAAAATAGAACTATCATATGACCCTGAAATTCCACTTTTGGATATTTTTCTGAAGAAAGCAAAAACACTAACTTGAAAAGATGTATAAACACCTATGTTCATTGTGACATTATATACAATAGACAAGGTATAGAAGCAACCTAAGTGTTCATCAATAAAGAATATATACATACAATGGAACATCACTCAACCATAAAAACAAGAAATCTTGCCATTTGTGACAATATGAATGGATCTAGAGAGCACTATGCTTTAGTGAAATAAATCAGACAGGAAAAGACAAATACTATATGATTTTGCTTATATGTGGAATCTGAAAACAAAACACATGAACAAACAAAGCAAATCAGAAGCAGACTCATAGATACAGAAAATAAGCAAGTGGTTGACAGAGGGGAGGGGATGGGGGCAGGAGAGAAATAGGTGAGGGAGATTAAGATCTACAACCTTTCAGTTACAAAATAAGTCACAGGGGTGAAATGCATAATGTGGGGAACACAGTCAACAACTGTGTAATATCTTTATATTATGACAGATGGTAGCCAGAGTTCTCATGGTTATCATTTTGTAATGTATAGAAATACTGAATCATTATGCTGTGCACCAGGAACTACCATAATGTTATAGGTTAACTATCTTTTAAAAACAAATTCATAGAAATAGAGATCAGATTTGTAGTCACCAGAGAGGGAGAGAAGGGTGGAGGGGGGGATTGGATTGATCAAAAGGTACAAACTTCCAGTTACAAGATAAATAAGTACTAGGGATATAATGTACAAAATTATTTATATAATCAATACTGCTGTGCTGAGTCGCTTCAGTCGTGTCTGCCTCTGCAACCCTATGGGATGTAGCACATCAGGCTCCTCTGTCCGTGGGATTCTCCAGGTAAGAATACTGGAGGGGTTACCATTTCTTCCTCCAGGGAATATTCCCAGCCCAGGAAGCCATGTCTCATCTCATAATTCTTCTGCAATGGCAGGCTGACACTTTACCACTAGAGCTACTTGGGAAGCCATAATCAATTCTGCTTCATACTATATATGAAAGTTTAGAGAATAAGTCCTAAGAGTTTTCAACAGACAAGAAAAGAAGTTTTGTTTTTTCTCTTTTATTTTGTATTTATATAAAATGATGGAAGTCCAATAAACTTATTGCAGTAATTATTTCATGAGGCATGTAAATAAAACAATTATGTTGTACACTCTAAACTTATCCAGTGCTGTATATCAATTATGTCTCAATACAACTGGAATAAAAGTATATGAAATAGATGGGCAAAAATGAGGTGCCAATGAAATATGGAAAGAGAAAAACAAAGTCGAAGGACTGACACTGCTTGACTTCATGATTAACTATAAAGCTACAGTAATCAAGATAGTAGATTACTGATGAAAATAGACATAGATCTGTGGAACAGAATAGAGAGCTCCAGGAATAAATCTACATAAATAGAGTCAACTGACATTTGACAAAGGAGCAAAGGTAGTACAATGGATCAAAGACAGTATTTTCATCTAGTGGTGCTGGAACAACAGGACATCAACCTGCAGAAAAATGACCGTAGGTTTGGGAGTGAATCTTTCAATGCAATAAAAAGGGTACAATCTAAGAAAGGAAGAGTTGTTAAGCTGGGCTTCATTTAAATTAAACATTTCTGCATCTCTGGGAATGACATTGTGTTCTACTACAATGGTGGATACAGGCCAATATATATTTCTCCAAACCCATGACCTGTAGAACATCAAGACTTTATCCTAATGTTCAACTATTATTAACAAATAATGCTATATATGTAGCTTCATTAATTGTAGCAAATTGTATCACTTGGGTGGGGGATGTTGATATCAGGGGAGGTTATGCTTGTAGGAGGTGCAGTGATGTATAGAAATCTCTGTACCTTCTGGTCAGTCTTGCTGTGAATCTAAAACTGCTCTAGAATAAAGTTTATGAAGATAAAGTGGTCATGAGAGAAGTTAGAAGATATACAAAAAGAATCAGAGTCTGAAGTACTTGTCTTATAAATGAAGCAACCAGAAAATGTAGATTCACAGACTCTTCCTTCTGAGGCCCCAGATCTTTCAGTTTGAGGTTCTATCCAGTCTAGAGGTTCTATCCAGTCTAGAGTTCCTACCATGGCTGCTCTAGGCTTTCCATGCTTTTCAACCTCTCTTATTGCTTTCTACATATTTAAAGCTACCCTGTCCCTAGTGTTTGAATTACTGAGAGTCTCCATTTTCTGAATTAAAAAAATCCAAAGGAAAATGAGAGAAAAAATCAGGAGTGCTGAGAGAGGAAGAACAAAAAAATGGAAAGCATGGGATTTGGCATGTGAAAGAAACATAATTTTAAGAGGTGTGTCATAAGTGTAGTCAAATATGAAAAAAGCTGAAAAGTGCCTGATGGACATATGATTAAAATGCCATAAATGTGCAAGTGTGTGTGTGTTTGTGTGTGTGTGTGGTGAATATAAAGCTGTGGGGTGGCAGTGAACGCAGACAGAGTAGAAGAGTGGACATAGTAGGAACTGATGACAGATTGCACTGATTTAAATACATATACTTAACCCCGACAGTAGACTGAACACATACAAATTGAATTATTTTAAGTTTTTCCGTGCCTTTAAGAATTTGAAACTTTCAATAAGATGTCTCCAGTCCCTGGAGATGTGTTTACATTTTGCCTAAACATCACTACCAAAATCATTCCTGCATGTTTCTATAAACCTAATAATAGTTTTCTATTTTGCTGTAAAAATTCACCACAGCTTTAGTGGCTTAAACACATGCAAAGTGTTTATAAATCTTACAGTTTTATAAGTCAGAGGTCTGACACAGGTCTCACTGGGCTAAAATCAAAGTGTCAGTGGTCTGAGTTGCTTTTTGGAGACTCTAAGAGAGTCTGCTGGCCCTGGACTCCTGGTCCTTTCCTTGATCTGAAAAGTGAATAAAAATGCACTGAGTGTCACATCATAGCACAAAACTCCCTCCCCTGTTTCCTTCTTCTGTTCTTAAGGACACTTGGGATGACACTGGGCCCACCAATTAACTCAGGATAATATCTCTATTATTTAATTGCTCTGCCATTCAAAGGAATGAAATCAGGTTACTGGGTAGAGACGTGGATGGACCTAGAGACTGTCAGACAGAATGGAGCGAGATAGAAAGAAAAACAAATATCAAACATTAATACACATATGTGGAATCTAGAAGAAAATATACAGATGCTATAGAGAACAAACATATGGATACCAAGGAGGAAAGGGGAGGTGTGGGAAGAATTGGGAGATTGGGATTGACATCTATACACTACTGTGTTTAGAATAGATAACCAATGAGACCCTACTGTACAGCACAGGGAACTCAGTGACCTAAATGGGAAGGAAATCCAAAACAGATGGAGCATATGTATAGCTGATTCACCTTGGTGTAGAGCAGAAACTAACACAACATTGTAAAGCAACTGTACTCCAAGAAAAGTTAATTTAAAAATAAATTAAAGTCAACTGATTAGCGACTGTAATCCCACCCAAACCGTAATTCCCCTTTGCCAGGTAACAAAGCCTATTCCGGGTCCTGAGGACAAGGAGGTAGACATCTTAGAGCTCATTAGTGTGCCCACCATACCCCTGTGTCCCTGCCCATCTGCTTGGGGGTTGCACCTCGTCACCATTTCACCTCATTCAAAATAACAGCCAACACTTACTGAGCGCTACCTGTATGCTGATCACGTGATATAACCCCAGAGAAACTGTGTGTGGAAGGGTGAGGAGGGGAAGAGAAATTCCCTCTAATTCCTGTATATCTGAAACCTCCCTTCTCTGCTTCATCTCAGACATGCAGCTCACTGACACTGTCCCAGCCGGATAGATTTTAGCCAAAAGAAAATATTCCTTCTTCTGGGAAAGAATCTATGGGCACACAGTTTCTTCCCCGTACATCCACACTGCCACTGCAGGTGTATACCACATTGTCACTGCTGCAGTGCTTATGGATATCAATCATTCTATTTTAGCAAATTATTATGTTGTTCTATAATTAGATAAAAAGTATTTTAAGTTCTGGAAGTTACTATGAATACTTTTTTTTAGTAATAGACTGTACTGAGTATCACGCTTTTTTTAGGGGGCTTTCTATTTCTGTTTCCAAGTAAAATTCATTATTATTGCTGTTGCTTTGGAAGAAGTGGGATGCTGTTCCCATGGCAACACATAGATATTAGAAGCCTCCTTCATTGATCTCACCCCAACTCCTCCTTTTTCATCCTCTCTTCCTCTCTTCCCTTCTTTCTTTCTTCCTTCCTTCAATCAAAACATTATTAAGATACTCGTATATTCAGAATATTTTTTCACATTAGCCCACTTTTCTGTAACTACTGTGAAAATAGTACATGCATTTCACTATAAAATTTCTTTAGGAAACAGTCTCTAGGCAAAACAAAGAGGTCTCCACATATTTTTCTGCATCTTTAGATTGTGGTCAAGATGGTGTTTTAAATGTAAGTGCACATGAGCAAACACTGTTCCAGTTCAAAAGACCAAGAAAATAAATATTTTATGCAGAAAAAGATTAGATTTTAAAAATGCATACTTATGGCCTATTACTTTAAATTTGGATTTAATGAAAGAATCAAAAACAAAATCTGAATCAAGATAAAAGCTTTTACCATTCTTCCCAGCAAGGAATTGCCCTTGTCATAATACAACCAAAGTTTGAATCCTTTTCCATTTTCTGAGATCAAACATTCCACTTACACATAGATTTCTTTCCTCTATGAATATGAATTACCACCAAAGGCACAGTTATCCAAGGATCAGAGATGCTCATTGGTCCTGAGGATAAAATTTCACATCAGTTAATTAGAGATAAAGCAAGCAACAACCATTTAATATTTAGGTTATCAGAAACCCGGGCTTTAATAACAATCAACACAGGAACGACATTAAAACGCCTCTCATTTAATTTGATATCCTAGAGTTCCTTCATTCTGTGATATATTAGTGACTATAACACAGCTATTTCTGGAGTCGCTCAGCACTTGTCTTCCCACCAAGATGTGGTCATTCCCAGCGCTTGGCTAACTGCTTGTGGCAGCAGAAACCAACCTTCACTGATGCGTATGTGCTGCTGCCTCCTTCAGGTGCCCCACTTTCTTTGTCTTCTCCCTCTCACTGTCTTTCCCACAAATATCATTGCTTCTCTAATCAACATCAGGATTTGTGTACTGAAGATTCAAAGGTAGAAATATTTGTAGATCTGGCCCCTTCCTCCACAGTTAAGTCAAACGGGGAGAGAATCATATACAGTGTCTTTCAAATATTGAAAGCATATTTTAAATTTTCCCTAATAAAAACTACACGTTTTATTTCAATCTAGTAGATGCATATGTCAGGGGGAAATGATTCATAAACAATTCTTATAATTGTTATGCATGGTACACTTGGGGATTGTATCTTATATTTTCTATTTTCTCATGCTGATCTTTAAATTGTTTTTATGACTCACTATGTTTCAAAGTAAAGTTTGGAAGATATGTTTGTAAACAATTTAGGGAGAGAACAAAATTCCAAAAGACAGGGACTTAGTCATTTGAATATTCTATGCATCCTCGAATGCTTATCAAACTCCTTAGCATAAGTCAGCTAATATAAATCAATATAAGCCTGCTGGATGCATAGACAGATGGACAGTTGGAAGGAAGGAAAGAAGGAATAAATGTTTTCAGCAGTTCCCAACTCTTCATAAGTAATCAGAAAAAACTTTACCAGAGATGCAGTCTCAAGAAATGAAAGATTAGATGCATTCTTTCAGAAAAAAAAAAATTATTACCTAACTGTCTGCAAAGGTCCAAAGATATGAGGGATCAGAAATACGGGGATACAACAAGTAAATCAGAATAATGTCTGTGTTCCTTTTCATGGTGGTGAACTTATTTGGCTCCTTAGCTTTATAAGTTACTCATATACCAATGATGTTCAAATTTTATACCTTCAGCCTAAACCTTACCCTGAGCACCAAATATTTATTTTCAGTTGTCTTAAATACTCTACTTGGATATCCAGTGCACAAGCCAAGCTTAACACTTCTCAAGAAAAAACCTCTGTGTGCTACTCATTCCATCTTATTTTCCTCCCCTCTGACATTAATGGAATCACCATCAATACATTCAATGAGCCTAAATTATCTTCCTTGAGAGTCTTAGTGCATAATCTCTGCTAGGCACTGTTCAACAATCTTTTGTCTCCACCTTTAAGATCTGTTGAAACTGGTGGAATTCTCATAAGCTCATTTCCTACTGCTTTGCCCAAATCACGATCATCTCTTGGCCAGAAGACTGCATTTCTACTTTGATCTTTTCTGCCTCTTTTTTGCAAGTACTGCCTCTCAAACAAACACACAGTGTCTAAAGAAAACCTTTTAAAGGGTAAATTTTACTTTTGTTGCTTAATAGTCTGCATTAGCTTCTCATTGCACTTAGAAAACAATTAAAATACTTATCCAGTCTGACAAACTCTTAATATATAATAGTAGCGGTGATTAGATTCTAAAGCCAGACTACTTGTGTAAGTAATAGATTCTGCCACTAACTATAAATTTTTCTACATGATCTTGGGTGAGCCATTTACCTTCTCCTTCCTCACGGTCTTAATGTGCAAAATAGTGACTAATAATAGTACTTTTGTTGTAGAAATAGGATTAGGAATAAATGAGTTCATTTTTTTGTTTGAAATAATGTTTGGTCCATTGTGTTATATTATACACTGGTATTATTTTTATTGCCCTTCTTGCTAATAGAATAGTTTTTATTATACAGTATCTGGCTCTGTTTACTTTTTGAATTTTACCTTCAAGCAATCTTCTCTCTTTGCTCCCAGTTGTGTTCCAGCTATTCTCACCTTTGCTGTTGGTGTCGGGGGGGGCGTCTTTACACTTTTCCTTCTCTCACCCAAACTGTTTATGCATGGATCGGTTCAAATCATAGCTCAGGCATCTTTTCCTCTACAAGGTGACCCCTCTGCAATCTACCTGAAGTATCCCTTATTCCCTCTCCACACTTCAGTTTCTCTGTTCCACACACTCTTTAATTTTCCTCAGAACATACACTATTTTATTAATTTGTTATTTTGTAAGGAATGTTTTTTTTATTATATATCCTTGACTTTGGAAATGTAAGTTTCTTTAATGAAAAACACAATAACTACTCAGAATGTATTTGTTAAATGGTTATGTATGTATAATAATGTGTGTATAGATATTTGACTATGTATAATATTGTATATATGAGTTTGAGTGAACACCGGGAGTTGGTGATGGACAGGGAGGCCTGGCGTGCTGTGATTCATGGGGTCGCAAAGAGTCGGACACGACTGAGCGACTGAAATGAACTGAACTGAACTAACTGAATATTGTATATATATTCATTACAGTATATATATACTTACATGTAGGTATATGCATATTCAGTGTATATGTATGTATATATATTAAATTCATGAAAGAAACTTGCAAGAGTCATGATTAGACAGGTTCTATGACTTTTGGAAGGAGATTTCATTTCTTGTCATAAGTATGGGGTACCACTAAAGAAATTAAAGCTTAAAAGTAAATTTTATGATCAAATATTCAAGTTATAAAGAACTCTGGCAGCAGAATCGAGAATGGTTTGGACTGGATGACATTAAAGAACATTTTATCAGTTAGGAGTCTTTTGGAAAAACTCCATTTGAGATAAGTGTCTAAACTGTAGAGTCAGTGGAGACAAAAAATGAAAGAGAATATTCAAGAGATACTTAAGTACAATTAATGTGTCCTGATCCTCACTTGCCAGGGAGCACAAAGGTGTGGGGCTCTGTCTGCTCACAGGAAGTAAGTTGTGTTCCCAAATACAGCCAACTCAAATCCGGAGGCTCATCAGGAGAACAAAAGGTGATTAAAATGTAATTCACTGGAACCTGTCATTTGAGAGTTTCAAGTGGGAGGGGGTTTCAGGAAGGGGAACTCATGTACACCCGGGCCGGATTCATGTCAATGTATGGGAAAACCAACCAATATAATATTGTAAAATAATTTGCCTCCAAAAAAAAAGGGCCACTTTGCTTTCGAGTCTCAAAGATGAGCGCATCCTAATTAAACAGGAGCCCCTGCTGTTTGCTGTCTCTCCCTTCACTGTGTTGTTCACTGTGCTTGTTTTTCACTGTGCTTCTACTGCTTCCCATAGGACTGAGAGGTGGGTTGGGTAATGAGTGTATTAAATCTGGGAAAACAGTTCCTTACAACCTTGGGGTCTTCCTTTCACTAAGACACGCATCACCAGTGTTTTGACTTATTTAAGTTAACTTTCACTGGCCCTCTTTTTTCCCTTCAATTCAGCTTTCATTAGGTGTCCCCTATCTATAAAACAAGCCTGAAATCCAATGTGTATCATATTCAATTTTTTTTTCAGTAGGCTTTGAGTTCCAAAGAAATTAATGAATGGCCTCAGCTTGTTATTTACTTTTTATTGAAGCATAGCTGGTTTACAATGATGTGTTAGTTTCAGGTGTACAGAAAAGTGATTCAGTATACATATATATATATTTTTTCAGATTCTTTTCCCTTATACATTATTACAGAACATTGAGTAGAGTTCCCTGTGCTGCATATAGGCCCTTATTGTTTATATATTTTATACATGGTATTATGCATATTTCCTTCTCCAAGGAGAAGGAAATGGCAACCCACTCCAGTGTTCTTGCCTGGAGAATCCCAGGGATGGGGGAGCCTGGTGGGCTGCCGTCTATGGGGTCACACAGAGTTCGACACGACTGAAGCGACTTAGCAACTTAGCAGTAGCATTATGCATATTAATTGCAAACTCCTAATTTATCCCTTCCTCCCTTTCCTTTTTTTAACCATTAGTTTGTTTTCTATGTCTATAAGTCTATTTCTGCTTTGTATGTGTTTTTTTGTATCATTATTTTTAGATTCTACATATAAGTGATAGCATATGATATTCATCTTTCTCTGTCTTTTTTCTCTTAGTATTATAATCTCTGTATTCATCCATGTAGCTGCAAATGGCAAAATTTCATTCATTTTTGTGGCTGAGTAGTATTCCACTATATATGTATATATACATGAAAAGTGAAAGTGAAAATTAAGTCGCTCAGCCATGTCCGACTCTTTGTGACCCCATGGACTGTAGCCTACCAGGCTCCTCCATCCGTGGTATTCTCCAGGCAAGACTACTGTAGTGGGTTGCCATTTCCTTCTGCAGGAGATCTTCCCAACCCAGGGATCGAACCCAGGTCTCCTGCATTGCAGGTAGACACTTTACCATCTGAGCCACCAGGGAAGCTCATATATATACATATCTGTGTGTATACATATATATATATATATACACACACACACATATCTGCGTGTATATATATATATATACATATGCATACATATATGCACACCATCTTCTTAACTATACATCTGTTGATGGATATTTGGTTGCTTTCATATCTTGCCTATTATAAATAGTGCTTCAAAGAACCTTGGGGTTATTAAGCTACAAAATTTTTTAAAAAGACTAGTTCACTCAAGATAGCTTGAGAACCTCAAAGGAACACGTTTCCTAGCTCCAAATGCTGGACTATGATATTTTCAAGGTGACTTTGTCAAAACACAATTAAAGCAGACTTTAAAAGTTGTTAAGGGATTAGGTAGGATTCTCATATTTTTGGATAGATGACTAGAAGACTGGTTTGTAGAGTCATTTAGTAAAAGTGGTATAGATTAGGTGAGGGTTTTTTAATATATACTCTTAGGAACTCTCAAAATATATTGTTGCTGTTCAGTCGCTCAATCGTGTCTGACTCCTTGTGATCCCCTGGACTGCAGCATGCCAGGCCTCCCTGTCCTTCACCATCTCCCAGAGCTAAATCAAGCTCATGTCCATTGAGTCGGTGATGCCATCCAACCATCTCATCCTCTGTCATTCTCTTCTCCTCCTGACTTCAATCTTTACCAGCATCAGGGTCTTTTCCAGTGAATCAGCTCTTCATGTCAAGTGGCCAAAATATTGGAGTTTCAGCCTCAGCCATCAGTCCTTCCAATGAACAACCAGGATTGATCTCCTTTAGGATGGATTGGTTGGATCTCCTTGCAGTCCAAGGGACTCTCAAGAGTCTTCTCCAACACCACAGTTCAAAAGCACCAATTCTTCAGCACTCAGCCTTCTTTATGGTCCAACTCTCACATCCATACATGACTACTAGCTTTGACTGTATGAACCTCTGTTGGCAAAGCAATGTCTCTGCTTTTTAATATGTTGTCTAGGTTTGTCATAGCTTTTCTTCCAAGGAGCAAGTGTCTTTTAGTTTCATGGCTATAGTCACCATCTACAGTGATTCTGAAGCCCAAGAAAATAGTTTCTCATTGTTTTCATTTTTCCCCACCTATTTGCCATGAAGTCATGGGACAGGTGATTTTTTAAATTTGAGTTTTAAGCCAGCTTTTTCACTCTCCTCTTTCACCTTCATTATGAAGCTCTTTAGTTCCTCTTCTCTTTCTGCCTTAAAGGTGGTGTCATCTGCATATCTGAGGTTATTGATATTTCTCCCTCAATCCTGATTCAGCTTGTACTTCATCCAGCCCAGCAATTCTCATGATGTATTCTACATACAGGATAAAGAAACAGGGTGGCAATATACAGCCTTGACGTACTCCTTTCCGAATTTGGAACCCATCAATTGTTCCATGTCTAGATTTAACTATTGATTCTTGACCTAAATGTGGGTTTTTCAGGAGGCAGGTGAAGTGGTCTGGTGTTCCCATTTCTTAAGAATTTTCCACAGTTTATTGTGATCCACACAATCAAAGGCTTTAGTTTAGTCAGTGAAGCAGAAGTAGGTAGTTTTCTGGAATTCTCTTGCTTTATCTATGATCCAATGGATGTTGGCGATTTGATGTCTGGTTCCTCTGCTTTTTCTAAATCTAGCTTGAACATCTGGAATTTCCCGGTTCACATACTATTGAAGCCTAGGTTGGAGAATTTTGAGCATTAATTTGCCAGCATGTGAAATGAGTGCAATTCTGCGGTAGTTTGAACAATATTTGGCATAGCCCTTCTTTGGGATTGGAATGAAAACTGACTTTTTCCAGCCCTGTGGCCACTGCAGAGTTTTTCAAATTTGCTGGCATATTGAGTGTAGCACTTTCACAGCATCACAGATAGATAGATAGACTATATATAATACATACATATTATATATGTACAATATTCAAGATAAACTTACACACATGGGATTATTATTTACAATAGCCTATAATATAGGCTTCAATACTATTAAGCGTCATTTGTATATCAAGTAGAAGAGGTCAACCTAAATCCAATGTCAATAAGCTTGTTACTTAAAGCTAGAAGCCACATTTCCCCCTCCGCTCTGGTCACTAATACTAATACTATGCTGGTCACTAATCTCATATATCTAACTTTCAAGGCAACTTCTCTGCAAGTTTTTCTTTGCTTCAAATTGTTTGCTTCCTCTATGGTAAAACTTGTCGTTGTTCTCTATTATGATGTTTTTAATCAAGAAGACTTGATGTGTGCAATATTAAGAGAAGAATTGAGAAAGTGTGAGATGACCAATCTCACAGAGTATATGAACTCTTTAAGCTCTGTTCATTGGTCTCAGGAGATATTGTGAAACATCTCGGATTTTAAGACTTATAAATTTCACTTTTCTTGTCTTTATACTCAGTTTCTTTGCTGTAATAACTTTCTTGTAACGTTGTTAATGCAATGCATTAAGAATCTATAGTTTTGGGGGTTTTATTGATTTCTGAAAAAACCCTAATTATGGGTCATTTGAGAAAAGAGAAGAGGTTCATGAACTTCATTTTGCTGGCATATATTCAGAGATGCAGACATTTCCTGTGTAATCTCCTAATGTAGAATTGGAAAGAAAAACTGCCAGGCCACCACAGGTCTCTCACCTTTCTCTGGCAATGGCCGTTTCTGGAATGATCTCATTCTTAAAGAGTGGATCCTGGAAACCATCAAATGCAAACCTGGCAGAGAAGAGAAAAAACATTTACACCTGATAGAACAGAGGAAGCAGTTCAGAGTCTGCTGATGCTATTTCGTCCCAATGTCTAGACTTATAAAATTAGGTTCTGGTTGGCAACCACTGGGGTTATGTGAAAGTAATTGCCAAGACATCTGGAAACTTAATAGAAGTCCAGAGGCCTTTGACCAAATGTGGCTCTCTTTAACTATGAGGAAGCTTCCACAACCCTTTATAAATGATGTGTTAGGCTAACTTTTGATAACAGAACAATCAGGACTATTTGTAGGGGCAACCCAGCCTTTTCTATAGGTGTGTCAACTCTCCCTACAGTCCCTCCCCCAGGTTCCCCTCATGAGCACCATGGGCACACTTACCAAACCTAAAGCAAAGAAGAAGCAGGTTCATATTAGCTTCTGATCCCATTTTACACCTTGTCAACTGTGGCCTCACATACACTTTTTTATTTCAGCAACTTTGAATGTGGCATTTATATCTTATTTTTGGAATGATTAATGACCAGTTCTTATATTGTATAGTAAAAGAGAAAAATATCCAAGCATACTGTTAAAAATTCTCTTTCTGCTAAAGTGATTGTGAATCACCACAATGTATAAATGCTAATTTTCAGAAGCTGAATAAATCAACCGACCTCAAAGTCCATGTGTCTGAATTTCAAAACATGTATTTGATTATCATGAATCTCAACTCTTAGTTATTCCCTTCTGTTTGAAACAATATAACAATTTGTGGTATAATTTGCACTTTATTTGTTATAAATTTAATTTTTATGTATATTTTAATTTCACAATGTATGGCTAATATTTTTGCTTTTGAAAATCAATGATCTTTAGGAGCATATGAATAGTCTTATATGCTCATCTTTATTTTAACTATTTTTGGCCTCTACATTTCTTCATGTAGATCTGAACTTCTGTCTGCCACCATATTCTTTGTCACTGAAGAACTTGCCTTCACATTCCTTGTAAAGAAGATATGCTGATAATAAATTGTCTCTGCTTTTAACTCTGGAAATTTACTCTGCAAAGTCCTTATTTATTTTTAACTTTCAAAAAGATATTTTCACTGTGCATATCTAAAATGACAGGCTTTAAAAGGTTTTTTTAAATATTTTTCTCCAGTACTTTAAAGATCCATCTCTCTGTTTTCGGGTTTGCATAGCTCCTGATGGAAAATCTGTTATGGTTATATGTATTCTTCTCTCGCAATATCACTTTTCTCTGACTGACTTTAACAAATACCATTTGTATTCAGCAAGTTGATTTTAATATGCCTTGGTATTGTACGATTTGTATTTATACTGCTTGAAATTCATTATGTTTTTGATTTAGTAGGTTTATAGTTTTCATCAAATTTGGAAATCATTTATTTATTATTTCCTCAAGTAATTTTTCCCATAGCTTTTCCTTCTGGGACTCAAGTTACATTTTTATTAGATAGCTTTCTATTTCCCAGAAGATTCTGAGGCTCTGTTAATCCACTTCTGGCCTTTATTTTCCCCTGTCCTCTTCATTTTGGGTTGTTTTCATTGCTGTCTTCAAGTTTAAGAATATTTTCTCCTGCAGTATTCAATAAGCTGTTAATTTCATCCAATCAAATCTTTATTTCAAACAGTAACTTTCAACTCAAAAATTCAGTTTCATATGTATATATATTTTTCACTATTTTTCTCACTGCTTGTTTTATCCTGTAGGTCTTTAAGCATGTTGAGTATATTTACAACTGCTTTAATATTCTTCACCACAAATTACATCTTTTCTAGGTCTATTTTTATAGATTGAATGTTTTCTCATAAATATGGGTCACATGTTTCTTCCTCTTTGACAGTCTAGTAATGTTTGAATTGCCAGATTGACTTTGTAAATGTTAGGCTACTGAGTGCTAGATTTTGTTTATTGTTTTTGGACTTTGCTCTCTCAGGCAATAAAGTGTCTTACAGATCTGTTTTTGTCTCTTAGAAGTTTGCTTTTAGTTGTTTGCTTTTCCTTTTAATTAGACTATTTATTTTACTCAGGTTTAATGTAAGATCTGATACTATTGGGATTACATTTCATATGTTGGTATTCATTTTCTCTTTGAACCTTTTTCTAAAATGTTTTCTAAAAGGCAGACTTCCAGTATTCTTTTTGACTTGTTTAGCCTCAATAAGGCGGGTATTTAGAGTGTCTGTGCTGAAGGCTCCATATATCCAAAATGCCTTTCCACTATGGCTGGCGGAAAGAGGAATGGTTCTTGGTCCTGTAAGATCTCAGAACACTTTTCTCTTTAATGGTCTCTGGTAACTGTTCTCTCCCTGGAACTATTTTTTGAGCTTGAACTGTGAACATGTGTAGATTGATAGTCACAAACTCAACAGAACTTTCTATGTGGATTTCTGGAAATCTGTTAGTAGCTTTCTCTTTTTGATACAATCCGTGTCAGTGTTTGTTGCTCAGTGATGTCAGACTCTGCAACCCCATGAACTGTAGCCTGCTAGGCTCCTCTGTCCATGGAATTCTCCAGTCAAGAATACTGGAGTGGGCTGCTATTTCCTTCTCCAGGGGATCTTCCCAACCCAGGGGTTGAACCTGGATCTCCTGTATTGCCAGCAGGTTCTTTACCATCTAAGCCACCAGGGATTCTTGATACTCTGCCCCCCAAGTTCTAACTGTTTCAACCTCCCTGAACTCTGATCTATGTTTCACACAGTTCGTGACAAGAGTGAGCTCTGCTTGGTTGCCCTTGTCTGTGTCAGTACAAAAATTGCCTCCAGCCAGGAACCTAGGGCAGTTTTTAGACTTAACTCATTTGTTTCCCATCTCTGAAGGATCACATACCTGTGCTGACTATAGTCTCACTTCTGCATGCAAGTATTCCACATTTTGTCCAGTTCTCTATTTGTTGACAGTGGGAGGGTGATTCCAGCTTTTATTGCTTCCTTGTGACTGGAATTCATCCTGTATCATTTCCAGCACATGCCGTGAGGTGTATGGTAAGGCACACAGACTCTGGAGGAAAGTGTACAATGTTCAATGTCAACAGACAAGGCACTAATCCCTGAGCTGCTACAGTGGATGAGACTTCCTGTGCCTCTGTTTATTCATTTGCAGAATAAGGGTGGTAACAGTGGTACCAATAGTTGGGTTATTATGATTTAACAAGCTAATAAATACCAAACTCTTAAAAGAGTGGATGCCTGTAGTGAGTGTTATTGCTGTTTTTCCATACATCCTCTGACCTAGATTCCCAGAGTGATTGTGTTTCTTACATTAAAGAGGATTAAATCTGCAAGAATTTACAATTAAACTTTTTACTGCAGTTATGCCTGGAGGAGAACTAGAAGAAATTTGGAGAGTGATCAAAGAGAACTTTCACATTTATCCGTAAAGTTTTGATTATTCATGAGACTATTATTTTGTGTTAATTTTATTATGACATGTTTTAAAAACAGAAAAAGCAACCATATTTTTTTATAGTAGATATTGCTATCTGATGATCAAATTCCAGGTTTTTATATTCCTTTATGTTCACACATCTAGATTTTATTTTCCAGTCTCTTCTGTCATTTGATGGCAGCCGTATGACTAAGTTCCAGCCAATGAACTTTTACTGAAAGTATCACACTCCTCTTCCAGGCACGGCAGATAAAAATGACTCACTTGTGATCTTTTACGACCGTGACCTTTTCAAGGTTTGAAAGCTGGTGGGATAATGACCCTCAGAGTGACCTTGGATGTGGTGTGGGAAATATGATTGATTATCTCCAGTCTGAATTTCTTAAAGGAGGGCCATTTGGACAACTTGTCACAAATATCAATTGAACTTTTCTGGAAATAGCTGACAAGCTAGGAAGGGGTTCATTGGCCATCTTACCACAAAGTTGTTTATTTACCTAAATCAAACAAAATCAAAAAGTTTATAAGAAAGCAGAGTTGTCTCAAGTAAAGGGATTATTATCTAAAGTGAGACCAGAAAGGGCTACTTAGTATGGTCAAAATTTCTGGAAGAATATAAATATAAGTGTTATCATATATGATATTGTCTTTCTCTATTTTACTTTACTAAGTAAGACAATATATAACCAATAAGAACTTATTGTATAGCCCTGGGAACTCTACTCAATACTCTGTAATGTCCTATATGGGAAAAGAAACTAAAGATGAGTTGATATATGTATATGTATAATTGACTCACTTTGTTCTACACCTGAAACTAACACAACATTTTAAATCAACTATACTCCAATAAAAATTAATTAAAAAAAATTTTGGAAGTGTGTAAAAGGCCTGGACTAATCAAGAAAGTTGCAGAGATGAGTCTTGTACAGGATGGTCTCTATGCCCAAAGATTCAAGTCATTCACACTTGAAGCATTAATTTCCAAATTACAAGTTTAACAGGTTATATGCGTTTTTATATGGAGTCTGTTAAAAGAAATTAATTTTTAACTGCCTTGATAGGTAGAAAAGCGGGTGTTGCTCAGTTCCTATGCTCTCTGCACTAACTTTTCAGGTGACAAAATACAGAGTTTCATCTTAGAGAGGCAAATAGGACCCAGGCTTTGAATAGAGTCACACCCAAGTCTTGTACAGTAAATCTGCCTGCAATGTGGGAGACCCAGGTTCTATCCTCGGGTTGGGAAAATTCCCCAGAGAAGTGAATAGCAACCCACTCCAGTATTCTTGCTTGGAAAATTCCATGGACAGAGGAGCCTGGCAGGCTGCCATTCACGGGGTCACAGAGAGTCAGACACAAGTAAGTGGTTGAGCAACTAACACAATTCCCCAACAATCTATCACCTTTCACAGTTTACCACAACCTTCCTTGTCATCATTCTCTCATTTGAAAAAGAGAAGCTAATGAAAGGTCCCTCAGTTTGAGGATAAATAAAAAATATTCCTACACTTTCAACACCCCTCTAAGCTAGTACTTCACAGGATACTGGCAGGTCAAGATGTCCTTGTGGAGAAGAAAACTGTATTAATAATTTATGCATTATTGCAAATAATCTGTAATTTTGGAAAGCTTGCGGTCCCCTCACAGAGCACACAGTGAAGTCAATATTTCATATACTTGCCAATATATTGCCTTTATCATATATGATCAAAATTAGTGCTTTATCTCAAGGATGTATATATTCCTTAGTGCAGGAGAGGCTTAAGACAATGTTTGGTGACTGAAGATGGGAGGGAATCCCACAAAAGTTATGGCTCTATTTGGTAAATCTTGCTAACGAAGAGTTCATTTGAAACAAAAATAATTTTATTTTGTCCTGACCTTAGATGTACTGCTTCAGCCATACTGTACACATTCTGAAAACAAGACCAATCTTTGTTCTAATGTTCTTGAGCCTCTTGATATTTGGTAAAATGTCAAGGACATCAAAAGCATTCATATAACCTTTAAGTTGTTGTTTTTTATTTCTTCACACACATATTTCACTGAGAATGAAATATTTTGAGGATTACTTTTGTTGTCCCTCTTTATGTATAAACCTTGGGTCTTTAAATTCAGTAATGCTCAAAGGATAGCATGCTAAAACTCCCTCACTGCTTCAAAACCTCAATTGTATAGATTTTTCATTTTATTGTTTGACACAGTTCAATAATCACAACATAAGCATGTCCTTTACTAGAAAAACAAAATGTCTCTGTTAGCCCAAAATAATTCTTCTGTTATTAGAAATAAATAGGAAGACTAGACAAAAATAAGGGAAATTTAAAACTGTGTTAAAAAATCAAGATTGGTTTTCATTTCTCATACTCAAATAATTCATTTCCTTATCGGATTCATACAATCAAATCATTGACACCACAGTGCCAACAAAGGTCCGTCTAGTCAAGGCTATGGTTTTTCCCGTGGTCATGTATGGATGTGAGAGTTGGACTGTGAAGAAAGCTGATCACCGAAGAATTGATGCTTTTGAACTGTGGTGTTGGAGAAGACTCTTGAGAGTCCCTTGGACTGCAAGGAGATCCAACCAGTCCATTCTAAAGGAGATCAGTCCTGGGTGTTCATTGGAAGGACTGATGCTAAAGCTGAAACTGCAATACTTTGGCCACCTCATGCGACGAGTTGACTCACTGGAAAAGACTCTGATGCTGGGAAAGGTTGGGGGCGAGAGGAGAAGGGGACGACAAAGAATGAGATGGCTGGATGGCATCACCGACTCTGTGGACATGAGTTTGAGTGAACTCCGGAAGTTGGTGATAGACAGGGAGGCCTGGCGTGCTTTGATTCATGGGGTCGCAGAGAGTCAGACACGACTGAGCGACTGAACTGAACTGAACTGAACATAAGATGAGCATCCATCTAAACGCAGACTATCATAAAATGTATGAGACTGCAAAGTGGAATTAAATAATGGATTTAAAACATTTAAAGGAGAATGATCATAGGGGAAATTAAGGGAGGCAAA
This sequence comes from Moschus berezovskii, assembly GCF_049115385.1. NCBI lineage: Eukaryota > Metazoa > Chordata > Mammalia > Artiodactyla > Moschidae > Moschus > Moschus berezovskii. The sequence goes on along the minus strand of NC_142478.1, from coordinate 44,375,092 downwards.
ACAGGAAGTATGTTATCTTTATTTGATTTTAGCGTTTTAAAAATGGACATGTTTGTTCCAAATACAATATTTAATTTCCCAAGTATTTAGAGAGCTAAATGTAAGACCAGAAACTATAAAACTCCTAGAGGAGAACGTAGGCAAAACACTCTCCGACATAAATCACAGCAGGATCCTCCATGACCTACCTCCCAGAATATTGGAAATAAAAGCAAAAATAAACAAATGGGACCTAATTAAAATCAAAAGCTTCTGCACAGCAGAGGAAACTATAAGTAAGGTGAAAAGACAGCCTTCAGAATGGGAGAAAATAATAGCAAATGAAGCAACTGATAAAGGATTAATCTCCAAAATATATAAGCAGCTCCTGCAGCTCAATTCCAGAAAAATAAATGACCCAATCAAAAAATGGGCCAAAGAACTAAACAGACATTTCTCCAAAGAAGACATACAGATGGCTAACAAACACATGAAAAAATGCTCAACATCCCTCATAATCAGAGAGATGCAAATCAAAACCACAATGAGATACCATTTCACACCAGTCAGAATGGCTGCTATCCAAAAGTCTACATGCAATAAATGCTGGAGAGGATGTGGAGAGAAAGGAACCCTCTTACACTGTTGGTGGGAATGCAAACTAGTACAGCCACTATGGAGAACAGTGTGGAGATTCCTCAAAAAACTGGACATAGAACTGCCATATGATCCAGCAATCGCACTCCTGGGCATACACACCGAGGAAACCAGAATTGAAAGAGGCACATGTACTCCAATGTTCATTGCAGCACTGTTTATAATAGCCAGGACATGGAAGCAACCTAGATGTCCACCTGCAGACGAATGGATAAGAAAGCTTTGGTACATATACACAATGGAGTATTATTCAGCCATTAAAAAGAATACATTTGAATCAGTTCTAATGAGGTGGATGAAACTGGAGCCTATTATACAGAGTGAAGTAAGCCAGAAAGAAAAACACCAATACAGTATACTAACACATATATATGGAATTTAGAAAGATGCAAATGATAACCCTGTATACAAGACAGCAAAAGAGACACAGATGTATAGAACAGTCTTTGGGACTCTATAGGAGACGGTGAGGGTGGGATGATTTGGGAGAATGGCATTGAAACACGTATGTTGTCATATGTGAAACGAATCACTAGTTCAGGGTCAATGCATGTTATAGGATGCTCGGGGCTGGCATGCGGGGATGACCCAGAGGGAGGATAAAGGGAGGAGGGAGGTGGGAGGGGGGTTCAGGAGGGGGAACTGATGTAAACCCGGGGTGAATTCATGTCAATGTATGGCAAAACCAACCAATATAATATTGTAAAATAATTTGCCTCCAATAAAAAATAAATTAATTACAAAAAAAAATAAAGCATTATAAAATAGTAAAAAAATAAATAAAATAAAATTTTATCAAGGTCAGAAGATTCAACATATTAAGAAGACATATCCAGTGCAGGACTGGGAAGTGTCATTCCTTCAAGAAGAAATGTGTGAACTTAAAAATCAAAACTTCAAAACTTTAACAAATATTGCTAAAAATTACCCCATGATATTCCTCCTGTGACATTGTAATACATGCTCAAACCATGATATTTGCAGGATATTTATTTGACCAACATCAATAGAAATTTACAAAGATTGAGTATTTCCAATTTTAGGATCTCCTCATCATCTACTTAACAAGCTCCCTTTTATAAAATGAATCTGGAATTTGATTCTGCCTTTGGACTCATATACCTAGATATCCCTAAAATAAAATTAAAGCCATTTATATTTAAAATTAATTAGGGAATGGGTCGATTTACCCTGTCATTTATTTATCAGTTTGTGAACTTTAGTATTTCTGCATAGTTAGCAGCTATGAGAAAACAGTCATGTGTTGACAAATGAAAATAATTGTTCTGTAGATCAATAATTTATGATGAACTTAAAGTTATAGTAGAAGGCCGTATCATACACATGGAATCTATTCTGAATGTCAGTGTTTGCTTTTACATGAAAAATGGATACCCATAATTTAAAGGGCTGCTATAAGAGATGATTTTTGTCTTCTAAACATGCACATGCATACGATATTTTGTATAAAATTTACTTTATTGTTGGCTTCTTAGAATTAACTTAAACCTCCTCTTGGCAATTTGGATTCCTTTTGGTAAGTTCCTTTCCCACTGTGTGCAGCCTTAGTGAGCATGGGAAATTGCTTTGATGGTTCCAAAATCTTAAAGCTCCCCAATTCTAGACCTTTTGCCATATGACTTAGCAGTTACTCTCACAGAAGCAATGCAGTGTGTTTTACCCATACTTTAATTATGCACGCCCTCCAGGATGGAGTGGGGATGAAATGTGCAACTTCTGAGTGATGACTAGACACCTTGAGTTTTTCTGCCTGTTTTCTTTGTGTCTCTGTCTTTGCCACCATGGCTATTCCAGGTGCATAGAAGAGAGATGTGCAGAGCAGAGATATGTAAAGCTGAGGCCATCTTAGTTCATCCACCCACCAGCAGAAGCTGCACACATGAGCAACATTAGTTAAGATTAAAAGAGCTCCCTAGTGGACACTGAACTAAACCTGGATGCTTGTGAAATAAAAACTTGCTGTTGTATGCAAAAAAAAAAAAAGAGAGAGAGAGAGAGAATTTTTTAATTTGGTCTAATACTGTAGACCACAGTTAATTTTGACTGTGTTACATTCCTTGGAGATACTATGGATTTAGTTACAGACCACAATAAAGCAAATTACAAAAAACTTTTGGCTTTCCAGTGCATATAAAAATTATGTTTACACTACACTGCAATCTATTAAGCATGCAATAGCATTATGTCTAAAAAAGCAAAGTACACAACTTAATTAAAAATAATTTAGTGTTAAAATGCTAACCATCATCTGACACTTTATGAGTCAGAGTAGTAACATCAAAGACTACTGAAAACAGATCACCATAGCAAATAGAATAATAGTCAAAAAAAAAGTTTGAAATATTGTGAAAGCTACCAAAATGTGACACAGAGACAGGAAGTAAGTAAGCGCTGTTGGAAAACTGATGCCAATAGACTTGCTTGGCTCAAGGTTGCTGTAAAACTTCTATTCGTGAAAAAAGCAATATCTGAAAAGTGGAAAAAAAGAAACATGACACAATGAGGTGCACTTGAAACTCAGTTTTCAAAAAAAAAAACAAAAAAGAAACTCAGTTTTCAAGCCAGGAACCACCATCCCTGTTCCTGTGTGTTCCTACACATGACTTGTGTCCCATGGAGCATGAGGGTAAGTGACATGTATCACTTCCTTTCCAAAGCTTGGAAGGAACAAGTGCTCTTTCTTCATGCTTTTTCTCTTCTTGACTGGAGGAAAATGACTTCAAAGATCTCAGGACAAGTGAGATGAGAGAAGAATCTATCTGTAAATCACTAAGTGGAGGAGAGTCGCCTGCTAGCCAGGAACACGGACTTGAGACTTATGTGAGCAATAAATAAATCCCTCTTTCGTACAAGCTGGAAAGCTCTGGTGTTCCTATTCCAGTCTGAAGCTCTTTGTTAAAGCAGATCAGTTCAGTTCAGACGCTCAGTCGTGTCCGACTCTCTGCGACCCCAAGAATCACAGCACGCCAGGCCTCCCTGTCCATCACCAACTCCTGGAGTACACTCAAACTCACGTCCACAGAGTCGGTGATGCCATCCAGCCATCTCATTCTCGGTCGTCCCCTTCTCCTCCCGCCCCCAATCCTTCCCAGCATCAGAATCTTTTCCAGTGAGTCAACTCATCGCATGAGGTGGTCAAAGTATTGCAGTTTCAGCTTTAGCATCAGTCCTTCCAATGAACACCTAGGATTGATCTCCTTTAGAATGGACTTGTTGGATCTCCTTGCAGTCCAAGGGACTCTCAAGAGTCTTCTCCAACACCACAGTTCAAAAGCATCGATTCTTCGGTGATCAGCTTTCTTCACAGTCCAACTCTCACATCCATACATGACCACGGGAAAAACCATAACCTTGACTAGATGGACCTTTGTTGGCAAAGTGATGTCTCTGCTTTTTAATATGCTATCTAGGTTGGTCATAACTTTCCTTCCAAGGAGCAAGCGTCTTTTAATTTCCTGGCTGCAATCAGCATCTGCAGTGATTTTGGAGCCCAAAAAAATAAAGTCTGACACTGTTTCCACTGTTTTCCCATCTATTTCCCATGAAGTGATGGGACCAGATGCCATGATCTTTGTTTTCTGAATGTTGAGCTTCAAGCCAACCTTTTCACTCTCCTCTTTCAATTTCATCAAGAGGCTTTTGAGTTCCTCTTCACTTTCTGCCATAAGGGTGGTGTCATCTGCATATCTGAGGTTATTGATATTTCTCCCAGCAATCTTGATTCCAGCTTGTGCTTCTTCCAGCCCAGTGTTCCTTATGATGTACTCTGCACATAAGTTAAATAAGCAGGGTGACAATATACAACCTTGACGTACTCCTTTTCCTATTTGGAACCAGTCTGTTGTTCCATGTCCAGTTCTAACAGTTGCTTCCTGACCTGCATACAGGTTTCTCAAGAGGCAGGTCAGGTGGTCTGGTATTCCCATCTCTTTCAGAATGTCCCACAGTTTATTGTGATCCACACAGTCAAAGGCTTTGGCATAGTCAATGAAGCAGAAATAGATGGTTTTCTGGAACTCTCTTGCTTTCTCCATGATCCAGCAGATGTTGGCAATTTGATCTCTGGTTCCTCTGCCTTTTCTAAAACCTGCTTGAACATCTGGGAGTTCACAGTTCACATATTGCTGAAGCCTAGCTTGGAGAATTTTGAGCATGACTTTACTAGCGTGTGAGATGAGTGCAATTGTGTGGTAGTTTGAGCATTCTTTGGCATTGCCTTTCTTTGGGATTGGAATGAAGACTGACCTCTTCCAGTCCTGTGGCCACTGCTGAGTTTTCCAAATCTGCTGGCATATTGAGTGCAGCACTTTCACAGCATCATCTTTCAGGATTTGAAATAGCTCAATTGGAATTCCATCACCTCCACTAGCTTTGTTCGTAGTGATGCTCTCTAAGGCCCACTTGACTTCACATTCCAAGATGTCTGGTTCCAGGTGAGTGATCACACCATCGTGATTATCTTCATCATCAAGATCTTTTTTGTACAGTTCTGTGTATTCTTGCCACCTCTTCTTCATATCTCCTGCTTCTGTTAGGTCCATACCATTTCTGTCCTTTATCGAGCCCATCTTTGCATGAAATGTTCCCTTGGAATCCCTAATTTTCTTGAAGAGGTCTCTTGTTTTTCCTTTTCTGTTGTTTTCCTCTATTTCTTTGCATTGATCACTGAGGAAGGCTTTCTCATCTCTCCTTGCTATTCTTTGGAACTCTGCATTCAGATGCTTATATCTTTCCTTTTCTCCTTTGCTTTTCGCTTCTCTTCTTTTCACAGCTATTTGTAAGGCCTCCTCTGACAGCCATAGAGTCATCCTGAGTAATCAGTCTCATCACAATACTTGAGAACACTGAGGCATGATGTGTATTTTCTATCTGGAAAAAGTGGCCATCTGATGTCAGCAGAGTAAGAGACTAACACTTGCCATCAACTCATTGCTGGAATTGATTGGCTTCACTGTCTACAAAGTGGACACCTCTTGCAGCAGGCTCACTATTCCCTGCTTTCCCTACACAAACCTGCTCTGTTGCAGATGCTACCTCAGAAGTGAAAGACTTCCTTGATGAAGAATATAAGACAAGCTAAATGCCCCTGTTAGAGCTTCCAAGGCTACAAAGCACAAAGATAGTTTAGAGTGAGAGAAAGCAATACTTATTTACTGGAATTTCATTGGCCTACGTGGAATAGAAGCCAAAGCATAACCCCATAGACAAAAGCAGTCATTAATTCATGTGCAAGATCATTCAGAGTTATGTGTCCAAATAACACATCTGCTCAAGGAGATCGTCGATGGTCAAGCACCATATTTAAACCTGCTTTGCCATCTTTGTCTTGTGACAGTCACTTGATTGCTCCACGTATGCAGGCTTTCTAGAGACAAGGACAAAAAAGGCAAAGGTGATTCTATACCTTTATTATGATGACAATAGCTTTTCTGGAAACTTACTTGGTCAATTTCTGCTCATACTCTATCAGCCAGGACTGAGTCACAGGGCTCCTCCAGCAGCAAGAGAGACTAAAGTAACTTCAGACACACCTTCCAGGACATCTGCTCGGTGACATCTTCACATGTATCACTTCCAATCCAAAGCTCATAAGAAGCTAACTTTTAATATTTAAGCTTCATTGTTGTATGTATCTGTCAATATATTTTAAGCTAATGTATATATTTTTTAACAATTTCTGTAATAAAAATGTGTGGGAATAATTTTGAATTAGTTCAAAATACAGCTTGAGGACTATAGGAGACATGTGAAGCTATTTTAATGAGCATGCTGAAAATTAATAAATGAACCTCAGAATCTATAAGATTAGTTCCCATATTCTTAGATCCTAATGACCCCACATTAATGCATTTTTAAAAGCTGTTTCTGAATAGCACTAACTTTTTAGTAAGATGTGACATTCCCAGTATTTTACACCCTAACATGATAGTTTGTTACACTCATTCATATGTTCACGTATACTAATGTATATATAGACATTCTACTGAGTCAATTACATTAAGATGTTTGTTGGGCTTTATTTTATTTTATTTTATTTTTGTTTGCTTGTTGGGTTTTAAACTGTAGACATTTACCTTTCTCCTATTTAATAACTTGGCTCACAGAACATTTTGTTCTATCAAGAGATTACTGATATTTAGTGGAAATGTTATTTCTAATTTTTTAACTCCATGTATTACTGCACTAAACAAAATCAGATATTTTTCAGGTTGCTGAGTATGTTCTTAGTAACACAGACCATACAAACCTGCTGAAATTTGAGGTGTTCAAAAGAAATCTCATATGGGGTATTTATAAGTGAACAAAAAATACAGTAATAATCCTTAGATGGATACAGGGCCTTCTTTTAGATAACTTACATGTTATGTAATGAATATGCAGATGACACTACCCTTATGGCAGAAAGTGAAGAGGAACTCAAAAGCCTTTTGATGAAAGTGAAAGAGGAGAGTGAAGAGGTTGGCTTGAAGCTCAACATTCAGAAAACAAAGATCATGGCATCTGGTCCCATCACTTCATGGGAAATAGATGGAAAAACAGTGGAAACAGTGTCAGACTTTGTTTTTTTGGGCTCCAAAATCACTGCAGATGCTGATTGCAGCCATGAAATTAAAAGACGCTTGCTCCTTGGAAGGAAAGTTATGACCAACCTTGATAGTATATTAAAAAGCAGAGACATTACTTTGCCAACCAAGGTCCATCTAGTCAAGGCAATGGTTTTTCCCGTGGTCATGTATGGATGTGAGAGTTGGACTGTGAAGAAGGCTGACCGCCGAAGAATCGATGCTTTTGAACTGTGGTGTTGGAGAAGACTCTTGAGAGTCCCTTATACTGCAAGGAGATCCAACCAGTCCATTCTAGAGGAGATCAATCCTGGATGTTCATTGGAGGGACTGATGCTAAAGCTGAAACTCCAATACTTTGGCCACGTCATGCGACGAGTTGACTCACTGGAAAAGACTCTGATGCTAGGAAAGGTTGGGGGCGGGAGGAGAAGGGGACGACCGAGAATGAGATGGCTGGATGGCATCACTGACTCTGTGGACATGAGTTTGAGTGAACTCCGGGAGTTGGTGATGGACAGGGAGGCCTGGCGTGCTGTGATTCATGGGGTCGCAGAGAGTCGGACACGACTGAGCGACTGAACTGAACTGAACTGAATGAATATTATTTCTGAAAATACATTTTTAAAATCATATAGTTTCTGAAAATGTATAACTTCATGGGGTGGTTTCTCTTCAGTAATCAAGTCTGTATGACTATGTAAAAGTATAAGGACAAATATAGTTCTATGAAAATAAATGAGAAAAGAAGTCTACCAAAGAAAGTTTAAAACTGAGACTGAACAAGGCATGTTTATATGATGATTTAGTATTCTATCCAAGACATGTAAATACATCTGTTCATGGAACCTGAGTCTATAATCTCTTAAGAGTCCTTTCAGTTTGTGTTCTAAGTACCCCAGCCCCACAACTGATGCACTTTTCTTTTAAAATAAGGACAGGACAATAGTTTTTAAAGACATTATTCAGACAATTTTAAAGACAATTTTCCTGTGGGGTTACTTGTCACCTTCCTTTGAAATACAAGTAGTCTAGCACTCAGGAGAGCCTATTAAAACTAGTATAAGAGGAAAGAGACTTTGGATACAGGCGACCTGAAGACAGTGCTGCTCTCATTACTCCAGCTGTGAGTTGTCTGCCCTCCTGATTAAAGTTTCCCTTGGGACCTGTAAGCAGCTGAGCTCAGGGGGAGGTGTGGCCTCTGGTGGATTCCAACAGAGAGGAGAGTTCTGTCTAAATGAGCTAAGTAAGTTTCTCAAGAACCAGGTTGAAGCCTTGGAAAGGATCCTAAAGAATATTTCTCCAAAAATAGCAAAACCATGAATCTCATACAAATTTAAAATTAACATGTATCACATTCCATTTTATAGAGAAAAAATAAACTGCCCTGGATTCTAGTTCAGGATTAATCAAGAGTTCTACATCCCAGGGCAATTTTCTTAAACTCTCTAAATGCCTGTTTCCTCTTTTGTAAAATAAGTACACTATAACTCCTGCCTAGTTCTCTATGCCAAGGGTTGCTATGAGACTTAATGTAAAAATATCTAGGAAAGTGGGTTCTAAAACTGTAAAGTTTTCTACGCGAATAAAATGCCAGGAAACAAGTTGTTGGGAATTTTTTTTGCTTTACAATTTAGCATGTGTAATTTGTTTGAAATGCAAAGAAAGTCTTTTCCTTTTTTAAAACCAAAAATAATTAATGTGTGAAAAGTTTTATTGAATTAATACTTTTTGCTGCTTAATTAATTAATTCAGAAAAGAGAAAACTGCCACATGGCTAGAAAGGGAACTGATAAAGTAGCTCACATTTGTAATCAGATAAGGAAAGTGGAAATGAATTTACAAAGGGAAGAGAAACTGGCAGAGCTAGTCAATATTCTCAGGGCAATAACTAATTACATTCCATCTGACACAATTTGCATTTCCATAGACAGAAATTATTTGCATTACTCTTGGTTTTCTACAAGTTAACATCTCTTTCTGTAAAGTTATAAAGCAGCCCACTCAGAGACAAGAAAGATAAAACCCAGATGGAAGAGTTTGTCAGGGCCCTCACCACTTTAAAAATCTTGCACAATTTTTGCTTATAATAAATAAATACAAATGATTAAATCTTTAAAGGGAAAAATAGACTACCTTGGACTAGAAAGCATAGAAGTAAAATACTTGAAACAGGTGGAATATAGTACAGTAGAAACCCTAATAATATTACTCAACTGGGAATATTGAATCAGTTAAGAAAATAAAAGACGGGTTAGATAGAGGTGGTTGTAGTAACTTTTCAAAGTTCTGTTTAGAAGAAGAGGTAGGAATGGGAGATTCAAGAAGTGAACATTGTCAGTGAAAATATGTTGCCTGCTGTATCAGTAAACAAAGGATGTTGCAGCCATTAAGCCATCACATTATAGCCGCCCCAGCGACAGTGAGCCCTGAGGATACTCAGTACAGAAACAGTACAGATGAGGCAACCCCCAAAGATGCACCCCAAGGAGACTCAGGATGAAAAAGGACAAGATATCGGCCTCAGATAGCTGAGGTGCACATCAAAGGAATGATTTCAGTGAGACCAGACCCTTGCATGTTCCCAAACATGTGTATATCTGTGTGCTCAGTCACTTAGTCGCGTCCAACTCTTTGAAACCTCATGGACTGTAGCCCGCCAGGCTCCTCTGTCCATGAGATTTTCCATGTGAAAATATTGGAGTGGGTTACCATTTCCTTTTCCAGGGTATCTTTTTGACCTGGAGATCGAACCCAGGTCTCCTGCATCTCCTACATTGCAGGCAAATTCTTTGCCACTGAGCCAACAAAAACCATTACCTGGTTTTTGTTGCAAAGACTCCTGTGTATCCTGGTTCTTCCCTTATCTCTTTGGAATAGTCCCTCAGAGCTACCTAAAAGGCTGCATCCTGGGCTTAAGTTCCTCTGTATTGTCTATCAAATAAAACATAATTCTCAACTTTAACATTGTGCATTTTTTCCCCAAACAGCATATTCTAAAAATCTCATTTTATAAAATTGGAAGAAAATAAGGAGGAGATGGGACATTTTGCTTGCAAAATTACAGGCACTTCTGTGGAGTAGTTGCTATTTTCTTTCCAAATAATAGTAGAAAATATATTTTGCATACTGAGAAAAGGGAATAGGGAAAAACAAAACAGCATAGGTTAATGATCTTTCTTATTTGTCCTCATGACCACGCTAGGGCCATGCATACAGTCACACATTAGGACCAGTGGCTAAACCCCAACTTACTGATAGATAATCTTTGAGGAACGGATGAAAGGAGGAATTGTGAGCCTGGTTTCCATACGTGAAACATCAAACCTGAGGTCCCTTAGAGGGAGAGGAGGGCTTCTTGGCTTTGGAATTTTTCTGTTTGTTTGGTTTGATTTGGTTTGGGGTCCAGATATGAAATATTGTTCTGACATGAAGAACATGAACAGAGTGTGGCTCTCCTGTCATCTTGATACTATTCACCTTCTGCTTAGGATGCACACCAACTGGTCTCCAGGTGATTTTAGGAGTCAGGTCTTAGGAAGTGAGACCAATCAGGGAACAGGCCATCTCCTAGAACAGACAAGGTGAATTTGTCAGATGCACATGCGAGGTTTGGGAGCCAAAAAACTCTGGGATTATAAAGATGGCTTTAAGTTTCCAGCTAATGCAAACGGCTGTAATTTGAATGTAACTCCTGCAGTTGAAAAGATGCCGATACTGAGTTCTAAGGCATTTAACACCAGGAAAATGAGACTCAGGCACAGATGGGTTCTCAGGCTTCAAGGGAACAAATCCTTAAATTTAAATAACTGAGAATAATTACACAGTTCTGTTGCAAGTTATAAGGAATGCATCACATTCTTTCAAATAGAGCTCTTTGACTGCTATAATTACACCTTCTAGAAGAGTGTTGCAAAAAAATAAGGAAGCTTGTCTTCCTCAATCAGCATTGTCATGGTCAACACTGAAGTGTATTTATTAAAATCCTTGTGCATGTTTCTTTGACAGGAACCACTCAAAGCAACCCAAATAGGAGTTCTCTGTGTTTAAAAAATACCATGCGATTATAAAAAGTAATATTTGAATTTGTCAACAATGAGCATGACCATAATGTATATATAAATTAGAAAATATATGTACATAATGCATATTATTATCAATTTATATGCACATTACCCATTCCAGTCAACACACACTGGCTCTATTTTATATTTTTGTGTCTATTTCATAGAGATAGGGTCTGAATAAGTATCTACTTTCTCTGGATAAACATTGAGGAGTGTGCAGGGGCATCTGGAACCCAAATGTTCAGCCAAGCACTGAATGTCATTCTCCTCCAAAAAGGGAGAAGGGAAACTTTTCCTGAAACTGAAAAATTGGAATAGGCTTTGGTAGCACATTTTCATATAAACCATCTCTTCTCCACAGCTGGGAATCAAATATTAATCCCCTTAAGAGTTTTTTTGTCTGTCTTGAACAGTTCTATTTTAAATAAACTACCTAATTTTTAACCCTTTCAAAGGCCAAAGGAGACTGAGGTCTAAAAAGATGGATCTAGGGAAGGAACCCCAGAATTTGGGAATGTGCTTGGGGCTGTTTGGGTAGGAAATTCCAACATCTCAGAACTTGGAGTGGGGGTCTGGGGTAGGGAATCTCTCTGTGGGCATAGCCCAGGGACATGCAGACTCCTCCTGTGGCCACTGAGCCACCAAGATGTGGGAGGGGTCCTCTTACAGGGTGAAGGGTTGCCTCTCTAAGCTATAGTTTTCTATTTAATTAAATTAAACTCAGCTAAAACATCATTTTAAATATTAGAAAAACACCATTTTTATAATTTCTTACCTGTTTTGCTAGTTAAAAAAAATTTCTTTTGAGTGGAAAAGTATATACAGAAACACATTCTGCCATGTATCCAGTCATTCTTCAAAACATGATACTGGTCCATTTGTACAATGGTCTATGTATATTCATTATACATACATTATATCAGCATAAGTATATGAGTGCCATCATGGCAATCAGAATGCATGAGCAAGAAGCAGCCAAATGTTAGAGACCTTGATAAGACAAGTGCATTCCAGAGGCTGGAAGACACATAATGATGCAAAGACCTGCACCATTACAGTTCAGTTCAGTTCAGTCAGTCAGTCGTGTCCCACTCTTTGAGACCCCATGAAAAACAGCACACTAGGCCTCCCTGTCCATCACCAACTCCCGGAGTTCACTCAAACTCATGTCCACAGAGTCGGTGATGCCATCCAGCCATCTCATTCTCGGTCGTCCTTGTCTCCTCCTACCCCCAATCCCTCCTAGCATCAGACTCTTTTCCAGTGAGTCAACTCTTCGCATGAGGTGGCCAAAGTATTGGAGTTTCAGTTTTAGCATAAGTCCTTCCAATGAACACCCAGGATTGATCTCCTTTAGAATGGACTGGTTGGATTTCCTTGCAGTCCAAGGGACTCTCAAGAGTCTTCTCCAGCACCACAGTTCAAAAGCATCAATTCTTCGGCGATCAGCTTTCTTCACAGTCCAACTCTCACATCCATACATGACCACGGGAAAAACCATAGCCTTGACTAGACGGACCTTGGTTGGAAAAGTAATGTCTCTGCTTTATAATATGCTATCTAAGTTGGTCATAACTTTCTTTCCAAGGAGTAAGCGTCTTCTAATTTCATGGCTGCAATCACCATCTGCAGTGATTTTGGAGCCCAAAAAAATAAAGTCTAACACGGTTTCCACTGTTTTTCCATCTATTTCCCATGAAGTGATGGGACCAGATGCCATGATCTTTGTTTTCTGAATGTTGAGCTTCAAGCCAACCTTTTCACTCTCCTCTTTCACTTTCATCAAGAGGCTTTTGAGTTCCTCTTCACTTTCTGCCATAAGGGTGGTGTCATCTGCATATCTGAGGTTATTGATATTTCTCCCAGCAATCTTGATTCCAGCTTGTGCTTCTTCCAGCCCAGCATTCCTCATGATGTACTCTGCATATAAGTTAAATAAGCAGGGTGACAATATACAACCTTGACGTACTCCTTTTCCTATTTGGAAGCAGTCTGTTGTTCCATGTCCAGTTCTAACTGTTGTTTCCTGACCTGCATACAGGTTTCTCAAGAGGCAGGTCAGGTGGTCTGGTATTCCCATCTCTTTCAGAATGTCCCACAGTTTATTGTGATCCACACAGTCAAAGGCTTTCGCATAGTCAATGAAGCAGAAATAGATGTTCTTCTGGAACTCTCTTCCTTTCTCCATGATCCAGCGGATGTTGGCAATTTGATCTCTGGTGCCTCTGCCTTTTCTAAAACCTGCTTGAACATCTGGGAGTTCACAATTCACATATTGCTGAAGCCTAGCTTGGAGAATTTTGAGCATGACTTTACTAGCGTGTGAGATGAGTGCAATTGTGCGGTAGTTTGAGCATTCTTTGGCATTGCCTTTCTTTGGGATTGCAATGAAGACTGACCTCTTCCAGTCCTGTGGCCATTGCTGAGTTTTCCAAATTTGATGGAATATTGAGTGCAGCACTTTCACAGCATCATCTTTCAGGATTTGAAATAGCTCAATTGGAATTCCATCACCTCCACTAGCTTTGTTAGTAGTGATGCTTTCTAAGGCCCACTTGACTTCACATTCCAAGCTGTCTGGTTCCAGGTGAGTGATCATGCCATCGTGATTATCTTTGTCTTGAAGATCTTTTTTGTACAGTTCTTCTGTGTATTCTTGCCACCTCTTCTTAATATCTTCTGCTTCTGTTAGGTCAATACCATTTCTGTCCTTTATTGAGCCCATCTTTGCATGAAATGTTCCCTTGGAATCTCTAATTTTCTTGAAGAGGTCTCTTATTTTTCCTATTCTGTTGTTTTCCTCTATTTCTTTGCATTGATAGCTGAGGAAAGCTTTCTGATCTCTCCTTACTATTCTTTGGAACTCTGCATTCAGATGTTTATATCTTTCCTTTCCTCCTTTACTTTTTGCTTTTCTTCTTTTCACAGCTATTTGTAAGCCCTCCTCAGACAGCCATTTTGCTTTTTTGCATTTCTTTTCCATGGGGATGGTCTTGGTCCCTGTCTCCTGTACAGTGTCATGAACCTTCATCCAGAGTTCATCAGGCACTCTATCAGATCTAGACCCTTAAATCTATTTCTTACTTCCACTGTATAATCATAAGGGATTTGATTTAGATCATATCTGAATGGTCTAATGGTTTTCCCTACTTTCTTCAGTTTAAGTCTGAATTTCGCAATAAGGAGTTCATGATCTGAGCCACAGTCAGCTCCTGGTCTTGTTTTTTCTAACTGTATAGAGTTTCTCCATCTTTGGCTGCAAAGAATATAATCAATCTGATTTCGGTGTTGACCATCTGGTGAAGTCCATGTGTAGAGTCTTCTCTTGTGTTGTTGGAAGAGGGTGTTTGCTATGACCAGTGTGTTCTCTTGGCAAAACTCTATTAGCCTTTGCCCTGCTTCATTTCGTGCTCCAAGGCCAAATTTGCCTGTTACCCCAGGTGTTTCTTGACTTCCTACTTTTGCATTCCAGTCCCCTATAATGAAAAGGACATCTTTTCAGGCTACAGTCCATAGGGTCTCAAAGAGTCGCATTGGACATGACTAAAGTGACTCAGCATGCATGCACACATATTAAAACATTTAAAGTCAAACTATTTAATACTAGAACATTCCCTTAGGTCTAAAAACCTTCTCTAGCCACACAGATTTTAAAACGTTATTTACTGACTCTCCTAGCTTGCTGTCCTAAATCCGCACTGGTTCACCATTTGATGTTTGAACTACTGTCAGCAAAATTCATGATTTTCACAAGAAACTTTGGAAGATGGCTCAGAGTTATTACTTTACATTAGTGTCTCTCTAACACTTCCATTGTTCTACACATTAGGAAATATTTCATAATAATAAGTGTTCCATACATTTCAAAAGTACCCTAAATAATATAAAAAGGTATGGTGTCTGAAATAAAAGTGATTTTTAAATATGCTTACAGGTGAAAACTAAAATCAACCTTTTTAATATGTATTGAGTCACCCACTGTTTCTAATCATACAAATGCCCAACCTGATGGAACTCTGTTCTCCAATTTCATCTTTTCCTGTTTTTGTTTTAATTTGTGTTGGATCTTAGTTGAACCATGTGGGATCTAGTTCCTAACCAGTGATTGAACGCAGGCCCCCTACGTTGGGAGTATGGAGTCTTAACCACTGGAACACCAGGGAAGTCCCTCTCCAACTTCATCTTAACTGCAGTTCAGTTCAGTTCAGTTCAGTTCAGTTCAGTCGCTCAGTCGTGTCCAACTCTCCGTGACCCCATGAATCACAGCAGCCAGGCCTCCCTGTCCATCACCAACTCCCAGAGTTCACTCAAACTCATGTCCACAGAGTCGGTGATGCCATCCAGCCATCTCATTCTCTGTCATCCCCTTCTCTTCCCGCCCCCAACCTTTCCCAGCATCAGAGTCTTTTCCAGTGAGTCAACTCGTCGCATGAGGTGGCCAAAGTATTGCAGCCTCAGCTTTAGCATCAGTCCTTCCAATGCAGTTCCTCAATCCTAAAATAACCATACCAACATTATGTACTCTCTAGGAATTTTATGAAGGTTATATGAGTTCATAAGGATAGTGTGCATAATAATATTTGATATCTAGTATGAATTAAATGATTAAAATACATCTTAATTTTCTTGCCCAAATTTATTTTTTTCTACTGCTCTCTTCATTTGCTTTTTACGCCTTTTGTCTTTCAAATCACTTAAGCTGGAAATTTTCAAGCAGTTCTTAAGTTGAAAAGAAACCTTAAGTCTCCCTATGTCTTTATTGATGTAGTAAGCTATTGTCTCTGCAGTTGTCTCATACAATGCTTGCCTACCCTATGTATGTGGCTAGTATGTACAGGCATGGCCTTCCTGGAGAAATAGGCATATACGCCGGGCAACTTGTCAGCTGAGTGTGTCAGTGGTAGAGGAAATGTTAGCTGCTCTCCATGGTTAAAATACTACTAAAAATATTTAGCAGACCACTGTAAGTCAATGTTTTCCAAATATACTAAAATCTATATATAATTTAATAGAAAATAGAAATACATAAAATACTAGTAAAAAGATATAAAGTTGTGCTTAGTAACCTCATATTCAAATTTCCTATGACTTCCCAGGTATTGCAGTGTTAAAGAATCCACCTGCCAATGCAGGAGACACTGGTTCCATCACTGGGTTAGGAAGATCCCCTGGAGAAGGAAATCACAACCCACTCTAGTATTCTTGCCTGGGAAATTCCATGGACAGAGGAGCCTGGCAGGCTACAGTCCATGCAGCCACAAAGAGTCAGAAATGACTGAGAGACTGAGCACACAATAATATTAACAAATGTGGAAACAATTACAATTCTAAAGAAGAAACTTTATCATTAAGGCAATCATAGAACCCAAGAGACCTTTCAGGTTGGTGATTTGCCAGTTTATGTACAACCAGCTACAAATGTTCTCCCATATTCTGCTGATTCCCAAGCAAAAACTCCCATTCTCTTCCATGGTCTTTAGGTCAGGACTTTTTACATTTTTGCACCTATGACTAAGACTGTCCTGAAATAACATATTTTCCAATTTCTTTCCACTTCCAACCCATTTAGCTCAGGGTAGTTTGAGCTGTCTTATTTTCCTAGTCTGGAGTGTGGTCCCTGCTGACAAAAGGAAAAAGAGAATGAGCCTAAATTGCACCCCCCACTCCCAGCTCATCAACTTTTCATCTCCCTCACCTTTTTCCAGAAAATAAGCCTCAGTGACTCCTTTTTAAAGTCTAAGGACAGAATGTCCAACTGATTATTTAAATCTCTGTGCTATTGAAATATAAATAAGTCTTTTCCAGGTGCTTACCTCTGGAAAGACTGTTATCATCAACTTAGTGTATCTGTGCTTTTTTGCTTAAAATCTAAAATGGAAGGAAATGGTGTTTATTAGAATGAATATTAAAAGGCAGGAAAAGTGGAAGAAGATGTTTAATGCATTATTTATTTACTTTTAACTACAAAAAGTAAATATTCCAGAACCTACGTATCCATATACACTTACTTCAGAAACCAGGAAAGTAACACTAGCAATGTGGATATTTCATTTTTCTCCCACTTTGGGCCAAGAAATCAATGAAATAAATGAATGCCAGTAACAAAGTAGGATCACCTTATAACTTATAGTCTGAAAAAGGACATTGTTGAAAGGGGCGGGAGTGTGGTATAAGGCCCCAAATGAAGGTCCACGTGGTGTCCTGCCTTGGCATCCATGCAGTCGGATGGAAGGCTTCCAGGAGTCTTACTTTAAGTTCCTCTGTTTACTCTGTCCTGAGGACCAGGTACCCCAGGGAAACAGCATCATTCTTATAAGGGGGGCAGTTTCTGCTTGTTCTTGAGTAGCAGGTGTCAGTCGCATGCTGGGCTGCAGAATTACTCAAACAATTCAGTCCCCTCTTTCTACCAGAACCAGAGGGCACCCATCTTCTACCTCCTACAAAGCCTGCCTCCCAAACAACCCCGCTCCCCACCTCATCATTCACTTTGTTCCCAAGTCAAGCTCTATGTAGTCAGGTATTGCATGTGATGTCTTCTAATTAAGCAATATGACTAATAAACTGCTGTCAATCTCATCTGCCCAAGATCAGGGAATCACGTGTTTGGCCATATCCATAAACCTAGGGAAGAAATGCTTCTCTCACCTATGGTTGAATAAGAGTTACTTACGACCATGTTGGGAGGGATTGGGGGCAGGAGGAGAAGGGGACGATAGAGAATGAGATGTTTGGATGGCATCACCGACTCAATGGACATGAGTTTGAGTGAACTCTGGGAGTTGGTGATGGACAGGGAGGCCTGGTGTGCTGTGATTCATGGGCTCGCAAAGAATCGGACACGACTGAGGACTGAACTGAACTGAATGACCATGTTAGGGGAAACGACTGAAATTGCCCACCCTGACCAGGCACCATAGTAACCATTTGCATGAGTTATGCAAGGAGGTCCATGACAGGAGTTTATGAAAGGAGGTCCTGGTAAGGAACACAGAATTAATAAGTAACCACCAACCAGAAGAGTTTGGGAAAAGTCCAAAAGAAACACCATATGTCCTACCACCTTCTCAGTGGCATCCATCTTGGCTGAGCAATGAAGTGCCACCAGGAAGGACCCTGAGTCAGAATGACTGTCTAGAGACAACCCAAAGATTAATCCTATCACCATAAGGGCCAGGACTTTGAGCCACATGGCAGAGCAGTCTTCCTGGGTTCCCTCACCCTCTTGCTCTTTGCCCAGTGCCCCATTCAATAAAGTCTCTTGCTTTGTCAGCATGTGTGTCTTCTCGGACAATTCATATCCAAGTGTTGGACAAGAGCCAATTCTCAGGCCCTGGAAGGGGTCCCCCTTTCTGCAACAACCACAAAAATCAAGTATACAGTAGAATGCTCCTGAGCAAACTGGGACACCTGGTCAACCTAATCAGACCATTTGTCTTTGGTGTCTTATTTGAGAGATGAAAGAAGGAGAAGCTGGGTCAGTTTCCAAGCTGTAGGCCCACACAAGAAGATATATTCATTTAGACTCCATCTATAAAATCTGCATCTTTGTTCAGAAATAAACTCTAACTTTTGACAAAGGAGGTAAGAATATAAAACAGAGAAAAGACAGTCTCTTTAATAAGTGGTGCTGGGAAAACTGGAAAGTTACAGGTAAAAGAATGAAGTTAGGCCACTCTCTAACACCAAACACAAAAAAAAAAACTCAAAATGTATTAAAGACATAAATGTAAGAGCAGACACTATAAAACTTCTAGAGGAAAACACAGGCAGAACGATCTTTGATATAAATTGCAACAATATTTTGGAGGATCCATCCCCTAATGTAAAGGAAATAAAAGCAAAAATGAACAAGCTGAACCTAATTAAATGCAAAAGTTTTTGCACAGCAAACTGTCAACAAAATGAGAAGACAGCATACTGAATGGGAGAAAGTGTTTGCAAATGTTCTCATAGCTAAGGGATTAATATCCAACACATAAAAACAACTCATATAACTCAATTTAAAAAAATCCAATTGAAAAATGGGCAGAAGAATTGAACATTTTTCCAAAAAAAATGCAGGTAGCCAAGAGGCACATGAAAAAATGCTCAACATAGCTAATCATCAAGGAAATCCAAATCAAAGTCATAATAAGATATCACTTTACACCAGGCAGAATGATCATCATCAAAAAGAACACAAATAACAAATACTGCTGAGGATGAGGAGTAAAGCAAACCCCATATACTATTGGTGGAAATGAAATTTGGTGCGGCCACTGTGGAAAACAGTATGAAAGTTCCTCAGAAAACTAAAAATGAAACTACTATATGACCCAGCATTTTTACTCCTGGGTATATAGCTGGATGAAATTATAATATGAAAAGATATATGCACCCCAATGTTCACAGCAGCACTATTTACAATAACCAAGACATGGAAACCTAAATAATCATCAACAGATGAATGGAAAAAGATATAGTTATCTATTTATGTATCTACAGTGGAGTATTATATATTATAAAGGCTTCCCAGGTGGAGCCAGTGGTAAATAACCCACCAGCCGGAGATATAAAAGATGTGAGTCCCGTGGACAGAGGAAAGGAGCCCGGCAGGCTACAATCCATAGGGTCACAAAGAGTCAAATAGGATTGAGCAACCAAGCACACATGCATATAACATGTATACAATATCCATCTATATATATATTTACACACACAATGGAATATTATTGAATCATTACAAACACAGTCACATAAAAGAATGGAAATTTGCACTTGAAGCAATGTGGATAATCTATTAATATATTAATAGATTCAGAGAACTAACAAATTTCAAACATATATAGAAATAAATAATACTTGTAATCATTTTTATAATCTTTTTGATAATTCTAATAGTTTTAATAGTTACTCCAATGCTGAACTAAGCACAAATTATTTCATTTAATGTAATTTTCCATATGGACAAAATTGGTTTCTCTTTTTTAGAACCAATTCAACTGAAGCAAAAGCACATCAAGTTGAAACAAGTCTGTCGAAGTAAATAATTTTTGAGTCAACTTTTATTATTAACCCAGAACACAAAAGGAAATTCCATCAATTGAAGGACAATCTTAAGTTTATTAATGTCAATAGAATTTTTTCAAGCTTTTCTTGTAGTGTTTGCATATTTATATAACACTATTAATTGTGATTAAAATCTCCTGCATTCATACTGGAAAGATGTGTAAGATTATTATTGATTTGTACTATGGAAAGTTCTAATTTCAACTGAAGTTTCATAATTTGTTAGGCAAAGTCACAAATAAGCTTTTCTTTTCCTTTGAAGTTTTAAACTGATTTCATTCATGTGCAGTGCATACTGGTGGAAAAAGGAAAATCATAGTCATTTTGTCTTTGATTATTGAATGTTTGGTAACATTCCTCTTGCTTAGGAGACTCCTGAACCTAAGTAACAATATCTTTGTAAAGCTTTGTAAAGCTCTTCCATGACCAAACCAATAAATATTAGCAACAACACAAGACCACCATTCTCTTGGTCTTCTATTTCCTATACATTTTACATATAATAAATGATACTAACCGATTTATCTGGGACATATTTTATAGAATCTACTTCAGGACACTGTGAATATTTTTTTTCAAAAATATTTTCAGTATCTCTCATATAGTTGAACAAAACAATAAGGGGAAATATCAAACTTTTACTTTAAAATTTGTGTCTTCTACCTAATATAGCTAGAGCATCATCTACCATGACTAAAACTGTTTCTTATACTAACAGAAAATTCTTCTTTAACAAATATATATTTTAGAATATATAGTCCACTGTTTAATATTCAGGGCCACAAATTGATAACATTTCTTTGCAAAAAATTTGGAAGTCTTTTGAGACAAAGATGTTCTAAAAGTGTCAATATACAATGTCATGTCAGACAGCTAATCAAAAAGCTTAAAATTTTCTAAATGTTGAAAGAATTGATAATTGATATTGATAGAAAGTTTTTGTATTCTAAAGGCAACTGTTTGGTGACTTAAAGATTTATTTTTTTCTAAAATTTTTTTAGTCTTTTTCTCATTATTTTCTAATAGAATTTCCATAGAATATACTCTTTACTATCTCTCTACCTAAAAGTTAGCTTTTACTTTTAAAGCAAGTGTTCAAACCATTTTACAACTTAACAAAATTAAGCTTGTACCTTGTTAAAACATAAATTTAAGTGTTCTGCAATTCTGATTTCAAGAGACTAATTGTATTAATTCTTTCTGACCATTTAAAGAAAATGCTTTACAAAATTCATTATGTATTTGCTGAAATATATTGTACACTTTATTTTAATAAACTTTTTACAGCAATAACCTTTTAAATTTTGCTGTGACACAACAAATTACTGATGGCATTCACTGTGAAATTTGAACATAACTTTTTTCAGTCTCTTTTTTTTTCTATGCTATCTGGCAATAGTATTGACTTCTGTGAAGGTGAAAGTGAAAGTCACTCCAGTCCTGTCTGACTCTTTGCAATCCCATGGACTATACATACAGTCTATGGAATTTTCCAAGCCAAAATACTGGAGTAGGTAGCCTTTCCCTTCTCCAGGGGATCTTCCCAACCCAGGGATAGAAGACAGGTCTCCCATATCGCAGGCGGATTCTTTACCAGCTGAGCTACCAGGGAAGCCCAAGAATACAGGAATGGGTAACCTATCTGTTCTCCAGGGAATCTTCCCAACTCAGGAATTGAACTGGGGTCTCCTACATTACAGACAGATTCTTTACCAACTGAGCTATCAGGGAAGACCTTGTGTATCTTCTTGTGTATTGACTTCTATATCTGTGTATTGACTTCTATATCTTGTGTATTGTGTACTGACTTTTGTATCTCTACTCAATTTTGCACCAATAGTAGCCTTTACTTCTTATTCAAAATTTTATCCACATGTATTCTTTTTAATTAGTAAAACAATTTAATTACACTACAATAAAAATTTCAAGTATTTCCATTAAAATGCCAATTCTAATTTACAAAGATATTCTTAAAATTCACACTGCATGAAATATCAAAAATCACATAATATTATTTCTTCAGTAAATCATCTTTTGAAGTGATTCAACCCATAAGCTACAATTAGATGAGAGATGTGTTTATGAATAATAACAGAAACAATGCACACACCTAATATTTGCATACTCCAGTAAAACAATATCCTACACAATGCAAAGTAACAGTGGGATGTAGTCCTGCAAAACAATAAAGCTTTGTTTTAATGGAATAATATTTTAATATGCTACTGCTGTTACATTTAAACTTAAAATTAATTAAGATAAAAATTCAATTATTCAGTTGAACCAGCCCCATGTCATTGGATAGCATAGATAGAAGAATATTTACATCATTGCAGAAAGTTATTTTAGACAATGTTGATCTGGAATGTGAAACATACATAAACTACAGGTTATTTGGGCTTTGATGGAAGTCCTGGAAACCAAAAACCACAAATCATACTATTTCAGTGGGAAAATGCACTCCAGCCACCACGTATTTGTGCGTGACTTGAAGATTGCCCATATGATCCATTTTTACCAGTATGTTTTGGTGGGATTTCCAAATAGAACAGTAATATACACTTGATCTAGAAAATCTGAATATAAAAATAATTGCATGAGTTTTGCACCACTTTTTATTTAAGAGTGGAAAATTATTTTATCATTCCATTAAATATTAGTAACAATTTTTGATATCAACATCATCGGTTAGCTTAGATTATCTAAAATAATCATGAAAAATAACTTCACAATATTTTCATTCTGGGAAAGTCAGGTCAAATTTTGATCATTTGCACTTCCTTCCAACCTACTTCTAAAGAAAAAACAAAAACCATATATATAATATATCAATATTTCCAAAAAGTCAACTTCTGTATGAAATTCATAGAGACAATAAAACAGTCAATAACAATATTTATCCAGTGCACAGCAAATGGTAGCTATCTAATACACTTCTGCTAAACTAAACTAATCTCTTGCATTTCAAATATCATTTTCATAGAACCAGAAGTAATACATTTTTTTGTAAAGCCAGGTACTTAGTAACTAATTATCTGTTCTCACTTATGACAAGTCGTTTTTAGTTTTTGTGTACATTCTCTTCAAAAAGCATAAAAGTTTTCTATAACATTTAGGAATACATCTAATTTTTAGTGTTACAGAGTAGCAAATTAATGTAGATCTTTGATCTTGATTTTTTTTCAATAAATGGTTTCAGTACCACAGGATATGCTGTTGGTTGAATCCAGGATGCAGAAACACAGATACGTAAGGCCAACTATTGGGCTGGAAAATCCATAGATTTTTGGTATCCAAAGTAGACCCTGGAACCACCACCCTCTACTTCTCAAATACTAAAGGATGACTATATTCATTTTTCTGCTTCTTACACTATAGAACATGATAAAAATAGAGTAAAAAATTAAAGCAGGTATCAATATCATTTGAGAAAAAAATGAAAACAAATCATGTTATTTGTAATGTACAGAAAACTTCAGGGAAAGAAGCTTCAAATGTATAATTATTTAGGCATCTCCTATATATCCTATACCTAGGTGAATAGGTCATACTGAGCAGAAGGTCTTGTTCTGAGTCAGTCACTCTCATTGGCCTAAACTACAGACAAATGTCAGAGTTGGAATAAATAACTCTGAGCTCTATGATTTCTTTTCCTGAGTTATGTTGAAATGTATAAGTAAACCTTTTTCTTACCTGTGTGATCTGAACGAGATGATGTCTTAGCGCTGGCCATTATGATAAATAGCGTAGACTGGGCAGTTTAGACAAGACATTTATTTTCTCATAGGTCTGGAGGCTAGAAACCCCAAGATTAGGGTGTTGCTGAGGTTGGTCTCTGATAGACTCAGAGACCAATGAGGACTCTCTTCCTGACTTACTGACCTAGAGATGGAACCTAGGTCTCCTACACTGCAGGCAGATTCATTAGTGTCTGAGCCACCAGGGAAGCCCCTTTTCCTGACTACCACATAGCAACCTTCTTACCCTGTCCTGGCATGATGGAGAAAGGGAAAGGGACTCCTCTGGTGTTTCTCTTCATAAGGGCACTAATTCCAACACAAGGACCTCAACCTCATGGTATCATCAAACCTAATGGCCACCTGATGTGTAGAACTGACTCATTGGAAAAGACCCTGATGCTAGGAAAGACTGAAGGAGACGACAGAGGATGAGATGGTTGGATGGCATCACTGACTTGATGGACATGAATTTGAGCAAGTTCTGAGAGTTGGTGATGGACAGAGAAGCCTGGTTCACTCTTGTCCTTGGGGTCGCAAAGAGTCAGACTCTACTGAGTGACCAAACTGAACTGAATTGTCCCCCAAAGTCTGTGTCTCATCACTGTGTCTCATCATCAAATGATGATTTGAGAAATGATGAATATAAATAATCATTTATATTGAAGTCCTAACATTGGGAGTTAGGACTTCAGCACATGAATTTATAAAGGACATAATTCAGTACACAGCAGGTGACCACAGCAAGCTGAATCTGATGTGGTTTGACTCATTTGTTCTATAAACATGGGCTCTCATGTGTGTCAGTGTCTTATATCCAAAGCTCTTTTAATGATGTGATAGTCTGGATAAAAAACTGCTTCCTTAAATTAAAGAATACAATGCTGCCTACAACCAACTGTTCACACAGAGTACTTCCCCTGTTGAAGTCATTTAGCAGTAAGATTTATTAGATTCTAATTTCTACAATTCTAAAAAACTAGAGCAATGTGTCGAGAAATTTATTTGAAGTTTACAACCTTGTGCAGAACAAATTCCTGAATAGATTTCTCACCAGGTGAGAATCAGCAGAAACCACTGGAGCCCCAGGTTTGTAACTTTTCCAAGACTGAATTCAATCAAATTATATTCATCTTGCTTGCAGAGCTCTTCTCCCATGCTGAGCTGCATGGATGAAAAAAAGAAAGAAAGAAGCCAAGTAAACACCAGAATTTTCCCACTGAAACTTCTATTGGGATATTAAATTTCTCTACACAACTGGGAAACTATTTTGAGCAGTAGGCACCTGAAAGTTTTGATTTTCATTTTCAGTAGATGGACTTATTTTCTCCTTGATTTTAGCCATACATGCAGAACTAAATTTTACTATGAGAAACTCTTGATATCATTTCTTATAATAAAAGTTAGTATGTGTACAAAACAAATTTTCAAATATTTTAATTATGTTACTTTTATAAGACCCTTTTAATTTATTAAGACCGTGGTTTATCAGGGTCAAGCAACTTCCTTTTCCTTAAATTTCAGTGTGATACGGACCTTTTAATGTCTGTTTACTGATTTGTATCTCATCGGTCTCTTCAAAAATAAAACTTCAGTACATTACAGTACACCAAATCAATCAGGGCCTCACCTAATTTTTAAAACAATGCTATGAAAAATGAATGCCATAGGAAATATAAATAATCATTTATGTTGAAAAATCCAGTAAGATACTTCATAAAACATGCATATGGCATGGGTCTTATAGTATATAATGTAAAAGTGCTTTTGAATACGATATGGAATCAGTCATGTGGCTTTTGAAAAAAAATTAAAAGAAATATGGCAAATTTCCAGAGACTCTGTGGACGTGGGTTTGAGTGTACTCCAGGAGTTGGTGATGGACAGGGAGGCCTGGCCATGCTGTGATTCATGGGGTCGCGGAGAGTCGGACATGACTGAGCGACTGAACTGAACTGAATCATTGTAAGAAAAAAAATGATAAAAACTAGCATATAATTTACATCAGGAGTCAGTAAACTTTGGCTCATAGACCATGTTTTATAGCTCATAAGCTAAAAATGGATTTTGCCTTTTTAAATGGTTAAAAAATCAAAATATTGTTTTGTGACAAATACACAAAATTCAAGTTTCAGTGCACTAATTCATGCACATGTTGCCTATGGCTGTGGTTGAGTTACAAGGACAGATCTAAGTAATAATGTCAGAGTCTGAATATACCCTACAGTCTAAAATTTTTACTATAGGGTTCTTAAGAAAAAAAAACATTGATTATCTCTGAGTTAAAGATTATGGTACAGAAGGTTTCTTTCTTTTTTCTAAAAATATGATTATATAATATTATTTTATGTTGTGAGGTCTAATATTCCTATGTTTAGAAACATAATTGTTCCTACATTTAGAAAAATACATTTACTTGAATATGGACAAAATAATCATGTTTTGTAATACTTCATAAGCATTTTCCTTTTTTAGTCTAGTTAATCATGATTATTTTCCTGGATATCTGCCAAACTTTCAGTTAGCATTGTTGTCAGTGGATCCAACCAAACTATGGAGAAAAGTATTTAGAACCTTGTATTGAGGGTGATGTCAGAGCACATTGAATAAACCATTTACGTGCTCAAATTGGCCATTTAAGTAACCAGCAATCAACCATTACAAAATCAATGTTCCTTTAAAATTATTTATACATGGATTTGTGGAAGGGAAATATAGAATAAATAAAATCTTATATATGGATCAACAATTTGTTTGACTTTCCTAAAGTATAAAAATTATGACTGGAAAATGCTCCCTTTTGCTTTTCTATGACTCTAGCTTATTTTATTTACAGCTAATTATATTTTAAGCCATCAGAACATTCTGATCCATAATATTTACTTGAAAAATGAAAGGATTCATATTATATATTAACAAAATTAGACAATTAAGAGGGATTGCTAATTGTATCTTTAAGAACTGGAAAAACATTTTCAACTATGTACTACCAAAAATTGTATTACGAGCTGTGAAAACTTGGTCACATTTGCAAAGATTCTAACTGGATGGACTTGC
This sequence comes from Moschus berezovskii, assembly GCF_049115385.1. Classification (NCBI taxonomy): domain Eukaryota; kingdom Metazoa; phylum Chordata; class Mammalia; order Artiodactyla; family Moschidae; genus Moschus; species Moschus berezovskii. The sequence goes on along the minus strand of NC_142478.1, from coordinate 44,347,963 downwards.
CACAGTTAACAAGAAAATGGTGGAGAGACAGAAAAAAAATCATCCAAGCTGTTTCATTCACCCCTCATTTTTTTCAATTTTTCTAAAAAGAAATATCATTTAGGATATTTTATTAAAACACTCCCTAATTTGTTTATATAGAAATAAACAAAAAGGAGCTTTGATTTAATTAATCATGTAGATTATTATGTGGATTATGATGTACAATTGAGTACCAGTCTCACTGTAGACACACAAATGGTTTAGTAGATTTGAACTGTAACACATGGCTCAGAAAAATAAAATGATCTATTCACTGGATGTACAGACAAAAAGGAAAACTGAAAATAATGAGTCAGCGAGGGTACAAAGTTTTCAAATGTCTAGGCATCCTTCTCCTTGAAATAGATGCCACTAAAAAAGATAACATTTCAGTTCCTACAGGACAGCCATACACCTACTCTGGTCCTCATAAGTCTTGTTCTGAGATGACTAGATAACCTCACCTCCTGCCATCATCCTAAAAGGATGTGAGTTGCTTACCAACAAGGCCAACCTCAACCTGACCCTACAGCTCAAATCTTTAATAGCATGTGCCCCCTGTCCAAGTAAAGCCACCTTCTCCCCACTTGGTGTCTCCTCCTGAAAGCTGTTACTTTCTAGTCTGGAGCCTCCCTAGAGCCCAGCAGAGGCAGGATGGTGGGACGCACGCAGTTGGGGGGACAGAGTGATAACTCATTGTTTGTGCTTCAGCTTTTCTCTTACTGAGCAAGCAGACTAACAGTCTGGCTGTGTCATCGCAACCAGTGCAAGTTACCATCTGACTCATGATGTGTCCATGACTAAAAGCAAAAAAAGATGAATTATCTGGCCCCTAAATAGAAATATGGACATGGTTTTATTTGCAAATGCAGAAAGACATCTTCAAAGGAAGAGCTCACTATTTTTTCAATTTATTTTTCCTAACAAATTATAAGACCCAGTTCAGTTCAGTTCAGTCAGTCAGGTCTGACTCTTTGTGACCCCATGGACGACAGCACACCAGGCGTCCCTATCCATCGTCAACTCCCAGAGCTTACTCAAACTCATGACCATCGAGTCGGTGATGCCAGCCAGTCATCTCATCCTCTATCATCCCCTTCTCCTCCCGCCTTCAATCTTTCCCAGCCTCAGGGTCATTTCCAATGAGTCAGTTCTTCACAGGTGGCCAAAGAATTGGAGTTTCAGCTTCAGCATCAGTCCTTCCAATGAATATTCAGGACTGATTTCCTTTAGAATGGACTAGTTGGATCTCCTTTCAGTCCAAGGGACTCTCAAGAGTCTTTACCAGCATCACAGTTTAAAAGCATCAATTCTTTGGCACTCCACTTTCTTCACAGTCCAACTCTCACATCCATACATGGCTACTGGAAAAACCATAGCCTTGATTAGATGGACCTTTGTTGGCAAAGTAATGTCTCTACTTTTTAATATGCTGTCTAGGTTGATTATAGCTTTCCTTTCAAGGAGTAAGCGTCTTTTAATTTCTTGGCTGCAGTCACCACCTGCAGTGATTTTGAAGCCCCCAAAAATAAACTCTCTCAATTTCCATTGTTTTCCCATGTATTTGCCATGAATGATGGGACCAGATGCCATGATCTTAGCTTTCTAAATATTGAGTTTTAAACCAATTTTTTCAATCTCCTCTTTCACTTTCATCAAGAGGCTCTTTAGTTCTTCTTCACTTTCTGCCGTAAGGGTTGTGTGCTCTGCATATCTGAGATTATTAATATTTTTATCAGAAATCTTGATTCCAGCTTTTGCTTCATCCAGGCTAGCATTTCACATGATGTACTCTGCATATAAGTTAAATAAGGAGGGTGACAATATACAGTCTTGATGTACTCCTTTCCCAATTTGGAACCAGTCTGTTGTTTCACGTCCAGTTCTAATTGGTGCTTCCTGACTTGCATACAGATTTCTCAGGAGGAAGATGAGGTGGTCTGGTATTCCCATCTCTTTAAGAATTTTCCACAGTTTGTTGTTATCCAAACAGTCAAAGGCTTTGGCATAGTCAATAAAGCAGAAGTATATGTTTTTCTGGAACTCTCTTGCTTTTCCAATGATCCAACAATGTTGGCAGTTTGACCTCTGGTTCAATTCAAAGTACTTTCCATAATACAAAAGCTGTATTATTTTAAATTATTATTATAAAGTATGTCCATGTGGTATCATACACTTGATTACCATGATATTGAACAGTTTGCCTTGGAAACGGACAGAGATCATTCTTTCATTTTTAAGATTGTATCCATTTTGGACTCTATTGTTGACTATGATGACTATTCCATTTCTTCTAAGGGATTCTTGCCGACAGTAATAGATATAATGGTCATCTGAGTTAAATTCACCCACTACAGTCTATTTCAGTTTGCTGATTCCTAAAATGCTGACATTCACTCTTGCCATCTGCTGTTTGACCACTTCCAATTTGCCTTGATTCATAGACCTAACACTCCAGGTTCCTATGCAATATTGCTCTTTATAGCATCAGGCCTTGCTTCTATCACCAGTCACATCCACAACTAGGTGTTGCTTTTACTCTGCCTTCATCTCTTTATTCTTTCTGGAGTTATTTCTCCACTGATCCCCAGTAGCATATTGGGCACCTACCAACCTGGGAGATCATCTTTCAGTGTCGTACCTTTTTGCCTTTTCATAGAGTTCGTGGGGTTTTCAAAGCAAGAATACTGAAGTGGTTTGCCATTCCTTCTCAAGTGGACCACATTTTGTCAGTAATGCTGACAATCCCGACCAGTAATGCTGAAGAAGCTGAAGTTCAACAGTTCTATGAAGACCTACAAGACCTTTTAGAATTAACACCCCTTTTTTGGGTGTTAAAAAAGATGTCCTTTGCATTATAGGGGACTGGAATTCAAAAGTAGAAAGTCAAGAAACACCTTGAATAACAGAAAAATTTGGCCTTGGAGTACAGAATGAAGCAAGGTAAAGGATAATAGAGTTTTGCCAAGAGAACACACTGATCATAGCAAACAATCTCTTCCAACAACACAAGAGAAGACTCTACACATGGACATCACCAGATGGTCAACACTGAAATCAGATTAATTATATTCTTGCAGCCAAAGAAGGAGAAGCTCTATACAGTCAGCAAAAACCAGACCAGGAGCTCACTGTGGCTCAGATCATGAACTCCTTATTGGCAAATTCAGACTTAAATTGAAGAAAGTAGGGAAAACCATTGTACAATTCAGGTATGACCTAAATCAAATCCCTTATGATTCACAGTGGAAGTAAGAAATAGATTTAAGGGAATAGATCTGATAGATAGAGTGCCTGAAGAACTATGGACAGAGGTTCTTGACATTGTATAGGAGACAGGGACCAAGACCATTCCATGGAAAAGAAATGCAAAAAAGCAAAATGGCTGTCTGAGGAGGCCTTACAAATAGCTGTGAAAAAAGGAGAAGCCAAAAGCAAAGGAGAAAAGGAAAGATATACCCATTTGAATTCAGATTTCCAAACAATAGCAAGGAGAGATAAGAAAGCTTTCCTCAGTGATCAGTGCAAAGAAATAGAGGAAAGCATTAGAATGGGAAAGACTAGAGATCGCTTCAAGAAAATTAGAGATACCAAGGGAACATTTCATGCAAAGATGAGCACAATAAAGGACAGAAATGGTATGGACCTAACAGAAGCAGAAGATATTAAGAAGAGGTGGCAAGAAAACACAAAAGAACTATACAAAAAAGATCTTCACAACCCAGACAATCACGATGGTGTGATCACTCACCTAGAGCCAGACATCTTGGAATGTGAAGTCAAGTGAGCCTTAGTAAGCATCACAACGAACACGGCTAGTGGAGGTGATGGAATTCCCGTTGAGCTTTTTCAAATCCTAAAAGATGATGCTGTGAAAGTGCTTCACTCGATATGCCTGCAAATTTGGAAAATTCAGCAGTGGCCACAAGACTGGAAAAGGTCACTTTTCATTCTAATCACAAAGAAAGGCAATGCCAAAGAATGCTCTAACTACCGCACAATTGCACTCATCTAACATGCTAGTAATGTTCAAAATTCTCTAAGCCAGGATTGAGCAGTACATAAATTGTGAACTTCCAAATGTTCAATCAGGTTTTAGAAAAGGGAGAAGAACCAGAGATCAAATTGCCAACATCTGCTGGATCATGGGAAAAGCAAGAAAGTTCCAGAAAAACATCTATTTCTGCTTTATTGACTATGCCAAAGCTTTTGACTGAGTGGATCTCAATAAACTGTGGAACATTCTGAAAGTGATGGGAATACCAGACCACCTGACCTGCTTCTTGAGAAATCTGTATGCAGGTCAGGAAGCAACAGTTAGAACTGGACATGGAACAACAGACTGGTTCCAAATCGGGAAAGGAGTACATCAAGGCTATATATTGTCATCCTCCTTATTTAACTTATATGCAGAGTACATCATAAGAAATGCTGGGCTGGATGAAGCACAAGCTGGAATAAAGATTACAGGGAGAAATTTCAATAACCTCAGATATGCAGATGACACCACCCTTATGGCAGAAAGTGAAGAAGAACTAAAGAGCCTCTTGATGAAAGTGAAAGAGGAGAGTAAAAAAGTTGACTTAAAACTCAACATTCAGAGAATTAGGATCATGGCATCTGATCCCATCACTTCATGGGAAATAGATGGGGAAATAGTGGAAACAGTGTCAGACTTTATTTTTGGGGGCTCCAAAATCAATGCAGATGGTGACTGTAGCCATGAAACTAAAAGACACTTACTCCTTGAAAGGAAAGTTATGACCAACCTAGCGACTTCACTTTCACTTTTCACTTTTCACTTTCCACTTTCACACATTGGAGAAGGAAATGGCAACCCACTCCAGTGTTCTTGCCTGGAGAATCCCAGGGATGGGGGAGCCTGGTGGGCTTCCATCTATGGGGTCACACAGAGTCGGACACGACTGAAGTGACTTAGCAGCAGCAGCAGCAGCAGCAGCAGCAGCAGCAGATAGCATATTAAAAAACAGAGATAAACACTTCGTCTTTTTGTATTGCTTTAAGAAATAAATGGTTTTGCAGCACTGAAGAGATTATAGAAAGTAAATAAGCTAGATCAGACCTGTTTTATGTAGTAATTTTATAGTTTATTTTAATTATTTCAGTTGTAAAATATTGTTATACTGTTAATTAGTTCTGATTGTTCATATTAAACTATTGTAATGCAAATAAATAAATAAATAAATAAAATTTAAAAAAAAAAAAAGAAAAGAACTAAAAAAAAATAAAATAAAATAAAAAGCCCAGTAATGTACAAAAAAAATAAATAAATAAATAAAAAACAGAGACATTACTTTGCAAACAAAGTTTCGAATAGTCAAGGCTATGGTTTTCCCAGTAGTCATGTATGGATGTGAAAGTTGGACTACAAAGAAAACTGAGTGCCAAAGAATTTATGCTTTTGAACTGTGGTGTTGGAGAAGATTTTTAGAGTCCCTTGGACTTCAAGGAGATCCAACCAGTTCATCCTAAAGGAGATCAGTCCTGATTGTTCATTGAAGCTGAAACTCCAATACTTTGGCCACATGATGGGAAGAGCTGACTCATTTGAAAAGACCCTGATGCTGGGAAAGACTGAAGGCAGAAGGTGAAGGGGATGACAGAGGATGAGATGATTGGATGGCATCACCAATTCAATGGAGATGAGTTTGAGAAAACTCCGTGAATTGGTGATGGACAGGGAGGCCCGGCGTGCTGCAGTCCATGGAGTTATAAAGAGTTGGACATGATTGAGCAACTGAACTGAACCGATGTGATATCAGTTAACCACAATTTTTAGAAATAATAGTAAACTCAGATATTTGTAGGAACTTATGTTTATAAACAACTGAAAGTTCATTGGAATACCCTTTTCTCAATTTTTACTTCATAAACACAAAGACATGTAGACACTCTGAGCTATTAGACATAGTTCTGTCGTTCTGTCTATAGAAGGATTTTGTCCTACTTCTTACCATGTACCTCTTTTTTTTTTTTTAAGATCAGATTTATGTGAGTGTCCAGAATTGATTCAGAAAACTTTATCTCATACTCTTTCAAGTCCAGTTGTCTTGTGAAGACAGATAGAGTCATAAGCACAAAAGCTTTATTTAAAACACCATTTCACATGAAACTTTTAATATAAAAATGATTAATCTGAATCTGCAAAAAACTTAAACTTTCCTGTGTAAAATACTCATAAAACATTAGTCTAGTTCTGTTTGCTTTCAAGACATATAAATACACAAATCAGACCATTCTCATATTGAGAGATCCATGTCCAAGAGCTACAGCATATTGTGAAAGTCCTACCTAGGAGCCCATGTGATAGTTTGTCAGAAAACATTTCACCAAAAGAAAAACAGATAAGGAAACTGATGTTCCAACTGGCCTCCTGTAAATATACTTATATAAATGCCACACAATCATATTTGGTTGGTTTCTTTAGCTTCAGTCCCGTTCAGTTCAGTCCAGTCGCTCAGTTGTGTCCAACTCTTTGAGACCCCATGAATCACAGCTTAAGAGTTGTCAAAAATCACAGTAGGGTAACAGGGCTTCTGTAACAGACTATCTTTTAAAAAGTGAATCTATGCCTAAATTAATACCACCAGTCAAGCATGTGCAAATTTGAATAGCATCTTGTTAATGGCATCTTGATATTGTGGTCAAAATAAGAATACTATCGAGAGACCAACTGAATTCTCTTTGTCAATATCCATTCATATAACATAAATATTTGGTAGTTTGCTACCATTTAGAAAAAAAATTCTGCAAAATACAAGTGTCATTAAATTATAACAATGACCAATAATTTTGAAAAAATAAGATTGGAACGATCAGCTTATTTTCTAATGCTAACTACATATTAAAGTTTAAAGATACTCCAGGTAAAATGATCCAATGAATAAAATATTAAAATGAAGCAGTATTAGGAACATGGTCCCTTATGGTATCTTCACCTTTCTTTCCTATTATACAATCAATTGGAGTTTGTAGCATAAATGCTTATTAAAAACTCAATCACTCTCATGCATTTCTACTGAACTTTTGTTTTTTTCAATACTTACTTTTATTTATTTTTAAATTTATTTGGCTGCACTGGATATTAGTTGTGAATTGCAGATCTTTTACTTGTGGCATGCAAACTCTTGGTTGCAGCACATGACATCTAATTTCCCAATCAAGGATTGAACCTGAGCCCCCTGCACTGGGAATGCCGAGTGTTAGCCACTGGACCACCAAGGAAGCACCCTCTACAGAGTATTTAAATAAAGAACATTGTGAAGGAGGTGGGAGCAAGACAGGTTCCTTTCTACTGATTTCCAAGGGATTCTGCAAAGTTAGGAGAAAGTTTGGGGGAAGAGGAATATAGGTCAGAGAAATCCCAGAAGGGCTGGAGGGGGCTGGCTGAAGAAGCACAGTCATCCTTAATGCCCAAAATTACAGACAAAAGAACTTAGAAAAATGTTTAGAGAAATGAAATTCAGCACACAGTCATCCAGGTATTGAAAAGTCAATACCTGGGAAGGTTTTCTAAACAGGAATATTTGACAATAATGGAACTATATACAATCTAATGACTGCCTGCAAAATCCTGGCAAGAGAAAAGTTCAGCAAGTAGTGTAGACTACCAGTTGCTAACAAAAAATGTCAGAGCAAAGACAGAGGTTCCACTGAGATGACTCACCATTCCCAAAAACCTGTAATAATTCCATGGGTTATTATCAAATAACCCCTGCCTTAGACTGCTCAGGTTGCTGTAACAAAATGACATTAACTGGTTGACCTAAGCAACAGAACTTTCTCTCACACAGTTTTGGAGGCTAGAAGTCTGAGATCTGGGTCCAGCATGGTTGGTTTCTGGTGAGGACCTTCTTCCTGCCTTCCGGATGGCCACCTGCTTGCAGAATCCTCACATGCAGAGTCCTCACATTTCCTCTCTTCCTCTTTGTATAATGCCACTAATCCCACCATGAAGGCCCCACCATCAAGATCTAATATGACTAAATTCTTCCCAAAGTTCTCATTTCCAAAACCTACCATGTTGGAGTAATGATGAGCATCAACACATGAATTTTAGGAGGACACAAATATTCATTCCATACATACACTTCCATTTACTGAACATAGTACTTGTTAGTTAAAATGAAATTACTGAATGTAAGATTCTAAAAAGCAATTCTTTCTTGCTTATAATTCATGCAAGCTATTTAAAACTTTTGTCCACTGCTAGTATAAATGTTGATATCCACATTAGCGAATTTAAAGATTCCAAATAAAAATCCCTACTGTAAGTAAAAATAATGTTTGATTGAATTAAATAGTATTATTTAAATTCCTATTGATAGCAATTTTGTAGAGACCATTGTCAAGCAGGTACAATTGTATTAAACTACTACACATAAGCTAGATTTATGTCATATTTGAATAACTCTTTGCCATTAAGAATACATGTATTAAAGGAACATTTCTTAAAGATCCATAATGTCTTTATAGTAGGCTTTCAAACTGCAATTCTAAGAAGTCAATGAGCATTTATGATATGCTTAATTTAATTATCCCTGACCCAACTTGTGCACACAAATAGAAAGCAAATTGTTTTAAAGTATTTTTTACTTTAAAACAAAAGCTTTAAATCCAATTTTAAAAACAATATAATTCTAAAGTATTAGTTTCACCTATGAATAACAGAAAATTCAAATTACAATAACAAGTCAGAAGTTTAATTACCCCTCTTGTGGAATTTTCAGTTTCAGGGCAGGCAAAGCAGCCTACAAAGTTTTGGTTGTCCCACAAAGCCAACAAAACAGCTTCACAAGGACCTCAGACACACACAGTTCTTACGCTCTATCTTCCTGTAATTCTAACTGTGGCCCTCAGGACCACAGTCAAGATGAAGTACCAGAACGCACGTCCATGTCCCTGTTGGGAAAGAGAAATTTCTCCTCTTCCCTTCTAGGTTATTTACTGGCCTAACAAGTAAATTGACATAAGGTGTATGAAGAGGGCAAAGAAAAATTTAATTATGTACTAACTGAACCCCCATAAAGATTGGAAATTCCAAGCCACTCAGATAACAGAGGTTTATACACCATCCTAAGTTGAGGGGCTTCCCTGGTGTTTTAGTCAGTAAAGAATCTGCCTGTAGTGCAGGAGACCTGGGTTCAAACCCCGGGCCTGGAAGATCCCCTGGAGAAGGAAATGGCTAACCACTCCAGTATTCTTCTCTGGAGAATGCATGGGCAGAGGAGCTTGGTAGGGTTGCAAGAGTTGGGGTTGCAAGAGTTGGACACAGTTTAATAACTAAACCACCACAGAGATGAGGAGAAGGGAGCCGGACTCTAGGGTTTCAAAGGGGAGGAAAACAATTTACAGGAAGATGAAAAGAACAGATATTTGGTAAACAGATGTTTGCCCTGCCATGCAGGTAGATCTTTCTAATGTAAGAAGTTGTCTCTGGTAATAGCTCTCTTCCTGGTAGAGACCCCTTGTCTAAATTCTTTCAGGCAGTTAAGAAGGAGGCAAAAAACTCTTTCTGAGACTCTAGGGTTCCAATTGTAGTCAGCTTGAAAGAGCTACACACCCAAGTGACACATTCTTGGGCCTGCCCTGAACCCCTCATTTCGAACCACAGGATGGAACAAGGGAGATACAGGGCAAAAATTCCCCTCCAGTGGTTGTGAGAAGATGCTCCAAGAAGCTGCCGTGGACCACTTCCTTTTAAATCTCACTGACTAGAACCCAGTCATCAGGCTACACTTAAGAAGCATGAGAGGATGAAAAATGTATTCTTTATTTTGAAGGCCATCAGTTCAGTTCAGTTCAGTTCAGTCGCTCAGTCATTTCCAACTCTTTGTGACCCCATGAACCACAACATGCCAGGCCTCCCTGTCCATCACCAACTCCCGGAGTTAACTCAAACCCATGTCCATCGAGTCGGTGATGCCATCCAGCCATCTCATTCTCTGCCGTCCCGGTCTCCTCCCACCCCCAATCCTTCCTAGCATCAGACTCTTTTCCAGTGAGTCAACTAGACGCATGAGGTGGCCAAAGTATTGGAGTTTCAGCTTTAGCCATATGCCATGATAAAATTTTTTATTCCTATGGGAGGAAACAAGAAGTGTTGAAGAACTAGATTAGAATGACTTTTCCCATAGTCCCAAGTGCATGTTTTGTCCTTTTGATAAGCCCATCATTTCCTCACTCTGAACTGCTGTCTTACACCTAAATAGGAACATCAGATTGCTGAGCTGGACAAAGAAGTAGCACAAGAAAAAAAAAGATAAAATTAGCCTGACATCCTGTTTTAAACCAAAACAGCTCAATTGGCAGTTTTTTCCTGAGGGGAAGTGGGATGAGAGCCAAGACTGAATTACCTTTCATCTGTGGAAAACTTGGCTTTCGCTCTGGGCACAGTTTGGTAGTTTATAACTAGCTCTGAAACCATATTCCATTATTCTATCTTCCAGATTCCTCCCATCAGCGGACATTATCCTTCTGAAGAAGAGCACTGAGGTGAGGGTGCACAGTGGAAAGACAGTTTTCAAACGTGGGGACCCCAAGAGATCAAAACTTGGGAATCTCTTACAGATGCAGAGTCAAAGTTATGGCTTAATGAGCAGACAATTTCAGCTAGGCAAATAATCAGTTTTTGGGTTTGTTTTTTTTTTTATTTGATTGAGATATAGTTTATATACAATGTTGTGTTAGTTTCAGGTTACAGCAAAACGATTCAGTTATACACACACACATATTCTTTTTTCAGGTTATTTTCCCCTATAGGCTATCAAAAAATATTAAGCACAGTTACCTATACAGTATAGTAGGTGCTATATAGTGGTTATCTGTTTTACATGTAGTAATATATATTTGTTAATCTCAAACTCCTGATTCGTTCCTCTGCTTCCCCTTCCCTTTAAGTAACCGTAAGTTTGTTTTCTATGTCTGTGAGTCTACTTTTGCTTTGTATAAAAGTTCATATGTTTCTTTTTTAAGATTCTGCATAAAAGCAATATCATATTTGTCTTTCTCTGCCTTACTTCACTTAGTATGACAATCTCTAGGTCTAACCATGTTGCTGCAAATGGCATTATTTCATCCTTTTTATGGCTGAGTAGATTAATTGGCAAAATGGAAGAGTGTTACCTACTCAGAAACAAAACATAAATTTGAGATGTAGGGAAAAAAATACTCCCATAAAACAGGAAATATGCAATAGAAATGGTACTCAAAATTCCTGAAATCAAATATATGGTTTCACTTGCACTAACAAAACAGTTGGTGTCAAGAAGGTGCAAATTTGTTGTAAAAAAAAAAAAAAAAAAAAAGATGATAAAATTCACTACTTGTGTATATTTTACTTCTCCTCAGATGAAATATTTATTTGCATCTCAGTTCAGTTCAGTTGCTCAGTCATGTCCGACTCTTTGCAACCCCTGAATCACAGCACACCAGGCCTCCCTGTCCATCACCAACTCCCGGAGTTCACTCAAACTCATGTCCATCGAGTCGGTGATGCCATCCAGCCATCTCATTCTCCGTCGTCCCCTTCTCCTCCCACCCCCAATCCCTCCCAGCATCAGAGTCTTTTCCAGTGAGTCAACTCGTCACATGAGGTGGCCAAAGTATTGCAGTTTCAGCTTTAGCATCAGTCCTTCCAATGAACACCCAGGACTGATTTCCTTTAGGATGGACTGGTTGGATCTCCTTGCAGTCCAACGGACTCTCAAGAGTCTTCTCCAACACCACAGTTCAAAAGCATCAGTTCTTCAGCGATCAGCTTTCTTCACAGTCCACCTCTCACATCCATACATGACCACGGGAAAAACCATAACCTTACCTAGATGGACCTTGGTTGGCAAAGTAATGTCTCTGCTTTTTAATATACTGTCTAGGTTGGTCATAACTTTCCTTCCAAGGAGTAAGTGTCTTTTAATTTCATGGCTGCAATCACCATCCGCAGTGATTTTGGAGCCCAAAAAAATAAAGTCTGACACGGTTTCCACTGTTTCCCCATCTATTTCCCATGAAGTGATGGGACCAGATGCCATGATCTTTGTTTTCTGAATGTTGAGCTTCAAGCCAACCTTTTCACTCTCCTCTTTCACTTTCATCAAGAGGCTTTTGAGTTCCTCTTCACTTTCTGCCATAAGGGTGGTGTCATCTGCATATCTGAGGTTATTGCTATTTCTCCTGGCAATCTTGATTCCAGCTTGTGCTTCTTCCAGCCCAGTGTTCCTCATGATGTACTCTGCATATAAGTTAAATAAGCAGGGGGACAATATGCAACCTTGACGTACTCCTTTTCCTATCTGCATCTAGTCATACATAATATCCATTTCATGATTCTATTGAATCATTTCAGGAGCATTCAAAGTATTTCAGCATGAACCCTGACATTTAGCATGAACTTAACCTTCTGTTTCTTCATTTTCATCTCATTATCATAGGCATAATTTTACAATAATCACAAATATATATCAATCTTTCTTTACCTATGAAGCTCAAAAGGCATAAGAATAAACTATATTTCCCTCTTAATTGTTGCTTAACCAGGTTTTACACATCATTTTGCTATTTTCATATAAAAACAATGCTTTTCATCTCTTTATAATATCAATAGCATTATTCAGTGTATCAAAGTATATTGAGTCACTTTTGAAGTTTCATAATAATAATTTTTGACATTATTTTTATGAGAAATCCATATAAACTACTGAATCACTCTTGGCAGGGACCTGAGATTTTAATAGCCATGACTTCATGAAAATAAAATGCCAGGTTGGTAATGCTTTGGGCTTTCTCCTGAGGCAATTTAAAATGAGAACATTTATTTTTATTCTCCCCATTGGGTCCAGAATAGCACTAGGTAAACAGCTGTAACTTCTTCTCTCTTATTCTGACATGGAGTTGACAGTGGCTCCTTACCTCCCAAGCAAACCACACTTGACTAGAAGCTAATGAGGTGATTAAGGTTCACTCATCAATACCTTCCAGTCAAGTAAGCCCACCTGACACACTCTGATGAGCCAAAGGTTGAGTGGGAAAGAAAAGCCTACCTTGGGGAACAACCTAGCAAACAATAATTTCTAACCAGCATGCTGCTGCTGCTAAGTCACTTCAGTCGTGTCCGACTCTGTGTGACCCCTTAGACGGAAGCCCATCAGGCTCCCCCGCCCTTGGGATTCTCCAGGCAAGAACACTGGAGTGGGTTGCCATTTCCTTCTCCAATGTGTGAAAGTGAAAAGTGAAAGTGAAGTCGCTCAGTCGTGTCCGACCCATAGCGACCCCACGGACTGCAGCCTACTAGGCTCCTCCATCCATGGGATTTTCTAGGCAAGAGTACTAGCATAACCACTATGAAATAACAAATGCTAAGCAGAGTTCCTTGACTAGATGGACCTTGGAACTGAACTGAAGCAGATTTCCTTCCAGAAATTAAAAAAGAAAGAAAAAACCAAACAAAATTTTTCTTTTGAAAAAAAGGAAGTTAAAAATAACTTACTCAACTTTTTCTTTAATTATTTATTGCTTTTTTAAATTGATGATGATCAAAAATACATACCTACTTCAAATTATTTTTATGAGATTCAAATAAAATAAAATGTTATTTATGAGAAAGTTACTATGCAAATGTTGAATTAATGTCATTAAAATAGAATAGGATAGTAGGAGCTTTTCTGCAAGCATAAGGAACATAGTAAGTAGTTGATGTAATTTTAAATCATTTGGTGGCAAAAGTACCCAATTTGGATGCTTTCCTGAAAGGCTTCCTGTTTCTTGCTTTTGGAAGACCACCCATGTCCTTGTGATATTCATCATAACCAGATAGAAATATTCCCACATGGCTATCCCTTACGTATGCTTGTACTGTTTCCTCTGTTTGTATTTGGGTTCCCAGGCCATAGAAAAGCTTCTCAAAATTAAGAAACATTGATTCCCATATTATTTGACCATACAGTATACACAAAATCAATTCACATCTGTCAGTAAAAGCTGCTGCACCACAGACTTCTTTAATCATGCATCTTTATTCTAAACTCTAAACAGTGTAGCAAAAATATAACCAAGCTGCAAACGGTCTCCCTCTTATTCAGCCCTGATGTATTATTGGTTTCTATCTGTGCAGCTTTGATTTACAGCAAAACAGAATGTGTGTTGTTTCCAGAGCAATAATATGCTTCCCCATACAAAAAGACACTCTTTAAATTTTAAAAATGTCTCTTCATGATGGATAGTTTTTAAGCCAACATATTATAATGCCGTTTGTATAATGAACACTCACTCCAATAATATTCCATAACTCTAGGCTATTGAGAACAGTCAGGGAAAATAGGAGAGATGGATTCTGCTTCTTGCTAATTCTATTCCTACTTTTCCATGTGATTCTAATGGTCTATTTTGATATAGATTGTATCCAGATAGCTTTTCAGGGAATTTGTGAGATTCTGGCCTCTTTGATCCACAGTGACTTTACTTTCATTCTCATCATCACGTTCAAGGTCACTCACCACATCGTCTCATTTGGATTTATGATTTACTATTACATATTATTTCTTTGCATTGATCACTGAGGAAGTCTTTCTTATCTCTCCTTGCTATTCTTTGGAACTCTGCATTCAGATGCTTATATCTTTCCTTTTCTCCTCTCTTCTTTTCACAGCTATTTGTAAGGCCTCCTCAGACAGCCATTTGGCTTTTTTGCATTTCTTTTCCATGGGGATGGTCTTGGTCCCTGTCTCCTGTACAATGTCACGAACCTCCGTCCAGAGTTCATCAGGCACTCTATCTATCAGATTTAGTCCCTTAAATCTATTTCTCACTTCCACTGTATAATCATAAGGGATTTGATTGAGGTCATATCTGAATGGTCTAGTGGTTTTCCCTACTTTCTTCAATTTAAGTCTGAATTTGGCAATAAGGAGTTCATAATCTGAGCCACAGTCAGCTCCTGGTCTTGTTTTTGCTAACTGTATAGAGCTTCTCCATCTTTGGCTGCAAAGAATATAATCAATCTGATTTCAGTGTTGACCATCTGATGATGTCCATGTGTAGAGTCTTCTCTTGTGTTGTTGGAAGAGGGTGTTTGCTATAAGCAGTGCGTTCTCTTGACAAAACTCTATTAGCCTTTGCCCTGCTTCATTCCGTGCTCCAAGGCCAAATTTGCCTGTTACCCCAGGTGTTTCTTGACTTCCTACTTTTGCATTCCAGTCCCCTATAATGAAAAGGACATCTTTTTTGGGTGTTAGTTCTAAAAGGTCTTGTAGGTCTTCATAGAACCAATTAACTTCGGTTTCTTCAGCATTACTGGTTTGGGCATAGGCCTGGATTACTGTGATATTGAATGGTTTGCCTTGGAAATGAACAGAAATCATTCTGTCGTTTTTAAGATTGCATCCAAGTACTGCATTTCGGACTCTTTTGTTGACCATGATGGCTACTCCATTTCTTCTAAGGGATTCCTGCCCACAGTAGTAGATATAATGGTCATCCAAGTTAAATTCACCCATTCCAGTCCATTTTAATTCACTGATTCCTAGAACGTCTATGTTCACTCTTGCCATCTCCTGTTTGACCACTTCCAATTTGCCTTGATTCATGGACCTAACATTCCAGGTTCCTATGCAATATTGCTCTTTACAGCACCGGACCTTGCTTCTATCACTGGTCACATCCACAACTGGGTATTGGTTTTGCTTTTGCTGCATCCCTTCATTCCTTCTAGAGTTACTTCTTCACTGATCTCCAGTAGCATACTGGGCACCTACCGACTTGGGGAATTCCTCATTCAGTATCCTATCATTTTGCCCTTTGATACTGTTCGTGGGGTTCTCAAGGCAAGTATACTGAAGTGGTTTGCCATTTCCTTCTCCAGTGGACCACATTCAGCTGTGGTCCATGTGATCAGATCGGCTAATTCCACGTGAACATTTCATGCAAAGATGGGCTCGATAAAGGACAGAAATGGTATGGACCTAACGGAAGCAGAAGATATTAAGAACAGGTGGCAAGAATACACAGAAGAACTGTACAAAAAAGATCTTCATGACCAAGATAGTCACGATAATGTGATCACTGACCTAGAGCCAGACATCTTGGAATGTGAAGTCAAGTGGGCCTTAGAAAGCATCACTACTAACAAAGCTAGTGGAGGTGATGGAATTCCAGTTGAGCTATTTCAAATCTTGAAAGATGATGCTGTGAAAGTGCTGCACTCAATATGCCAGCAGATTTGGAAAACTCAGCAGTGGCCACAGGACTGGAAGAGGTCAGTCTTCATTCCAATCCCAAAGAAAGGCAATGCCAAAGAATGCTCAAACTACCACATGATTGCACTCATCTCACACACTAGTAAAGTCATGCTCAAAATTCTCCAAGCCAGGCTTCAGCAATATGTAAACTGTGAACTCCCAGATGTTCAAGCAGGTTTTAGAAAAGGCAGAGGCACCACAGATCAAATTGCCAACATCCGCTGGATCATGGAGAAAGCGAGAGAGTTCCAGAAAAACATCTATTTCTGCTTCATTGACTATGTCAAAACCTTTGACTGTGTTGATCACAATAAACTGTGGAACATTCTGAAAGAGATGGGAATCCCAGACCACCTGACCTGCCTCTTGAGAAACCTGTATGCAGGTCAGGAAGCAAGAGTTCGAACTGGACATGGAAAAACAGACTGGTTCCAAATAGGAAAAGGAGTACGTTAAGGTTGTATATTATCACCCTGCTTATTTAACTGCTATGCAGAGTACATCATGAGGAACGCTGGGCTGGAGGAGGCACAAGCTGGAATCAAGATTGCTGGGAGAAATATCAATAACCTCAGATATGCAGATGACACCACCCTTATGGCAGAAAGTGAAGAGGAACTCAAAAGCCTCTTGATGAAAGTGAAAGAGGAGAGTGAAAAGGTTGGCTTGAAGCTCAACATTCAGAAAACAAAGATCATGGCATCTGGTCCCATCACTTCATGGGAAATAGATAGAAAAACAGTGGAAACAGTGTCAGACTTTATTTTTTGGGGCTCCAAAATCACTGCAGATGCTGATTGCAGCCATGAAATTAAAAGACGCTTACTCCTTGGAAGGAAAGTTATGACCAACCTTGATAGTATATTAAAAAACAGAGACATTACTTTGCCAACCAAGGTCCGTCTAGTCAAGGCAATGGTTTTTCCCGTGGTCATGTATGGATGTGAGAGTTGGACTGTGAAGAAAGCTGATCGCCGAAGAATCGATGCTTTTGAACTGTGGTGTTGGAGAAGACTCTTGAGAGTCCGTTGGACTGCAAGGAGATCCAACCAGTCCATTTTAAAGGAGATCAATCCTGGGTGTTCATTGGAAGGACTGATGCTAAAGCTGAAACTGCAATACTTTGGCCACCTCATGTGACAAGTTGACTCACTGGAAAAGACTCTGATGCTGGGAACAGTTGGGGGTGGGAGGAGAAGGGGACGATGGAGAATAAGATGGCTGGATGGCGTCATCGACTCTGTGGACATGAGTTTGAGTGTACTCCAGGAGTTGGTGATGGACAGGGAGGCCTGGCGTGCTGTGGTTCATGGGGTCGCGGAGAGTCGGACACGACTGAGCGACTGAACTGAACTGAACTGATTACATATTATGCATGTATGTTTAATGCAAAATATAATAAAGATCTAATGTATATTATAGCCTGATTCTCCAACTAGATTCTGTTTAAGTAAAAATAGATTCTGGGACCCACAGCAGTTATCTTCACATAAGTGATTCTCACCAAATATTTGTTGGTAAATCTTGAATCTGACAATATGGTTTAAAACAAAAAGAAATATACTAATTTAATAAAACCAACAGACTAATCTAGTCCATCCATTTTCTATATAAATTTGGAATCAATTTAAACATACTTTCAGCTCATTTCAGCCTCCCTGAAAATTGTTACTAATTTTATTTTCTGCTTAATTAAAAATTAAAAGATCCATCATGCCACTACATCCAATTGTCCATTGATGGAACATTATCAAAACTCAGCTTAGAAATAGGAATTCATATTAGACTTCCTCACAAGACTCAGCACCCACACAGAAACAATTGTTTTCAGGGCTCAAGCTGAGTCGTAAGAAACTTACTTAACTTGACCCTATTATATTGGGATCCACAGAATTACTATCCCTTAAGTTATGTGAGAGTTAGACTGTGAAGAAAGCTGATCGCCGAAGAATCGATGCTTTTGAACTGTGGTGTTGGAGAAGACTCTTGAGAGTCCTTTATACTGCAAGGAGATCCAACCAGTCCATTCTAGAGGAGATCAATCCTGGATGTTCATTGGAGGGACTGATGCTAAAGCTGAAACTGCAATACTTTGGCCAACTCATGCGAAGAGTTGACTCACTGGAAAAGACTCTGATGCTGGGAAAGGTTGGGGGCGGGAGGAGAAGGGGACGACGGAGAATGAGATGGCTGGATGGCATCACCGACTCTGTGGACATGAGCTTGAGTGTGCTCCGGGAGTTGGTGATGGACAGGGAGGCCTGGCGTGCTGTGATTCATGGGGTCGCGGAGAGTCGGACACGACTGAGTGACTGAACTGAACTGAACTGAACTGAAGTTATGTGTTTAAAATGGGCACTGGATTTCATCAGGAAAAAATACCAAATAGGGTCTATCAGAATTGATACCTTCATTTGTTGAAAAAATTTTGATGACTTATTTAGGTTTGCTTCACATAAAGTTCCATTAAAATCCAAACCAAACAAACCCACATTATTTTAGGATAAGCACTAGGAGATATTCTGTTTCCCTTGGAAAATGGTTCACATTTTATTCAAAGACATGGTTGCGGTAGTAGTTTAGTCACTCAGTTGGTCTGACTGTGTGATTGCATGAACGATAGCCCACCAGGCTCCTCTGTCCATAGACTTCTCCAGGCAAGAATATTGGAGTGGCTTGCCATTTCCTTCTGCAGGGAATCTTCCTGACCCAGGGATCAAGCCCAGGTCTCCTGCACTACAGGCAATCTCCTGCATTGTAGGCAGATTCTTTACCAACTGAGCCACCAAGGAAACCCTCAAACATATGATGGCTTTCAGAGACATGAAAAGAAAGTCATTTTTTTCTTACTTTAAAACTTCTTGGATAATCAAAACCCAATTCTCGGTGCAGTAATCATACTTGTATGAAGCCTTACGTAGCAAATAAAAATGCATTCCATTTTTCCTTCAGGCCATCTTGACAGTCTTTTCTACTTTATTTTTTCTGTGGTTCTTTTCCACTCAATGTGTTATCAGTTACTTCATATTCTCTGTGAAAGAGGTATTATGCATTTTAAAAACAGGGGACATAGAATTATTCATTTCTTAATAGGAATTATGTGGTTAAGGTTTTTCTCATAAGGATTCAACATGTGAAGAAATCAGGAAGAAGAGAAGCCGTGAACACAAGACTTGGAGAAAATAGCTGTCAAGAAGGCCCCCAAGGATGTTGCTCACCTCCTGGCATAAAACCCTATGCAATAGCTTCTGCTTAAGCACCCTGGGTCAGATAACTTGCTTCTTGGTAACAGTATATGTCAGAGATGGCAGGGCACCATGTATGTGGTTCAGTTACATAGACAGTAGCTTCTGCCTTGCTAGCAGAACCTCTCACTGGTGAGATGAGGCAAGTTTGGTATGTTGAAGACACCTAATCTGCAAGGAACTGAAAGGTGTCTCCAGATGAGAGCAATCAGGAATTCAAGAGCTCAGTCTCACAATCATCAGGAAACTGAATCCTATCAACAGTCATAAAAGTGAGCTTGGCAGCAGGTTCTTCCCCAGTCCAGGCTTCAGGTGAGAACTTAACATTGGTTGTCACGACACCTTGATCCCGGCCTCCTGAGAACCCAAGCTCCCCATCCCCATGTTCCTAACCCACAGTAACCATGAGATAAGAATGTGTTGCTTTGAGCCAATAAGTTTATGATTTTGGTATGTTGCAATAAATGACAGAGAAACATTCACAGTTTACTTATTTTGTAATTTAATCAAGAACCCCTCTTTCCTTGTGATTATTTTTAACACATTAGGAAATGTGTTCAAGTGAATGACTTACCTTTGTCTTTATTCTTTTCTTTGAGTCTCTTGGACTGCAAGAAGATCAAACCAGGCAATCCTAAGGAAGTCAACACTGAATATTCACTGGAGGAACTGATCTGAAGTGGAAGCTCCAACACTTTGGTCACATGATACAAAGAGCTGACTCACTGGAAAAGACCCTGATGAAGAAAGACTGAGAGCAGGAGGAAAAGGGGGCAGTAGAGGATGAGTTGGTTGGATAGCATCACCAATTCAATGGACATGAATTTGCACAAACTCTGGGAGAACGTAAAGAATAGGGGAACCTGTCATGCTACAGTCCATGGGATCACAAAGAGTTGAACATGACTTGGTGACTGAAGAACAACAAATCAATTACACAGGTACTATAAATTATTATCTTATCCATTTCATTATGTAAATAATACTAAGATTACTCCGTTTAGAATCATTTGTATAAACCATCGTATATTTTAAAAACGATGTTTGGAAACTTGCCTGGTGATCCAGTAGTTAAGACTTCGCCTTCCAATGTAGAGGGTGCAGGTTTTCCATTCCCAGTTGAGTTGCGAAGATCCCACAGGCCTCATGACCAAAAAAACCAAAACATAAAAAAAAAGTAATATTGTAACAAATTAAATAGACTTTAAATACGGTCCACATAAAAAAATTTTTTTGATAAATAAAATGATGTTTGTAAATATGCTATTTTCCAGATGTCAACAGAATCTTCAATCACCTGGGTAAAAAAGAGATAATAACCATTACTCAGTAGTCAGAGACTTGAAGGAAAAGTTATAAATGAATAGAAGACATACTGAAAACATGCTTTTTATCCTCTACTTTCACGTATTTCCATAAAACACATAAGAAAGTTTTTCCAGTCAGTTTCTTTAATATGAAGATACTCTTCTATATAAATAATTATATTTTCTTAATGATTAAGAAAATATTTGAGTTCTAATCCCATCACTGGAAATTTTCTTTTACATTGCAGCATAAATGAAGCATATACGTTGTTAAACTCCTGGAAGATTAGTTATTTTATTATCCAATGTTGTTTATTATATATAACATACTGCCAAAAATGTTTATGTCATTTTTCCCCCAGAAGTAGCCAAGATTTCTTAAGCACTATTCAACCCAGTCAGGCCCCTGTGTGTCACAGGAATCCTATTTTTTAACTAGTTCTTATTTTTTTTTACTGCTCCCCTGATTCTCTGTCCTTTTATAACAGACCTCAGACTTCAATACAGTTAAAATTAATGACTTAACCAAACATGGTAGGAGCTTGAGCCTGTGTTCTTTGCTCTACTTTTCAACCTCTGTGGGAGATGTGGTAACTTGTATGCTCTGGAATCTTTTAACTGACAATGAAAAGGGCTAGTAAATCACTGCACTGCTGTAAGTCATCCAGTGTGGACTCTGCCTAATGACCCCGAAGCACATTCAATACATGCCCTTCATCTGAAATCTTACCACTGTTCAAGGCACATTTGTCCGTGTTTGGAATGAGCTTGCACAAGTCCCCTGCACTCCATTTCAGAGTTTACTTCTCTTCCTTTATCTTTATGTAGATCAAGGAAACCCTAGAGGATTTTACTAGGAGTAAATACTCTAGATATAGGACTTGCAAGGTTTTAATACAGGCACCTGCTGGTCATATAATTGAGATTATCTACACTGAAGTAGAAACTAATTTACAAATTAAGTATCATTTTATAGATGCATTTATATTTACATCACTAGTTTGGCAGCTGACAACTCCTGCTAGACATTATTTCTGTCCTGCTACTTTTACAAACGGTTTGAATTTACTTGAAAGCTATTATGCAACCAAATGATAATAAAATAGAAATATACACATTGGATAGGTTGCATATACTCACTAAATCCTCATGATGTAAGTTCAGACAGTAAAAAAGACCTTCCCTGGAGGCCCACCCAGCCCCAACCACCAGCTTTTCTCTATTACAGCAACTGGGTCTTTCACAGAACTTTCAAAAACTGACAATTACCTTAGTTACTTTGCTTAATTTTCTGTCTTCTCCCTTCCACACAAGTTGCATATGGAAAGAGACTCTGTGTGTGTGTGAGATTCAAGATAACAATGGAATGCAATAACATGAAATATGGCAGAGTGGCTGGTATAGAGAAATAATATCAATGGAAGCTCGCTGCATATCTTGTTAAATGTGTAAGTTATCTGGAAATGGGAGAGAAGAGAAAAGTCTATCACCAAGGTGAATGTCACGCCAGCCATGGTGATGACCCCTGGCAACCGATTCTTGTGGAGGACCTTCCACTCAATTACACTTTTCAAATTCTTGTTCTTAGCACCTGGAGACAAAGTCAAGAAAACAGGGCCCAATGGGAGTGGAGGTGCTTCAGTAGATATCATTGCAAACAGCAAGCACCACTACAGGAGCATCAGGACCAAGTGTGCCTGGTACCCAGAGTCTATGGAAACGGATGAAGGACCATAACAAACCTTCACAAAGTCACATTGGTAGTCTCCAGGGTGAGGAGTGGAAGGTGAGGCATCATATGGAAGGTAAGCCTTTATTTTTCCTGCACAAGGAGAGACTTTACTCATCCTAATGCAAACCTTGATGACTAATATATTTAGGGAGGAATCAGGCCTCATGGCTGCAACTCTTCCACTGTTTATGAAGTCAAGATGCTTTCAAGGATAAAGAAAATGAACAATATATGCTTTTTGCATCATCTTGAGGTTTATGTTTTCCCTTATCTTTCAGCCCCAATGAGAGCTTGAATTAGAACTTAAAGTTACAGAGAAGGAAAAAATTCAGTGAGCAGGGCTAAGTGTTGTACTTATCAACTGTGTATCCATATGCTGAAGCCTAGAAAATATACCTGTTAGAGGTCAGAAGAATTAGATCAACAGACATGCTAAATACAATAACAGAAGATGAAAGTAAATTGTAATACTATATCCTTTCTATGGCTGAAATGAAAATATGTTTCTAATCTTTCTATTAGTTAAAAATAAGAGATTTTTTATAAATAAAAATAACTTCTAAGGAAAAATGCCTTCCAAATATTCCAATTTTATGTAAAATATTCACGGCCCAGAATAAGAAAAAATAAACCTGACCCATGGCTTGATTTACTGACCTTCATCTGATTGTACCTGCTGGAGTGGTGGCCTATGGCACTAGAGTGGCAGCTGTGCGGCACTGGAGTCTTTAAGGAGATACCCCACATCCAAGGGCAGAGAAGCCCCAGCAAGATGGTTCAGTTCAGTTCAATTCAGTCACTCAGTCGTGTCTGATTCTTTGCAACCCCATGAATCACAGTAGGACAGGCCTCCCTGTCCATCAACAACTTCCAGAGTTCACTCAAACTCATGTCCATCGAGTCAGTGATGCCATCCAGCCATCTCATTCTCTGTCATCCCTGTCTCCTCCCACCCCCAATCCCTCCTAGCATCAGACTCTTTACCAGTGAGTCAACTCATCGCATGAGGTGGCCAAAGTATTGCAGTTTCAGCTTTAGCATCAGTCCTTCCAATGAACACCCAGGATTGATCTCCTTTAGAATGGACTGGTTGGATCTCCTTAGAGTCCAAGGGACTCTCAAGAGTCTTCTTCAGCACCACAGTTCAAAAGCATCAATTCTTCAGTGATCAGCTTTCTTCACAGTCCAACTCTCACATCCATACATGACCATGGGAAAAACCATAGCCTTGACTAGACGGAACTTTGTTGGCAAAGTAATGTCTCTGCTTTTTAATATGCTATCTAGGTTGGTCATAACCTTCCTTCCAAGGAGTAAGCGTCTTTTAATTTCATGGCTGCAATCAGCATCTGCAGTGATTTTGGAACCCAAAATAATAAAGTCTGACACTGTTTCCACTGTTTCCCCATTTCCCATGAAGTGATGGGACCAGATGCCATGATCTTTGTTTTCTGAATGTTGAGCTTCAAGCCAACCTTTCACTCTCCTCTTTCACTTTCATCAAGAGGCTTTTGAGTTCCTCTTCACTTTCTGCCATAAGGGTGGTGTCATCTGCATATCTGAGGTTATTGATATTTCCCCCAGCAATCTTAATTCCAGCTTGTGCCTCCTCCAGCCCAGCGTTCCTCATGATGTACTCTGCATATAAGTTAAATAAGCAGGGTGACAATATACAACCTTGACGTACTCCTTTTCCTATTTGGAACCAGTCTGTTGCTCCATGTCCAGTTTTAACTGTTTCTTCCTAAACTGCATACAGGTTTTTCAAGAGGCAGGTCAGGTGGTCTGGGATTCCCATCTCTTTCAGAATGTTCCACAGTTTATTGTGATCCACACAGTCAAAGGCTTTGGCATAGTCAATGAAGCAGAAATAGATGTTCTTCTGGAACTCTCTTGCTTTCTCCATGATCCAAGGGATGTTGGCAATTTGATCTCTGGTGCCTCTGCCTTTTCTAAAACCTGCTTGAACATCTGGAACTTCACGGTTCACATATTGCTGAAGCCTAGCTTGGAGAATTTTGAGCATGACTTTACTAGCGTGTGAGATGAGTGCAATTGTGCGGTAGTTTGAGCATTCTTTGGCATTGCCTTTCTTTGGGATTGGAATGAAGACTGACCTCTTCCAGTCCTGTGGCCACTGCTGAGTTTTCCAAATTTGCTGGCATGTTGAGTGCAGCACTTTCACAGCATCATCTTTCAGGATTTGAAATAGCTCAATTGGAATTCCATCACCTCCACTAGCTTTGTTCGTACTGATGCTCTCTAAGGCCCACTTGACTTCACATTCCAAGATGTCTGGTTCCAGGTGAGTGATCATGCCATTGTGATTATCTTGGTCGTGAAGATCTTTTTTGTACAGTTCTTCTGTGTATTCTTGCCACCTGTTCTTAATATCTTCTGCTTCTGTTAGGTCCATATCATTTCTGTCCTTTATGGAGCCCATCTTTGCATGAAATGTTCCCTTGATATCTCTAATTTTCTTGAAAAGATCTCTTGTTTTTCCTATTCTGCTGTTTTCCTCTATTTCTTTGCATTGATCGCTGAGGAAGGCTGTCATATCTCTCCTTGCTATTCTTTGGAACTCTACATTCAGATGCTTGTATCTTTCCTTTTCTCCTTTGCTTTTCGCCTCTCTTCTTTTCACAGCTATTTGTAAGGCCTCCTCAGATAGCCATTTTGCTCTTTTGCATTTCTTTTCCATGGGGATGGTCTTGGTCCCTGTCTCCTGTACAATGTCACAAACCTCCATCCAGAGTTCATTAGGCACTCTATCTATCAGATTTAGTCCCTTAAATCTATTTCTCACTTCCACTGTATAATCATAAGGGATTTGATTTAGGTCATATCTGAATGGTCTAATGGTTTTCCCTACTTTCTTCAATTTAAGTCTGAATTTGGCAATAAGGAGTTCATGATCTGAGCCACAGTCAGCTCCTGGTCTTGTTTTTGCTAACTGTATAGAGCTTCTCCATCTTTGGCTGCAAAGAATATAATCAATCTGATTTCAGTGTTGACCATCTGATGATGTCCATGTTTAGAGTCTTCTCTTGTGTTGTTGGAAGAGGGTGTTCGCTATGACCAGTGCATTTTCTTGGCAAAACTCTATTAGCCTTTGCCCTGCTTCATTCCGTGCTCCAAGGCCAAATTTGCTTGTTACTCTAGGTGTTTCTTGACTTCCTACTTTTGCCTTCCAGTCCCCTATGTCCACCGTAGTTTAGCCCTGGGTTAATAACAGGGAGGGAACACAGCTCCACCCATCACCAGAAAATTGGATTAAAGATTTACTGAGCATGGCCCCACCCATCAGAACAAAACCCAGTTTCCCCCTCAGTCAGCCTCTCCAATCAGGAAGCTTCCATAAGCCTCCTATCCTTCTCTATCAGAGGGCAGACAGACTGAAAACCACAATCACAGAAAACTAACCAACTTGACCACATGACCACAGCCTTGACCACAACCAACATGACCACAGCCTTGTCTAACTCAATGAAACTATGAGCCATGCCACGTAGGGCCACCCAAAATGGACAGGTCATGTGGAGAGTTCTGACAAAATGTGGTCCACTGGAGAAGTGACTGGCAAACCACTTCAGTATTCTTGCCTTGAGAACCCCATGAACAGTATGAAAAAAGATAGGACACTGAAAGATGAATTCCCCAGGTCAGTAGGTGCCCAATATGCTATTAGAGATCAGTAGAGAAATAACTCCAGAAAGAATATAGAGACAGAGCCAAGACATAAACAACACCCAGTTGTGCATGTAACTGGTGATAGAAGAAACATCCAATGCCATAAAGAGCAATATTTCATAGGAACCTGGAATGTTAGTCCATGAATCAAGGCAAATTGGAAGTGGTCAAACAGAAGATGGCAAGAGTGAATGTCGACATTTTAGGAATCAATGAAATAAAATGGACTGGGATGGTTGAATTTAACTCAGAGGACCATTATATCTACTACCGTGGGCAAATATCCCTTAAAAGAAATGTACTAGCCATCATAGTCAACAAAAGAGTTCGAAATGCAGTACTTGGATGCAATCTCAAAAACGACAGAATGATCTCTGTTTGTTTCCAAGGCAAACCATTCAATATTACAATAATCCAAGTCTATACCCCGACCCGTAATGCTGAAGAACCAGAAGTTGAACAGTTCTATGAAGACCTCCAAGACCTTCTAAAACTAACACCCAAAAAAGATGTCCTTTTCATTATAGAGGACTGGAATTCAAAAGTAGACAGTCAAGAAATACCTGGAGTAACAGGCAAATTTGGCCTTGGAGTACACAATGAAGCAGGGCAAAGGCTAATAGAGTTTTGCCAAGAGAATGCACTGGTTATAGCAAACACCCTTTTCCAACAACACAAGAGAAGACTCTACACATGGACATCATCAGATGGTCAATATTGAAATCAGAATGATTGTATTCTTTGCAGCCAAAGAAGGAGAAGCTCTATACAGTGAGCAAAAACAAGACTAGGAGCTGACTGTGGCTCAGATCATGAACTCTTTATTGCAAAATTCAGACTTAAGTTGAACAAAGTAGGGAAAACCACTAGACCATTCAGGTATGACCTAAATCAAATTTCTTAAGATTAACAGTGGAAGTGAAAGAATAGATTCACGGGATTAGACCTGGTAGAGTGCCTGAAGAACTATGCACAGAGGTTCTTGACATTGTACAGGAGACAGAGAGCAAGACCATCCCCCAAACAAAGAAATGCAAAGAAGCAAAACATCTGTCTGAGGAGGTCTTACAAATAGCTGTGAAAAGAAGAGAAGTGAAAAGCAAAGGAGAAAAGGAAAGATATACCCATTTGAATGCAGAGTCCCAAAGAATAGCAAAGAGAGACAAGAAAGCCTTCCTCAGTGATCAGTACAAAGAAACAGAGGAAAAAAACTGAATGGGAAAGACTAGAGATCTCTTCAAGAAAATTAGAGAAACCAAGGGAATATTTCATGCAAAGATGGGCACAATAAAAGACAGAAATGGTATGGACCTAACAGAAGCAGAAGATATTAAGAAGAGGTGGCAAGAATACACACAAGAACTATACAAAAAAGATCTTCATGACCCAGATAATCATAATGGTATGATCACTCACCTAGAGCCAGAAATCCTGGAATGCAAGATCAAGTGGGCCTTAAAAAGCATCACTATGAACAAAGCTAGTGGAGGTGACAGAATTCCCATTGAGCTATTTCAAATCCTAAAAGATGATGCTGTGAAAGTGCTGCACTCAATATGCCAGCAAATTTGGAAAACTCAGCAGTGGCCACAGGACTGGAAAAGGTCAGTTTTCATTCCAATCTCAAATAAAGGCAATGCCAAAGAATGCTCAAACTATCTCACAATTTCACTCATCTCACATGCTAGTAAAGTAATGCTCAAATTTTCCAAGCTAGGCTCCAAAGGTACATGAACCATGAACTTCCAGATGTTCAAGCTGGATTTAGTAAAGGCAGAGGAACCAGAGATCAAATTGCCAACATCTGTTGGATCGTCAAAAAAGAATTCCAGGGGATGACAGAGGATGAGATGGTTTGATGGCATCACCGACTAGATGGACATGAGTTTGATTAAGCTCCGGGAGTTGGTGATGGACAGGGAGGCCTGGCATGCTGCAGTCCATGGGGTCGCAAAGATTCAGACACGACTGAGCAACTGATACGAACTGAACTGATCTGATTGTATTAATCCTATTTTTCATCCCACTATTCAATATAAAACCAATGTAAATTGGCTGTTGCTGCTGCTGCTAAGTCGCTTCAGTCGTGTCCGACTTTGTGCGACCCCATAGATGGAAGCCCACTAGGCTCCCCCATCCCTGGGATTCTCCAGGCAAGAACACTGGAGTGGGTTGCCATTTCCTTCTCCAATGCATGAAAGAGAAAAGTGAAAGTAAAGGCGCTCAGTCATGTCTGACTCTTCGCGACCCCATGGACTGCAGCCTACCAGGCTCCTCCATCCATGGGATTTTCCAGGCAAGAGTACTGGAGTGGGGTGCAATTGCCTTCTCCATAAATTGGCTATTACTGCACAAATTTGACTTACATAAAAGCAATACATTCTAACAAACAACTATACCAACTAACCTTTTATATACCTGTACCATTACCAACACAGTGGCCATGGGTTTGGGTGGACTCTGGGAGTTGGTGATGGACAGGGAGGCCTGGTGTGCTGCAGTTCATGGGGTCGCAAAGAGTCAGAAACGACTGAGCTGAACTGAACTGAACCAAATAATGCTTTGTATTGTTGATGAAAGTTTTTGACTGAATGGTTTCATCGTGTTGATCTTTGAGATTCCCAAAATTCAGTTAAGCAAAGAGTCCACTCTTATGCTGTCCTTAGACAGTCAAGGATCTAAATAATTGGATTATTACCTTTCTTTTTGATTAATAGGTGGGCATAAATAAAGACTTTTTCTTCTGGGTTTTTCAGTCAGCTCAGTTCAGTTCAGCCAGGCCTCCCTGTCCATCACCAACTCCCAGAATTTACTCAGACTCATGTCCATTGAGTCGATGATGCCATCCAACTATCTCATCCTCTGTTTTCCCCTTCTCCTCCCGCCTTCAATCTTTCCCAGCATAAAGGTCTTTTCCAATGAGTCAGCTCTTCGCATCAGGTGGCCTAAATATCGAAGTTTCAGCTTCAGCATCAGTCCTTCCAAAGATTATTCAGGACTGATTTCCTTTAGGATTGACTGGTTTGATCTCCCCTGTCTAAGGGACTCAAGTGTCTTTTCCGACACAACAGTTCAAAAACATCAATTCTTCAGCACTCAGCTTTCTTTATAGTCCAACTCTCACATCTATACAGGACTACTGGAAAAACCACAGTTTTGCCTAGACAGACGTTTGTTGGCAAAGTAATGTCTCTGCTTTTTAATATACTATCTAGGTTGGTCATAGCTTTTCTTCCAAGGAGTAAGCGTCTTTTAATTTCATGGCTGCAGTCAGCATCTGCAGTGATTTTAGTGTAAGTGTTAGTCGCTCAGTCATGCCCGACTCTTTGTGACCCCATGGACTGCAGCCCACCAGGCTCCTCTGTCCCTGAGATTTTCCAGGCAAAGATACTGGAGTGGGTTGCCATTTCCTTCTCCAGGGGATCTTCCCAACTCAGGGATTGAACCGAGGTCTTCTGCACTGCAGGCATATTCTTTACTGACTGAGCTACAAGGGAAGCCCTGGAGCCCCCCAAAATAAAGTCAGCTGCTGTTTCCATTGCTTCCTCATCTATTTGCCATGAAGTGATGGGACCTGGTTGCCATGATCTTAGTTTTCTGAATCTTGAGTTTTAAGTCAACTTTTTCACTCTCCTCTTTCATTTTCATCAAGAGGCTCTTTAGTTGTCCTTCGCTTTCTGCCATAAGAGTGGTGTCATCTGCATATCTGAGGTTATTTATATTTTTACTGGCAATCTTGATTTCAGCTTGTGCTTCATCCAGTCCAGCATTTCTCATGATGTACTCTGCATATAAGTTAAACAAGCAAGGTGACAATATACAGCCTTGATATACTTCTTTTCTGATTTGGAGCCGGTCTGTTGTTCTGTGTACAGTTCTAACTGTTGCTTCTTGACCTAAATATGGGTTTCTCAGGAGGCAGGTGAGATGGTCTGGTATTCCCATCTCTTTCAGAATTCTCCACAGTTTGTTGAGATCCACACAGTCAAAGGCTTTGACATCGTCAGTAAAGCAGAAGTAGATGTTTTTCTGAAACTCTTGTGCTTTTTCAATGATCTAACAATCAGCGAAAGCTAAAAAAACACCTTTGCCCCCTTTTTATAACTACAATAAAAATAGGGTTTGTAATCTATCTAGTTAAAATACCAGACAATATTAGGTCCTTCAGAATGGTAGATGTGAGAAGTTTGAGATTTTTTTTTAATTAGATTCAATTTATTTATTTTTTAAAATTGGGGTATTGTTGCTTTACAATGTTGTGTTTATTTTTGCTGTAGAGAAATGTGAGTCAGCTCTATATACATATATCATCTCTTTTTTGTATTTCCCTCCTATTTAGGTCACCACAGAGCACCAAATAGAGTTCCTGATGCTATACGGTAGGTTCTCATCAATGATCTATTTTATACATGGTTACATGAATCCCAGTCTCCCAACTCATTCCACCCCTTCCTTCCCTTATGGTTGATCTCTGTATTTGTGTCTCTACTTCTGCCTTGCAAACAGGTTCATCTGTACCATTTTTCTAGATTCCATATATAAGTTAAGCAAAATGAGAAGATAGATTCGATTTTTAAAAAAGCATAAACACTGAGCAATTAATTTAATTGAATGCCCATTAAAGTATGGGCAAAGGGTGGGCATGAATGAAGGCAGGATGAATCATTCACCCAAATACTGAATCAACTGTTTAACAACTCCAAAGGAATGTTGCTACTATGACTTTGATGTAAACCCATGATCTTGAGGGCCAAAACAACTCCTCCTCCTGGCATTTAATCACATAAGAAGAAGGAGTGTGACGTGTGATGGAGAGGGTAAGGCCTGGGGACACAGTGTCTAAGTTTGACTTCTGGTTTCTCCACTAGTTAGCTGTGTTATCTTGGATAATTTAATCCGTCTCTCAGCTCCTCAGTTTACTCATCTGCACAATGAGGATAATGTCAGTTTCTTAGGAAGTTGTTAGAGAAGGTTAGTACTTATCAAGCACCTGAGAACAATGCCTAGTTCTATAGTCATAATGATCATTTCTGTTAACTTTTTTTTTCTCTCAGGTTGTATATATTGCCTATTCCCCAAAATTGAAACTCTTGTGGACACAGTGAGGGAAGGAGAAAACAGGATGAATGGAGTAAGTAGAATCAATATATATACACTACTGTGAATGACACAGATAGCTGGTTAGAAGTTGCTATATAACACGGAGAACCAAGCCTGGTGCTCTGTGATGTCCTAGTGAGGTGGGGGGATGGGGAGGGGGGGAGAAGGAGGCTCAAGAGAGAGGTGGTATATATGCAGTTATGGCTGATTTGCATTGCTGTATGGCAGAAATCAACACAACATTGTAAAGCAATTTCTCCCCAATTAAAAGTAAATTTTAAAAAAGTAGAAACTCTTCCTTGTACAATACAAATACATTTCAAAAAGTTTGTACCACTTCAGCATAATAAAAACTCCCTAAATTGCATAAATACAATATTGTATATGTCAATAGAATTTTTACTTGTGGAAATAATAAGAGCACGTGTCCATACTCAGTCACTTCAATTGTATCCGTCTCTTTGTGACCCCATGGACTGTAGCCCCCAGGCTCCTCTGTCCATAGCATTCTCCAGGCAAGAATACTGGAGTAGATTGCCATGCCCTCCTCCAGAGATCTTCCCCACCCAGGGATTGAACCTGTGTCTCTTCCTTCCTCTGCAATTACAGGCAGATTCTTTAATGCTGAGCCACCAGGGAAGCCCAATAAGAGCACAGTGGTAAAAATTATTTCTAAATAATAACCGATTACATGAATAAATATATTATTACTCACCTTTCTCTGAGCTAATTTTCTAGGGAATCTCACCTCCAACATATACACACACACACATACATAGCATCTTTGAGGCCACCTAGAAAACAAAGATCATGGCATCTGGTCCCATCACTTCATGGGAAATAGATGGGGAAACAGTGGAAACAGTGTCAGACTTTATTTTGGGGGGCTCCAAAATCACTGTGGATGCTGATTGCAGCCATGAAATTAAAAGATGCTTTCTCCTTGGAAGGAAAGTTATGACCAACCTAGATAGTATATTAAAAATCAGAGACATTACTTTTCCAATAAATGTCAAGCAGAGACATTACTTTGCCAACAAAGGTCCGTCTAGTCAAGGCTATGGTTTTTCCAGTGGTCATGTATGGACGTGAGAGTTTGACTGTGAAGAAGCCTGATCGCCGAAGAATGGATGCTTTTGAACTGTGGTGCTAGAGAAGACTCTTGAGAGTCCCTTGGACTGCAAGGAGATCCAACCAGTCCATTCTAAAGGAGATCAATCCTGGGTGTTCATTGGAAGGACTGATGCTAAAGCTGAAACTCCAATACTTTGGCCACCTCATGTGATGAGTTGACTCACTGGAAAAGACTCTGATGCTGGGAAGGATTGGGGGAGGGAGGAGAAGGGGACGACAGAGAATGAGATGGCTGGATGACATCACCGACTCGATGGACATGAGTTTGAGTGAACTCCGGGTGTTGGTGATGGACAGGGAGGCTGTGATTCATGGGGTCGCAAAGAGTTGGACACAACTGAGCGACTGAACTGAACTGAACTGAACTGAGGCAAAGGAAGAAAGGATACTTCAGGTTATAATTGGTTTGGTTCTAATATTATCATGATTCTATTCAATATTTAATACCTTTGATCTGAATATAGTATATACATGAGCTGCTGGTGGTGGTTTAGTCACTAAGTCGTGTTCGACTCTTGCAACCCCGTGAACCATAGCCCACCAGGCTCCTCTGTCCATGGGATTCTCCAGGCAAGAATACTAGAGTGGGCTGTCATTTCCTTCTCCAATACATGAGCTACTACACTACAAGTTTCCCTTCCGTTCCGTTCCGTCGCTCAGTCGTGTCCGACTCTTTGCGACCCCGTGGACTGTAGCCTACCAGGCTTCTCCATCCATGGGATTCTCCAGGTAAGAATACTGGAGTGGGTTACCGTTTCCTTCCCCAGGGGATCTTCCCGACCCAGGGATCGAACCCAGGTCTCCCGCATTGGAGGCAGACGGTTTAACCTCTGAGCCACCAGGGAAGCCCCACTACAAGTTTAAGTCCATAAAATCATAGTTTCATTAAAAAAAAAATAAAAATTGGCATTTGAAAACTATAGAAGCTGTATACTGAAAGCAATTTTATCTAAAGAAAGATGTGATTTGACTGCTAAATTTCTTTGGTATATTTCAGTTACTTTGTCATGTCCATTGTTTACATATTCCAACTTCTATTGGGGAGGACAAGCAACAGTGAATAACTAGACCTCAAACATTTCTATTTTTCCCAACAGACTTGATATTCTGCCTTCCTTTTCTCAGGCAATTAGTTTTTATTTTAGAAAACTAAAGCTAATACACTAACTTTGAAGACTGTTCTTCTAAACAGAAGTCTTAGTCCCAGAAAAGGTAGTATTGAACAAGAACGTTTGCTTTCCTGGTAAAATTATTTGAACAATAAGTTTCTACTTACTAAGGAAAAATAATGGAGATCTGTCAAAAGTCATTGAACAGTCCAGAAAATATCTTTCCCTCAGAAATTTCCTCCATTTAAATAGAAATTGAACCATAAAATTATTCACAACTCGGAAAATATAGCTCTTAAGTATTTCTTAAAGGAGAAATGAGAATACTGCTGTGCTGATGTAACTAAGGCTATATATAGCAATACTGAAGATGTGTTCAGTCAGTATGATACAGAAGTAGAAACAGTTTCCAGAAAACTCGGAATGGAAGTTTACAGTTTACAAAAGGGATAAATTAGGATTACTAGGATTATTTTTCCTTTTGTCAAGTGGTTTTTCACTTTGAAAGTAAACTTCCAGAGTTCTTTTTTTATTAAATAATAACTGTTTGGTGTGTGGGAGTGTTTTTAGATCATTTGATTTCCAGACAGAGAAACCTCAGAGCTAAATGTTAGAAATCACTGACAAATAATACAGCTAAAGCGTCTCTGAAATCTTCATATAAGTCAAATAAAAAATATGATTCCGTTTAGAAAAAATCAATTGACAGACATATTTTGTAGAAAACAGCTATTACTTAAAGCAACGATGTGTATAGACAAATTCCTTCTTACTCTAGTTTTTTCATAAATTTTAAACATATTCTGGAAAAATCTAGCAACACATTTTCTTCAATAGTGTCAAGCAGCCCCTTAATATTTATTTAATGGGTGAATAAAACGTGCAAACATATAAACAATCTAAGTACTAATGATAGAAACTGGTATTTCTCCCTAACAGTGCAAGTCTTTTTACCAAATTCCTTTCTAAACCTGAACAAAATACCATCTCAGTCCTCATGAGCATATGCTGTACCAAAAAACCAGATGCTTTGATGCTAAGAATACATTTAAAAACTGAGAAATTTCTGAATTTAAAGGATGATACAGTAGAACATATCAGTCACCAAAATGACTTGTTTCTTGTCAGGGGAAGGGAGCAAAAAAGAAAATAAAGCATTTTTGTTAGATTATATATAATCTCATCTTGTTCTATGTGGTGAATAAAAAAAAATTAAAAAAAAAAAAACATAGAACAGTAAGAATTCAGTCACCAACAGGTCTTTGAACTCTTCATCAGGAGGAAAAGACAAAAGTTATGATGAAGAGAAAGTTCCAATTATCTAAGTTTCATACCTAGGTTCTTATTATTATAACAGAAAATACCAGAGGAAAGAGTTCAGAATATAAGAGCTAGGAGGTTGCAAATCTTTGATTACAAATGAGAAATTTATTTTTCATTTTCTTAGAATTTCATATCCATTTTGTGCAGTTGGTCATTTGCACCCCCAAACTGGGGGAGAGGCATGGTTTCTTAAAATTCACAAGTAATTGTTTCAGTCCTTATAATCCTAAAATGTGAGAATTTCCATCTCAGTTATTTTGAAGATACGTTGAAACAATCCTTCCTTTTATCCCTCACTTCCACGCTTAAAGGGGACGAGTCTTTCCCCTATAATGAGTTTTCTTCCATCCTGATCCTCCCTTCTGTCTTTCCTCGCTTTTGAATGGTGTGTGATTTATCTGGGGATGGGAAGTGGGTGTGTGTGAGGCAGGGGCGGGGGCGGGGTGGAGGACGGTCTTTCTTAAAAGCGGTTTTCTCACCGGTGCTCGACTGCCCTCTGGTGGTTCAGAACCAAATATTTGGAGGCTTCCACCATCTGGAAACAAAAAAGGCACCATTTTAGGAATATTAGTGCTGAGTTATCACCGCAATTTTGTCTCACCCAGAGAAGACATAATGTCTATATTTAGCCAGATTTTTTATGCTTTCTGCCTGAAACATTTGAAAGTACTTGGATTCTTTTACGACGCGAGTGATTCTTGACTACTTTCCATTTCTCTTCCTTTATTCCTGCCTCCCCCAACCCTCTTTCTGTGCCTTTCTTCTTTTCTTCAACAGATGATTTAGTGAAGGGATTTGTGTACTGTGGATACTTAAAATCCGTAATGAGTTACAAAACTTCCTGGAGTCCTTTCAAAATCTCCCCCACAAACAATTTCAGTTGGTGTATTAATCCTAACCATTAGTGTTGACTTAAAAAAAAAAAAAATGGAAAACGTGAGAATTGGGAGTTAAATTTTATTTGGGACAAAATGAGAACTGCAGTCTGGGAGACAGCATCTCAGACAGCTCTGAGAAACTGCTCCAAAGATGCAGAGTGTAAGGATAGTATATATGTGATCTTGGCAAAGGGCGCATACATGCAATCAAGCACATATTTTTCCGGAAGCTTCTGCTAGTTACCAGGAACAGTTGTCACCCATGAAGGATTTTACTGCTTTTCTAGATATGAGGAGATACAAGAATTGGGTTCATAAAATTGGCTCCTGAAAATATCTAACTACCCGAAGACCTATCCTGACAGTTTTTCCCTTCCAGGGACAAAGAGTGCTTCATTTCTGCTCTCCATCCTGAACTTTCAGGAGGTATTGAAGGTCAGCAGCTGCAGTAGCACATGATTCAATCCTTGTAAAGGTAGATCTTTGCTGTAGGATTCCCTTTTGTTCTAAAAGCAAGTTGATTTCTGTGACAAGCTTTATGTTCACCTAGGTAGCAACTGGCAAATTTTACTACATACATACCCTAAGAGCTAACATAATGGTTTCCTTTCCCCTCCTCTCTTGGGCATTATTAACAAATAGCAAAAAACACTAAAGGCAAAGAGAAAAGCAGGTGAGCAAGGTGTCACTCACCATGGCCATTGAATTCAATTTTTATTATTTTATAGTGAAATGTTCTATATTTCAAATGTTCAAACATTCTTCGTGGCAAAGATAAAGTACTCTAGAATTCACATGTTCATGATTTGTAAACTAAATCTTTAGCCTATTACAAGCATTATAAACTTTCTTCTATATAAATAAGCAATGTAGATTTCTGTCTTCACACCCTTCTTGGTGGCAGCCATGTTTGAAAAGACAAGAGTAAGCAGGGGCTAGAGCCAGTTGAACTTCATAGGTTGTCCACATCTCTGTAGTTACACTCATCTTTCGAAATTCCACAGACTTGGCACTTCTAGGAAAGCAGGAGCTTGTCTCATTGCTGCTGCTGCTAAGTCGCTTCAGTCATGTCCGACTCTGTGCGACCCCATAGATGGCAGCCTGCCAGGCTCCTCCGTCCCTGGGATTCTCCAGGCAAGAACACTGGAGTGGGTTGCCATTTCCTTCTCTAATGTATGAAAGTGAAAAGTGAAAGTGAAGTCACTCAGTCGTGTCCAACTCTGTGCAACCCCTTGGACTGCAGCCTACCAGGCTGCTCCGCCCATGGGATTTTCCAGGCAAGAATACTGGAGGCCACTGCCTTCTCTGGCTTTTCTCGTTAGAGCCGTGTTATCTGCTCCTAAGACCTGAATGCTCCCAGGAGATAAAAATTTAGAGCAACACTGTAAAAATAGGATCCAAATATTCTGCCTCTTAGAGATGCCTGAGTGTTGGGACATCCCCTGGACAGCACAGCCATCATTCACTGAAGGACAAAGCCACAGTTATATAAACTCTGAGATGTTCACAAACATCCCGTTCTGTGGAAGCCAGAAATCCATGATGATGGGCAGGATCCCATGTGGGCTCCACAGCAGGGTAGCCTGTGTGAACTTATTCCCTAACATTTGATGCTCTGGGCTATCTGGCCTTCAAGAGTGATGCGCTGGCATCTGTTGTTATGAGCCTAGCCTTTTGTTTCTGATTTATAAAGTCTAGTATGTCCTTGCCTGCTCATTCCCACTTGGGCTCTGCCTTTTCTCACTGACTCAACACTCCTTAGCTTCACTCTGTTAACCAAAAACTTCTAGAATCCCTTTTCAAGTCAGTCTTGAAATGCCAAGAATGGGTCCTCCAGTTCATCTAAGTAGGTCACTAAATCAAATAGCATTTCTTCCCTTCAAAGAATATAAAGCATAATTGCTTTTAACTACAGAGGAAATCAATCCCCATTTAGCACGCCCTGTATTCTGCCTTGCAAGATTTTCGTTAACATGTATGTGCAGCTCTGACATTTGCTATTATAAGCAGATTTAATAGAAAAGAAAAGAAGAAAATGCAAACCAGAAGTCTAAAATTTATAAGTCTATGATCCAAACTGGTTTGCTTTGGGGAACAATTAACCAGTTAGAATGTAAGGGTCTTTGACTATGAGTTCAAAGCTGCATGGAGGTGCATTAACCCTTCGTTAAATTTCAGTTATCGATATTTGTATAAGTAGAAAAAACAGGAAATTATGTTCTAACCGTATCCAACCTGACCAGGCTTGATACCTTCAGGTGGATGACTATGAACTATGACAACCACAAAGCTGAAGGAAATGAGATCGAGTTAGCAGAGGAGAAAGTTCTTCATCAATCCAGTAAATTAACTAATGGGAAGAATGGTGAGTGAGCCAAGATTGAGTTCGTGTCAGGACTGATGTTTTTAACCAAAAAAGACATAAATTTTTCTGAGATGTCTCTCAAATTTTTCATCTGAACTGATGTCAGTTTGTCATTAAGACAAATTGTTCTTACACTAATTATACTCTTACCCTTAGAAAGGAATTTTTATGACACATTGTCTGCAGGTTTGAAAAAAATCAAAACTTAGAGACTAAATGAAAGCAATAACTTACCTGTCTAACCTATAAATGAGAGCCTGTTTTACATAATTATACTAAAGAAACAATGCATCCATATGAAAGCAGCTATCTAATAAAACTTCTATTAAAAACTACATATTCACTTTGCATAAATGTTTTATACCGTTAGCTTTCAAACTGAAAGTAACAATACAGATAATGTGGAGGAACCAAGTCAAACAATGACTGTCTTTAAACACCTTAGTCTTTCTTGCCTTGGTTTCAGAGCTGAGGCAGTCATCCTGAAGCTCTGAAGGAAAGGACCAGAAACACTGGCCCTCACCCCCTGAGCCCTACAGCAGGCTTAGGCACTTAAAATCTCCAGGATTCTTATTATTTGGGGAAAAAGGTAAAATGATTTCTATATAATTTGTTCTGAGGAGACTTCTCATTGACTTACAACCAAGCCATCCTTTATGAAATTTATTTTTATTGAAGTATAGTTGATTTACAACATTCTGTAGTTTCCATGGACAGTACAGTGATTCAAGTTATATATCTGTATATATTCCTTTTCATAATATTTTTCATTATGGTTTATCACAAGATATTGAATATAGTTCTCTCTGCTTTACAATAGGGCCTTTTTGTTTATTCATTCTATATATAATAGTTTTCATCTGCTAATCCCAGATTCCTAGTCCATCCTCCCATCCTCTTCCCCCTTGTCTGCTCTGTATGTCTATGAGTCTGTTTTTTAAATAACATTCAGCTTCAGGGTGGGCTTCCCTGGTGGCTGAAATGGTAAAGAATCTGTCTGCAATGTAGGAGACCTGAGTTCAATCCCTGGATATGGAAGATCCTCTGGAGAAGGGAATGGCAACCCACTCCAGTATGCTTGCCTGGAGAATCCCATGGACAGAGGAGCCTGGCAGGCTAAAGAGTCAGACATGACTGAGTGACTAACACTTTGACTTTTTTTCAGCTTCAGGGCAGTTTGAAAGTTGAAAGTAAAACTTGCGTCTGACTCTTTGTGACCCCATGGACTAACAGTCCATGGAATTCTCCAGGCCAGAATACTGGAGTGGGTAGCCTTTCCCTTCTCCAGGGGATCTTCCTAACCCAGGGATTGAACCCAGGTCTCCCACACTGTGGGCAGAGTCTTTACCAGCTGAGCCACAAGGGAAGCCTTCAGGGCAGTACAACAAGGTAAAATGGAATTCCCTTGCAGCAGAGATAAGAGTGAGAACTGGAAATTCAGGTATTGACTATAATCAGAAACCCAATGGAGGCAGTGGTTGGACCCCAGAGAATTCCATGGGCAGAGGCTTTGGGGTTGATCAACACAGTTTCACATCCTCCACAGGGATTGGAGAAAATAGGACCGAAGAGGACAGAGCTAGGTGCTTAAAGAAAATACAAAAGTAACTCGTTATCAGGTGATAATGAGATAACCTGAACCAAAGGTCAGGTTTCCTTCAGGAGAAAGACTACCTCATGTGCTTGGCTACAGAAACTCCTCAAAGCCTTTCAGGACCAGAGGATGAGAAGTAAACCATGGGAGCTAGGAATTCTGGGTCATTTTATATACTTTGGAAATAATCAGTAATATGAAGCATGAACCCTACTCATTAGCAGTTCTAACAAGTAGTATTGGTGGTGTTGATGTTAACTTGGTTAAGATTATCTGGTAGTTGTGTCAATGATCAACCCTCCATTTTGTCTGTTAGATAAGAGTCATCACAGTGAATTTTTTTGTTTGTATCATGTGTGGGGTGGGTGAGAGACTTGGAGCTGCTGTGTGATGTCACACACTCTTCCTACAGTGGTGAATTCCTGTAGCTTGGTTTCCACCCTGCCTTCCACAATCAACTTCAGTGCTTTCCATCTGTAGACAGACTTGGGCCTGCTCAGGCTCTGAGTGATTTAATGCACCCTAGGGCTTCCCAGGTGACTCAGTGGTAAAGAATCCACCAGCCAATCCAAGAACCAAAGGAGACACTGATTCGATTCCTGGGTCGGGAAGATCCCCTGCCAGAGGAAATGGCAATCCACTTCAGCATTCTTGCCTGGGAAATCCCATGGACAGTGGAGCCTGGTGGGCTACAGTCCATGGGTCTCAAAGAGTCAGACACAACTGAGAAATTGAGCACGCATGCACAGTATATGATAGGATATATGATCAGTGGAGAATGGCTCTGGCCAGTCTCCCAAGGGCACTCTTGCTTTTCCACATGGGATTCCCATTGCTCTTCTCAAGTCTTTAGGGAAGAAGCCACTACTCTTGGGTCTCCTGCAACCTGACATCAAAGATCTAGAGAAAACAGGTGTGTTTTCTTCAGAAGGATGAAAATGGAAATTGCAGTGCCAAGTCTATAAAGCAGTGTATCATTTTTTTGCCTAACTGACAGAAAATGAAACAAACAAGACAGGTAGCAGCACAATGCAATGGCAACATGCAGTGCTCAATGTAGAGGGCCATAGTGCATCAAAACCATCCCCAAGAAAAGAAATACAAAAAGGCAAAATGATTGAGGAGGATGTACAAATATCTGAGAAAAGAAGAGAAGTGAAAGGCAAAGTAGAAAAGGAAAGATATACCCATGAATGCATAGTTCCAAAGAATAGTGAGGAGAGATAGGAAAGCCTTCCTCAGTGATCAAGCAAAGAAATGGAGGGAAAAAGTAGAGTGGGAAAGATGAGAGATCTCTTCAAGAAAATTAGAGATACCAAGGGAACATTTCATACAAAGATAGGCACAGTAAAGGACAGAAATGGTATGGACCTAATAGAAGCAGAAGATACTAAGAGGAGTCAAGAATACACAAAAGAAATATACAAAAGAGATCTTAATGACCCAGATAACCACTATGGTGTGATCACAGACATTCTGGAGTCTGAAGTCAAGTGGGCTTTAGGAAGCACCAGTACAGACAAATTTAGTAGAGGTGATGAAATTCCAGCTGAGTTATTTCAAAAACTGAAAGGTGATGCTGTGAAAGTGCTGCACTCGATATGCCAACATATTTGGAGAGCTCAGCAGTGGCCACAGGACTGGAAAAGGTTAATTTTCATTCCAATCCCAAAGAAAGGCAATGCCAAAGAATGTTCAAAGTATGGCACAATTGTATTCATTTCACATTCTAGTAAAGTAATGCTCAAAATTCTCCAAGCCAGGCTTCAATAGTATGTGAACCATGTGAACTTCCAGATGTTCAAGATGAATTTGGAAAAGGCAGAGGAACCAGAGATCAAATTGCCAACATTGGTTGGATCATCAAAAAAGCAAGAGAATTCCAGATAAACATATATTTATTGACTATGCTAAAGCTTTTGACTGTGTGGATCACAACAAACTGTGGAAAATTCTGAAAGGGATGGGAAAACCAGACCATATTACCTGCCTCCTGAAAAATCTTTATGCAAGTCAAGAAGCAACAGTTAGAACTGGACATGGAACAACAGACTGGTTTCAAATTGGGAAAGGAATATGGCAAGGCTGTATATTGTCATTCTGCTTTTTTTAACTTATAAGCAGAGTACATCATATGAAATGCTGGGCTGGATGAAGCACAAACTGGAGTCGAGATTGCCAGGATTAATATCAATAACCTCAGATATACAGATGACACTACCCTTATGGCAGAAAGCGAAGAGGAACTAAAGAGCCTATTGATGAAGATGAAAGAGAAGAGTTTAAAAAAACTGGCTTAAAACTCAACATTCAGAAAACTAAGATCATGGCATCTGGTCCCATCACTTCATGGCAAATCGATGGGGAAACAATGGAAAGAGTGAGAGACTGTTTTCTTGTGCAGGTGGTGACTGCAGCCATGAAATTAAAAGACACTTGCTCCTTGGAAGAAAAGCTATGACCAACCTAGACACAGGATGAGATGGTTGGATGGCATCACCGACTCAATGAGCATGAGTTTGAGCAAGTTCCAGGAGATGGTGAAGGACAGTGAAGCCTGGTGTGCTGCAGTCCATGGGGTCACAAAGAGTTGGACACAGCTGAACAGTAAACAACAAACAGCGCATCATGAGGGATCACAGCTGTAGCCCCTAAAACGCATCTGAGGAGGGCTCAGCACTGATTCACAGGGAAGAAACATCTCAGCTGAGAGAGGACACATGCATAGGAATTAGTGATATAAAAAGCATTTGGGGACAGCGAGTCGGGTGGACAGATCTATTCATGCAAGAACTCCTGGGTCAGAGAAAGTACAGAGTATTTAGGGAACTTAAAGATGCAAGATACAGGGG
The DNA here is from genome assembly GCF_049115385.1 of Moschus berezovskii. NCBI lineage: Eukaryota > Metazoa > Chordata > Mammalia > Artiodactyla > Moschidae > Moschus > Moschus berezovskii. The sequence goes on along the minus strand of NC_142478.1, from coordinate 44,305,363 downwards.
CAACCCAGCTTCCCTTAGTTACAGGAAATTTCTTATAAAGGGAAAGTGGAAAAGTGAAGAAACATTCTCATGTCACAGGACCAGGTCTCATGAAAAAAATATATGAGATGGTTTAGAGGGAAGTGTTGCAGGGAACGGAATGTATTAGAACAAGAAAGATTTCTTGGCAGTGTAGCTGCATAGTTTCTGTATTTCTGCTCTGGGTACTAGAAGCACAAGGATGAGAAAGACAGACAAGGATGCCACCTCCCTGGAACTGGCTTTCTCTCAATGAGCAGCCAAAAATAAACACTATGAAAAAAGAAAAAAGTCACAGAAGAACCGTCCACAAAGAATATCAGGGCTGTAACGGAGATTTAAAGTGGATGATGTGCCAATGGATAGTCACTTGAAACTCGGTGTAAGTGAGGGACTCTCCTTTTAATATTAAATTAAAAATTAAAGGTATAAAATGAGCAGGAAGAATCATCCATATAAAAGGACAGGGCAAGTAAAGACCTGGGGGCAGAAATATTCTTGGAAAGTCAGAGAGGGTAGGGAGAGGTCACAGAGTGAGCCGGCAGGACTCTGCTGGGACAGCAAGGAGTCAGGGTTTTACTCTGTGATTGGTTTTACTCTATGTGATTAAAAAAGCTTGAGAGAGCTCTTTTTAATGAGTAAAAAAAAATGAAACTTACTTCCTCATGAAGATCACCTGGCTGCCAAAGGGAGAAAGAATCAGAATGGTGTGGGGTAACAGTAGAAGCAGAGACCCCATTGTCGGGTCTGGTGGGGAATTCATGTGGCTTAAAGGACCATCAGTGGAGAAGAAGAGAGGGGTCTGCTTCACCCTTCTGTCCAGTGAGCACTGGTGGGTGGATGGGATGGAGAGTAAGGAAGGAGGAGTCAGTCCGTGGGTTTAGATGCAGGAAGCTGGTGGCTGGTGGCACCTGTACCTGGGAGACAGAGTAGGCAGGCGCCCAGGGTCAGGTGGGGAGTGAGACCCTCCTCAGTGTCTATGAAATTATCCTGAGCTGCTGGGTGTCTACCTTGAGCTTCTTGGAGCCACCAGTGAGGTGTCTGCGCAGCTTTGAACCCACAGTCGTGTTGCAGATATGGCTGGAGAGTCTAGTGTTTCACCATTTTGGTGATTCAGCAGCTCCAAATCCACTGCTCCTACATTCTTTCAACAAGCGACTTCCAACATCTCTGCTCTCCTTCTGTTTTAGGATACCTGACCATCTATGATTTATTTTGTCCTGTGGCTTCTGCTCAATACTTTTCTGTCCCATTTCCTCTCACCACATGGTGTATTGACTCATTTCAAAAATCCTCTTATTTGAGTTCTCTGAATGTGAGTTTGATGGATGATAGGCAGAATCCCATATAAATAACCTGTATTGGACAGAGAACTCGTGCAAGACAACTTCATTGGTAGAGACCTAATCTCTTGCTGAATCACATGTACTCAAGGGTGTGGATTAGGGCCAGAGCACATGGTCACCTGTGGGAAACCACCAGCTACTTCCTTACTTGGAGATGTAAGACCTGTGAGTGCAGATCACTAAAATCATCAGTACATTTACATCGTATCACCCAGCTCAAGGACCCTTTCTTTTGCCCTCATATCCTCAGTAAAAATCACTTTCTGCTCTCCCTTTCCCTCCCTCTCTTCTCCTCTTCATATCAATAACATCTGATTTCCCATTCATGCCCTAGAATACTTTAATGGAACTAATTTAGTCTCCACCTCAGCTGAAGCCACAAGGCAATTGATTTCCACTTTTTAAATGAGATGCCAATCATAGGTCAATAGAAAGCATCACACACCAGAGAACTACATATCCCCCGAGAGAAGGCAGGTGAGTTTTAAACACCTCGTAGGCTGCCACTGTGTATGCTGGCTCCTGACAGTGTTAACCAAGTAGGAATGGCCTGCTCTTTCCTCTGGCTCCTGCAGGATCAGGGTGTAACACAGAAGGGGTTAGAAGGGGGACCGTGTGTGTGTGTGGTAGGAGGGTGTTTAGGGAGGTGTTGGAAAAGATAAAAGATTGAAACTAGACCCTATTATACAGAGTGAAGTAAGCCAGAAAGAAAAACACCAATACAATATACTAACGCATATATGTGGAATTTAGAAAGATGCAAATGATAACCCTGTATACAAGACAGCAAAAGAGACACAGATGGATAGAACAGTCTTTGGGACTCTGTGGGAGAGGGTGAGGGGGGGATGGTTTGGGAGAATGGCATTGAAACATGTATATTATCATTTGTGAAATGAATCGCCAGTTCAGGGTCGATGCATGTTACAGGATGCTCGGGGCTGGTATGTGGGGATGACCCAGAGGGAGGATAAGGGGAGGAGGGAGGTGGGAGGGGGGTTCGGGAAGGGGAAACTCATGTACACCTGGGGCGGATTCATGTCCATGTATGGCAAAACCAACCAATATACAACCAATTTTTTTTACAATAAATAATTAGCCTCCAATAAAAATTAACAAAAAGATTAAAAAAACACAATATGTTAAAATGTATAAAAATACAAAATCTAAGACCAAAAAAAAAAAAGTAGTCACAGTAAAAAAAAAAGAAAATCTGAGAAATGCATATGATGTCTTTCTCACTGAAGGAAGCCAACCTGTAGTAAAGTTGAGCTAGTAAAGTGGAATCATTTTAACTTTTATTAAAGTTCAACATTTTGATTATTATTCTGGACATACTCATGATTTATTGAGGAATTTTTATTCATGCAAACAATGAGATAGTGTGATGACTTGCTCTAATTTCCATTCTGTAGAAGGTATCTGGGGGTCCATAGAATAAATTTAAGGGAAGACAAGAAAGCTTTTTATAATAACAACTCACGAGTCCTATTTGTTCAATACAACAAATGTATCTGTTTTAGCCCAGATCACTCTCAACCTTGATTTACTTTCTTCTGTGACCTTCACCCTACAGAAAGTCCTCTATATACAAATGAATTCAATTCCAAGAGTGTGTTTGTGGGTAGGTCCAATTTGCTCTTACATCTGACAAAATTAGCTTAGGTACACAACTAACACAATTGCCTATATAATACTGATAGGTTTATAACACTTTAACACAAATAATACATTAAAATAGACACTCAAAAATAAAAACATTTTTAATCTCACATTACAGTATGACAAAGATCTTCCCATCATAGTGGTCACATACGGTTGTGAGAGCTGGACGGCAAAGAAGGCAGAATGCCAATGAATTGATGCCTTCCAACTAGCAAGGAGATCTAACCACTCAATCTTAAGGGAGATCAACCCTGAATATTCACTGGAAGGACCGATGCTGAAGCTGAAGCTCCAGTATTTTGGTCATCTAATGCGAACAGATGACTCATGATTCTGGGAAAGATTGAGGGCAGAAGGAGAAGAGGGTCTCAGAGGATGAGATAGCTGAATGGCATCATGGATGGAATGAACATGAACTTGGACAAACTCCAGGAGATGGTGAGAGATGGGGAGTGCTGCAGTCCTTGGGGTTGCAAAGAGTTGAACACAACTGGGTGACTGAACCACAACAACACAGCACAACAGGGGCATCCCAGGTGGCGCGAGAGGTAAAGAACCTGCCTGCCAATGCAGGAGATATAAGAGATGCAGGTTCAATGCCTGGTTCTGGACGATCCCTTGGAGGAGGTCATGGCAACCCACTCCAGTATTCTTGTCTGGAGAATCCCCATGGACAGAGGAGCCTGGTGGGCTGCAAAGAGTCAGACACAACTGAAGCCACTTAGGATGCACGCACACACAGTACAAGGGGCTGGCAGTGAGTGAACAGATAAGAAGAGCTACTGACTGGAGGAAGGAGAGGAGTGGGAGATGCTAGAACTGGAGCATCATCAGCAATAAGAGACAGGGGACAAGCTGCAGTTTCACTCATGCCTGACTTTGACGGAATGCACATTCATATCTTTGGAAGTTTGCAGCTTGAAGGTTCACATGTAGGGGACTTACTGTAATTTTAAACTCCATGACACTAAGAAAACAGAAGCAAACAGAAGACAATTCCCATAAGCACTCACCTCCATATTTTCCCAACTAATTTTACCTGGGTGTGTCTAACCCTCCATCCCCCCTACCCTATTTTGGCAGCTGAGATTTACATGCTCCTTGTGAATGCTAAATCCTATATGTGCATGAGATCCTGGATCCCAGACTAACTCAAGGATGTGGCTCCCACCTTTCTCTTCTCCTTGCTTCACGATGTTTCCCTTCTTCTGGATTATTCTCATCAGCATAAAAACATACTTTTACTTCTACCTTCTTAATTCATCTCTTGTTCTCTCTTGAACTCATGACAATAAGACTTTTATCCTATCCATCAATATTACTCTTGAAAATGTTACCAAGCACTCCTCATCACTAAACCCAAGCTCGATACTCAGTCTGCATCTTCCCTGATGACCCCACCTCTCTCCCTGGACACCACAGGCCTCTTCCTCCCCCACAATGATTTCTCCATCACCGTCTCTCCAACTTTCTCTACTTCCCCAAACTCTTGACGTTGGAAAGCCCTAAATCAAAGAAATAGAGAAAAATATGCCCCTTCCTTTGGTGATATCATCCACTCTTAAACATCACATAAATATACAATCCCCAAACACTGTATTTCTAATAGAATTCTAGCTCAGACCTCTCTCCTCGACCCCAGCTTCACTCCTCCAGCCTCCTACCTTACATGCCACTGGGAAGTCCAATCACCATTCCTTCACCCTCAAACCATTCCCTGGATCTTCCTCCTAAAGCTTGTGACACCCATTTCTTCTTCCTTGCTATTAATGGAAACACCTCTCTTACAGTTGCTCAGAACCCAAAGCCTGGAGTTACTCTTAATTTCCCTTTTCACACTGTACATCTATTTCCTTTGGAAATCCAGTAAGATGTGTCTTTCAGTTCAGTTCAGTTCAGTTCAGTCGCTCAGTCATGTCCGACTCTCCACGACCCCATGAATCACAGCACGCCAGCCTCCCTATCCATCACCAACTCCCGGAGTTCACTCAAACTCATGTCCATCGAGTCGGTGATGCCATCCAGCCATCTCATTCTCAGTCGTCCCCTTCTCCTCCCACCCCCAACCTTTCCCAGCATCAGAGTCTTTTCCAGTGAGTCAACTCGTCACATGAGATGGCCAAAGTATTGCAGTTTCAGCTTTAGCATCAGTCCTTCCAATGAACACCCAGGATCTATCTCCCTTAGAATGGACTGGTTGGATCTCCTTGCGGTACAAGGGACTCTCAAGAGTCTTCTCCAACACTACAGTTCAAAAGCATCAATTCTTCGGTGCTCAGCTTTCTTCACAGTCCAACTCTCACATCCATACATGACCACAGGAAAAACCATACAAAATTTAACCATGCCTCACCACCTTCACCTTGACCGAGAGCCAAATCATCTCTCGACTGAATTTTTCAAAGCTGCTTAAGTAATCCTATCGTTCTTCTATACTTTTTTTTTCTTGAGTCTTAAAAATAATTAAGTGAATCAACGGGAAAAAAAACATCCACGAGCTCTCACTTTATTTTTCTTATGAAAAATTAATCATATTATGTAACTCTTCTGCTTAAAACTTCCAATGAATTTCCTTATCGGATGAATGAAATTTATAGTTGTCATCATCTAAGGCAGGGGTCCTCAACCCCCAGGCTGCAGACTAGTACTTGTCTGCTGCCTGTTAAGCACTGGACCCCACAGCAGGAGGTAAGCAGAGACTGAGGGAGCAAAGCTTCATCTGCCACTCTCCATCACTCTCATCACCGCCTGAACCATCACCCCACCGACCCTGTCCTTGGAAAATTAGCCCTCCAAGAAACCCATCATGGGTGCCCAAAATGTTGGGGGCTGCTGGTCTAAAGGATGAACATGCGCTCTCTTCTTTTCTTTATGATGTCATTTCTGTTATTCTTTTTCTCTCCAGCTCTCTGCATTGGCCATTTTGCTAAACTATGAATCGAGGACATGCTCTGACTTCAGGGCCTTTGCCCTGCTGTCCACTCTGCCTGAAATGGTCTTCCGTCACATGTCGTCATGTTCCCTAACCTCTTAGGATCTTAATCCTGTGTCACCTTCTCAGAGCAGCATTCTTTGTCCACTGTATTAGGGGTTGCAAACCTCTCTCTGAGCTCTCCTTGCCTGCTTTCTTCATACTGATGGCATTCACACTACCCATCATGCAGTACTTACTTTTCTTGTTTATTGTCTCTCTCTCTCCACTGTAATGTGAGCTGCATGAGAGAAGAGATTTTCTTTTTCACTTTATAGCCTAGGTACCCAGTAAAATGTCAAGCACATGGTATACACTCAAACATTTTTTGAAAAAGAAATCTACACATTCTCCTACCCATACCCACTTCCCATACATATCCACACATTTGTCCAAACAGATTGTTCCAGGCAGAGTGTTTTGCATTTAACCAGTGTTTAATAAATGAGAATTGACTTGTATATTAAAGTTAACTACATACTAAAGAGGATATACTACATGATTCCTTAAGGGAGTGCTTATTAACAGTGTGAGCAAGGGAGCAGGTCAGAATCTAACATGACTACGATTTTGCTCCCTGTACCTCTCCAAAAGTATTGAAAACTGGGGACTTTGCCATATCTTTCAAAAGTAATAAATTACACATCATAAATAGTGAAGTAAATAGAAGCATGAAATCCATTCATGTTTAATTCTACTTGGGCAATTTTGGCAAACTTTTCTTTGTTTAATTCATTAATAAATGGTTTAACCATTACTGCACATTATTAAAGGGCAAAACTAGGAAAAGATCTACTATTAATACAAATAGTCCTTCGAGGCTTGCCAAGGATTCAGTCGGTGTGTAACTATTCTTCCCACGTTTTTCAAAGGAACTTTAATGTGTATAAATCTAGGGCAATCAATGCAATAAAAATATCAAGAGAGGGAGAATGCCTAGTTACCCATTAAATTGAAGTTGGGAAGGAAACTAAGCAACACAGTGAGTAAAAGCAATCTATGTGTTTAAAATACCACTTTTTCTTTATCGCCACAATGCATTTTTACTCTGGAGATGCAAAGATATTTTTATTCTCCTATCTTTCTTAGAACTTTTTTTCTTAAGTGATACTCTCTGCTGCTGTATTATTCTATACAAGTATATAAATGGCTGTTCATGCATTATTAACTCACCTCCTTCATGCTGCTCTTTTATGGTAGCAGGTGCCTATTGAAGACTCAAAACTTAGCAGGAAAAATTGAAAATAAGAGCATTTGGGCATATTGTCAGGGAGATAATAGGAAATTTTGTAGAAAGGATAATCTTTAAACCTCATTAATCATTGTCTCATGTGACACCATCATTAATAAAGCAGGAAAATGTCTTCTGTGCAGTTAAAGAAGGAAAATAGCTTACAGGAGTCAGTCAGAGGGCCTTCTTACATTTCTTCATTTTCATTAATACCTAAGATCTCTGTGGTTAAAGTGCTTTAGTGATCACAAAGTATTTTCATATATTTCTTATTTAATTTTCACAACTATCTATTTGCAAGAAAAACTATCTTACTATCTTGCATTAACAAAGGAGAAAACTGAGACCATAAGAATCTAAGGAGTTGGTCAAAGTCATAAAATTAGTTGATAGAATTGTTTATACACAAACCCATATATTTAGATGCTAAAAGTACTGTTTCCCCACTATTCTGCAGCTTAGCATTTTCAATATTTTCAATATGCTAATTATAATATCAAATATGATTTAACATGGTCTCTACACTCCAAAAATTTCTAGATGGGTAGAGTTTTTCATAAAAGGCTACAACCTTACAAAATCATAGACAGCATGAGGTTGAATAAGAAAAATCTAAAGCTCTTCATAATTAAAATAAATAAAGCAAGACTACTATGATTAGGAATAAGGAACAAAGGCTATACGATTTATATTTAATTTAAAAGATAACAAGAAGAAAAATAACCTTCTGAGTCATGTGAAATTTTCCCTTGAAAATCATTAGGGGAAGAATAGAGAAAGAACTCTTCCTTGGAATGACAGTGATATTCACATCCTGGAGTCAAAATTTTTCTGTGAAATGTAGAGGAATCTAGTCTTTCACAGCTCCAAGTGTTTCATTAATTCACAGCTGCTCAATCCTGCAAATGCTAGAGCACACGGGGACCCACCCCATCTGAGACAAAGAATACAAAATTCCATTCAGAAACTCAATTCTATAGGAAGTCATTCTTTTTTGTAGTGAAGTATAATTGATTTACTGTGCTGTGTTTTATTCAGGTGAACAGCAAAGGGGTTTATATATATCTATTCTTTTTCAGTCTCTTCCCTTATAGTTGGCAAAATACTGATTATAGTTACTATGCTGTGCAGTAGGATTTTGTAGCTTTTCCGTTTTATATATAGCAGTGTATATGTGTTAATCCTAAACTCCTAATTTGTCCCTCTTCTCATTTTCCCTTTGGTAACCATAAATTTGTTTTCTATGCCTGTAAGTCTGTTTCTGTTTGTGAATAAGTTCATTTGTATCATTTTTGAAAGATTCCACATATAAATGATATCATGGGATATTTGTCCTTCTCTGTGTGACTTACTTCACTTCATATGATATTCTCATATTCATATGATATACCAAGTCCACCCATGTTGCTGCAAGTGGCAATATTTCAGTCTTTCACATTCAGTTCAGTTCAGTTCAGTCACTCAGTTGTGTCCGACTCTCCATGACCCCATGAATCACAGCACGCCAGGCCTCCCTGTCCATCACCAACTCCCAGAGTACACTCAAACTCATGTTCACAGAGTTTGTGATGCCATCCAGACATCTCATTCTCTGCCGTCCCCTTCTCCTCCTGCCCCCAACCTTTCCTAGCAGTCCTCCATATCAAAAGATAGGAAAGCGAGTTAATCTGAGCAGGCAAATCTGAAATTAGAATCTGCAAAAAACATCCAATTGTCAAACAAATTATGTCCTCCCGTATCTCTTCGAATTATGCAACCCTTTTAAAGAGCATTAGCTAATGAATAATATTTCATTCTATATGTGTATGGCATCTTCTTTATTCCTCTGTCAGACACAGGTTGCTTCCATGCCCTGGCTATTTTAAATAGTGCTTCTATGAACATTAGGATGTGTATGCATGTGTGCTTAGTTGCTCAGTTATGCCTGACCCTTTGAGACCCCATGGACTGTAGCCTGTTAGTCTCCTCTGTCCATGGGATTTTCCAATCAAGAATACTGGAGTGGGTAGCCATTCCCTTATCCAGGGAAACTTCCCGACCCAGGAACGGAATCTGGGTCTCTTGCATTGCAAGCTGATTCTTTACTGTCTGAGCCACCAGGGAGGCCCTATGAACATTAGGATTTGTGTATCTTTACAAATTTATGGTTTTCTTCAGATATATACCCAGGAATATGATTGCAAGATTGTATGATAGCTCTATTTTTAGTTTTTTAAGGACTCTCCATACTGTTCTCCATAGTGATTGCAGCAATTTACATTCCCACCAATAGTGTAGGAGGGTTCCCTTTGCTCGACACTCTCTCTAGCATTTATTATTTGTAGACTTTTAGATGATGGTTATTCTGAAGAGTTTCTGAAGTGATATCTCCTTGAAATTAGAACATTATCTAATATCATACACAAAAATAAACTCAAAATGGATTAAAGACCCAAATGTAAGACCAGACACTATAAAACTCCTAAAGGAAGACATGAGCATAACACTCTTTGATGTATATCACAGCAAAATGTTTTTGGATCCATCTCATAAGGAAAATAAAAATAAACAAGTGGGACCTTTAAATTTAAAGTATTTTGTAAAGCAGAGGAAACCATAAACAAAACAAAAATACATTTTGCAGAATAGGAGAAAATATTTGCAGAGAATGAAACCAAAGTATACAAAGGGTTCATACAGCTCAATATTAAAAAAAGAAAAAAATACCAATAAAAATGGCTAGGTCTTAACAGACCATTCTCCAAATAGATGACAAATAGGCACATGAAAAGATATTCAACATCATTAACTCTCTCAAGTCATTCTATCTGTGGTGCAGCTCTGACCTCTCATCCCTTGCCTAACAAAGAGAACATGTCCTTATTCATAACCTTCTTGTGAATACCACTTATAGAATTAGATCTTTATCTTATTTTCCCTTTCTATAAGATTTCAAATGAGACATCTTCATTCACCCTCTAGAAACTCAAGTCTAATTTCTGAAATCCATCTGGCCATAGGGATCCCATTCTTAGCTCCCCCTCTTTATTCAGTACAGGGTGTGTCACACAGCAGGTGCTCAATATTTACTTAAAGGGATATACATAATAAATATGTTCTGATCTTTGTTGCTGATGCGATTTAGAGTCTAATAGAGAAAGATAAAATTATGAAAACCATTAACATATGCTGTACTGAACGGAATAGAGCATAAAACTGGCATAAAGATTTTTTTCTTCTGGTAGAATCAGAGAAGCTTTCTTGGAGGAGATGAGAAGCATAAATGACATTAAAGGAAGAGGAAGAATAGGTTTTTCTTAAAAGAGTGGGGCAAGAGATGTACATTTTTCAAAGACAAAAAGTAAAGTTATTTACATGTGGAAAGTGTTTGTATAAAAGCATGGTAGAAGATAAGCCTTCCTGGTGACTCAGATGGTAAAGAATCTGCCTGCAATTCAAGACACCTGGGTTCAGTCCCTGGGTTGGGAAGATCCCCTGGAGAAGGAAATGGCAATCCACTCCAGTAGTCTTACCTGGGAAATCCCATGGACAGAGGAGCCTGGCAGGCTGCAGTCTATGGGATCGCAGAGTTAGACACAACTGAGCCTTTAACACTTTCACTTTCACGGGTGTGTTGTGAAACAGTCAGATCCTAGGCAGGTTGATGAGAAGTCTGAGGTTCTCGAGGAGGAGAGAGGGGTCTGGGCTTCTCGAGTAGGAGATAGGGGTCTGGAATTCTCAAGGAAGAGGAAAGGACAACTGTTTCTCTTCTTTTTTTTCCCTACATTCCTTAGTCTTAGTCACATGAAACGTTTTTTTCTTTAAGCTGAGAACTGATGATTACACAACAAGCAGCTCAGTTTAAACTCTGTACTAAGGATTATATACTTCCCTTGTGGCTCAGCTGGTAAAGAAACACCTGCAATGTAGGAGACCTGGGTTCGATCCCTGGGTTGGGAAGATCCCCTGGAGAAGGGAATGGCTACCCACTCCAGTATGCTAGCCTGGAGAATTCCATGGACTGTGTAGTCCTGCTGCTCCTGCTGCTGTGTCACTTCAGTCGTATCCGACTCTGTGTGACCCCATAGACAGAAGCCCACCAGAGTCCCCCATCCCTGGGATTCTCCAGGCAAGAACACTGGAGTGGGTTGCCATTTCCTTCTCCAACGTGTGAAAGTGAAAAGTGAAAGTGAAGTCACTCAGTCGTGTCTGACCCTTAGCGACCCCACGGACTGCAGCCTACCAGGCTCCTCCATCCATGGGATTTTCTAGGCAAGAGTACTGGAGTGGCTTGCCATTGCCTTCTCCACTGTGTAGTCCATGGGGTCACAAAGAGTCAGACACGACTGAGCAACTTTCACTTAAGTTAAGCATTATATCGAAGGAAAAGCTGAGTGCTGAAGAATTTATACTTTTGAACTGTGGTGTTGGAGAAGACTCTTGAGAGTCCCTTGGACTGCAAGGAGATCCAGCCAGTCAATCCTAAAGGAAATCGGGCCTGAATATTCATTGGAAGGACTGATGATGAAGCTGAAACTCCAATACTTTGACCACCTGATGCAAAGAACTGACTCATTGGAAAACACCCTTATGCTGGGAAAGATTGAAGGCAGGAGGAGAAGGGGACAACAGAGGATGAGATGGTTGAATGGCATCACCGACTCAATGGACATGAATTTGAGTAAACTCTGGGAGTTGGTGATGCACAGGGAGGCCTGTCATGCTGCGGTCCATGGGGTCACAGAGAGTCGGACATGACTGAGCAACTGAACTGAACTGAACTGAAGGATTATCCTGCTTATGAACAGTTTCTCCTTCCTAAAAACCTTCTGACTGATCCTGTTATCTTAAAATGTAAATTGTGGGAGTGGGTCTAGGAAGATCTTTATACCCTTGAGACATTATTTTGATTTATTGTAATAACCAATTATAAAAGTATATAACTCCCTTGCTTAGACTAGTGAGGGGGCCACTCTCTGTCCCCCTTCTGATGTCTATGTCAGAAGGCTTCTCTGTCCCTTTTTATATCTTTAATAAAACTCTGTTACACAAAAGCTCTTGAGTGATCGAGACTGGTCCCTGGTCCTGAAGCTAAACTTCTTCGGAGGTCACTGTAAGCTATCAGTTGGAAAATTACTTTTTTGGACATTTGAAAAATCTACAGGTTTCTGAGCAGACAAGTGATACCATCAAAGTGCTATCTCAGAACTGTCTTTGGTTACAGTTATCCAGACACACTAGTTGAAAAAAAAGAACTTTAAGGAAGAAAGCCAGTTAGTCAGGACTCAAGTTTATTATTCCAGCAAGAAGTGATTACTGTGTGATCTAAGGCTATGGCAATGGGATAAAAAGAGAAGAACTGACTTTGGGTGAATCGTATAGAATTAACTCTCATTTCTTCATACCATTCCACAAAAATTCAGTGCAGGGATTTTTAAGTATATAACTTTACAAAAGAGAAATTAAAAATGGGGACAACAAAGCAGAGATGCAAAGAAAAAAAATGAAAGATATGAAGCAGAAAATGAAGACTAGAAGAGGAAAAGAGATAGTGTCTGCAAGACACAAGTGTGTGGAGTCAAGATGCTCGTGAATTCACACTCTGGAGTCCAGGGAGAACCTGTGAGATAGAAGCACCATATTTCTCTGAAGGCTGAGGTAGAGAACAGACAGATGGTACCAAGTTGAGTTGAAAAATTTTCATAAGAACCATTTAAACCTTTATCTGCCCTCTAAAATTAAATGAGAAAAGCTGGTTCCTAACATTGTCCTGACCCAACAAAAAAACTGAAGTTTATTCTCTAGAGAGACTTGAAGCAGAGACACCAGATACAGTCAAGGGTGGGAAACCATACGGAAATCGAGAATTCCTGGAAGGCCTACAGAGTGAGCAGGGAGACCCCATAAAATACTTTTCCACAACTTTAGCCAACGGCCCTCCCTCACTAGGGGGTTCATCTCTTGGAAATCTCATGGTCAAGAAAAAAAATTCAAGTTGGAAAGAGGTAGTGACAATAAAAGCAACAAGATTCCTAATGATATGACAGGAAATTCCACCAGTCAGTAAGACATGAAATTGCATGCAAATATTCTAATCTATTTCTAGGACTCTAATCACAAGGATCAGGAAATCTGTGCCACTAACTAGAAATTCCTAGGACAAAGAGAAAAACAATACAGAAGAACCAGAGCAGTGCGAGGGATGAGAGACATCCTATAAGAAACAGCCTTAGAGTGATGAGTATGCAAGGTATCCATAAAATGAGAATACAGAAAATATTATGTTAAAAGGGGGATAGTTGTTCAGTCCCTCAGTCGTGTCTGATTCTGCAGAGCAAAGAAACCGACTTTGTGGAGTGTAGCACACCAGGCTTCCCTGTCCCTCACCGACTCTCAGAATTCACCCAAAGTTCATGTCCATTGGATCAGTGATGCCATCCAACAATCTTATCCTCTCCTGAGACATCCAAATAATAAAACTCCTGGAAATTAAAAATACAGTAGGAGAAACAAAATAAAATAAAAAGAAATATAAAGATGAGGGAATCTTCCAAAAGGTATAACCAAAAAGAAAAATGGGAGAAAGAATAAGCAGAACTTTAGAGGTTTTTAACCCTAAAGTTCAGACAGGCGAATAATAGAGTCCCAGTAAAGCACAAAGTTAAAATAAAGAAAATTATACAAAAAGAATTAAGAAACCATCCAGGGCTTAAGTGTCTGGATTGATAGATTAAAAGGAGGAATCAGTATCTACCAAAATGGAAGAAAGTTTTTCATGGCGAAGCACAATACAGTGAAACTTCAGGAAAGTGAGATTCAGAGGAAACAGGCAATCGTAATGATATCAGACATCTGAACGGCAACTTTGAAGCTGAAAGAAAAAGGATTCATGCCTCTGATATTCCGTAAAAAATGACTTTCTGTCTAGATTTTGAACCCAGACAACTTTCAGCCAGAGAAGAAAGGTAGGACAAAAGTTGTTTTATACCAACAAGTTCTACAAAAAATCATCTCCCATACAATTCTCAAGAAACTACAGAAAGGTGAACTTCATTAAAATGAAAGAATAATCAAGAAGCAGAAAACTTGTAATTCTGAGGGAAAGTCTAATAGAAGACAGAAGTGTACAAAACTCCCACAATGACAGCAGTTCTGGAGAATCTAGATCAGGGTTATATAAAAGTGGTCCAGGGACAAAGTCCCCCAGAAGGAGGCAAAATTGACAGATTATCTTTTTAATCAGTTGAAGGAGGAGTTAACCTTCTTTCCAAGTGTCTGTTGATGAAACATGGCAATAGATGTAAAGAAAACTTAAGCCCAAATAAAACCAGTACTAATTCCCAAGAGAACCAAAAGTTGTCCAAGAAAGAAGTAAACACAGTGCTCTTATGTGACTCAGGTGTGAATAACATTTATATAAATGCAATAATGAAAATACTGAATGCCTATTTTACCAAAATGTTATATAATTACATTGACATGATCAGAAAGAGATGAAAAGTTAACATTTTTTTAATTTATTTATTTTAATTGAAGGCTAATTACTTTACATTATTGTATTGGTTTTGCTATACATTGACATGAATCTGCCTCGGGTGTACATATGTTCCCCATCTTGAACCCCCTTCCCACCTCCCTCCCCATCCCATCCCTCTCTCTGGTTCATCCCTGTACACCAGCCCCGAGCACCCTGTATCATGCATTGAACTTGGACTGGTGATTCGTTTCACATATGATAATATACATGTTTCAATGCCATTCTCCCAAATCATCCCACCCTCGCCCTCTCCCACAGAGTCCCAAAGACTGTTCTATACATCTGTGTTTCTTTTGCTGTCTCGTATACAAGGTTATCATTACCATCTTTCTAAATTCCATATATATGAGTTAGTATACTGTATTGGTGTTTTTCTTTCTGGCTTACTTCACTCTGTATAATAGGCTCCAGTTTTATCCACCTCATTAGAACTGATTCAAATGTATTCTTTTTAATTGCTGAGTAATACTCCATTGTGTAAAAGTTAACATTTTAAAGAAATAAAGTCTTGTCTTTCAAAGGAACATATAAAAAGTTGTTAACTTTAAAAGATGGAAAATCACAAATAATAGCATTAATATACACCTTTTTAGAGACATGGAGGTAAATCTCAGAAGCAACAGATAAAATATTGAAAACTACTTCTTGGGACAGAATTCAAGTGTGAGAAAGAAATGTAGATATAATCCACTATTTTTTATTATAAACTTTGTAGAATTCCTTGACATGGATTCATCAGAGGGGCTGCATTTAATAACCAGATTTATCCTCACAGTACTGGAGGTTGGAAGTCCAAGGTCATGGTGTTGGCAGATTCTATAAGCCACTGAGTCTATGATGTGTTTCTTGTTTTGTCACTATTGTTATGGAAGCCCAAACAGACAAAGACAGTGACAGTAAGGCGTATTCATTAAATTTAGATCTTTAAAAGAAACAATCTTCTTGTGAACAACTAAACAAGAAGTTATGGGATGTGCATTTTAAAAAATAGTGACTTTCCTCTTTCATAACTTCTTCCTTTTTATCATAACTAAAAATTATGTTAGCACCAATAAAAATTGCTTAGCAGATCATCATCATCATCATAAAAGAAAGGGGCAGATACAGATGCTATTTCAAAGAAGAATCAATCAATCAATGGGATAGAACAAAATGACTAGACTTTGGAGCAAAGAAGGAGAAAGTAAATGACCCTATGGTTTAATGCCTTTGTGGTGGAAGATAATTTTGGATAAAACTGTGTAAGAGAGGAGTGAGAGGTTTGGTGTGGTAACAAATATACTGGACTGGTTGGTAGTCAGACGATATGATTTCTAATCCACATTCCATTCCCAATTACTGTGTGAGCTTGGTCAAGAAAATTTACTTCTAAAACTCACTTTCTCTAGCTTTGTACATGTTGCTGCAAATGGCATTATTTCATTCTTTTTTATGACTGCATAGCATTCTATTTCATATATATACACCACATTTTCTTTATCATATTAAGAGGTGTTGACAGTGAAAGTGCCAAGTGCTCATGTACTAAGACTGCCTAATGGGAATTAAGAAAGCTGTCAGGACTGGGGAGGCTTAGTGTAGAGGTGTGTTCATGGAGATCATTGAGGTTTGTACCAGGGTAGATATGGAAATGGGCTTCCCAGGTGGTGTTAGTGGTAAAAAGCTCACCTGCCAATGCAGAAGTCATAAGAGATGCAAGTTCCACCCCTGGGTTGGGAAGATCCCCTGGAGGAGGGCATGGCTAACCCACTCCAGTGTTCTTGCCTGGAGAATCCCATGGACAGAGAAGCCAGCCAGCTACAGTCCATAGGGTCACACAGAGTTGGACATGACTGAAGCGACACAGCAAGCACACGCACAGAGATGGAAATAGAGAAGTAGGGACAAGACTAGAGAAAACGCCACCCCAAGAGGGAAGAGAAAGTGACAGTTAGTGAGTGGTACGGAGACAAGCGTCTCCAGTGCAAAAACTAGAACAGTGAATGTGTGAGGATCAAAAATAAAACAGGATGGTGCTACTCATCCTTGACATTACTTTGCCAACAAAGGTCCATCCGGTCAAGGCTATCGTTTTTCCAGTAGTCAGGTATGGATGTGAGAGTTAGACTATAAAGAAAGCTGAGCACCGAAGAATTGATGCTTTTGAACTGTGGTTTTGGAGAAGACTCTTGAGAGTCCCTTGGACTGCAAGGAGGTCCAACAAGTCCATCCTAAAGGAGATCAGTCCTGGGTGTACGTTGGAAGGACTAACGTTGAAGCTGAAACTCCAATACTTCAGCCACCTGGTGTGAAGAGCTGACTCATTTGAAAAGATCCTGATGCGGGGAAGGATTGAAGGCAGGAGAAGAAGGGGATGACACGGGATGAGATGGTTGGATGGCATCACTGACTCAATGGAAATGAGTTTGAGTAAACTCCGGGAGTTGATGATGGACAGGGAGGCCTGTCATGCTGTGGTCCATGGGGTCACGAAGAGTCGGACACGACTGAGCAACTGAACTGATTCATCCTTGTGGTTTTAGAATTTAATGAACAGTTAGTAGATGTTACATGGAGAAGGCAATGGCACCCCAGTACTCTTGCCTGGAAAATCCCATGGATGGAGGAGCCTGGTAGGCTGCAATCCATCGGGTCGCTAAGAGTCGGACATGACTGAGTGACTTCACTTTCACTTTTCACTTTCATGCACTGGAGAAGGAAATGGCAACCCACTCCAGTGTTCTTGCCTGGAGAAGCCCAGGGACGGGGGAACCCGGTGGGCTTCCATCTATGGAGTCGCACAGAGTCGGACACGACTGAAATGACTTAGCAGCAGAAGCAGCAGTAGGTGTTACGAACTCAACAGTGATTTCTGAATTTAAGTAGAAAAATGTTTAGAGTAGAGCAAATTAATTTAGAAATCACCAACAGTGAACTTCCCCCCTTTTTCATTTCATTGTAGGCATCGTGGTATAGATGTTACCAACTGGGAGTATTCATGTGGATGAAGGTGGGATCTTTATTTTTCACCTTTAGAAATTAGAAATGATTGAAATCTTGCCTGATGCCATGAATTTTTCATACTAACCAGGTGGCTATTCAGCCCAGCAATCTAAATCCGTACTCCTCAGCTGCGGTCCAAGCAGAATGAAATGGAAATACGTGACAGTATTTCACTAAACCCTATCATGCATGGACATGACACCTCCTTTATTTTTCACGCATATTATTCATGCAGTAAAACAAATCAGTTTACACACAGAGACATAAATTTGCTTTTCATTTATAAGTGGTAAAATCCTTTCTTAATTTGTTGTTCTGAATTTTTGTATAGTAACTACTGTATTTCATACTTTGAATTCCTCATTCAATATGGTTGAGAGTATTGTGAAATTATACTCTGTATACTTTCAATTTTAAAAGGCAACATGATGACCCAACTTTATTACATATATCTGTATACCTATATGGGCTTCTCTGATAGCTCAGTTGGTAAAGAATACATATACATATGCAGATATATACATATATACATACAAACATGCATGCTAAGTCTCTTCAGTCATGTCCTACTCTTTGAGACCCCATGGACTATATAGCCCACAAGGTTTCTCTGTCCATGGGATTCTCCAGGCACGAGTACTGGAGTGGGCTGACATGCCCTCCATACACACACACACACCCCTCTATAAGAATTTCTCAAATTTTGACATATGATATACTCTTAATTTCTAATTTTGTGTTGTTAATTATATTAGTTACTAGTATCTTTGTAAAAATGCTTTCATTTATTTTAGTTTATATTTTTCCATTACTTTCTTAGATACTAATTGTATGGAATATGGCATGACTCGTCATAAGATGTGAAAATTTTGTATGACTCCATTAGGTACTTTTAGAGTGCCCCTATATCCAAAATAGCATGCCAAATTACACTTTCACTGTTACCATTTTAATAACTTGGAATATAACTTCTCTTTTGAACTATCCTGTCGGTTATGGTGAGTCAACTTACACGTGGAGAACACTGGAATTAACCTTAAGACAAGGTTGACATTTTACCTAAACACTGGAAAACTTTGTCTACTCATGAATATTTAGTTCAGCACAATAATTAGAATATTAATTAGATATAGATTAACTAAATTTAAGCAGGAAAAGAAGTGTAATATGAATCACTAGAGGGCAGCAAAGATCAGAAAAAAAAGATACAAATTCAAATGCTGATTCTTAATGGAGTGAGGGGAGTATAAAAGACTGAAAGTTCCAAAGATATCCAAGGGCAAGTTCTTTCTGCAAATGTTTCTGAGACTCCTACAGTCTTGGCCCTTACATCATCTTGGAATAGAAAGCTGCACCATCTTGCCATCTTTTAAAGGGTTGACTGCCACTTTAATTTGGTCATCAGTGAACAATAAATGTTCTCAGGCATTCTCAAGAAATGGAAAGCTACACTTTTACTGGGCTATTTCCCAAAGATTATGGTAGTTCCAAAATTTTTTTAAAGAAATAGTTATGAAATAGGTCAACTGAGATTTTCTGTGGGATTTCTGCTTCTTCAGAGACCAGATGTTTCGTTAGACTTCTGTTTCCCCATCTAGAGCAGTAAAAATATTCCATTTTAGTTTATTAGCAGATACTGAAAAAGGTTCCCTGTTCTATACAGCAAATCCTTTTTGTTTATTTCGTATACAGTAGTGTGCCTCTGTTAACTCCCTAGTCTCAATTTAACCCCCGCTTCCCCCTTGGTAAACTTAAGTTTACTTCCTGCGTCTATGAGTTTATTTTTATTTTGTAAATAAGTTCACTGGTACTATTTTTTAGATTCCACATATAAGTGATATCATATAATATTTGTAAAAACAAAAATATTACATAACTTGTGATTTCAGTGTTTATTATTACTAATAGAAAATATTTAAGTACTTTTAATAAGTTATATAAGAAAGTATAACAATAATACACCTTTTCTTTTTTGAATTCTCAATGTGTTGTGTATATATATATTCATAAATTTATTAAGTGAATATCCATGCTTTTAACATTAAAAGGGGATTCTACACTTATCACAAAGTTTGCTTGTGAGTGGTATACCCTACTCTTATTCTACATTTCAAAATTCATATTAAAATGCACTAGTAGTCCTAATTCTTTAGCATTATCTCAGTGTTTATTCTATTGCATTTTAAAATCCAAGAAAAAGTAAAATTTTATAAAAGTTTCCTTGGGTATAAAACACACAAAGTAAGAGAATGCTAGAGTTGTCAATTAACAAAATAAAACCATGTTTGTTTTATAATGTTACCCTTCTAATCTTGGCCTTGAGTGTTTATGTCGACCTTGCTCAATGCCTTTTGAAATCTTGGCATTACTGCAGTTTATTTCTTTGCAACTTAGAAATTAAAGGAGTAACAAAAGATATTTATCAAATAACTAAATGTGTTTGGGACTTGCCCATTTGGAAATGGAGGAAGGCATAAAATTGAAAAACAAAGATCTCTGGATATCATTACAGACTTCGCATTTATCTACATGAGGGGGAAATAACACTGGTTTAAAGTCTTCTTAAGTAAGACATAGAACACAGAGAAAAAGTGGGCAAGATTCATGAGGACACATTTTCATCATGACTCTAAAGCTTTACATTTCACCTAAGTGCTCATGACCCCCAGATTGATTTTCTAACCCATATTTCTCCCTGTAACCGCATGACTGCTGCACATTTCCACCAGGATTCAAGTACTGGAAGCACCTCAAAGTCACTGTGCTCAAAGTTGAACCACCTTATCGCCTCAAAAACTGCTCCTCCTCTTCTCTCTACATCCTGTCTTGCTGCAATGCCCACCCCCCTCATCCAAGACATGCAAACAAAGGTTTCCTCCCTCTCGGCCCCAACCAACCAACCACTGAACCCTGCAACGTTTGCAGTGTAAATGTTTCCTCTTTCCTTTTAAAAGACCTGATGATGTCACTTACAGTCACTTCCTAACAGTCCTCTCAAAAAGCTTTATCTATACTGTTTTCAGAATGCTTAGAGAATCATTTTACTCCACTGCTTAACCACCTACAAAAGTCTCCATTCCGTTCCGTCGCGTCTGACTCTTTGCAACCCTGTGGGCTGTAACCTACCAGGCTTCTCCGTCCATGGGATTCTCCATCCATGGGATTCTCCAGGCAAGAATACTGGAGTGGGTTACCGTTTCATTCTCCAGGAGATCTTCCCCACTCAGGGATCGAACCCGGGTCTCCTGCATTGGAGGCAGATGCTTTAACCTCTGAGCCACCAGGGAAGCCCCAAACAAAAGTCTCCATTAATCTACAGAATACAGTCCAAATGCCTTAACGTGGCATGCAAGAGTACCATCACTTTTGCATTTAAAGTTTATCCTTGATAAATATTTGTTGAACCTAAAAGAACTCAATTCCCAGTGTTCCTATGATGATGCAGAATATTGATTAAAAAACAAGCAAAAAAAAAAAAAAAGAATTACAGCTGGGGGTTGTATCAAAGGATTGAAGGTGAATAAGTTAAAATATATATAATGTCAGTTTAATATATTTCTTAGCACTGGAGGAAAACCTAGTGAAAAACAAACAGAGCAGGCAGTAATGATGGCAAAAATTGATGAGGTCAATATTACCCAAATTTGTGCCAAGGGAGAATAGAATGGTATTGGAGATTTATACACTTAAATCCAACAATATATTCCATACACAGTATTTCTGCCTCTTAGCTACTTTCCTTTTTTTTTATTTTTTGTTTCCTCACATTTCCCTTTCAAAAAGCCATCATCAGCTCTGAAGAAGACTAACTCCTTGAGACTTTTATAAACAATGAACAGTCACGGCTGGGCATTTCCTGTGAAGAAAAGGTGGAAATCAAAACAAAGACGCTTTCATCTTCTGTTTGCCCTTGGTAAACCAGCAGTGTTAAGAAAGATCTTTCATTTGCTCATTCATCTCCTCATGTGTCCAAGGACTCACAGAAAGTGTTTACAGAGCAAAACAGCTCATTTCTTTACCCAGAAAATCAATTCTTTGCAACTGGTCAAGATTAACTAAAACAGCATGTATGGAGAAGAGGGAATAGTTTGTTAGACAGGATAGAGACAAGGTCCAAGAATCAGTCCTTCACTAGATCTCAAAGTGATAAAGACAATTGTCTCTTGGTGGACCCTAGATTTTGAAGACGTTTTCTTCTGCCTTGCTAGATTTTCGATTTCTATGAAAGCATATTTTTAGTGATAGAATAGTCGTTAGTTGGTACAACTGTAAAGAATATTTTCTTCCTGTTATTTATACATTTAAGATATTTAACTACATAAGTCTATTTCTCTATTTCTGTTTGATCATTTGGTATTATATACATCTATTAGATCCACAATACATCCAAAAATTACTGATTTAACATAAATTTAGCATAGCTCTAAAAGATACTATTATGAATCAGTAAATAATATTTTAAAAATGATCATTGTGAGTGACAACAAAGCAGAAAGAAGCCCCTGGTAAGTGAGGTTCAGAACCATCTAGAGAGATAATTTGATGTCACCATTTCACAGTACATATAAAGACTGAACCATTTCTGCAAAGAAAAGGAAAATCATGTCAACAGCTTATTTTCTTAAAAGATGTACTCCCCACACAAATCAATGGGAAGATTATCAACAACCGAATAAAAAGTCTATGTAAAGACATGAATTTAGAGGTTAAAAAAATGTAAGACCTTTACAGTTTTGATGATCAACCTCCATCATAACAAAATGAATGTAAATTAAAATTTACATTTTAACTGCATCACTGAAACTTTTTGCACATTGGACAATTCCATCTGCTGTACAATATGGGGCCTGTTGTTAACAACACAGATTTGTGTACTTCAAAACTTGTTAAGTGACTAGATCTGATGTCCAGTGTTATTACCATACACACACACATACAAAAAGGAATACAAGGAGACTTTGGGAGGAGTTGGACATGTTTGTTACTCTGATTATGGTGATGGTATCATGGCTATTTGCATATGTCCAAACCGGTGGAAATATACACCTTAAATATGTGAATTTCTTTAAGTATTAATTATACCACAATAAAGTTAGTTTTGCAAACCAAGTGGAGACACAGATGTAGAGAATAAATGTATGGACACCAAGGGGGAAAAGAGGGAGAAGGATGAATTGGGAGATTGGGATTGACATATATATAGCATATATGTGTGTGTTCAGTTGCTTCAGTCATGCCCGACTCTTTGCAGTCCTATGGACTGTAACCCACCAGGCTCCCCTGTCCATGGAATTCTCTAGGCAAGAATACTGGAGTGGATTGCTCTGCCCTCCTCCAACACAGCATATATACTATTTATAAAATAAATAGCTAATGAGAACCTACTGTATAGAACATGGAAATCTATTCGGTGGTCTGTGATGGCCTAAATGGGAAGGAAATCCAAAACAGAAGGGATATATGTATGCATGTGGCTGATTTACTTTGATATACAGCAGAAACTGACACGAGACTATAAAGCAACTATACTCCAGTTTGGATATCTAGTTTTTGATTCATACTTTCGGTGAAAAGGAAAAGTCCTCTAATCCATTGTATTAGCAAGGGCTTGGGAAACATCCATTCTCCCTCTATGTTGGTCTGGACACTGTTGGTACAATCCCCTGGAAGACAATTTCAAAGCATCTATCAAAATTGTAAATAAACACACCCTTAGATTTGACAATCCCACTTTTAAAAGTTTATTCTATAAACACAAACCATAGAAATATGATTATGAAGGCTTTCAGAGCAACATTTGTGTGACAGCGAGCTGCATAGTTATTTAAAGGAATGAGGCATAGTTGTGTCACTCCCATGAGACACTTCAGTGATCAGTTATTAAGTGAAAAGGTACAGGGTGCTACAACTTGTGCAAAAATCAAGCAGAAAAATCACTTCAAGAAACAGAAGCCTGTATATTGGAGATCACTTTGAACTGTTTGATGTTCGACACTGCTTGAATTTTTTACCTTGTCATGCATTGCCTTCTCAAAAAATATATTGAAAAATCTTTTTCAGGAAGACAAAAAAATGAAGGGGAAGTACTAACATGATGACAGTGATTGAGGATAATGATTCATAGAGTTGGTAAGAAGAGTGCAGGAAACTCAATTAACATGGGGTCAAAGTTTTATTGTTTTTGTTGAGATTATGTTTGCACTTTGAACCCAGATGGTTAGGAAACAGTTACTTTGAGAATCTGACTATACTGGTCAGCATAAAGCAAGTGTAGAGGAGAAACCCTGATGCATGGTGGGGGCAGATGGATGAGTCCTTGAGAAGGATCAAGGGATAGAATTCAGGTGAACAGAAGGGTTCGTCTGTGATTAGCCCAGAGGCATCTTAACAAGTAGAATGAAGAAAAGTGTTAGACTGTGTGTTAAAGTGACAAAGTAAAGGTGGAGGAGTTGACCTCATTAAAGAGGGATCTATCTCCCATTTTATTTATTTTTTTTCATCTCCCAGTTTAATGAGCAGGATGCAGCATCGTAAGCACAAGCATGACAACGTTTTTATATTTTTAGATGAGTCAAAAAGAGGTTCTGCTATCCTGCATCTAATTAATCCATGAATTATAAAGCTAAACCATCTTTTGAGAGTGAAGCTTGCCAGAGGAGGTGGGTTAACTTTGAGGAAAGAAGATCCAGGCCAGCAAACTCATCCCAGGTGAGTTTGGGAAATTGAGTAGTGACATCAGGCAGAGTTGAATGTGTTTGGGGCTCATGGCTAACTTAGAGTGAAATTAGTTACACTTTTTCTATCGTCAGCTATTGGGTCAAGAGAATAGGGAGAAATAAAACAGATGAATCTGTTTACAAGGGAGCAAGTGTGATAAGTCACCTGCAAACTAAACTCAGACCACAAGGTAAGTGATGGTAGGGAAGGTAGAAAATAATATAGTAGTAGGAGAAATGGATTGAAGACCTGTATTAATCAAACAATGGTCATCCTGGGGTGTAATAGAGAAACTGAACCAGAAAAATAAAATATAAAGGCACTGTGGGATGTCTGAAATACAGACTAGTGACCACAGAGTACAGGGCAGAACCACAAAAGTAGGTGTTTTATGTGGACCCAAGAAACAGACTGGAATAAGAGGATTTTTCTAGTTCTAATTTTCCAAGAGCTGTGACAGTCGGAGGCACTGAATAAGATCAAACATATATTTTAACCTCTTCTGAAATAGGTGTCTTTTTTTCTTCCTGGGCATACTAATGCATCACATTGCATGTTTCTAATATTTATTTCTCTCATGGAATAAAATGACTTGAAAAATGACATATTCTTAATAGTCTATTTCATGCAATCTTCTAGAGTTTTATTTTCAGTTTTCACTGTTTACAATCATAGAATGATTGCCCTCTGCTTTCAGAACACTAACACCTTCGAAAGCTGAATTGGATAACTTTCCATCTTTTTTTATGCTCCTAACTACAAGATTCGGAGAAGGCAGTGGCAAGCCACTCCAGTACTCTTGCCTGGAAAATCCCAGGGACGGGGGAGCCTGGTGGGCTGCCGTCTATGGGGTCGCACAGAGTTGGACACGACTGAAGTGACTTAGCAGCAGCAGCAGCAACTACAAGATTTGGCATGAAAATGTTGAATTTGTTCCTTGTAAATTTGTAATGTCATCTGTTTCTATTTAGAGTTTTACGTGCAAATAATTTTTTAATATGTATTTTTTTCCATTTCCTATTTCTTGCTATACTTTTAGATGTTATCATTTTCACAAAATCATTTATTTCATAGAAAATTTCAAATGCATTAGCATTGAACAATACACAGTAATGTCTTATAATTTTATTCTCTTATGCTGTTGTATTATTCCTTTCTCTTGAAAAATTAGTGTTTCTCAATTACTGTTGGCAGAAATTTAACTTTCCAACTTTTTTCCCAATACCCAAATGTTATGTTTCCTTTGCAGTTCTGCTATATTTTCTTGTTTCTTTTATTTCACATATAATAGATCCTCCCTTCTTACTTTGTTCCCTTTTTCTCTCTCTTCAATTTTGGAGGAAGAGGCCAAAAGGATGTGGCTTTCTGAGCTTTTTCTGGACTGTTCTGTGCTTAGTTTATTTTAGTGTTACTGCCTAATCATAGAATCCCATCTGATTTTGGCTTTGAGTCATTTATATCACTTGTGTTAATGCAGGGTTCCCATTTTTATTATTTTTCCAAAGATTTATATAAATTTATAAATGTTAATGACGTTTTTAATCTCAAAAGTCAAGTTGGTGAGAGTTCAAATTTTGTTGATTTCTTTTGCTTTACCAACTGTTCACTTTTTGAATTTTGTCTTCGTTGCATTGGAGTTTTAGCTTTATTGTGTGCGTTAAAAGAATGACTTGGAAATCTTATATGAAGAAAAACCTGAGAGTCATCATAATTATTCTGATGTGTTGGCCCCGAGATGTCTTACTAACGTTATCCCAGCTCATGGATGGTCTCTAATAGTTTTCCTTTTCTTTGAATTGTGCTTTTATTATGGTGCACTTTTTTAATACGCTGTTGGCTTTTTAAAAAATTTACTCAAAAATAAAAATTCTGTGAGGATGAGTTATAATACCTTGGGAAAAAGAACAAAGGGTAGAAAAAATATTATCACCAGGGTAGACATTATCTTAGTAACAAGATTTAAAATATAGTAGTAATTGTTATGTATACGTGCTAATGCTCTGAGAGCAATACTACTAATACCTATAATGCTTTGAATTTTATAATTGATACTTAACAAGTGCCAATTTTATGGCTGAAATTCCTGAACCAACAATAACATGATTTGCTCTTACATTTCTTTAATTACAGTCAAATCATGAGAACATAGTTCACTATATGCCTAAGAACTAGGCCATAAAACATATGACATGACTTCATACCATCTTCCTGAGAAGCTGCAGGACAGACCACAAAACCTGATTTTCACTGAGGTTCTCTGTTTAGGTAGTGGCCCTGGTTACATCAATATGCAGGATCTAATTCAAAGAGATGAATTGTAAAATCAGAAATAACAGAAGAATAGCAAATTTCTTCATGATACATGTGTTTCTTGTTAGGAAACAAAAGTAAATGATAAAATCAGAGTGTTCCCAAATGTTACTTGTAATGTTAAATGTTCATGTTACAGTGTGTTCTGAACATTAAACTCATATGAGCATCCTGTGATGACAAATTGTTTCATCTTCACAGAACTTTCCCCCCACTAAGAACAGATTACTTCTACTCAGTTCCTGTCTTTAAAGTTGTTTTTATTTTCAAATAAAATAATGTGCTCTTGTGTTTTATTGTTAATCCAAACCTATTTCCTTCCTATAAAAAATTCCATTTCTCATTTATTTGTTCAGAGTCATTCACAACCATAAATGCATTTAAAAATTACTTCATCATATAAGCATTCAATTTTCCTGAGAGTACTAGTCTATGTCCTGGTCTAATGAAGTCACAAGACAAACATTTACTCCGTCTCCTTATCCACTTTTACTGCTGTTTGTCAATCTCCTTTATCATCACTTCTTCCTTTGCCCTTAAACGTTCTGTCCTCTTTCCATCACTATTTATTGTCCAAACAAGTCCATCATTCTGGCTCAATTACCCACCCCCCCTCCCCACTTCTCTATACCTACAAAAAATCTGACTGAGGTAGGAGACAGTGGGCCTCTGGGCTGGACATTTATCAAGTTGAGTAAAATTCAAACTTTGTTTTCACCCAGACTCCAAGGGCAAAGCTAGTGATAAGAGCTGAGTTCTGCGGAAACAAAGAGATAAGGTGCTCACTACTGAGATCAAGGAAGACTTCCCTGTCTGCACTGGTTCAGGAAGGTTTCTTGGGGGTTGAAAAGGGAGGGGACACCACCCCAAAATAAGTGTGGGCATGCATCCATAGGCCTCTGCAGAGGGACCCATCTTAGAAAAAAGCTGCACATGCATCTTGGGGAGGATTCATGGACAAGTCAGGTGTGAAGAAAGTAACAAAATAGTTAGCCAAAAGTAAACAAAGACCTGGAAGGACTGTTCTATACAAGTGATTTACATCACCCCTTTTCTGCTCTCCTCCTCACTCAGGACAACCGCATTTCTCTGTGTGTGTGTATCTCTACCCTGCTTCTGAGTTGGATAACCAGTTTTCCTATGTGCTCTCCCATACACTGTGTAATGTCTCTAATAATACACTTTGTGCCTGTTTTTACAGTTTTTGCCTCCTTGAAACATTCTTTCTTTCAAATAGGGGCAAGAGCCAGGGTCATTTTGTTTCTAGCCTCTAGGCCCAGGTGGTGTGGTAGCTAGGACTCTTGGTTTTCATCCAGATTACCCAGGCTTGATTCCTGAGCAGGAAACTAAGATCTCTCTCTAGGACCACTCACTGCTCTCCCTCTGAGATCATGACTATCTTTATAAAACAGATCATAGTATTCAACAACCTGATGATTTTTTTTTAACAACTACTATGTTGCAGGCACAATGCTAGAATGAAGAAAATAAAATCACAAAATAGTTGTCTTCAGAACTGAAGAGTTAGACATCCACTGGTTCGTAGCAGTTGCCTACTTCTAGAAATCTAGTAAGACTCCATTCCTGTAAAATATGTCCAGATTTTCAAGGCCTCCAAGGATTATAGCCCACTCTGCAATGAAAGCTCTGTGTTTCCTATCTCCCTCGTAGCAATACTTTGGACTCTTTAGGAAATCAACCCCTTCTCACTCAGTGCAGCCACTTTTTAAGAATAGGAGTATGTGACTCAGAATCAGCCAATCAACTGTACATGCCCCCTGCATTCAACACCACCAGGGGTGAGTAAACCACCTAAGCCACCCCTCCAGACTGACCCCTGGACCCACACCTACCATCACCACATATAAGGAACCAGCCCATCACTCCTTGGGGAGTGAGCAAGGGGACCTATTACTTGTTCTCACTACTCCCTACTGTATCACAGGACCCAATAGACCCTTGCCTGAATTTCTTATCTGACCTCTGATTAATTTCTATTGATTGGGGAAGGCCAAGAATGCTGGCCAATAACCACGATAGTGTGGTCACTCACCTAGAGTCAGACACCCTGAATTGTGAAGTCAAGTGGGCTTAGGAAGCATTACTGCAAATAAAGCTAGTGGAGGTGATGGAGTTCTAGTTGAGCTATTTCAAATCCTAAAAGATGATACTGTTAAAGTGCTGCATTCAATATACCAGCAAATTTGGAAAACTCAGCAGTGGCCACAGTACTGGAAAAGGTCAGTTTTCTTTCCAATCCCAAAGAAAGGCAATGACTAAGAATGTTCAAATTAACATACAACTGCACTCATTTCACATGCCAGCAAGATTATGCTCAAAATCCTTCAAGCTAGGCTTCAGCAGTATGTGAACTAAGAAATTCCAGATGTACAAGGTAGATTTAGAAAAGACAGAAGAACCAGAGATCAAATTGCCAACATATTCTGGGTCATAGAAAAATCAAGGTAATTAAAAAAAAAAAAACGTTTACTTTTGTATCATTGACTACTTTAAAGACTTTGACTATGTGGATAACAAATTGTGGAATACTCTTAATGAGATGGGAATACCAGATCACATTACCTGCCTCCTGAGAAACCTGTATGCAGAACAATAGGCAACAAGAAGAACTGAAAAAGTAACAGTGGGCTGGTTCCAAATTGGGAAAGGAGTAAGTCAAGGCTGTATATTGTCACCCTGCTTATTTAACTTATGTGCAGAGTATATCATGTGAAATGCCAGGCTGGATGAAGCACAAGCTGGAATCAAGACTGCTGGGAGAAATATCAACAACCTCAGATATGCAGATGATACCACTTTAATGGCAGGAAGTGAAGAGTATCTAAAGAGCCCCTTGAAGGTGAAAGAGGAGAGTGAAAAAGCTCGCTAAAAGCTCAACATTCAAAAAACTAAGACCATGGATGGCATCTGCTCCTATCACTTTATGGCAAATAGCTGGGGAAAATGTGGAAACAGTGTCATTTCATTTTCTTGGGCTCCAAAATCACTGTAGATGGTGACTGCAGTCATGAAATTAGAAGATTCTTGCTCCTTGGAAGAAAAGTTATGAACAACCTAGACAGTGTATTAAAAGGCAGAGATATCACTTTGCTGACAAAGGTCTGAATAGTCAAAGCTATTGTTTTTCCTGTAGTCATTTATGGATGTGAGAGTTGGACTATAAAGAAAGCTGAGTGCCGAAGAATTGATGCTTTTGAACTGTGGTGTTGGAGAAGACTCTTGAGAGTCCCTTGGACTGCAAGGAGATCAAACCACTCAATCCTAAAGGAAACCAACCCTGAATAGTCATTGTAAGAACTAGTGCTAAAGCTGAAACTCCAATACTTTGGCTACCTGATGTGAAGAGCTGACTCACTGGAAAAGACCCTGATGCTAGGAAAGATTGAGGGCAAAAGGAGAAGGGAGCGACAGAGGATGAGATGATTGATGGCATCATCCACTCAATGGACATGAATTTGAGCAAATCTGGGAGATAGGGAAGAACAGGGAAGCCTGGTGTGCTGCAGTCCATGGGGTCGCAAAGAGTTGGACATGACTAGGTGACTGAAAAACAACCACCTATCACTTTATGTCCCACTAAATTCTTTCTGAGCTGAGACATCAAGGACCTGAGTTTCATTCAATATTGAGATCAGGTATGTGATCTCAGTTAAAAGACCATAGGTTCAAGTCACAGTCTAGGTTACACAGTTTCACAGGCCCTGGATTTTTCAGCTGCGAGTCAATGCTCTCCTTTTGTTGTTAAATACTTTGGGTTGTTTTTTCTCTCACTTGCCATTGGGAGATAAAAAAATTGGCCCTAAGAAAGGAACATTATAAATGACAGACACCAAGTTCATAATTAAGGAGATAGGAGGGCTCTCACATCTCTGTGTTGGGGGCACAGTAATATTTGTAATTTGGTTACAAAGGTTAGAAATAGATAAATTTGCATCTGTTTTAGCTTGGTTTTCAGAACTTATATTTAATAATACAACAGCATTCCCTGTCTTGATATGAAAAATGTAGGATTTTGGAGCATGATCCTTGTTCTTATGGTTCTCTGTAAGCTTTATAATAAAAAAGACTGGCTTATGTAGGAATTGGTTCATCTGAGTGCAGTCAGGAAAAGACTGTGGCTTAGCTAAGAAATACCTTTCTTGCCTGAAGCCCATTCAAGGTCTCTGAGAAATCTGAAAGATTAGAAAGCTAAATTCTCCCCTCCAAACTAAAACTATTGCCAAGAAAAGCAGTGATGTGAGGAAACTAGCAGGAAATAATATTAAAACCTGTGGGAAGCCATTTTCATCAGGCTCCTCCAAAGAAGCTCTTATTTTAAACTACTTAGAAAAGAATGGATAATGCCTAGCAGATAAAGCATTGACCTCCTATGCCAGGGGTTGTGGGTTCATGTCCCATCTGGGGTGGCTAGATTTTAGGAGAATCCCTGGTGGTTCAGACAGTAAAGAATCTGCCTGCAGTATGGGAGACCTGGGTTCAATCCCTGGGTTGGGAAGATCCCCTAGAGGAATGCATGCAACCCACTCCAGTATTCTTGCCTGGAGAATCCCCATGGACAGAGGAGCCTGGCAGGCTACAGTCTATGGGTCACAACGAGTTGGACATGACTGAACAATTAACACTTTCACTTTTAGAAAAGAAGGATAACTTGACCTCAATGATGCCACACACGTGCACCTGGGAACAAGAGTCAAAGTTGTCTAACTGCCCATGTCAATGTTAATGTGTTAAATTGCCCCAAGCAGAAGCAAAGTTTAGAAAATAAAACTTAGCAGGACCTTGTAGGGCTCCTGGACACAAAAGCCTTTCTGTGTCCCCCATTTCTTGATTACAGGAAATAGACTTCATTTAGCCTCCAGAGACTTTCCTGGAGAGATTCAAATAGTTGCAATCAGGGAAGTGAGAGGATGCAGAGAAAAAGGAGAAGCAGTCAAGAGAAACAGTAGTGAAGGCTTGGGGCAGGGTCCTGGCTCCCCGTCAAGAGATACACACAACAATATCTCTGAGCTATTTTGCAGATACTGAAATCTTTACCAGGTGAGACAAGTTAACTATATGCTACCCACAAGCACATACATCTGAGATGGGTCAGATGCAAAAGGTTGATGATGCCAAGTCCCAGTTGCCTCACCACCAACCAGTCAGAAGAATGTCCATGAGCTGATTGCTCCCTCTTTGACCCATTACTATATAACTCCTTACTACCCCCTCCAGGTTGGGACACACAGTTTTGAAGACATCAGCCCACAGTGGCCCCTTTTGCCTGGCAAAGCAACAAAGCTATCCTTTTCTATTTCACCCAAAACTCTGAGATTTAATTCTGTGTCAGGATACAGAGGCTGGATTCAATTTTAATAGCTTGGATAAAGGGGATGGACAGAGCAAAGTGGTCAGAGGGCAATAGGAGAAAAATATAGGGTCTCTTTCTAATACAAATGCTGGCTTGAGGAGACATCTGGTTTTTAGATCTAGCCCACAGAACTGTCTGGAACACACAGATTGAAAACCCAGTTGAATTTTAAGAAAGTTGTCCCATCAACATTGGAACACAATAGGTTACAACTATAATCATGAAAACATATCCCAAATTCCTAATCCTATCAGAACAGGAAGGGATGGGATAGACCCCACAAGTCTGTCTCCCATATGACCTCTCAGGACAAAAAAATAAGAGAAACTGTCCAGAGGAACAAAACCAGGACAATGAATTCAGATCTGCTGACAAAAGAACTCTTTCTAGCACCAGAAATAACAAGACAAAAAATGCTGCTATTTTTTAAGCCAACTATTATTTGTGGTGTGGACTCTCGGCCACTGTATTTTATTTCCCATGTGTCCCATCCAACAGAAATTTTATTGCAAATATTTTTATTCTCTATAATTGTGTCTTGCACATGATGAGTTATTGAAAGAAGTTAGACACTTTCTATCAGCTTGCCGGACTGCGAGGAACTGCCTCTAGACCTGATGGATGAATCGATGTTAACCAGAGGTGGAGACTTAGACCGTATGTAACAGGGAAGAACAAATCTGACTCCATATTTGTTTCCTTTGCTTTAAACTTTGTGTTCTATTAGTTTTGCTGTAAGTTAATTACTAAATTGATGTCTCCAGTTGCTGAAAGTGTGCATAATGGTTTATCTTCATCTCTAGGACCCTGCCTACCATGTCTGAGTGTTAAAATAAAATACCTTTAAGTTCACAGGAAACATCCTGACCAGACCCTCCTGTGAATGGCTTCAGGAAAGAGGAAATTAACACATTCCCTCCTAGAGTTTGGCCAGAACCAGGAAATATTTGCATCTGCCTATAATGCAAGAGATCCAGGTTCTATCCCTGCGTCAGAATGATCCCCCAGAGAAGGGAATGGCAACCCACTCCAGTATTCTTGCCTGGAGAATTCCATGGACAGAGAAGCCTGGTGGGCTACTGTCCATGGGGTTGCAAGGAGTGGGACACACTGAACGACTAACACACACACTATCATCTTGATTGCTTTACCTCCTCACCTCTGCCACTTTGTTTTATAAAAGAAATTAGCACCCAAACCCAGAGAAGATGGTTCTTTGGCGCTCCAGTTCACCATCTTCTCCATCTGGTGGCTTTCCAAACAAAATCACTATCCCTTGTCCCCACATGCTGTCTCTCAATTGGTTGTTCTGTTAGGAAGCGAGCAGTATGAGCTTGGGCTTGGTGACAGGTATAGTCACTGGGAATAAGGAATTTAAGAGTGACTTGGGTTCATACATTAGGTGGCCAAAGGGACAGACTAGAGAGGACCTTTGCTGTTTCATAACTGCCATGACTCACACTCTCTTCATTCTCCCAGTGGAGCCCACCCCCACCCCTCGCCCTTGAGCTGTAGGAGTGCCAGAGAACCAAACTCTTATACTGAGCACTGTGGAATCAGGAAGGGGTGACTGGCCAAAGCAACAACCTACTCAGAAGGAATTTCAAGTCAAGCATAGACATAGCCAGAGGGAGCTTCATCCTCCTTTTTTTTCCAGACTTGAAACAGGAAGGACATGGGGTAGAAAGCCCATTCAGGATAAGAAGAGTATATAGCGAAGCATGGGCCCAGTAGAGAAGAAGCAGAGCTGAGCAAAGCAGGTGAGAAACAGCCCTGGCTGATGAAGAAAGACCGGGAATCGAGGAGAAACAGGAAGCACCTTTATCTAACCCTAGATTTCAATCACATAAACCAGTGTTTATCTACCCTAGATTTTCATATATTTCAATTAAAGGTTCTTGAGATTGAATTTGCTTTCACTTTTAACAGGGAAATAAACCTCAACTAATCTTTTCAACGTACTTCTTCATCCTTAATTCACAACTTCATACATCAGTCACACAAAGCATGACCCGGATCTCATATTCTGAAGACTCTACTCTTGGAGAGTTTTGGACTGAACTGTCCATCTCCCTTTTCTGTCTGGAAAATTTCCATTTACCCACTAAGGTTCACCTACTTGTTCTCACCTTTGTAGAATCCTCCTCCACATCCCCAAAGGACTAACGTCTTTCCAAAACCATTACTATTTCTAAGAGGACCACTCAAACAACTGGTCTGTTGT
Source organism: Moschus berezovskii (assembly GCF_049115385.1). Taxonomy (NCBI): domain Eukaryota; kingdom Metazoa; phylum Chordata; class Mammalia; order Artiodactyla; family Moschidae; genus Moschus; species Moschus berezovskii. The sequence continues at coordinate 44,271,012 of NC_142478.1, read as the reverse complement.
ATGTACCTCTTACATATAACTAAAAGTGGTTGTTAATTAGTTGGTAAGTTTCCGTTTTTCATACCCTATTTGTTATTTTGACTTCCTATAGAAAATTACTAGATAGGATTTAAATGATTTGTAACAAAATTCTGGTAGTAACAGTTTCCTTGTCATTTCCAAAAAATGTATTCCTTGTGTAAAATCCCTTTTAAAAACTGCCACTTCTTTTTTCCCCCCAAAGGTATAAATAATTATTTCTTTAAATATCTTGTTTAAAAATTTTATTTTATTCTGGAGTGTAGTTGATTAATAATGCCACTTATTTTCTAAGTAGGAAAGTGATCATTCTTGACTTACATTCTTGTGCTTACTTTTAATATTTCTGTACAGAGCAGAAATGAGAGTTGGCACCTAACTATGTTCAAATTTTGCACACTTTTCTTTGTCAGATGCCTCCAGAATGTTTTCTTTTTATTTACTCTCATTTCAGTAAGTACTTGAATTGGCTGAAAATAATACTTTTCCAAAGGCCTATAGCAAGAGTATTTCAAGGCTGACAACACTCTATTGTGAGGGCTTATGTTTTAAGTGCCTTATTTTATGTGACGCAGTTCTATCTGATGCCCCAGAGGAATAGTGACACAATCAGAGACTACCATAATCAAGACTATTTTTAGGTGTTATCCTATTGCCCAAAACAGAAACATTTATTTTTAAGTTGAAGGTAACCAAACAATATCATATCCTCTGTTTATTTAGTTCAACAATTTCCAGATTGGTGTCTTATAAGCTATTTTTCATATGCTGTGGCACAATACTAAGTGCTTTTATTCAGAAGTGGCCTGCTGGCTGAGTGCCCATTCATTGTATGACAAGGTTTTCCCTCAGCTGTGTCAGAACAACAAACCAAGAAGTTCACACTTCCTCATTAAGTCTGGAAAACCCATACCTTGGATAGCACAGCATGAACCTTTTTATGTCTTGACAATTGCTGGAAGTGTTTTATTTTATAACAGAACTCATGACTATCCAAATTAAATAGCCAACATTGGTTATTCTAGAAAGTACATCTGGGAGAAAATGTCACTGATATTCTGGAAAGAAAAAAGTGACAACAGAACATAAGAGAAATACATGCAACCTCTCCCTGCCACTCAGACCCGAACTCTCCAACTCATACACAGCTGCACTGAGACATGTATATTACCATATGTAAAATAGGCGACCAGTGCAAGTTTGATGCATGAAGCAGGGCACCCAAAATGAGTGCTCCGGGACAACCCAGAGGGTTAGGGTGGGAGGGAGGTGGGAGGGGGATTCGAGATCGGGGAACAGCTGTATACTCATGGCTGATTAATGTTGATGTATGGCAAAAACCATCACAATATTGTAATTATCCTCCAATTAAAATAAAGTAAAAAACAATAATAATTTTTTTTTTTAAAGAATAACCCAGTGTCTCTTTCTCTTCACTAAACCTCTTCCTTGTCCCTTTCAAATCTAATGAAGCCACCCCTGCCTGATATGTCCCCCAGATGGGAAGTGGTATTAGTTGTTTTGGACATGTTTATTAGTTTGGGTGGAGAAAACTTCAAACTGACCGTTAACCAAAGATGACCAAGAGATCCATGCACCCTCTCAGGGCAAGCAGCTGTGGGCTTTGGGTGAGGTCTGTCCAGTTGGATTGCTATTTTCATCTATCACCCCCATCTATTTACTGCTGACCTACACAGGCACATAGCCATGTCAGAGGTGCCAAGAGAGATATTTATCTTCTAAGACCAACAAAAGATATCAGAGAACACTTTTCTTTTGAAATTGATGAGACCCATTGTAGGTTCATCAGTTTTAGATTTGACACAGGAGAGAAACAGAACAGTGAGTGATCCCATTTGTCAGCTGGAGCCCTGCTCCTTCACAACCAGAGGGCAAATCCATCTGCCTCCAGACAGGGCTTGAGCTCGGATCCCTCCAACCATGCAGAAAGTTCTGAAGGTTCTCAGGGAATCTTTGGGACCCCAGGCATTAATCCTCACAAGTTTTTACAGCATGATCCTAAACACATGCCAGTGACCATGTCTGTAGGGAAATTACAAAACAGTGAGTCTGTGAATGTAAGTACATGAGTGCATGCTAAATAGCTTCAGTCATGTCTGACTCTTTGAAACCCTTTGGACAGTAGCTTGCCAGGCTCTTCTGTCCATGGGATTCTCCAGGCAAGAATACTGGAATCGGTTGCCATGCCCTCCTCCAGGGAATCTTCCCGACCCAGGGATCAAACCTAAGTCTTTTATGTCTCCTGCATTGGCAGGAGGGTTCTTTACCACTAACGCCATCAGAGAATCCCTGATTGTAAGTACACATAAAGCCAAATTAAAACACTCAAATGTATAAAGTCTAAAGAATAAGTTTGTCTAAATTTGAAAAACGGACAGGTTTATACTGTTGCTAAGACAAATTAGTAAGCTCACACAGTCCTCACTCTGAGAGTTTGGGCAAGTTACTTCACTTTTTTGTGTCTCATTATCTATCTTGTAGGGAGAGTTATACTCAGAAGTATGTTTTGAGAATTCACTTTACTGATATGAGCTTAGAACATTCTTTGGAAAGCATTCAATAAGTGCTAGCCAATTTTACCTTTAAAATATCCAGCAAATAATGATGATTCTATACCAATTTATATTGTCCAGATTCAGAAATCAAAAAGAAAAGCATTTATAAATTTTAATAGTGCACAGCATTTGATTATAGAAAATACAGACCAAATGTTTGGGAAAATGCAGGAATCTCTTTGGGATTTGCATTTGAATATGTTAAAATAGGACAATGTATTCAGTCTTCCAGTGATTCATTCAGATAAACACTTTTTAATATGCTCACATGCTGAATTTCTTTCTGTTTTTCATCCCTACAAAGCTTTTTCCCAATTCAGAATTTCAGTAGCTGGCTTTTTCCATAATTCAGTTATCGACTCAGATTTTATCTCCTCAGAATGGCCTTGATTACGCTAACTATTTTAGGCCCTTGCTCCCAAGAAATTCTCTATAAGAGTGCTCTGTCTTTGTAACCTTAATTACAATCAGAATACACCTGGATTATCTGCTACTTGCGTCAAACTGTCTCCCTTGCTATGTTTGTTTACCACTTACCACCAGTGCCCAGAATAGTGCCAAGCTAGTAATAGTAATAATAATAATATCTTCCATTTATGCATTTTGTGCATAGCTGACTTTGTGCAAGTTACATGGATTGACAACTTAATCTTCACAACAATCTTGCCAGGTAGCTGCTACATTATATTCATTTGACAGATAAAACAAAAGGAGGTGAAGACTGGGAAAGTAAGTGCCCATAATTACATACCTGCAGTGCTGCAGTCCATGGGGTCACAAAGAGTCAGACACGACTGAGCGACTGAACTGAATGAACTGAAAGGAGTCCTTAAAACAAACTCAAGCTTACCCCAAGGAGGCACTTATCACAGAGTGGTTAAATAAATGACTAGATGTGCTAGGTTTGGGGCAAGGAGCTGAATATACAAATGTAAATAAGGCCTAAAGTCTCAATGCATAGGCCACATGCGTCTATGTGAAGCAAGCGATATATTAAGTGAATGTGTGTCAATTACATCTCAATAAAACTGGGAAAAAATAAACAAGAGGCAGACATTCCTTAAATCACTAGAGATTCTTTGATAGATGCTTTCACAGGATACTCTGAGAGTATGAATGAGAACCTAGCATTTCCTTTGGTGCTGAGGTCCAGTTTTCTTAGAAGATGATGGCTCATGTCTGTTTGGAGGGGAAAGAGTAAACATGGAGGATTTAAACGGTGCAAACTTGAGAAGCTCTAAGTGAAACAATATGTAACACATTAGAAAATACCTGAAAGATAATAAACTAGCTTGACAACCCCAAGACACGTTGCGAGGTTTGCTCATATCGCGGCATTTCAATGGATGTAGCTTAACATGGTTCCCATGCAAGTCAAGCTGTTACCATGGATACATGAACAAATGATCCAGGGAGGCAGAGTTTGTAACCATAGCTAAACTCCTACAATAGTGCTAACCAGCATTCCTTCACTGTAAGTGATTCTACATTTACAAAAATTCAGCATAGGAAATGGCATCATTTATTTCAAGAAAAGTAGTAAATGTAAACATCACAACCATTGGTCGTTGCTGTTAATGGATAAAAGAATTTAAAATGTTCATTCACTGATATTAAAGCCTGAATAGTAACTATAAGCTATAGCTTAAATGTTCTTGTTTTAAAAATGGGGGATTTGGTTTTGATCACCTCAAATGGCATTAATAAATTACCAAATTTTACAGGGTAGTTCATCATAGAAAAATGCATCTGTTCAGTTTGAGAACCCTGAGATATTAACATATACCAAACATTTAAGGAAAAACTAAGAAGAAATATCAGCTTGATATTTGTTAAATTTGTATCCCCTACAAGCACAGACTTTTTGTGAAGGGAGGGAATATGCCAGCTTCGCTGGCCTCATGTGATGCATTTCCGTATACCAGATAATTTTGTAAGCAATTTAAATTTTATTTTCACCTATTCCTTTAAATTAAGTCTTAAGCTCAATTTGGATCAAATTATTTAAGAATATTATTCTTAATCACTCAAGAGAACTTACTTTGGTTATTAAGAGAGGACTCTGCTCACAGATTTATGGTCCTTCTCAGTTTCTTTAAGAGACTGAAAGCCTAGAAAGCTCTCATGCATACTAGGAGTTTCATACTTGAAGCCACAGATAGCATGTGTTTTAAGTGGTTAGATTATGCTTTGGCAGCTATAAAGGTGGTGTTTAAACTGCCTTAACCATATATGTGCAGTGCTACGCTTAGTTGCTTGGTTGTGTCCTACTTTGTGCGACTCCATGGACTGTAACCCACCAGGCTCCTCTGTCCACAGGGATTCTCCAGGCCAGAATACTGGAGTGGATTGCCATGTCCTTCTTCGGGGGGTCTTCCCAACCCAGGGATTGAACCCAGGTCTCCTGCATTGCAGGTGGATTCTTTACCACCTGAGCCCAAGAATACTGGAATGGGTAGCCTATCCCTTCTCCAGGGAATCTTCCTGATCCAGGAATCGAACCAGAGTCTCCTGCATTGCAGGTGGATTCTTTACCAGCTGAGCTACCAGGGAAGCCCCTATATATACATAGATGGAAATATGAATTTAAAATGATTGGCTTGTGGAACTCTTGAGGAACACTGAAGTAATCTTTAATAGATGATCCTTAAGATGGTTTGTGGGGAGAGATTTTTCCGCTATGACTATCATTGCCTTCCTGTCATTAGTAATTAGTGCAATAGCTCCATAATGTTTTCATCTAATACATTCCTGGAAATTTTTCATTCCCCAAAAAATCAAACAAAAGGAAATCTTCAGAGTGGAAGGATCAGTTCTTTATTTTTTGACATATATGGCTTAGCGGGTAAAGAATCTGCCTGCAATGCAGGAGATGCAGGAGATGTGGGTTTGATCGCTGGGTGGCAAGATCCCCTGGAGTTATGGGCTTCCCTCGTGATTTAGCTGGTAAAGAATCCACCTGCAGTGAAGGATACCTGGGTTCGATCCCTGAGTTGGGAAAATCCCCTGGAGAAGGGAAAGGATACCCACTCCAGTATTCTGGCCTGGAGAATTCCATGGACTATATAGTCCATGGGGGTCACAAAGAGTCAGACATAACTGAGCAACTTTCACTTTCAAAGTGACACAGAAGTTAGATTCTCATGCTATGCTTGGCAAGTTTGAAGGAAGATTTCTTGAAATATACTTTTTCTACTGGAAATTCTCCAGGTTAACATTAGGATAAAGGAGTAAATGGCCTTTAGAATGGACTTCCAATGTATAAGGAGCAAATGGCCTTTAGAATGGACTTCCAAAATATAAGGTTTGTATTATATGAGTAAAAAATTCTTCAGAAAAAATCAAATATTAAGAACACACATCATATCCTGAAAATATGCTGAAAAATCCTCATTTTAATTTCCTTAAATAACTAATTATCTTCCTTGTCATGGTATTTGGAGGGGCAGAATAAAGAACATATGAAATATAAACAGAGCAAATTAAAGGACCTGTCATATCCCTTCTGAAAATATGGATACCAAATTCTAAGAATATTTGATATTAAAATTAAGGAGAGATAGGAAAGGAAGAGGAGGGCACAGTAACCCAACTCCAGTATTCTCTCCTGGAGAACCCATGGACAGATGAACCTGGTGGGCTACTGTTCATGGAGTCACAAATAGTAGGACATGACTGAAGCAATCTAGCATTCATGCACATGCAGGAAAGGAAACAATGTTCTCAATAAATAGGGATCAAAAAGAAAAATGATTTGCATTCTGTAAAAAAGTGAATTAAATTTTTGTTCATCTTCCTCATTCAAATTTGCTTAATGGGCCTGATCTAGCCCATTCTGCTGCCGCTGCTGCTGCTAAGTCGTTTCAGTCGTGTCCGACTCTGTGCAACCCCGTAGACGGCAGCCCACCAGGCTCCCCCGTCCCTGGGGTTCATTCACTCACTTTGGAAAAAAAAAATTTTTTTTCTTCTTATTCTTTGATTATTTAATTGAAATATTAATCAATGCTATAATTTTTCTGTCAAATACATTTTATTTATCTTGCCTTTTCACACACACAGATTTATTTTACCTTTTGTTGTTTTTTTTCTTTTACAAATTGGACTAATTTCTTTTCTACTGTAACACATGAGAAGGCTTGAAAACTCAATGTACAACCAGTGCCTGCTTGACTCACTGATACCATTTTTCAGAGATAATTAGTTGATGCTCTTTTTATTTTTCTTTAGCTGCACTGGTGGTTCGGGTTTCCCCAGTGGCTCAGCAATAAAGAATCCACCTGCAATGCAGGAGACATGAGTTTTATCCCTGAGCAGGAAGATCCCATGGAGAAGGAAATGACAACCCATTTCAGTATTCTTGCCTGGGAAATCCCATAGACAAAGAAGACTGGCAAGCTACAGTCCATAGGGTCACAAAAGAGTCGGACATGACTGAGTAACTAAACAACAACACTGGTGGTTACACAGACGACCTTTCTGATAGAGGTGTAAGTCAAGAAAAATTGTTACAACACTCCAGGGAATTGTTAGGACAATGATGTTTGAGTCATATCTAAACTACCACCCTTAATGTTTTGAAATTTGTGTTTCACTCATTTAATAAATACATATTCTCAGGCACTTTGCTTCCAGAACATTGAGTAGCAAAGCATTATTGTTTCCTTGCTGCCTGGAATAGGTGCCTATTATTCCTATTTATTGCTATGCCCTCAGTAATGAGGAAAAACTTAAAACATAATTAATAAATCATTTATCATCTATCTCATAGTAAAACCACTAGGAACAGTCTTAAATTGTGAATTATTTAATTTGATAGGTAAAAAATTTTTTTAAGTTGAATCACACAAAATTTATGAAAAAAAAGAATTATTAATTTTGTATTGTTTTCAGTATTTAAGTATTTAATTCATCTGTCTTTGACTAAATTTTTTAATTCCTGAGAACTGGCTTTGAAAAGCATAAAATAATGCAATGCATAATCATTTAATTATTGAATTTCATATAATCAGAAAATATTAACATTAAAAAATGTTAAACTGTCATCTCACTGTAAACTCAATAATCAAGCCTTTATTTTCATTTGAATTTCTTTTTTAAAAGTTACAACTTTTCATGTGTCACTCAGTCAACAATTGACAAATAAAATAAAATTCAGATCTCCTGCTTTCAGAATAATCCTATTCATTGAAACCTTTTTTCTTTTATCACGACTTTTGGTTGAAAATTTGTCCACAGTGCCCACATATGTAATATAATTGTCACTATATTTTAGATTTAAAGTAATAAGAGTAAACAAAATGAGGTTGACTGCTGGGCAAACAGTATTGTTAGTATCATCTTAAACTATTTACTCATAATACAACTTTTCTTCTAAAAGATTAGTGTTAGCAAGAGATGACTATTTCTTTGCCAAAGATTCTGGGCAAATTTGAGTATGTCTGTGTCCAGAAGAGCAGGGTTGTTCCAAGAATGGGCTGCCTTCATCAGCTTGCATCCAGGTGGGATCACATGACTGAGTCTGGCCAACAGAGTGTGAGCAGAAATGATACAAACTAGAACTCCTCAAACTTGAGCTTGCATTAAAATCCCCTGAAGAGTTGGTTAGAATATGTATCCCTGAGCTCTACCTATGGAGTTTCTAATTCAGTGGGTCTATAATAAGTCCTGGGAATGTTCATGTTTAGCCAGTTACTAAGTGATGCTGATGCTGCTCATGTCTTGAAAAAAGAGATGGTCTTCTCATTAAAATATTTTTTCTTTCATGAACCAATAAAATGGTAATTTATATTTAGCCACATTCTTTACTACCATCAAATCTAGTTGCAGAAATTTATAAATTTAGCTTTTAATGTGACTATTTCAGAGGAGGAAAATCCTGTTCAACCAGTGGATATACATGCAAAAAGATGTAGGAGGCAGAGGAAGAAGAAGATCTATGAATTTAAGGCATTATTTGTCATCTCCAAGTTATTCCTAAGAAAACACAGCCAGAAGAGAAAAGAAAAAACACAAATAAAATGAAAAAAATACAAGCACAGATTTTAAGGACCCAAGAAGACTTGTCCTGACTACCACAATGATGCGAATTACTTTCTATGCAGGACACTTATCATGAGTTCCAGAAAATCACACACATGTGAAACACAGCTAAACATCTTGAATGCAGACTCCCATTTTCAGACTCCCTAAAGACAACAAGATAGTCTTCCGGAATGTTGGGGAAAACTCTTTGGCTCAGGAAAGTCTCCTTCTGGAGGCATAGTTACTCCTTTCCCTTTCAGCCCACTTTTTAGTGTCTTCAAAACTTCATCTTTTCATCTCTGGCACCACATGCAAATAGCTTTTCCAATGCATCATTGTTTCCAGGGTTTCACCCCATTATTTCAACATCCTTAGGAAAACAAGAACACCAAGAGCAAAAGTTTCTTTTACAACATGCCTGCTGTTCCTGATCCTCAATATCTGCTTCAACCTGTAAACTTTCAAATCAGGCTGTTTTGAGGTCATCCTCTCTTATTAACTTAAGATCATGGATTATCTCTCCAGTGTAATAATTATTCAATGTGGACAAAACGGGGTTTTGTTTGTCTTCCTTTCCCTACCGCAGAGCTGAGAGCTGTACCAAAACTTGTCATCATTTTCTCCCACAACTGTGGTAGGCATTACCATCATTTCTTAATAGATGACATACTTGATATAAAAAGTAGATGCAACTTGCTGAATAGCATCGTCAACATTTTTAGTGAAGATTAGAATAAGAGTCTCCCAAAGCCAATGAATGCATATTTGAAGGTACTGAACCTGATAGTAATAGTAATGATACAAAAATTAAAATGGACCCAGAGCCCCCAGACTTGTGGTTGCCATGGATGGAAAATGGATCAAAGACTTGTATTTAATAATCTTTCTAGATCCTGCCTCCCATGTGGCAGACACTTGTGTGATCCTTCATCATGACGATATCAGGATCTGATGCTACCTTGAAATGAGAAGGCGATTGATAAATATTAGTTGAATCAATGTTGGAAATATTCAATAAAATCATAAAATATGCTTTAAAATCTCATTTATTCCTGGATTTTTGTTTTTGTTTGTTTAGTTAATGTGAATATTAAGAGGATGAAAGGCTAGCTTCTGGAATAAGCCTATGCATCCATGCTGATTAAGTTATCTCTTTGTGGCTCAGTTTCTCTACCTGAAAGATGTTAGTACACCACCACCTAACTTGTGAATATCCTACATCCATGTTGAACACATTGTAATCACTCAGTAACTGCACATTTTTATGGGACTTTCCACTTGATATTGATAAATAGCTGTTTTTTAGATCACTTACTCAGTGGACATGAATTTGAGCAAACTCCAGGAGATAGTGTAGGACAGAGGAGTCAGGCATGCTGTAGTCAATGGGGTCACAGAGTTGGACACAACTTAGTGACTGAACAATTGTAATAATCGTAAAGAGATATCTATAACATTGTCCAACACACTTGTCATTCTGTTAAGGGCATTAATAGGTACACAGATTTTTTTATTCTGTTCTTTTGCTTTAAGACAGAAAAAGAAATATATACCATATTTCCAGATCGCAAGATCCCCAAAGAAACTACCTGAATTCAGCCTCAGTCCTCTGAACAACGCAGTAGGTCAGGTGAGAGCATTCATTCAATTGCTGCCACTGAGTGTAAGTTCCACATACTGCTCACCATGTGACCTTCTTCCTGCATTGTACCTCCTTTTTCCCTCTCTTACTTTCTCCCTTCAACTTCATCAGCTCTTCGATTGTAATTCTTTTTGTGGGGTTTATTTTTGCTGTTGTTGGTTGTGGGTTTTTGAACAAATTGCATTTTCTTCTCTTACTATTTTTTATTTTTATTTTTATTTTTTGCTTCTCTCTCTCTCCTTAACTTGAGAAATAGAAGTACTCAATAATACACAAGAGCATTGCTTTGCTAGCAGAATTTTGGATTTAAATTATATGACCTCTGTAATTAGTTGTTCTACAGAAGGCTTATTTAAAGACCCACTTAGGTCCAAGCCAATGCTTTCAGACATTCTCTGGTGACTGGGAGCATTTGCCACCCATCTTTAAATGGGTAGTTGCCCCGTCAATGATATAGTCTCCCAGATAATTATATACAATTAAACATTATTTATTTTATCCAACAATACATTGGAATCATACTAGACAAATCATGCACTGGGGTATGAAATGCTGGTGAGATAAATGAACATGAGGATTTAGGGTGGCATGCCCTGGGAAGCAGAAGTACTTGTGATTTAACACACTGATCCCACTCATGCAGTAGCTGACACTGGGTTCTATCATTGGGAAGTAGCATCATAATAATATAAAGGATAAATATGCACCCACCCCCATTGAGGTTTCCTCTTTAAGAGTGTGGTCACTTATTTGGAGAGCTTTGGATCACTCCCTGGATACAGATAGTTTAAACAATGCCTAACAATAAAGTTTTCCCAGATCATTCTTCCCGACATGTTAAAGATAAAAAAGACATATAAGCTTTTAAGCCACCAGATTGGCTCAGGTAAATATCATGTTCCAGATAATAAATATCATGTTCTAGATAATAAATATCTTGTTCCAGATAACACCAGATAACACTGGTGTCAAGAAATAGTATGGAGAAAGCTCTTCTCAAAAGATGGGATAGGGAGCTTTTGAAAATAAGGCTTCAGTCAGTTCAGTTCAGTCGCTCAGTCGTGTCCGACTCTCAGCGACCCCATGAATCACAGCATGCCAGGCCTCCCTGTCCATCACCAACTCCCGGAGTTCACTCAAACTCATGTCCACAGAGTCGGTGATGCCATCCAGCCATCTCATTCTCCGTCGTCCCCTTCTCCTCCCGCCCCCAACCTTTCCCGGCATCAGAGTCTTTTCCAGTGAGTCAACTCGTCGCATGAGGTGGCTTAGGAATAACTTTTTATGCCATGAGATATGTTCACATTATAGTAACAGATGCAATAAGTAGGATGCAAATTTGATTCATAATAACTATTACATTATCATAATTATGTATATAAATCATACACACAGGAAGTGAAAATGAAGTCACTCAGTCGTGTCTGACTCTCCGCTACCCCATGGACTGCAGCCTACCAGGTGCCTCCGTCCATGGGATTTTCCAGGCAAGAGTACTGGAGTGGGATGGCATGAATACAAATAAGTCAAGTGTTCTGTTTGGATAGTGAGATCAATTATTGATGACTTTTTTTTTATTTTTTATACTTACAAATGTTCTACAATGACTATTAATTTTTTATTTGAAAATATAAAAATAATGTTTCTCCCCATGATGAAAGAGAACTGCCAGTCCTGTTACTACCAGGTCCTAGTTCCTATCATGATGCTTAACACCTCGTAAGGATTCTATCCATATTTGTTGGATAAATAAAAATAATAACAATATTATAGTCATAGGTCTGTGTCTAAAAATAAATTCTCATATTTGAATACAGCACAGTCGACTATTTGCAAATGTTAAAGATGCCCTCTTTTTGCTCAGAACAGCTAGAAAATGTTTCAGTTGAATGGTCTTTGTGGGATCATACACTCTTGTTTGTATATTTCAAATGAGATTCTGTTGTTCTTTAGTGACCTTCTTTCTTTCTTGATACAAAGCTTATGTTGACCCTAAGGAAAGAATTGTGTTTTCTAAATGGAATCAACATGTGTTTCCCATCTGACTTTTCTTGGTGTTGCTCTCCACCTCCATATACTTAAGGACAATAGAAGCCTCTCTCTGCCACAGGAAACACATCACACTGAGAAGCTCCTCTGGCCTGTCCCCTGACTGAGTACCAGTAAGACCATTGCTTGAGAATAACTTTACAAAGCATCAAAGCACAACAGATACTAATGGCTGGCCCCAAGTGGTCTGGCATTGCAAATGGTTCCAAAAATCCAAGGATATGTTTTTTCATTCCATTCACTTGATGTTTAGGGGCATGTGTGAAGTATATGCTATCTTTTTTTCTTAAGGAAATAATTTATAACTGAGTATGACAGTAGGTTTGAAGCCCAAATGTGCCTGTTAAGCATACTTAATACTTCTTCATAAACTTTATTTTTATAGCATTAAGTGTGTGGTGAAAAAGAAAATAAAGAGTATGCTATCTTAACCCTTGGATCAAGTTCAGACTGTTGAGATCTTTACAGTTCTGATTTAGTACAATCACAGGATGTGGGAGAGCCTTTCAAAATATTGAAGTAGGTCTACAAGCCTGAGACTGGAAATGAATCACAGGACCATTTTTCATCTTGTCAGTTGCCGACATCATGCTTAAGGAATTCTTACAGCAAAACATATGTCTGTTCAGAGTATTAGCCCTTATTTCCTGACACCCAATCAAAGCAGTAGTCCCTACAAAGGAAGTTTGAAAAGACACAATCGTCACTTCTAGGGAATATACATGTGTAAATTTCATCATTAATCAAGGTGTTCGCATCTCACAAAGATGGTCCTACAATGACAAACTTAACAACCCACACATCCTGGGCGAGAGAGACATTAACCCAGGCTTTAACAATGTTAAGATTATAAAGGTATTATCTATCTGGATTTCATATAGCATAAAAGGAACTGTGAACATAAGCAGAGTGATTTTGATATATTATTGCTGATTTCCAGATATGCTGAGGAAAAACCATAAGATTTCATGGTAGACAAGACTTTATTTACTGCATTAAGTCTGGTATTTCTTCAGCTGGGACTGTGCTTCAGGGTTTGCTGAGGAACATTTATAAATCTCTATACCTGCGTCAAACTCTAAATCAATTTAGAACACTCAGTGTGGGAACCCAGGAATCCATATTTTTAATAGTCTTACAAGTTTCCCTACTCAAAACCAACGTAAGAAGCACTGCTCTGTTATATTCTGCTGAAGTGACCAAGAGGGTAGGAGCTATATCTGGGCAGCTAAATGACTAAGGCAGTGTTCACTATTAATATGCTGGCACTTTTAAAATAGCTTTGCCTGTAGTAACACTCAGTCCAACTTTATGGGAAATTATTATTATCACCACCATTTTACAGATAAGAACTCTGGGAGATGTCACACATCTAGGAACGATGGAATGGGGTTACAATTCAGGTATTTGATGACACAATTGTATTTATTTAACAAATGTTTTCAAGTTCATATAATATACCAAGCACAGTGGCAAATTACTTCAACTATAATGCAATAAACAGGAGATGCAGTCTACCAATAAACATCTAGTGATCAGCAACTGTCTTACCACATGGTCTCAAATTAAACATGTACATGTAATAATGTGGCCCTCAGTAATATCCTGGAAAAGTTGTTGATATTAACTAAACTAATAGATAAAACTAACTAAAGAGGACCAAAATTCTGTATCCATTGACATATATCTGGCTTTCAGTAGACATACTTTGCTAGCTGGTCAGCAAAGTAGAATCATAGCCCCTGTGTTTCCAGCAACATTGAGCCAGACATTCTTTTAGCAGGGCTATCCCCAAGGACAGGGTGGATACAGTTAAAATGACCTAATTTATATGCATTACAAGAAATGCATTTCTCCTTATCCTACATACTATGCTGACTTCTTGTTTGCACAAAAAGAAGCCACAACAATTCATTGAGGACTTAAAATACATTTTACACCATTGCTTACATGAAGAATATTTCCGGTTTCAGAAAATCCCATAGGTTGAAAAGCAATAGTCTTAAGATATCAAATCCATTCTCTCTTTTATCTGGAAATGAATAAGCCAATTTAGACCCAAATCTGGATACAAGTCATCTTCTGTAAGTAAATATCAGTGAATGTGAGTTTGAAGCAAACAAATTAATGTACCCAACAATCATGTGTAAGTGTTATTTCATGGCCATTAAAACGAACCAATACCAGGGGATGGTCCTAAGATGGCAGAGGAATAGGATGTGGAGACCACTTTCTCCCCCACAAATTCATCAAAAGATCGTTTGAATGTTGAGCAACTTCCACAAAACAACTTCTGAATGCTGGCAGAGGACACCAGACACCCAGAAAGGCAGCCCATTCTCTTCGAAAGGAGTGCTGTGTGGATGGAGAAGTCTTGAGGCTACTGTAAGACTGAAAGCCAGAGGCAGGAGGCTTAACTCCAAAACTTTACAACACCAGAGAACTCCTGATTACAGGTAACATTAATCAAAAAGAGCTCATCCAAAAACCTCCATACCTACACAGAAACCAAACTCCACCCAAGAACCAACAAATTCCAGACCATGACATACCACACTAATTCTCCAGCAACACAGGAACATAGCCCTGAGCATTAAAATACAGGCTGCCCAAAGTCACACCAAACGAATAGACACCTCAAAACTCACTACTGGACACTTTATTGCACTCCAGAGAGAAGAGATCCAGCTCCACCCACCAGAACACCGACACAAGCTTCCCTAACCAGGAAACCTTGACAAGCCATTAGTCCAACCCCACCCACAGGGAGCAACCTCCACAATAAAGAGGAATCACAAACTTCCAGCATACAGAAAGGTCACTCCAAACACAGCAATCTAAACAAAATGAAAAGGCAGAGAAATTTCCAGCATGTAAAGGAATATGATAAATGTCCACCAAACCAAACCAAAGAGGAGGAGATAAGGAGTCTATCTGAAAAAGAATTCAGAATAATGATAGTAAAAATGATACAAAACCTTGAAAACAAAATGGAGTTACAGACAGATAGACTAGAGACAAGGATTGAGAAGATGCAAGAAATGTTTAACAAGGACCTAGAAGAAATAAAAAAGAGTCAATCAATAATGAATAATGCAATAAGTGAGATCAAAAGCACTACAGAGGGAACAACAGTAGAATAACTGGGGCAGAAGATAGGATAAGTGAGGTGGAAGATAGAATGGTGGATACAAATGAAGCAAAAAGGAAAAAAGAAAAAGCATGAAAAGAAATGAGGACAACCTCAGAGACCTCTGGGACAATGTTAAATGCCCCAATATTCAAATCATGGGAGTCCCCGAAGAAGAAGACAAAAAGAAAGACCATGAGAAAATACTTGAGGAGATAATAGTTGAAAACTTCCATAAAATGGGGAAGGAAATAGACACCCAAGTCCAAGAAATCCAGAGGATCCCAAAAGGATAAACCCAAGGCAAAACACCCCAAGACACATATTAATCCAATTAATGAAAATCAGACACAAACAGCAAATATTAAAAGCAGCAAGGGAAAAGCAACAAATAACACACAAGGGGGTTCCCATAAGGATAACAGCTGACCTTTCAATAGAAACTCTTCAGGCCAGAAGGGAATAGCAGGACATACTTAAAGTGATGAAAGAGAAAAACCTATAACCCAGATTACTATATCCAGCAAGGATCTCATTCAAATACGAAGGAGAAATCAAAAGCTTTACAGACAGACAAAAGCTGAGAGAATTCAGCACCACCAAACCAGCTCTTCAACAAATACTAAAGGATCTTCTCTAGACAGGAAACAGAGAAAAGGTGTATAAACTCAAACCCCAAACAACAAAGTCAGTGGCAACAGGATCATGCTAATCAATAATTACCCTAAACGTAAATGGGTTGAATACCCCAACCAAAAGACAAAGACTGACTGAATGGATGTAAAAACAAGACCTCTATACATGTTTTCTACAAGAGATCTACCTCAAAACAAGGGACACATACATACTGAAAGTGAAGGGCTGGAAAAAGTTATTTCACGCAAATGGAGACCAAAGGAAAGCAGGAGAATCAATACTCAAATCAGATAAAATAGACTTTGAAATAAAGGCCATGAAAAGAGACAAAGAAGAACACCACATAATGATCAAAGGATCAATCCAAGAAGAAGCTATAACAATAATAGACATATATGCATCCAACATAGGAGCACCACAATATGTAAAGCAAATGCTAACAAGTATGAAAGGGGAAATTAACAATAACACAATAATAGTGGGAGACTTTAATACCCCATCACACCTGTAGATAGATCAACTAAACAGAAAATTAGGGAGAAAACACAAACTTTAAATTATACAATGGACCAGTGAGACCTAATTGATATCTATAGGACATTTCACCCCAAAACAATGAATTTCACCTTTTTCTCAATTGCACACAGAAATTCTCCAGGATAGATCACATCCTGGGCCATAAATCTAGCCTTGGTAAATTCAAAAAAATTGAAATCATTTCAAGCATCTTTTCTGATCATGTGGTAAGATTAGATGTCAACTACAAGAAAAAAAAAACTATTAAAAATACAAACATATGGAGGCTAAACTATGCACTTCTGAATAATGAACAAATCGAAGAAATAAAAAAATAAATCAAAATATGCATAGAAATGAGTGAAAATGAAACCACGTCAACCCAAAACCTATAGGATTCAGTTAAAGCAGTGCTAAGAGGAAGGGTCATAGCAATACAAGCTTACTTCAAGAAACAGGAAAAAAAAATAAATAAATGACCTAACTTTACACCTAAAGCAACTAGAAAAAGAAGAAATGAAGAATCCCAGGGTTAGTAGAAGGAAAGAAATTGTAAAAATTAGGGCAGAAACAAATGAAAAAGAAACAAAGGAGATTATAGCAAAAATCAACAAAACTAAAAGATGGTTCTTTGAGAAGATAAATAAAATAGACAAACCATTAGCGATACTCATCAAGAAACAAAGGGAGAAGAATCAAATCAACAAAATTAGAAATGAAAATGGAGAAATCACAACAGACAACATAGAAATACAAAGGATCATAAGACACTATTATCAGCAACTATATGCCAATAAAATAGACAATTTGGAAGAAATAGACAACTTCTTAGAAAAGTATAACCTTCCAAAACTGAACCAGGAAGAAATAGAAAATTTTAACAGACCCATCACAAGCACAGAAATTGAAACTGTAAACAAAAATCTTACAACAAACAAGAGCTCAGGACCAGATGGCTTCACAGCTAAATTCTACCAAAAATTTAGAGAAGAGCTAACACCTATCCTACTCAAACTCTTCCAGAAAACTGCAGAGGAAGATAAACTTCCAAACTAATTCTATGAGGCCACCATCACCCTAATACCAAAACCAGACAAAGATGCCACACACACACAAAAAAAGAAAACTACAGTCCAATATCACTGACAAACATACATGCAAAATTCCTTAACAAAGTTCTAGCAAACAGAATCCAACAACACATTAAAAAGATCATACATCATGAGCAAGTGGGCTTTATCCCAGGGATGAAAGGATTCTTCAAGATTTGCAAATCAATCAATGTGATACACCACTTTAACAAATTGAAAGATAACCATATGGTTATCTCAATAGATGCAGAGAAACCCTTTGACAAAATTCAACATCCATTTATGATAAAAACCCTCCAGAAAAAAACAGGCATAGAAGGAACATACCTCAACATAATAAAAGCCATGTATGATAAACCCACAGCAAACATTATCCTCAATGGTTAAAAATTGAAAGCATTTCCCCTAAAGTCAGGAAGAAGACAAGGGTGCCCACTCTCACCACTACTATTCAACATAGTTTTGGAAGTTTTGGCTACAGCAATCAGAGAAGAGAAAGAAATAAAAGGAATCCAAATTGGAAAAAGAAGAAGTAAAACTTTCACTGTTTGCAGATGACATGATCCTCTACATAGAAGACCCTAAAGACACCAACAGAAAATTACTAGAGCTAATCAATGAATATAGTAAAGTTACAGGATATAAAATTAATACACAGAAGTCTCTTGCATTACTATACACTAGCAATGAGAAAACAGAAAGAGAAATTAAGGAAACAATTCCATTCACCATTGCGATGAAAAGAATAAAATACTTAGGAATAAATCTACCTAAAGAAAAAAAGGACCTATATATAGAAAACTATAAAACACTGATGAAAGAAATCCAAGATGACACAAATAGACGGAGAAATATACCATGTTCATGGATCAGAAGAATCAATATAGTGAAAATGACTATACTACCCAAAGCAATGTATAGATTCAATGTAATCCCTATCAAGCTACCAATGGTATTTTTCAGAGAACTAGAAAAATACTTTCACAGTTTGTATGAAAATACAAAAAACCTCAAATAGCCAAAACAATCTTGAGAAAGAAAAATGGAACTGGAGGAATCAACCTACTTGACTTCAGACTATACTACAAAGCTACAGTTGTTATGACAATAGGTACTGGCAAAAAGAAATATAGATCAATGGAACAAAATAGAAAGCTCATATATAAATCCACGCACCTATAGACACCTTATCTTTGACAAAGGAGGCAAGAATATACAATGGAGAAAAGATGATCTCTTTAACAAGTGGTGCTGGGAAAACTGGTCAAACACTTGTAAAAGAATGAAACTAAAACATTTTCTAATGTCAAACACAAAAATAAACTCAAAATGGATTAAAGATCTCAGTGTAAGACCAGAAACTATAAAACTCCTAAAGGAAAACATAGGCAAAATACTCTCCGACATAAATCACAGCAGGATCCTCTATGACCCACCTCCCAGAGTAGTGGAAATAAAAGCAAATTTTAAAAATGGGACCTAATTAAACATAAAAGCTTTTGCACAACAAAGGAAACTATAAGCAAGGTGAAAAGACAACCTCAGAATGGGAAAAATAATAGCCAACAAAACTACTGACAAAGAATTAATCTCAAAAATATACAAGCAACTCCTGCAACTCAATTCCAGAAAAATAAACAACCCAGTCAAAAATAGGCCGAAGAACTAAACAAGACATTTCTCCAAAGAAGAAATACGAACAAACACATGAAAAGATGCTCAACATCACTCATTATCAAAGAAATGCAAATCGAAACCACAATGAGGAACTATCTCACGCTGCTCAGAATGGCTGGTATCAAAAAGTCTACAAACAATAAATGCTGGAGACGGTGCAGAGAAAAGGGAACCCTCTTACACTGTTGGTGGGAATGCAAGCTAGTACAGCCACTATGGAAAACATTGTGGAGATTCCTTATAAAACTAGAAATAGAACTTCCATACAACCAAGCAATCCCACTGCTGGGCATACACACCAAGTAAACCAGAATTGAAAAAGACACGTGTACCCAATGTTCATAGCAGTACTGTTTATAATAACCAGGTCATTGAAGCAACCTAGATGTCCATCAGCAGACGAATGGATAAGAAAGCTTTGGCACATATATACAATGAAATATTACTCAGCTATTCGAAAGAACACATTTGATTCAGTCCTAATGATGTGGATGAAACTGGAGCCTATTATACAGAGTGAAGTAAGTCAGAAAGAAAATTACCAATACAGTATACGAATGCATGCATATAGAATTTAGAAAGATGGTAACAATGACCCTGTATGAGAGACATCAAAAGAGACACAGATATATAGAACATACTTTTGGACTGTGTGGGAGAAGGCAAGGGTGGGATGATTTGAGAGAATAGCATTGAAACATGTATATTACCATATGTGAAATAGATCACCAGTCCAGGTTCAATGCATGAGACAGGGTTCTCAGGGCCGGTGCACTGGGATGACCCTGAGGGATGGGCTAAGGAGGGAGGTGGGAGGGGGGTTCGGGATGGGAGACACATGCACTCCCATGGCTGATTCATGTCAATGTATAGCAAAAACCACTACAATATTGTAAAGTAATTAGCCTCCAACTAAAATAAATTTTTAAAAAAACAAAGGAGATCCAACCAGTCCATTCTAAAGGTGATCAATCCTGGGTATTCATTGGAAGGACTGATGCTAAAGCTGAAATTCCAATACTTTGGCCACCTCATGCGATGAGTTGACTCACTGGAAAAGACTCTGATGCTGGGAAGGATTGGGGGCAGGAGGAGAAGGGGACGACAGAGAATGAGATGGCTGGATGGCATCACCGACTCGATGGACATGAGTTTGAGTGAACTCAGGGAGTTGGTGATGGACAGGGAGGCCTGGCATGCTGTGATTCATGGGGTCTCAAAGAATCAGACACGACTGAGTGACTGAACTGAACTGAGCTGAACTGAACCACCTTCAAAAATATTCACAATCAACTGGTAATGCTACAGAGGTCTTTATTATTTTAGCTGTTCTCCCATTAAAGGTAGTATTTATGAAGGAATTAAATGTCACCATTAATAGCCATTTACAGTTCAGTGTGAATTAATGATTTAAAAGTAAGCTTTTCTATGATTTTAGGAGAGAGAACATTTGGGTTCTGAGGCCTGGGAGGCATGCAGGAGGAGCTGACATCCAGAATGGGAGAAAGAAAAAGTGTAACCAAAAGTGGGGTCCAGCTGCTCGCTGCTCAAAAAGCCAATGAAGAGGCAAGTTCAGTGGAAAGGAAAGTTTGTTTTATTTTGGATGCTGGCAACTGGTGAGGGGAAGGTAGACACCTGTCCAAAAGCAAATCCCCATCCCCACCACCCACTGACATCAGTGGGCAAGAGCTTTTATAGACAGAGGGAGGAAGTTACATACAGAAACATCACAGTCAGCTCCAACAGTTCTCTTGAAATTGGTCACTGGTGATCTGACCAGTGTCAGCTTATTTGATTTAGGTACAGTTAACTTTCAGTTCCAGGGTTGGCATGCTTCCATCTCTGGAGGCCAATTCTAGGAACTGTGGTTGCTTATGTAATGGCTACATTCTGGTCATCACATGGTTAATTTCTTCCACCTGGTGGGGGTTTTAGCATCTTCAAGACAGCTCACAGGATATGACTCAGAATATTATCTACCAGTCCTTGAGGAGGAACTAAAGGTCCTTGACTTTGCTTAACGGATAGACTATTATTAGTTGGTCTTCTTTGATAGTTTCCCTTCATTTCTGCATGTTCTCACTTCTCTGACTAAACTTATCCTTGTGAAGTTTTTCCACAGACAAAAAGCAGGCTGAGGACATGATGGGAAAGAACCATATAGTTCTGCTCCATTTCAAAAGGGATTATGCCCTGGGAATGCCAAAAACCCTTTCATAAATTCATCCTGCAAACATTTTTGATAGAAGCAGGGGATACCTGAGTAACTAGAAAAATCTTCTTTCATTCCTGATGATACACATTTCTTAAGGCTAATTTAGACTATGGATTTTATAATATACAAAGAGAAAAAGATATTTTAATTACAGGTAACTCCTAAGCAGAACTGGAAGACAAGGAATTGAAATCTTTAAAATAGAACACAGGAAAGAAGAAAAGAAAAAAAGAATTCACGTCACTATCACACTCATCAGCATCATCATTCATCATCATAATTTGGCTCAATAAGTAACCATGGAGACTAGGTGCTTTAAGAAGTTTGGCCAGATGAGGTAAGTTTGCAAACAAGAGTTCTATTAGCATAAGTGAAAAATCCACTGGCTATACTAAAATGCAGAGAAATCATACTGCAAAATACATTACACAACCATACAGAGTGAGGTAAAATCAAAATTAGGTCAAAATAATGGGGTTTACCGATTATCTCCAAGTGATAGAAATATGAAATGCTTTTAAAATACATCCTGCATGGTATAAACATAACTTTAACTAATCTTTTGTTGACTGAAGATATTGTTGATTCTAGTAACTGACCCAGAAAGTAATGCGTCCTTCTCTTGCTGTCACTCTCATTTATGAAATTCAGATTCATTTCTCCCAAAAGAGATAGAAATAAGGAAGAAAGGGGGAAAGTGAGTTCCATAACCCTCACAGATCAAATAAATTGTTTCTATGAGGTGAAAAATAATGTCAACTTGAAAAATTAAATATCTCATTCTGAAGACAATAAGTATAATGTAACAACAAATGTAATCTTCCCATTTATTAATAAAACCTTTTGAGCAATAAATTTGAGAAAAGATGGAAACATCATTGTATCAGTTACTAACATTGCAAAACAAATCTCCACAAAACTTGGCATCATAAAACTATTAATGGTGTTATTTCTCATGATTTTTATGTTAGGAATCCATAAAGACATTGGTTAGGCAGGTGAGACTCAGAGTCTCCCATGAAGTTACAGGCAGATTGTAGGTGAAAAGGAGGCAGCTGGAGGATGGTCATCCATCTTTCTCCTCATATAGTCTCATAGCTTTCCTATGACATCTTTTTCTGGACTTCCTGACAGCATGGGGACCTCACAGCAATGGAACTATTCATGTTACAGGTCAGGATTCCAGAGGGAGGGTGTCAGTGAGCAATGTGGAGGTTGAATCTCTTCTATGACCTAGTCTTGGAGGTCATCAAACAGCACCTGGGTCTCAAGTGACTAGTCAAAAGCCTCAGCAGTCTTTTCTGTCTCAACCGCAAAGACTATAAATTTGACCTCTCAACAGAAAGAGTGTGTAAGACAACACTGTCAGAGATGGTGTGGCTTGACTATCTTGGGAAAGAATAATTCTTCACATCCTATCTCCCAACCCACATGGTCTCCTGAAAATGTCTTTCACACTTCTTTCATTGAGAGGTGAAATACCACATGCAAGCTTATTTTTCATTAGACTGTGGCAATAACAAAGATAATATGATAATAATTAAAAAAACACTGTGTCTCACTTAATCCCATCATTACTTCCATTTTATACTTGCAAAATTTGAGCTACACAGAGTACTGAGTCAGAGTGAAGTAAATCAGAGAGAGAAAAACAAATACTGTACATTAATGCATAGATGTGGAATCTAGAAAATGTTGCAGAGGATACTATTTGCAAAGCAAAAATAGAAATGCAGATGTAGAGAACAAATGTATGGATGCCAAGGGGGGAGAGGAGGGAAGGGAGGAATTGGGAGATTGGGATTGACATATATGCACAATTGATATTATGTATAAAATAGATAGCTAATGAGAACCTACTGTATAGCACAGGGAACTTTACTCAATGCTCTGTGGTGACTTAAATGGGAAGGAGATCAAAAAAAGAGGATATATGTGTATACACTGGAGAAAGAAATGGCAACTCACTCCAGTAATCTTGCCTGGAGAATCCCATGGACAGAGAAACCTGGAGGGTTACATTCCATGGGGTCACAAAGAGTGGATATGACCAAGCGACTAACACACACACACGTGTGTATACATATAGTTGATTCACTTTGCTGTACAGCAGAAAATAGCACAATGTTGTTATTGTATTATTTAAAGCAACAAAACAACTATACTCCAATAAAAATTAATTTTAAAAAAAGATAGCAGTGAAAATATTAATGTCAACATATAAACATAGATTGACCCATTTCAAATTCCAATTGCTTTCCATTACACTATGTCATTGTATAATTATTTTAATACTAACCTAACCAATCACCCTCATAATGCCAGTTCATCCATGAATGTTTATTCATCATAAAGGCCTACTTCTCAATAGCACTCAAATGGAAACTCTGCACCGAACTCTACAATATATTTAACTTTACTTACATCACTTGCTCATTCCATGTCTGTTATCACAGTTTTATTCTTAATTTATTTGATCTAAATTCCTAACAGATAGCAAAGTCTCCAACTGAAAGAAGAAACTATTGTGAGGAATTAATTTCTTCAAATTCCCTTCCCTCCCCATCAAAATTATCTTGAATCCTGTTTGTCTCTTTTCACTCTGTTTCTAGTTGAGTCCAAAGCTAACTCTTTCTCCTTTATTTTGAATCTCCTCCCTTCCTGTCTGCTCTGAGAATTTTCCTTCTTAATTATGTCCACTTATTTTACGTTCAACCTCCCTTCACTCTTGGCTCTTTCTCTTCCTTTTAAAAACAAACTCACATTTCTTATCCTGGAAAAAATAACCCTTCTTGAGTCTGCTCCTCTCTCTGTTAAGCCACTTCCCTTCCTGGTTTCCTGTCAAGTCTAAATCGCTTATCAGTATGGTTTATGTTAGATGGATTCGTTTTATTAGCCCTCGCTCCGTGACTGACTTTGTTCTGGTTTCAGCCTCTTGTTTCTTTAAGCAATTCTTTCAAGTGACACAGCTTTAGTACAATTCCATGAGGAGAGAACAAGAGTTGAGTCTGCATCCTTTTATAGTTAATATCCTTCTCCTAACCTTCATTCAAGGTTTGATATTTGCTGTGGATAAAGATTTTGCTTGATGAATTTTGTCAGCTTCTCATTAAAAGTATTTACTCCTTTTCCTTTATTAGGATAGTCAGAAGTGGGATAGCTTGTTCATATGGTTGTCTTAATTTTAATTTCTTAGGCAAACTCCATACTGTTTTCCATAGCAGCTGCACCAATTTAAATTCCCACCAACTGAGCACAAGGGTTTCCTTTACCTCACATCCTCATTGCTGCTTGTTATTATTGTCTTTTCAATGATACCAATTCTGACAGGTGTGAGGTAATAACTCCCTGTGGTTTCAATTTACATTTTCATGATGATCAGTGACATTATGCACCTTTTCTGTACCTGTTGGCCATGTATGTGGTCTTTGGGAAAATATCTATTCAGCTCCTCCACGTGTTTTTTAACTGGGCTATTTGTAGGTTTTGTATATTAAGTTGTATGAATTTCTAGCATATTTTGTATACTTTCTATTGGTGATTTCCTTTGTTGTGCAAAAGCTTTTTAGTTTGACATAGTCTCATTTGTTTATTATTGTTTCCTTTGCTGTAGATGTCAAATAAAAAAATTATTGCCAAAACCCATATCAGTTAAGGAGCTTATGCTTTATGTTTTCTTTTTTATAGTTTCAGGTCTTATGTTCAAGTTCTTTAGTCCATTTGGGTTAATTTTTGTGTATGGTGTTAAGTAGAGGTCCAATTTCATTCTTCTGTGAGTAGCTGTTCAGTTTTCCCAAAACCATTTACTGAACAGACTTTTTCCCATTATATATCCTTGGCTCCTTTGTCAAAAATTAATTCACCATAATATGCATGGTTTATTTCTGGGCTCTCTTCTTCTACATCTATTTTTTATGTCAATATCATATTGTGCTAATTACTATATCTAATATAGTTTGAAATCAGGATGTGTTACGCCTCCAGGCTTGTTGTTCTTTCTCAAGATTATTTTAGTTATTCAGAATCTTTCATATAATTTTTAGGTTTTTTTTCCTTTTCTAGATACCTATTCAAATAAAATAAATTCATTATTATAAAATATTCTGTGCTCTCACATAGTGGTGTTATTGATAGCAGCCAGGGTATGGAAACAATGTAAATTAAACGTTCATTGATAAAAAAGTTAAAAGTATGGTTTCTTTTTCCATCTAAAATATTATTCAGCCTTAAAAAAGAAGGAAATCCTGTCATTTGCAAGAGCATGAATGAAACTGAAGGACATTGTGTTCAGTGAAATAAGCTAGGCAGAGAAAGACAAAGGCCTCATGATCTCACTTATATCTAGAACCTAAAAATAAAATCCAACTCATATAAGCAGAGTGTAGAAAAGTGGTTACCAGAGGCCAAAAGGTGGGGGAGATAAAGAGTGATTGGCAAAACAGTATGAACTTTCAGCTATCAGATGAATAAGATCTGAGGATTTGATGTATGCTCTGGTGACTCTCATTGATAACACTGTATTGTAGAATTGAAATTTCCTAAGAGAATAGAACTTAAGTGTTCTCACCAGAAAAAGCAGAAAAATAACAGGTAATTACATGAGGTGATGAGTGTGTTAATTATCAGTGGAAGGAATCCTTTTACATTGTATGTGTGTGTCAAATTAGCACATTGTATACTTTGAATATCTTACAATTTTATATCAATTATAAGTCCATAAAGAAAAAAAAAGATTCAGTCCCATGACTCCAGTAAAATACCAGTAGCTTGAAAACTCAGGACAAAAATGTTTTCACTTCTCTATTTCTCTCAAGCCTAATGGTTGTCAGAGTACAAGTGTCAATTATAATTAATATGCAGATGCTTCTCATGGTTTAGTGTTTACCTTTTAAAGTCTAGCATAACAACCTTAGCCAAAAAGCTAGGAAATGCTGTAATAGGGTGTTTTATCACCCCTGTCCCGATAGGCAGGGCTGGCCAGTGTTTTTGTCTGCTCATGCAGTCATAATAAAAACCTAGACTGGATGGATTAAAGAACAGAATTTTTTCCCAGTGTTGGAGGTTAGGAGGCTCAACCTCGGAGTGCTGGCAGACTTGGTTCCAAGAGAGAGCTTTCTTCCTGGATTTTAGCTGCCTTCTCCCTGTGTCCTCACATGGCCTTTCTTCAGTCTGTGCACATAAAGAGGGAGAGACAGATTTCTCTTTCTTCTTCTTATAAGGCCACTAATCCCAACCTGAAGAGCCCACCCTCATGACCTAATCTAACTCTAAGCCCACCCTCATGACCTAATCAACTCCCAAAGACCTCACATCTATATACCATAACATTGGGAGTTGAGGTTTCAATATAGCAATATTGGAAGGACACAAGTAGTCCATTCACAATAGCTGTCCTATAATTGGTTCCAAAATTAGCAAAACTAAAAATTGATTTTAAGGTTGTAATTCAACCCAGAATTATGAACTTGCTCATGAGCTCTGAATTTCACTGGAGTCATAAATGGTCATTTCTTCTTCCAAGGTTGTTGTGGAAGCCATCATATTCCCCATCAGATATAAATAAGTCTCTGATGTCATTGCAGTCTTGGGTCATGATGAATCCTTATTAGTCTTGGATATTTCTGTGGACTGCAGATTAGGACATAAGTCAAGAATAGCAGTCAAAGAGGCAGATGGCCAGGTAAAGACAATGGATTGAATGTACTTATCTAAATTTGGCCCATCCTGAAATTGCATTAAAACTGCAGTTAAAAGGTTGATTCATGTTGAGGTTTGACAGAAAAACAGCAAAATTCTGTAAAGCAATTATCCTTCAATAAAAAATAAATTTTTAACTGAAAAAATGAAATAAATAAAAAGCACATACCAGAGTATGTGAACAGGAGAAGAATATATCAACAATATTTTTGAACCTGGAAAGCATGAGGATCACAGATCCAATCTAACCCTCACTTTAAAAATCAACATTTGACTAGAGTCCTGACAGGACCAAATGCCTCTATAACGTGGAGCAAAGGGAAAACTGAAATACAGAAAATGTGCTCAAAGCTGTTTGGTAAATAGCTAGACACCTAGATTCTCTTTCCACCCCACCTCTCCAGAGGGACAAGCATTCCCCAAGTCTAAGAAGACTACTACATGGTTATTATATGGACAAGAAGGAAAAAAAAAAAAAATAGAGGATCCATAGATCCAGAGAAATCTATTGAGAGGATGAACACAAACCAAAAATAGGGGAAATAAATGAACATAGGAAAACTGAATGATAAATTCTGAAACTCTTTTTATTTCCCCAGCTGGGTACTCAGAACACTGAAAAGCGAGGAATTCACTCCAGGAAATGGAAATTCCCAGAACTTGAACTCTGAGCAGCCCTAGAGGGAAAAAGAAGTTTTTGCCAACAGAGACTCAGCCAGGTGACACAACAGAGGGACATGAAAGAAAGAAAGAGATGACATGACAGAGTGATTTCATATCCGTAGATCTGAGAGATGACTCCTAACTATGATTCTAGGAATTCCTTAAGTTTACTCAGATCCTTTCAAGATTGGAAGAACTGGAGTCAAGAGAGACCAAATTCGGGTTCTGTGTAAGACTGGGAATGAATGAAAAATATGGGTCGTCACAGAAGAAATCTCGTTTGGCACCTATGGTTCATAGATCATGCTGTAAAAGAAATACAACTCAAGCTCTGATGAGGGTTACAAATTGGCAACTGATAAAAGCACATCGATAACTATTACAGACAGCAGTCAGGACCTGATAAAGCTAGATTTCAAAGCAAGATGAGGGCGTTTCAAGGTTTCACCTCCACTGTGGGCAACCAGGCATCTTGTGGCCCCAAGGCCTCTGCTTATTTCCAATGATAACACAAATAAACAATGTTCCTGGTGAGATAGCTAAGAGAAGAGATGGACATTTGCTCCTGCATTTCAGTTAGTCTGTTAATCCTCTCTCTGAGACTAAGAGTGTGTGGGTCTAAATTCATATCAAAAATTAGGTCAAGTCAGATCTATATGGAGCTGAGCATGATGCTACCATTCAACACGTGAGTCAGTTTACTAGTTCTGTGGTGGGAAATGTGAAGGCTTTGAACCTAACGCTCAATTATCTCTTCAGAGCAGGATGCAGAAAGTGGGGGTACAGACTCGACTAATTTCTAAGGGGTACAGCAGCAGTGAGAAAATGGTAGACAAAGGATAGTCCATCTGAGAAACAGATCAACACAGATGAGTGACCAGTCATATCAAGGCTAACACCTAGAATGAGCTAACACTAGGAAAGTCAAGTTACAGGAAAGATAAAGAAGCTTAATGAATTATTCTCTGAACAAGAAAAAATTGGAGGCTTAGGTCAAACGCTCGGGGGTGAACTGTCTATCTGACCTAAATGATGAAAAAACAAGCTGACATAAACAGATTGAAAAAGAAAGAATCAGAGACACAATTGTGAATTTTAAATACTTAAATGCTTGTTTTCTCTAAGAGGAATTAGAATTCCTTCTGGACCTCTTATTTTTACAGGTGAGTATATCTCACTGAATCTGTGCTGCAATCAGTTAAAGGCAGGATGGATGCCTCTCAAAAAACGTGGTTCAGATGTGGAGGGGTTGCATCACTACACACACACATAAGAGGGTATGAAAAGGTTTATTGCTGACATAACGAGGCTTTCTGGGAATGCAGTGCAGGCTCCCACGCAGGTCTGAAAATGGATTCAGAAATTGCAGGAAAAGGAGACGGGCTTAGCTTTTCGGTAATTAGGCAGTGGGGCTGGAGTGAACAGTCTTGCTGGCAGATCAGGACTTGCAGGGTCCAGATTTATTGCTGGTGCCAAAGAAGGAGAAATTGCATTTTCTTATCAGCTTGCTCAGATGTAGGGCAAAATGGGAAGGCAAGTGATGGACTTGAAAGCTCTTGGCAGTCAAACATCAATAACACAGTCAGAGTCTTTATTACAATCTAACATACCAAGGTTTAAAATGGCAATAATTATTCTTAGGAAAGAAAATCTCATTTTTGGAGATTAGACGGCAAAGAATTTACATAGCGCTAACTAGTGTCTTCTTGAGATCTGTGACTCTTATTCTTGCGTGATAGATGAGACAACTTAGAAACATCTAATTATCTAAATTCCTAGATCAAACAAAGATTGTCTCAAATGTAAAAGTTTGGAGGTATATTATAATGTGCTTCATACAGCAGCTAATACAACTTTAATATTATAAGAGCTAAATAATCACTAAAGCAGTTGAATGTTTTTTACCAGTATTTTAGTTCCAAATCAGAGAAATTCACAATGATTTGGAAGAAGGTAGAAATGTGAAGTTGATTTCAATCTGGTTAATTCAAGAAATGCATTTGCTTTAAAGATATCTCTGACAGTTCACAGATGTCAGTTTTATATTACCTTTTAATACCTATTTAATAATGTTTTCTAAACTACTGCTCATTTTAACATAATATTCCATGTATAAAAGAAAATACACATTTGTTTTGTAATTATAATGTGGCTGGCTAAAAGTTCTATGTTACGGATTACCAGTCAGGGACCAGTGTTTTTTCTGTATTAAAAAAAAGGGGGGAATTAACACAAGCATGTCAGGAATAGCACCTGCTAAATGTTCAAATAGAGGCACAATAAATAAATTGGCATGTTTGCTACTTTTTTTATAAAGATATAGATAGATAGATATAGATATATAATAGGTTTGAAAAAATATTTTAAATTTAAATATTATGGCTAAATAAATGTTAACCTATGACTGCCTGAAATCCTAGAATTAAAAGAGACTGAAGTAAAATTTGCCAATACTACAAAAGTATGTACTTAGACCCAGTTAGTAGGATGGTCTTCTGTATTTCCTTATATTTTGAGAGAAGGATTAAGTCAGGCATGTGTGTGCTGTCTCAGCAAAACTATTTGGTACACCTGTCCACCTCCCCAATCTTTGTGGTAGATAAAAATCAGGTTGGCAGAGGAACTGACTAGGCTAATGTATCATTTCCGGGGTCATTTCACAGTTTGTTCCCAGGTGAGTTGAGTCTCAGGCTGTTTCTGTTTGGGACTGACCAGAAGATCCCATGTGCTGTCCTGAAGTAATCATTCTGTCCAATAACTCAGGGCTAATAAAGCTGCATTCCTGAACTCAAACACTGCACATTGAAATGGCCCTAACACAATTTCTGACCGGTTTTTATTTTAACAAAATGAAAAATTCTCAGTACATCAACACTTTGGCTAGATGATTCCATAATAATGAAGATTTCCACTTAATTTTCAATGCACAATTTTAGCAAAAGGCACATTTAAAGATTTAAACCTCTGTATATATTTCATCACAATAAATGTACCTAGTACTGTATTTTTGTGATTGCTGCCTATTATTATTTTTATACTTTTAAAAATACATGTACACCCAGGGCAGATTCATGTCAATGTATGGCAAAACCAATACAATAATGTAAAGTAATTAGCCTCCAATTAAAATAAATAAATTAAAATTTAAAAAAAAGATTCTCCATTTTTTAGCAGTATAGCTACGTAAACATTATGGAGAAACATAGAGATATTTTTCTTTTCAACTTCATGTGTGATGCATCAAGTTTGGAAGTAATCAGTGGGAAAGAAGCATAGAGAGAGAAAGCTAGATGTGTGAATCTAGACTAATCCTTGAAAGTCTATACTGTAAAGTTGAGTGCAATGAAGACATTAATGGCTTATCTGATTATCCTGCAAAAATGACTGATGATGAACTAAAATCAGAGATAAATAAGAAATATAATCTCCCCTAACAAAAATTTACAGTTAAAAACTTGACATATATATTAAGTAAAAAAAAAAAAAGAAAAATGTAAAATATAAAGACAAAATTTAAATCATATAATCCTATTACATAATAATATCTACTGTTAAAATTAATTTTATGTATGTGTGAGAATATGTTCCTTAAAATATTGCTTCATGCTTTGTGTCTACATATAGAGGTAAAATGCAAATAGAAATATGCTGAGAACTTTTACTTTACATGATGTTATGCTATATTTTTCCATGCTTCTAAATTTCCTTCAAAATTACCAATTTTATATGACCGCATAATCACCCACATTATCAATCTGCTGCAATTGATATAACTTTTAATGCTATAATTGGACATTTAGCTTGTGTCTAGAGAGAAGGTTGAATGTCTTTGTCTTAAATAATACTTCAATGACCATGTTGTGGTTGTTTAGTAGTTCATTCATGTCCAACTCTTTGCAACACCATGAACTGTAGCCCACCAGGCTCCTGTCTGTCCATAGGGATTTGCAGCAAGAATACTGGAATGGGTTGTCATTTCCTTCTCCAGGGGATCTTCCCAACCTAGGGATCTAACCAGCATCTGCTACAAGTCTCTCGAATAGTAGGCAGATTCTTTATTGCTAAGCTAGCAGGGAAGCCCTTACTTGTGTATAAAGATTTGCACTAATGTCTAAATATCTCCTTTGGACATGAGAACTGCTTTATTGGGTCATAGTATTTTGCCATTACATTCTTATCCAAATTTCTTCATAAATGGTTGCATCCTGTCAGCAGTCTATACTAATGCCTTCTGCATCACACCTGGCCATGCAGGAGATGGAATAAATGTGGATTCAATCCCTGGGTTGGGAAGATCCCCTGGAGGAGGAAATGGCAACCCACCCCAGTATTCTTGCCTGGAAAATTCCATGGACAGAGGAGTAAGCCTGGTGGGCTACAGTCCATGGGACCACAAAGAGTTGGACATGACTGAGCATTGTCAGCATCATTGCTGTCATGAATACTGTCTTTTGAATCAATAACTTCAATATTACACAGGGACATGAGATACCATTTCATGGTTATATTAGATTTTTATAATTGTAGGCCAGATATATTTCCCTTTCATGAATCTTACCTCTAAGTTCTTTTCAAGTTACTAAATCTTTTTAAGTTACTAAAACATCTTTAATTACTATTATTCATTTGTAAGCACAGGTTTAAAATTTTTTCTTAACTATTTTTGTTTTCTTTGTCCATTTTTCAAACCCAAATGAGCTTGTTTCAAATAAGCGAGAGTAATTCTCCAATATTTCTAAATAAGCACAAGATTTGACATAGAAAAAAAAATCAAAAGTATATTGATTGCTTTCTTCTTTCACAGAGACCTCTAGGCAATTTTTTTATGTTTATATCTTTAACTTGAGGAAAAAACATACAAGTTATATGAGATTGGAGTTTCATTATTCTCCGATATTCCCTTCATGTTTCTGAGCCTTCACTGTGCATAATGAATGTACACAGGAACAATTAAATGTGATGAATTGTGGAAAAGCCTTCTTTTGTGGAGAAAGAGTGCCACATATGTCTTTGGAATGGAAGGAATTTGACCCTAAGCAGACAGGAGTCACATTCTATATCAATTGGGCTCTATGGTAGCAACTTTCATCAACTGCAACCATTATGTTCATTTTAAGGAATAACAAAAGAATTGCTAAACTTTTCATAAGTTTCATTAAAGGGCAGGAGAATGTTCAAGAAGCAGGAACTGGTGTTGAAATTACAAATGTGACATTGTGTCAGGAATGCCATGTCCAGAATCTGCCCTTTGACAATAAAACAGTTCTTGACATTTGACTTATAACAAACTGTGGTTAAGTTTAAACACTCTGAAAGTCTTCTAGTTCACATCTGCATGATGTTGCAACTATGGTAAGAAAAGAAAATGAAAATACAAAAATATAAGTATCATTTCAATTGTGTTAAATGGCATAAGATACATGTTATATGATAAGCTATTTTTAAAAATTCACTAGCCATTCAAAGACAAAATAAAAAGATAAAAACACAAGAACAATGAAGACCTGAACAATATATTTTTAAAGTAAATCTGATGCATGTATGGAAATATGTTTGTCAGTACCTGACACAAGGGCCCACGTCAGTTACATAAAACAAGATCATATACTAGGTCATAAAAGTGTGAAAGTCGCTCAGTTGTGTCCAGTGCTTTGTGATCCCATGGAATGCTCCAGGCTAGAGTACTGGAGTGGGTAGCCATTCCCTTCTCCAGGGAATCTTCCCAACCCAGGGATCAAACCCAGGTCTCCCTTATTGCAGGCGGATTCTTTACCAGCTGAGCCACCTGGAAAGCCCAAAAATACTGGAGTGGGTACCCTATATCCTCCCCAGCAGATCTTTGTGACTCAGAAATCGAACTGGGATCTCCTGAATTGCAGACGGATTCTTTACCAGCTGAGCTACCAGGGAAGCCATTCCACAGCACATTAAAAATTAAGATTGAAACCTATTTTAATAGAGCATGAGTTATATTGACATTAAATCAAAAAAGTCATAGTCAAGCAAATCAGCAAAAAAAAAAAATTGTAGCAAACCCATACAGCAGAACACTGAAATAACCATGGATCCAAAATAACCACCATCAAAATAAATCTCCCAGATATGCCTGGGACTTATTCCAGGCATAAAGAGATAGTTGAATATTAAAAATACCTTTTATTTTATTTAATTCTCTTTATATCTAAGGTGAAAAAAAGTCAAAAGATCCCTTTTCTGAATGCTGAAATGGCATTTGATAATTTTATACTCATTTTTATTTACAAAGGAAAAATGCCCCAAAAGGAAAATCAGTGAAACATTCACTAGCACACACATGAGGGCACAGGTGCCCACAAACAGATCAAGCCCAGAAACCAGCGCTATGTGAGAGAGAACACTGGAAGCAGGAAGAGAAAACTCACGACCTCCATGACTAATGAACAAGGTGCTAGAGGCACCGGCCATTGCAATTATGGAAGAAATGTGTTTTCATCAGAAGTGTAAAATTATAGCAGTGAAGTAAAATCAATACTCTGCAGATAATATAGTTGCAATTGGAAAATCCAAGATGGTTATCAATAGAACAAAAATCAAAACCTGCAAAGCATGAAACCATACAATTATTAAAAATAAACAGGGTTGCATTTTTTATTCATTAGGGTGGAGAATGAAGGCCTATCGTGAAAGTGAAAGTCACTCAGTCTTAGCAACTGCATAGACTATACAGTCCATGGAATTCTCCAGGCCAAATACTGGAGTGGATAGCCTATCTGTTGCTTAAAATGCAAAAGTCTTTAAAGTGAGTGATTATTAGAGTTTAGTTTTTTTTTTTTTAAATGCCACTATAAGAAAAACTAATTGCAAAGTCATCATAAGCTGAAGAAAGATAAGCGACAAAGCTAGAAAGAAAACAACTCATCAGAAAAACAAAGCAAAGCAAAGCAAAACAAAGCAAAGACATGAACAGTTCTTTGAAAATCAAAGAAAAACATTTCCTGAGAAATAAAAATGTGCCTCATTCATCATAAATGAAATGTCATTTAAAATACTATAATTTTTTTACTTATAATATTGGTAAAAGTTCAAAATGTTTGACAATACACTCTGCTGGTGAGGTTATATAAAAAATTGAAATTTCATTCATTCCTGGAGTACAAAATACTGCAATCCATATAGAGGGCAATTTAATAAAACCTAACAAAATTTAAAACTCTTTTATCCAGCAATTTTTTTATGGGAACGTTTTTGTTATTCAGTCACTCAGTCATGTCCGACTCTTTGCGACCCCATGGACTACAACATGCCAGGCCTCCCTGTCCTTCACCATCTCCCAGAATTTGCTCAATGTCCCTTGAGTCGTAATGCCATCGAACCATCTCGTCTTCTGTCAACCCCTTATTCTTCTGCCTTTAATCTTTCCCAGCATCAGGGTCTTTTCTAATGAGTCAGCTTTTTGTATTAGGTGGCCAAAGTATTGAAGCTTCAGCTTCTGCGTCACTCCTTCTAATGAATATTGAACATTGATTTCCTTTAGGATTGACTGGTTTGATCTCCTTGCAGTCCAGGGGACTCTCAAGAGTCTTCTCCAACACCACAGTTGTTCTTCGAAGAAAGCACCAGTTCTTCGGTGCTCAGCCTGCTTTCTGGTCCAACTCTCACATCCATACATGACTACTGGAAAAACCATAGCCTTGACTATATGAACATTTGTCATCAAAGTAATATGTCTGCTTTTCAATATGCTGTCTAGGTGTGTCAAGCTTTTCTTCCAAGGTACAAGCATCTTTTATTTTCATGATTGCAGTCACCACCCATAGTGACTTTGGAGCCCAAGAAAATAAAAAGTCTGTCATTCTTTCCATTTTTTCCCAATCTATTTGCCATGAAGTAATGTGACCAGATGCCATAATCCTAATTTTTCGAATACTGAGTTTTAAGCCAGGTTTTTCACTCTCCTCTTTCACTTTCATTAAGAGGCTCTTTAGTTCCTCTTCACTTTCTGCCATAAGGATGGTGTATATACCCTGCAGAATGTACCCTGCAGAAACACCTGAAATGATTTTTGCATGGGAAATTATTTTCTAGCAGTACTTTTCTGTTAGCAAATAATCCAGTGACAACTAGGCATACCTATCTAAAGGGAACAGATTAAATACACCATAGGATAATTACACATGTGCAGATTTTTTTAAAGATTTTTAATACCCTGATATGGAAAATTCTCCAAGATACATAGATAAGTGAAAGGGAAAAACCTAAAACATAGTAAAGATACATGACACTGTCATATACTTTATTTAGGGACACAATGAAATATATTTACATTTGCCTATATTTACATAGAGAGACACTAGAAAGTTACACAGGAGCATATAAAACATGTTTTCTAAAGGAGTTCTATTGAACAAGT
Organism: Moschus berezovskii; assembly: GCF_049115385.1. NCBI lineage: Eukaryota > Metazoa > Chordata > Mammalia > Artiodactyla > Moschidae > Moschus > Moschus berezovskii. The sequence goes on along the minus strand of NC_142478.1, from coordinate 44,234,692 downwards.
TGTTCAGTGCGGGGCAGTCAGGGACAGGAGTGATAAATACCTACATGTAAATATTTGGTATATCATTCGGATTTTTGAATTCCATGAATTCAAAACTTTAAATCTACAACCTTAAATTTTTTTTAATTTCAATATGTATAAAATATTTTCCCAAACCTTAGAATATTATAGGATTAATACATTGCAAATATTTAATGAATGTTTGTTGAGTACATTAGAATAAAAATGGTCTGTTCCATAAACAAATGGAAGGAAGAAAAAAAAGGTTAAGAAGAAGTAGATAAGAGAGAGGAATGAATTCCACTTGACTTTTGTGTTCACACTTTCTATTTTTATTTGAGGTTAGTTTTAAACATAACATTTGTTGTCTTATCAGTTAGCATTTCATCTGAGGGCCAACAAAGTTTGTTTAAGCAATGTTGTATCAAACCAAGACACATTATATCCTTTTATGAATATATATTGTGAAAGTATGAGATCCTGCTCAATATATATACCCACTATGCACATAAATACATTAAGTTCTTCATTAAAAAGAAAATTTAAGGTGGCATGCACTATTCCTTAATTTGGAATTTTCTATCAGAATAAAGCTTGACTGAAATTTTCCAAATTGGTTTCCAAGAGTTGTATTTCTGTTCAACTTGGCTCCATGTTTGATTTATCTCAGCCTCATTTTTCATTTTTCATGTAATGCCTTAAGAGCATATTCAAAATGTGTTTCATTTTTCAGATTGGCACTATGTATGTATGTATGTAGAGAGAGGAATAATTGTATTTTATTACTAATACTAAAAATGTTACCAATGATACAAAAAGTAAATTTCAGACAGTACAATACAGTTTGAGAGATTCAAACAGTGAAAAATTAGGCATTTTGGAGAAGAGAGGGAATTTTGTGTGTATCTGATCCCAGTTGTGAATCTTTGCTCAGGGTTAGTTTAGTAAGTAGTTCCCTGACTGAGCTTTAATCACACATTTTCAATTAACTATTAACTGTATCCAGCCACGGATTTGGAAGGCTCTGAGTATAAAGGGTAGAAGTCTGTTCTATAGATAACACCCTCCCAGAGAATATGCACTGAATGGTACTAAGTATGGCAAGCAAACATTTAGACCCAAAACATGAGTGTGATGGGGCAGGATGGTGGTGGACTCTTGATATATTGTCCTACAGGATGTCATCATCGTGTGGACAGGTTGGCTGTGTGACTTCCTTTCTTCTCCTTTCCCACCAGGAGTGTTTACTGTGGTGTCTTGGACCTGACCAGTTATTGTATATTGGATAGTGGAGAGATGCAAGGCAAATAGCTTTTATTTTTATATATCTTTGCATTTAGAGATGCCACACCAGGGCTTCACAGACACCCTGGCATCTCCCCGTGAAATGGAGACAAAGCATATCACCAGAGGCCTGAACTTGATGCAGTGTCTGGATCTGACTGGTTTCCCTGAGAAATGCTAGATTGTTTTTTGTAAGAGTATAAATGATTTACAGTGTCATGTTGGTTTCTTCTGTACAGTGAAGTGAACCAGCTATGTGTGTATGAGTCGTTGCTGAGTCATGTCTGACTCTTGGCAATCCCATGGGCTGTATGTAGCCCACCCAGGCTCCTCTGTCCATGGATTTCCCAGGCAAGAATTGTCGAGTGGGCCATTGCCTCCTCCAGGGATCTACCAGACTCAGAGATGGAACCTGTGGCTCCTGCATCTCCCACATTGTCAGGCATCTCCCGCATTACTCAGTGGTAATCGTTACCACTGAGTCACCTGAGAATCAGCTATACCTATACATATAACACACCCCCTCCCTCTTGAGCATCCCACCCACCTCTCTAGGTTATCACGGTTCACCAAGCTAAGCAATTTGTGATATATAACAGCTTCCCACCATCTATCTATTTTACACTTGCTAGTGTATATAGGCGGAGAAGGCAATGGCAAGCCACTCCAGTACTATTGCCTAGAAAATCCCATGGATGGAGGAGCCTGGTAGGCTGCAGTCCGTGGGGTCACTAAGGGTCAGACACGACTGAGCGACTTCACTTTCCCTTTTCACTTTCCACTTTCACACATTGGAGAAGGAAATGGCAACCCACTCCAGTGTTCTTGCCTGGAGAATCCCAGGGACGGGGGAGCCTGGTGGGCTTCCGTCTATGGGGTCACACAGAGTCGGACACGACTGAAGTGACTTAGCAGCAGCAGCAGTGTATATAGGTCAACGCTACTCTCTCCATTCATCCCACTTTCTCTTCCCCCTACTGAGTCTACATGTCCATTCTCCTGTCTACATCTCTATTCCTGAGAAGTGTTAGATTTTTAATATTGATCTTTACTAATGAGCAAATGAGGAAAAGGTACCAAGGCCAGACTATTATTTTTCACTTAAAGATCAACTAATGACACTGTGGTCCCTTATACCTTGAGGTGTCATCATAGTGGCGACACCAAGGAAAGCCAGGTATTGTTAAAATGTCCTACCTATGCAAGCTTAAGTCTGTATCTGAAAAGGAATGGAGAACAGTGCATCTTCCCTGTTTATATCCAGGAGAGACAGCTATCTGCCTCCCTTTTTGAAAGGAGAAAAAATATATAACGTCTATTCCTTTGAGAAGTGATGGCAAGGATTCTGGATTCTTACCCTGAACTTTGAAAATGTAAATACATCTTTCCAAGGTCAGATAAACACTGAAATGTGCTTTCATGACCTAGAGATGTTGCCAAGTTCTGGGCTTCATAGATTTTGGAATGTAAATAGCTAGACAGAGAGGGCTCTCCAGTCTTTCTGGCACCTTGGGACTTAACCTAGAATCCTAATCCAAATTGCCACCAATCTAACTCTCATAATATGTGAGAAGTCAAATGCTTCCAGGAAAAATAAAAGCAAATATTTCCGATCTTTGTGTCCTATATGTTTCCTTGTCTCAGGAGGCTAGGGCTTTTTTATGGAAGCACTGAAAAATCTAGGAGGTTGTTTTTCCTCATAAGAAGGAGAATGTTTATTTTTAAACAGGATAGGGAATATACACTCAAAATATGTGACACCAATATTCCAGGCAGGCATAATCATTGGTATTGCTCACTAATATTTTTATTACTATTTCTGCTCTCTTCTTTCAGTCATGTGGTAAAATTGTGCTTAATTGACCTTTGAAGTTGGAATAGTTGTGTCAGCCAATAATATAAGAGTGAAAGATTAAGTATCTTTTGCAGGTGGAAAGCTTGAAAAATCACTCTTCCCTGAATGATAGACTCTCTGATACCCACATTCCTTAGTGAAGATAATGTGGCACAGAGCCCAAAGCATATATGTAATGAACATAAAACTAAACCCTAATTTTTAGGTCATTGAGATTTGGTGGTTGCTTGTTACTCAGCATCTATGGAACTACCCTTTCTGATATGTACACATAAGTAATTGAAAAACACCACTGATCTAAAATTCTAGAAGTTGATGTGCTTTGAGCTGTTTTCTTCTCTGAGATATGTCACTCCCTCCCTGCAAAATGCATGAAACACTCAAGAATTCAATGTTACACAGAATATAACTCTGGTGTCAGCAACAACTCATGAACTCTGACTCATCTTCCATCAAAATATATTGGATATTAAAGTTGACTGGATTGAATTCTGTGAGATCCTTATGTCCACTAATTTCCATGTATATATATATATAGTAAATGTTAACTTCTCCATAAGAAATCTGCTTAGCTTAAGAAAGTCAACATTAATTCATCTATATGAAAAATGCGATAACACATATCTTTAATTTTTTTAGATACAATAGAAACTGATTTCAACATACCAGAGATTGAATTTGAAGAACCCAAAGGATATTTTCATGTTTTTTTTAATGTTCCTCAAACAAGATCATTCCAAAAGAACGGTCTAAACATTTTTTAGATAAAAAATTGTTTTCTATAGTTTATTTAGTGAAGACTCTGTTTGTTTTCCACATTAAACCTTAGAATTCCTATGGGTGAGTTTTATTTACTGTCTTATGAGGTCCTACAGGAAATTAATCAAAAGAATCCTCTTGAGAAGCAGAATCCTCTTGAATAGCTGGAATCCACAAACTATAAGCGCAATTGAAGAACAGTGCTATATTAATAAATTGTATTCATGATACACTCTAACTGGAAGCCAGGAAATAAATTGAGTGATAAGTTTAACTTCTTATTCTCTAATCTCAGATTTTAAAACAGGTGTCTTTCATTTTAAGAGAGTTTCACTAAAGAGAACAACAGGTAATCATCCATTATACATCGAAGTTGCAGTGGAAAGAAACAGAAGTTATTGCCTTTAAAATTATATTTATTAAAGGCTTTAAGATAGAAAAGGCACACAAAGTAGGCAATTATTTATATAATTCATCACACAAAAAAGATATTTCAATAGAGATACCCAACACCTGAATTTGAGGCTTCTCTCTTTACAATATCACTATCAACCATTGTTGTGTCTTTTTTTCTTTGAAATGAAAGAAACAAGATCTTCTTGACAGTATCAACAAAGTAAGTAAGTTTTGTCACTTTTACCTCCATCCAGTAATAAAAAGTTCTATGTGAGATTTTATATGCTTTAATTTTTGGTTAAATTACCCTTTTTCAGGATCATTATTTTTATATTTTTTAAATTTTTTCTGAATACATATTAATATACAGTGCCTATAAATAACTTTATTAAAATTAATGACAAACACAAAAAATAAATGTTTCTACTTAGAATTGCTCCCAAGTCCAAGTTCATACTGCTTGCCACAGGAAACTGAAAGTGAAAGTCATTCAGTTGTGTTCAACTCTTTGAGACCCGGTGGACTATACCATGGAATTCTCCAGGCCAGAACACTGGAGTGGATAGCTGTTCCCTTCTCCAGGGGATCTTCCCAACCCAGGGATCAAACCCAGGTCTCCTGCATTTCAGGCAGATTCTTTACCATCTGAGTCACCAGGGGAGCCCACTTGCCATAGGACAGGCCAATACATAGATGAATTTTCAGGGCAAGGAACAGTGACTTCGTTCAGGGAGCCAGAAGACTGGGAAGATGGCAGACTCATGTCCCCAGAAACCATCTTGCCTGACTTAGAATTCAGACTTCTTTTATACTAGCAAGGAATAGGCAGTGTGACTGGCTATTACAAACTTCTTGGCATCGGTATCCTTTGTTCTTGCATCCACATAGTTCAGGTCACCTGTTCCTGTAAAACTCCAACAAAGCAAATGTTATTCTCTGCTCTGCAACTTGTTATCTCTATATGAATGGGTAAATGTATACTTTTAAAAGTCAAATTTGGGAGACAGAGTCTTGAGAATGAGCTTTGCTGTGTATTTCAGGCTATAAGCAACATTCTTCCACAGAGATACAGAGCCAGAAGTACTAAACACAGGCAACAGAGCACAAGAGTTAGAAGTAAAGAAACAGATCCAATATGGAGTCAGACTTGTTCTTTTCTGTTATAAAACAACTTCTAACAAGAATTATGAAGTTTTCTAAAAGTGTTGATGTATCAGTTCAATAGTTTTTGGGTTTGGTTTTGGTTTAAGTTGGCCTTTTTTATTAATCCAGGGATTAAAGAATCCCTCTCCTCAAAAAGAGGAAAAAGAGATTTTTTAAAAATTGAAAATATACAGTTGGTCAAAGACATATCTATTATTAGAGATGCAAATTTGGAGAAGTTTTTGACTTTCATCTTCAATATATTGTTTATTACAATCTTTAAAATCTTTATTTTAATGCAAGTGAAGACCAATGTGTCTTAACAGATACATTTAGAGGTAAAATAAGATTTAGGAATATTAATGCATTAAGTTTTTTCAATATTTATTTCCACTTTTATTTAATCATCATGAAAACCATGTCCTGGATTAATTGAATAAAAGAGTGACATGACTGAATTCTGCTGTTTATGTCTAGGTGAGTAGTATCCCTTGGTTCAGTGTTCTAAGACATTTTACTCAGATCTAACCAGACCTGCTCTCATGCAATAGAAAGGCCAACCTGCTGAAGAGGTGCTTAAAAAATTAAAATTTTATTATAATTAAAATTAAAAAATCATAATGTATCAGATCACATAAATATGCTTCATATGTAAAAGCTATTGAATTTGGGAGTAACAAAGACATCTGGATATTATCATGAACCTCATCTTTAACTTTTAACTAGTCTAGCTCATACCAAAAATATAGAAGGAGAAATTTGCTGTTTGCTATGGAAAGATGATGGACCTGTACAGCAAGGATGACTAGAGAGGGACAAATGAGATCCTCCCTAAAACAACTGATCCTTCTGAATCAACTTTGCTGTTTTAGAAAAGGAAAGAAAAAAAACTTTCACCTTTCAGCCTGAGGCTGAGAATGACAGAAGGAAATGGCTGCCATCCTAGAAAACTCTGTTACATAGCTGTCAAAACTTAAAAAACAGCTGTTTAAACTCTAAATCATCCTCAAGAATGAGAAGGCTTGGCTAAATATATATTTAGCCATTCCAAATATGTAATTTGGAAACATTTATTTAGCCTCTTGAGGCCTCTGTTACATGATCAGAGATTAAACCAAAAAATTTATAGTACTTTAATTCTCTAAGTAGGTGTTTGGACAAAATACTCTTTTAAATTTCTTCCTTAAATGAGAATTTTGATTTATAATGCATGAGGAAGCAAAGGAGTTTGGGTTTTGCTTTTTCTTTAGTATCTAAGTTGGACTTTTCTTTTTTGAGTCTCAGAAAAACGGGTGAGAACAGACATCAGTTTGAGTCCCAACTTGCCCAACTGTGGTTCCCACAGGACCTTTTGAGGAAGAATGTTGTCCTTCGTCCTGGATGCTCAGTGAATCAACTCCACCAAGAGCCCTGGGATTCTACAGGAAGTTTTGCAATGATTCTCTGAGGTTTTGGCCCTGAAGAAGAAATTTAAGAGTTTTGTCATATTATGTATCATTTTGTCCCCATTCAACCATAAGTTAAAAAAAAAAAAATAGCTGTTCAGAAGAAATTTTTCCCAAATACCCAGCACCAAATGAAGCATGGAGACTTTATAAGGGACTTTTTAAAAGTGGCTATAAAGAAACCCATCCCTAAAATGAGCTCACGATACCTGCATTAAGTAAAATAAATGACCAGTGTGAGTTTGATGTTGAAGCAGGTCACCCAAAGCCAGTGCTCTGGGACAAACCAAGGGATAAGGTGGGAAGGCAGGTAGAAGGGGGTCCAGGATTAGGGGGATGCATGTATACCTATGGCCAATTCATGCTGATGTGTGGCAAAAAACATTACAATGTTGCAATTATCTTCCAATTAAAATTAATTAATTAATTTCAAAAAAACTCATGGGGAGGGGAGAATTTTAAGGTCATCCAACACTCACATTCCAGGCACCTGGGACCCTAATTCCTCATAACAAAACTGTACCCTCAACTTTCTGAGGGACGTTATATATTTTAAGTCATTCCTGGTGACATCATCCACACAGAATAGAAAGTTTATAATTAGAAAAGAGAATAAATCTGTCCTCTCATCAATCAACCTTCTCCTCACTATTCCCTGAACCAACAACAAAACAGTTTGGATGATATTTCAGAAAATGAATGTGACAAGACGTGTTTCATTTTAAAACAGTAGCTATTGAAGCTGTTTCCTCAGACTTAAGCATCATGATGTTATGTTGCTTTCCCTTCAAAGAAGAGAGGCTAATATTGCTTGTTTGTATTTTTAATCTACCAAGTCACATCTCGGAAAAAAAAAAAAAAAAACTGTTGAAATAATGGATGTGAAAATATCTGAAATGGTGCCTGACACTTAGAAGCCAGTGAATAAGTGTATTTTATAAAGAATAACTGACATGATTAAATTTACTTGTAAAGACAAAAACCTTTATTTAATCAATTTATACATTTTAAACTGTTGTGTTTCCCAAACCTGGTTATACATCAAAGTCATCTGGAGACTTTAAAAATAGTGTCATGTTTTGCTTAAAGCAAATGACCTCTCCCCTCACCTTTAGACAAAGTCAACTCTGATTTCTGCATGGCTGGGAAGACCAGTTTCTGAGAGTCAAGGCTTTGTAATATCATCAGAACTTTACATCCACTTCCACAAAAGAATATGAAAAAAATGACATATTTTGCTTCTAATCTAGATGGTAAAATTATATATAACTTTTATGGTAACTCTTTCCTAAGAATTGTCTTCAAGTCTTGTCGAAAATTAAAATATTTTCAAACACATTCCTCCTTATTCCACAATTTTTTAATCTTAAGTACAATTGCAATAAATTAAATGTGTTTCTATTTCCAATAATTTGTTCAGAAACAAACAAGTTTGCATAAAGACCTTATGAGACTCCAGCATTATTATAAACATGAACCCTAAATTATTCAGACATTTACTTGTGAAATCTAATCTCTGAGGATGACGTTCCAGGTTCAAGTATAACTCAATGAATAAAAAAATTAAATATAGCCTACCCTGAATTATATTTCATAAACTGACTACTCATCAGCATTAACAGTTTCACTAAGATAAATAATTATATAGAGGGGACAAAGGACATGCAATAAAAATATTTAGCATACTGGGCTTCTACTTCTCTATTAGCTTCTATTTTTTTCTATGACAGAAAGTCTTCCTGTGTTATTTCAGAGACGGTCAGATGCCAGAGAGAGCTCTATGTGCTGACTGGTTTTAAGGCCACCAAACAATGATCTGTGTGGTGTGTTTCAAGTAGGCCAAACAGTCCCGGATGCCCTTCCAAAAACCTCGCATGTGTTGACTGATGCTAGACATTCTGGAATGTTTTATCCCATAGATAAGAAGTTCTTAGCTGGGGTGTCTTTCAGTGTTTTAAAATACTCTATTTAAAAATACAGATGTCCAGGCCCCATCCAGAAGTACTGAATCCAAATATTTGGGGGTTGGATGCAGTATATGTGAAAACTTTGATCTGTACTAAATACCAAACCCTTTGTCCCTCCAACCCATGTCCTTAGCAGAACTCTCACCTAAAATCATTTTCAAGAATCTGTATTTTAGTGTGAATTACCTGGAAGCATGTCTTGAGGAGGTAAAGAAGAGACGCATCCATCAGTACTACTGTGGGAAGACTATGATACAAATTTCAGAAAATTGTAGACTGATCTCATATGTCAGATCTAGCAGAAACTTACAAGAAAACAAAATACTACCAGAGTTAACAAGGCCTCAGATTATTAACTTTATACAAAGAAACTATAAAACAATACATTTCCATAATAATTTGAAAGACTTTAAAAAATTGCACACCAGAGAAAAAATAAGAGTCAGTCAAAAAATTAGGAAAAAACTCCTTGCCCAGAAATGGACAAGAATTAATATATAGAGAGATAAATATTTTACAGTGCTTTGAACATTTATGAAGTACCTTGCACATATGTTATATCATTTGTGCATCAAAACAACCCTATTATTTGTAGAACTAGGTTTAAGGAGATTATGATTCACACTGTATTAGGGCTGAATGGCAGTAGTGGTAGTAGTGTGTGTGCTCAGTCAAGTCCAACTCCTCGGAAACCCCATGAACTGTAGCCTGCCAGGTTTCTCTGTTCATGAAATTTTCCAGGCAAGAATACTGGAGTGGGTTGTCATTTCCTTCTCCAGGGAATCTTCCTGACCCAGGGATTGAACCAACATCCTTTTCATTTCCTGCATTGGCAGGCAGAATTTTCTTTTTTCTTTTTTTTTTTTTTCAACCAACTATACAACCTGGGAAGCGCATATTTCAGATATGGAAACTTAAAGAGGTTAACTGGGTTTGCCAAGGTCCTATCACCAGCATCCAAGAGTCTGTGCTTTAATCTGTTTGTCTAAAAGCTGAGCGCCAAAGAATTGATGCTTTTGAACTGTGGTGTTGGAAAAGACTCTTGAGAGTCCCTTGGACTGCAGGGAGATCCAACCAGTCCATCCTAAAGGAAATCAGTCCTGAATATTCACTGGAAGGACTGATGCTGAAGCTGAAACTCCAATACTTTGGCCACCTCATGCAAAAAGCTGACTCATTTGAAAAGACCCTGATGCTGGGAAAGATTAAGGGCAGGAAGAGGAGGGGACGACAGAGGATGAGATGGCTGGATGGCATCACCAACTCAATGGACATGGGTTTGGGTGAACTCCGGGAGTTGGTGATGGACAGGGAGTCCTGGCGTGCTGCGGTTCATGGGGGTCACGAAGAGTTGGACACAACTGAGTGACTGAACTGAATGAATCACAGCATTCCCTGAAAAATAAGTAAAATTTGATCAATTAAGATAATTTTCCTGTCACTGCAATCTAACAAAATACATGAGCTATATCTTTCTCAAAGAAAAAACATTTTTCTTGGGTCTCTCATCAAACCCGGAGGATCGTCTTGCTAAGTGTTCCTTAGTTAAGTTCCCAACTTTTGTTAGTGGCATGGAGAAGTTTGGATTATCTTCTGAAATTCTTTGCTATTCAAAGAACTCCCCCAGGAGTCTGGGGGTTATGTCAAACCCCCTCCTACTGCTTCCACATCATTACAGCATAAGAAACATCTATTTGACTAATGTCATCCAGTGTCCCAAATTTATCTAGGAGTTCCTTTATGTACAATATGTGTCTGGCAGAGGTGAAATCAAGGTCAATGTACAAGGTTCGACATTCCTTTTTATGCTCCGGTTTCTATCTCTCCATCTTTTGTTCTCATCAGTCTAGTAAAATATCTATTGACTGTGTTATCTTTACAAAGAACTTTTTGTTTAATTGATTTCCTCTAATGTTTTTCTCTTTTGTCAATTTCTACCTTGATTTTGTTATTTCCATCTACCTCTTATTGGCACTGGATTGGCTGCTCTTAGCTTTCTATCTTCTTAAGGTGAAAGCTGAGACTATTGATCTTAGATCTTTCTTCCATTTACTATAAGTGTTTAAAGTTACAAAGTTTCCTCTAAGCACAGACTTTTTTCTGTTGTTTATTTCCAACTTAATTCATCCATTTGAAGTTATTAAAAATTGTTTAATGACCTAGCCTAGGGTCTACCCTGGAGGATGAGTCACATGCAGTGAAGCTGTACTGTTGAGTGAAAGTCCTCTATAAGTCAGGTCAAGTTGAATGATAGGGTCATTTTAGTCTTCTGTATCCTTATTGCTTTTTTTTTTTTTCTGGTTGCCTGTGATTGCTACGAGAGGAATATTGAAATCTCCAACTAAGATTGCTGAGTTGTCTATTTCTCTTATGAATATATAAGATTTTTCTTCATTTATTTCGGACTCCATTTAAATGCATTTACAGTTGTTAAATCTTCATGGCATATTGGCTACTTTATCAATAGGAAATGTCCCTTTCTGTCTTTAGCAATATTGCTTAAAGCCAATGTTGATACTAATACAGCTATTTCAGATTATTTATAGTTGCAGTTTGAATGGTATATCATTTTGCCATCATTTGCTTTCAGTTATTTATTTCTTTGGCTATAAATAAAATATTTCTTTTATAGAAACCTTCCTTATTCACTTTAGCAATCCCTGCTTTTTGATTGAAATGTTTAATCTATTTACATTTAAAATGGCTATTTTAGGGTTGGATTTACATTTTTCTATTTTTTTACACATTTCATATCTTTTTTGTTTCGATTTATCTGCCTTCCTTTGTGATAAACAAGCATAATTCAGTTCAGTTCAGTTCAGTCACTCAGTCGTGTCCAACTCTTTGCAACCCCATGAATTGCAGCACGCCGGGCCTCCCTGTCCATCACCAACTCCCAGAGTTCACTTAAACTCATGTCCATCTAGTCAGTGATGCCAGATGAGATGGTCCAGCCATCTCATCCTCTGTCGTCCCCTTCTCCTCCCGCCCCCAATCCCTCCCAGCATCAGGGTCTTTTCCAGTGAGTCAACTCTTCGCATCAGGTGGCCAAAGTGTTGGAGTTTCAGCCTCAGCATCAGTCGTTTACCATATTTACTTTCTCTATTGATTTTTAGCTTTATATGTAAACACATATAATATTTATTCATTGATTCTATTTTTCTTCATCAACACTTTGAATATGTCATTCCATCCTGCCTGTTAGGCTGCACTGTTTGTCATAAACAGTCAGTTCTTAATCTTATTATTGACAACCATTTCTGTTTTACTGCTTTCAAGATTTTGTCTTTGCCTTTGTCTTTCAGCAATTTGACAATGTTTAATTGTGGTTTTTTGTGTTTATATTACTTAGGTTTCATGAGTATCTGAGATCTCTTGGATTCTATTTTTCACCAAATTTGGCAAGTTTTAGCCATTACTTCCGGAGAAGGCAATGGCAAGCCACTCCAGTACTCTTGCCTGGAAAATCCCATGGATGGAGGAGCCTGGTGGGCTGCAGTCCGTGGGGTCGCTAAGGGTCGGACACGACTGAACGACTTCACTTTCAATTTTCACTTTCACACATTGGAGAAGGAAATGGCAACTCACTCCAGTGTTCTTGCCTGGAGAATCCCAGGGACGGGGGAGCCTGGTGGGCTTCCCTCTGTGGGGTCACACAGAGTCGGATACGACTGAAGTGACTTAGCAGCAGAAGCCATTATTTCTTCATTTTCTTTTTTTCTTCTGTTTCTTTTTCTATCTCCTAGTTGGAGACAGGAGACAGCTGGGATTCATAGCTGGAATGTGTCCTATTGTCTCTTCACTATTCTTCAGTATGTTTCCTATTGTTGAAATTGGCTATTTTGTATTGATCTAATTCATGTTCACAGTGATTCCTTATTCCACCAACTCAAATTTGTTCTTGATTTCCATATTCCATTTGTTGTAATAATTGACTCTATATTTTATTTTCTCTATTGATATTTTATATTTACTAACTTGTTATCCTAATTTATTTTTACTCTTCAAATTGTCTCCTTTAATTCTTTGAACATATTTTAATGGCTGGATTGAAGTCTTTGCTAAGTCCATCAAATGGACCCTTTCAGAAATAGTTTCTATGGACAGTTTCTACTTCTGAAACTGAGTATAAACCATGCCTTACTACTTCTTTGTATGTCCCATAGTTTTGTTTGAAATCATACATTTTAGATGATTTATTGTTTCAGCTCTATAGAAATTCCCTTTTTATTTTTATGAGGGTTATTGTCTGGATTTAACCTCAGAATCTACCTGCTCCATGGTACACAGTCAGATATATCTGCTCAGGTCTTCCATCCAATGTTTGTTTTTCAACTTGGCTTCCCTAATGTTACCTCCTGTACCTACATAACTATTTTTCATTTTGTATTTCAATTGAATTTTTATCTTTATTGATATGATAAAGCATTTTATGCTGAAAATGTTGCTTTTTTATTCCATGTTCAAGATTAAAATGACTACACGAAATTCACCAGTTTTGATGTCTTTTTTAATGCATGTTGATATGACAGCTGTCACATTTAAATCATTGTGTGATACACCTGAAACTATCAAGATGTTGTAAATCAGCTATACTTCAAAAAATAAAATTTAGAAAGAACACTGGTGGTTATGCTGGGCCCACTGAATTTTCCAGTATAATGTCCTTAATTTAAGAGCTGATTAATATCATTAATTCCGTCTGAAACCATGCCTCTTGCCATGTAATATTTCATGGAACACAACATATTCACAGGTTCTGGGGATTGAGAACTGGACAACCTTGGGATGCCTACTGCAATAATAGTACCTACCTCCTGGGTTTGTTGTGAAGATGAAGTGAGTTGTAAATGAAAACATCTAGAAAATACTCAGTAATCATCAAGTCTATCATTATTACCACTGTCACTATCCAGCTCCTGATGTTGAGGTTGGGCATGGAGTAAGCAGAGAGTATGGGAAGAGGTGGGGATGCACAGATCCACACAATCCCATCATGCACTCAGCAGACCTGAATGTGGAAATGTCAATATAGTAACTTTCATCACAAGGCAACAGTAGCTATTTAGCCTGCGTTCCTCTTTCCTTCTGTCCTCATGTCAGACCTATACACAAGCAGATGCCAGTACAATTTAGCCCACTGAGTGTATGAGGGACAGAAAATTTTAAATCCTATCTAATTTCCAGATCTTCTGGCCAACATGAGTAAATTGACTGCGTATCATGAAAAATGAACTGATTCTCAGAATTCCATAAAACTCAATGTAAACGCTTTTAATGGATTCAAAGACATAAACCGACTCTCAGGCACTGTGAAGTCCTTTGTTATATCCAGCAGATTACATCATTCTCAAGCTTGTGAAGACTTGAAAACTGAAACAGGAGGAAGCTAGTTGTATTTCTCAAATTTCTAAGAGGGTGTGTTAGAATAAAATCATTATTCTCTGTATGTACAGGTGCTCAGTCACTTCAGTTATATCCAACTCTTTGTGACCTATGGACTGTAGACCACCAGGCTCCTCTGTCCATGGGATTCTCCAGGCAAGAACACTGAAGTGGGTTGCCGCAGCCTCCTCCAGGGAATCTTCCCAACTCAGGAATCGAACACATATCTCCTGTGTCTCCTGCATTGCAGGCATGTTCCTTACTCACTGAGCCACCTTGGAAGCCCTATTTTCTGTATAAGGATATGCAAACCAGCTAATCAAAAGAGACCTGAAAGATTCAGACTTAGTTTATTCATTTCTATATTATTGCTGTTTCAAGAAATAAATTTTTCAGATGGAAAAATGTATTGCTCTTGTATTTATTTATCACCCTATCATATTAGGTACATGCATTTTTTATTTATTAATTATATAGAGCCATATCAAAGTAACTGAGTACATTAAGGTTAATTCGGCTTGGTAAATTGATTATTCAAAATGGATTTGGCATAAGGAAATAACTTCTGAAAGAAATGCAAGTTTACACCAGACTAGCAAATTTTGAACAAACATGTTATACAACTAAAACATTACTCAAAAGAAAATCTGAGGTTTTAAATGTCACATTAATACTTAAAAGATTAAAATAAGTAAAATAAATCAGGAAAACACTTCTCTTGACAGAATATAAAAAATAAACTTGTGGCAAGTAAAGGGAACTAACAAATATAAAAGCAAACTTTAATGGATTAAAAATTATTAGATTAATAGAATAAAAATACATTAAGAATAATTTACTTTAAAACACAAAAAATATTTAAACTCTTAATCATTGAAACAGGAAAAAAAGTAAAATATGAATATAAAACATTGAAATGTTTTTGTGACAATAACCATGGACAGAGAAAACACTAATAGAATAATGATAGAATATTTTGCTCACTACTCTGCTCAATGACAATGAGAACTTATAGGAGATAAATTATCTGAGTATATAAATTAAAACTAAAGCCTGAAACAGTATAAAATATTGCCAGACAATTACTCTAGAATATGTTGCTATAAAGCTGTTCTTTCCAAAATTCAAATGTTCAAACAACTTCACAGGGATTTCTACCAAACTTGTAAGGAAAAATTCACCACAATGCAATCATATCTTCAAAAAAAATAATAAAATAGGGGAAAGAATGTAACAAAACCCAAAAACTCTTTAGGAAATAAGAATAATATGGACTCGGAACCCAGAAAAAAAGCAGAAAAGGAAAGCTGAGTAGAACTTACACTCAATCAATATTATAACTGTAAAAATAAAAGCAGATTCCAAAAAGCAAATTAATATAAAAATACAGTTTATGAATTGTTATTTATTCTAAGAATGTAAGGATTCTTAAACGCTAGTATATCTATTTATATAAATTTGAAGATGGAGGAAACAATAAATAAAAGTCATATAAATGACCTCTATATGCACTGAAAGGGCATTAACAAGCACCCAAAGTATTTGTTAGTATTCTCAATCTAAGACATTTAAGTTACTTGTAAAAATCATACTTAATTGAGAAACATTAGCAGCATTTAATTGAAATAAAAATAAAACAAATATATCTTTTATCATTATTTTAAATAACATTGTTTTGAAAGTATTAGTTCAGTTAGATCAGAGAAGAAAAGAAATATGGAAATTGAAAGCTTTATTATCATTATATTTAGGTTATATTATTGTTTTCTAGGGGAAAAGCCTTTCATGCATTGGAGAAGGAAACGGTGACCCACTCCAGTGTTCTTGCCTGCAGAATCCCAGGGATGGGGGAGCCTGGTGGGCTGCCGTCTATGGGGTCTCACAGAGTCGGAAACAACTGAAGTGACTTAGCAGCAGCAGTAGCAGGGGAAAAGAATAAAAAAAGAGCTGAAAAAATTATAAGCAGTAAAAGCATCTACCAAATTTCAGTGAAAAATTAAATATTAAATTAAATTAATCATCTTCACATCACCAAATAACTGCCATTTGGAAAAGATAATTCATTTGAAATGAAACAAAAGAAGTAAAATATCTAGGAATTAACTTAAGAAGCCTGCAAGATGGACAAATCAAAATTTTAAATGCTATTCAAGAATTCAAATTTAGCAAAGGCATTCTAAATTCAAATTTAAAAAAGGCAGAGGAATCAAATGGCCAACACCCATTGGATCACAGAAAAAGCAAGAGTTCCAGAAAAACATCTACTTCTGCTTTATTGACTATGCCAAAACCTTTGACTGTGTGGATCACAATAAACTAGAAAAATTTTAAAGAGATGGGAATACCAGACCACCTTACCTGCCTCATGAGGAAGCTGTATGCAGGTCAAGAAGCAACAGTTAGAACCAGACATGGAACTAGTTCCAGACTGGGAAAGGAATACATCAGGGGTGTGTATTGTCACCCTGCTTATTTAACTTATATGTAGAACATATCATGCAAAATGCTAGGCTGGGTGAAGCACAAGCTGGAATCAAGATTGCCAGGAAAATATCAATAATCTCAGATATGGAGATGACACCACCCTCATGGCAGAAAGTGAAGAGGAACTAAAGAGCTTCTTGTTGAAAGTGAAAGAAGAAAGTGAAAAAGCTGACTTAAAACTCAATATTCAAAAAAACTAAGAGCATGGCATCTGGTCCCATCACTTCATGGCACAGAGATGGAGAAACAATGGAAACAGTGACAGATTTTATTTTGGGGGCTCCAAAATCACTGCAGATGGTGACTGCAGCCATGAAATTAAAAGATTCTTGCTCCTTGGAAAAAAAGCTATGACCAACCAAGATAGCATATTAAAAGCAGATATTACTTTGCCAGCAAAAGTCCATCTAGTCAAAGCTATGGTTTTTCCAGTAGTCATGTATGGAATCGAGAGTTAGACTATAAAGAAGGCTGAGCGCTGAAGAATTGATGCTTTTCAACTGTGTTGTTAGAGAAGACTGTTGAGAGTCCCTTGGACTGCAAGGAAATCCAACCAGTCCATCTTGAAGGAAATCAGTCCCGAGTATTCATTGGAAGGACTGATGCTGAAAACTAAAGCTCCAATACTTTGGCCACCTGATGCAAAGAACTGACTCATTGGAAAAGACCCTGATGCTGGGAAAAATTGAATGAATGAGGAGAAGAGGACGACAGAGGATGAGTGGTTGAATGGACATGAGTTTGAGCAAGCTCTGGGAGTTCATGATGGCCAGCGAAGGCTGGTGTGTTGCAAAGAGTCATGAGGTCGCAAAGAGTCTGACACTACTGAGTGATTGAACTGAAAAATTTCTAAAAGAAATGTGAACAACTGTAAAGTAAAAGTTATTGTTAAAGAGAAAGACTTCACATTCCAGGATGTCTGGTTCTAGAGGGAGCACGGGAAGATGGCGGAGGAATAGGACAGTGTGACCACTTTCTCCCCCACAAAATCAGCAAAAGAACATTTGAACACTGAGTAAATCGCACAAAACAACTTCTGAATACCGGCAGAGGACATCAGGCACTCAGAAAAGCAGCTCATAGTCATCAAAAGGAGGTAGGAAATAGTATAAAAGATAAAAAGAGAGACAAAAGAGGGAGGGATGGAGCTCCGTCCCGGGAAGGGAGGCTTAAAAAAAAAAGAGAGAAGTTTCCAAACACCTGGAAACACTGGCGAGTGGAACCTCAGAGGGCCGCATAACTGGGAGACAAAAGACATAAACAATTAAAACTCACAGACTAAGTGCCCAGAGGAAACTCTCAGAGGAGAAGCGGTGCAGATGCCTGCGCCCCCCACTAGTAGGCGGGGGCTGGGCAGGGAGGCGTGCGGGGAGGGGGCTTAGAGGAAGAACTGGGCTTGAACGCTCCAGGGCAAACTGAGGGCTCAAACTTAAAATAGCAAAGCAGAAGCTGCAGCTAAAAGGCGAAAAGACTAGGAAAAGCCTTCCAAAAGCCCCAACCCAGGACTCCGCCAGCCCCACCCGCAGAACAGGGCACTGAGCGGAGGGAGCCACAGCGGGCGGCCCAGCCCCCAGCCCCCGCCAATGCGGGTGGGGAGGGCAGCCAGCGCCTGGCCGGGGCAGCCGCGGCCCCAGAGAGGCTTCCCATGCCAAGCTGCAGGCAGGCTTCCTTGCTGGCCAGGACTTCTTGGGTTCGGGCCGGTCGATATCCACCTGAGAAACTGCGCGGTTGTACTCCCAGAAAACCAAGCAGCAGGGACCGGAAAGGCGATTAGTCGCAGTGACCGCACTCGCGAAATGCTTGGTCACCTGAGCTGCTAGGACCAGGGAAGGCACAAAACGCAGGCCCAGCCAAGTCTGCGCCTTTGTCGAGTACCCGAGGACCTGAACCTGAGCCGCTCAGACCTGGGAAGTGCATGCAACCCAGAGACGGCCGCGGACAGCTCCCAGCAGAGCAACCTAGAGCCTAAGCAGCATAAACAGGGAAAGCCCACACGCCTCGAGAGGGAGCATTCCCAGTGTAGCCGAGACACTGCGAGCACTCCCCACAGACGCCAGGGATATTTGTCAGCTGTGTTCCTCCCTCCCCACAGCAGGACTGAACAGGTGAGCGGGGAAAAAAAGAAAGTGTCCACCACCGCATCCTGGTGTCAGGACGGGAATTAGACACTGAGGAGACCAGAAAACAGAAGAGCTTTTTCAACAGAAGGAACTGCCTTGGAAGTAACAGAGGGAGAAGCCTTGAGCCTACTGCAAGAATAAGACTGAAAACCAGAGGCAGAGGCTTAAGGCCAAATGCTGAGAACACCAGAGATCTCCTGTTCCAGAGATCATTAATTGATAGGTACTCATCAAATGCCTCCATACATATACTAAAACCAGGCACCACCCAAGGGTCAACAAATTTCAGTGAAAGACATACTATGCAAACTATCCAGCAACACAGGAGAATAGCACTGAGCTTCAATATACAGGCTGCCCAAAGCCACTCCAAACCCACTGACATCTCAAACTCATTACTGGACACTTCATTGCACTCCAGAGAGAAGAAATCCAGCTCCACCCACCAGAACATCGACACAAGCTTCCCTAAATAGGGAACCTTGACAAGTCACCCATCCAACCCCACATACAACGAGGTAACAACATAATAAAGAGAACTCCACAAACTGTCAGAAGACGGAAAGGCCACCTCCAACACAGCAATATAAGCAAGATGAAGAGGCAGAGAAATACCCAGCAAGTAAAGGAACAGGATAAATGTCCACCAACACAAACAAAAGAGGAAGATATAGGGAACCTACCTGATAAAGAATTTCGAATTTTAATTGTGAAAATGATTCAAAATCTGGAAAGCAAGATGGAGTTACAGATAAATAAACTGGAGAAAAGAATTGAGAAGATGCAAGAAATGTTTAATAAGGAATTAGAGGAAATAAAAAAGAGTCAATATACAATGAATAATGCAATAGATGAGATCAGAAACACTCTGGAGGGAACAAACAGTAGAATAACAGAGGCAGAAGACAGGGTAAGAGAGCTAGAAGATAGAATTGTAGAAATAAATGAAACAGAGAGGAAAAAAGAAAAACGAATTAAAAGAAATGAGGACAATATTAGAGACATATGGGACAATATTAAACGCTCCAACATTTGAATCATAGGAGTCCCAGAAGAAGAAGACAAAAAGAAAGACCATGAAAGAATACTTGAGGAGATAAGAGATGAAAATTTCCCTAAAATGGGGAAAGAAATAATCACCCAAGTCCAAGAAACACAGAAAGTCCCTAACAGGATAAACCCAAGGCGAAATACCCCAAGGCAATATTAATCAAATTAACAAAGATCAAACACAAAGAACAAATATTAAAAGCAGCAAGGGAAAAACAACAAATAACACACAAGGGGATCCCCATAAGGATAACAGCTGATCTTTCAGCAGAAACTCTACAGGCCAGGAGAGAATGGCAAAACATATTTAAAGTCATGAAAGAAAGTAACCTACAGCCCAGATTACTGTACCCAGCAAGGATCTCATTCAAATATGAAGGAGAAATCAAAAGAATTACAGACAAGCAAAAGCTGAGAGAATTCAGCATCACCAAACCAGCTCTCCAACAAATACTAAAGGATCCTCTCTAGACAGGAAACACAGAAAGGGTATATAAACTCGAACCCAAAACAATAAAGAAAATGGCAATGGGATCATACTTATCAATAATCACCTTAAACGTAAATGGGTTGAAGGCCCCAACCAAAAGACAAAGGCTGGCTGAATGGATACAAAAACAAGACCCCCATATATGTTGTCTACAAGAGACCCACCTCAAAACGAGGGACACATACAGACTGAAAGTGAAGGGCTGGAAAAAGATATTCCATGCAAATAGAGACCAAAAGAAAGCAGGAGTAGCAATACTCATATCAGATAAAATAGATTTTAAAACAAAGGCTGTGAAAAGAGACAAAGAAGGAAACTACATAATGATCAAAGGATCAATCCAAGAAGAAGACATAACAATTATAAATATTTATGCACCCAACATAGGAGCACCGCAATATGTAAGACAATTACTAACAAGAAGAAAAGGGAAATTAATAATAACACAATAATAGTGGGAGAATTTAATACCCCACTTACATCTATGGATAGATCAACTAAACAGAAAATTAACAAGGAAACACAAACTTTAAATGATACAATAGACCAGTTAGAGCTAATAGATATCTATAGGACATTTCACCCCCAAACAATGAATTTCACCTTTTTCTCAAGCGCACACGGAACCTTTTCCAGGATAGATCACATCCTGGGCCATAAATCTAGCCTTGGTAAATTCAAAAAAATTGAAATCATTCCAAGCATCTTTTCTGACCACAATGCGGTAAGATTAGATCTCATTACAGGAGAAAAACTGTTAAAAATGCCAACATATGGAGTCTGAACAACATGCTGCTGAATAATGAACAAATCATAGAAGAAATCAAAAGAGAAATGAAAATATGCATAGAAATGAATGAAAATGAAAACACAACAACCCAAAATCTCTGGGACACTGTAAAAGCAGTGCTAAGGGGGACGTTCATAGCAATACAGGCACACTTCAAGAAACAAGAAAAAAGTCAACTAAATAACCTAACTCTACATCTAAAGCAACTAGAAAAGGAAGAAATGAAGAACCCCAGGGTTAGTAGAAGGAAAGAAATCGTAAAAATTAGGGCAGAGATAAATGCAAAAGAAACAAAAGAGACCATAGCAAAAATCAACAAAGCCAAAAGCTGGTTCTTTGAGAAGGTAAATAAAATTGACAAACCACTAGCCAGACTCATCAAGAAACGAAGGGAGAAGAACCAAATCAATAAAATTAGAAATGAAAATGGAGAGATCACAACCGACAACACAGAAATACAAAGGATTATTAAAGAATACTATCAGCAATTATATGGCAATAAAATGAATAATTTGGAAGAAATGGACAAATTCCTAGAAAAGTCAGTCAGTCAGTCAGTCAGTTCAGTCGCTCAGTCGTGTCCGACTCTCCACGACCCCATGAATCACAGCACGCCAGGCCTCCCTGTCCATCACCAACTCCCAGAGTTCACTCAAACTCATGTCCACAGAGTCGGTGATGCCATCCAGCCATCTCATTCTCTGTCGTCCCCTTCTCCTCCCGCCCCCAACCTTTCCCAGCATCAGAGTCTTTTACACCTTGCCAAAACTAAACCAGGAAGAAATAGAAAATCTGAACAGACCCATCACAAAAACGGAACTAGAGGAAGTAATCAGAAATCTTCCAGCAAACAAAAGCCCAGGTCCAGACGGCTTCACAGCTGAATTCTACCAAAAATTTAGAGAAGAGCTAACACCTATTCTACTAAAACTCTTCCAGAAAATTGCTGAGGAAGGGAAACTTCCAAACTCATTCTATGAGGCCACCATCACCCTAATCCCAAAACCTGGTAAAGATCCCACAAAAAAGAAAACTACAGGCCAATATCACTGATGAACATAGATGCAAAAATCCTTAACAAAATTCTGGCAATCAGAATCCAACAACACATTAAGAAGATCATACATCATGACCAAGTGGGCTTTATCCCAGGAATGCAAGGATTCTTCAATATCTGCAAATCAATCAATGTAATACACCACATTAACAAACTGAAAAATAAAAATCATATGATTATCTCAATAGATGCAGAGAAGGCCTTTGACAAAATACAACATCCATTTATGATAAAAACTCTCCAGAAAGTGGGAATAGAAGGGACATATCTCAACATAATAAAAGCTATATACGACAAACCCACAGCAAACATTATCCTCAATGGTGAAAAACTGAAAGCATTTCCCCTAAAGTCAGGAACAAGACAAGGGTGCCCACTCTCACCACTACTATTCAACATAGTTCTGGAAGTTTTGGCCACAGCAATCAGAGCAGAAAAAGACATAAAAGGAATCTAAATTGGAAAAGAAGAAGTAAAACTTTCACTGTTCGCTGATGACATGATCCTCTACACAGAAATCCCTAAAGACTTTATCAGAAAACTACTAGAGCTAATCAATGAATACAGTAAAGTTGCAGGATATAAAATCAACACACAGAAATCCCTTGCATTCCTATACACTAATAATGAGAAAATAGAAAGAGAAATTAAGGAAACTATTCCATTCACTGTTGCAATGAAAAGAATTAAATACTTAGGAATATATCTACCTAAGGAAACAAAAGATTTGTACATAGAAAACTATAAAACACTAGTGAAAGTAATCAAAGAGGACACTAATAGATGGAGAAATATACCGTGTTTGTGGATTGGAAGAATAAATATTGTGAAAATGAGTATACTACCCAAAGTAATTTATACATTCAATGCAATCCCTATCAAGCTACCAACGATATTTTTCACAGAACTAGAACAAATAATCTCACAATTTGTATGGAAATACAAAAAGCCTCGAATAGCCAAAACAATCTTGAAGAAGAAGAATGGAACTGGAGGAATTAACCTGCCAGACTTCAGGCTCTACTACAAAGCCACAGTCATCAAGACAGTATGGTACTGGAATAAAGACAGAAATATAGATCAATGGAACAAAATAGAAAGCCCAGAGATAAATCCATGCAGCTATGGACACCTTATCTTTGACAAAGGAGGCAAGAACATAAAATGGAAAAAAGACAGTCTCTTTAACAAGTGGTGCTGGGAAAACTGATCAGCCACTTGTAAAAGAATGAAACTAGAACACTTCCTAACACCATACACCAAAATAAACTCAAAATGGATTAGAGAGCTAAATGTAAGACCAGATTCTGTAAAACTCCTAGAGGAGAACGTAGGCAAAACACTCTCCGACATAAATCACAGCAGGATCCTCCAAGACCCACCTCCCAGAATATTGGAAATAAAAGCAAAAATAAACAAATGGGACCTAATTAAAATCAAAAGCTTGTGCACCCCAAAGGAAACTATAAGCAAGGTGAAAAGACAGCCTGCAGATTGGGAGAAAATAATAGCAAATGAAGCAACTGATAAAGGATTAATCTCCAAAATATACAAGCAGCTCCTGCAGCTCAATTCCAGAAAAATAAGTGACCCAATAAAAAAAATGGGCCAAAGAAAGAAACAGACATTTCTCCAAAGACATAAAGATGGCAAACAAACTCATGAAAAAATGCTCAACATCCCTCATAATCAGAGAAATGCAAATCAAAACCACAATGAGATACCATTTCACACCAGTCAGAATGGCTGCTATCCAAAAGTCTACATGCAATAAATGCTGGAGAGGATGTGGAGAGAAAGGAACCCTCTTACACTGTTGGTGGGAATGCAAACTAGTACAGTCACTATGGAGAACAGTGTGGAGATTCCTCAAAAAACTGGAAATAGAACTTCCATATGATCCAGCAATCGAACTCCTGGGCATACACACCGAGGAAACCAGAATTGAAAGAGACACATGTACTCCAATGTTCATTGCAGCACTGTTTATAATAGCCAGGACATGGAAGCAACCTAGATGTCCATCTGCAAATGAATGGATAAGAAAGCTTTGGTACATATACACAATGGAGTATTTTTCAGCCATCAAAAAGAATGTATTTGAATCAGTTCTAATGAGGTGGATGAAATTGGAGCCAATTATACAGAGTGAAGTAAGCCAGAAAGAAAAACATCAATACAGTATACTAAAAGCTGAGCACCGAAGAATTGATGCTTTTGAACTGTGGTGTTGGAGAAGACTCTTGAGAGTCCCTTGTACTGCAAGGAGATCCAACCAGTCCATTCTAAGGGAGATCAATCCTGGGTGTTCATTGAAAGGACTGATGATAAAGCTGAAACTGCAATACTTTGGCCACCTCATGCAACGAGTTGACTCACTGGAAAAGACTCTGATGCTGGGAAAGGTTGGGGGCGGGAGGAGAAGGGGACGGCAGAGAATGAGATGGCTGGGTGGCATCACCGACTCTGTGGACATGAGTTTGAGTGAACTCCGGGAGTTGGTGATGGACAGGGAGGCCTGGCGTGCTGTAATTCATGGGGTCGTGGAGAGTCGGACACGACTGAGCGACTGAACTGAACTGAACTGAACTGAACTGAATGCATATATATGGAATTTTAAAAGATGGTACCCTTAACCCTGTATGCTGCTGCTGCTGCTGCCGCTAAGTCACCTCAGTCGTGTCCGACTCTGTGCGACCCCATAGACGGCAGCCCACCAGGCTCCCCCATCCCTGGGATTCTCCAGGCAAGAATGCTGGAGTGGCTTGCCATTGCCTTCTCCACTGTATACGAGACTGCAAAAGAGACATAGCTATGTAGAACAGTCTTTGGGACTCTGTGGGAGAGGGTGAAGGTGGGATGATTGGGGAGAACGGCATTGTAGCATGTATATTATCATATGTGAAATGAATCACCAGTCCAGGTTCGACGCATGATATAGGATGCTTGGGGCTGGTGCACGGGGATGACCTGGAGGGAGGATATGTGGAAGAGGGAGGTGGGAGGGGGGTTCAAGAAAGGGAACACATGTACACCCGGGGCGGATTTGTGTCAATATATGGCAAAACCAAGCAATATATTAGTGTAAGATAATTTGCCTCCAATAAAATAAATTTTTTTTAAAAAATTAAAAAAAACAATAAATAAAAAATTTTAAAAAATAAAGAGAAAGACTTCACATAATAAGATATTAATTCTCTTCATATAACTTCTAAATTGTTCAAGATTACAGTAAAAAATACAATAGTCATTTTTTTGGGAACTAACACAGCTCTAAATTTCATAATGAAAATTAATAAGAATATAACACCAAAGGCATAATCCATGATAACTGGTACACATAATATACAAAGAACTCTTGAAACTCAACAATAAGGATACAAACAGCCTACTTAACAATTGGGCTGAAATCCTTAAAAGATATCTCACCAAGGAACATATACTAATAGCAGATAAAAATACAACAAGATTCTCCTATATCATCAAGGAAATGCAAATTAAAACAATGAGGTACCACTGCATACCTATTAGAAAGGCCAAAATCCAGAGCATTGACAACACCAAATGCTGGTGAGAGTGTGAAGCAACAGGGACTTTGATCCATTTTTGATGCGAATGCTTCTTTGTCTCATCAGGACAAAGGCTTTAGGGAGAGAAAATGACACCTGTCAGCCTTGAGACTTAAGTTAAGATCCACTGGCTAAGGAAAGAACCAGCAAACTTGAAGCTGGGTCAGTTTTGGTGTTTTGAAATCACGAAAACATAAGTACAAACAGAAAGTGAGTATTAAAACAAACAGCATCAAAGAGCTGTGAGGCAATGTCAAATCATCTACATACTTATAACTGGAGACTCAGAAAGAGAATGCTGCTGCTGCTGCTGCTAAGTTACTTCAGTCGTATCCGAGTCTGTGTGACCCCATAGTCGGAAGTCCACCAGGCTCTCCCGTCCCTGAGATTCTCCAGGCAAGAACACTGGAGGGGGTTGCCATTTCCTTTTCCAATGTGTGAAAGTGAAGTCGCTCAGTCGTGTTCGACCCCTAGCGACCCCATGGACTGCAGCCCACCAGGCTCCTTCATCCATGGGATTTTCCAGGCAAGAGTACTGGAGTGGCTTGAGATTGCCTTCTCCGCAGAAAGAGAATAGACAGAGTAAAAGACAGGACAAATATTTGATATATAATGCCTGTAATTTCCAAAAGTAATAAAAGATACCAAAATTGAGAGTCAAGAGGTTAAGAGAACCCAAAGCAGGATCATTCCAATTCAGTTCAGTCACTCAGTCATGTCCAACTCTTTGAGACCCCGTGAATCGCAGCATGCCAGCCCTCCCTGTCCATCACCAACTTCCTGAGTTCACTCAAACTCATGTCCATCCACTCGGTGATGCCATCCAGCCATCTCATCCTCTGTCATCCCCTTCTCCTCCTGACCCCAACCCCTCCCAGCATCAGAGGCTCTTCCAATGAGTCAACTATTCACATGAGCTGGCCAAAGTATTGAAGTTTCAGCTTTAGCATCAGTCCTTCCAATGAACACCCAGGACTGATCTCCTTTAGAATGGACTGGTTGGATCTCCTTGTAGTCCAAGGGACTCTCAAGAGTCTTCTCCAACACCACAGTTCAAAAGCATCAATTCTTCAGCGCTCAGCTTTCTTCACAGTCCAACTCTCACATCCATACATGACCACGGGAAAAACCATAGCCTTGACTAGATGGGCCTTTGTTGGCAAAGTAATGTCTCTGCTTTTTAATATGCTATCTAGGTTGGTCATAACTTTCCTTCCAAGGAGTAAGCGTCTTTTAATTTCATGGCTGCAATCAGCATCTGCAGTGATTTTGGAGCCCAGAAAAATAAAGTCTGACACTGTTTCTACTGTTTCCCCCTCTATTTCCCATGAAGTGATGGGACCAGATGCCATGGTCTTAGTTTTCTGAATGTTGAGCTTTAAGCCAACTTTTTCACGCTCCTCTTTCACTTTCATCAAGAGGCTTTTGAGTTCCTCTTCACTTTCTGCCATAAGGATGGTGTCATCTGCATATCTGAGGTTATTGCTATTTCTCCCAGCAATCTTGATTCCAACTTGTGCTTCTTCCAGCCCAGCATTCCTCATGATGTACTCTGCATATAAGTTGAATAATCAGGGTGACACTATACAAACATATAAACCACATTCAGAGATATCACACTCAAACTGCTGAAGAAGATAAGAAAATGTTGACAGTAGCAAAGGAAGGACTCACCATGCACAGAGGAACAGTGACTAAAATTACTGCTTCCTCCCCACTCCAGTACCCTTACCTGGAAAATCCCATGGACGGAGAAGCCTGATAGGCTACAGTCCATGGGGTTGCAAAGAGTCAGACACAACTGAGCAACTTCACTTCACTTCCCATCAGAAACCATGTAAGTGAGAAAATAACCAGTGGTTTTCTTAAAATTCTGAAGAAAAAAATAGAAAAATCTTCTGTCCCAGGTATCTATACCTGTAAGAAATATTTCTCAGAGATGAACTTTAAAGGCTTTTTCAGACATGAAAGTGAAAGTTTCTCATTCATGTCTGACTCTGCAACCTCATGGACTATACAGTCCATGGAATTCTCCAGGCCAGAATACTGGAGTGGGTAGCCTTTCCCTTTGCCAGGGGATCGTCCCAACCCAGAGATTGAACCCAGGTCTCTTGCTTGGCAGGTGGACTCTTTAGCAGCTGAGCTACCAGGGAAACCCAAGAATACTGGAGTGGGTAGCCTATCCCTTTTCCAGCAGATCTTCCTAACCCAGAAATCAAACCAGGGTCTCCTACATTGCAGGGGGATTCTTTACCAAATGAGCTATCAGGGAAGCCCTTCAGAGACTAAACATGATAGGAAAAGATTGCCTGAGTGGTCATTGAAGAACAGCTAGCTACCCTAACCTAAATGTTTTCATCAGGGCAGAAAAATGTCCCAGATCATCGGCCTAAGCTTCCACCTTTACAAACTAGGAAAAGAAAAGCAAATTAAATCTACTGTAAACAAAAGGGAGAGAATAATAAAAGCAGAGAATAAATCAATTATATTGAAAAGGGAAAAAAATTGGAAACAAATCAGTGACACCAAAAGCTGACTAAAAAGTGATTAATACAATTGGTAAAACTCTGGCCAAACTGGTAAAGAAAAAAAGATGTGAAAAAACAATATCCATATTCTACTAAAATAAAGTGAAAAGGAAAGTACAATCATGTAACTGGATTGTACTACAAGCAGCAAAGACATGAAATAAAATGTGTGTAGTAGGAATACAAGCTATCAAATTATGCAACGGAAAAAGAGTGAACCTTAAGAACTGATAGTGCTTGATGGATCAATGTGGTTATATATGGAACCAAGAAGTATGAGAGTAATAGTGATTATTTAAGAAACAATGTCAAGGAAATGGGAAATTATTAAGAAAAATTAATTTGGACTGTTATTCTTACACTTTGCACAAGTGAAATTTTAATATCTTAAGTGTATGAAAATGTGAAATGTAACACTGTAAAAGTTAAGTGTAAAAATGTACTAGAAAGCATCTATCAAAAGGTGAAATATCGATGGATGTCAATACATCAAAATTAAGGATTTTTGCTTCACAGAGAAAGTTTGAGAGAACATTACAGGCATGGGGGATTGCAAGAAAGAAAAAAAAAAAAACAAGACAATGTTATCTAGAATATGAGAGTCTTTTACAAGTTTGGGAAACATAAATTGCATCCCAAGTTATAACAAAAAGGTGACATATGTGACTAGGAAGTGAAACATATTAAAAAGCAGATTCAGGTGTTTCAATCTCCGTAATCCTCAAAGAAATGCAAAGTTAAATCATTATTTATCACTTTACATCCATCACATTAAAATAACTACAAAGCTATATGATAACAAATGCTGAGAAGGATGTGAGACAATAAGAACCTCCTGTGTTTTAGTCAACAACGAAATCAGATTGATTATATTCTTTGCAGCCAAAGATGGAAAAGCTGTATACAGTTAGCAAAAACAAGACCAGGAGCTGACTGTGGCTCAGATCATGAACTCCTTATTGCCAAATTGAGACTTGAAGAAAGTAGGGAAAACCCTTAGACCATTCAGATATGAACTAAATCAAATCCCTTATGATTATACAGTGGAAGTGAGAAGAGATTTAAAGGACGAGATCTGATAGATAGAGTGCCTGATGAACTCTGGATGGAGGTTCGTGACATTGTACAGGAGACAGGGACCAAGATCATCCCCATGGAAAAGAAATGCAAAAAAGCAAAATGGCTGTCTGAGGAGGCCTTACAAATAGCTGTGAAAAGAAGAGAGGTGAAAGGCAAAGGAGAAAAGGAAAGATATAAGCATCTGAATGTAGAGTTCCAAAGAATAGCAAGGAGAGATAAGAAAGCCTTCCTCAGTGATCAATGCAAAGAAATAGAGGAAAACAACAGAATAGGAAAAACAAGAGATCTCTTCAAGAAAATTAGAGATTCCAAGGGAACATTTCATGCAAAGATGGGCTCGATAAAGGACAGAAATGGTATGGGCCTAACAGAAGCAGAAGATATTAAGAAGAGGTGACAAGAATGCACAGAAGAACTGTACAAAAAAGATCTTCATGACCAAGATAGTCACAATAACGTGATCACTGACCTAGAGCCAGACATCTTGGAATGTGAAGTCAAGTGGGCCTTAGAAAGCATCACTACAAACAAAGTTAGTGGAGGTGATGGAATTCCAGTTGAGCTATTTCAAGTCTTGAAAGATGATGCTGTGAAAGTACTGCACTCAATATGCCAGCAAATTTGGACAACTCAGCAGTGGCCACAGGACTGGAAAAGGTCAGTCTTCATTCCAGTCCCAGAGAAAGGGAATGCCAAAGAATGCTCAAACTACTGCACAATCACACTCATCTCACACACTAGTAAAGTCATGCTCAAAATTCTCCAAGCCAGGCTTCAGCAATATGTGAACCGTGAACTCCCAGATGTTCAAGCAGGTTTTAGAAAAGGCAGAGGCACCAGAGATCAAATGGCCAACATCCCTTGGATCATGGAGAAAGCAAGAGAGTTCCAGAAAAACATCTGTTTCTGCTTCATTGACTATGCCAAAGCCTTTGACTGTGTGGATCACAATAAACTGTGGAACATTCTGAAAGAGATGGGAACACCAGACCACCTGACCTGCCTCTTGAGAAACCTGTATGCAGGTCAGGAAGCAACAGTCAGAACTGTACATGGATCAACAGACTGGTTCCAAATAGGAAAAGGAGTACGTCAAGGTTATATATTGTCACCCTGCTTATTTAACTTATATGCAGAGTACATCATGAGGAACGCTGGGTTGGAAGAAGCACAAGCTGGAATCAAGATTTCTGGGAGAAATATCAATAACCTCAGATATGCAGATGACACCACCTTTATGGCAGAAAGTGAAGAGGAACTCAAAAGCCTCTTGATGAAAGTGAAAGAGGAGAGTGAAAAGGTTGGCTTGAAGCTCAACATTCAGAAAACAAAGATCATGGCATCTGGTCCCATCACTTCATGGGAAATAGATGGAAAAACAGTGGAAACAGTGTCAGATTTAATTTTGGGGGGCTCCAAAATCACTGCAGATGCTGATTGCAGCCATGAAACTAAAAGACGCTTACTCCTTGGAAGGAAAGTTATGACCAACCTTGATAGTATATTAAAAAGCAGAGACATTACTTTGCCAACAAAGTTCCGTCTAGTCAAGGCTATGGTTTTTCCCATGGTCATGTATGGATGTGAGAGAAAGCTGATCGCCGAAGAACTGATGCTTTTGAACTGTGGTTTTGGAGAAGACTCTTGAGAGTCCCTTGGGCTGCAAGGAGATCCAACCAGTCCATTCTAAAGGAGATCAATCCTGGGTGTTCATTGGAAGGACTGATGCTAAAGCTGAAACTGCAATACTTTGGCCAACTCATGTGATGAGTTGACTCACTGGAAAAGACTCTGATGCTTGGAAAGGTTGGGGGCGAGAGGAGAAGGGGACGACCGAGAATGAGATGGCTGGATGGCATCACCGAGTCTGTGGACATGAGTTTGAGTGAAGTCCAGGAGTTGGTGATGGACAGGGAGGCCTGGCATGCTGTGATTCATGATGTTGTGGAGAGTCAGACACGGCTGGGCGACTGAACTGAACTGAACTGATTATTGGGCAAAACCAATGTGAAGAAAATCTGAGAACATAGTAACTGTAAGGATGGTCCAACAATGCTACCGCTGGATGTAGAAGAACTGACATATAGATGTACAGGAGTGTGTATGCATATGTTTATTACAGAATTACTTGTGATCACAAAACCTGGATACATCTTATGTGTCAATTTCTGGGAAGTAAATTAGGAAAAAGTCATAAACGTGTGAAAAAAGATCATTAGGGAAAAATCATAGATGTGAAAAAAAATCATGGAGCAGTTCAGAAAGCAGTGCCAATGAACCACATTATAGAACAATAACAATACCATTAATGTAATTTCTAAATGCACACAAGCACACTGAAAAGTATTTCACAGTTTACAAAAACACACACATATCCAAGGAAAAACACCACACACACTAGTAATGCCTATGGTGGAGGAGAGTGAGGAAGTGCATTTGATGATCAAAAACAAAGGAAAAGAAAAAGAAAAGAATAATAAGGGAGACTCATACAGACCAATAATATATTCTAGTGCACAGAATAATGTAACCTCTGTATTTGAGCTCCGTCCACACATCTATACACACACAACACCCACATACTTACACAGACATATGTACACAAAAAAAGTGGAACACAAACCAGAATATTTGACAACATTTAGGTATGAGAACTGGTTAAAAATATTATGGTACATTCATGCAATGGCATGTTATGAAGCTGTTAAAAATAATGAAGTGCTGACAGGAATCAGTCTCAAAGGTTTACTGTTGAGGTAGCATAGCAAAGTTCCAAACTACGTAAAGAACGTGGTACTACTTGTTTTATCTAAAAGAACATATAAGTCAGTGCTTGCATATACACAGACTGACTCTGGAAGGAGAGAGGAGAAAATGGTAACGATTGTTTCCAGGGAAGATACATAACCAACTGACAGCATTGGGATGGGAAGTTAACATATTATGACATATCATTTACTTTTAATTCTGTAGTCTATTTGCACTTCCAATTCAAACAAATAAATAAAAGACACTATTAATGAAAACTTGCACCAATAAAATGATTGCTTTGAAATCAGCAATAAGCTTATCATAAGCTGAATTATTGCCTAAAGTAAAGGCTAAATATTTGTGATATGTATTTTGATTAAGGTAACAGATGAGAAAAACAGAAACAGGACTTCTATGAAGTCAGAAAATTTCAAAAATGTCCCTGCTTAATCTAAAATTTGTTTTATATTAAGAAACAACTATCTTTATTCATATCTGCAACTCTGTGTTTTTATAATATTTACTGTATCACAATCTTTGGAAGTAAAGCTATGCTTCTGATGAGTTAGAAGCATATTATATTTAGAAGTCAGAATAACTAATAGGTTGGGAACAATCCTTTTTTGCTTCCCAGGTGGTCTAGTGGTAAGAATCCACCTGCCAAGCAAGAGATGTGGGTTTGAGCTCTGTGTTGGGAGGATCCCCTGGAGAAGGAAATGGCAACCCACTCCAGTATTCTTGCCTGGGAAATCCCATGGACAGAGGAGTCTGGCAGGCTACAGTCCATGGGGTCACAAAGAGTTGGACGCAACTTAGCAACTCAGTTCAGTTCAGTCGCTCAGTCGTGTCTGACTCTTTGAGACCCCATGAATCACAGCACGCCAGGACTCCCTGTCCATCACCAACTCCCAGAGTTTATCCAAACTTGTGTCCATTGAGTCGGTGATGCCATCCAGCCATCTCATCCTCTGTCGTCCCCTTTTCCGCCTGCCCCCAATCCCTCCCAGCATCAGAGTCTTTTCCAGTGAGTCAACTCTTCACATGAGGTAGCCAAAGTATTGGAGTTTCAGCTTCAGCATCAGTCCTTCCAGTAAACACCCAGGACTGATCTCCTTTAGGATGGACTGGTTGGATCTTCTTGCAGTCCAAGGGACTCTCAAAAGTCTCCTCTAACACCACAGTTCAAAAGCATCAATTCTTCAGTGATCAGCTTTCTTCACAGTCCAAATCTCACATCCATACATGACCACTGGAAAAACCAAAGCCTTGACTAGACTGACCTTTGTTGGCAAAGTAACATCTCTGCTTTTTAATGTGCTCTCTAGATTGGTCATAACTTTCCTTCCAAGGAGTAGGCGTCTTTTAATTTCATGGCTGCAATCACCATCCGCAGTGATTTTGGAGCCCCCAAAAATAAAGTCAGCCACTTGTTTCCACTGTTTTCCCATCTATTTGCCATGAAGTGATGGGACCAGATGCCATGATCTTAGTTTTCTGAATGTTGAGCTTAAAGCCAACTTTTTCACTCTCCTCTTTCACTTTCATCAAGAGGCTTTTTAGTTCCTCTTCACTTTCTGCCGTAACAACAATCTCTTTTAGGGCACACACAGCAGCATCTTCACTTTTCAGTGGTGAAGGATCCCTAGATGCTAAAATGTTCAAAGGATTCCCCATGGCAACCCTAAATACATCGATCTGCAGATGTACTGGGAAGCTGTCCTGAGAAAGGACCTTTCTGGTGTGAGAACCAGTTTCAAATCTTGGCTCTCTCTGGAGTACTTTTGTGCAGAGCTTCACTTTAATTTCAAAAGCCATTCACTTAAATCCTTCTTGATATGTTACTCATAGCTCTCTGATATAATTTCAGACTTCTATCCTATCAACTTGTACTCATCTTGCACTCTGAATTGTTCAACTGAGAGCAATTTCTTTCCTAAATCTCTCTATTCACCTCACTTAACTGATAGAGGCCATTCTACAAAAACTTTATAAGAACATTTTGTATTTCTAGAGCAGGGTCTCTAATTAGGGACGGTATGGAAGTCTGCCTTTACTCAGGACCTGGACTCTGACTTATCTTGAACATATCATGATCTTGTTGAAACAGTGATATGTGCTCTTAAGAAAGAGTACAGAAAGAATAAGAAAGAAAAATGCAGAATAATACTAACGCAAATTTATCTTTTCCCAGAACTGGCTCCCAGAGAATTAAAAGTATGGAAAGAGTAACTAAATATTCAGCTAAAAAATGAACATTGTTTTTAACCTTAAAATGTTAGCAAGACATTCAAATATTCTTTTACTTAATAACTGACAAAGCAGTTGCTAGCAGGACAATAACTAGAAATGTGATTTGATTTACAGAATATAGAGAAACAATACCATTAACTTCAGTAACATTTTCAAAAGGAAATACTCCCATATGTTTAGATAAGTTGAAAACACAATGTTATTACCAAACTTCACATGTAAGGGAAACAATAAAAATTAAAACACAGCCAGAGAAATGAGTCAATCAGTATTAATTTTTCTTCCACATGGAAGAGAGGTAAGACAATCTGTTGTGCTCTTTGTTTGGATTTTTTCCTTGTTGTTTATCTGTTTTATTTCATTTTATTTGGGATATAGTTATTTCACAGTATTGTATCAGTTTCTGGGGTAAAACAAAGTGACTCAGCTATGTGTATACATATATCCCCTCTTTCTTGGACCCCTCTCCTACCCACAAACCTGTCCCATCCATTTAGGTCATCACAGACCACCCAGCTGAGCTCCCTGCACTATACAGCATAAATGACACTAAAAGACAGCCCACAGAAAAGTGGGAAAATATTTGCAAACAAAACAACTGACAAGGTATTAATCTCCAAAATATTCAAACAGCTCATAAAACTCAATATCAAAAAGAGACAAACAACCCAATCAAAAAAATGGGCAGAAGACCTAAACAGACATTTCTTTAAAGAAGACATACAGATGACTAAGAAGTATGAAAAGAGGCTCAACATCACTAATTGTTAGAGAAATGCAGATCAAAACATTGAGGTATCACCTCACACAGGTCAGAATGGCCACCATCAAATAATCTATTAATAATAAATGCTGAAGAGAGTGTGGGGAAAGGGACCCCTTCTCCACTGTTTGTGGCAATGTAGATTGATGTAGCTATTATGGAAGACAGTACGGAGTTTCCTTTAAAAAAAAATCATATGTTTGATTTTAAACTGTGATTTGTTTCAGGCATCAGGAAGCTTTTCCTGTACAGGGACAGATAGTAAATATTTAAGACTGTGTAACAAAAATGGTCTCTGTGACAGGAACATGGCTCTGCCATTGGCGTGCCATAGACAACAGGTTAATGATTGGACATGGCTGTGCTCAAATAAAACTGTATTTACAAGAGAGGAGCCAGGCTGGATTGGTTTGCAGTATGTGGTAATTTGCCTACCACTGATCCATGTGATAGACATAACAGATTCATAAATGTATGCTGCTGCTGCTGCTTCTGCTAAGTTGCTTGTCGTGTCTGACTCTGTGCGACCCCATAGATGGCAGCCCACCAGGCTCCTCCATCCATGGGATTTTCCAGGTGAGAGTACTGGAGTGGGTTGCCATTGCCTTCTTCGTCATAAATGTATAGTGAGAAGCAAATATAATTCAGAGTTTCAAATCTCATCAGCATGTGTCTTTTGTGACTTCATGAATTCACCTATCTAATATCTAACTTGACATCATTTTATTACTATACATTCACCTCCTTTCCCCTTGGATTCACATTAATGATAAATGGTAGAATTGGTGGATTCTTTAGTTTTTTTATTTCACAATTTATTTTCTGGTCTAAGGTGAAGCTCTCACAAAGAAAATACTTGTGTTAGCAAGTATTTTCCAGAATTCCAGTACTCTTAATGGCTACCAAAAAGAATGTTGCTATGAACAAGGGGGTGAGGATATCTTTTTGAGTTAGTATTTTATTTCCTTGATGTATTCCTAAAGTGGAGTTGATTGA
Organism: Moschus berezovskii; assembly: GCF_049115385.1. Classification (NCBI taxonomy): domain Eukaryota; kingdom Metazoa; phylum Chordata; class Mammalia; order Artiodactyla; family Moschidae; genus Moschus; species Moschus berezovskii. The sequence goes on along the minus strand of NC_142478.1, from coordinate 44,198,530 downwards.
CTATATAATAGTTCTACTCTTAGTTTTTGAGGAAAATCCACACTTTTTTCCGTAAAAACATCACAATTTATATTCACAATAACGGTGCACAGGGAACCCTTTTTGATAATAGCTGTTTTAACAGGTATGAGGTGATATCTCATTGTGGTTTTAATGTGCATTTTCCTAATGACTTGTGATGCTGAGCATTTTTTCAGGAACCTGTTGGCCTTTTATATATCTTCTTTTGAGATATATCTATTTAGGCTCTTTGTATATTTTTAATTTGTGTTATTAGGTTTTTTGGATTTTTTTCTGCTATGGAGTGTATGAGTTACGTATATATTTTGACTATTAACCTTTTATCAGATATATGATTTGCAATTTTTTTTCTCATTTCACAGACTATCTTTGCACTTTGTTGATGGTTTCTTTTCTTAAGGCTTTTAATCCTAGCACATGTGATACATAGAAACTGTCTAACTAATAAGATAGTAGTATTGTACATACTCGATACAAATACTTGCTAGTTTTATTCTACTCTATTTCTTCACCATCTATAACAAATAGCAGTCTCCAGATAGCATATTAAAAAGCAGAGACATTACTTTGCCAACAAAGGTCCATCTAGTCAAGGCTATGGTTTTTCCAATGGTCGTGTATGGATGTGAGAGTTGGACTGTGAAGAAAGCTGAGCGCCGAAGAATTGATGCTTTTGAACTGTGGTGCTGGAGAAGACTCTTGAGAGTCCCTTGGACTGCAAGGAGATCCAACCAGTCCATTCTAAAGGAGATCAGTCCTGGGTGTTCATTGAAAGGACTGATGCTAAAACTGAAACTCCAATACTTTGGCCACCTCATGAGAAGAGTTGACTCATTGGAAAATCCTCTGATGCTGGGAGGGATTGGAGGCAGGAGGAGAAGGGGACGACAGAGGATGAGATGGCTGGATGGCATCCCCAAGTGGATGAACATGAGTTTGAGTGAACTCCGGGAGTTGGTGAGGGACAAGGAGGCCTGGCATGCTGCGATTCATGGGGTCGCAAAGAGTCGGACACGACTGAGCAACTGAACTGAACTGATGCTATTATTATGCAGTTACAAAAGTTTTCTCTGTGACTAGTATGGCTAACGAACAGACCTAGATGGTTAAGGGGTATATTTAGAGAATTTTATTAGATAGCTTATATATTGAATAATATTTGTGGGAAAAGATATTTTAAATAGCAGAATAACAATTTGCCTCAGTAAACTGTACTTAAGACTCTGTCTATTCTAGATGACTGCAAAATAATTGATGAACAGCAGAAATTTCAGTCATGCTTATAATACAATATTCTCAAGTACCTTATTATTATTAACAAGATTAATTCTTTCAAAATCTCAGAAGCAGTTAGAGTTGCTAATAATACAGTCGACCCTTGAGCAATTCGGGGATTAGAGGCACCAACCCCTGTGCAGTCCAAAATCTGAGTATAACTTACTTTACAGTCAGCCGCCACACCAAGGGCTCTACATCCCTGGATTCAACCAGAAAAAATTAGCATGTAAGTGGATCCACGCATTTTGCAGCTACAGAGATGGGCTCCCAGGGAATAAATGATGTCTACAAAATCAGATAAATTATTAATGATAGAATCTAAATTAGAACCCAAATGGTCTTCCTTTCTTATTGGTTGTACAGTCTAATCCCAGAGGTTAATAGTTCTGAGATAATAATATCAAGACATTAATATAAGATATTATATCAGATAAGATAGTAATGTCAATAATATCACATAATACACACTACAAATATGATTCTACACATAACACATCGAGACGTCAAACTTTTCTGGCCTCCTTAATCAATAGAAATTGACTAGAGGTCAGAAAAATAATCCAGGCAAGGCTTTATTGGGGCCCCTCCTCCAGCAGGGTGGAGCAAGAACAAGCAATATGTTCCCTTGCTTGTTCCCAAAGGTGAGTTGTGAGCTGGTTCCTTAAATGGGAGGAGTGTAGGGGTGTGTCCAGGGGTCAGGCCTGAGGGATGGGTTAAGTTGTTTGCCACCCCTCTGGTGGTGTTGTGTGCAGAGATATGCACAGTACCCTGCTTTTGCTCCCAACACCCAGTTTTTGCTCCAGGCTCCTCAGAAGTAGCAGTTGGGTTTTTATATTTTTGTATATTTTGGGTCCAAAATTTGCCCCAGCCACCCATACAAGCAGTTACTTTTAGTCCCACATAAATTCTTTGTGTTTTGTTGCTAGAGGAGAGGTGTGTCCATGTGCAAGCTTTGCAGCAAAGGATCCCAGATTCCTGCCTGTCCCATCTCAAGAGGGTGAGGAGAAAATTCAGAAAAGCTGTATTGGGGCACAGTTTGAAAAGCCAGGGTAGAAAGGCTGGAAACATACTCAAGAAAAGATCTTTTATTGAAACGCCTTGCACTTCCCTGGTGGCTCAGTGGTAAAGAATCTACCGGCCAATGCAGGAGACATGGGTTCAATCCCTAGGTTGGAAAGATCCCTGGAGAAGGAAATGGCAAGCCACTCCAGTATTCTTGCCTGAAAAATCCCATGGAAAGGAGCCTGGCTACAGTCCGTGGGGTTGCAAAGAGTCTGACAGAACTGAGCACGCAGAGAAATAAGATCTGGTTTTTAAAATACAAGGCTGACATGAATGAGACTGGCCCTGAAGGGTAGGTGAGGACCAGAAGAGGCTGGTCTCCTCTGCCTCTATGTATCCTGGAGGGAGCTGGAGCCAGTACCATGACTTCTCCCCAAAGGGAGTCAAGGAGACTTGTCCTGCTTGTCCTTTCTGAAACCTTTGGGGCCTCAATCTTCTAACAGGAGAAAAGTCAAACTTGTTTTCAGCTCCTACTGCCTCTTGGGCAAAGGGGCAATGCCATGGGTATCTACCTACCCCCACCCCCCACAACCTGATTTGTTTAGTCCCAAGAAAAGACAAGGCAGTTTGCCATTGTTTGGGGACTTGCTCCTAACAATTAAGAATTCTTGTAAAAGCTTCTTCTCTCTCAGTAAAGAGAGAATCATGTCTCTTGGAAACAAGGTTTTACATTTTCTGTGCATAATTGTTTGTTAGAAACAAGAAAAAACATTTCCTCTCCATGTACAACAGGAAAACTATATGAAGAGAAAAACAAAATCTGTTCTCCATGGAAAGAATTCTGGTAACAATAGAAGCTTGAGTCCTTTCCAGAAAAAAACGTATGTATGAGTGCTTTTCCCATGAACAGGGGTGACAGTTGGACACTGACCCGTGTTAAATCCCACTTTCATTACAGGTATTACTCAAGTCTTACAGAAAGAAAACCAGAAAAACTCAATAGGCAGAGTTTTTTACAGACCCCATGATGCAACATTACAAAATGCCTTTCGTAGACCATTGTCTTTCCAAAGGCTAGACTTTTCAGTAGTTCTGTGCGGCTATGTGGAATATAAAACTCAGACTTCATGCTTCAGCCTGGCTTCCGGGTTTGACCATGAGGAAGTCTAAAGCCTCAGGGCTTCCCAGGTGGTGCTAGTGGTAAAGAATCCACCTGCTAATGCAGGAGACATAAGGGTAGCAGGTTCAACCCCTGGGTCAGGAAGATCCCCTGGAGAAGGGACTGGCTACTAACTCCAGTATTCTTATATGGAAAATCCCATGGATAGAGGAACCCAGTGGTCTATACTCCACAGTGGTCTATAGTCCACAGGGTTGCAAAGAGTCTGACACAACTGAAGTGACTTAGCATACATGCACAAGCCTAAAGCATCACACTTGTTCACTGCAACCCTACATGTGAAGCTCAAAGCCGAAAATATGATTCTATGTGAAAGAAATAAAATGAAACTACAGAGCAAACTGTTCCTGCAACACACAGTCCATACAGCATTCTATGTGTTCTCTACATGGATTGATTGATAAATTTGATGTGCTGTTGATTCGCAATGTAGTATTACTTTCAAGTGTATGGCAAAATGTTCAGTTATGCGCACACACACATTCTTTTTCAGATTCTTTTTCCCTATAGGTTATTACAAGACATTGAGCATAGTACCCTGTCTAATACAGTAGGTCCTTATTGGTTATTTTATACATAGTAGTGTGTATCTGGGCTTCCCTTGTGGCTCAGCTGGTAAAGAATCCACCTACAATGCAGGAGACCTGGGTTCGATCTCTGGGTTGGGAAGATTCCCCTGGAGAAGGGAAAGGCTACCCTCTCCAGTATTCTGGCCTAGAGAATTCCATGGACTGTATAGTCCATGGCGTTGCAAAGAGTTGGACAGGACTGAGTGACTTTCACTTTCTCTTCACTTTCAGTGTGTATCCATTAATCCCAAACTCTTAATTAATCCCCCTTTGGTAAACATAAGTTCTCAATGTCTGTGAGTCTGTTTTGTAAATATTCATTTATATCATTTTTCAAGATTCCATATATAAGTGATATCACTTTACATGTATCTTTCACTATCTGACTTATTTTACGTAGTACGATAACCTCCAGGTCTACCCGTATTGCTTCAAATGGCATTATTTCATTCTTTTTATGTCTGAGTGATATTCCACATGTATTTATGTTATCACACTGTGCTATGCTCCTTCCCACATGACTAGAACACCAACCACTCAAACTCACTAGGTCTACACCAAATCATTCCTCTCCCTACCACCCAAAACTACGCCTTTTGTTTCCTACTTTTGGTAACAGTTAATATACTCCAAGTCTATAAAACCTTGTTACATACTCACCTTCCCCTGCTCATCCTCCAGATACAGACCATCACTGTCTACTTCTCAGGCCATGATCTTCATTCAGCTTTCAACATCTCTCACCTGGAAAATCACAATAGCATCCTTATTTGGTCTGCCAGTCTCTACTGTCTCCCCTTCTTATTTCCTCCTTCACGCAATGGCCACAATCTTAGGTTTGATAATATTAATTCTCTGTTTGGGAATTCATCACTGCTAATAGTACCATTTCCTTGGCAAATCAGATTTGGCTTTTTCTAAGGTACCTTTAAGCAACGTAGAAAGAAAGACTGAAAGAGGTAAAGACAAAACATTGGAAAGAATAAAAGTATCTCAAAATCTACAGACTACGTTTACTTCAAATCTGGCTTTGTGTTTTACTTCTGTATGTTTAATGAACCTATTGTACAAAACACTCCTATTTAGGGAAATAAGAAAACATACACGTATCTGCTTAATTTTGCAAAAACAACCAAGAAAAGAATAAATCTGAAATTAATATAATTAGCTACAAGGGATAAAACATAGATTAGATTGAAATCAACTTTTTTGAATTTTCTAACTATACTTGGTTTTATAAGAAAATATCTTTGTTCTTATGAAATACTTATAATATTAACAGATAAAGGAGTATGGCATAGTCTGCCTACTCTCAAATCGTTCAGATTTTTTAAAAAAAAATGAAACCAGTTTGTATATGTACATGTATGTGTGTGAGAAAGAGACAGAGAGACAGGCAGAGTCAGAGACAGATTAAGAGAGAAAAACCAATTTTGCAAGATGTTAAACATTGGTCAATCAAGGTCAAAGCGTCATTCTTTTTTACTGACAGAACATCTATCAATTATTGCTTCTGAGGACCAATCAGAAGACCTTCCAGGTCGTAGTATCTGTTTCTCCACAGCAAAGGACTGGCAGCCATAATGATTTGTTATTTCTGTGTCAGGAAAGACTGTCAGTGGGTGAAGTTCCTCACCTGTGACCATGGGTTTTAGCACAGGTTTAGTGAGTGGTCCCTTTCTGCATATTTTCTCCTTTGTAGGTGAGGAACCAAGGTCCATCTAATCAAGGCTATGGTTTTTCCCGTGGTCATGTATGGATGTGAGAGTTGGATTGTGAAGAAAGCTGAGCGCTGAAGAATTGATGCTTTTGAACTGTGGTGCTGGAGAAGACCCTTGAGAGTCCCTTGGACTGCAAGGAGATCCAACCAGTCCATTCTAGAGGAGATCAGTCCTGGGTGTTCATTGGAAGGGCTGATGCTAAAGCTGAAACTCCAATACTTTGTCCACCTCATGTGACAAGCTGACTCACTGGAAAAGACTTTGATGCTGGGAAGGATTGGGGGCGGGAGGAGAAGGGGAAGACAGAGAATGAGATGGCTGGATGGCATCACCGACTCGATGGACATGAGTATGAGTGAAATCCGGGAGTTGGTGATGGACAGGGAGGCCTGGCGTGCTATGATTCATGGGGTCGCAGAGAGTCGGACACGACTGAGTGACTGAACTGAACTGAACTGAACTGAACTGATAGTTAATTCTTACTCTACTTTCAGCTTTATTGTCCAGTCTCCCATGTAGCTTGTTCTTGTGAAATGAATATTTCTGGGCTTAAAATTTCTCATCTGCCAAATATGAACAGTTGAGTAATAACTAGATTACATCTTGAAGGTCCTTTACCCCTAAAAATCTCTTTTATATTGCACTTCCTCAATTTTCTTTTTAATTCCGAATGAATTTCATTCTCTCTCACATAGCATTTCTGTCTCCCTAGAGAAGAAAAAGCAATTCATTCATGGCCATGATTAAGGTGAAGTAAGGTTTATTGTCATGCTTGTTCTTTCCTGCATAATTTTAACTTCTTAATTGAGCCCAGAATTGAAAGAAGCTTAGTATAATCAGGATTTCAAGAATACTAACTCATGCCTAAGATTGTTTGAATTCTTACAAATAAAAGAAAATTGTTGAAATAATTGATTTGTTGCCCGTGGAATGCTTTCGATTTTTATTACTTCTCAGCAGTGGCTTTGTAGAATCACTGTTACATGGGTTTGCTGCAGTGCTAACTTGGCATTGGCTAAAAATATCCAGCATCAGGAAGGAATGATGTGCAGCACCAATGTTTTATAGTTGGCAACAATTCTTCCCATTATAGCCAATGTCTGTTTGTTTTGCAAATCATTGGCTAAATCATGTAAAAAGCAAATGTATTTCCTCTTCCTTTTCTTTCCCAAGAATCTGAAAGGAACTAAAGCAAATGAAGCTGAGAATTAGGCTTGTGACCTCTGACAGGTACTGGGTCTAGCTGGAATTCCAGGGTGAGAGAGTTGAAAGGGAAAAGGGATCACAGGCCATGTTCCAATAGTTGAAACCCTATGGGAGGCCTATGTCCAAGGATTTGATTCCTTCTTTCATCATGACACTCACAGACACCCTCAGCCATAATAGAGAGCCTACTTTAGGGGGAAAAATTAATATGTAAGAATATAATAAGAAAAGCCAGGAAGATAATCTGGTGTTTAACTCCTACGTCCCTGAGTCTGCACTGCTTTGGAACACAATGATCTCTGCCAGCTCTAAGGAGGCCATCAGGAAGATGCTGGTGACAAGGATCAAGCTAACTTCCAGGAAGATGACCAAGACCCCTGGACCACTGAGTCCTGTAGGCAAGCCACCACAGCCTTCGACGATCCCTCTCCAGTCCCCTGTCCCAAACATACCCCTCTTGCCAGATCTGAGCATCTGGAAGTATCCCAGCAGGAGGAGGGCAAGCCCATCACCCCACTTGCCAAAGCCTCCCTTGTCCACCTTTCTCCCTGATGGCTCTGAATCTTCCAGTTCCTCTTGGGGTGAGGCAGACCAAGTTCATCCCAAGTACCCCAGTTTGGGGTAGCCTTTAGCTTATAAAGTATACAGTTACATTGATACTATTAAATAAAATCAATGCTGCATGTTAGAATTAGGCTAAACAGAATGGAAATCACTTTTTTTTTGTCAGTGAAAGCTCACGAATTAAAAAATAGCCTTAGTTCACTCATTCAATAAACATATATTAAGTATTTATTACATCTCAAGTTCTGTGGTCCACAAGACAGGTCCCTGTGCTTGGGAAGCTTTCAAGTAAAATATTTAAGGAAAAATTTTGCACCTGAAGTATTAATTTTTAAAATAAAAAGATATTTTAAAAAATAAAAAGGAAAGTAAAAAAAAAAAAGATTTAAAAAAATCAAAAAAAGATTAATTTGTGGTGGTTGAAATTTTTAACTTGTGTTTAGTGAAAGACAGATTTGTTTAAATGATGAAAATGTCAAGAATATAATTTAAAATTTTTCCCCAATTACAAGTGATATTATTCTTGAAGATCCTTTGAGAATAGCCTTGAAAACTATACTAGCAATACTTTTTAAATTTTTTGAGTATTATTGTTAGACCCAGGTTCGATCCCTGGGTTGGGAAGATCCCCTGGAGAAGGAAATTATAACCCACTCCAGTATTCTTGCCTGGAAAATCCCATGGAAGGAGAAGCCTGGTAGGCTACAGCCCACGGGGTCGCAAAGAGTAGGATACAACTGAGTGACTTCACTTTCACTTTTCACAGAGAGTGTCCATGTTAAAAATCAAACATGTATTTCCAGGGATCTGCAGAATCAATACATTAGAAATTGCTGTTTTGCAGAAAATATTTTTATTTCCTACTATGACATTCAGCTCACTTCAAGTTTTAAAGGTTCAGACAACTAGCTGGCGTTGACGACATTAATCTTCCCTCACAGACATTCAGGAAAATTACCAAAGCAGGGTAGGAAAAAGTTAGAGTCATTTTAAAAATGACTTCTATTCAAACAATATTGTCATTGTCTAAATGCCAAGGTCTCCTTGGAACTATAAAAGTTTTCATGATATCAGGCCTTACTGTTTGTTAAGCAATAAGCAGTTTTGGCTTTTCAAAATTTGCTTTATGTTTTTCTTCCTAAGAAATACTATCTTTGAAGGAGAAGATAGCATTATCTTAAAATTAATGCTTAATAAAATTATTTTGCTAAGATTGATTTTTAAATAAATATAAAACCACACTGATACTTTTATATAACAATGCTATATAATAGGCTGATGTAGAACAGACTCTATATTAAAAGTAGAAATCATTTTTTTAAGTCAGTTAAAACTCACCAGTTAAAATATAGCTTTAAGGAAGTCTCCCTCGTTAACTTTTTAAAAAATCTTTAAATCAACCATAAAATGGCAACCCAATTAAAAACAAGGCAAAGAATCTAAATAGGCATTTCTCCAAAAATGATATGAAATAGTTACTAAACACATGAAAAGATGGTCACTGATTAGCCATCAGAGAAATTCAAATCAACACTGGAATATACCCCTACCCTGGCTCCATCAGGATGACTAAAACCTTCGTATAGTATAGCCTGTGTGGCTTTCATATAGTGGAGCCTCTTTGGAAATACATTTTTAAATTTTTATTTAAATATTAGGCTATTAGGTCTAGCATTGTCTAATACTGGTGTTAAAGTACTGCAATTAGAATTCTATTACCAAAAATATTGGAATAGCCCCATATTCCTGGATAAAATTTTAAATACATATACTAATAATGGTGTATTTGAATATTTAAATAAAATGAGTAGTATGAATTAGAGAAATTAAGTAAATTAAATTAGTAAAATAAATTAAACTAACAAATTAAATAAATGAAATGAATACTTGAAATACTTGATGGAAATACTTTGGCTTTGCCCCGCTTAGCTTCATTACAAGTTTGCTATAAAGAAAATGAAAGGAAAATTAATTTCAATCCAAAAGTCATTTAGGAAACAGGGGAACATCTTCAGCCAGATATATTGCTGACAGCACCTTTTTTGTTTTGTTTCGTTTCAGCTTTACACTGAATACAGTGTTGGAAGGAGAATGATCACTTCTGAGACAGGACATTTAACTTTCCAGTACTACCGCAGAGCTATCTGAAAGAGGACACAGAGGAATTTGCAAGAAGCAATTGCAATAGATAAAACAAAAATTAGAAGTTCATCGGTAAACTGAAAGAACCAAAAACAACAAAAAGTAAATCGGGTGCTGAATTTTAGGGGAAAAGATTCTGAAATTATCCCACAAAACACACACAAAAGAAGCACACACACACACACAAACGGCTCAGGAAGGCTTTTATTTCACAAAAATTTGGTTCATCAAAGACCACGAATCATTCACAAACACTGAACTCATGGAGAGTTCCCATGGAGACACAGAAAGCCCAACATGGAAACAACTTTTATAGGTTCTTAACCCATACAATGACCAAAACTGTCTAGAATCACAGTGGCAGCTCAAGATATAACAGCCACAAGCAATTCCATAGGAAAATCACTTTATTAACAATAAAGAAATAATAAATCACACTATTCTAAGGCAACAGACAACAAATTCTGAAACATTAATGAGTTGCTGTACCAAATGACATGTCCATATTTCTTAAAGTGTAGTCTACTGATAAAACTGTTTCTTTCCTTTAATACATTTCGTATGAGTCTCTGTGGTTGAACAAAACCAACACTAACTGTTGCTATGGTATGTATTCGGTACACATTTCCTACAGAAGAGTTTGTGAAGCTAAATTTACGTGAAGACATTTTTGTTTACGTGTTTGGCAATACACACAAGGGATAAAACTATGATTACAGGGCACAGATGAAATGCTATTTGACTCCAGGTCCTCGTAACCTGTGTTAAATAATCACTATTGCCGTCCACACATCCCTCCTCTTATATTTAGTGGAAAGAAAATTGCAGGGCTATTTTGTGCCACCAACATAGCCCTTCCTAGATGAGAGGATTACTATAACATCTTGCTTTATCTCTGGATTTCTCTAGCCTATTTTCCCTTTCTATATGAGAAAGAAAAGACATACTTAAAGGTGGCTTATTTGAATTGACACACCGCAGGTCTCTTTACTCCCAAACTTGCCGCTAATATTTTTGTTTAGTCACCGAGTAGCATCCGACTCTTTTGCAAACCCATGGACCATAGCCTGACAGCCTCCTCTGTCAATGGAATTCTCCAGGCAAGAATACTGGAGTGGATTGCCATCTCCTTCTCCACTGTCTCTAATGCCCCTGAATAAATTGAGAACTAAAATGCTGTTTTATTTCCTTGTAGGAGTCTCGGTTTTACTATTATGAGTAGGTAGAACTTGATGGTTTATTTCATGTTTCTTGCACAAACGTCAGAGGACTAGAATTATGAAAAAGCTTACATTTTCCCCTCCAGCATTCTATAGTGCTAAATATAATCAGGATTGTCTATGTCTCTATCTTTATTAATTAGAAAAGTAGTGTGTTAGGGAAATTAAAATGGAAAATGTCTTCTTGTTCAGGCCTCAGAAGCAGAACAGGCCTGTGACCTGCTTCTGATCTGCCTGGATTCCATGCCTGCCTCCAAGCACAGCAAGTCAGGCAGCACTTGAGATAAGGAAAGGAATGAGTCTTGGAATCTTGAGTCCCTGAGGGCCTGGCTAACCACGTCTCCCAGTGGATCTAAGACGTCTTATGACTCATTAGGTGAAACAAACTGCATTTTAAAAATAGAACAGAGCTGTATTTTCAGAGGAACAAACTGATGATGATATCAATTCATGGTCTGTGGTTATAAAAAGGAGCCCCCAAAACTGCAATTTGGACTCTCACCCATGTGGTGGATGCGCTGCCCAGGACTCTTACCCAACTGGGACTCCAGATTGCTGTTAATGAGGGACTTCCCAGTGCTGTTCAAAACTGGATATAGGTCACTGGCCCAGTTTGGTGATGTATATGCTGTTACTTCTCTTTATTATTTGTATTTCTATTCTTTTAATGACTGTATATTGAAATTAAGTCAAATAATCTTCTATTAAATATTGAAATTGTTTGCAAGTAACGAGTGGTTTCTATTGTTAGCAAATCCTTGGAACCTAAAACAAAAGTAAAACTTTGGACAAAATATATTAATTTTAATTCTATTAATTATTACTTTCTACATATCAAATGTTGGATTTTTTAACATAAAAACTGATCAATCATATAAAACATCTTTAATGGAGTTGTTGAATGCAGGCACATTCTTTTAATCAGTTTTGGCAATTTTCTTCATCCAAAAGATAATTATTGGGTTGAATTTTTTCTCAGAGACTGTTGCACTATCTGTTGATTTCAATGACAAAGAAATTTAGGGGCAGCAAAAAAAACAGTAGGGCTGCATTTTAAGAATAAGAATAAAAAGAGAATTAAAAATCATAACCAAATGGGAAAAAAAAAACTCATGAAAGGGAGAGGATGAAAAACAAAACCATAGAAGATGAAAAGAAAGGTCCTGATTGTGAGATACAGAGGTGAAAATTTTAAGACTGATACAGGAAATATTTAAATTTAGACATTATATTAATATTTAATAACTGCATGCATGTTACTTTTTAACACATCTTTTAAGACTTCTCAGGTATAAACGCATTTAATTCTCACAGCCCACACTGACTAACAGACGTCCACACTGTAAGGTCCACCATCACAATCAAATGATATGGCTGTCTCCCAAACTGGCCATTCTCTTCTGCCTTCCCTCTGCTCAAGTAAACACTGATCTGCTTTATGTTACTATAGATTAGCACAGACTACTATGAATTATTATGTTACTGTGAACATAGCTACATTCATACATAAAGGGAGTCACAAAGTATGTGGCCCTTTTCTGTCTGGCTCCTTTCCCTCAACAGAGTTATTAATATTTTGAAATCACACATTTTGATACATGTATAAATTCAGTTCAGTTCAGTTCATTTCAGTCACTCAGTCGTGTCCGACTCTTTGAGACCCCATGGACTGTAGCACGCCAGGCCTCCCTGTCCATCACCAACTCCCAAAGTTTACTCAAACTCATATCCATTGAGTTGGTGATGCCATCCAGCCATCTCACCCTCTGTCGTCCCCTTCTCCTCCCACCTTCAATCTTTCCCAGCACCAGGGTCTTTTCAAATGAGTCAGTTCTTCGCATAAGGTGACCAAAGGATTGGAGTTTCAGCTTCAGCATCTGTCCTTCCAATGAATATTCAGTACTGATTTCCTCTAGGATGGACTGGTTGGATCTCCCTGCAGTCCAAGGGACATGTATAATTAGATATCAGTTTTTCTTGCTTAGTCGGTTCTAAGACATGGTGTACCACTACCAGTTTATCCATTCATATGCACACTGATTGTTCCGGCTCCAGGTTATTACAAATCAAGCTTCCATGAATATTTATGGACAAGTTTTTGAGTAATTTTCTGAATAAATGACTAGGAGCAAAACGGCTGGATCGTGTGATTGATAGCCGTATGCTTATTAAAGATATTGCCAAATTGTTTTCTAAAGTGGTTGTATCACTTTACATTTCTGCCACCAGTTTATTGGGTTCTATTTCTCCACGTCTTTGCTCACATTTGGTATGGTCAGTCTTTTAAGTTTTTGTCCTTTCTACACAGTCTACAGTGACATCCCATTGTGGTTTTAATTTTTATTTGCCTAATAATAAATGTATTTTCACCTGGAAAATCCGACAGACAGAGAAGCCTGATGGGCTACAGTCCATGGGGTTGCAAAAGAGACACAACTTAGTGACTAAACAACAACAACAATAATCAATGAGTTAATTATTATTAACAATAATAATTATTGTATGTTTGCTTATTGAAAGTCACTCAGTCCGTTCCAACTCTTTGTGACTCCATGGACTGTATAGTCCAGGACTGAATTCTCCAAGCCAGAATACTGGAGTGGGTAGGGGGAATCTTCCCAACCCAGGGATTGAACCCAGGTCTCCCACATTGAGGGCAGAGTCTTTACCAGCTGAGCCACCAGGGAAGCCCAAGAATACTAGAGTGGGTAACCTATTCTTTCTCCAGCTGATCTTTCTGACCCAGGAATCGAACTGGGGTCTCCTGCATTGCAGGTGGATTCTTTATCATCTGAGCTACCAGGAAATTTTGTTTGCTTATTTGCTATTTGTAAATCCTCTATTGTTAAGTGACTCTTGAGATCTTTTGTCTATTTTTATGGGTTGGTTCTTTTTTATACTTACTGAGTTTTGAGAGATTTTTACATATTGTGTGTACAAGTCCTTGAATTTTCTCTTGATAGATGGCTTATTTTTTCATTCTTTTGAGTGTCTTTTGAAGAGGAGTGTTTTTATTTTAATGTTGAAAGACCAATTTGTCAGTTTACTCTTTTGCGGATTATGCTTTTGGTAGTGCATTGAAGATATTTTTGCTTAATACAAAGTCACAAAGATTTTACCCAATGTTTACATTTAGAATTATCACCATTTTATGTTTGATATTTATATATATAATCCATTTTAAACTAATTTTTATAGTATGATTAAAGGATTTTGCTTTTTGTTTTTGTATGTAAATACTCAACTGTTCCAGAATCAGTTGTTGAAAAGACTATCCTTTTTACATGGAATTTCTTTTACCTTTGTAAAAAAAATCCAGTGTCCCTAAATATGTGAGTCTATGTCTGGACCTTTGCTCTTTTAATTGATCTATTTGTCTATCTCAATGGCAATGCCACATTACTTGATTGTTGTGATTTTATTAAAGGTCTTGAAATCAGTTAGGGTTAGTCCTGTAAATTTGTTCTTTTTAAAAATTGGTTTTTTGATAGTTTTGGTATTCTAAAGCCTTGGTATTTCTTTATGAATTTTAGAATCAGCTTGCCAGTATTTACAAATCACTTGCTGAGGTTTGACTGGGACGTATTTTATAACTGAGAATATGAGTGATCTTGGTAAATATTCCACGTGCAGTTGAAAAAAGGCATATCATTCTGTTGTTGGGTAGAGTGTCTTATATTAAGGTTTTCATCAATCTTAGAAGCGTTTTGGCCATTATTTCTTCAGATGATTTTCCTGACCCTATACCTCTCTCCATCAGGAACTTGAACACATGAGACTGCTTGAAGTTTTCCTACAGCCTACTGATGCTTTTCATTTTTTTCTCTCTGCTTTTTATTTTGTATAGTTCCTGCTACCATAACTTTAAACTCACTGATTTTCTTTTCTTCTGTGATGTCTAATCTGTTTGTTAATTCCATCCAGTGTATTTTATATCATACTTTGAAGGTTTAGCCTCTAAAATTCTGAATTTTTCTATTTCTACTGAACACATTAAACATATGGAAAACAGTTATAACTATTTCAGGGTCCATTTTTGCTAATTATAACATCTGTGGCAGTTCTGAGTTGCTTTGGCTTTTCTGATTATTTTCTTCACTATGAATAATGTTTTCCAACTTCTTTGCATGCCTGGTAAGCTTCAATTCAATAACAAGCATGGTATAACACATATACTCTACTATGTATAAAAATAGATAAACAACAAGGACCTGCTGTAAAGCACAGGGAACTATACTCAGTATTTTGTAATAACCTATAAGGGAAAATAATATGAAAATATATATATATTAATTAAACACTGTACTATATACATGAAACTAACACAACATTGCAAACCAACTACACTTCAATAAAAAATTGATCTTAAAAAAATAAGAGAAACAAAAAATAAGAGAATAATAAGTGGTGAATTTTGCTTTTTTGGAGGGTTTTATTTTAGTATGCAATTAAGTACTTGGAAATAATTAAAGCTTTTTGATCTTGCCTTTCTGGTTTTTTAGGCAGAGCTGCTCAGTCTAAGACTAATAATTTCCTGCTCCTCGGGCAAGACCTACCTTGAATTATGAGTTTTTCCAGTCTGGCTACTGGAAACGGGCGCTATTCCCAGGCTGTGCGAGTGCCAGTCACTGTTCCCGCTAGCAGTTTTGGTTGGTTGTTTCCTCAGGCTTGGACAGTTCTTTCTTCCTCTGCACTGACCAGTGCTCTGATGAAACCTCCAAGGAAGATCTAGTCTTTAGATCTCCAGGGAGCAAACTCTCTACAGCTCTCTTGTTTTGGGGTGGGGGTGAGGGGCTTCTCTGATGGCTCAGTGGTAAAGAATCCACCTGCAATACAGGAGACATGAGTTTGATCCCCAGGTCGGGAAGATGTCATGGAAGAGGAAAGAGCAACCCACTCCAGTATTCTTGGCTGGAGAATCCCATGGACAGAGGAGCTTGGTGGGCAACACTCCATAGATTTGTAAAGAATCAGACACCACTGAGCAACTGAACAATGTGTCTCCAAGGGCTCTGTCCTGGGAACTACAGCCTCCTTTGTCTCCCCAGATGGAGACTCAGGTCCAACTCTTACAGGGGTCTCCTGGGCTGCACATAAGTTCCCTTCCTCCCCATGCAGCAACCTGGGGCAGTAATGAAGGGAAATGAATGACAGGACTCACTTTCTTTGTTTCTTTTGGGGATCATTAGGCTTTGAGTCTGATAGCCAGTATCTTGAAAACTCTCTTTACATGCTGTCTGGATTTTTAGTTTTGGTTTTGTGTTTTTATCAAGCAGGAGGCTGTTTTCAGTCTCTGATACTATATCTCATGCAAAAGAGGAAATTATCGCTCACCTTTAAAAAAAAGAATACTAAAGGAACTAAGGAAAAAGTATGAGATAGTTAAAGAGAAAGCAGGAAAGGCTGAAACTGTCCTCTTCCTAACTTTTAATAATGTTCAGTAACTGATAGATTTCTGTTGCTGCTGCCAGAAATTATCATAAACAACACAATTTTATTATGTATATTTCTGTAGATCCAAATTCTGACACAGATCTCAGCAATCTAAAATCAATTTCATTCTGGAAGCTTTATGAGAGAATCCATTTCCTTGCCTTTTCCAGCTGCTAAAGACCACCCACACTCTTCAGCTCATCACTTCTTGCTCCATCTTCCAAGACAGCAAATTTGCACCTCTCTGACAGTTATTCTGGAGTTCTAGCTGCATCTGACCACAACAGGGAGAGATTCTCTGCCCTTCAGGACCCCTGTAGTTATACGAGGCCACCTAGATAATCCAGCATACTCTCAACAACCTCAAGATCCTTAACATAATCACCTCTGCCCTTTCTGTTGATCGATGTTGGCTGCAGGCATTGCAGTTTTTGATGCATCTCATCAATTTGCTGAGCATACTTCTCAGATGTAATGGTTTCACCAGGATTCAGAAAGCTGTAGTGGATCAGACCAGCAGCAGACCACCAAACAGTGGCCATGACTTTTTTGGTACAAGTTTGGCTTTGGGAAGTGCTTTGGAGCTTCTTCTCAGTCCAGCCACTGAGCTGGTCATTGACAGTTATATAAAACCCACTTTTCATTGCAGATCACAATCTGATCGAGAAATGGTTCATTGTTGTTGCATAGAATAATGATTTTTTTATTTGTAGTCAGCTCATGAGGCTCCCATTTATAGAGCATTGTCATCTTTCCAATTTGCTTCAAATGCCCAGCAACTGTAGGATGGTCAATGTTGAGTTCTTCGGCAACTTCTTATATAGTTGTAAGAGGATCAGCTTCAGCGATTGCTCTCATTTGGTCCTTGTCAACTTCTGATGGCCTGCTACTCTGCTCTTCATCTTCAAGTCTCTTGTCTCCTTTGCAAAACTTCTTGAACCACCCCTGCCCTGTACGTTCATTAGCAGTTTCTGGGCCAAATGCATTGTTGATATTGCAAATTGTCTCCTCTGCTTTATGACCCATTTTGAACTTGAATAAGAAAATTGCTCAAATTTGTTTTTGGTCTAACAACATTTCTGTAGTCTAAAATAAATATAAAGTTAGCAATAAGTAATAAATCATTAGCAAAAAAAAACATAAAGCAAGAAAAGTGCACTAATATGATGTATAACATAACCACATTTATACGAGTGTATTCCAATATTAAATGACAAAGCTGAACAATGCAAAACCACAATTACTTTTGCATCAACCCCAATAAAATATTCACATTTAAGGAGTAGGAGATAGATATCTTTAAGAAATCATTATTCTGCCTACCACAACTAAGATTTGGTAACTTAAATTTTACTATTCTATTCGTTTTAAGCAATAAGAATGATATGCACAGAAATATTTTCAAAAACATTCAGTCAAATTCAAAGTTTTAAGAAAAGAAATTCACCTGTTATTCCTTTCTACTCTGTTGATGAAAAAATTAACTGAACAGACTGTTTTTCTGCACAACCCACTGGTAAACTCTCCTTTATTGGCCTATAATACTGGCTCTTTCTCAGTTACCTAGATTAAAATAATGATGTCTCACGTGCAATGAGTTGTATATATACATGTGTATATATATGTATACATATATATATTTCTCTGTATTTTTATATTGTATAATATACGTGTGTGTGGTTTTGGTTATTGTTCAGTGGCTAAGTCATGTCCAGCTCTTTGATCCCATGGACTACAGCGTGCCAGGCTTCCCTGTCCTTCTCGATCTCCCTGAGTTTGCTCAAACTCATGCTCATTGAGTCAGCACCACTATCAACTATCTCATCCTCTGCCACCCTCTTCTCCTTTTGCCTTCAATCTTTCCCAGCATCAAAGTCTTTTCCAGTGAGTTATATATGTGTGTGTATATCTGTGTGTGTGTACATACAAACACACACACACACATATATATATATATTTCAGGGTTGAATCTTGTTTTTTAGCATTCACACCCAAGAGTCTTCTCTAAAATTATTTTTTGTATTCTCTTTGTATTTTTTGTAATATTGTTTTGAAACTAATTTCATCAGTAATATCAATAATGTAGCAATAGCCAATGTTTACTATGCAGTTGCCATAAGCCAAACACTTGATTTAACCTAAATAACTCCTTTGGCATACGTAGTAGTTACCACCATTTGAAGAGATTAGAAATGAAGCAGAGAGAAGAT
This sequence comes from Moschus berezovskii, assembly GCF_049115385.1. Lineage (NCBI taxonomy): Eukaryota > Metazoa > Chordata > Mammalia > Artiodactyla > Moschidae > Moschus > Moschus berezovskii. The sequence continues at coordinate 44,179,984 of NC_142478.1, read as the reverse complement.
AATTCACATTATGTTTCTGAAATACTTTTCATGGAGGTCAGATCAAAGACAGGACAACCTGACTCCTGAGTCTTCATGTTGATCCCTAATGTCACAGAATTTTAAGTTCCTGGAAGACGGAGATCATGCCTAAATATTGTTTACTCTTTCAGAGAATCTGGTGCAGTGCTCGCTATTGCTTAAGCATACAACACTGCCTGATCAATTAATACTTATTCCTTTTATGTCTTTAACAAGCAATCTTGATAGTTTCGGTATCCCCGTGGAGCTCCCCTGATTTCCACGGGAGGCCGTGAATGAGGAAGAGGTGATGCAGCAGAGTATATAACTACCACTACGTGTTGGGACAACAGACAAACAGTGTTACGTGGTTGTTAATGAGAGCGAGTCAACCACACGAGGAGCCTCATGATGGTGCGTTGAGATCTGTCATTCTTTGTCTTCACAATCACACATTTGTACACCTGAATCTGGACTTCTAGGCGTGATTACTGAGTTTTCATGTTAAAATAGTTAAACTTTGACATTGTTTTCACTAGAATGGCAGCAAGCAGAAAGTCACAAAGTTCACAAACTTTTGAACCTGAGGGCAGTTGTGAAGAGCTTCTAAACATAGAAGGGAAACAACACTCCCTTTCTGGTGATCAGTGAGAACATTGAGCTCAAGGCCAGAATTCTCAGGTTTCTCAAAACTTGGTTTCCCTCAGTGAGGAAGAAAGTATCGAACTGGCCAAAATGTTCATTCGGGTTGCTCCATAAGCTGTTATGAGAATATCCCAAATGAAGCTTGAAAACCCAAGCAAACTTTTTGGCCAACCCAATAGTTAGCTGACTTCTGAGTTTGTGGGGTGTTTTTTTTTTTTTTTTTTTTTTCATTACTTGGCTTTATTTTAGGCCCATCAGCCAGGAAAGATGGCTTGGAAGAAGTTTCCTATCTATACTGGTTTCCTGGGTGGCCATAACAGATGATCACAAACTGAGTAAATTAATGCAACAGAAACATTGTCTCATGGTTCTGGAGGCCCTTAGTCTCCCACCAAGGTGTTAGCAGGGTTGGCTCCTCCTGAGAGCTCTGACAGGGAAGCTCCTTCATGCCTCTCTGCCAGCCTCTGGTCCTAGCCACGCATCCTTTGTTCCTTGGCTTGTGGATGCTTCCTGCGAGTCTCTGCTTCCATCCTAATAGTGTTCTCCTGTGTGTCTGCATCTGTGTCCAAGAGCCTGTCTTCATATAAGAACACCAGTCACATTGGATTATGATCCACCATCATGACCTTATCTTAATTAAATCTACAAAGACTCATTTTCCAAGAAGGATCAAATTCACAGGTGCTAGAGATTAGGATTTCAACAAGTCTTTTGGAGAGGACACAATTTAACCCATAACACTGCCCTACCTGTTGAAGAATTTACATGTCAAGAATCACTTAAGCCAAGATCCCATTTAGGTCTGATTGTTTAGAAACTTTATGGAATTCATTGATTTGATCATATATCACTTATATGTACAATCCAAAAGAAAGATACAAATGAACTTATTTACAAAAAATATGTAGACTCACAGATGTATAAAAATTTATGGTTACCAAAGGGGAAAGAGGAAAGGAATAAATTAGGAATTTGGGGTTAACAGATACACACTATTATATATAATATAGACATAACCAATAAGAACCTACTTACTGTGTAGCACAGGGAACTATACTCAATATTTTATAATAACCTATAAGGGAAAAGGATCTGCAAAAGAATACACACACACATATTAATATATGTTGTTGATAGTCACTAAGTGGTCTCTGACTCTTTTGCAACCCCATGGACTCAAGGGATCTTCCCCACCCAAGGATCGAACCCACGTCTCCCGCATTACAGGCAGATTCTTTACCAATGAGCCACCGGGGAAGCCCATATATGTATTTATGTATAACTGAATCACTCTGATGTACACTTGAATTTAACAACATTGTAAATCAATAGGTATTGATTTCAATAAACACTGAATGTCAATAAATACTGAATTCAATAAAAATTAAGTTAAATTAAAAATTATTATAGAATAAAAGAATTCAGTGTTTGGTTTCACTCTGAAGATCATCGCCTCAAGTGTCAAAGCCTTCATAGAAATCAAAGAAAATTCAAACACTGGCCATTGAAATATAAAATGTATAATCATCCATTCCATACATCATACCATTATGTGTGGTAATAATACATAGTGCTACTTATGTATCATTTGTCAATCATGTAAAGCTTGTATTCCTTTTTCTCTTGTCTTATGTGGATAGGTTCACGTACATCGGATTCAACAGCTATTTAATCAGATGCTATTTAATGATTATTTAATACTGTTTAAAGCAAAGTGATACGTACATACACACACACACACATATGAATATATTCTCATTTTACATTCTCTTCTGTGCTGAGCTGAGTCAATCAGTAATGTCCGACTCTTTGAGACACCATGGACTGTAGCCCACCAAGCTCCTCTGTCCATGGGGATTCTTCAGGCAAGAATACTGGAATGGGTTGCTTTGCCCTTCTCCAGGGGATCTTCCCAAACCAGGGATCGAACCCAGGTCTTCCACATTGCAGGTAGAGTCTTTACCAGCTGAGATATCTGGGAAGCCCACATTTTCTTCTATTTACAAGATTTACAGTCTAGTTCCCTGTGCCGTACAGTAGGTTCTTGTTATTTATCTGGCATACATATAGTTAAGTGTACCTGTTCATTCCTAATTTACCCCTCCTCCTATCTTTCTCTTTCGGTAGCCGTGAGTTTGTTTTCTGTGTTTGTGAGTCTGTTTGTTTTATAAATAAGTTCATTTGTGTCATAGCTTAGATTCCACATATAAGCTATATCATATGACATTTGTCTTCCTTTGACTTACTTCACTGGGTCTATTCATGTTGCTGCTAGTGGCAATATTTGATTCTTTTCACGCCTGACTAATATTCCATTGTATGACTGTATCTCATCTTCTTTATCATTCAACCATCATTGAACATTTAGGTTATTTCCATGTCTTGGCTATTGGAAAGAGTGCTGGTTTTAATTCAAAACTCACAAAAATACTTTTACCATAGTATCATTCCAGCTTTTCTCTCCTTTGCTCTTCATCCCTGATTACAAACAGTGTGAAGGAGAGAGTTCCCAATTTTGTCTCCAGGAGAGGAATTCTCCCTTCTGTCTTCCATTCTGAGGACTTAAGTGTACATTATAACATGTCAATATGGCGAACATTTGCTGTTGTCACTCTTTATCTAATAAAAAAGCTTGTAGAAAAAAACAAAACCTCACTCAGGTTCTGTGTAGCTGCTTAAACTGTCTTAAAGTTAGCTTCCCCCTGAAACTGGGCAATAAAAATTCAGATTGATTTTTGGTAAGTTATGACTTCCTCCCTTCAATTCACTAATCCTTTCTCCAATTTTCATTTTCTATACAATCTGAAACTTCAGGCACTATTGTGGCTTTACAGCAGAAATAAATTTTAAAAGGAAGTATGATTAAATTTGCCTCAATTCCTTTTTTAAAACCAAAGAGGAAATATGAATTTCAAAGTGTGCAAGTGTTTTTGCAGCACCAAACATATTCCCTAATTAAGTTAGGCAACCACAGTAAAAAAAAATAATAATAAGGAAGGGTTAAGAACCTACATGGAAGGAGGGAAAATTCAGACAAAATTAAAGGTAAAGCCACTCAGTTACTTAGTTACTAAGCCAAATATCCCTTAAAGATATTGCTAACCACAATTTTGATCAGAAGAATTAGGCCAATAAATTTAAACAATATAATCAATCTACAAAATTAACTTGGAGCCCATAACTTGTATCTTTAATGGAGAAATATGTTAAAGTTTTTTGTTTTGTTTTTTGGCAAGAACCAGATAATTTTATTTTCAAGCTATATAAATTCCACCAAAAGTAGCTTTACAGAGGCACATTATAGCATAACATTTAAATCAAGAACTCTGAAGTTAAGCTTCCTGGATTTAAGGCCAGACATTGCAATTTACTGGCCATATGAATATGACCTTGGACAAATTAATTAACCTTTATAGCCTTCCTCAATTCTTTTTGTCTGTGAAACAGAGGTAATAAATGGTCCCTGCCTCACAGGAATGTTGTACAGATGTAATGGAATAATGTATGTAAAGTACTTGCAGTCAGGGTTCCATAGATAATTCACTATTATCTGCCTGAAAAAGCATGTCGAATAAGGCATTTGGAGCTCAAAATATGGAAAATGAAAAATAATGGACAAGATGCAACAAGAGGTTACCAGTGGTTAATATCAGAGTAGTGAAGCTATGACTGATTATTTTTTCTTTTTCCACTTTCCCCAAACTTTAAATGTAATTACATTATATTTAAAACAGAATACAATTTTATAAATTTCATTAGAGCAAACACATTGCAATGGAAAACTTTAAGTTATCCCTAACATTTTTTTTTTATGGAAACTTTCAGTCTCTAGAAACCAGAATTCTTCCTACCCCCAATTCCACCAATATACACACTTCTCACCACGAGATGAGGCTTTACCAAAACCTACACCCCACAGAGCTAGTGCAGAGTCCTCATAGCACAGCATTGATTCAGTCAACCCTTTGCAGTTAAGAGTCATGTTTTAAATATCTATAAAATTAGAAACTAATGTTCGGCAGAACTCAAAAAAATAGAGCTGATTCATTTGTATATGTACTGATGCAATCATATCAAAATTCTGGATTTGCATTAGACATTTCCTTGCAATATATTGTCCAAGTGTGATTTTACTAAAATTGATTGAATTGACCACTATTGATTGACTATCACATTAAAGAACTGGGAAAAATAAATAAGTTGGGGGATGTCTTTTTTAATTAATTTATTTATTTTTGGCTGTGCTGAGTTTTCATGGCTGTGCTTGGGATTTCTCTAGTTGCCGCAAGCAGGGCGTACTCTCTTGTTGAGGGGAGCACTGGCTCTGTGGCGCTCAGGCTTCAGTAGTCGCAACAAGCATACTCATTAGTTGTGGTTCTTGGGCTCTGGTGGCTTGTGCTTCAGTGGCGCAGGGGCTTTGTTGCCCGGGGGTATGTGAGATCCTCCCATACCAGGAATTGAATCTGAGTCTCCTGCATTGGCAAATGGATTCTCAGCCACTGACTGTCAAGGAAGTTCTGGGGGATGGCTTTTTCAACATCAAGATTATTCATTTAGGTTCAATAATTTGAAGTCTAACTATAGAATGCATGGTTCTAGGTGGAAAGAAAGAAGAAAAACCTGCTTGTTTATTTTTTAACGATAAGAAATTCTGAAATAATTTATGGCAGCTTATATAAATAAATATAATAAATAAGATTAATACAACAACTATGTCCACATAAGGGACTTCCTTAGAAAGCCAACTTATAACTTACAATTGACAGTGTTAATCATTCAGTCATGTCCGACTCTTTGCAACCCTTTGGAATGTAACCTGCCAGGCTCCTCCGTCCATGGGATCATCTAGGCAAGAATACTGGAGTGGGTTGCCAATTCCTTCTCCAGAGGATCTTCCTGACCCAGGGATCGAACTCAGATCTGACTTACAATTAGTGGACTTATAAATAGTTTGTTTTAAAAGTACATAAAAGCCATACATCAATATCCTCTTAAAGTGAGTTGATTTATTATCCTATATGAGTTTTGAAACAATATTTTGTTTAAAAGGGGGAAAAGTTATACCAAAAAATGGCCAAGAGATTTTTTATAAAATTTCCTAAAAGTTTTTCCTAAAGTCAGGAATAAGACAAGGGTGCCCACTCTCACCACTACTATTCAACATAGTTCTGGAAGTTTTGGCCACAGCAATCAGAGCAGAAAAAGACATAAAAGGAATCCAAATTGGAAAAGAAGATGTAAAACTTTCACTGTTCGCTGATGACATGATCCTCTACACAGAAATCCCTAAAGACTCTACCAGAAAATTACTAGAGCTAATCAATGAATATAGTAAAGTTGCAGGATATAAAATCAACACACAGAAATCCCTTGCATTCCTATACACCACCCTTATGGCAGAAAGTGAAGAGGAACTCAAAAGCCTCTTGATGAAAGTGAAAGAGGAGAGTGAAAAGGTTGGCTTGAAGCTCAACATTCAGAAAACAAAGATCATGGCATCTGGTCCCATCACATCATGGGAAATAGATGGAAAAACAGTGGAAACAGTGTCAGACTTTATTTTTTTGGGCTCCAAAATCACTGCAGATGCTGATTGCAGCCATGAAATTAAAAGACGCTTGCTCCTTGGAAGGAAAGTTATGACCAACCTTGATAGTATATTAAAAAGCAGAGACATTACTTTGCCAACCAAGGTCCGTCTAGTCAAGGCAATGGTTTTTCCCGTGGTCATGTATGGATGTGAGAGTTGGACTGTGAAGAAAGCTGATCGCCGAAGAATCGATGCTTTTGAACTGTGGTGTTGGAGAAGACTCTTGAGAGTCCCTTATACTGCAAGGAGATCCAACCAGTCCATTCTAAAGGAGATCAATCCTGGGTGTTCATTGGAAGGACTGATGCTAAAGCTGAAACTGCAATACTTTGGCCACCTCATGCGACGAGTTGACTCACTGGAAAAGACTCTGATACTGGGAAGGATTGGGGGTGGGAGGAGACGGGGACGACGGAGAATGAGATGGCTGGATGGCATCACCGACTCTGTGAACATGAGTTTGAGTGTACTCCGGGAGTTGGTGATGGACAGGGAGGCCTGGTGTGCTGTGATTCATGGGGTCGCGGAGAGTCGGACACGACTGAGCGACTGAACTGAACTGAACTGAACTGAATGATGAGAAAATAGAAAGAGAAATTAAGGAAACTACTCCATTCACTGTTGCAACAAAAAGAATTAAATACTTAGGAATATATCTACCTAAAGAAACATAACACTTGTACATAGAAAACTATAAAACACTGGTGAAAGTAAGAGGACACTAATAGATGGAGAAATATACCACGTTTGTGGATTGGAAGAATAAATATTGTGAAAATGAGTATACTACCTAAAGTAATTTATACATTCAATGCAATCCCTATCAAGCTACCAAAGATATTTTTCACAGAGCTAGAACAAATAATCTCACAATTTGTATGGAAATACAAAAAAACCTCGAATAGCCAAAGCAATCTTGAGGAAGAAGAATGGAACTGGGGGAATCAACCTGCCAGACTTCAGGCTCTACTACAAAGCCACAGTCATCAAGACAGTATGGTACTGGCATAAAGACAGAAATATAGATCAATAACAAAATAGAAAGCCCAGAGATAAATCCACGCACCTACGGACACCTTATCTTTGGCAAAGGAGGCAAGAATATAAAATGGAGAAAAGACAGTCTCTTTAACAAGTGGTGCTGGGAAAACTGGTCAGCCACTTGTAAAAGAATGAAACTAGAATACTTAATAACACCATACACAAAAATAAACTCAAAATGGATTAAAGATCTAAATGTAAGACCAGAAACTATAAAACTCCTAGAGGAGAACATAGGCAAAACACTCTCTGACATAAATCACAGCAGGATCCTCCAAGACCCACCTCCCAGAATATTGGAAATAAAAGCAAAAATAAACAAATGGGACCTAATTAAAATCAAAAGCTTCTGCACAGCAAAGGAAACTATAAGCAAGGTGAAAAGACAGCCTTCAGAATGGGAGAAAATAATAACAAATGAAACAACTGACAAAGAATTAATCTCCAAAATATACAAGCAGCTCCTGCAGCTCAATTCCAGAAAAATAAGTGACCCAATCAAAAAATGGGCCAAAGAACTAAACAGACATTTCTCCAAAGAACACATAAAGATGGCTAACAAACACATGAAAAAATGCTCAACATCCCTCATAATCATAGAAATGCAAATCAAAACCACAATGAGGTACCATTTCACACCAGTCAGAATGGCTGCTATCCAAAAGTCTACATGCAATAAATGCTGCGGAGGGTGTGGAGAAAAGGGAACCCTGTTACACTGTTGGTGGGAATGCAAACTAGTACAGCCACTATGGAGAACAGTGTGGAGATTCCTCAAAAAACTGGAAATAGAACTGCCATATGATCCAGCAATCGCACTCCTGGGCATACACACCGAGGAAACCAGAATTGAAAGAGACACATGTACTCCAATGTTCATTGCAGCACTGTTTATAATAGCCAGGACATGGAAGCAACCTAGATGTCCATCTGCAGATGTCCATCTGCAGATAAGAAAGCTTTGGTACATATACACAATGGAGTATTACTCAGCCATTAAAAAGAATACATTTGAGTCAGTTCTAATGAGGTGGATGAAATTGGAGCCTATTGCTGAAGCTGAAACTCCAATACTTTGGCCACCTCATGCGACGAGTTGACTCACTGGAAAAGAGTCTGATGCTAGGAGGAATTGGGGGTGGGAGGAGACAGGGATGACAGAGAATGAGATGGCTGGATGGCATCACCGACTCGATGGACATGAGTTTGAGTGAGCTCCGGGAGTTGGTGATGGACAGGGAGGACTGATGTGCTGTGATTCATGGGGTTGCAAAGAGTCGGACACGACTGAGCGACTGAAATGAACTGAACTGAACTGAACTGAACTGATACAGAGTGAAGTAAGCCAGAAAGAAAAACACCAATACAGTGTACTAACGCATATATATGGAATTTAGAAAGATGGTAACCTTAACCCTGTATACGAGACAGCAAAAGAGACACAGGTGTATAGAACAGTCTTTGGGACTCTGTGGGAGAGGGTGAGGGTGGGATGATTTGGGAGAATGGCACTGAAGTATGTATATTATCGGATGTGAAACGAATCACCAGTCCAGGTTCGAAGCAAGATACAGGATGCTCAGGGTTGGTACAATGGGATGACCCAGAGGGAGGATATGGGGAGGAGGGAGGTGGGGGGAGGGGTTCAAGAAGGGGAACACATGTACACCTGGGGAAGATTCATGTCAATGTATGGCAAAACCAACCAATATAATATTGTAAAGTAATTAGCCTCCAATAAAAAAATAAAAATAATTTTAAAATGAAAAAAAAAGTAATTACAGATTTTTCTAATAAATGGTAGTCTTGGTGATAAAAAAAATAAAATTTCCTAAAAGTTTTAAAAGATTTTATGACTGATAAGAATTTAGCCACGACTGGTGAAATGTAATCTGGATTTATATTTCCTTTTTCTTCCTGGTAGCATTCTAAGAAAGTAGCATATTTGTTCCCTTGGAATTTAAAATTGTAAAATATCATTTGCATAAGCTTCTCTGGAGATGGGTGAACAGAGAAGACACTGAGGAGGTCAGCAAGCAGTGTGTCCCCCGGCAAGTTCTCTAGACATGAAACAAGGTAAAAATAAACATCCACAATGTCATGAATTGACAAATAAGTCATAAAACCGAACAACCTGCTGGGACTTTGCCCTAAGCCTCTTCAGTCTTTCAGTCTATGAGAAGAAGGGGTGGCCATAGACACGGTTTGAAAATGTAAGTGGAGTTTTAAGCATTGGCTGCACTTTTTATTTTATGTCTTTTTATTTTCAGCTACAGACAGGGGCCACCTCCTTATGTGTCTTCCTGGAACTTCCAACAGAACCACATGAGCACCAAGTATAAGTAACCCTGAAGGCATGTGTACTTAACAAGTACATTAAAATGAAGTATGAAAAAATAAAGTGCTCTTTACTTCCTGCAGAGATTAATGACAGCAAACTAAATGAAGAAGCATTCTTGAACTATTACTGTTTGGGCTATTATTTTGAAATTATTACAAGATCAAGCACAGATGCCTCTGAGTATGAAGATGAGCCAGAGATTTTATGCCCATCTAAGGAGAAAGCAAGAGAGTTCCAGAAAAACATCTGTTTCTGCTTCATTGACTATGCCAAAGCCTTTGACTGTGTGGACCACAACAAACTGTGGAACACTCTGAAAGAGATGGGAATCCCAGTCCACCACCTGCCTCTTGAGAAACCTATATGGAGGTCAGAAAACAACAGTTACAACTGGACATGGAACAACAGACTGGTTCCAAATAGGAAAAGGAGTAGATCAAGGCTGTATATTGTCACCTTGCTTATTTAACTTCTATGCAGAGTACATCATGAGGAATGCTGGGCTGGAAGAAGCACAAGCTGGAATCAAGATTGCTGGGAGAAATATCAATAACCTCAGATATGCAGATGACACTACCCTTATGGCAGAAAGTGAAGAGGAACTCAAAAGCCTCTTGATGAAAGTGAAAGAGGAGAGTGAAAAGGTTGGCTTGAAGCTCAACATTCAGAAAACGAAGATCATGGCATCTGGTCCCATCACTTCACGGGAAATAGATGGGAAAACACAGGAAACCGTGTCAGACTTTATTTTTCTGGGCTCCAAAATCACTGCAGATGCTGATTGCAGCCAGGAAATTAAAAGACGCTTACTCCTTGGAAGGAAAGTTATGACCAACCTAGATAGCATACTAAAAAGCAGAGACATTACTTTGCCAACAAAGGTCTGTCTAGTCAAGGCTATGGCTTTTCCAGTGGTCATGTATGGATGTGAGAGTTGGACTGTGAAGGAAGCTGATCGCCGAAGAATTGATGCTTTTGAACTGTGGTGCTGGAGAAGACTCTTGAGAGTCCCTTGGACTGCAAGGAGATCCAACCAGTCCATTCTAAAGGAGATCAATCCTGGGTGTTCATTGGAAGGACTGATGCTAAAGTTGAAACTCCAATACTTTGGCCACCTCATGCGAAGAGTTAACTCACTGAAAAAAACTCTGATGCTAGGAAGGATTGGGGGTGGGAGGAGTCGGGGACGACAGAGAATGAGATGGCTGGATGGCATCACCGACTCTATGGACATGAGTTTGAGTGAACTCCGGGAGTTGGTGATGGACAGGGAGGCCTGGCGTGCTGTGATTCATGGGGTCGCAAAGAGTCGGACACGACTGAGCGACTGAACTGAACTGAACTGAAGAAGCAATTGATGGTTTATGAATATTTTTCACTTCCAAATAGAGTGAGCAAGTTTTCCACTATTATTTTGGGGATATTTTCTTTTTTATTAAAGTACAGTTCGTTTATGAAGTTATGTTAGTTTTAGGTGTACAGCAAAGTGATTCAGTTGTGTGAATATATATATATATATATATATAAAGCACATCATATATATATTTACACACATATATGTGTATGTGTTCTTTTTCAGATTCTTTCCTATTATAGTTATTACAAGATACTGAATCTAGTTCCCTGTGCTATACAGCAGGTTCTTCTTGGTTATATCTATTTTATATATAGTAGTAATGTGTATCTGTTAATCCCAAACTCCTAATTTATCCCTCCCCCATCTTTCTTCTACAGTAATCATAAGATTGTTTTCTACATCTACGAGCCTGAGTCTGTTGTCTAAATAAGTTCATTTGCATCCTATTTTAGGTTCCTCATATAAGTGATATCATATGGTGTTTAACTGCAAAATATTCTCATCCCCATGATATCCTTTTTTAAAAATAGGATTTACTTGCAAAATATTGAGAAACCCATTTTCTCTTCTTGGCAAATAACTTTGGCATTAATATCTGAAGAAGCAGATGTGTGTTCAACTGCTATCCAAAAAGAATAAAAGAACACACGAAGAAGGTCAGATGTATCTGAAATCCAAACTCCAATCCAAATCCAGTAAATGGCAGATTAAGAAAGTTATAGAAAATGAGGGATGTAGGAGAAAGGCAGGAACTAATGATTCTGTTCCTGGATTACACTGACCTCAGTGGAGGAGGCAAAGCAGGTTGGCAACATTCATAATGGTTAGTTTTATGACAAGCTCATCACCTGGAACTGTACATTTCCGGCAATCATTCATGCTCACGCTCGATCATGTCCAACTCTTTGCGACCCTTTGGACTGTAGCCCGCCAAGCTGCTCTGTACATGGGATTCTCCAGGCAAGAATACTGGAGTGGGTTCCATTTTCTCCTCCGGGGGATCTTCTGAACCCAGGAATCAAACCAACTGCTTCATAATTAGGGCAAAGTCTAATTCCATCTTCATGAAATGTTGCAGAAACTTTCCCCACTATTTGTTGAGATAATATTTTTTAAAAACATGAGTAAATCCAAACTCCAATCTGCAAAACAGACTATTTACCTTGAGGAAAAATCAACAATAGAAATTCATCAAATATCAAATTGCTGGAATTAAATGAGAGACCTTTGCCGTACAAATATACCCTGAAAGGAACAGTGAAGTGTGTTTCCTCTAGCGGCACACATCAAAGGAAATTCCACAGACATGCTGCTCTTTTACAAGTTTGTTTAGCTATGTCTCTTAAGGACCTGGATTTAGTCAGTGGGTTAATCCTTAGCAAAAGAAAAAAGTGAACAAATGTCAAAGTTATGGAGGATCAAAGTTAAAATCTACCAAGTGATTAATCTGCTCTAATGAAAAATAATTCTAGAGAAGCACTTGGAAATCCAACGTTCTGTTAAAAATCATAAATAAATGCTTCCCGACCAACTGTTGCATGGGATTTAACAGCCATTTCAGCACTTACGGATGATCTGATATTGCTCACATCAACTTGACTATGAATGGACAGTCCAGACCCAGCCTCTTTGGAGATGAGGGAGAGAAGAGTGTACTTGGAGAAAAGTGAACACATGGATTAGCCAGGACAGAAGCACAATTTATATCTCCTGCTAGTAAGTTCTGGAGAAGGCAATGGCAAGTCACTCCAGTACTCTTGCCTGGAAAATCCCATGGATGGAGGAGCCTGGTAGGCTGCAGTCCGTGGGGTCGCTAAGGGTCGGACACCACTGAGCGACTTCACTTTCACTTTTCACTTCCACTTTTCACTTTCACACATTGGAGAAGGAAATGGCAACCTCCTCCAGTGTTCTTGCCTGGAGAATCCCAGGGACAGGGGAGCCTGGTGGGCTTCCATCTATGGGGTCACACAGAGTCGGATACGACTGAAGTGACTTTGCAGCAGCAGCTAGTAAGTTCAGCAAATATCCTGACCCAGATTTCAGAGTTCCGGGAGGTGCCATTACCATTGATCCCCCAGAAAAGGAGAAGTTCAGGGAGATGATCTTGTTCCTTCACATCTGCTGCAAAATGTGGGGGCTGAAACCCTCTGAGCCCAGCAGCTGAGGCCGGAGGGCTATTAATTTTATTCTTCATACCCCTCCTTCACCCCAGACTGAAAGGAAAGCTCATTTTCTCCAGTCTCCATAAACAAGGGTCACTCCTGTTCTCATCTCTCACCTCCTTACTTCACTGACATTTCCTAGCCTCTTGTAACATGGAAAGCAAATCCCATATTCATCAAGTGGACATAGTCTATTCCAAGGATCCATGCCCAGGATTTACTTATTTACCTTTAGTCCTCTCTTCTGTCCGTTTTTTCCAGCCCAGTTATTTTTCAGTTATGTTTTTTGTGGTTTTTGTCCCTCCTACTGCCATTGAGTGATTAGTCAAGTACCAGAGAATATGCAAATGTGAAGTGCAGCAATAAATACATGACAGTGGATTGGTTGAAAGTCATCAGAGGAGACAGAACCAGAAAAGTCAAGGAAGGTATGGCACACAGAACACAAGTCAAAGTGGTGCTTCAGGGATGTTTGATCACCCACAGAATATAGAACCAGAACCCATGATGTAAAACACAATAGTCTAAAACTTACTCTGTAGTTTGGTCTTTATTGTTCTGAGATCCAGTAACCTATCATCGTGTGAGATATTTACAGACACTAGTTTGTGAGCAGAGCACATCCTGGGGCTTTCTATGGGATCTTCTCTAAAATAACTCCACCAACATAAAGGAGCATACTCATTAAAGCCCCAGGAGTTTCTGAGACCAGAAATAAAAAAGAGAATTATGTTTCAAGTTTGACTCTTCCTTTTGCCAAATAAGGATATTCTTTCTTAGAATACACTGAAAGATTGGTATGTTAGGCTCTGAGAGTCATGAAATCTTCAATCCAGTGCCAGTTAGGAAGGTTCATTAAGGAAATTACAATCAGAGTTGCTTCATTTTCATTGTTAAATATAACTTCATAACATTAAAATTCTGTACCGTGATGATAGATAGCATATCCAAAAAGGTATAACTTACCGCATGAATCATTGCATTGACTATGATAGGAGAATAATTCAAGGTACTGTTGACTTTCCTAATGGTTTGGTCATATAATGTGCAAACAAGCTTTTGGAATATTAATTATTCTTCTTCCCTGCCAAGTATAGCTCTTACCCCAAGACTCAGATAGGGAGAAATAGAGGGGGAAAGTCATGGAGTATTAAAAAAAATAATAATAAGAAAATTAGATTTTTCAGGTAATGTAAATTTCAAGATGAATTTATTATCTTAGACCATGTTTGGTATATTGCTGCCATCTCTAATTTCTCTCCACACATTTTTAAAAAATCACTTCAATTGGACTTCCACCCCCAGTACCCCAGAGATGCTTGGTTTGAAGGTCACTAATTAGCAGTCTTGTAGGTCTTCATAGAACCGTTCAACTTCGGCTTCTTCAGCGTTACTGGTTGGGGCATAGGCCTGGATTACTGTAATATTGAATGGTTTGCCTTGGAAACGAACAGAAATCATTCTGTTGTTTTTAAGATTGCATCCAAGTACTGCATTTCGGACTCTTTTGTTGACCATGGTGGCTACTCCATTTCTTCTAAGGGATTCCTGCCCACAGTAGTAGATATAATGGTCATCTGAGTTAAATTCACCCATTCCAGTCCATTTTAATTCACTGATTCCTAGAATCACTCTTGCCATCTCCTGTTTGACCACTTCCAATTTGCCTTGATTCATGGACCTAATATTCCAGGTTCCTATGCAATATTACTCTTTACAGCATCAGATCTTGCTTCTATCACCGGTCACATCCACAACTGGGTATTGGTTTTGCTTTTGCTCCATCCCTTTATTCCTTCTAGAGTTATTTCTCCACCAGAGATCAAATTGCCAACATCCGCTGGATCATGGAGAAAGCAAGAGAGTTCCAGAAAAACATCTATTTCTGCTTCATTGACTATGCCAAAGCCTTTGACTGTGTGGATCACAGTAAACTGTGGAACATTCTGAAAGAGATGGGAATCCCAGACCACCTGACCTGCCTCTTGAGAAACCTGTATGCAGGTCAGGAAGCAACAGTTAGAACTGTACATGGAACAACAGACTGGTTCCAAATAGGAAAAGGAGTACGTCAAGGCTGTATATTGTCACCTTGCTTATTTAACTTCTATGCAGAGTACATCATGAGGAACGCTGGGTTGGAAGAAGCACAAGCTGGAATCAAGATTGCTGGGAGAAATATCAATAACCTCAGATATGCAGATGACACTACCCTTATGGCAGAAAGTGAAGAGGAACTCAAAAGCCTCTTGATGAAAGTGAAAGAGGAGAGTGAAAAGGTTGGCTTGAAGCTCAACATTCAGAAAATGAAGATCATAGCATCTGGTCCCATCACTTCATGGGAAATAGATGGAAAAACAGTGGAAACAGTGTCAGACTTTATTTTTTGGGCTCCAAAATCACTGCAGATGCTGATTGCAGCCATGAAATTAAAAGACGCTTACTCCTTGGAAGGAAAGTTATGACCAACCTAGACAGCATACTAAAAAGCAGAGACATTACTTTGCCAACCAAGGTCCATCTAGTCAAGGCTATGGTTTTTCCCGTGGTCATGTATGGATGTGAGAGTTGGACTGTGAAGAAAGCTGATCGCTGAAGAATTGATGCTTTTGAACTGTGGTGTTGCAGAAGACTCTTGAGAGTCCCTTGGACTGCAAAGAGATCCAACCAGTCCATTCTAAAGGAGATCAATCCTGGGTGTTCATTGGAAGGACTGATGCTAAAGCTGAAACTACATTACTTTGGCCACCTCATGCGACGAGTTGACTCACTGTAAAAGACTCTGATGCTGGGAAAGGTTGGGGGCAGGAGGAAAAGGGGACGACCGAGAATGAGATGGCTGGATGGCATCACCGACTCTGTGGACATGAGTTTGAGTGAACTCCGGGAGTTGGTAATGGACAGGGAGGCCTGGCATGCTGTGATTCATGGGGTCACGGAGAGTCGGACTCAACTGAGTGACTGAACTGAACTGAAATAAGCGGTCAGTTCTCAGACACAGTTTCTAATATTTCTCTTTGCCATGTTTTGTTTTTTCTTTTTCTTAGATTTAAGGCATGGCACTAAGATGGCTTGGTTTTCCACCTATAGTGTTACTCACTCTTTTTCAGGAGCCACCATGCCTAGTAAACACCTCAAACTTAAATGTGCCAAAATGGACCTCTCCCCTGACCCCAATACCCATTTGGCCTGCAGACTCCCCCATCTTGGCCATCATTCATTCTATTTCTTTCAAACCCACAGGCAATCTGGTAGCTCCACCTTCAGGGTGCATCCAGCATCTCACCACATGCATCATTGCAGTACCCTCACTGGCCCCCTTCCTTCTTCTCTTGCCCCTTAAATGTGCTCTCCACACTCCAGTCAGGGTGAGCCTACTAAGAAGGAAGTTAGGTGGTGTCATCCTTAAATCCTTCACTCTAGTATAAGTTAAAGTACTCACAATGGCACACAAGTCTCTACATGGCACAACCCTTTAATTTTCTGACTCTGTTCCTTCTGACTCCCTGCATGCAGCCCTTTGCTCTGGTCACCCTGGCCTTCTTGTTTTTCCCAGAATGCAGAAGGGAGCTATTACCTCTGGACCTTTTCAAGGAATGTTCCCTCAGCTCGGAATGATCTTTTCCCAAAACATGTGTGACTCAGTCTCTTGTTGCTTTCAGATATTTTTTAAATATCGCCTTCCTGTTGAGGTCTTCTCAAATCACTCAGTTTAAAATGACCACCCTGCACTCCCATCTCCTTGAGCTTCCTTTAATTTTTTTCCAGTCCACTGGGATATTTCAACCTTCTATGCAATCATTTGCTTTTTTATCATCTGCTGTCTCCCATGAGAATGGAAGGTCCAGGGAAGTAGGGATTTATAAACTATTGCTTATAAATTAGGCACTCATAAAAAATTTTAATTAAATGTTTAGCATGCAAAAATAAGGCCTCCCTGGTGGCTTAGATGGTAAAGAATCTGCCTGCAATACAGGAAACCCAGGTTCAATCCCTGGGTCCAGAAAATCCCCTGGAGAAGGAAAAGGCTACCCACTCTAGTTTCCTTGCGTAGAGATTCCCTTGGACAGAGAAAAGTGGGGCACTAATGTCTGTGGGGTCACAAAGAGTCAGACATAATCGAAGCTACTATAAATGCAAAACTAACACAGTTTTCTCATAAAAAGCTGGTATGATACCCCATTCACAGCCTTGATCTGTCTCTCGATATACATTTTTTTCTTTCATTTCCTCCATTTTTCTCTCATCTATTTTTCCTTCCCAGTGAGTATCCGACAGAGGATGCATCTAGAAAGTGTCAGAAATACGGATCTGAAAATCCAGGATCAGACTCACAGAAGCCAACTAGGGATTCACCAGTCTCCTCTCAAACATCCTCAGAAGGAGAGAAGTTATGAATAGCTCTGATTGTGAGAACGTTTCCTAACTGGAATGAAATTAAGTTCCTTACAACTTCCAACCACAAGTCCTGTTTGTGTTTGTGAGGCTAGTCCTGAGTGACTATTTTCCATCTCCTACGTGAAATCTCCTCAGGCATTTGAATATAAAAAATATGTCCCTATTTCTTCCAGAGTCTTCACTTCTTTTGTAAAGTGGCATCCATTCCTTCTGTTAGTTACCTGGTTTAGAATTTTAAAACGTGAAATTTGTTCTAGGGCACCTTGTAGCACACCCTCTATGATGGAGATTGTATTAGTGGGGACCTCAAGTGAGTCACCTCACTTATTCCTCACCGCAATACATTTGGGGAGGTGAAGCTATTTTTCATCCTCACTTTACATTTTAAGACCTGGGGTTTAGGTGAGATGGGCAACTTGTCCAGGGCACAGGGAAGGAAAGTGGTCCAGTTGGGATTTGATCTTGGGCTTTTTCCAACCCCAAGATTAGATTCTTAACCTGCTACACTGTGCTGTCTCTTGGCAAATTGCTAAACAAATAGAGCATGCAATGTCCCCGTCATTTCCTAGGGAAACAGACTCTCTCATCTTCCCAGTTCTCATCGAGGTTTGAAATCCCAGACCCACCGCTCCCATTTGGTGAAATTGAGCAATGTGTTTAGCTGCCCTGGGTACCATTTTTTTTATCTGCAGCATCTCACATACAGAGTCTTTATGGAAATAGGCTGAACTGATGCACTGGAAGACATTGGGCCTCTGGGGTTAAATTCACCTCTGATCCTCACACTTTATGACAGTCTCTAGGTCCATCTGAAGTGAAAGTGAAGTCGCTCAGTCATGTCTGACTCTTTGCGACCCCATGGACTGTAGCCTACCTGGCTCCGCGGTCCATGGGATTTTCCAGGCAAGAATACTGGAGTGGGCTGCCATTTCCTTCTCAAGGGTATCTTCCCAACCCAGGGATCAAAGCCAGGTCTCCTGCATTGCAGACAGACGCTTTACCATCTGAGCCACTAGGTCCAGCTGCTGCTGCTGCTGCTGCTGCTAAGTCGCTTCAGTAGTGTCTGACTCTGTGCGACCCCGTAGACAGCAGCCACCAGGCTCCCCCATCCCTGGGATTCTCCAGGCAAGAACACTGGAGTGGGTTGCCACTAGGTCCATCTAGGTCTCTGCAAATGGCATTATGTCCTTCCTTTTAATGGCTGAATCGTATTCCATTGTACACATCTGTCTCACGCCTTCTGAAGCCTGGGGTCTATTGCGGGGACCTGGGTTGTGCCTGTGCCTTGGCTGCTCTGATACCACCAATCCACCTTCTGTAGCTGTCATTCGCCCAGGACAGAGCTTCCTGCCTCTTGTCATCTGTCCCTATTCCGTTTACTGGATGATCTGCTTTTTAAAAGTATTTTCACTTTGAGAATTTGTGTCTTTGTTCAATTGTGGAAGTTTGTGGCCTTTGTCTCTTGCATTGTTGCCACATCTCCCTTCTCTCTCTGCTGTCTTTTTGGAACTCCTCACAGAGAAGTGTGGGTCCTTTCTGTGCTATCTTTCACAACGAAGTCATCTTTCTGCTCTCTTTGACTATTGCTGCTGATTTACTTTTAATCTGTGATATTTCCTCATCTTTATCTTCCAATTTCTTCAGTTTCTGTAGAGTAAGAGCCTACTGTCTGATTTCCATCTTGTCTTATTTTATTCCTGACCTCTTGTTCTTCTTGCATGTGGCTGTGTGCTCAGCCAGTCTGACTCTTTGCAGTCCCATGGACTGTAGCTCACCAGGCTCCTCTGTCCATGGGATTTTCCAGGCAAGGATACTGGAGTGGGTTGCCATTTCTACTCCAGGGGACTTACCCAACCCAGGGATCAAACCCTCATCTTCTGAGTCTCCTGCGGCAGGCAGATTCTTCACCAATGGTGCCACTTATATATGTATACATATAAATATATATATACATAGTTAATCATGAAAATGATTTTCATTTACCGCATTATTAATTTATAGTAAGTTTCACATTATTTATTGCTTCAAATGATTAAAGCAATGATTTTCCTGTAAACTTTCGGTAAATGTGCTCTTCATATTTTAATTTAAAATTTTTTACTTCTTTGAGAGGAGCTTGTTTTTCACTGGAGTCTCAGGTACTGCCTGGTTCTGAGGATGATGCCCCAAGGAAGTGTTGAGTTATTTCTTCTACACATCCCAAAGTTATCCCAAGGACCACCTTATATTCGTTTCTCAGCTGGGCAGTCTGGCCTTCTCAGATAAAGGTCAGCCTCCAAATCTTTGGATTGGTAAGGGGAACCTTTTTCCCGACACCAGACATAGGAACTTGTTTGTTAAACATTGGGTGAGACCTAGATATTTCATTTCCATCTTTCACTGAAGCATCAGGTTTCTACAGCTCAGCCTTTGTAAAAGAATGTTTTTCTTGAGGAGCTCTGAATCTTTTCCTCGTACAGCCCCTGCATAGTTATTAAAATTCAAGTTCCATTTTCTCTTCATGTGGTAAGTAACCTCTGCACCTCCAAAGTCAAGCTACAGCTGACATGTTTATAATAAACAACAGTTCCGTGTTTATTAAATTCCATTCCTTCTTCCTTTTATCATCATATAATAGTACTGTTATTTTATATTTCAATACCATTGCCTAGGCATTTTTTTTTATGTACTGAATGTTACATTTTGATAGAAAGATTTTATCAAACATTTCAATCCAAATGGAAGAATTCTGCATTTTTTGATACTTTTTTCAGATATTTTTTTCAATCTTGCAGGAACTGAAAGCAGCTGGGTAATTTCTTTCATAGATTTTAAATTTCATCTATATTTTGACAATTCCCAATTATATTTCTAAGCCATTCGTTCTGTCAGTGGTGGTTTTACCCCTGAGGACATTTGGCAATGTCTGCAGACAGGTTGATTGTCAGAGCAAGACAGAGCGTCACTGGCATGTGCTGTGTAGAGGCTGGAGATGGCGCTGAACATTCTACAGTCTCCAAGATGTTAACTGGGCCCAGAAACCTCAAATGACACCAGTGTTGAAAGGCCCTGACCAGTTCACACCTCACATCTATGTTTAACGTCTCCACTCGAATGCACAATGACTTCTGTCAAACAAAGTATTCTTTTTTTTTTAATTCACCAAAGTTGTTTCTCACTGGATCGTTCCCATTTGAGTCAAGGGCAACATGAACCTGATTACTCAAGTTAGAAACCTTGTGGTCGTTCTTGAAAACATCATTTTCCATCTGGTAGATGGAAGATACACTCTAAATTCACTGATTTTCCATCTCCACTCTCCCCATAATGGTTCACCATCTCTCACTGGAGCTACTGGGTGGCTTTTTGGCCCGTCTCCCCTCCCTCCACATTCGTTAGAAAAATTAAAATGGAAAAAGTCATGTTCAAGTTCAGAAACAGGATAGCAGGACCCTGACCTGCCTGGACACTGCCTGGATTCCATGCCTACAAGGACAGCCAATCAGATGGCACTCTAGATAAGAAATGGAGTGGGTCTTAGAATTCTTGAGCCCCTGAATCTGGTCAACTCCCAAGGTCTAACAAAATCCTATGACTCACAAGGTAAAACAAATAGCATTGCAAAAAATATTAAAATAAAATTAGAGCTGCATTTTTGCATGCAATTTTGATGATGATATCTGTTTGTGGCCTGGGATTATAAGCAGGAGACCCACAAACTGCAATTTGAAGTCTCACTCATAGGGTGGACCCACCACCACTCAGGAACTTTTCCCAACTAGGACTCCAGACTGCTATTAACGAGGGACTTCCCAGAGCTGTTTAAGGAACGCTGGTCGGCCCAATTTGGTGATGCATGTGCTGTTACTTCTCTCTATTGTTTCTATTTCTTTTCTTTTAATGACTACATATTTAAATTAATTCAAATGATGGTCTATAAAAAATTAAAACTATTTGTGTGTGTAATGAGTGGTGTCTTTTGTTAATGAATCCTTCAAACCTAAAGCAAAAGTAAAACTTTCAGGAAAACAACATGGCCTGTCTCCCACTCATTCTCCACACGGACCCCAGAGTGATCTCACCAAACCTCGGATGTAATCCAAACTTCTTAGCAAGGCGTTTGAGTCAGAGGTGCATGATCTTGGCCTCTGCTGTCATCATCCACCTGCAGTGTCTCTCCCTCATTTGCCATATTTCATAAGAGCTTTATCTCATTTTCTGGAGGACATGGAATATTTTTCCACTTTCAAGGTTCTGTATGTGCTGATGCTTCTGCCTGAAATGTTCTTCTTCCCGTTCTTGGGGTAACTGCTTCTCAGTCTTCTGATCTCAGCCTCCACATCCCTTTCTCTGGGGGCCTTCATTTCTACCCTAATCAGTAATACCTCTCTCTTCTCACAACTTTCACTGCAATTTTCAATATTTTTATACATCAGTTCAGTTCAGTTCAGTTCAGTCGCTCAGTCGTGTCCGACTCTCCGCGACCCCATGAATCACAGCACGCCAGGCCTCCCTGTCCATCACCAACTCCCGGAGTTCACTCAAACTCATGTCCATCGAGTCGGTGATGCCATCCAGCCATCTCATTCTCCGTCGTCCCCTTCTCCTCCCGCCCCCAACCTTTCCCAGCATCAGAGTCTTTTCCAGTGAGTCAACTCGTCGCATGAGGTGGCCAAAGTATTGCAGTTTCAGCTTTAGCATCAGTCCCTCCAATGAACATCCAGGATTGATCTCCTCTAGAATGGACTGGTTGGATCTCCTTGCAGTATAAGGGACTCTCAAGAGTCTTCTCCAACACCACAGTTCAAAAGCATCGATTCTTCGGCGATCAGCCTTCTTCACAGTCCAACTCTCACATCCATACATGACCACGGGAAAAACCATTGCCTTGACTAGACGGACCTTGGTTGGCAAAGTAATGTCTCTGCTTTTTAATATACTATCAAGGTTGGTCATAACTTTCCTTCCAAGGAGCAAGCGTCTTTTAATTTCATGGCTGCAATCAGCATCTGCAGTGATTTTGGAGCCCAAAAAAACAAAGTCTGACACTGTTTCCACTGTTTTTCCATCTATTTCCCATGAAGTGACGGGACCAGATGCCATGATCTTTGTTTTCTGAATGTTGAGCTTCAAGCCAACCTTTTCACTCTCCTCTTTCACTTTCATCAAGAGGCTTTTGAGTTCCTCTTCACTTTCTGCCATAAGGGTAGTGTCATCTGCATATTCTTCCCTAAATACATGCTCCAAAAAGTCAAGAACCATATCTGTTTTGTTCACTACTTTTTTTTGGACTTGAGGATATGGCAGGTGTTCAGGAAATATTTATTGAAAGAATTAATTAATACATACCAGAAATTAACAAGGAATGGTCACTTGTTAACACCAGCTGAAGAGTTTCTGAGGATCTTGAACTTAGAACGACTTCAAGATTTTGGTGTATATGCCTGAATATATGCTATGAAATGTTATACACAGTTACTAAATAATGCATTATATAATGTAGATACATATATGTACACTATGCACATCATAAATGCATGTGTGTATACATTATACAGGGCTTCCCTGGTAGCTCAGTTGATAAAGAATCCGCCTGTAATGCAAGAGCCCTAGGTTCAATTCCTAGGTTGGGAAGATAACCTGGTGAAGGTATTCTAGTATTATATCCTGGAGAATCCCCATGGACAGAGGAGCCTGGCAGGCTGCAGACCATGGGGTTGCAAAGAGTCAGACAAAATTGAGTGACTTTTTGCACTTTTATGCACAGCACAGCATACTTTATATAAACATGGATGTGTGTATTTAATATGCATATATTTTATGCATCTGTGTGTATTAAATATATTGTTGTTGCTTGTTGTTCATTCTCCAAGTCACGTCCAGCTCTTTGCAGCCCCATGAACTGCAACACACCATGCTTCCCTGTCCTTCATTATCTCCCAGAGTTTGCTCAAACTCATGTGCATTGAGTTGGTGATACTCTCTAACCACTTCATCCTCTGTTGCTCCCTTCTCCTCCTGCCATCAGAACTTCCCAGCATCAGGGTCTTTATATATACATATCTATGTTTATAATATATGTAAACATAATATGTATGTTATAGGTATGCACAAACATATAGTGCATTAAATCTCTATTTATATATGCTAAAGCCTTTGGCTTTAATCTCAAAGCTAATATTAATATTGGTGAAGCTTAATGCAGCTGTGACATTGATGACATTTCTCTCACACATTCATCCATTTCCTAATATGTCAATTGTCCTGGTCCTAAATAGCTCACTAATTTTCTTCTGTTTCATGAGGTCCTATACACCAAACTTTTCAGAAGAATAACTCTATTTTTCAATCTCTATTTGCTGTGGATCAAAATTCAGCTTCCAAAAGTTCATTATTTGCATTTTTATAGCATAAGTGTTTTGCTACTTCTAGCTTCAACTGGGAGCAAGTGAAACCAGGTGCTTCAAGTCCTTTCGCAAATGACATAAGAAAAGACATGATTAAAAGTAAATCAATGCTGTATGAATGCATATCTTGATAGATGGAATTGATGGAGCTTTGTTTTCCAACAGTGAAAGTGAAAGTCACACAGTCGTGTCCGACTCTTTGTGACCCCATGGACTGTCCATGGAATTCTCTAGGCCAGAATACTGGAGTAGGTAGCCTTTCCCTTCTCCAGGGAATCTTCCCAACCCAGGGATCGAACCCAGGTCTCCTGCATTGCAGACAGATTCTTTACCAGCTAAGCCACAAGGGAATCCAACAGCAGCCTCTTCTAAAATGGGTCTTGGACTGACCAGTTTTTCAGGTATTGCTTCTCATATTTACATAAGACATTGGAACAGATTTTGATAGCCTATTGTCTTCATAAGAAATAACCATAATATTCTAAAACAACACCTTATCTCCCACACAAAACACTGGACTGAAGCCATGGATTTCATACTGCTCTGTGCATTACAGGCTCAGATAGCCCCCCAGCTATGAGCTTTGACGTGGTTTCATGCTCATGATGAGATAGACGTCTGCCTGGAGAGTCCAGTGTGCTTAAAAATCTGCTGTGAACAATAAAGGGAAAGAAGTCTATTTTTAACTCTCAGTCTTCCACAATCCTCAATATAAAAGTTCCAGAATTCCATATAAACCAACCAGCTAGATACTGGATTGTTAAATATATGGTGGGGACTTAAAATCATTTTTAAGAGTGTTATCACTCATACAACTGGCAACAGGAATGCCAAAAATTGCTTCAATCGAAGCCATGTTAAAAAAATTAAAAAGTATCACTTTTTGATGATGAAAATAAACTTTTTTACATGCCTCTCAGTGAAAATAAAAATTTGTTCCCAGAACAGAGCTGATTTTATACGAGTTTAAATCTGTTAATTGTTTTTTCAATTTCTTGCTTTAAAACACACTAACTAATCAGTTGAACAAAGCTCTAACTGGCTATTATATCTACTTGCAAACTAGCAAATTCAATTTTCGACATAACAACACAAAGTAAAATGAAGTGGAATGCTGTGATTTTAAGGGGGCTTTGCCCTCCTTTGTTCTGTGAACTTCGCCAGCTTTCACACCACAGCGATCTCACAGCCCTTTGTTCAAACTCACAATATCGAATGTAAAGAATGGCTTTACGTTGTGATTTTCTTACCCGAGGAATCCAAATGCATCAAGAAAAATGCTCATCAAGGCTTGGAACAGAAAGAGGTATTTATTTTACATGTGCCCGAGTTCTGTGTAACTCAGCATCATGGCAAATGGATTGAGATTGCGATTCTGAGCTGAAATTCTCTTTGTCTCCTGTGAGTCAGAAAGTCCAAACATAATGGACTAAGAAGATAATGATTTTAAAGAGTAGGTACCCATCTTGGAAAATGGTCATTGTCATTTCAATATGCTTGAGTAGAACCAGACATGAGAGGGACACTGAAAAACTTGAGTGGCTGACACTTTTCTCAATTAGATGGCTATTAGACAATGTTTCCACTGCACACCTGGCCAAGGTTTCTGCAGTTTATCTCGGTTTGTAAGTGATACAAATTCTCTCAGGGAAGTAAGTCACTGTGACAGAGGGGACAGTCCTGGATGGACTTGTGTAGGCCGTGTGGCCTGATTGTCACAAGCAGAGCTTGCAAAGTTGGGTGGATTTGGATATGAATCTCAGATTGTCATTTCCTGGCTGTTCTTGGACAGATTATTAACTTCATTCTTTAATTTTCTCTTGTGTCAGATAGAGTGGAGAGGACTAAAGTAGATACTATTTTTTGAAGACTATCACAGTATATATAGCAGCCTCAAAGTATGAACCTGATATGGTCACTGTCTTTTTTTAATTTTCATTTTATATTGGAGTATGTTTAGTTTACAATATTGTGTTAGTTTCATGTGTACAGCAAAGTGATTCAGCTGTCCATTGTCTTTCAGATTCTTTTCGCATACAGGTTATTACAGAGTAGTACCCTATGCTATAGAGTAGGTCTTTGTTGATTATCAATTTTATATTTAGTAATGTTTATATGATAATCCAATCTCCTAATTTATTCTTCCCTTGCTCAATCTTTCCCTTTTGGCAACCATAAATGTGTTTTCTGTGTCTGTGAGTCTGTTTCTGTTTTGTAAATAAAGTTATTTATACAATTTTTTTAGAATCCACATATAAGTGATATATTTGTCTTTCACTTACTTCACTCAGTGCGACCATCTCTAGGTCCATCTATGTTCCTGCAAACGGTATTATTTCATTCTCTTTATGGTTGAGTAATAGTCCACTGTACATGTGTATTGCATCTTCTTTATCCAGTCATCTGTTGATGGACATTTAGGTTGCTTTCAAGTCTTGGCTATTGCAAATAGAACTGCTATGAACATTATGTTGCATGCAATTTTTGAGTTATGCTTTTCTCTAGATATATACTTAGGAGTGGGATTGCTATAACCATATGGTAGCTCTGTTTTTACTTTTTTATGGTGCTTCCATAGTGGCTTCCCCAAATTATATTCCCACCAACAGTGTAGGGGTGTTCCCTTCTTTCCATACCCTCTCCAGCATTTTTTTTCAGCGTTTATTATTTGTAGAAAGTTGATGATGGCCATTCTGACTTGTGGGTAGCTATCATTACTAGATTAGGAGATCTATGTTGTTACAACCTTCTATAACTCACAGATTATCATTTTCAAAATAAATGAAAAATTGATACCAAATGAGCCTGTGTAATGACCAAGTGTCTCATTCTACTCATTATTTCCCTCTTTCTTTTTGTCCTGCTCTTCTCCATCGAGTCAAATGGTATCCAGTACTCATTCAAGAAACTTTCAAAGAGCTGAAAAATAAGACAAACAAGAGGTGTGTGAAAATATTCATTAGACAAAGCTGATTTAGCTGTCATTGTCCCAGGCAGTAGAAACAAAGCTATGCATTTCTTAAGAGAAACAAGATGAGAGGGGAAAAAATTGGGTAGAGTCTTTGAGGGAAGCAGGAGAACAGGACAGAATATCAAGAGCTATATCTCTGTATCTCAGAGAAAGAGGATAAATCTGAGTTAGTGGAAAAGGGAAAGAACCACTGGAGGTTTTACATAGATGAAATGGCTACATATGGCAGAGAAAGATTCCAATAGTCAGACATTTCATTGAAGAGGCCTTTTACATAAAGCAAAATAGAAGGTAGTGATTCTGCAATGCACTAAAAACAAAATGGAAAGAGAAGAATACAACTGATAATGGAGGAATATATCTAAGACACTGAAAGCTGTTGAAAGGGATGATGTTGCAACAAAGGGAAGCAGGCTTACAGGAACTGGCTTCTTGAACTTTGCTCTCTGGTTCCCATTACTCTTTCTCTTCAAAAAAATGTCACCCATTCCTTTCAGGGCAGAACATTTTGCCAAATATGCTATTTAAATATTGATTTTAGAACATTCCCTTGATCTGAAAGCATGCTACCCAGATTGGCATAAATCCAAGATCTGTATTTCCAGAGTCCTTGTCATGATTTATTCGAGGAGCTTTTTTTTTACCAAAAATAAAATCGAAGAAGAACAGAGCATCAAGGGCACAAAACACACAATTCCTGACAATAAAGTGCATTGGCTGGAGATATCATGAAGGATATTTGAGATATTACACAAGAGATTTTGATTCATAAATATATCTGAAAAATAACATGCCTTTTTTAGTAGGAACAGTTGAAGAACAAAATGAAAAGGCTAAAGGAACTCTATATAAAGTTAGTTTTTCCTATATGTGAAAAAATTAGCTGATGCTTCTGATTTGTATTCTACCACATATAGACAGATATTAACCTTTACAGTTTCATGATCAAAGATTTGAAGAAGGAAGCTGCTTAAAAAAAAGTGATCCCTTATTTTCCTCTACTAAATCCCAAGATCTAAGGCAGGGCTTGACACTTAGTTGGCACTCAAGAAATAGTTATCACATGAACAAGTCAATAGGCCTTAAAGAAATAAAGTTTAAAAATTATCTAGTCATCACCAGTTCAGAGCTAATTATACCAGAAAATCCTGAGGTGTGGTTTAATCTTATGGTTTGGGACACCCTCACTTAAATTAAAAGCCTCAATTCTGATAATAATAAATCACTTGGTTTTGAATCAACTGTGAAATCAACCTTTTCATCAAGGAACCCCCCCCCAAAAAAAAAGAAAGAAAAACAATCTACCTCTTTATCTAGATTTATTGTCCCGTGTGGTGTGTGTGTGTGTGTGTCCCTCAGTCCTTCTGAATCTTTCTCAATGATACAAACTCAGGTGACCTTCTCTGGTAAACATAGTTCCCTTTAGAGATGACTACTGGTGTGATGACTGCTGCTGCTGCTGCTGCTAAGTCACTTCAGTCGTGTCCGACTCTGTGTGACCCCATAGACGGAAGCCCACCAGGCTCCCCCGTCCCTGGGATTCTCCAGGCAAGAACACTGGAGTGGGTTGCCATTTCCTTCTCCAATGTGTGAAAGTGGAAAGTGAAAAGTGAAAGTGAAGTCGCTCAGTCGTGTCTGACCCTTAACGATGACTACTGCTGCTGCTGCTGCAGGTGCATAAAATGGATCTAAGTCAGAGCAGACTTTCTATTGCGTGGAGCTTCTGGAATATCTTTTCATGTTATCTCCCATAGCCATGACAGTTTTCTCAGAATGGTTAGTTAATTCTCTCCAAATCTTTCTGTAATGGCCCACAATTATGTATGAAAACTACCTCAAAATTAGACCCATCCTCTCTCACTCCTTGATTTCTTTGTAACTAAGTAACTCCAACCAGTCCATTCTAAAGGAGGTCGATCCTGGGTGTTCAGTGGAAGGACTGATGCTAAAGCTGAAACTCCAATACTTTGGCCACCTCATGCAATGAGTTGACTCACTGGAAAAGAGTCTGATGCTAGGAGGGATTGGGGGTTGAAGGAGACGGGGATGACAGAGAATGAGATGGCTGGATGGCATCACCGAGTCGATGGACATTAGTCTGAGTGAACTCCGGGTGTTGGTGATGGACAGGGAGGCCTGGCATGCTGTGATTCATGGGGTCACAAAGAGTTGGTCGCGACTGAGTGACTGAACTGAACTGAATTGAAGTAACTTCTAGAGCTTTTAGATCAGGTATCCACATCCTCTCCCCCAACACACATTCCAGTCCACCACAACAGACTCTTTTCTCAAATGATTCTCTTATTTAAGAACAGAAAAACTCATTTAAAAAACATGACAAGGGATAAAAGACATGTGATTCTTCTTCAGAAACCACTGAAATGAATGAAGAAGATGGAAAAGGGAAAAAATGATGTGTCTAGTATAAAGTTATAAGATGACCATCACCAAAGGCAGAATGCAGAGTGCAGATTTCTTTGAAAATAAACAAAAGGGTCTAAGAAGCCTAACAAAGAGAAAATGGGATTATGCCACCAAAGACACTACCATTTTGAAATCAAAGGGACAGAGAAAGCAGTATAGAATGAAGGAAGGCTGTCAAACTTGCTAACTGCAAATCACAGGACTACTCAGCCTGCATAATTCTACAACACAAGACTGTGAAGTTCTCTAGTTATGAAGGTGCTCTCTTCCTCACGAAAATGGAACGATGAGGCTAAAGGTGATTCAGAGATCATCAGAGCTGATACTCCCACCACACGTTTGGGGGCCAAAACCAGTTCCTTCTGCTTTCACTGGGTCAGGATGCCTCCACTCACTGCCCTCCCAGACATCACATGAGCAGGACCCTTTCAGACAGCAACAGGGACAGACCTGTGGGGGTGATGCTGCCACCTCAGTGGTCCCAAGAAGTGGGGCATAGAGTCAGAGAGAGTTATTCTCAAGACTTAAGAGCCAATGAAAATCACCTTTCTAGGTTTTGGACTTGCTTAGGACTTTTCCCTCCTCCCCTCGTCCCTATTTTTCCCTTCTTGTCCCATCACAGTATTTTGGAAGCAGTTAACTTGCCTGATTTCCCAGGTTCACAGCTGGAGAGGAATTTTGCTTCAGGATGAATCATAACTCAAGTGTCCTACACATGTGACTTAGATGATTTTTAAATGAAACTTTGAACTTTTGGCTTTAGAGATGATGCAGAAACAATTTAAGACTTGAGGGTTGTTTGCGTGGAATTAATTCACCTTTTATGCAAAAAGGATGTGAAGTTTGAAAGGCTGGTGCTATAGAATGAATTGTGTCACACTTAAAATTCATGTGTTGAAGCGCCAACCTCATATGATGGTATTTGGAGCTGGGGATCTTCAGGAAGTTTAGAAGAGGTTGTAAGGATGGAGCACTCATGATGGGATTCGTTCCCTTGTGAGAAGAGACACCCAGGAGCTTGCTTCCTCTCTCTCCACCTGCACATCCCCAAAAGGCCAAGTGAATACATCTGCAACCCAAGGAGAAAGCCCTCCCCAGATACTGGCCCTCCCCAGATATCGGCATCGTGATCTTGGCCTTCCCCCTCACCAGTACTATGAAAAGTGAATTCTTGGTCTGTGGCATTTTGTTATGGCACCCCAAGCTGCCTAAGACAGAGACCAAAACCCTAACCTAGATGTGTTACCTGGCAGATGAGGTTGAGATAGAGATTGGGGAACAGCAGCTGTTGCTGAGGGCAGCACATGAAAATACACAGAGACACCTGTGCTTTGCAGCAATGCTAGCCAATAGACATTCTATAATGATAGAAACATCCTCCATCTGTGCTGAGATGACAACAGAGTCATTAAAGCACCCATGGCTACTGAACATTTAAAATGTTGCTAGTGTGACTGAGAAAATACAGTTTTAAGTTTATTTCATTTGAATTTTACTTGAAAATTTTCAGAAACTATTTCCTACAGTCTCTGAGAAAATTCTAAAACTCTTTGAAAAACTATTTCACCTAAAAAGATTAAAAGTTTTTTAAAATCAGCACAGAATTAATATAGAAGCAGAAAATGAAAACTGAACTTTCTAAAAAGGAAATTTGAAGATAAATTCACTTAGAAGAATTAAGACTAATTAGAACCAGTAAGAAATAGAACAGATACTGCTGAGATAAAGTCAGAGATATAAAGAAAACCTTTGAGAAAATAGTAAATTTTGTGAAGGAAAAATATAGAGAAAATTAAGTGAATAAGGAAAATACAATTCAAAGGCAGATTCCATACACACATCATACTTATCTCTTTATCTGAAAACCTAACAAATGAACCAAATAATATTCAAATATATATTGTAAAAATATTCCTGAAATGAAGGAAAATATAGATATGTTGATTCCTTGTGTTCTAGGAAAATCTGATGTAGAATGACCAGCTTTAAGACATGTCTTGAGAATTTATTAAAATTAAAGAATGAAGAAAAAACACAATGTGCATCAAAATTTGTAAAGCAAATCACCTACAAGTTAGAAGAATCCAGGGTGACCTCAGAAATCTTATTAGTAATGTTCAAAGCCAAATAATAGATTTGCAATGTCTACAAACCTCCAGGAGCATTTTGTTTTGAAAATAAAATATGAAATGCAAATTTTCTATCACCAGGCTGCTGTTTAAACACATCAGTAAAACACTATTATTCACAAATGAGGACGTCTCTGTGAATATAAAACTCAGGAGTAAGTCTGTAAAAATTATCTGATGAAATGTGTCAACAAACGGATGAAGGAGGAAAACCAGAGACCTCAGGAACACAGAAGCTATAAGTGATAGCAGGCAGGAAATCCATGCACACAAAGCAATAAGGCACCTGTGAGAGGCGGAAGCTAGAAGGTAAACAGTAAGAAGATTAACATTGTGAGCATGATGATACATATTTCAGAAGTTAGTTCATGAAGGAAAGAAGTAGGGGAAGAGCATCTAAGAGCATGGACATCTTCATCTGTCACTGGAAAAAATCATGACATGCTTTCTAAACTCGATTTAGAAAAAGACCTAACTCGGAGATTTTACTGTTGGTTGCAAGCATCAGAAAAACAATCAACCCAGATTAAGTTGAAGCAAAAAGGTGAATCAATGAAAGATACTGAGCCATTTCAAGGAAAGAATTGGAAGGCATCTCCAGGGCAACAAAGGCAGCAGAAGCAACAGGACCATGGGCACAGCTACCCCTGTTGTCAGCTCACAAAGAAGAAAGTCTGACTAAGATCTCCAGAATATTGCCCATTAGTGCTTTAGTCCTGCTTCTTCTCTTTTCCCGCTCTAAAATTCTGAGGCACATTCTCCTAGTCAGTCAGGCGTTCAATTCTGAACCAATCAATGATGACAGCAAACAAAGCTAAATAAAGAGACGTTGTTTGCCTAGTGGAAGTCAAACATACATCCCTGAACCTCTCAAATAGGGCCTGGGGGCCCTGACAAAGGGAAAGTGACACAGTGGGTTGGAGGTCCCCAGAAGAAGAGGATTGGTGGATGGACAAAAGAAGATGTAGGTTGTATTTGCTTCAAATGCAATCAGACTCACCATTTGTTTACTAGCTCTCAACATCCACTGTAGTTACCAGTGCTATTCACCAGATAATTCATTACCCGATTCTCAAACTGCTTTGTCTGATGACTTATAACTCAAAGTACCAGCATTTCAGAACTTCCCGCCAGTCAGGCACAGCAATGGAAACATCCAGCTGCTCATCTGTTCGATTCTCCAGTTTTTATGAAAAGCAAAGCCTTCCTGCCAAGCCAGGATGGACATTTGCCAGTAGAAATCGAACTTAGCAGTTTCCAGCCATGGAGATTTGAAGGTACTTTGTTCCTGTGACACTACTTCGTCTATTATATTGATATTCTAACCTTTTCTTAGATTTCCCATGTGATTATGCTCTGCCCTTTGGCTGCAACTGCACCCTGGCCCAACAGTTTCTTTCTAATGCACTTCATTTCTCTTTCTCCTCACCTGCTAACAAGGAAACACCTGCCACAATGTCTTATCTTTTGTCAAGGTAGGGGAGGAGGTTCCTAGGACTGTTAGGGTCCTGAGGAGAGGATGCCTTCTTTACAGACCAGTCTTCATGTCAAAGGACACAGATACTGGCCCCAGAGACAGAAGAAGGTAAAGCACTTTTACCACCACTCAATCCAAACTGTTTGTCTTGATGTTTAATTTATCATACTGCTAACAAGTCCAAGCTCACTCTGCTCACTGCACGACAGGCCAATACATCCAAAAGACCAAGTGTTGAGGCAAGGAATACAAAGTCAGTAGACTGAGAAGATGGCAGACTAATGTCTCAAAACAACCATCTTACTGGGGTCTGGATTCCAGGTTCTTTTATAAAACAAAGATGGGGGTAGGTGAGGAGGAAAAGTTAAAAGGTCATTAATCTTTCAAGTATCTCCTGGAATGTCCAGCCTCGGGGAAGGGGTGTTAATTTCTTCCTTATTGTAGCCATCCACAGGTGGACAGGGTCCTGAACAAAACATTTTGGTTTAACATTCAGGCAGAGGGGTAAGGGCTCCCTGAGGCAGGCCATTATGTATAAACAGTATCCTTTTAATGAACAAAAGAAATGGGAAACAAAGGTTAAAGTAAGAGAAACAGATGCAGCATGGAGTCAGTTCTTCACTCTAATAATATGCTCCCAGATATATTTTTCACCTAAAATTTGTATTGATGAGCCCAAGATGTCTCGTCCTCATGATCTTCATGTGGCTTATTTCTAGACCCCTGCCCCCAAACCATCAAACCTCTTGGGAATCTGATTGATGCCATAAAACATGGCAACCTATTCTAATATGAGGAACTGGACAATCTTTATGAATGTGAGAAGACAAAAGAAAATTAAAGGTTTACCTTCTAGGGTGGGGCAGGGGGGTGCTTTTTATCAATGGACTCAAGCAATAGTTCTAAACCTTAAAGTGACAGCTTTGCCTCTCAGGGGACAGTTTGCAATATCTGGAGATATTCTTGGTTGTCACAACTTGGAGACGCGTTACTGTTAGCATCTGGTAAATAGTCTAGGAACAACATCAACATTTAATTAGGAATCTAAGTCTTTAATTAGGAACTTCCTACTTTGGATGCCACCATGTCACTTCTTTTTAAACATATTCTCTCTGCTTGCAACTAACAATGCAGTAAGATGGAAATGACACAAATAGTACTGCCATAATTGTCAGTGAAACTCTCAGGAAAGTCCTATATTTTAACTGTCACTTGTTACCTGATTGAGAGAGAAGAAGACTGACTCTCTCCTAGGAGATGCTATACATTTTTCAAAATTCTCTTATGAAAGACGTAAACGTTGCAAGTTTAACTGTAAAGTATTCTCACCAAGTTAGAGAGGATATGTGAACTGCAGTTTATTTTTTAAAGTATTATATGGTCAAAAAATAACATTGACTTCAAATTTTAGTACTCCTGAGGGCCTGAAATGAGGATATAGAACAAGATCTCTTGTTCTCCTAAACAGAAGTCGAGCCAATTACATAGAGCACTTTATGAGCCAGCTAGCGTCTGGTGTCCTGGAGCGAAAGAAAATGTTGGCAAGTCCTGCAAAATCACAGCTCTTTCAGTTTCATTTAGTGACTGGCCACACTCCCTACAGCCCAGTTTGCCTTTTGAAATATAGCTCAGCTAGCTACTCTGCAGCATGACAAAAAGGCCCCTGACAAGGAAGGGTTTTTTTAATCTCTTTGTCTCAAAGCTTTAAAAATCTTGACAAGCACTGCTAGGAAACACACATTACTTTTTAAGAAGATGCATAGAGATTTCTTAATACATGCAAAATTGTGTATGTTTTTATCAACAAATAAAATAAATACACTTTGGAGACATGAGGGTAAAAAGATACCTTTCGAAGAAGAAAAACAAAATGTTGAACTAATTTAACTATATGCAGTGCTAGTACAAGAAAGGATTTCTGTGACTTCCTTCATGTACAATGTGCATTTTAGACTGCAAAACAAAGTCTGCCTGAAACCCATCTGAGTCAGACCTTTCAAGGAGATAGTCAACTAACAATTCTTAATCAATTAAAGGATGAAATGAAAATAAACTTAAGCTGTTGATCAAATGGTAGCATTCAGTTTTTTAAATTATGTGACTCTGTTTTGAAAGTTGTTAAAATTTCAAAATTTTAAAATCGTGACACTCAAGTAAATACAATTATAAGACTCTACAGTCAAAAGTTTATTAA
Organism: Moschus berezovskii; assembly: GCF_049115385.1. Classification (NCBI taxonomy): domain Eukaryota; kingdom Metazoa; phylum Chordata; class Mammalia; order Artiodactyla; family Moschidae; genus Moschus; species Moschus berezovskii. Next base: position 44,144,866 of record NC_142478.1, on the reverse strand, counting down.
ACCAAAATCTTCAAAAAGGTAAAACCGCAACTCTTATGCAAATATAAAATGAACATATTCAAAGATTTTATTAAAATAATTAATAACAAGGAAACTAATAAGATGACACTACAATTTCAAGAGTGTTTCAAAAGCTAAATATTTACAGGCAAACGTTAGGATAAGATTGTTGGACAAAAAAATAAAAAATAAAAAACTGGTTAATGTCCAACAGGGTAATAATATGTAAAGCCATTAAGGTAGGATTGTTTCATCCACCAGACAGAAATTATTTGCATCTCCCTGGGGTAAAAATCTACAAGTTAACCTCTGCCCTAGAGCATTGTTAAATAGTCCATTCAATACAAAATCAAGTCCAGCATTGCACTGAAAGAATACTTGAGGCTATTTTAAAGTGTCCAATACCTTTTCTGACAAGTCAAATCATCTTTCATTCATGAAAGTTCCTGATTCTTGATATTATTTATTCTTTAGAGAAATGCCTTCATCATCTTTATTTGACTTATGTATCAATACCATTTCCATATCATATTTTCAGGTTAGTGCTCTAATGTGCCTTATTTAATCTGTACTGAGATAAACATTAGAATTTCATAAGACAATGTATAGATGAATCTACATTTAGGTTATTTTATTTCAGTCACTGGATATAATCTACCGTATATCTAAAAGCACCACAGTATAAACAGGCTATTACAGAAGTTTACAAAATTATAAATATTTTGAGCATAAGTCTAAGACATTTTATATTTTAATAAGTTCCCCAGGTGCCTAATAAATTTAATAAATATGAATGCTACCAAGGAAGCCTTAAATATAATGGTAAGACTCACATCAAGCAAAGAAAACTCCAAATTAGTGTCTTCTTATAATTTATGATATCTGTTAAGTAATTTGCATACCACCTAAAAGAGTGCTAAATGTACACCAAGGGAAGGCATAATATCATTATTAATGATATCAAATATATGCATACACAAACACAGTCTAGTATAATTCTTGACTATTCAATTGTTTCTTTTATCATGGATAAAGGTAGCAAATATTCCCCCAGAGTTCACTTCTGAAAAGCAGTTCACATATAAAACAAGATAAAAATAAAGCAACAACAAAAACACTGACAAAATAAAAAGCACACATCTTTAATTTTTAACATTTTTATGACATTTTTAAGATATGTATTTATTTTCATAATATCAGTTTAAAAAATAATCACACAAGAATGAGCTTTTGTATGTCTGCCTACATAAACTGCTCTATTTTAAATTTATCAAATTATAAATAAACCCCATAATGTGCAATGTGAACCAAATTGCAGCATAATGAGTACATCTGAAAGGCACAGAATATTCTCATTGTTTCAGTAAAAGAAGAGTATTACTTACTAGAATGAAAAGCCTGGCCTCAAGTCATCCATTATTCAAAAATAATATAGCATGAATTATTCACTGATTCTAAAACAACATACATTGTTAAAAAGCAAAGGTGACTAAATTAAACATGTGTTCCTGGACCTGTCATTTGATACTTTGCATTTCAGAAAAACTGGAGGCAAATAAACAATGAGACCGACCAGCTGGAGGACCAAGTTGCCCAGAAGTAGTATAGGTTAAGATGCAAATTTAAAGCCACTTATGAGGAACCTGGGCTTTCCAGCACCAGTATCACAAAGTTGGACAAGATGGCATATTCCATGAAAGGCATATTAAAATGCAAATATGCCACCTAGATAAGACAAGGTATAAGGCAACTTGACAAAGAGTTATTTTAATGTAGAGTCTGCATCTCCAGACTTCTGTTAGGCCAATTTCTCATTAGTATGCTGATTATTGAGACACAAAGTGATCTTAAAAAGACCAAATACAGCAGGTAGCAGTGGAGACTCAGCAGAGTCCACGTGTACTTAGAAAGTATGGGGTGGAGGGTGGGAGAGGCGCACTCAGGACTACAGAGGGAACGCTGAAGACAGTATGGTCTGAAGGCCAGCTCTCTAAGGGTCAGCTGAGAAGTGAGTGTGCTAAAAAGTAGGACTTGAATGTAAGCCTAGAAAAGTTATAATTAGAGGATCTAATGATCCCCTTACGTCTTCCCTGGTGGCTCAGAGGTTAACACGTCTGCCTCCAATGCGGGAGACCCGGGTTCAATCGCTGGGTCGGGAAGATCCCTGGAGAAGGAAATGGTAACCCACCCACTCCAGTATTCTTGCCTGGAGAATCCCATGGATGGAGAAGCCTGGTAGGCTACAGTCCACGGCGTCGCAAAGAGTCGGACACGACTGAGCGACTGAACAGAACAGAATGATCCCCTTTTCCTCTGTCTACATTTTCTTATAATCTACATGTTATTATGTCACTTTGCCTCAAATGTTTGTATAAATTAAAATCTATAGATAGGTTAGACTTTATCATAGTGCCTTTAGTAGTTCTAATCTTCAGTGATTCTGAGCGACCCTTATTAGAACACAGAAAATGGGAGGCACTTTAAGAATAACATGCAGAACTGAGAAAACAGAGGATAGAATGCATTATAAACATTCTTAAGTTATTTTTTTAAACTGAAAGAAGTCAGTATAGTAGCTTCTTAATAAGAGGTGAGGGGGGAAGGTCATAGCAATTTGTTCAAGACTTCAAATCTCTATGTGAACATCTATCAAACACCATGATGTAGATGCCTCCAAGGACATGTGGTGCGGTGGTAAAGAATCCACCTGCCAAGCAGGAGACATGGGCTGGATCCCTGGGTTGGGAAGATCCTTTGGAGAAGGAAATGGCAACCCACTCCACTATTATTGCCTGAAAAATTCCATGCACAGAGGAGCCTGGAAGGCTACAGTCAGTGGGGTCGCAGAGTCAAACACGACTTAGTGACTAAACAACAGAGTTCAGAGAGAATTGTTTGAGGCTAAATATCCTCCAATTTCCTGTTTCTAGTCATGTAATTTCACTTGAGGAGAACTGATCAGAGTTGGGTTTTACCTTATTTTGCTCCTATTTTTCATATTAGAATAAGTCAAACAATATATTCAAACACACTCAATATCTGGTCCTATTGTCAATATCTGGACAATATCAATTAATTCTGTTTAAATATAACTACAAAGAACTAGCTTGAAGAAATCCACTATTATTTCTGAAATAAGCAGAAATTATAGCCTATCCTTAGTAAAAACGACAAAAAATGTAAAAAGAGCATCCACCCAACCAAAAGACACTCAATAAGCTTAGTTTCACATATGCAACTTTATACCTAAAAATTGAATTTCTAAGCCACCAGACATAAGTTGGACCAAAACAGAGAGTAAAACTATCTAATGTATAAACTGTCAGATGTAGGTTTCTATACTGACGACAAAATGTTAATACATTTCCAAAAGGGAATGGAAAATGCGATTCTTGTGTTGAGGATCACAAAGTGGGCTGATCATTTTTAGATACAATAGAATATACACTGGGGGTTTTTCAAATAAACCAACATTTCTCCTTAGAATTACTATAGAGTCTTAAGTTTCTAAAGGTTATACACCTCCATTTTCCAGTGTAGAGTTGCCTCTGGTTAGTGTTGAAACTGCTGTCTGTTCTAACAATCAACAACAGAAAGATGTCCAGAACTGTTCCCACTAGCATTTGGTCAGACCAGCAAATGGCATCAATTCTGATTTATTAAAGGAATCACCACTTCTGGTTCATACTATCCTATTAACCGATGTGACAGATGCTTTAACACAACTAACTGGTATAAAAATTGCAAGCATTCTGTGCTCAGATGTTGAGACTCCAGGTCATGTTAAAGGAAAATGTAAACAGATACATCTTAGCAGTATATTTGCAAAAGCTTTTAAAGACTGCTATTGTGCTCAGGTTCATCATATTTACTAGATTAAATTCATTTACTTTGTGTATTCATCTCCACTGCCTCATCTCTAAAAGGACTGGACCGTTAGCCAGAAGACCTTTTGTTATTCATTCATAGGTAACACTCTGGCCCCATGTGCATTGATGTAGGTGAGCAGGATTTTGGCTCTCTGTTCTATCACATCGATTAGCTTTTCGATGCCCTGTCTACCTCCCTGACTCTCCCAGTAAACTTTATCAAGAAACAGAGACTGAAGAAGTTTCTGCCGTAAATGCTGGCTCTTCAAAACAGAAACTGCAGATTCGGGAAACCTGAAAAGAGAAAATGATATTTCATTCTTCATAATTGCTTGGAAATATTATGCCCTGCCCAGTGGTTCGGCTAGTCATTAATCTGGTATAAATCATACTATCAGATAATACCTTGAGGATCAAAACATTTCTGTCAGTGTCTAGCTTACCCTTCTCAATAATTATATACTAGAAGAACAGATTTCAAAGGAACTGAGTTTTCTATAACCACTAAGAACTTGACATACCAATGTCTTACTTAAGATCATTATATATAGGGCAAAGAGAGGGACAGAATTAGCAAGAATTCTGATAATCTGGAAAAGTACTTTCCTCAAATTTAAACTCCATTGTACCCATAAGAAACCACTTTAATCTGTTGAGTAGAATCCTATCCTCTTAAGTGTCAACATGAGATTATATTCAAGAAAATATGAGAAGCAAAAATATGCTGACAATTTCAGTAAATTCTTCCTGAATCAGAGTCACATGAATGAACTTGATGAGAAATTATACAAAATACATGTAGTGTAAAGAAAGAAGTCACACCAAAATGCCCAATTAAAGACTGAAATGCTTTTTATTCAGATAATACTTCAGAAATTCTAAGAATCTGGAAACATTATATTAAACCAGAATATTAATTTGTTTTCAAATAAATTTAGCAAAACTCAAGTTTGAGGACCAGGGCACCCCATAAGGAAGCATCTCTCTGGAAAATCTGAGGTCAATTTAGAGGGATCCTTGCTGAATTACCTAAAGAAGGGCATCATGATTTCTGCCCTTCATTTAGAAAGAATAAAGGCAGGGATACAGCACATACCTTATCTAATGGATTTAGTAAAATTTCTGGTTCAAACTTATAAGCAACATTTTGCTGAATCTCCAATTTGGCCTCTCTCCCAGCTTTCATTAAAATGCTGATGAAAGTACAGTACAAATACTGGGGTTTAAGAGTAAATTTAATAGTTCCTTGAAAACTAAAACAGAATATATGTTTGTTCCAAGAGGACAGTTTGCCAAGAGCTTCAGTCCTCTAAGCATCTTTTCCAAATGTCAATGGATCAAGCTGGGGATGGCACTGAGGGGGCATGAATACAGCAGTCCATATGTTCCAGCATTTCGGATTCGGCAGAGATACCAAAGGCCAAAGAGCTGGACGTGCTTAACGAGTCTGAGTAAGTATGGAATTAATGTTCAGTTCAGTTCAGTTCAGTTGCTCAGTCGTGTCCGACTCTCTGCGACCCCATGAATCACAGCACGCCAGGCCTCCCTGTCCATCACCAACTCCCGGAGTTCACTCAAACTCATGTCCACAGAGTCAGTGACAGTGACAAAGACATGTCCTTTATAGTTTAGCAACTATAGTAATAATTAAGCATTTTTTGCTATAGGAAGTATTAATAATCCATGATTTATTAATTCTCTGGCCCTTGAACTAACTTAGCTGTGGCAGAATGTACAAGATGAAACCGCTACATTCATGGATCTCTTTAGTGTCTAATCCTTTGCATAAAGGAAATCAAAAAAATTACCTGACTCTGAGCTATGCTGCTTAATGAAAATATTCTATGCATAAATCTGGGTTAGTGAAATCTTCATTTTTGCTTTCAAATGTGGAAATTACATATTCAAAGAAGATTTAACTTTAAACCCATTACTCCTTATAATGGACTTGGGGTTAAATCTCCTTTGAAAGCATAAGTAAAATGTTACTCATATTTTTATGAATGTTTGAGAGAGATTGATTCTCCAGGCACTATTAATTCTAAGAAGAAATTCAGGGATTTAAGAAGACTCCATAATATCAACTCAGTAAGTGATGCTACTGGTATGTAAATTTTCCTGCACATAAAATTTCCTCAGCTCAGACACTTAGCAGACACTTATATTTTACCTTCCATCCACAGAGATATAAGGAATGGGTATTAACAGAGAAAGTCATGGCAAAAACTCATGAAAATGGATGTCCTGAAACTCATTAACTCTAGCGTTGGAAACACATAAAATTCCCCACTACCTAATTTATGGTGCCAGGAAGAATTATTAAAATATGCTTCAGAGTTTTGTTAACAAGAGAAATAGTAACAAAGGAAATGCCACGAGTTACTGCAGAAGAATGACTGGACTTGGGGTTGGAGGACCTGGGTTCTACTCTCAATTTTAGACTTGCTCATGTGTCCCCAGCAATCATTCGGCTTCACCAGTGGACTGTTTCACTAGAGCACCCTTCTATTTTCAAGTCTCAGACACACACCACACACCCCAGTTTCTTAGTGACCCTGATTTCTGACTAAGGTTGAAAGACAATGAAGGGAACTTCCCTGGTGGTGCAGTGGATAGGAATCCACCTGCCAATACAGGGGACACAGGTTTGATCACTGATCCAGGAAGATTCCACATGCCATTGGCAACTAAGTCCGTGGACCACAACTCCTGACTCCACACTCTACACCCTGCAAGCCACAACTACTGAGCCTGTGCTCCACAACAAATAATGCTCATTCACCATAACTAGAGAAAGGGCACATGCAGCAATGGAGACCAGCGCAACCAAAAATTAATTAAGAAAAAAGAAAGAAAGACAATGAATGGGTGCCTATGAAGGGGAGTCTGAAATGTGGCTTCAGTCCCCATGTTTGGGGGTGAATATCTCAGACTCTACAGTGAGGTCCCTGCCACTATGGAGTGTCTTAGTTTCCTTTATTTCCAAATACTTCTTGAGTGTAAGCTCAAGATACTTGTCCCCATAATCTATGTCTACAGGAGGATTTCCAAATGCTCAGAAACCCTCTTACCTGAATTGAACAGCCATTATTCTTGGCTACTGTGTTCTACTCAGCAGGTTGCCTCTAACTTCCCACGTGTTCATCAAAGTCACTGAGTTTATTCTGCCCTGGGACATCCTGCCTTGTCAGTATTTGAATGTCTGTTGGTTCCCCCATCCTGCACCCTGGTAGTGGAGCCCCTGTGACCTGCTTACCTCCACCAGGCTAGTTCCTATTCCAGAGATGCCTGCACTCTGGACACTGAGGACTAAGCAATATGATGCCTGTGAAATGCAGCAGGACCTCTGAAGGTTGCATAGGTCAGTTACAGTGAAACCTGGCTGCACCCTTGTTCTATTTCCCTTGGGTTTGGTTCCCTTCTCTGGGCTTCCATTCCCAGATTCTCTTTAAGGGTTAAATTGATCAGATATATGAGTCTTCTCAAACCTTACTACATATTCAATAGAAATGCAATGTCCTGCAGATGTTACTACGTCAGGAAACTTACTCTCTGATGCCTTCTAAGAGTTTGAAGTTTAAGTTATCTTCACTTCTGTCAAAGAAACCCTTGTTATCTATAAAAACCAAGTGTCTTGGGTCCTGCTTTCGCTGGACGATGTGGGCTAGAACCACGGTATCCTGGTTGTAGCATTTTGAACTATGTCCACTCTGTACACAGGTATCTTCCTTCCGAGGTCGGAACCCACAGCAATTTGTATCCAGGCGGTTATAAATCTGAAAGGGAAAACAAAAACAAAATTCAAGATGCTGAGTAAAAACAAAACTTGGGAAAGTCAGATGTCCAAAGAACAAGTACTTTCTAAGTGGCTGACTTGCCAGAATTTAATTGGGGCCAGGTTTGTTTAATTAACTGTCAGAATAAGTCCAAATTTCATATCCTTCTGACCCAGCTCCGTTAACAGCTCCACAGGCAGATCATCCAAACTAAGCATCTCCACCCTTCACATTCAGAGTTCCCAATGACATCATATGTCGATGCGTGGCCAGAAGAATCTCTGATGCTATTTGGGACAGAACATACAAATCACTGTACTTGGATACATCCAGAAAATCAGGGTATTCTCAGTGGCTCTAAAAGTTTACTGCATTCCCTAACTCTCTCTGGATTTCAGTATTACAGAATGAAACTTGAAGTTACCGAGAACAAACCTATGGAAAAGATGTGATATCCGATAATGATAGCCAAGAACACGCCACATATGGAGCCCACAGTTAGATTCTAAATAAACGAGCGGAACACTTTGGCTTATTGGGGTTTATTGTGGGAGTAGGGTGACCACCCTATAGAGGGCAGACATTAACCAGGAAAGGGAGAATTGGGTTACTTCCACGTCTTTTTGGCAAGGGAGAAAATAATGTTTATTAATCATGGTAAGTTAAAGCACAGGCTAAGGAGTTAGATAAATTTAAACTCAGGTCTCTTTGCAGTTCCGCAAACTTGTATAGCTCCCTTTACGTTACTGAGTCTCAATTTAATTATCTGTATATCGGGAATCATACCATTAGCCTTGTAATTTTGGTGGGTTAAGGACACAAAAGTGTCTGGATACACTCCAGCCTGACCCAGGCGTCTAGAAGATACTTAAAAATTGAAAACTGTCATTACTATTGCTGAGACACACATGTACACACTGTATGAAATGATTAACCACAAAACAAGCTTCTGAAACAAAAGGTAGTTTCTCCATTTCAGTGAAGGAAAACTGAGCCTCAGAGAGGTTAAATATTGCTCTCAGCATAGAATTTTAGTAAGTAGCAAAGTTAAAATTCAGACACAGTTGTGTTTGTCTTCAAAATGCACATTTCCCCCTAAAACACCACATTGAATAGTTTGTCTAGTCGAAGACTATACATAGGCTCAAGATTCAAAACATGGCTCGACACAGATTGTCTTTTTTTTTTTTTTAATTATTTGGCAGCAACACCCAGCACATGGGATCTTAATTCCCCGACCAGGGATTAAACCTGTGTCTCCTTCATTGAAGCACAGAGTCTTAATTACTGGACCACTAGGGAAGTACCCAGGCTGTCATTTCTATTCTTTTGTCATTTTAAGTCTTTTATTCTTTCATTTACTAAACTCCCGTCTTTTCCTCCTATTTTTTTGCAGATCTTATAGGGCTGGTCACCCTAGGTAGTCAGTTGCTAAGACAGAAATGCAGAAAGAGTAGTACCAAAATTGAGCTTACATTGCAAAAATTCTGCGTTTGTTCATCCAACAAATGTTTATGTAATATCTTTTACCCACCCAGCAGTGGGCCAGGCACTGAAGCAAATGTCACCCAGGACCAGCATCCTGCCCAAACCAGCACTACTTCCAGAGGGAAATGAATCAGTCTAGTTTTGCCTCACTAACACAGCAAACCGACTACCAGACAAACGACCCTCCTCTCTGTTTTCTGCAGGTAAGTGGACTTTGCACCAAAAAGCAAATTTTGGGAAGCAGTGGTTATAAGAGAAGAGAAGTTCAGTTCAGTTCAGTCGCTCGGTCGTGTCCGACTCTTTGCAACCCCATGAATCACAGAACATCAGGCCTCCCTGTCCATCACCAACTCCTGGAGTTCACTCAAACTCATGTCCATCGAGTCGGTGATGCCATCCAGCCATCTCATTCTCTGTCGTCTCCGTCTCCTCCCACCCCCAATCCTTCCTAGCATCAGACTCTTTTCCAGTGAGTCAACTCGTCGCATGAGGTGGCCAAAGTATTGTAGTTTCAGCTTTAGCACAGTCCTTTCAATGAACACCCAGGACTGATCTCCTTTAGTATGGACTGGTTGGATCTCCTTGCAGTCCAAGAGACTCTCAAGAGTCTTCTCCAACACCGCAGTTCAAAAGCATCAATTCTTTGGCAATCAACCTTCCTCACAGCCCAACTCTCACATCCATACATGACCACTGGAAAAGCCATAGCCTTGACTAGACAGACCTTTGTTGGCAAAGTAATGTCTCTGCTTTTTAATATACTATCTAGGTTGGTCATAACTTTCCTTCCAAGGAGTAAGTGTCTTTTAATTTCATGGCTGCAATCAGCATCTGCAGTGATTTTGGAGCCCAGAAAAATAAAGTCTGACACTGTTTCCACTGCTTCCCCATCTATTTCCCATGAAGTGATGCGACCAGATGCCATGATCTTCGTTTTCTGAATGTTGAGCTTCAAGCCAACCTTTTCACTCTCCTCTTTCACTTTCATCAAGAGGCCTTTGAGTTCCTCTTCACTTTCTGCCATAAGGGTGGTGTCATCTGCATATCTGAGATTATTGATATTTCTCCCAGCAATCTTGATTCCAGCTTGTGCTTCTTCCAGCCTAGCGTTCCTCATGATGTACTCTGCATATAAGTTAGCATAAGCCAATTTTCTATGAAATTTATATAAAAGCAGTCACATGGGATGAGGTGCTCCATGAGCCACCAGCCTCTTGGACCGCTCAGAGGGTACAGTGCTGGTCAAGAAACAGTCCACAGATCAGGGGACCTTGGCAGAACTAGCTTCAGGCAAGCTGATCCATGGGGTCATGGGCCTAACCAGGGGTTTATCAAAAAATATTACACAGGCTGTCTCCAGGGCACATAAGCTCCCACGACTGGTGAATGTTTCCCAGAAGTGAGCAAGAGAGCCCCAACCACATCACTGTAGGTTAAATGAAAAAAAGCACAAGGTGGAAAATACTAGAAAAATGAAAAATGAATTGACTCCTTTCTCCTCAATTTAATTCCTTTTATTTATTATCCTGACAGATTTGAACATAAGGGAAATCAAATGATATGAAGAGATGGTATGTGCTTGCCAGTTATTCAAGTTACCATCAAGGGGTCAGAGAGAATGTAAAAAATAACTCTTCAGGGAACTGATTCTCATTCAACGTCCCTTTTTTTATATATACAGTAGCTAATAATTCTCAAAGAGTCTCTATACCCTATTCCTATCATCATTGTATGCTTTTATCCAATTATAATGACATTATATATGGGGGACAGCTTAATCTTATTTCACTTTGTCTATAACATCAACATGTGTTGTGTTGGATAAGTGTGTTTAAAGCTTTACTTGTAAGGACACATCCACCAACCAGCTCTTAAACGGTGCTCTGAACCCTAAGCTCTTTCTTCACTGTTGATTTCTAGTAGCAGGAAAGGACCAAAACAAAAAGCATTTCTGTTGTCACTACAACAAAGTCAGGGGTATCACATACAATATTGTTTGATAACAAGCAATTTAGCATCTAGGCCCTAACCTCCAGTACTCTGTAAATATTATATCTTTCTGTTTTTAGACTACAAGAAGGCATTAAGAGTTAGAGGTGAGACAGAGCAACTTAGAGCATCCTTTTAAAATTATTATTGGAGTATATTATTGGAGCTTTACAATGTTGTGTTAGTTTCTGCTGTACAACAAAGTGAATCAACTATAGGAACACATATATCCCCTCCCTCTTGGATTTCCCTTCCACCTCCCTCCCACCACTCTAGGATCACAGAACACTGAGCTGAGCACCTTGTGGCAGCTTCCCATGAGCGATCTATTTTACACATTGTAATGTATTAGTTTGGTGCAGAAGTAATTGCAGTTTTACATTGTTGAATTTTGCCATTTGATGTTGGAATACATGCTTAAATAAATGTGGTTGTGTTATACATCATTTTAATGCACATTTCTTTCTTGTTTTATTTATTTTGCTAATGACTTATTATTTGCTGTTTATTTTAGATTTATTTTAGACTACAGAAATGATGTTAGACACAAAGCAAATCCGAGTGACTTTTTTATTCAAGTCCAAAATGAGTCATAAAGCAGCAAAGACAACTTGTAACATCAACAGTGCATTTGCCCCAGGAACTGCTAACGACTCTACAGTGAAGTGGTAGGTCAAGAAGTTTTGCAAAGGAGACAAGAGCCTTGAAGATGAGAGTGTAATGATGGGTCATTGGAAGTTGACAAGGACCAATTTAAAGAAATCATCTAAACTGATCCTCTTACAACTGCAGAAGTTACCAAAGAACATAGACCATTCTATGGTCATAGGGCATTTGAAGCAAATTAGAAACGTGAAAAAGTTTCATAAGCGAGTGCCTCATGAGTTGACCACAAATCAAAACAATTGTTGTTTTGAAGTGTCTCTTCTCTTATTCCATGCAACAACAATGAACAATTACTTGATTGGATTGTGACATGAGACAAAAAGTGGGTTCTATACAATAACCAGTGGATGACCAGCTTAGTGGTTGGACGGACAAGAAGCTGCAAAGCACTTCCCAAAGACAAACTTGTACTACAAATAAGTCATGGTCACTCTTTGGTGGTCTGCTACCGGTCTGATCCGCTACAGCTTTCTGAATCTTGGTGAAATAATTACATCTGAGAAGTATGCTCAGCAACTTGATGAGATGCACTGAAAGCTGCAATGCCTACAGCCAGCATTGGTCAGCAGAAAGTGCCCATTTCTTCTCCACAACAACACCAAACTGTTTGTTGCACAACCAATGTTTTAAAAGTTCGATGAATTGGGCTACGAAGTTTTGCCTCATCTGCCAAGTTCACCTGACTTCTCGCCAACTGACCAATTCTTCAAGCATCTCAACAACTTTTGCAAGGAAAATGCATCCACAACTAGCAGCAAACAGAAAATGCTTTCCAAGACTCCGTGGAATCTGGAAGCATGAATTTTTACACTACAGGAATAAGCAAATTTCTTTCTAGTTGGCAAAAATGTATTGAGTGCAATGCTTCCTATTTGATAAATAAAGATATGTTTGAGCCTAGTCATAACGATTTAAAATTCACAGTCCAAAACTGCAATTACTTTTGTACCAACCTAATACGGGGATTGGTGATGGACAGGGAGGCCTGGTGTGCTGTGATTCATGGGGTCACAAAGAGTCGGACACGACTGAGCGACTGAACTGAACTGAACTGAATACATGTTTCAAAGCTAGTCTCTCAAGTCATCCCACCCTCTCCTTCCCCTGCTGTGTCCACAAGTCCATTCTCTACATCTGCATCTCTATTCCTGCCTTGCAAATAGGTTCACCAGTACCGTTTTTCTAGATTCCACATATATGCATGAATATATATTTATTTTTCTCTTTCTGACTTACTTCACTCTGTGTGACGGGCTCTAGGTGCATCTTTTTACTGCCTTCCCAATGTGAAATTGTTTCCAACAGTGTATTTTTAAAGCATTTTGCCTGATCCAATTTGAATCACTCAACAGTCTATGATAATTTCACCACTTTCCTGTCAGACTGTTGTGCCCTTCAAGTCTCACAGACTTTGTTATTGCAAATAGGTGTGTGATTTCATCCTAACTTCTCTTCCAAAAATGTTTATCGCTCCTTTTATTCAGATAATGCATGTACTTGGTGGGTATATTACCACTTTTCAAATGTGGGGTGTGTGTGTGTACACATACAGAGAATCACACTGTAAGGCTTCAAATAATTGTTTTACTTTGTTTTTCTTAGCCTCCAACTGTAGCAGTCATGTATGGATGTGAGATGTATGGATGTGAGAGTTGGGCCATAAAGACGGTTGAGCACCGATGAACTCATGCTTTTGAACTGTGGTGTTGGAGAAGACTCTTGAGAGTCCCTTGCGCTGCAAGGAGATCAAAACAGTCTATTGTAAAGGAAATCAGTCCTGATTGTTCATTGGAAGGACTGATGCTGAAGCTGAAGCTCCAATACTTTGGCCACCTGATGCGAAGAACTGACTCATTAGGAAAGACCCTGATGCTGGGAAAGATTGAAGGCAGGAGGAGAAGGGGAAGACAGAGGATGAGATGGTTGGATGGTATCACTGATGCGATGGACATGAGTTTGAGCAAGCTCCAGGAGATGGTGAAAGACAGGGAAGTCTGGCGTGCAGCAGTCCATGGGATCATAAAGAGTCGGACATGACCGACCAACTGAACAACAATCACATGATCAAGCACCATAGTTACCAACTCCCTGTCTAAGTTTTTAGATAATAATGCTACAAAAAGGCCAATCTGGGGGGAAATCTTGTCAGTTAAGCTGTTATGTGTTAATCACCATTGCAGCAACTTGTTCAAATTCATATCTTCTCACTCCTTAAAACAAGGAAAGTCTTTCACAAAATTGATCTTCTGAAGGCATCTGAAGATTGCTGACAATCATTATTTTCCATAAAATTACTCTTTCCTCTTTTAGAAAAAAATATATTTTCAATGTTAACCTAATTAAAATTACACTCAGAAAATTCAGGTGTTCCAGCCACATATTTTGTTGGTGGGGGTATTTTTAGATTTCTGGCCTTTCTGAAGTTTCTTTTTCTAATCCCATTTTCGTTTTGGTGGTGTAAGTTTTGTCTGTAAGAAAAAGTATCTATGAGTGACTCAAGCTTTGTGTGCAGAGTCCAAACAAGGAAGTCTTAGCTGCCCTGACTAGCTCTCTAAGACCCAGAAGAAATCTGCAGAAATCCAGTAACTTCCCAGGCATCTGCATCCCACCCATCCAAACTGTGTCTTCAAAACGTGGGTCTGTCAACACAATTGTGGGAGTTTCTTATCTCTTTTTTCTCAAAGTAAAACAGTTAAATGACTAATTTTATTGTGTGAACAAAGGCAATTAAAATATTCCAAACATGCTAATATTAATAATAGTAGTCATTGATTGAGTGCTTTGTATGTGCCAGGAATTGTACACTTAAATCTTTACATAGATTATTCAATCTTCATAGCAACCTTAAGACCTAGGTGCTACCAAGAGTCCCATTTTATAAATGAGGACATTGCTGTGCAGAGAGGCTAGTGGATGACTAAAGGTCCCTCAGCTCATATGTGATGAAACTCAGGATTCTAAAGCAGATGTCCACCCCTTCAAAGTGCATCTCTTATCTACCCTGAGTGTATCTCCCAGGGACAGCCTTCAAAGGTGGTGCTATATAAAGACAAGTGCGTTTGTACAGAAGGTTAAATGATCCTACTTGCAATAACCACTGGTCACAAGGTTTCTGAAGAAACACAATGAACTTCAATGAAAAGTTCAGGCAAAATTCATGTAGGAGAGGATATTACAATTGGGATTTAAGAGATAGGCAGTATTAGCTAAAAAACAGGCAAAGGCATGAAGGGAGGAAATCAAAAGACATTTTAGAGAACCTGAGGGTATGTTAGATGGGTACTTCTCAAATGATCTACAGTGAAAAAAATGGTATTTTTGTCTTTTCTCTCCCCAGGTTTCACATTCCATGTGGACTATTGCTTTGTTAAAAGACAATAAAATAGATATCATCATATTAACTAAAATAAGACAGAGAAAGACAAATATCATCTGATGCCACTGATACATGGAATGAAAAAAAAATTATATAAATGAACTTATTTACAAAACAGAAACAGACTCCCAGACATAGAAAAAAAAAACTTATGGTTACTGAAAGGTAAAGGGGGAGGGATAGATTAAGAGCTTGAGATTTACATATACACACTACTATATGTAAAACATAACCAACAAGGGCCTACTGTTCAGTACAGAGAACTATATTCAATATCCCGTAATGACCTATAGTAGGAAAAAAATCTAAAAAAGAATGTATATCTATATATGTATAACTGAATCACTTTGCTCTACACCTGAAATTAACACAACATTGTCAATTAACTATATTTAAATAAATAAATAAATGAACATTATCACTCACAGTTAGAAGTGCTTCCGTTAGATT
The DNA here is from genome assembly GCF_049115385.1 of Moschus berezovskii. Lineage (NCBI taxonomy): Eukaryota > Metazoa > Chordata > Mammalia > Artiodactyla > Moschidae > Moschus > Moschus berezovskii. Next base: position 44,129,252 of record NC_142478.1, on the reverse strand, counting down.
CATATAGTCATCTCAAGAAAAAAGATAATACAATAAAATAAAACAAAATAATTTATACAAAAGAAATGAAATTTTAAAAGATACAAAATACCAACCAAATATCTTGTTAGATTCAACAGACAAAACCACTCTACCAAACTGATATCGAAGTTTCAAAATGTTTATCTGCAGTGTTTACCCTTCTCTCTCCGTGGATGGGTCTGGACTGACCAGGTGCCTGACCACACCTGAAGCAGCACAGTCTGAGTCCATTTCCTGCAGGTAAAGGGGGCATGAAGCCAAGGACTCGTAGTTGGAGCAGTCCAAGGGCCCGGTGCTTACAGGGAAAGCTGAGAAATGGATGTATCTGCAGGCTCCACCACCACCTTCTCCTATAAGGCTAGAATAGGAGAAGGCAGAGAGCAGGGCATCAGGAGACATCAGAAGAACAAGAACCAAAGGGAACCAAGGCCAGATGTGCTCAGAAGCTGGAGAGACTAAAATGAAGAGATACTTTTGAACAGAGATGAGAAACTCTCCAAAAACTTCTTTCATTCAATTGTTTTAGGTAGTGTGATCATCCCATTTTTCTACCTGTCTTTCCACACTTATTTGAAGATTTGAGTGAGCACATGCGTGTGTGTGCGTGTGTGTGTGTGTGTGTGTGTGTGTGCGCACTTCTGGTCTGTTAAGTCAATACCTTAAGCTTCTCATCATCTCTTTTCAAAGTATTTGTTTTAAAAATGCCACCTTTTGCAGGGAGACAGATAAATTGGAAATTGGGGATTAAAATACACACATTACAAGGTATAAAATAGATAACAAGAGAACACAGAGAACTACATTCAATATTTTTTAATAACCTATAATGGAAAGTAATATGAAAAAGAACATGTGTGTAAATGCTCAGTAGCTTCAGTCATGTCTGACTCTCTGCCACCCACGGACTGTACCACCTCAGGCTCCTCTGTCCACGGGATTCTCCAGGCAAAATACAGGAGTGGGTTGCCATGCCCTCCTCCAGGGGATTTTCCATACCCAGGGATCAAACTCACATTTCCTGTGTCTCCTGCATTGCAGGCAGATTTTTTACTGCTGAGCTACCAGGGAAGCCCCGAAAAAGAACATATATATATATATATATGTATATATTATATACATATATATATATATATATATATATATAACACATATATATAAAGCTGAATCACTTGGTCATACGCCTGAATCATTATAAATCAGTTCATACACCTGAATCATTATAAGTCAAATATACTTAAATTTTAATATTAAAAATTATAAATAAATAAAAATTAAAAATTGCAATTTTACAAAGAAAACTGAATTTTTAGAGAGAAAGTTTAAATTGTGCAATAAAACATGTAAAGTGTTAGCACAGCAACTCATCCAATGCTTGGCACAGAGCAGACATTTGATAAAATTTTATTGTTAAGAGAATTTTCTTGATGGTTGGTATCCACTTTGTATCTGGCTATTTACAAAGCTCCTCCAAAACACTCTTCTTTAGGAAGAGTCAAGTAAATAAAATCATGCTGACAGAGTAAGACGTGGGTCTTTTAAAAACAGCATCCAGTATTAACTGGAGTGGGGTAGATGGGCAGGGAGAAAAGAACAGAGCTGCTTGTGCTCGTCATTCGCTCCTGGTTAGCATCTCTACGTGGGTTCAATGTCACTAGTGGACCAGAAGTCCCGCATCCCACAGGGAGTCCACATGACATCCTGCTTGTAAGAGACATTTGATAAAGACTTGACGAGAAGATGGGACAGAGGTAACAACAGGACTGTAATTCGCAGTTTTCTGGACGATTCGTTTGAATTTCAGTGATCTCATTTGGCATCTCATTTGTTTTTAGAAAAGGTGTGAGAATCACTAACATTATCATCCCTACCCAAGAAAGAGAGAAACACAAACAGATGGGCTTATTTATTCATCAGCTAATAACTCATATTGGAAAATCCTTGTACTTGGATTTGTCTTGATGTCCATTAATACATGGTTGCCATGTCATCAGTGGAGCCATATTTGGATCCCTGTGGTCTAATGGATGTGTGGTCTCTACCGGATCATCGAGAAGGGCACCTTCAGACAAATCCCACGGCCCCCACAGTACCTGTGATCACAGACCTGGTCCGATACCCTGGGAACTCGACAAAGCAAAAACAAAAGCAGAGGTTCTCACCAGCCTGCATCTGTCTTGCTGGGGAACTCTCATCTCAGAAAAGAATAGGTTTCATTTTTAATCTGTGTTACCATGGCAACAGGTAGCCTGTTAAATGAGTATGCATGCAAATGCCCAGCAGAGCAGCCTACGAACAATGAGGAAAGTATAAATCATTTACAGTACATACATCTAACTATGGGCATGAGTTCCCCTGTGCTTTGGCCTCTGTAAACAGGCTTTGCATCACCTATACTACAGAGCTCCACATTTAACAATAACAATCATTGAGTACAAGTTCAAGACAGACTCTCCAACTTACGTCCCACTGCTGAACCATAAATAAAGACATAACAGTATTTTTTATATATAAGTAATGCTGGAGAAGACTCTTGAGAGTCCCTTGGACTGCAAGGAGATCCAACCAGTCCATTCTAAAGGAGATCAATCCTGGGTGTTCATTGGAAGGACTGGTGCTAAACCTGAAACTCATGCTTTGGCCACCTCATGCGAAGAGTTGACTCACTGGAAGAGACTCTGATGCTGGGAGGGATTGGGGGCAGGAGAAGACAGGGACGACAGAGAATGAGATGGCTGGATGGCATCACCGACTCGATGGACATGAGTTTGAGTGAACTCTGGGAGTTGGTGATGGACAGGGAGGCCTGGCGTGCTGTGATTCATGGGATCGCAAAGAGTCGGACATGACTGAGCGACTGAATTGAACTGAACTGAACTGAAAGCTGTTTTTAATGCTACAATATATTTGGATCTGTTTCTACAGATAGGATAATTTTGTTTGTTTTTGTTTTGACCATGCCACATCACATGTGGGATCTTAGTTCCCAGACCAGGGATGGAACCCGCGGCCCCTGCAGTGGAAACACTGAGTCTTAATCACTGGGCCTCTAGGGAAGTCTCAACAGATGTAATATTTTGAATCCATGTAACTCTGAATAAATACCAGAAATCAAACATCATCCTGCCTCAGAAAGACTATGGAAAGAGTTACCAGGGAAGTGACAATCTATTTCTAAAGAAGAAAATTCACGTTCTGTAATCTGCATAAGCAGGGCTGCATGAAAATAGCCTCTATCAAAGGCGCACCCACCTTCCTGTAAAGATTTCTAAAGAGCACTTGGACCCAGAGAAACAATAATTTTTACATTTTATCAAGTTCTCATTTATAGAATGGATTTATATGAAGCAAATAAATTTAAAACAGCAATAAAATAACCTTAATTATAAGCACTGTTTCTTAAAAATGCTTTTTTTTCCAGTGAACTGAGACAGCATTTTTCATGATTTAACATTAAATAAGGTTGCCCGGTAAGTTTAAAACGATGTACATTTACATCTCAGGGCAACGTCATTAAAAGCTTTTGCTTTGCTCGACTTGACATGCATTCACTTTTAGCATTTTAATGAAATTTCTATCACTTTTATTGTCCCCTATAATGTAGTATTTTATCATAAAGATAGTGACAAAAATAAGCAAAAATAAACTAAATGACTGCACTAAAACACAATTCTGATTGTGGTGCCACAACTACTTTGCTTGACCAAACTTTAGTTAGTCTCCTGAACTCTCCTAAGCCTATCTGTGCACTTCCTCATAAAAATAACTTTTAGCAAGAACCTTGCAAAGTCCTTACTCTCGGAGATACCTGATTTTAATAGCTAACCTGGGTCCTCAGCTTCCACCATCCTCAAGGTGAGGTCTTGTCACTTGTCTTTAGCAAGAATCTGGTCAGGCCACTTTACCTGGAACTCCCCGTCCCCCTGATGTTTGCTCTTAGCTCTTGTCTACTCCATGACCCCTCCTCTGCTCCCTGGCTATAAGTCTCCACCTGCACTGCTGTATGGAGCCCCATCTTTCTCCCTGCCTCCCTGTCAAATACCACCACAGTGATCCCTACACCTATCTTTATGGTCCTGCATAAAGTCTCATTCACCATCTTTAACAAGCACCGTGAAATATTCTTTCTTTTATAGTGATTAACACAACTTACCTGGAGAAGGAAATGGTAACCCACTCCAGTATTCTTGCCTGGAGAATCCCATGGACGGAGAAGCCTGGTAGGCTACAGTCCACGGGGTCGCAGAGAGTCGGACACGACTGAGCGACGGAACGGAACGGAACGGAACACAACTTAATGTAATATATCCTAAAGATATTGAAACTCATTATTCATGGAAACTGGTTCTCCTATAAAAACTTAATTTTGCTAGACTGATTATTCTCTGGCTATTTAAAAATAAATATTGCCTGAGGGTAGGATGGTGGTTGCCAGGGGCTGTGGAGTGGGTCAAAGGAAACAATCTTTCAGTTAGAAGATGGATAATTTCTGTCTACAGTCATACCATCCTGAACACACCGGATCTTGTCTGATCTCGGAAACTAAGCAGGGTTGGGCCTGGTTAGTCTTTGGATGGAAGAAGCTGGATAAGTTCTGAGGATCAGATCATATTTAACAAAAGTGTATGGTACACTTGAAATGTGCTAACAGAGTAGATCTTACACATTCTCAACATATACATACACAAAAGTTAACTCTGTGAGGTGATGAATCTGTTAATTTACTTGATTGTGGTAAATATCTTATAACATATATATAAATCATATCTCCAAATCACAACATTGTACACTTTAAGTATATTCAATTGTATTTGTCAATTAAACCTCAATAAAGCTAGAAGGGAAAAAAGAGAAAATTAAAAAATGAATTCTGATTTATTAAATTAAACTTAAAAAAGATTATTTTTACACATATGTAGAGAATTTCTTGTTCGAAAATGGATTTATTTTTATGCTCCCTGGGTTGGCAAAAAACTATAAAATAAAGTCTTTTATGTAGCTTGGATATAAAATCCAAGGCTACTGCCACAGCAATTTGTATTAAACAGTTTCTAATTATTAAAATAACCCAAAAGGTTGGTGGTGGTGGTTTAGCCGCTTAGTTATGTCCGACTCTTGTGACCCCACCCAACAGGCTCCTCTGTCCATGAGATTTCAGTTATACACACATATTTGTTCTCAGTCACTCAGTCACATTTGACTCTTTGTGGGCCCATGGACTGTACCCCACTAGGCTCCTCTGTCCATGGGATTTCCCAGGTAAGCATAGTGGAGTGACATTTTCTTCTCCAAGGGATCTTCTCGACCCAGGGATTGAACCTGGGTCTCCTGCATTGCAGGCAGATTCTTTACCAACTGAGCCAAAGGTATCATTTTTTTTCTCTCATATTAACAAAGAAAAAATCTCAGTGAAGCTAAGGAATCTGCCTAAGGAGACACAGCTATGAATGATGTGGTTTTCTACCAACTTCTACCTCTTCCACACTGCCCCCAATGTAGAGAAGACAAGATTCCTGCTTTCTGGGAGATTTCAATCCATCACCTCTAAGTGTGATTCACTGTACATCCTCCACATTGACCACATCAGGTTTTGTGCAATATGCATACTCAGTAAAGTCTGTGGGGAAAAATGAAGGAATGGATGCTGGTTCCTATTGAAGTCTGTCTGATGGAGATACTAAACTACTAAAAGACCTCTTATCTGGCCGGACCTCTATGTTTTCTTCCAACCAACATCGTGTAAAAAGCTCAGAGTCTTAAAATCAAAATCAAAGAACATTAGAATTACAAAAATGTAAAGACGCTGAAGTTTTTAGAGCCTATACAGGCAAATAATTGCATGCGTGTGTGCTCAGTCATGTCCAACTCTTTGCCACCCCATGGACTATACAGCCTGCCAGGCTCCTCTGTCTATGCAATTGTCCAGGCAAGAATACTGGAGTGGGTTGCCATTTCCTCCTCCAGGGGATCTTCCCCACCCACGTCTCAAACCCGAGTCTGCTTCATTGTAGGCAGATTCATTACACTGAGCCACAGAGGAAGCCCATACAGGCAAAGGTAAGTTTATTCCAGAAAAATTACTCTAGAGCCACAGTGCTCCAACTTTTTTATTTTAGAACATTTTGACATTTTAAAAAGTATGGGAGCCTCAAAAGCCTCCTTGATGTGGTTATCTACCATACAGAAATTAAAACTGAAAAAAAAATTGAATAGCTATGCACTTCACTGCATGGGAAATAGATGGGGAAACAGTGGAAACTGTCAGACTTTATTTTGGGGGGCTCCAAAATCACTGCGGATGTTGATTGCAGCCATGAAATTAAAAGACACTTACTCCTTGGAAGGAAAGTTATGACCAACCTAGACAGCATACTAAAAAGCAGAGACATTACTTTGCCAACAAAGGTCCATCTAGTCAAGGCTATGGTTTTTCCAGTGGTCACGTATGGATGTGAGAGTTGGACTGTGAAGAAAGCTGATCACCAAAGAATTGATGCTTTTGAACTGTGGTGCTGGAGAAGACTTTTGAGAGTTCCTTGAACTGCAAGGAGATCCAACCAGTCCATTCTAAAGGAGATCAATCCTGGGTGTTCGCTGGAAGGACTGATGCTAAAGCTGAAACTCCGATACTTTGGCCACCTCATGCGAAGAGTTGACTCACTGGAAAAGAGTCTGATGCTGGGAGGGATTGGGGGCAGGAGAAGAAGGGGACTACAGAGAGTGAGATGGCTGGATGGCATCACCGCCTCGATGGACATGAGTTTGAGTGAATTCCGGGATTTGGTGATGGACAGGGAGGCCTGGTGTGCTGTGACTCATGGGGTCACAAAGAGTTGGACATGACTGAGCGACTGAACTGAACTGAACTCACTGAAAAATAACACTGATACACGTATTACATGTTAACACTTTTACAAGAAATTGCTACATTTTCTAAAAATAATAAGAGAAATGGAATTGTTCTCACAAGTTAAAGTGGTTTTAAGAGAAAAACTCTGCAGTGAGCTCAGCCCTTGATTCAAACAACTGAATAAGCAGTTTTCCTCAAGACAACCACTGCACTGTGAGAAGCGGTAGAAGGGCTTTATATATACTTTCCATTTTGTTACCCAGAATATTCAAAAGTTGTACACTTAAAGGTAAAGACTTAAAAAATCATCAACATACAAACACTGCTTCATTAAGGACTTTCTTAATTGAATCAGGCACGTATTCCATGTGTCTTTTCACATGAGTCCATTGGCCACAGAGAGCAGTTTGACCCTTGAGAGGTTCTGGTGCCAGCTTTGATTCATCCTAAGGCACCAACAGATTCACCCATGATTGCAAATTTTGTAAACATCATTAAAAAAAAAAAGCAAAACCTCTTTCAGTGTTATTATAGAAATAGTTGTGACCTCATGGAGCCCCTTGAAAGGGCCACAGAAAAGCCACTGCCCCAAACAGTCCCATTCAATGTGACCACAAACAGTAACAAATGTTAAAAGCTCTCATTATCTCTTAGTTATCTGCATCCATAAACAACTTGAATATGATTGGGAAGAGCCTTATGCTAAAAGAATCCTTATGGACCAGCTCTTACCTAAGTCTCTCTGAGTCTATTCAGTTGGCCCAAACGAACCATAAATCCTTTTTAAATGATTACATGCAAAACTATATATTGAACCAGATAAGTATCTGCTTGCCCTCTCATTGTCCCTGTGGCAATACTGTTTCCTTTTCCATGGATTCTTATTTACTTTGTGGCATATTTATCTAGAGCTCCGAAACTTAGACCTCATATTTTACTGGAACAGAGCAGTCAAGGACGGTTTCAAAGTGTCTACATTTCAATGGCATAGGATTAGTGGGGAAACTAATCCCAAAAGCTAGCTCAAATGATGCATTAAACAATCTTCGCGTCTCAAAAGATTATTTACAGAATCACACAGACTTCCTTCAATCCCTGATCTCTCCAGCCCATCTATGGATACAAGATTTAGGGCTGTATTGATACATACTATGTACTCATCAATTTCAGCACAGCCTAAAAACACCATACCAAGGATTGAAATAAGAAAAAAATGACCTATTATTAAGGAAAATAGACTGCTTTTGATTAATAGCTAAATTAGAACTGACCCAGAAATGCTCAGTTTGTTGTCAATTGGTAATATGAGGTTTATGAATATATTGTATTTGACCAGACACTTCCCCTTTGATTCAGAAAGATACAATAGCAAAGACCTATGTCATCCAGCCCACATTTTATGCAAATGAGGCTTTAGCATAATCCATCCTGGAAATCTCTGAGAGTAAATGCTAGGCAGTAGGTGGAAAGGATATATAAAATTCTAAAGGTTTCAAAGTCAGAAGAAAGATGTCTGAGCGTCTCTATGCCTCTTCAGAGGAGACAGATGCTTTGAGACACATAGAGCCATTACAGGAAGTGGGCCAGGTCCGGAATGTCCCCTCGTGTAGGAAATGGCAACCTGATCCTGTATTCCTTCCTGAAAAATTCCATAGACAGAGAAGCCTGGTGGGCTATAGTCCATGGGTTTGCGAACAGTCAGACACAACTGAGCGATTGAACATAGCACAGTACAGGATCTACAAAAATACCTTCCTGTTGTAGAGGCCAGGTCACCTCTATCATGCACTAGGCTGGTGTGACCAGGCAACTCTTTCTCTTCAAAGTTGTCTCCATGAAAAATCAAATAAATAGCTTAAATTCTCTAGAGTGAGAGAACATGGTCTCTGAAAGGTGTCCACCAGAGAAATGATGTCCAGACCACAAAGACAGATTGACAAACGTCAAGACCTTTGTACTGACTTTCTCCATCCTGCCATGTTCTTGTAGAGAAGTTTTAGCAACAGAAGTACATTCCATGTGAGGGCCACAAAAAGTAAAATTGTTTGCTTTTAGAAATATAGGCCAATATAGTTCTACTGTTGGTTTTCTAATCTCCCCAAGGTTTTGGGACGGCTCTACTTCTTAATGAGAAGGATGCTCTAACGGGTCCATTTCAGCAGATGTTACTGACTCTGTAGATGGAATTGGGGATGTGAGTCTACCAAGGGGCCTTCTGGGGAGGAATCACACTGAGAAAGGAGAGAACAATAGTTCCCAGGCCTGGGAATGACACTGAGTCAGATTTGAGAGCCAAGACACAAAACCTGAAAGGATGCTTGAGGATGTCTAGCTGGAACACAGAAATCCCTCTGTCCGAGCTTGCTGAATTTAATTGAACACTATAAGCAGTATCCTGTACACTTAGAATTCTTAGTTTTGTTTATAAAGCAAACTTAAAAGCAAGAAAATATGCTTACAGGAAAAATAGAACAAATGGTTATAAAGCAAATTATTTAAACAGAACACTGAGGAAACCAAGCAAATCCTTTCACATAACGTTAAAGAGTTGAAAAGCAATAAATGTGGGATTTGTCTCACTAAGACTCCAGTTCCAATCCTGGAAAAGCTTCTTGGCCGCTGCCTTTTAGACTTATATTCTCAGGAATAGATCCTCCCTAATATCCACCTCCCACCTCCCTCATCCTAAAACCACAGCCTGGCTAGACCCTGCCCCTCTTGAATTGTTAAAAGTATAAGCAATTGGTATAAAAAAAAAAAAACAGCAGTGACAAGATACAGAAAAATGCATGTACTCAACTGAATTTTCAATATGTAAAATGTTTTAAACACACAGATATACATGTACTGTGCATGTAAAATAATTTTTAAATGGGCTGAAAAAATGTATACTAATGTCATGACAGTGATCACCTCTGGGGACAAAGTGCAAGAAAGGGACATGAGGTGGTGGTCAAAGGGACTTTCACTAACTTTTACATATTTCTATCTCTAAAGAAACTTCTGAAAGCCAATATGCACAAGAAGTTGACAGGATAATTCTAGAAGCCAAAAGCACATTACTTTTTAGGACCATTGTTGTTCTTTGATATTTTTCTGTCTTGACAAGGAGATCTCAAGGAATAGAATATGAGAATAAAATCCCAGCTGGTTTCCTGAATTCTGTCAGTGGAGAACCCTAATAAGCACCAAAGGAGGTACTGTCTACAGCTCCCCTATGTATGCAAAAATGCCCTTCACCCCAACCTGACCGGATGGCAGGTCCATGGAAATGATCTCCCATACTCTCATGGTTTCCTGCAGCACCAAAGGCTACCAGGAGCAACTCTACACTGCAGAAAATTCAAAGATAGACCTACATGATTGCCACCACTAAAGGTTTGCAGTATTTGGAGATTCAGGAAATCATAGCTTCCATATAAATTCAGCTTCTATAAATGGGGTGGTTATAGATGATAACTATGTTGATCTATTGAGCACTTGCTCTGTATCAGTGTCTTAGTCCATTAGTATGGTTAGTTTATAAATGAGAAGCATATATTTCTCATAGCTCTGAAGGCTGTAGTCTGATATCATGGTGCCAGTGTGGTTGGGTTCTGGTGACAGCTCTCTTTGGGGCTACACTCCTGACTCCTCACTGTGCCTGGAGTGACAGAGGGACTGGGTCGGGGAGACTTTGTTGGGCTTCTTCCCTAAGAGGAGTGATGCCATTCTAGGGGCTCTGTCATCAGGATCTCATCAAAGGCCCCACCTCCGAATGCCATCACCTTGCCTGGGTAGGAGTCACATATGAATTTGGCGTGAACAAACATTCAGCCCTTGACAGCCAGGTGCCATTCTAAGTACCTCATGTGGATTATTTCATGGTATTCTCACAGCAAATCCAGAGAAGGTGATGGCAACCCACTCCAGTACTCTTGCCTGGAAAATCCCATGGATGGAGGAGCCTGGTAGGCTGCAGTTCACGGGGTCGTGAAGAGTCAGACACGACTGAGCAACTTCACTTTCACTTTTCACTTTCATGTATTGGAGAAGGAAATGGCAACCCACTCCAGTGTTCTTGCCTGGAGAATCCCAGGGACGGTGGAGCCTGGTGGACTGTCATCTATGGGGTCGCATAGAGTCGGACACGACTGAAGTGACTTAGCAGCAGCAGTACAGCAAATCTTCAATGGAAATAAAATCATTTTCTTCAAATAATGAAGAAGGTAAAACTCTGAGAGATTATAAACTTGCCCAGGGTTACAGAGGTGACTTGGAAGAAGCTGCGATTTGAACCCAAGTTTGTTTTACATGAATGCTATCTATGCCATTTCTCTGTGAATTTAGTGAATTAAAAACTTGTAGGATTTTTTTAAAAATTGTATTAGACATTCAGGGGGGAAAGGGAGCTTACTCAGATTAAGTTAGTCCCAGAGACTCTGCAGAGACAGAATCTGAGCTGGACTTGGAAAGGTGAGCAGCCTGTATATCAGGTAGGAGCAGGAGTAGTGTTTTAGTGGTGAGCAGAGAGTAAAGAAGAGTTGGGGGCATGTTCAATCACTGACAGTTTGGAATACACTAAGCTACAAAATTCACACACTCACAGAGTTAACACAGGCAAACCTACTTATTGTGTTTGTTAATGGTAATGTTCTCAGCCTATGGTACACAAATACTATATAAGAGAATCATAACAGATGAGAATAAAAAGGAAGTTAGAAGCTCATGTCATGATGTTTCTTAAAATGCTAATTTTCTTCTTTGTAAACCATACCTCTAGATAAACAGATGCTACATGATCTGTACCACTTAGAACCAGATATGAGATGAAGGGAAATTACTCCCTAAAGAAGTATTCCAACTAATCAATAAAGAAGTAATGACATGATTAGAACACCCTCATTTTCAATGGCTAGTGAATGCATGGATCAATACTGAGTATACACAGTGATACTATCTTGAAAAGATAGAACCAGCTAGACACCCACCAGCAATCCCCTAGTGCAATACACCACTATCTATGAAGAAGTCTAGATAAAATCAGTTACATCTAAGTCTGATCAAGTCTCTGAGCCTGACCTACTTACATGGAGAGAGATGACGGGAGGACAAAATCAAGTGACCAAGAAGTTCAACTAGCAATTTCCAGAGTCCAGAACTCTAAAAACAGGCAACCTAGTTTCTTCAATAAGTAGAATGAAGGGAAGAAAAGAAGAGATGAAGTGGACTTTATTCATTAAAAGACATACCAACTGTTCACAAAGGGTTCAGTTCAGTTCAGTCGCTCAGTCGTGTCCGACTCTCCACGACCCCATGAATCACAGCATGCCAGGCCTCCCTGTCCATCACCAACTCCCGGAGTTCACTCAAACTCATGTCCACAGAGTCAGTGATGCCGTCCAGCCATCTCATTCTCTGTCATCCCCTTCTCCTCCCGCCCCCAACCTTACCTAGCATCAGAGTCTTTTCCAGTGAGTCAACTCGTCTCATGAAGTGGCCAAAGTATTGGAGTTTCAGCTTTAGCATCAGTCCTTCCAATGAACATCCAGGATTGATCTCCTTTAGAATGGACTGGTTGGATCTCCTTGCAGTACAAGGGACTCTCACAAAGGGTAGCCTTCATTTTAATCCTGATCGAAAACAACTATGAGATAAATGGATAGATAGACAGATACATATATACTTTAATACATAGGCAGGTGCACAGATAAATACATAGAGAGATACACAGAGAGATATTTAGTAGACAGTTAAAAATTTGACCACTGACAAGATATCTGACTGAAATTGTTAATTTTTTTATGCGTGTGATAATGGTAATGTGCTTGTGTGTTTTATCTTCCAACAATACATACTGAAATAGTCACAGATGAAATATGATGTTTGGGACTTGTCTCAGATAAATGTGGGTACAGGAAGTAGATAGATAGAGTCAAAACAAGACCAGCCATGAGGTGACTGATTGATGTATATGGATAATAGCTACCTGAAAGCTCATTATAATGTTCTACTTTTCTATATGTTTAATTTTTCTATAACACATTTTTTTTTCAATGCATTGGGGCATTTAAAATTCACTTTTCAATCAAATAGAAGTCTTAGGAGAATTTTTTTTTCCACAAGAAGTAATACAATTAAGGGAAGTAGAAGAGAGGAAATAAGCAGTGATTTGCACAATAAATTGTGCTGGGGAAGGTCAGATACCAGGAAATCACTTCAGAGTCTCATAGCATCTTGACCCATAGGGGTGAGTCTGATTCGGATCTGGGTTATTCCCAGCATTAGTAGGAATGAAAAGAAAAAAGCGGAGTCATTCAGAACTGTCAAAGTTTAGTGCTACTCAAACACAAGTCACCAAGGAAAGGAAGATGCAAAGATGACCCAAAATTTTCAAATCTGGCTGATTTTAAAAATGGGAATGTCATAAATAGAAATAGGTAAGTAGAGAAAGCACATTGTTAGGGAAGGAAGTGACAAATTTGCTTCCAAACTTCAAGTCTGAGAGGCTGAAGAGACAACTTGCCTTCATTAAAAATAAAATTTTGTCAAAATAAAAGGTTTTATTTTTGTTTTTTCCAGTGGTCATGTATGGATGTGAGAGTTGGACTGTGAAGAAAGCTGATCGCCAAAGAACTGATGCTTTTGAACTGTGGTATTGGAGAAGACCCTTGAGAGTCCCTTGGACTGCAAGGAGATCCAACCAGTCCATTCTAAAGGAGATCAGTCCTGGGTGTTCATTGGAAGGACTGATGCTAAAGCTGAAACTCCAATACTTTGGCCACCTCACGCGAAGAGCTGACTCACTGGAAAAGACTCTGATGCTGGGAAGGATTCAGGTCAGGAGAAGAAGGGGACGACAGAGAATGAGATGGCTGGATGGCATCACCGACTCGATGGACATGAGTTTGAGTGAACTCCGGGAGTTGGTGATGGACAAGGAGGCCTGGCATGCTGTAATTCATGGGGTCACAAAGAGTCAGACATGACTGAGTGACTGAATTGAACTGAACTGAACTGAAATTACATTTTAACTATATATGTACAAAAATGATGTCCTTCATGCTCTCTCTCTGACTGGAAGGACTTATTTAAAAATAAAGTGCTATACATTCAAGTTTTATAACAAAATAATTAAGTAAAAAAATGTATGTTTAATCTTCTTGGAATTAATATTAAAATAGCCCAAATTCTTCTTTAATAAAAATACTTTCTTAGCATGGCTTAGCCATTTTATTTATATCCTTTTCCTGCAAAAATCCCTATACTCTGGCTGCTATCAAAAAGTCTACAAACAATAAATGGTGGAGAGGGTGTGGAGAAAAGGAAACCCTCTTATATTGTTGGTGGGAATGCAAACAAGTACAGCCACTATGGAGAACAGTGTGAAGATTCCTTATAAAGCTGGAAATAGAACTGCCATACGACCCAGCAATCCCACTCCTAGGCATACACACCGAGGAAACCAGAATTGAAAGAGATACATGGACTCCAATGTTCATTGCAGCGCTGTTTACAATTGCTAGGACATGGAAGCAACCTAGATATCCATTGGCAGATGAATGGATAAGAAAAATGTGGTACATGTACATAATGGAGTATTACTCAGCTATTATAAAGAACTCATTTGAATCAGTTCTAATGAGGTGGATGAAACTGGAGCCTATTATACAGAGTGAAGTAAGTCAGAAAGAAAAACACCAATACAGTATATTTACACATATATATGGAATTTAGAAAGATGGTAGCAATAACCCTGTATGTGACACAGCAAAAGAGACACAGATATAAAGAAGAGACTTTTGGACTCTGTGGGAGAAGGCGAGGGTGGGATGATTTGAGAGAACAGCACTGACACATGTATATTACCATATTTGAAATAGATCACCAGTCCAAGTTTGATGTATGAAACAGGGTACTCAAAGCCAGTGCACTGGGACAACCCAGAGGGATGGGATGGGGAGGGAGGTGAGAGGGGGGTTCAGGATGGGGGACACATGTACACCCATGGCTGATTCAGGTTAATGTGTGGCAAAAACCACCACAGTATTGTAAAGTAATTATCTTCCAGTTAAAATAAATTAATTAATTTAATTTTAAAAAATCCCTATATTCTTTGATATCATCAGGAGCAAATATGCTTCTGTTACCTCACTTCCCTATCTCTTCACATAAAACAAAAAAAAATAATAAAGCCACTGTAGGTCCCAACGATACCAAATATTCTGCACAATTTTCTCACATATTGCAAGCAGTACTCAGAAGGTTGAAGCTATAGTATCACAAGATTACCCAAACAGTCTTCTAAGGTCTCTTCAATAAATAGTCCCTGTATTATAGCATTATTAATACTAAAATAGTTTCTTCTGGTGACAGTGTGAGGATACGTATAGTAGAAACTACATCAAAGTCAGATTTTGAATATCAAAAGGGCACATTTAGTTTTATACTTTGAAATTTTATTAGTTAACCAGAATACATTTCAATGCTTAGCACATGCGTATCTGCAAAGTTAGAAGCTTGTCATTTTTAAAGCCTAGACTGAAGTATTCTCCATATTCTTTACCTTAGTAAAGTGACTCTATAGTCAAGTGAAACACTGTGAGTTTTTAACAAACAATAAAAAGCAGGAATGTAATGTTTTCTAAATCCTCTCATCGTCCTTGGCAGTCTTTGCTCCCTAGACCCCAGTTACTTCAGCATGCCAACAGATATTGCCAAAGCTAATCCCAGATTTTCTCTGCTACTTGAAGCCAAGATAGAATCCGACGGGATCATCCCTCATTATCTGCCAGCAAATGAATGAAAACCTATATTTGCTTGCTTGGACCTACTAATAAATACATGGCCAGGGGCCATTTAGATTGGCAGTGTGCTAATTACACAAAAACAATAAAACTGACCCAAATTATGTATTTGAAATGCCAGTGTCTGGGTCCCTGGATTGCTACGCCTTTTGCTGTCAGAACACCTACCTGCTTATAGGTGTTTGTCTGCACTGACCTCTAAAGTTGGCGGCAAGGCCCTTGATCACTGAGACATACGGATAAAGGGGAAGGATGCTTAGAAGCCTGTCATCAAGTACCATGGAGACCACAGCTGGAATCTTTCTTTGCTGGGCATATAGAACATTCCTACAGACTCAGTTTCTTTTTAATGAAGAATAATATTTACTCTTAATAGTCAGCTGAGATTTTTACTTTTACTATTGTGCTGTGTGAGCTAAATCACCTCAGTAGTGTCTGACTCTTTGTGACCCTATGGACCATAGCCCACACGCTCCTCTGTCCTTGAGATTCTCCAGGCAAGAATACTGGAGTGCGTTAGCCATGCCCTCCTCCAGGGGATCTTCCTGACGGAGGGATCAAACTTTCATCTCTTATGTCTCCTGCATTGGCAGGCAGGTTCTTCAACACTAGTGCCATCAGAGAAGCCCCCTTTACTATTATCACACCATGAAGAGCAAAAAATAACCCACAGAATAAAGAGGGGGAAAGAATAGGTCTGAGTTTAACACATACTAATTGATTCATTAAATTGACAAATTAAACCATGAGCCAAGGTAAAAGTTAGGAGAGAGTGTTCTAGGGGCCATGCTTACCAGTTCACACTGGTGCTACTCACCAAATCTATGATCACAAGTTTACTACTCACAGACATCTGGGAGAAACCACCTTAATGGAAGAGGAAGTTTCCAAAGCATCATTTCTTCCACTCAGGGAACTTCTCCTCTCTTCCAGTCCTTTATTAGAATCCATCCCTCTGAAATTCTCTTCCTAACTCCTGTGCTCACCTGACTTCTGCCAGTTCTTATGTTTCTATATTAAATGTCGCCTTCTCTGTCCATATTTTTTTACCTCAAATTTCATAAGAACTAATAATATCTCACTTGTTTCTATATGCTGTTAAACTCAATTATTAGACATAATATATTCCTCTGTGATGATTTTTTATATGATTTCATGACTCTTGTGGGCATGGAAACAGTTTCAGCCTTTTATTCCAGTGCTAAACCTACCGAGTGTCTGGAACAGAAAAGAACTCACTTCAGAGTAACATATATGAACCACTATATGTGAAAGAGAGAACCAACAAGCATCTACTGTACAACACAGGAAATGATACGCAATGCTTTGTAATAACCTAAATAGGAAAAAGAATCTGAAAAAGAATGGAGATATAGATAAATAGCTATGAATAGATAGATATGACTGAATCACTTAGCTCCATACACCAAAATCTGACACAGCATTGTAAATCAAATATTTTCCAATATAAAATTAAATCAAAAAAGTAAAAATAAAAATTTTTTAGAAAGAGCTCAAAAAGCATCTGTCAAATCCAACTGTAAAAGATATGTGTGACTTATTTTGTTTATGGTGAAAGCAAACATCTCCCATGACATCTTTATGTTGGTCCCTCTCTATGGAAACGTCCCTTAACTTACCAACAAATAAACAAAAAATATAAATACAGGGAGGATTTTATTAAATAGTAAAAATATTAAACATTTTCTATTCATTTGATTTTCATTTTCTAAACATCTCATTCTCTGCCTTTAGCAAAATTTTATTTCTTTACTGCAAGGCAAATATGCTTTTATTTCTTTCACTTTTAACACTTTTAATTTCACACTTTGGATTTAATATTTTGATATAACCAAGTAGTTTTCTTTGATCACCAAAAAAAACAATGCCCTGAGTAACTGTAATATTTTCAGACATGCTGTTGCTAATTGAAAGGTTACAAAGTTGAATAAGACAGGGACTTGCCCTTGAGAAATTCACAGTTTATTAAAGAAGACAGAGTAATAAAAAATAATTAAAACTTAATAGGCTAAAATCTAAATATAAGTATGAAAGCACATGAAAGTGGAAAAAATGAAATGGTTTGGGAATAATTTATAATTTAATACATGAAAATAATGATAAAATACTTTAATTCTTATGTTGATATTTACCTCTGCTATTATTTCTGTGTGATTAATTTCTTAATTAATATGAAATATCCACTGAGCACCTCCTGTATTAACAAGCATTATTCTATATCCATTATGTGTATAAAAAGTATTGAATCTTCTAAATAACAATATGATTGTTATTGTTATATATAAGCTATATAAACAATATGATTATTCCTATTTCACAGTTGAGGAAACCAAGACCTAGGAAAAAAAATAGCCATTGGAAATTAGAATTCAAGCTTAGCAGGCTGGTTCCAGAATCTCAGTTTCTATTATACAGACTATATCTGAGGTTAAAAAGCAAGTTTTCTACCTCCTAAATCTTCTTCTGTTATTTTATTTAATCTTTTGAAAGAAATCTGACCAAATCTTGGAAACTCAAATGCTCTCTAGAATACTACTCTTTGTCATACTAATGGAGAATTTTTATCCACTCAGTTCAGAACCCCACGCTTCAAGAATAAAAGGTTACTTGTGCCTCTATCACATTTTACAGACCCAGTAAAATGCCATTGCCTTTGGGAATGTAGATTTGTTAACTGGGTGAAACAGAAAGAATGTTCTCTACAGAAAATTAACAACTGTGCTCTGTATTCTCTTGTCCTTGCTGCAACATCGCAGAGCAAGTGATTTCAATTTATTTCAGGCATAGCTTTTCTAAGATTGCTTACAAAATCTATCCACTACAATCCAATATATTCCCAAACTCCATTTAAATAAGGCATATATTTGACTTAAAATTTTCAAAGCAATTGATGGGAAGCATTATTGTATAAAAGGTAACTATTCATTATGGTACTCATGAAAAATGGCCAAAGCTTGTTCATTTACTTGCTCAGTAAACATTTTCAATAAACATTGTATCATGCTAAATATAAGAAGTAAAAAGATAAAATATAACCTTACAAAAAATGTAAAATTTCTCTAGCATAAAATCTACTATTGGAAAACTCAAAAGAAAACAATAAAGAAAAATTATCTGAGACATTTAGGATTGGACAATGGCTAATTTTCCAGATATAAAAATTTTTTTATAAATCATTAAGAAAAAATTATGGAATGCAATAAAAAGATCAATGATATGAATAAGCAATTCACAGAAAACAAAATGTAAATGATCAATAGATGAAAATATGATATCCTCAATCTCACTTGTAATGAAAGAACTGGAATATATATAAGACCTTATAATCCTCCATAAAATCAGCAAAAACATTAGTTTTCCATTTACCAAAGTAGGAAAGAGAGGGAAACAGACACTCTCATACATTACTGGTAGAATTCTAAAACACTGCAAAATCTAGTGAAAAAATAGCCTTTTGTCTGAGACTATAGGAGTAAATAAATGTTGGATGAATTAAAAAAAATGTAAACCCATTCTCACAGATGCCATCCTTGTGTGTGTGTGTGTGTGTGTATAGTTTGATCCATTTTTGTAAAACTGACCAAATCAACTCTTACCAACCAGATTAACTTCTGATTTTCAGATTCAATGCTTTAATTGGAGCTATAATTAGGAACTCTAATTTTTGTGTCTTTACTTGAACAGTTTTAGGAAAGGCTTGCTGAGATCTCATTCTCATGAATTATCAAGGATGAGAAAGACTGTCTTCCCCACCCAAGCAGCAGGAGCAGAAGGTAGACTACAAATAGAGCTGATCTGCCAAGAGCATCAGTTCCTGCTGAGGTAGTAGCCTGATGCCTGGTGTCTCAAGCCAAAGGTGACCTTGGCTCATACAATTTGAGTGGATTGGAGGGAATCATCAGTTAATAAATCTCAAAGCCTGAACTAACCTGAGAGTATGAACTGTACCTGAGACAAGATGAATTGCGGAGATATCAAGGATTTGGTCACTGTGTAGGTGAAAAGGCAAGTATCCTGAAGCCCCTGCACAACTCTAAATTTTTGACTTGGAAAATTGGAAGACAACAATCCACCCCTTACCCCCACCCCACCCCCCCCATAAAATGAAGAGGAAGAGGCATTGTAGGAAATTTATCTCTCAAGTTGGAACTCTTTGAGTCCGACTCCAGGTTCTATTGCATACCAGGTATACAATCCAGGTCATTATTTAATTTCTCTTTGCCTTGATTCCTCACCTCTAAAATGGGAATAACAATATCTACTTTATAAGGTTGGTATGAGAATTAAATAAGTGAATACTTTAGTGCTTAGGAGCAAGTCTTAGAACAGTGCCAGGCATATAGCGCATGTTATATGACTGATAGATCATTAATAGTATTGGTTTAAGAATTTGAAATATTTATCATTGTTGAAAACTTATTAGAGTGATACCCAGATACATCTTCACAACTACAGGCAACAGACACAGTGATGATGAAAGCCGATGTACTCATGAGACTGTGGCTCAGCTGGGATTGGTTTTTGCTGAGTCAGGGTAATGAACAGAGAGTTACAACATAACTATATTTTTTTTAAATAGCTCTCTTCCTCAATGTTCTATGGTATCTCTTATAGACAGACAGTATAACTACTCCCCTAAATAACTTCTTCAGACAAATGGTATACAGGCATATATCATTTTATTGAGCTCCCCAGAAAATGTGTTTTTTACAAGTTGGCTTTGTAGGAGGAAAGAACAAATTTGACTCCATATTTTACTTTAACTTTTATATTCTATCGCTTTTGCTTCAAGTTAAGAATGTTTCCTAGAGCCATATATATACATGATAGCCCATTCTCAAGTCTGTAACTTTTAAGGGTATAACATTTTTCCATTCATATAGGGGAAAAAAGCTGTAGATAAAGAATAACATTTGTCTTGTTGGAAGTTCACAGGAACATGGTGACCTTGCCTTTAAAAATACGTTGCTGAAACCTTTGGGGGAGTTCCGGGTTTTGGAGTTTCCTTGCATGGTTCTGCAATAAGCATTTCTCTGTTCTAAACTCCAAGTTTCTGTTTGGTCTTACTGTGTATCAGGCACAAGAACTTGCATTTGGTAAGTCTGTAGCAACTCTGCATTGAGCAAGTGGATTGGAGTCATTTCTCAGCAGCATTATTTTTTTTAATTAACCTGAGTACATTGCTTTCTTTAGACATAATGCTATTGCAACCTTAAGAGATTATAATAGACTATCAAGCTAACTTTTACATGCACTGTGAAATGTAAAAATCTGTGTGACTCATTTTATCATCATATTCACTTTGTTGTAGTGGTCTGAAAAAGTGTAAAAGAAAGTGTTGGTTTCTCAGTTGTGTCCAACTCTTTGTGACCCCATGACTGTAGCTCACCAGGTTCCTCTGTCCATGGAATTCTCCAGGCAAGAATACCATAGTGGATAGCCATTCCCTTCTCCAGGGGATCTTCCCGACTCAAGGATCAAACCTGGGTCTCCTGCATTGTAGGTAGATTTTTTACCATCTGAGCAACCAGAGAAGCCCAGTGGTCTGAAACCAAACCCCAAATCTCCTGTGGTGTGCCTGTGTTTCAGTTCAGTTCAGTTCAGTCGCTCAGTCGTGTCCGACTCTTTGCAACCCCATGAATCACAGCACCTCAGGCCTCCTGGGGTTGTCCATCACCAGCTCCCAGAGTTCACTCAAACTCATGTCCACCAAGTTGTTGATGCCATCCAGCCATCTCATTCTCCATCGTCCCCTTCTCCTCCTGCCCTCAATCCTTCCCAGCATCAGAGTCTTTTCCAGTGAGTCAACTCTTCACATGAGGCGGCCCAAGTATTGGAGTTTCAGCTTTAGTATCAGTCCTTCCAATGAACACCCAGGACTGATGTCCTTTAGAATGGACTGATTGGGTCACCTTGTAGTCCAAGGGACTCTCAAGAGTCTTCTCCAGCACCACAGTTCAAAAGCATCAATTCTTCGGCGATCAGCTTTCTTCACAGTCCAACTCTCACCTCTATACATGCTGCTGCTGCTGCTGCTAAGTCACTTCAGTCGTGTCCGACT
This sequence comes from Moschus berezovskii, assembly GCF_049115385.1. NCBI lineage: Eukaryota > Metazoa > Chordata > Mammalia > Artiodactyla > Moschidae > Moschus > Moschus berezovskii. Next base: position 44,107,516 of record NC_142478.1, on the reverse strand, counting down.
CTGTGTGACCCCATAGACGGCAGCCCACCAGGCTCCCCCGTCCCTGGGATTCTCCAGGCAAGAACACTGGAGTGGGTTGCCATTTCCTTCTCCAATGTGTGAAAGTGAAAAGTGAAAGTGAAGTCGCTCAGTCGTGTCCGACCCTTAGCGACCCCACGGACTACAGCCAACCAGGCTCCTCCATCCATGGGATTTTCTAGGCAATAGTACTGGAGTGGCTTGCCATTGCCTTCTCCGCACCTCTATACATAACCACCGGATAAACCATAGCCTTGACTAGAATTAGGATATCCTAAATCTCATCCCGCCCCCAACCTTTCCCAGCATCAGAGTCTTTTCCAGTGAGTCAACTCATCGCATGAGGTGGCCAAAGTATTGCAGTTTCAGCTTCAGCATCAGTCCTTCCAATGAACACCCAGGATTGATCTCCTTTAGAATGGACTGGTTGGATCTCCTTGCAGTATAAGGGACTCTCAAGAGTCTTCTCCAACACCACAGTTCAAAAGTATCGATTCTTCGGCGATCAGCTTTCTTCACAGTCCAACTCTCACATCCATACATGACCACGGGAAAAACCACTGCCTTGACTAGACGGACCTTGGTTGGCAAAGTAATGTCTCTGCTTTTTAATATACTATCAAGTTTGGTCATAACTTTCCTTCCAAGGAGCAAGCGTCTTTTAATTTCATGGCTGTGGACATGAGTTTGAGTGTACTCCGGGAGTTGGTGATGGACAGGGAGGCCTGGCGTGCTGTGATTCATGGGGTCGTGAAGAGTCGGACATGACTGAGCGACTGAACTGAACTGGACTGAACTGAAATATCACAAGAACATTGCCAATCCCATGTTCTTTCACATACTTTTCCTATCTTCTTTATCATTCACAGCCTATGACCCTACTCAAACTTCCTCCTTACTATTTTATGGCTAAAAGTTCTTCTTCTTTTGACCTCATAACAATAGGAACTTATATTATCTCAGTCAGCCATTTTACACCGATTTATCTTTTTGTTTTATACACTCTATTTTCCAAACTAAAAATGTTTTACAAACCAAACTTGGGGTAGGGTAGTGGGGGATAACCATTTCACATGACTTTGCTGCCCGTGCATAGTAGATGTTGCATAAATATATTTTCATTGGATAAGAACAGTTAGAGCTTCCTTCAACAGAAAGGAAAATGATAAAGAGGCTGTTGAGATTTAGTTGAAGTTTCCAAAATTAAATGTAGGACTTCTCTGGTGGTACAGTGGATAAGAATTTGCCTGCCACTGCAGGAGACATGGGTTTGATCCCTGCTCCAGGAAGATCCCACATATCTCAGAGTAACTAAGTCCAAGATCTGCAGCTACTGAATTCCTTGAATAGACCCCATGCTCCACAACAAGACAAGCCACCACAATGAGAAACCCATGCACCATGATGAGGTGTAGCCCCCACTTACCACAACTAGAGAAAGAACACACACAGCAAATCAAGAATCATCAAATCAACAACAAAATATCACCAGAAACAAGGCTTGCCCTCTAATCAATATTGGATAGCTCTTCTGATCATAGGCTGCAAACCTCAAGGTCTTTCTTTTCTTGTAGATTTCATCATTAGTTTCATGAACTTCCATTCCATCCTCTGCTCCCCCAAGGTACCACCCTCAGGACTTTCAACAACTACACTGCTTAACCCCTACAGTGAGTTCCTTTACATACCTCATCCTAGATGTCTTCATACTTTCTCCACTTTCTCGCTACAGCATTTTATCACACCACCTTCTTTCACTAAACTAAAAATAACTTGGCAGTTGTTGTAAAATAATAGTGTAAAATATGAGAAATGCAGTTAGATAAACTTGCTGAAATCTCTATTTGGGAACTTGCTAACTAATTAACAACAAATGAAAGAGGTAACTTTTGGGAAACAATTCTTCATGGCATTTCTGCACGTCTTATATCAAGCTTTGCTCTGCAACCTTTGTTCAAGGATGTCAATATAGCAGAAAGCATTGCAACTTACAAAGACTGTCTCCTTCTGGGATGGAAGATAGATTTTCTTCCTGACCAAATAATGAAAACAATGTCTCCTTCTGGGGCAAATGTTGGGCAGGTTTGCCAGCAGCACCTCATTAGATTGGTGGTTTTCTACAGCAAACATTATTCTCAATGGTGAAAAACTGAAAACATTTCCTCTAATTTCAGAAACAAGACAAGGGTCCCCAATCTCATGACTATTATTCAACATAGTTTTGGAAGTCTTAGCCATGACAATCAGAGAAGTAAAAGAAATAAAATGGATCCAGGCTTGAAAAGAAGTAAAACTCTCACTGTTTGCAGACAACACGATAATATACATAGAGAACCTTAAAGATTCTATCAGAAAATTACTAGAGCTAATCAGTGAATTTAGTAAAATCACAAGATACAAAATCAATACACAGAAGTCCCTCGCATTCCTATACACTAATAATGAAAGATCAGAAAGAAATTAAGGAGTCAGTCCCATTCATCATTGTAATAAAAATAATAAAACACCTAGGAGTAAACCTTCCTAAGGAGACAAAAAAGTTGTATAAGACACTGATGAAAATAATCAAAGACAAACAGATGAAGAGATATACCATGTTCCTGTTTTGGAAGAATCAATATTGTGAAAATGACTGCACTACTCAAAGCAATCTACAGATTCAATACAATCCCTATCAAATTACTAATGGCATTTTTCATAGAACTGGAACAAAAAATTTCATAATTCATATGAAAATACAAAAGATTCCGAATAGCCAAAGCAATCTTGAGAAAGAAGAATGGAACTGGAGAAATCAACCTTCCTGACTTTATACTACAAACCTATAGTCATCAACACAGAATGGTACGGGCACAAAAACAGAAATATAAACCAATGGAACAAGATAGAAAGCCCAGAGATAAATCCATGCACCTATGGGGCACCATATCTTTCACAAAAGAGACAAGAATATACAATGGAGAAAAGACAGCCTCTTCAATAAGTGGTGCTGGGAAAACTGGACAGCTGCATGTAAAAGAAAGAAATTAGAACACTTCCTAAAACTATACACAAAGATAAACTCAAAATGGATTAAAGACCTCAGTGTAAGAGCAGAAACTATAAAACTTTTGGAGGAAAACATAGGCAGAACACTCTTTGACCTCAAGATCCTCTATGACCAACGCCCTAGAATAATGGAAATAAAAACAAAAATAAACAAATGGGACCTAAGTCAAGTTAAGATCTTTTGTACAGCAAAAGAAAGCATAAACAAGATGAAAAGACAACCTTCAGAATGGGAGAAATTAATAGCAAATGAAACAACTGACAAAGAATTAATTTCCAAAATATACAAGCAGCTCAGGCAGCTCAATATCAGAAAAACAACACAATCAAAAAAATGGGCAGGAGACCTAAACAGACATTTCTCCAAAGAAGATACATAGACAGCCAATAAACAAAATGCTGAGCATTGCTGATTATTAGAAAAATGCAAGTCAAAACTACAATGAGGTATCACCTCACACCAGTCAGAATGTGCTTAGTTGCTCAGTAGTGTCTGACTCTTTGCAATGCTTTGGACTGTAGCCTGTCAGGCTCCTCTATCCATGGGATTTCATAGGCAAAATTACTAGAGTGTGTTGCCATTTCCTTCTCCAGGGTATCTTCTCCACCCAGGGATCGAACGAGTATCTCCAGTGTCTCCTGCATTGCATGTGGATTCTTTACCTTCTGAGCCATCAGAATGGCCATCATCAAAAACATCTACAAACAGTAAATGCTGGAGAGGATGTGGAAAAAATGGAACCTTTTTGAACTCTTGGTGGGAATATAAATTGATACAGCCACTATGGAGAACAATATGGAGATTTCTTTAAAAGCTAGGAATAAAACTACCATAAGACTGAGCAATCTCACTACTGGGCGTATACCCTAAGAAAACCACAATTCTAAAAGACACATGTACGTTGATGTTCACTCGAGCACTGTTTTCAATAGCCATGACATGGAAGCAACCTAGATTTCCATCAGCAGATGAATGGATAAAGAAGCCACGGTACATATAATGGAATATTACTCAGCCATGAAAGGAACAAATTTTAGTCAGTTCTAGTGAGGTTCATTGGAGGGACTGATGCTAAAGCTGAAACTGCAATACTTTGGCCACCTCATGCGACGAGTTGACTCACTGGAAAAGACTCTGATGCTGGGAAAGGTTGGGGGCGGGAGGAGAAGGGGACGACAGAGAATGAGATGGCTGGATGGCATCACCGACTCTGTGGACATGAGTTTGAGTGAACTCCGGGAGTTGGCGATGGATAGGGAGGCCTGGCGTGCTGTGATTCATGGGGTCGCGGAGAGTCGGACACGACTGAGCGACTGAACTGAACTGAACTGAACTGAGTGAGGTGGATGAACTTAGAGCCTGCTATACAGAGTGAAGCAAGTCAGAGAGAGAAAAACAAATATCATATGTTAACATATATGGAATCTAGAAAAATGGTGCTACTGAACCTATCTGCAGGGCAGGAATAGAGATGCAGACATAGAGAACAGACTGGTGGACACAGCAGGGGAAGGAGAGGGTGGGACAAATTGAGAGAGTAGTATTGAAACATATACATTATCATATACAAAACAGATAGATGGTGGGAAATTGCTGTTTAACACAAGGAGCTCAACCTGATCCTCTGAAAATCTAGACAGGTGGGATGGGGTGCAGGGTGGGAGGAAGATTCAAGAGGGAGGTGACATATGTATACTTATAGTTGATTCACATTTTTGTATGGCAGAAACCAACACAACATTGTAAAGCAATTATCCTCCAATTAAAAATAAAAAAATAAAATGTTGCATCTATAAATATTAATTATGAACCATCAGAAAGAGAAATTAAGAAATCACTTTTACAATTATAACAAAAAGAATAAATTAGCTAGAAATAAACCTGATCAAAGAAGAAAAAGATCTGTACTCTGAAAACTATGAGAGATTGAAGATGACAAAACAAATGGAAAGTTATTTTGTGCCCATAGATTGGAAGAATCAATATTTGTTAAAATGACTATAATCTACACATTCAATGCAATCCCTGTCAAAACACCAATGGCATTTATCACAGGACTAGAGCAAATAACTCCAAAATTTGTATGAAAACAAAGAGCCAAAGCAATCTTGAGAAAGAAGAAAGAAGAAAAAAAAAAGGTAGGATTGTCACAGTCCCTAATTTCAAGCTATACTACAAAACTACAGTAAACAAAGCAGTATAGTACTGGCATAGAAACAAACATAGATCAATGGAATAGAATAGAGAGCCCCCAAATAAATCTAAGCTTATATGGTCAATGAATCTACAATGAAGCAGGCAAGAATATACAGTGTGTAAAGAAAGCTTCTTCAATAAGTGGTCTTGGGAAAACTGTACTGCTGTGTACAACAGAATCAATCTGGACTACTTTCTCATACCATATGAAAAAATATAGTCAAAAATGGATTAAACACCTTCATATAAGGCCTGAAACCATAAATCTAGGAGAGAACATTGACAGTATGCCCTTTGACATCTGTCTTAACAATAATTTTTTGGGGGGATCTATCTCCTCAGGCAAGGGAAACAAAAGGAAAAATAAACAAATGGGACTACCAAGCCTAAAAGCTTTTACACAGCAAGGTAAACTGTCAACAAAAGGAAGGCCACCTTCTGAATGGAAGAATATATTTGCAAACTATATATCTATTAAGGGGTTAATATTCAAAATATATAAAGAATTCATACAATTCAACATCAAAAAACAATTTAAACAGGGTATAGAATGTGAATGGACATTTTTCCCAAAGAAGACATTCAGATGGCCAACAGGCACATGAGAAGATGCTGAACATCACTAATCACCTGGGAAATATAAAACCACAAGGGAAAAAAGTCAGCAAAAAAAGGGACTTCCCTGCAGTCCAGGGGTTAAGACTCTACACTTACACTGTAGTGGGTGAGGGTTCAATCCCTAATCAGGGAACTAAGATCCTGCATAAAAACTGCCCCACTCCCCAAAATATCAGCAAATAACCACAAGGAGATACTACCTCATGCCTGTCAGAATAGCTATTATCAAAAGACAACAAATTTTTGGCAAGAATGTGGAGAAAAGGGAAACCTTGTACAATATTGGTGGGTATATAAATCAGTGTATCTGGTTCCATCACTTCATGGCAAATAGATGGGGAAACAATGGAATCAGTGACAGACTTTATTTTCTCTAGCTCCAAAATCACTGCAGATGGTACCGCAGCCATGAAATTAAAAGCCACTTGCTCCTTAGAAGAAAAGTTATAACAAACCTAGACAGTTTATTAAAAAGCAGGGATATTATTTTGCTGAAAAGGTCTATCTAGTCAAAGCTATGGTTTTTCCAGTGGTCATGTATGGATGTGAGAGTTGGACTATAAAGAAATCTGAGCACTGAAGAATTGAGCTTTTGAACTGTGGTGTTGGAGAAGACTCTTGAGAGTCCCTTGGAGTGTAAGGAGATCAAACTAGTCAGTCCTAAAGGAAATCAGTCCTGAATATTCATTGGAAGGACTGATGCTGAAGCTGAAACTTCAGTCCTTTGGCCACCTGATGAGAAGAACTGACTCATTTGAAAAGACCCTGATGCTAGGAAAGACTGAAGGTAGGAGGAGAAGGGAACAACAGAGAATAAGATGGTTGGATGGCATCACCAACTCAAATGGACATGAGTTTGAGCAAGCTCCAGGAGTTGGTGATGGACGGGGAAGCCTGGCATGTTGCAGTCTATGGGGTCACAGAGTCAGACACGACCGAGCAACTGAACTGAACTGAACTGATGGAGGATCCTCAAAAACTTAAAAATATAACTGCTATATGATCTACTAATTTCACTTCTAAGAATTTACCTGAAGGAAATATTAATTTGAAAAGATATATGCACACCATTGTTCATTGCAACATTATTTACAATAGCCAAGATGTGGAAGCAACTTGTGTCCATCCATAGATGAATGGAGAAAGATGTGAGATGTCTATATATATGTATACATATGTAAAACTTCTCAGCCATAAAAAAGTGAAAACTTGTCATTTGTGACCGGAGAAGGCAATGGCAAGCCATCTCCAGTACTCTTGCCTAGAAAATCGCATGGACAGAGGAGCCTGGTGGGCTGCAGTCCATGGGGTCGCTACTAGTCGGACACAACTGAGCGACTTCACTTTCACTTTTCACTTTCACATTGGAGAAGGAAATGGCAACCCACTCCAGTGTTCTTGCCTGGAGAATCCCAGGGATGGCGGAGCCTGGTCGGCTGCCGTCTATGGGGTCGCACAGAGTCGGACACGACCAAAGCGACTTAGCAGAAGCAGAAGCAGCCATTTGTGACAACGTGGATGATCTAGATGGCATTATGCTAAATGAAATGAGTCAGATAAAGACAAACACTATATTTATATGTACAATCTAAAAAATAAACAAAAAATCAAAACAAAAGGAAAACTGACTTCTAAATATAGAGAAAAAAAAATGGGTAGTTACCAGAGAGGAGGGAGATTGACAGATAAAAAAAGTGACAGGGATTAAGAAATACAAACCTCCAGTTATAAAATAAACAAGTCACAAGGATGTAACATACAGAATAAGGAATATAATTAATAATATTATAATGACTTTGTATGGGGACAAGTGAATGTTAGCTCTATCACGGTGCTCATTTCACAATGTCTGCAAATGTCAAATCACTGTGGAGTATGCCTGAAACCAGCATAATGTTGTACATCATTTCATTTTTCAGTTAAAAAAATGAAATAAGACTACAAAAACCCACTGTGTGCAGCATTCAGTGAGGCCACTCCATAACTCCCCAGTGGGCGTTAAGGGCAGAGGAACATGGGTAATGAAGTCACTTATCTCTCATCTGGGAGTCCTTTGTCTTCTGCTAACATCTACGGCTGGCTAACCTGTTAGCCTACAAGCAGAGTAAGACCTCAGACACTTTACAGTTCTCGATAATAACCTCTTTATGTCTCAGTGTCTTTACCTGTACAATGGACAGAAGGTGTCTACCTCACAGAGAGAGTGTGCTAATCAATGGAATAATAAGATTATACATATACGTAGCCTGGCCTGAGACACAGCTGCACAGTTCATCAGTATCTGGTGCTTCCTGATGGCCTCCTCCCCAAAACAAATCACCTGCTCCCAGCTCAGTTCTCACTGGTGGCTCTGAGGCATGGACACCAGAGATCATCTCTCCTCGAAAGTTCCTAATCCCTGTCCTGTGGCTCTCACCAAACTGGGTTTCTTCCTACACTATTTTTTCTGGCCACACTGCATCTTTATTGCTGCCTGGGCTTTCTCTAATTGCAGTGAGCAGGGGCTACTCTCTAGTTGCAGTGCACAGGATTCTCATTGCAGTGGCCTCTCTTATTGTGGAGCACGGGCTTGAGGGGGATGCAGGCTTCAGTAGTTGTGGCGTGTAGGCCCAGCTGCTCTGAGCATGTGGGATCTTCCTGGACCAGGGATCAAACTCATGCCCCCTGCACTGGCAGGCAGATTCATAACCACCAGATCACCAGGGAAGCCCCTTTTCCTACATTTTTGTCCCTCTCTAGCTCCTTGCTGAAAAGGCACACACACACACATATGCACACACAAAATTAACAAAAGGAGAATGTTTTGCAGATGTCCTAAGGCAGTCCTAAATTGCCACAAAAGTACTAATTAACAATACAACAACAGAAAGGCAGCTTTTCTAAAGTGGAAGAAGAGGAAGGCAGTCATTGTAATGAGGGAACAGGAAAAGTCATGAGATCCTCATCAGAAGGAGATAAAAGTTATAAGAAATCTATAAAACAACTAATCATGCAGTTATGTAGATGGCCAATATTTATTATTCTCCAATGTCAATCTTAATGATGTATTTACAAAGAATTACTGGAAAGAAAAACAGGAAATGGTGACTGTAAGAAAAGTGACCAAGGGACCACTGAAACAGTGTGGAAAAATAGAAAAATAGAAACTTCTACTATCACCAGATCCCAGGATTCCAGCCCAGCTTTGAGCAGTTGTGACAACTTGGGTGAGTTACTTAACCTCACCAAACTTCAGTTTACTTACCTCCCAGGTGCTGTAAGACTACCTACCTTGAAAAGCCACTGATGGGTTATCATAATAAATTGTATCTATGATAGGTATGATGATTCCAGTAGTAATGTACTGAAGAATTACCTATTTAGAAATTAATAAAAGGGCTAAGGGACATCTCTGAACATTTTCTAAAAGGATATAATGTCTTATGACGTTGTACCAGGCTTGCCAAATACAACATTATAGAATTTAAACTACACTTTCATAAAAACACAAAAGGTGCAGAAACTTCTTAGCTGCAGACTTCCATAACTCAGTGTTAGTCTCAGGTAACTACTTACTGGATTAAATAAACTTACCTGTAACAAAAAATCAAAGAGGGCCATCTTGGACCACTCGTGGTGATGTATTTCAGTACAGCCCCATTCAGGCTTGGGTACTCGACCATTCTGCCAGCACTTCTGTTTCAGCAATTGCTGATAAGTTCCCCAAGTGAGCTTAACAGAAGAGTGGGTCTCATTATTTGTTGGAGACAAAGATGGATCCCAGAGGATGAAAGGAAATGGGCGGCCATCTATAAAAACAAAAACAAAAAAAAAAGAAGAAGAAAACAGTTAGCAAGTTACTGACTCTGTGTGTGTGTGCCCTTGGATGTCATTCACTCTTTCACAACTTTACACTCTCACCTGTCATGTGCTAGAGTTGGATTATTTGACATTTATGGTCCCTTTGTCTTCTGAATAATTTAATATTCATATACCTTTATGATGCTTCCTGATAGCAGTCTTATACGACGGAAAGTTACTGTTAGACAAGGAAAGAAAAGGATTTAAAAAAAAAAAGATACTTTATAGATGTGGCAGGAATAGGCCTGTAACCACCAATAACAACGCCCTCTGGTTAATGTGGTTTTATTCCACATCTAAAAGCAGCCACCATGAAAAAGGAAAGAATCCAGACATTTATAATTGTCTATTCAGTGTCTGAGTGGAGCTGCAATGTATTTGTAATAACAACTGTCTGATTTTCTGAGGCCACGGTATGATGTTAGGAAGAAAAAGAATTTTTAGAAGTTGCAAATTTAAAAGTGAAATTGTATGTTTCACACCAGTCACTATAATCTCCAAAGAAAGAAAAAGGAAGTAAGAGGTTTAGAGGTGTTTTGGGTTTTTAGTTTTGTTTTTTTTTTTCTTTTCTGATGGAACAATGGCACTGCTAGTAAAAATTTATTCGCATAAAACCGCACAAAGTACATTTAAGCAAATATCATCTTTTTCAATTTCCAGTGCATAGAATATTTTTCAAGTAAAATGTCACTTGAATGCTTTTGTCTCAGTTTTGATAGTTTAGAAATTTCACTGCTGAACTGTACACTAAATGGTACTGCAGGCTTAAAACCAAAAGTATCTCTCTCAAGCCTCCATGTCCATCAAATAAATTCACTCAAAAAGGATGATGAGCAGCTTTGCTTGTAACTTAAAAATCAGAATGATCTCTTGGAAAAAAGAAAAAAAATAAGTCACAAAGATCTGAAAAATCACATTTAACTCATTCTTAACAAGCCTGAACAATAGTAGCCTCTGAAACTATGGTTGGAATGTCAAGACACATCACAGGGATTTTTAAAGCTTTTTCAAATAACCTGAGAGGTTCTCAATCTACAACTGTTTGTTTTTGTTAAAGACTTATTTTCCCACCCTGCTTGTTTGCCTTCCTGTAGAATTCTTATCTCTGGTCTTTAATGCAAGGACAGTCACTCTTCTAACCACTCTTCAATCTGGTGTTCCAGGGACCTCAATAATATTAATAACATTCACTTAATCATTCTAAGCACCTACATTCCACTTTTGTTCAAAAGAAAAATCTTTCTCCTTTTAGCCTTGCAATTTAGGTCAGGGCATGTAGAAAGTCCTTTAGACTGTGGAAAATAGGTCACAGTCACTGATGTACAATTAAAAGAAAACTAAAAGAAGAGGACTAGAACTAAAGAACTTAATTGTTATCTCACTCCTTTTTATTTCCTTCACTGTACTAAATGATTTGGTGCTGCTGCTGCTGCTGCTAAGTCGCTTCAGTCGTGTCCGACTCTGTGCGACCCCATAGACAGTAGCCCACCAGGCTCCCCTGTCCCTGGGATTCTCCAGGCAGGAATACTGGAGTGGTTGCCATTTCCTTCTCCGATTTGGTGCTACTGGGACCTAATTATCTTCTTAGATGCTAGATAAATATAATGTTAAATGTATGTGCTCCAAATACTATGCCAATTTAAAAAATAATAATAATAAATTTCAGGTAGAAGCAGTCAATCCTAAAGGAAATCAATGCTGAGTATTCACTGGAAGGACTGAGCTCCAATACTTTGTCTACCTGATGCGAAGAGCCACCTCATTGGAAAAGACCCTGGTGCTAGGAAAGAGTGAAGGCAAAAGGAGAAGGGGGTGGCAGAGGATGAGATAGTTAGAAAGCATCACCAACTAATAGGACATGAATTTGAGCAAACTCTGGGAGACAGTGATGAGCCTGGAGTGCTTCAGTCCATGGGATAGCAAAGAGTCAGACATGACTTAGTAACTGAACAATAACAACGGGAGCAGTCCATCATGTAGTGGAAGACACGAATAAACCAGTGTAACCAAACACATGTAAGAGATACAGCGTAGCTTTCAAAGATCTTTTTGTTGTTGTTTAGTCACTAAATCATGTCCAACTCTTTGGGATCCCATGGATTGTAGCCCACTGGGATCCTCTGTCCATGGATTTCCCAGGCAAGGATATTTGAGTGGGTTGCCATTTCCTTCTCCAAAGGATCTTCCCAACCCAGGGATCAAACTTGCGTCTCCTGCATGTGTTTCCAGCATTGCAGGCAGATTCTTTACCACTGTGCCACCAGGGAGGCTTTGAAAAATATGGACTTCAAAATATTAATACCAAGAGGGTCTATCAGTCAGTATCTTTGGAACAAAGTGATACACAGTTAGCACTTTGCATTCTCAGGGCTAGAAAGTACTCAAGCGGAGTTGAAATCCAACACTGAACTCCAACAAAACAAATCAGTGTACAAGAAAGACAAACCATTTGTCTCCTCAGCACATGAGGCCCTCAGAGAAAGGAGGAAATGACACACATAAACAGTTAACAATCTCTGCATTGCTTTTTCCTTTGCTTTAGAAATATTTGTTTCATTTTTTAAAGTAAATCTATTCATTTTCGGAAATGTGGAAAAACATTAAAATGTATAGCTAAAAGATGACATCTTACTATATATAGGAAACACTAAAGTCTCCACCAAAAAACAAAAAACTGATGGAACTAATAAATGAATTTAGTAAAGTTACAGGATACAAGATTGATATATAGATATCTATTGCTCTTCTATATACTGAAAATGAACTCTCAGAAAGAGAAATTACGGAAACAATCACATTTACAATCATATCAAAAAGAATAGAATTCCTAAGAATAAACTTAACCAAGGAGGTAAAAAATCCATTTACTGAAAAATATGAAACACTAACAAAGGAATTTGAAAATTATATCAACACAGAAAATGGAAAGATATCCCAGGCTCTTGGATTGGAATAATTAATATTGCTAAAATGGCCATACTACCCAAAGCCATCTATAGATTTACTATCAGTTCAGTTCAGTTCAGTTCAGTCGCTCAGTCGTGTCCGACTCTCCACGACCCATGAATCACAGCACGCCAGGCCTCCCTGTCCATCACCAACTCCCGGAGTTCACTCAAACTCATGTCCACAGAGTCGGTGATGCCATCCAGCCATCTCATTCTCCGTCGTCCCCTTCTCCTCCCGCCCCCAACCTTTCCCAGCATCAGAGTCTTTTCCAGTGAGTCTACTCGTCGCATGAGGTGGCCAAAGTATTGCAGTTTCAGCTTTAGCATAGTCTCCATCAAAATATCCATGATACTTTTCACAGAACTAGAACAAGTAAATCCTAAAATTTATATGAAACCCAAAAGACCCCAAATTGTCAAGGCAGTCCTGAGAAAAAAGAACAGAGCTAAAGGAATCAAGTTCTCTGACTTCAGACAATATTGCAAAGCTACAGTAATCAAAATAGTATAGTACCTGCACAAAATCAGACACACAGATCAATGGAACAGAATACAGAATGGAGAAGTAAACTCACACACATATAGTCAATCTACAACAAAGGAGGCAAGAATATTCAATGAAGAAAATACAGTCTCTTCATTAAGTGGTGCTGGAAAAACTCAACAGCTACATGTTGAAAGAATGAGATTAGATGTTTCCTCACACCACATACAATAAACTCAAATTGAATTAAAGACCTAAATGCAAGACCTGAAACCATAAAATTCCCAGAAGAAAACTCAGAGAGAATATCCTTTGACGTAAATCATAGTAATATTTTTTGGAAACAGCTCCTAAGATAAAAGAAATAAAAGCAAAAATAAACACATGAGACCTAATTAAACTTAAAAACATTTACACAGCAAAGGAAACCATAAACAAAACAGGAAGGAAATATTTGTAAATGAAATGACTGACAAGGGGCTAATATCCGACATACATAAACAGCTCATACAATTCAATATCAGAAAAACAAAGAAGGCTTTAAAAAATGAGGATACATAAATAGACATTTTTCCAAAGAAAACTTATAGATGGCCAATAGGTTAGGAAAGGATACTTAACCTTCTGTTCATCAGAGAAATACAAATCAAATCACAATGAGATATCACCTCATATCTGCCAGAATGGCTAACATAATAAAGAATACAAATGACAAATCTCCATACTGTTCTCCATAGTAGCTATATTAACTTATATTCTCACCAACAGTGCAAGAGGGTTAGAATTACCTTATGACCCAACAATTCCAATACTGGCCATATACCCTGAGAAAACCATAACTGAAAGAGACACATGTACCCCAGCGTTTGTTGCAACACTTTTTACAATAGCTAGGACATGGAAGCAACCTAGACATCTATCAGCAGATGAATGGATATGGAAGCATTCCTATGGAATGGACATGGAAGCAACCTAGACATCCATCAGCAGATAAACTGTGGTATATAAATATATATGTATACGTACATATGTATATACATACAAACACAATGAAATATTACTATAAAATATCAGCTATAAAAACGAACACATTCGAGTCAGTCCTAATGAAGTAGATGAACCTAGAGTCTTTTCTACAGGGTGAAGTAAGAAAGAGAAAGGCAAATTTTGTATATTAACACATGTGTGTGAAATCTAAAAGGATGGCACCGATGAACCTATTTGTGAAGCAGCAGTGGAGATGCAGACAGAGCGAACAGACTTGTGGACACAGTGAGAGAGGGTGGGACAACTGAGAGAACAGTATGGAAACACATACCACCATATGGGAAATAGCAGGTCAGAATTTGCTGTGTGATCCAGGGAGACCGACCCAGTGCTCCATGACCACCTAAAGGGGTAGGATGGAGTGAGAGATGGGGGGGTGGTCAGGAGGGAGGGGACATAGGTATCCCTGTGGCTGAATCACGTTGATTTAGGGCAGAAACCAACACAATATTGTAAAGCAATTATCCTCCAATAACAGAAAAGAACATAAATAACAAAAGCGGGAGAGAGCGTAGAGGAAAGGGAACCCTCCTACACTGTCGCTGGCAAGGCAGAGTGGCGCAGCCACCGTGGCAAACAATATGGAGGTTTCTCAAAAAACTAAATACAGAGCTACCATATGATCCAGCAATTACAATGCTGGGCATATATCTGTAGAAAACAAAACTACTAATTTTAAAAATTACATGCAGCCCAATCTTTGCAGCGGCACTGTTTACAATCGCTAAGATACAGAAACAACCTACATGTCCATCAACAAAAGAATGGGTAACAAAGATGTGGGGTGTGTGTGTGTGTGTGTGTACACACTCAGTGAATACTACCTGGTAAAAACAAGAAAGAAATTCTGCCATTTGCAACAACATGGATGAACCTGAAGAGTATGATGCTTAGTGAAATAAGTCAGACAGAGAAAGACAAATACTCTAAGTTATCACATACTTGTGGAATTTTAAAAAATAAAGCAAATCAAATTATGTAATAAGACAGAAACGGATTCACAGACATAGAGGACAAATTAGTAGTTACCAGTGGAGGGAGGGAAGTGAGAGGGGCAAGACAGGGGTAGGGGATTAAGAGTCACAAACTACAACGCATAAAAACAAAGAAACAACAAAGATATATTATACAGCACAAGAAAATATAACCATGATTTTTAATAACTTCAAATGGAGTATGATGCTGCTGCTAAGTCACTTCAGTCGTGTCCGACTCTGTGTGAACCCACAGACGGCAGCCCACCAGGCTCCCCCGTCCCTGGGATTCTCCAGGCAAGAACACTGGAGTGGGTTGCCATTTCCTTCTCCAATGTGTGAAAGTGAATATAAAACTACAGAAACATTGAATCACGATGCTACACATGAAACCAATAAAATATTCTAATCAACTATAATACAAAGAAATATATATATACAGCCAGAAAACAACAATCATCTACAATCTTCTATCCAGTAATTGGTCCTGTTATTTGTATATTTACATCAGATATTTTCCCATGTCTTTCTTTCGCACCTGAAAAAATTAATTGTTTTTAGAAATTTAAGGAGTATGTTCAGACTCTGGAACCCAAAAGACTTTCTGAATTCTGGTCACATTACTTCTTAGCTTTGTGACGTTAGACAAGTTATATAATCTCTTCGAACCTCACTTTCATCCTCTGTAAAATGTGGGCAATATTGTATCTTCCAAAACTAACTGCATGAGAGTTAGTGGTCAATTCAGTTCAGTTCAGTCGCTCAGTCGTGTCCGACTCTCCGCGACCCCATGAATCACAGCACGCCAGGCCTCCCTGTCCATCACCAACTCCCGGAGTTCACTCAAACTCATGTCCACAGAGTCGGTGATGCCATCCAGCCATCTCATTCTCTGTCGTCCCCTTCTTCCCCCCCCCTCAACCTTTCCCAGCATCAGAGTCTTTTCCAGTGAGTCAACTCGTCGCATGAGGTGGCCAAAGTATTGGAGTTTCAGCTTTAGCATCAGTCCCTCCAATGAACATCCAGGATTGATCTCCTTCAGAATGGACTGGTTGGATCTCCTTGCAGTATAAGGGACTCTCAAGAGTCTTCTCCAACACCACAGTTCAAAAGCATCGATTTTTCGGCGATCAGCTTTCTTCACAGTCCAACTCTCACATCCATACATGACCACGGGAAAAACCATTGCCTTGACTAGACGGACCTTGGTTGGCAAAGTAATGTCTATGCTTTTTAATATACTATCAAGGTTGGTCATAACTTTCCTTCCAAGGAGCAAGCGTCTTTTAATTTCATGGCTGCAATCAGCATCTGCAGTGATTTTGGAGCCCAAAAAAACAAAGTCTGACACTGTTTCCACTGTTTTTCCATCTATGTCCCATGAAGTGATGGGACCAGATGCCATGATCTTTGTTTTCTGAATGTTGAATCCTAGAAAGGTTTTGCTTTGACTATTATTCCATGCATGCATTATAAAATCACATAATTCATCAGCCTTCCCTTAGCCCTTACTTGTTTATTGAGCATCTACTATATCTCAAGTGCTGCTCCAGGCCTAAAGTGCACACACACATGCATACATGTCAGGTTTTCAGTTGTTTGGTTTTTGTTTGTTTTCTTTTTTGTGGCTGTTTGGCTTTCAAAAAACTTACATTTCCACCAAGGGAAAGATGCAAAAATTATAAAGGATGATAGACTATTTGGAATCATCTTACATATATAGTTTGTCAGAACCGTTTCACTAAATGTTATATTGCAAACATGTCTCTTACAATTAAATATTCTTAAGTAGTATCACTTTAACTGTGATATCTAGCCCCGTGGTCAGATGGTGACTGAGGGCCATACAATGTCCACTAGCAGGTACTCAACTCCATTGTGATACAAAAGCAGTGGAAACAATACATACACAAAGGGAAGTGACTAAGTTCCAACAAAATTTTATTACAGGCACTGAGTATACATTTTATATATTTTAAAGTGTCATAGTAATATTATTATGATGATGATATTTTTTCAACCATTTAAAAATTGTAGAAACCATCGGTAGCTCACAAAACACAAAAATGGGCTGTGGGCTCTCTCTCACCCACAGTCTGTAGTGAATCAACTATTACCATTTCAGTCAATGAGTATATTGCATTTCATTTACTATTTTCTTCCTTTTAAACCTTAAATTGTTTTGAACGATACATTTTCTATTAAATCATTTTAAAAATTGTTCTCAAACAGCCACAGGGAGCTTTCAGCAGATAGGAATAATTGGTTTTCTGTTAGTATCGACTGTTTTCCTCCACATCCATCTCCCGTTAGCAAATATTCTGACTGTCACAGAAAGAGGTTCTATCCTGCCCTGCCTGACATCAGTCACCACAGAAAAGGGGCTTCCAGAAAGCAGGGCCAGCTCCAGTTCTCAGAGTTGGTAGGCCACCCGCTCTTCCTCCCAACAAACAGGTCTTGCAGAGTATTTGTGCACATTGCCCTCCCTTGAGGTAGTGACAGCTGCCAGGATGGCTCCAGAGCTCAGAACTGTGAGCAGCTACTGCGAGGAGAACTCCACTTTGTATAAAATATGGCTGATAACAGCATTAAATGAACTTTGATAGATCTGAAGGCATGACAGAAAAATAGTCTCTGAAAGCAGGAAATGGGTTAAAGCAACTTACCTGAAGTGCCTCAGAGATGAGCTGCATTCATCTCTTCACATTTGGGTTTGTCAAAATGATGCAGCACTGTGCTCTCTGGAGAAATTTTATAGTGAAGAAATAAAATGCTAACTGTCAGAGTGGGGAGGAAGTGGGGTTTTAAAAGATACGTGGGTGCTCATGTAAACTAAAGGTTATACAGCTGTCTTTTAAAAAAATGAGACTTGCCAGTAAAATTTATTTTTTCCAAAATCTGAATAATTCCCCTGAATTTTTATGTTCTCCCAAGCTTGTTCTTTATTCAAAAGCACAAAGAAGACCTTCTTTTGAGAAGATGAATGTGAAAATCCACCAAGAATGAAGGCTATACACAGCCTTCTCCACCCTAGTTTACTAGGTGCCCTTCACCTTCAGCCAGCGATGGGTGTTGTTGAACTATAGGTGGAGTTGTCAGTCTGCATCTATCACTGGGCAAAAATAAGCAAAGCATCCTGAGGTCTGAAATCAGAAGCCTTTTTTATCACATGGGCCAAGTTCCAAGACTTCTTGTGAACAAGACAAAAAGGAAAGTGACAGTTTAGCTCAGAGCCTTTCATTAAAAATAACTCCAAAATCCATTAAAGAAAAAGACCAGCCAAAACTTGAGTCTCATCTTTGTTACAGGAAACAAATTTTGTCCAGTTCCATTGCAACTGTCTGATGCATTGAAGGAAAATGTGAACATTGCAAAACTCTAATCTGCTAAAAGCAGGTGTTGAAGGGGTGTACCTCTCGTGAGAGGGTAGCACGTATCTGGTTGTTAATGAATGATCTGCTTTATTTTTCTACAGTGCCTTTCACAGTAGGGTTCTGGTGATATAAAGTATTAGAAGTGAAAAAAGCAGGTAGGACCTCTTGACTTAGTGTTGATGAACATGGACAAGTTAGTCAATGTGAGAGAGGGTAAATAAGAATGCAAGATTCTGATGGCCTTGCAGGAGAGAGTAGGGACAGAGAATAAGATACTCAGGCTTTTAAACATCCTCTTATTCCAAAAGCATGTATCTACCATTACCCCTTAATTTCTGGACCCATTTTGTCCCTGTGTTTGGATAGAGAGAGTTCAGAGTGAAGCATACCAAAAATGGAGGACCTACCAGATCCCAGTCCAGGCGAGACCCATGCCGTAGCTAGGAATTCGGCAGGATCAGACAAACAGTGTGTAACGATGATCAGGTTACATGTCTGCCAGTTGAAGAACGTTCTGAAGGGAGTGAACGAAGGACTAAAATAAAGGCTGAGCTCTCAGTGCAAAGACAAGCAAAACAAAAACTGCTGGGCTGCGGAATTGGGCTATAGCCGTTGATAAGGAGAAGAACCTTCTCTGAAAAAGAGCTGAGCATGTGGGTAGGGTTGAGAAAGAAGTCACAAGTATTGATTGTACCCCATTTTTTTTTTTTTTGACTCTGTTGGGTCTTCATTGTAGCATGCAGGATCATTAATTGTGGCATGTGGGATCCAGTTCCCTGACCAGGGATAGAATCTGCATCCCCTACATTGGGAATACAGTCTTAGCCACAGGACCACCAGGTAAGTCACAGGGTTCTACTCTTGACAGTATCTCTGGTCTCCATAAGACTGGAGCCCAGTCCTCCAGCCACCCTGACTGAGGCACTGAGCACCCCAAGAGGTAAAAAGACCATCTTCCAAACCTGTCTGGCAGGGTGGTAAGAGATCCAGACAGACACTGAAATACAGCACTGTCACATATTAGGAAGAACCAATTTATATTAGGTTTTTATTATTTTAAAAGGGAAAGACAACAGAGAGGCAGAATTCCATATATTTTATATGTTAAGAATCTGTGCAGACAGTCGAGCCCTGAATACAAGAGCTTGTTTTAGGAATCCAATTTCTGGGTGATTTAGTTCTTGCAACAAAAAATAAATAAATGCATTTAGTTACTTTTCTGTTTCACTAGTTTTCTTGAGGTTGAACTGAGTTTAAATAATCTCCACATTTCCTCAAGAGTTAGCTAAGCAGCATAAAGCACTTGTGACTTCCTCCACCACAGATGACTCAAACAATCCAAACCATCAGTTCCACTTTAAAAAGTGTCCTTCTTTGTTCTGAAGCTTTGACTCATGGACAGGAACTTCTGTTTTCAAGGTCTTCCCAGGACTTCCGCTATGAAAATGGAAATTTCCAGACACTTCCTTCCTCAATATTTCACTTTGAAAAACAGGAACCGACCTCAGCTTCAGAGGATCGTGAGGATGGGATCACTGCTAGGCTCCACAGACAATCACATTTTGCCAATAAAGTGTTGGTCACATCTGGGTGATGCAGTTCTGAGCCATTGGGGGCGGGAGGAGAAGGGGACGACAGAGAATGAGATGGTTGGATGGCATCACCGACTTGATGGACATGAGTTTGAGTGAACTCCGGAAGTTGGTGATGGACAGGGAGGCCTGGCGTACTGTGATTCATGGGGTCGCAAAGAGTTGGACACGACTGAGCGACTGAACTGAACTGAACTGAACTGAAAGTAGATGAAGAAGCCATGAACTCTTGACTGGAGTGAGCTTCCTTCAGCTCAAAGCTCATCACATCACCCCTCTTCTTCAGACCCATCAATGATTTCCCATGGTCTGTGGGATGAAGTCCATGTCTTTTCATGACACAAAACCAGTCATTGTCCACTCTCCCCCTCCAACTGCTAATCTCCTTTTTCCAGAACTGTTTTCCAGGCACATGCTCTCTCCATCTTTCTATACCCACCCATCTCTCACTTCACCCACAGTCTGACATTACTACTTCTATATCTTTTTGCAATACTAACTATCCCCCTAAATACACATCCCTCTCTGTGCCTGCAGGGTTCCCCAAAAATATCTCCATTGAGGCCTTTACCTGAACACTCTTGTAGGATAGGTTTGCTTAGCCACCTCCCACCTTCCAAGCTGGGAGCTCTTGAAAACAGGGACACCAATCATCTTTGGTTCTCAGCCCCGACCAAGCATTCAATATGCTGATGAATTTTTCAGTGAATTTTGAAATTGAGTTTTGAAAATGAGTGAATTTTTCAGAATCCCCCACTTTCCATCTTCAGCCTGTAGGTTCTAAGCAATGGTCCATGGTCCCTGAATAAATACTTTGTTGATGTGACCGCCTAGTAAGTGGTGATTTCACTGTACTCAGAAAGTGAAGAGGAACTAAAAAGCCTCTTGATGAAGGTGGAAGAGGAGAGTGTAAAAGCTGGCTTAAAACTCAACATTCAAAAAACGAAGATCATGGCATCGGTCCCATCACTTCACGGCAAATAGATGGGGAAACAATGAAACAGTGACAGACTTTACTTTCTTGGGCTCCAAAATCACTGCAGATGGTGACTGCAGCCATGAAATTAAAAGACGCTTGCTCCTTGGAAGAAAAGCTATGACACATCTAGACAGCGTATTAAGAAGCAGAGACATTACTTTGCTGCCAAAGTCTGTATAGTCAAAGCTTTGGTTTTTCCAGTAGTCATGTATGGATATGAAAGTCAGACCATAAACAAAGCTGAGTGCTGAAGAATTGATGCTTTTGAACTGTGGTGTTAGAGAAGACTTTTGAGAGTCCCTTGGACTTCAAGGAGATCAAACCAGTTAATCTTAAAGGAAATCAGTCCTGAATATTCATTAGAAAGACTGATGCTGACGCTGAAGCTCCAATACTCTTGGGCACCTGATGTGAAGAGCCGACTCATTGGAAAAGACCCTGATGCTGGGAAAGATTGAGGGCCGGAGGAGAAGGGGACCACAGAAGATGAGATGGTTGGATGGCATCACCGACTCAATAGACATGAGTTTGAGCAACTCTGGGAGATGGTGAAGGACAGGGAAGCCTGGTGTGCTGCAGTCCATGGGGTCGCAAAGAATTGGACATGACTGAGCGACTGAACAACAACAGTATAAATGGATCAAAAAGAATTAGAGGCCCTTGAGGAGTAGAAGTGGGGGTGTCCAGGGGTTTCCAGGCCCTCATTCTACCACCCAGCCCCACATCTCCATAATTCTCTGAGCCTGGGAATGATAAACAAAGCAGTGATGCAGACACACTGCCTCACTCCTTGTGACCCAAAATCACTGTCTTGAGAACGGGACAGTTAAGGCATCTTGGCTCCATTCGGGAATCATACCAAAAGGCCATGGAGGTAGCAGGTTCTGATGTGAATGCTGATTACCTGGGAAGGCCCAGCCCACACCCACTGAGAATCCATTAAGGTGAGAGGGTAATGGTGAAGGCTCATACAGTAATGAGGATGAGGCTGGGTCCCAGCCTCACCTCACATGAGCTGCCAGCCTTTGGAGGACATGTTTCCTCTCTGAGCCTCGTTTTCCCCACAGGAAACCTGTTCAAGACTAACTGGTATGTGGGGCTGCTATACAGTTTGGTGAGATGATGAACATAAAGCGCCTTGCACTCCACAAACAGGAAAGACCGGGATCATCCACCATCCACCCCAAGCACTTTCATTAAATGACAACATGACGTGCCTGTTTATTTAGTTCACGTAAACATCAATTTAGAGAAACAAACTAAGAAAATCCAAGGAGACATTATCACGAAAAGCTGAATTAACTTAGAAACCAAATGAAAATAACAGATAGCAATCACTGAGTGTCCTTCTGGGAGGGGTGGCACTGTTATATATATTTTATCCACATCAGCTCACTCAATGCTCACAACTCAATGAGGTTAGCACCATTACCAATATCATTTACTCTTGAAAAAATAAGGTAGAGAAAGATTAAGTCATTTCTCCCAGACCACACAACTCTCAGGTGGTAGAACCCAGCTTCAAATTCAAGGAGTCTAGACTGCCAGTCATTACGAGCAGAACTGTGTTCCTCTAAAATTCACATGCTGAAATCCAACCCCAGAACCTCAAAAGGTGACTGCATTTGGAGAAAAGCCTTTAAAGAGGCAATAAGAGTGGTCCTAATGATGCTTTTGAACTTGGTGCTGGAGAAGACTCTTGAGAGTCCCTTGGACTGCAAGGAGATCCAACCAGTCCATTCCAAAGGAGATCAATCCTGGGTGTTCATTGCAAAGACTGATGCTAAAGCTGAAACTCCAATACCTTGGCCACCTCATGCAACGAACTGACTCACTGGAAAACAGTCTGATGCTGGGAAGGACTGAGGGCAGGAGGAGAAGGGGCGACAGAGAATGAGATGGCTGGATGGCATCACCGACTTGATGGACATGGGTTTGAGTGAACTGTGGGAGTTGGTGATGGACAGGTAGGCCTGACATGCTGTGATTCATGGGGTCACAGAGAGTCGGACACGACTGAGCGACTGAACTGAACTGAACTGAATGTAATATGACTCATGTCCTTAGAAGAAGGGATTTGGAGACTTCCCTAGTGGCTCAGCTGGTAAACATTCCACCTGAAATGCGGGAGAAATGTTCGATTCTTGGGTTGGGAAGATCCTCTGGAGAAGGGAACGGCCACCCACTCAAGTATTCTGGCCTGCCTGGAGAATTCCATGGACTATAGTCCAAGGGGTCGCAAAGAATCAGACACGACTGAGCGACTTTCATTTTCACTGATGGTCCAGTGGTTAAGATTTCTACTTCCAATGCAGGGGATGCAGGTTCAATCCCTGCACAGGGAGCTAAGACCCACATGCCTCTTGGTGAAAAAACCAAAACATAAAACAGAAGCAATAGTGTAACATACTTAAAGACTTTAAAAAAAAAAAAACTGTGCACATAAAAAAAAAATCCTAAAAAACTATTTTTGAAAAAAAAAATTTTTAATAAAAGAAAAAGAGGAGATTTTGACCAGTGAGGGAATGCAAGGGGCCCAGGATCACACAGTTAAGCTCATAGGAGGACGCAGTGAGAAGGTGGCTGTCTACAAGCCAAGGAAGAGGCCTCAAAGAAACCAAACCAGCCAACACCTTGACCTGGAACTTCCAGCCTCCAGAACTGTGAGAAATAAAGGTTTAAGCCAGCCTGTCTGTGGTATTTTGTGGCATCAGCCCTAGCAAACAGATATGCCAGTCCACACTGTGAACTGCAAAGCTATTTGAATTAAAAACTTTACAGCTTCTTCCTCATGTTTAGAGTCACAAATAGAAAGTACATGCTACAAATTACAACCAAACGCAACTAACATGTCAATATTTGCCCATTAACTGAGGTCGGCACCCCTGTGGTCCTTAACCCACCTAGAGACGGCAACAGATTCAGTCCCAATAGAAAGGTCATGACCTTGGGCTCAGGCTCAAGCTGATTGAATCTTGAAATCAGGGGTCATATGAAGAACCCCTCCAGGCTATGAGCTGTCATGTGGTCCAACACTGTCAGCTCCATGGGGACAGGGGTTCTTGACTATTCTGTCCACTGATATAGCCCCCAGTAAAGAGGGGCTGGCACATAGCAGGTGCTCAATAAATATTTCTTAAAAGAAAAAAAGATAATGTGATGCTGAAGAACAAAACAGACTGCATGGAACTGAGGAACATGCCATTTTCAGGCTGTGAGCACTGTGGCAACTATTAGCCACTGACCCTTCTATCCCAGCTTCACGGGAGATCCAGGGGCACCTTCCAGAGGAACAGCAGAGAAGGTTCCCAGGTTCCCCTACTTGGCCAATGAAAGTATGTAACGAGCAAACAAGAAAATAGCAGAGCCCAGCGCTGCTTGGAGCCCATGCTTAGTAAACCTGTGTGTGAAGCTGACCAACTCAATTTGATTGCTAAAGAAATAAAACCCTTAAGGCTTTTCTGATAAAGAACACAATGTGTTTTCCTTCCAGCTCCTCAAAAATAAGACATGATTCCTACACTCTTGAGTTAATATTTTAAGAAAGTTTGCACCCGTGTCCAAGATTTCTAGGATTTTGAAGTCAGAGTGTTTCCAAGTTATATGGGCATCTGGGTGATTCTTATAACTCCCTGCAAAACACCTCTGTCTTTACCTGAGAGCTTGAGACAACACGAATTGTGCAGCTGAGATCTCCCTGCCCTGGCAGTCGCACTATCAGCCAGAAACTCACAGCACTGCTCACATGGACTCAAGAGGAGAGTGGAAAATACACAGCATGTTTCTCCTGCTTTATGATAAGATGAGGCAGCACAAGGCAGAGAACAGTGAGCAACTTGGGATTTACAATGAATTTAAATGGAAGTTGGTGGGGTGCTTACAGTTTGTCATCCAAGCAGCCTTGACACACAGAATTCCTGGAACAAGGCTACCTTAATTCAGTCTGACATCTCTGTGGCAGTAAAGCAGCATCCTAAAAATAAAGCAAACATAATGCATCTTCCATGCTGGGCATGAAAAATAGTAGGATGCTTAAATGCTACCAAAATGGTAGCCCTTGGGACTCATTTGCATAGCTGAGCAAACTGCCACAAAGATTGGCCAAGCTGCTAAGTGGAGGGTCACAGGGGCTGCTGGGTTCCTCTGCTCTTTACATGGACATAATCTGCTTTGTCTTGCCTTAGATACATATTTGAAATATTTTGTTAAAAACTTATCTTAATGTATCAACACCACACAGTATCTGGTGACCTCTGTCATGACTGATGACTTTCCCAAGGACAGTTTGGCAGAAAATATACTAATATGTTCAGTCATATTTACATACAAGGAATTGTTTATGGTAAAACAAGAAGATCTTGGAGGTATTGGCTTGTATTTAAACAACAATAACCCTTGTGGCCGTGTTTAGAGTAGTATGGTCACACTTCCCTTGAGTGAAAATTAGTATCTATATTAAATGGTTGAGTTGAAAAAACAGGTTAAATAGAAAGGTTGGCATAATGGTAAATCAGAAATCACCAGGTTAAAATTTGCACATTGCTGTCACTATCTTATGATTATATCAAGTTATGTTTGAGCAGTATTGTAGGTAAAAGAAGCAACATGGGAGACTTTAGTATCAGATAGATCTGGGTACAAATTTCACTTCCACTGCTCACTAGCTATGTACCCTCATGCAAATATTACACCTTACCAAGTCTCAGGATTCCCATTTATAAAGTGTTAATACTATCTGCTGTGTGGAATTGTTAAGTAATGCAACAGACAAATGACATCAAATGCAGTATAGATGTTCTGTGATACATAACACTAGATTCTTTATAGACTCACAACTAAAAAAATATTTCCTTATTGCAAACATGGATTTTTTTACAAAGCCTCTGATGCTATCTTTCAATTCAGTTTTGTATTCCCCACACAGGTATCATAGGATGGGACTCTGGCCCAGTGGTCATGGCTAGACTTTGTAGGATGGTTCCCTCCTGACCACCCCTACCTAATTACAACTTTACGCTTCCCCAAGTACAACCTTCTTATTTTCCAGGATATATTTGGAGTGACACCTGTCAGAAAATGGTTCAGTATACCGTTCAGGGCCAGTATACCTGCTAATTTCACATATATATATATATATATTTTGGGATTCAAGGAAAAACATCTAGAATTCATCAAGCTGTACAACCAAGAACCTGCCCCAGATGAACCTTAGCTCGTTGCTCTGGGATGACAGGATCACTTCTGTCAGTTTTACAAACAGACAAATAAACAGATACCTGGAGCTTTATCATTGGGACCTTTTGTCTTCAGACTGAATGGGCAGAAAGCTTCATCTAAGGGGCTGCGACAGGCACATCATTCAGTCACAGCCTCTAATGCTCTTTTACATCTCCCTTTGCATCTTATGAACCCTTTTTACAACAGGGTAATTTATATGACTTTGAGCAAAGGTATTTAATTGCACTAGGCCTCTCCTTCCACATCCACAAAATGTCTCTCATAGCGTACCTGTCATTAAAGTTTAGGAGGATTTAATGAGATAATAGGCACACGGTACTTACACAGTGCCTGGTACGTAGTGACATTCAATGTTCTTCTTGCTGTGGTTACAGTGCTGTCTCCTTAAGAAATAAAATAGCCCATATTTGGGCATCAGCATGCAAGTCATCAGCGTCTAGTTGTGTTAGATAACTAACGAGTACATGAATAGGTTGTGTTGATAGGGAAAGAAGACCCACTTAATTAAGGCCCCTGAAATGATTTGGTGAGGAAAGCAGATGATAAACAGGAAGTTACAAGACAAGTGCTTGAATTCTTCCTGGAAAATAAACTCATTGTATGACCTTGAGCTGCCTTCTTCTTATCTTTCTTTCCTCTCAAAATTGAAGTAAGAAAGTGTCTCCTGCATAGGTTTCTTTGAAAGATTAACTGAGATAAGCAAAATATCTGTATTCACCACACAAGACAGACTAGCCATGTTCTTGTCACCAAGCATAAATTCATTTTCACAAACATTCATCAAAAGTCAAAGAAGGAAAACAACACTTAGGGAGGATTACTTACAGGACTGTCTCCCTAACCACTCTCCCAGATATTAAAAGCTTTTCCCCCAGACCAAGCCAGATCATCAGAAAAATACATACCTGTGTTCCACTGTTCCTCCTACCGAAAACTCATTATCAAATTACACTATAGCATAACGTTGCTTCCCAGGTGGCTCGGTGGTATGAGGCCACTGTACATTATGGTATGAGGCCACATACATTATGGTATGAGGAGCTTCCCAGGTGACTCAGTAGTAAAGATTCCGCCTGCCAAAAGAGGAGATGCAGGAGACTGTTTCGATCTCTGGGTTGGGAAGATATCCTGGAGAAGAAAATGGCAACCCATTCCAATATTCTTGCCTAGAAAATCCCATGGACAGAGGAGCCTGGTGGGTTACCGTCCATGGGGTTGTAAAGAGTTGGATACAACTAAGTGACATGAGGTTGCAGACCATATTATATTGACGGTCCTCACAAGAATAAGCTCCATAAACCTCATTATTTGCATAATTCAGAGGCTGCCAAGGACATTTTTCACTGCCCTTTTCAATGAGCTATTTATAAGATACTGCAGGAGAAGACCAGCCTGGATTTAGGACAAAAAAATGGTAGCAGTTGTCCTGAGTTTTGAAAGCCTGAAGCAAACATCAATTTACTGTTTCAAGTCAGTGGAACAATCCAAAAATGCATTCTTACATGTATTCAAAAATATTTACTGAGCACCTATTATGTGCCAGACTCTCCACTGGGATCCAGAAACACGGTGATGAGCAAGACAGGAGATATCTCTGCCTTCACAGACCAAAGCCTACTGGGAAGGAAGAGATGACCAACAAGCAATTGGAGTTACAAAGCAGTGACACAGAATGAGCCAGAAGCAGATGCTGGGTACCTGGATGAGATCTATCACCACTTTAGGTAGATGCGGAGGCTCAAATAAAGCTAAGCTTGGACCAAGAGAGGCCTAGGAGGACCCTACAAGGAAGATACACATATCTGTGGAAATCAAAGGGAGAAAGACACAAGTCAGGAAAAGGCTAGAGGTAGTACCAGGAACCTAAGACTGTGTATCCCCTACCATGACCAGAACTAATCTATATGTGTTCTTTACATCAGTACAATGTCTCCATGAATAGAATTATATTGTGCAAAGTACTCATAACTATATCTAAATTAGGTCCTAGCCTCCGAGGAAATTGGCCTGATTTTATGATTCTCAAAAACTAAATTCTAGGAGAAAGACTCAAAGAAAGAACAAAGAAATTTCTAGTATTACTAGTATTACCTGAAATACAATCTTCGGTACTTAATTCATCACATAGTCATGTCAGTGCAACCTTGCCAGTTTCTTTCCAGAACCACTTACTTCTGAAAGGAGAAGGGAACACCAGTCTATATTGGGATTATAAATGCCTCCTTCAAATTGAATGCAACTGTCTTCTTCATCGGAGAAGGCAATGGCAAGCCACTCCAGTACTCTTGCCTGGAAAATCCCATGGATGGAGGAGCCTGGTAGGCTGCAGTCCATGGGGTTGCTAAGGGTCGGACACAACTGAGCAACTTCACTTTCACTTTTCACTTTCACACATTGGAGAAGGAAATGGCAACCCACTCCAGTGTTCTTGCCTAGAGAATCCCAGGGATGGGGGAGCCTAGTGGGCTTCCATCTATGGGGTGACACAGAGTTGGACACGACTGAAGTGACTCAGCAGCAATAGCAGCAGCCTTCTTCATTTGCAAAGATGCTGGATATTTGGAGAACATAATTAAATACCTTAGAGGTACCCTGGCACCAAGAAGTTTCCCTAAGCAAGAAAGAAACCTGGGTTTCAGTCCAGTCCTGTCACATAAAGAAATGTTATATATCTAGAGAAAACTAATTCAAAAAGACACGTGCACCCCAGTGTTCATAGCAGCTGTATAATAGCCAAGACATGGAAGAAATCTAAATGTTCATCAACAGAGGAATGGATAAAGAAGATGTGGCACATATATACAATGGAATATTTCTTAGCCATAAAAAGACTGAAATAATACCATTTGCAGCAATATGGATGGACCTAGAGATTATCATACTAAGTACAATAAGTCAGACAGAGAAAGACAAATATATGATACCACTTAGATGTAGAACCACCAAAAAAATGATACAAATGAACTTACTTACAAAACAGAAATAGATTCACAGACATAGAGAACAAATGTACAGTTACCAAAGAGCAGAGCATAAATTAAGAGTTTGGGATTAACAGATACACACTATTATATAGAAAACAGATAACCAACAAGGACCTACTGTATAGCACACAGTATATTTTGTATATTCAAAATCTTTTGATAAACTGTAATGGAAATGAATCTGAAAAGAATATGTATGTGTATAAAAAGAATATATATGTGTATGTATAACCAAATCACTTTGCTGTATACCCAACACTATCACAACACTGTAAATCAACTACACTTCAATTAAAACAAATAAGATGACAGATGAGGCTTGGAGGCTATATGAGTTCATTGAGACTACTCAATGAAATTGGTACCTCTACACATAGCCAATATTTCCTGAAG
Source organism: Moschus berezovskii (assembly GCF_049115385.1). Lineage (NCBI taxonomy): Eukaryota > Metazoa > Chordata > Mammalia > Artiodactyla > Moschidae > Moschus > Moschus berezovskii. The sequence continues at coordinate 44,077,782 of NC_142478.1, read as the reverse complement.
GTTTTGGAGAAGGAGATAGCAACCCACTCCAGTATTCTTGCCTGGAGAATTTCATGGACTGAGGAGCCTGGTGGACTACAGTCCATGGGATCACAAACAATCAGACACAACTGAGCGACTCACACACACACACACACTCTGAAGGTTTTCTATGAATTAACTGACTACAATTTCATGAGGTGGGTATTGTTTCATGGAGGGTCACATGACTGGTAAATTCAAACTCAAGCGGTTTGGCTCCAGAGCCTAGTCTTGTAACTCTACTTCACTCTCCCAACTGCATCCAGCATTTTCCCAGGGAAACTCTAAGGGCAGATCAGACTATGGTTCCTCAGGAAACATTCAAGCATATATCACCTCTTCTCAAGGGCCTTTACAACGTGAAATGAATGGCAGGAGAGCCTTCCCATGGGGACCCTCTGTGCTGCTGGCCCAGGATAGCCTCAGTGTGTGCCGGCTGTCTCTGTGCCCTCCCGGAACTCCCTTCTCTCCAGGACACTCCTGTCTGGAGGAAGTGATACAGCCACCTAAGCCCAAAGGCTAAGAGCTGATGTCATGAAGTTTGCTGGGCCTGTGCTCAAAACCCAGCTTAGCCATGAACACGAGGCCAGTTACTTTGCCTAAATAAGCCTCAGCATTCTCATCTACTAAGTGGAAGTAATAATAGCACCTGCCTGCTAGCACTGTTGTAAGAAACATAGGAATCAAGGTGTATGCGGACCATACGTCTCAATTTGTGTAGTGTTTAGCACATAGAAAGCACCCACTAAAAATGAGCTTTTACCAACATTTGACTGAATGTTTGAGAGGCTTTCTCACATCGGCCTCATCCTGGTGAAGACTCTGTGAACTTGAGACATGGAAACACACCTGTGAATCTGAAGCACTTAGCCATGAATCAGGATGAGTAGGGAATGACCAGTCTTTCTAAGTAAATCACAGGTAGTTCAAGAAGTACCCATTCTAAAGCTAAATTACACTCCTGAAGTCATTAAAATTTTGACCACGCCCAAGGCTTTAATGCATTCCAGTCCAGACTCCACAGGGCCTGGGCTGAAACGCTTTTACGGTGACAGGAGGGGGCTCCCCAGGTGACTCTAGTAGTAAAGAACCTGCCTGCCAATGCAGGAGACATAAGAGAGGCCAGTTCAATCCCTGAGTTAGGCAGATAACCTGGAGGAGGGCATGACAACCCACTCCAGTATTCTTGCCTGGAGAATCCCATGGACAGGGGAGCCTGGTGGGTTCCTTGGGGTCCATGGGGTTTCAAACAGCTGGACTTTGCATTCACTGAAATGACGCACGCACTCACATGGTGACAGGAAGTAAAGAAATAGTCTTTTAGCTTACAATCTCTTTGGGGTTCTTTTTAGCCTCTTGGGCTAGCCTAGATTGAACGAGTGACAATTTCTGGGATCACTATACTTTCAAATACAAGCAAGGGACCTACCTTACTTGGTCCTAACACTCTGGAATTGCCTCAGGCATCAGAGAAAATCCTTTCTGTGGCATGAGCATGGCCACACACCAGTCCTGGCCACCTGCAGCCAAAGCAGCTGCTGTACACTCTGGAACTTGACAAAATGTTTATCACCTGATGGCATCTGGACATTCAGGTTCCATAAACCATAGTCATGGACTTGGAGAAACCACCAGCTGATTAGTGTATCTATGGCACAAATCACCTCTTTTGATCTCATTAGCTTTGTAAATGAAAGCAGTTAAATCCATTGTGAAAAATGAAGGTGTTGAATCTAACATGATCTGGCTCTGGGCCTCTTAGAAAGATGTCATCTGCAGAAAAATGATAACCCACCCACCCCCACCTTACTTTTAAAAACTCCCCATGCACAACATTCTACTTCCATAGTAGTATCCTATTTAATAATATGCCTGACTATCCGAAAGTTCTTTTCTTCCACCCCAGCTTCCACTTCTCATCACTGAAATTGCCACTGGCTTTAATTAGGTTTAATAAACCTCTGGGAGCCAAGGTCAGGGAAACAGAGAGCTCAGATTACCGCAGTGGGAGCTTTCTCTTGCCTGTGGAGGACAGCTTGCATCCTCCCAAAGCTGGGAAAATCAAGGATGCCAACCACGTGGGTAGACACGCTGCTGCTGCTGTCCAAATGGGAACCGTGGGTGGAGAAAATCATTTAGAAAAAGAGAGGGAGGCAAAAGAGAAAATCAAGCCCAATCCCCAACAGCTGCAAATAACGAAGCCTGGGAAAGGGTTACCTTGGATGAACTCAGACTTCCTGCTCACAGAGGGCAGGGTCCGGTTGAGTCCCAGGATCCTGTCCAGGTGGAAGGCAAACACCTCGCTCATGTCCAGAGACTGCTTGAGCAGCCCGCAGGGGCTGGGACCGCAGGCGGGCACCGAGGGCCGGGTAGTCCCCTCCAGCACCAGCAGGCGAGCTCCGCTCCTGGACTGGACCGGCTGGAGACCCGCCACAGCGCGGTCGGCCAGCAGGCGCATCTGGCCAATGTCTTCTTTGCTCAGCCACGATGGGGCGCTCTCGCTGTAGATCCTGATGTTGCTCTCCCCGACCAGGGGCAACTGCACATCTGCGCCCCCACCTCGAGCTCCCGGACCCTGGATCCACCTCCAAGGTTGCTCCCCAGCCTTGGCCAGGTTTACTCCTGGGACGTGCCTGGGCACTTCAGAATCCGCTGCCCTTGCAGCTACCTGAGGCCGAAGGGATGGTCCCATCAAAGCCTCGGGCCCCGGGGCTCTAGAAGCCACCGCATACTTTTTCCTGCGCTTCGGTTTCACTGTGCCACGGATGTTGGCTGGCTTGCTGCGCTTCGAGCGCAAGGTGATGTACACCACGTTGGGCTGCAGCGTGGTGCCATTGCCCTGGGACTCGGGAGGGGCCAGCGTGCCATCCAGGGGTATCTCAGGGAAGGGGGCCTCGGTGGCAGCCCGGCTCCGGTGCGGCCCCTTTCCTGCCGGCCTTGCGTGCTGGACAGAGGCGCGCCCCACCTGACTGACCAGGAAGCCCAGGTAGATGGCACAGGCGGTGCCCAGCAGGAGGTTCCTCCGCGTCCTGGGGCGCCGGCTGCTCCAGAGTTTCCGCACCCTCGGGATGCACAGGGAGCAGAGGAACCAGTTTATGAGCTGCCCTGGCTTGTCCGGACAGCTCATTTCGCCGCCGTGTCCACATGCTGAACAGAGTTTAAACTCGGCCGTTGGTGCCTGCTGACATGAAGCATGGTTTTCTGAACGCAGCTGTCGCCTCCGCTCAGGTGTTTAAGTGGCCTCCAGTGGGTCGAGGTGGAAGTTAGGCGTTGGTGATGGAGCCGGGAAGGCTTCTGACACTGGCCACAGCAAACCTTTTACACCCCCATCAGTCTCCCCAAGGAGAAGTCTGACTAGTTCCTGGGAATGAATGGAAAGAGAATACACTGAGTCACAGTCTCAAACTCCCGTTCAGTTCCTCCACAAGGGGAAATTTTGAAAAACAGGACCCTTTCCTTTCATTACTGTCACCACTAAATGATTTTTTAAACGGCGTTAAAAAATAAACAAGACAGATATATACATTTGATATTCAGTTACAGTTAGTGAAAACAAACTACCAAAATCCAAGACTGTTTTATAACTTGTAGCTAGAGTCTTTTAATTTGAAACTGAAGGAAAAGCATTAAAATTGGAAAAATCCAGGCTTTTCTCTTTAAAATTAAAAAGTGATTTGAGAAAAGCAACAAAGGGTTTTAAAAATCTATAGCTATCTTCTATTTATTTTTAGAAGTCTTGCGTTAATTAACTGGGCAGAAGCACCAAGTATTAACATTCAAATTCAGAAATATATTCTCTTAATCTGATGGTAAAATCTTTTCTTCATAATACATTTCATTATCTTACATTAAGGATCATTATACTATAAAGCCATACATGTTCACAGTATCTTGGAAGTAATTACATTTATTCGGTTATACACACACAAACATAAACACAAAACACGCATCTAACTGCTTTTTATTCCTTTTCTTTCCACCAAATTCAGCTGAAAGAAAATCCAAAGCTCTCTAGCTGTCTTTTTTCACATTATTAAAAAGAAGAACTGGTAAGCAACGTTACTTACACAGCTGGCCCCGTGCTTGGCTCCAGGAAGAATGTAATCTCTGACTCTAATGCAAAGAACTTTTAAAGGCTGAGGCATGTAAGTAGAACATATTTCATGGTCAAGAGTGTTCCACATTTCAAATATTTCAGCTCAGCTTTAAAAGTTCCCTTGAAAACTACTGATCGCAAAGCAAAACGGATACTTGTTAACTGGCTGCTGACAACCCACTTTTAAGACATGTGAGGGGTTTTTTTAATATTAAAAAAAAGAATGAACTTTAATTTTAAATTCTGAAAAAAACAAATGCCGTCCAGAAGCAGTTTTCATTCAAATATTTCCCCACTTATTTTTAACCCCCGGATGCCCTCTAGTGTCCTGTTTAGAAACAGACTCTTGGAATTCAAAGGCATTTGAGAGGGTTTGCTTAGCAGCAGTAGAATAAAGCCCTCCTGAGATGAATGCCACCGCCCCAGAGGCCTGGGATTAGAGCATCAGAGTTCCCAGGGACTCACCTTTTCATCCTGGCTGTGTCCAGAGTCACACTGATCTCCCACCTCTTCTGAGAAGTGGCCTAGAAATTCATAAAAAAGTAAGAAAGGGTTAAAGCAAATGAGGGTTAAAATAGAACAGGCAAATAGTAGTACACAGGGGTAGGAGGAGACATTTACAGTGTGCCAATGCACAGTACAACAGTTCACAAAAAAAAGTTGTGGATTCTCTCTGATTGGAGGCATTTGAAAAACAGGTTAGTGATTGGTTTAGGTGATTTGCATGTCCTGGCACAGAGGCAAGGGTTGATGACCTCTGGGTCTCACTTAGACTTACCATTTTTGCTTCTACAGCAGATAGAATCTAGAAGGCAAACAGGCAGGCACACTGGAAGCAGACAGGGAATGACTCCCCCCCCTCCCCGGAAACGTAGGTTGTGATATGAGGGTGGGAGAATTAGAGTGTTGTCTGTAATCCTAAAAAGACTACATTTGACAATGCAAAAAAAGATCAAGGCATTAGAATATAGATAGAAGGAAAGAATTAACTTCCAAGTGATAAAATACCAAAAATTGTAATAGAACTGTTCCTTTAGCACTCAAACTCAGATCTTTCTTTGTCTTTAAAAGTTCTGCCATGTGGAGGAACGGGACAGGACAATTCCAATACTGACAGTGGCCTAGAAATACCTGTAGATTCTGTCTAAACTTCATGAGAATTTAAGCATCAAATTGATTTCCATTGTACTTCAATACTCTTTTTTAAAATTTTTGTTGGAGTATAGTTAATTGACCGGGGAAGGCAATGGCAAACCACTCCAGTACTATTGCCTAGAAAATCCCATGGATGGAGGAGCCTGGTAGGCTGCAGTCCGTGGGGTCGCCAAGGGTCAGACACCATTGAGTGACTTCACTTTCACTTTTCACTTCCACACATTGGAGAAGGAAATGGCAACCCACTCCAGTGTTCTTGCCTGGAGAATCCCAGGGACAGGGGAGCCTGGTGGGCTTCCGTCTATGGGGTCACACAGAGTCGGACACGACTGAAGTGACTTAGCAGCAGCAGCATAGTTAATTGACAATGTTTTGTTAGTTTCAGGTGTACAACATAGTGATTTAGGTATGTATACATGCAACTATCCTTTTTCAGATTCTTTTCCCATTTAGGTTATTACACAGTATTGAGTAGAGTTCCCTGTACTATACAGTAGGTCCCTGTTGGTTATCAACTTTATATATAGCAGTGTGTGCAAGCCAATCCCAATCTCCCATTCTAGCCCTCCTCCCTATCCGTCCTCTACTGGTTATCTTAAATTTATTCTCTAAATTGGAAGGACTGATGCTAAAGCTAAAACTCCAATACTTTGGCCACCTCATGCGAAGAGTTGACTCACTGGAAAAGACTGATGCTGGGGAGGATTGGGGGCGGGAGGAGAAGGGGATGACAGAGAATGAGATGGCTGGATGGCGTCACCGACTCGATGGATATGAGTTTGGGTGAACTCCGGGAGTTGGTGATGGACAGGGAGGCCTGGCGTGCTGTGATTCATGGGGTCGCAGAGAGTCGGACACAACTGAGCAACTTAAATGAACTGAACTGAACTGAACTGAACTGAACTGAAATCGGTGAGACTGTTTCATAAATAAGTCCATTTGTATCATTTTTAGATTCTGCATATAAGCAATATCATACGATATCTATCTTTCTCTGTCCGATTTACTTCACTCAGTATGATAATCTCTAGATCCATTTATATTCTTGCAAATGGCATTATCTCATCCTTTTTAATAGCTGATAATACTCCACCACATATATGTACCACATCATCTTTATCTGTTCCTCTGTTGATGGACATTTAGGTTGCTTCCATGTCCTGGATATTGTAAACAGCCATACAGTGAACACTAGGGTGCACATAGCCTTTCAAACCATGTTTTTCTCCAGATATGTGCCCAGGAGTGAGATTGCTGGATTATATGGGAGCAATGCTCTTTAAAGCATACCTCCATGAGCACAGAATTACTTTCTAGATACTAAATATTAACTTCTTGAAAAAAAGCTATAACAAAGCTGGTTCTAAAACTATCTTGTTATTTTCTTGTATTTAGAAGAATAACTGACCTGAACTCTTTAAAAAGTAAAAGTTAGTGTTTGGCAGAGGCCAGGTTATACTAAGGGGAAAGTTCCACTGTTTCCAAAACTTGTCTTTTTAGTGGCGAAACGTATAGGAAGTAGATAAGAATTGTCTGAGTTAGTGAACTTGGTTGACGTCCCTCTTCTCCCCACATTTTTGTCCCTGACACCTCACTGATTGTCTCAGAGGCCCTTCCCAGCCTTGGCCTCCTGACAAGGAGTCACCATTGCCCCAAGGCAAAGATCTCTGGTAGAGTTAGGAACCAGCTCATAGAATCATGGTTGTAGCTAACATGCTGATATTAAAAATACACTGGATAAGCAATGCTCAGCAGTAAGAATCAGAAAACTTTTTGTTTGTTTGTTTTAGTTTTTGACTGCATCGGGTCTTGGTTTCTTCATGCGGAGAGCGGGGGCTACTCTTCATTGCAGGTCATGGGCTTCTCTTTGCAGTGGCTTCTCTTGTGCAGCACAGGCTTGAGGTGCACAAGCTTCAGTAGCTGCTGCAAGCGGGCTAAGTTGCCCCACAGTATGTGGGATCTTCCTGGACCAGGGATCGAACCTGTGTCCCCTGCATTGGCAGGCAGATTATTTACCACTGAGCCACCAGGGAAGCCCCAGAAAGCAATTTGAATCATTCTTCCACTGCCTATTCAAACCTGTTCTGTGGACTAGTAAAGTGCTTTTCAACTCCTTTGGATAAAAATTCAGACATTACTTGTGTAGTCAGACTTAGATTATATTTTTAATGTCTCTATTTTAGTCACAGATATACACATATACACGCACATAAACTAATCAAAAGTTAGATTCTTTGTAATAGTCAAGATGTTCACATTTATGTTTACAGCATTTCCCCTCTCTGGAAGCTTGCTATTCCTCAGAAAGTGTGGCCAAAATCCATAGGAAAAGGAGAAAGGAAATCCACAGGGTGTCGTTTTCTCTGTCTATAGCTCCTATACCTGATCCTCCCACCCACTCACTCTGCCATGAGTGGCTCCGGCTATCTCAGAGGTGAAGGGTGATGGGGAGCTAACAGCAGAAATGGCCTTGCTCCCCTCTGATGCTATGAATTGGCGAGCTGGCTCTCTGGACTGGGCAGGTGCTTAAAGCTGACCCTTGACCGGGCAGAGGGGTGGTGCCCTCACTTTGAAGATCATGGCCTCTCTGGCTGGCTGTTGATGTCTGCTCAGCCCTTCGGAATCCGACAGCCCACTGTTCCGTGGAGAGCCCCTTGTTTCTTCAGGCTGTTCTCTTGGGCAGCGCTTAAGATGACCGGCAGGCTGACTTTCTCTTTTGGGCCTGTGTGCATTGTCCACAAGTAGTCCAAAAGACACAGTCACATCTTCTGCTTCAGAGACCTCAGGCTTCCCAGGGCAGCAGTTGCATTCCTAGGCCTGGTGAACCCACCACTGAAATGTGTAACCATTCCCACCATTCGGTCAAGGTCACAATTGAAACTGAACCAAAGGTATTTTTTCCCATCAAGTATCATGGGCTCCAAAGAGAAGTCTCATTTACTTTTAGAAAAATAAGGCTGAATTCCTTGAATGAGTCATGGTTTGAAAATTTGCTGCCACACTCTAATATCCACATATGCCACATAAAGACACATAGAACACTCAAAATGTTTGTGATTGCTATGAATATTATTAGCTCAGAGAGACTGATAGGATAATCCTCACACCTAAAGCATTCTCTCTCCATTGAAAAAAAGTCTATCAGGAGAACAAAGTGGAAAAGTTGACTATGAGACAATGGTGTGGACTATTAAAATAGTCCACTAATTTTTTATACTTTTATGGAGAAGTAATGTGCGCAGGCACTGTGGTGTGTGCTAATGTTCCACTTCTTTTTTTTTTTTTCTTTTTTTAAAATCATATTGTACACTTTTTTTTTTTGGCTTTGCCACACAGCTTGTAGGGTCTTGGTTCCCTGACCAGGGATTGAACCTGGGTCCCTGCAGTTAAAGAGCTGAGTCTTAACTACTGAATCACCAGGGAATTCCCTGATATTCTATTTCTTCACCTAGGTGGTGTTTATTTGGGGATAGCTTCTTGGCTATTTATTTACTATTTGTGCATTTCCATACATATCTTATCCTTTAATAAAAACTGAAAAATATGGTGGGTAAACAAATACTCATTTATATTCTTCATATCATGATTATACACACTATACCCTTATATAGAAAAGGAATAAAAGAGTAATACTTTTTTACATCTTTTTTAATTACAGTAAAGAATTTGTGATTTATAATGATTAATTCATTAATGAAGTGAAGTGAAATAAAATGAAAGTTGCTCATTTGTGTCCGATTCTTTGCAACCCCATAGACTATACAGTCGTTGGAATTCTCCAGGCCAGAACACTGGAGTGGGTAGCCTTTCCCTTCTCCAGGGGATCTTCCCAACTAAGGGATCAAACTGCATTGTAGGCGGATTCTTTGCCAGCTGAGCCACCAGGGAAGCCCAATGTATTCATTATTTCAAAATTAAATTAAAAAGTTAAAGGACAATGAAATTACTGAAAATTTGAAAAAAAAAAAAAAAGATTCCTATATTCCATCCAGCTCCCAAGGGATTCCCCTTAATTTCTGTGAAAAGGAACCCAGAAATTCACAGTTGGAAAAAGTCTAGTGTGAAAGGTTATAATTCAGGCTTCTAAAAGTTAAATGGCTAGTTTCAGAAGCAAATTTAACACTTATCTACAGTCAAGTGAAACATCTTAGGTTTTACTGGCCATGAAATAATATTTAAATCTTTTAAGGCTTCCCAGGAAAAGATACACATGTGGAAAGACTGTTTGTCCTTTACCTAGGAGAAGTCCAGGACCAGAACAGATGGTGAGGAGGGCTCTCCTTTCCCCACATCTGTCAAGTGTGTTATTTGCTGCTGACGTGGGCGCAAGCTCACCCACCAGACGGATGCCTAAGGGCCCCAGTCACTGAAAAGCTTAGTGGTAAACTTCTCCTTGCTGTGCTTAACCCAGACTTGGTACATAAGGTACAGACCCACAGATGGATACTTGTTTCTGGTCTGAGGCAGGAGATAGATGGGCCCCAGGCTAGATATTTACAACTGGCCTCCTGTTTACATTTCTTGGGGCAAGAAAAAGATGGACTTCGGGCCAGACACTTACAACCTGTTTGAATTTCCTGAAACAGGGGATAAGTGGGCTCCAGGTTAAGATACTTACAACCAGCCTCCTGTTTGCTCTCCGAAATGGCAATGACGCCTGAAACAGGATAAATAGCCAGGCTTTGCTTCCTGTGGATACCTTAAGGTAATAATCATGGCAGGAACAGAGAGGGGTTAAATCTTGTTTGAGTCAAGGATCAAGAGGTCACATATTTCCCACCCTTGGAGCAAGGGAGACACTGCACATGCGCAGAAAGGCTCCTTGGGGGTCAAAAAGGAGGGCACACCACCCCATAATAGGTTATGCTAATATCCCATAGGCCTCTGGGCTGGAATCTACCTTGGAAAAAATGTTGGGGAGAGTCATAGAGAAGGTCAGGTATAGAAAAAAAAAAAACATATAATTGGCTAAAAGTAAACAAAGATGGGGAAGAACCGCCCTATATAAAAATGACTTAACTGCCTCCTCATTAGGAGGGGACCCCACACCCTTTCTCTTCCTGCATCTCTACCTTAGTTCTGTCTTAACTAAAACTGTTTTTCTGTGTGCTTTCTCACTTGTGGTGCTGCATCAGTAATAATAAACTTTGTACCTGCATTTACAGTTTTGCCTTTGAGAGACATGCATTTTTCACTGGGGGCTAAGATCCAGGGAAAAAATAGCTTCTAGCCTCTTAGGAGAAGACTCTTGAGAGTCCCTTATACTGCAAGGAGATCCAACCAGTCCATTCTAGAGGAGATCAATCCTGGATGTTCATTGGAGGGACTGATGCTAAAGCTGAAACTCCAATACTTTGGCCACCTCATGCGACGAGTTGACTCACTGGAAAAGACTCTGATGCTGGGAAAGGTTGGGGGCGGGAGGAGAAGGGGACAACCGAGAATGAGATGGCTGGATGGCATCACCGACTCTGTGGACATGAGTTTGAGTGAACTCCGGGAGTTGGTGATGGACAGGGAGGCCTGGCGTGCTGTGATTCATGGGGTCGCGGAGAGTCGGACACGACTGAGTGACTGAACTGAACTGAACTGAACTGAGCCTCTTAGCCATTGCTGTTCTGATGGCTAGGATTTCTGGTTTTCATCCAGACTATGCAGGTTCAATTCCTGGGCAGGGAAGTAAGATCTCATTCACTGCTTCCTCTGTGAAATCAATTTGTGCTGACCAGACCTGTCCAGTGAGTCCTGACCTTTGCCTGCTGCCCTCCTGATCTCTAGGATCCACAGCTCCTCTAGAACTATAATCCTGGCTTTAGCCTCAGTTCTTGGGTCTGACCTCTGTCCTGCTTGTCATGGGGAATTTGCTAGTACTCTTATCACCTATCTTAACATCAGGCCTGGGCGGCAACAAGCTGGACTGGCCTGTTGCTGAAACACCCTTAGCCTGATAAGCTTTGAAATTTTTTTATATATGGGTTTAATTGGTACCAAGAAATTGGTGGTTCCTTCAATAGTGATCTATATTAGTTCTGTCTCTGTGTATTAATCACTCAGTCATGTTTGACTCTTTGCAACCCCATTTACTGTAGCCCACCAGGCTCCTCTGTCCATGAGATTTTCTAGGCAGGAATACTAAAGTATATAGCCATTCCCTTCTCCAGGGGAACTTCCTGACCCAGGGATCGAACCCAGGTCTCCTGCATTGCAGCAGATTCTTTACCATCTGAGCCATCAGGGAAGTCCTAGATCTGTCTCTAAACCCTTATAAAGAAGTTACAGGTTTCGTGTTGTATGTTCTAGAAATATGTGCACTTTTATCTGACACTTAATGACTCACAGTTAAGGACATCTTTCCTCTTGACTCAGGCCACCACATCTAGTCTCAGTAGGAGTTGATTGTTGTTTCGTCACTAAGTCATGTGCAACTCTTGGAGACCCCATGGACTGTAGCCTGCCAGGCTCTGCTGTCCATAGAATTTCCCAGGCAAGAATACAGGAGTGGGTTGCTATTTTCTTCTCCAGGGGATCCCTCTAACTCAGGGATCAAACCTGAGTCTCTGCATGGGCAGGCGGATTCTTTACCACTGAGCCTCCCGGGGAGCCCTGTGAAAGAAAACTCAGTGTCGCCTCAGAGCTAGCCTTACAGATCTATGAAGTGGTGCTGAGTGTCCCAGACTCATCTCTCATACGTGGCCAGGAAAGCCCCCAAGAGTCCTATTTCCAGGGAACAAACTACCTAGTCTTTCACTCACTGGATCTCCTCCCCTCGGTCCACTGTTACACCTGGTGAAGAGTTACCCTACTGTTTCCTGGTGTAGGAATCCCCCACAACAGTCCCTTTACCCTCATCTCCCTAGGAATGTTTCTTCCATTTATTTAGTGTGTTTGTGTTAGAATGGTCCTGCCACACGATCAGAAACTGAGCAGTGTTTCCAGGAAGCAGATGAAATGTACTTTGACCAGTTTGACATCTGTTTGCAATCACAGATATTCATAGGGTTATCATCTCACTTCTGAATAATTAGAGGATCTATGCATGTCATAGGCTTCCCTGGTGGCTCAGTGGTAAAGAATCCATCTACAAAGAAGGGGACGTGGGTTTAGTCCCTGGGTTGGGAAGATCCCCTGGAGAAGGAAATGGCAACCCACTCCAATATTCTTGCCTGGGAAATCCCATGGACAGAGGAGTCTGGCAGGCTACAGTCCATGGGGTAACAAGAGTTGGACACAATTTAGCAACTAAACAACCAGCATTATAACCATGCATGTTATAATAATCAGCATCTGTTTTATAGCTTTAAAACCCAACGACACCCAGAGTCATCATGGAGGAACAGAAAAAGTAGGTAAGTTGGAGGTAAGTTCCGTTTAAAAGCCCCAGACAGTCTAGACAAATAATAGAAAATAGTCTGTTTCAACTGTGGATGCTGAAGGCCTCAATTCTCTGCTTCCCACCCACACTCCCAGGCCACATAGACACACTGGCCCTGGGTCGTTCGTGGCTTAGGACCAAAGGTCCTGGGCAGCAGTGGTTTTCGGTCTGTGTCTCTATCCTTAGGCTCCTTGCAGGAACCTAGTGTGGACAAAGGATCACTTCTCTCCTACCCTACGGCAAGTTGCTGTAAAAGAAATAAGTTGCAGGCAGAGTACACTTAAAGGAAGGAAGGCCCCTGGCAATCCTAGATTAAATCTGTCACATTAGAAATGGAGCTATAAATGAACACCTTAAAAGTACAGGAAAATAAGACCAGGAGAAATTGAGGTCCCTTTTTGCATTTCTGTCCAGTAGTTTTGAGACTCAGTTGTGCTCCCGATGATGGTTCAGGTACATGTGGCAAACAGCACACATGTGGTTATGAACAGATAGAAAAACTGGATTAGGAAAGATAGAATGTGTGAGTGTCATGTATCCGACCCATTGACCCTATGAGTTCAAGCCGCAGGAAAGAACTACAGGCAAACTCTGATGTAGGGATTTACATGTTTTATTCTGAGACACTGAGGCGCTAGCAGTACAGGTTGGTTTCCAGGTGAGAAATAGAGTGCAGGGTCAGGAAGCTTCTCCCCTCCCCACTCCCACTCTCAGACACTGGCAGTTTGGGAAACGGAGGGGTGGCACTCCTGGTGTGGGCGCCACAGAAGGTGGCAGCGTAGCAGGAGGAGGCTGGGCAGTGAGTCCCTCGTAAGCAGCTCCACAGAGAAAACATCCCGGAGAGAGATTGGCGTGTGGTGATCAGAACTGAGCGGGTTGATAAACACAAGTGACAAGTCCCTGTGGCTCAAATAGTGCTTTTTGAGAGCTGCTGGAGGTCTGCCTTCATGCAGTAGATGGGGAGCATCAGTGGAGTTGGAGTCAGTCCCACCAAAGAACGTTTGGTTCCCACAGATTGCCGAGACTCGAGGAAATATAGATTGCACAACAACAAATTAACATTTATTAAAGACTCACTAAATAACTGAGCAGGACTCTATGGTCTTTGCCCTCCATGTCCTTTGCCCACCTTTTGTCTTTGAAAATATCTTTAGCCAAAGAATAAGTGTAATCAGAGAAGTGAGAAAAACAGACGGAAGCAAAGAAAAACAGTCAAAGGAGACCAAATAATAACAATGTAGTCAGTAAGCAAAATCAAGGACTTTCCGTTCCTTCTCAGGGGCCATAGATAATATTCAGAGTTGTATCCTGTGAGCTATTTTGCAGGTACTGAAACACCCAGCAGGTGGAAAAAGTGAACTACATTATGACCAGACTATAGCCATGACATAAGCTGCCACAATTCCAAGAACTGGCCTCAAGGAAATGGGAACAAACAGACCCTGGAACTGAAGATTAACTGTACCTAAAACAATCAAGATGACAATGATCAGACCACTGATGACCAATTTCAAGATGACTGTTAGAGCTGACTGTGCTGTTTCTGCATGTGGACTCTGCCACCTCCAGCTATAAAAGCTTTTTCCCCTGTCAGTACGGGGGTGGGGGGATGGGGTCAGCCTTTGGACAGGTGTCCACCCTTCCCAGGGCTCAGATGGTAAAGAATTCTCCTGCAGTGCAAGAGATGCAGGTTCAATCCCTGGGTTGGGAAGATTCCCCTGGAGGAGGACATGGCAGCCCACTATAGTATTCTTGCTTGGAGAGTCCCATGGACAGAGGAGTCTGGCAGGCAACAATCCGTGAGGTTGCAAAGAATCGGACATGACTGAGCCACTGAGCACACACACTACCCTTCCCACTCACTGCTCGCATCCAAAGCAAAGCAAACTTTCCTTTCTACCAACCGGGCCTCTTTATTGGCTTTTGAGCCAGACCCCACTTTCAGTTACAATACCAGTCCCTAAAGCTGGGTTCTGTCAGGGGAGTGGTGTGTCTAAGACTCAGTAATGTCTCACTAAACACTGAACGAATGAATGAAAAGGTTCAGATAATAAAGCACGGTCCCTAGACCAGTGGTTCTCAGACTCTGGCCCTGGACCAGCAGCTACCACTTCACTTGGGAATTGATTAGAAGCACAGTTCTTCAACTGCGCTTCAACCCAGCCCTCCCTCCAGATAAGCTGATGCGTGCTTATGTTTGAGAACCATTGCCCTGATGGACGAACCCTCAAAAGAACTAGGCAGTCCAGGAAGAGAGGAAAAATGCCAAAAGAGGAAGAAAAGGAAAGAAAAAAGTTGTGTGAAGACTCAAAACCACAGTATGCAAAGTCATTCTGTGCCTTTTCTCCCTTTAAGAGTATTCTTTTTCCTCTTCAACATTTAATCTGTTGGATTAGAACAGACAGAACAGGTTAATACACATGTCTGCCCAGCCAGTCACCCAGCCCTCTGGATCCAAGCCCCTTTCTCAAAGCAAGGTCATGCTGTATAAATACTGGGGAAAGGAAAAATTTGAGAGAGACTGCAATTCACAGTCCATGAACTGAAAACCAGGAGCCCTCGTGGCTGGGTGTGGAGGGACTGAGGAAAACTGCAGGAAGAACTCAAAGCTTCCTCGGGCCAGCACCAGTTCTGTGTCCATAAAGACACCTTTTATGGTAAAATCATACTGGTTTCCAAAAACCAGTCCTCAGGTTCCCATGGCCACATAATGTGTATCGCAGCCAAAAATTATAAGCCAGAAAACTTTGGTGAGAAGCCTGGAATGGATTCTGAAACTAAAAAGATGAACAGATACAAAGTCCTGTAACACATAGAAGAAAATCAAATATTTTTCTAAGAACGAACATGTTGTTTCTCTAAATATAACACTCCCCAATTATTTCCCCTCAGGAAATCTTTGGTGAAGAAGGCACATCATTTTGTAGTTCTCTGGGGGATGAAAACAACCTTGATTGAGGTCATCACCAGCTCAAAGGCAAGGTTCTTTGCTTTATCTTTGCACTAATTGCTTAGGATATAGAAATAACCAGACAATAGAGCTGATGACAGGAAATCTGCACTCGAATTCAGTTGAGCTGAGGAATCTGTAAACAAAAGACTCTTATCTTAGTGAGGTGCTTTTAGCAAGGGCTGTGGATGTTTGTGTCCCCTTAAAATTCACATGTTGAAACTCTGATGACCACTCTGATCATGTCCAGGACTTCAGGAGGTCATGAGATCATGAAAGTGAAGCCATCTTGGTGGAATTAGTGCCCTTGGAAGAAGAGACAGTGGCTTCCCTTGTGGTCCAGTGGCTAAGACTCCACACTCCCGATACAGAGGGCCCGGGTTCAATCCCTCGTCAGGGAACTAGATCCCACATGCTACAACTAAGATCTGACACAGCCAAGTAAATAAAATAAAAGAAAAAGAATAGACAGAAGAATTTGCTTCCTGCCTCTGCTCTGTGCTGTATGAGGACACAGCAAGAACACAGCCACCTGCCAATCTGGACTCTCAGTCAGAGTCCCAGCATGCTGGCACCCTGATCCCAGACTTCCCAGCCTCCAGCACCGTGACAAAGAAATGTGTGTTGTTTTAATCGCCCAGTCTATGATAATTTGTGATAGCAGCCTGGACTAAGACACCAAGAAATTTCATTTTGCTCAATTTCCTCATCTGAAAAACTGGGATTATTGTATCTAGTTCAAGGATTGTGGTAAGAGTCAAATTACATATTACATGTATGTAAAGCACTTAGCACAGTGCTGAATACACAGAAGTAGTCATGGCTTATTCACCCGCTCCCTTTTTCTAGCAAGGATGATGCTGATGACTGAGCACTCTCTAAGGAGGCTACAAGAAAACAGCGGTGGGTAAAACACTGATCAGCACTTAGTTTCAGATTCAACAGTCATTAGTATTACTGGGCAAATTATTCAGGACTTGACTATCTCCTTCTACACTTAGCAAAGGACTTAAAGATAATCATGTACGTCCTGCTGGTTATTTTGGATTCAAATCTTTGGTAATTTTTGCCTTTATTCAAAATTAGTCTGTGGTAACCACATGAGGCTATAGTCGATGTTCTTTAGCAATGTGATGGCCATGGGCAGGGGGCACTTGTCATACATGGTCTTGTGTGTAGATCATACATGGACAGACTTCCCCTCAGGTAAATTGACATCTTCAGGCTGCTTAGACCCCTGGCAACATTACCAGAACAATAATGAATGATGTCAGTAGACATATAATAGATTAATGTTCATTTTACTCTTCTTAATAATAGCTTTCCTTAGGGTTGCTGTAGGGTTAGATGAATTAATAAATAAAAGCCCTTAGCATATCAAAAAGGAGTTAGCTTGGTCTTTACCAGGACACTACAGTGAGGCTGGGGGGGGGGGGGGTGGGGCAGGAGGGAAGACCTTAGGAATGTTTACTTATCATGGCCAGAAAGAGATTCAAGTTGATCACATCACACCCATCTGCTCAGAACTCAGGGGAGGGGCCACCAGTTGTTGGATGTTTTTAGATGTCTCTTCTCCAGGCAGGTGTCTCCCTACTATAGAAACACTTGTAAGGGGTTATGAGAGCCTGAGGTGCCTGTTGCCATGTCTTTAGGCTCCTATATTAGTCTTTTGCTTTTTTATTTAAAGTGTTTTTGGAGTAGCTACTCTGCAGCAGTCACTGTCAAGTCTCTTTGGACATAGTCATGAAGGAGAGTCAATGGTGCCATCATCAAGAGAAGTGTGGGATCCCACTGTCCAGGCCAGACTCTATTTTGGAGCTTTCACCCTTTCGGTTCTCCACCTCTTCCCCAGCCACCGCCTCAGGACCTGCCCAAACCTAACAGACACATCTGGCTTCAGATCTAAATTCTTCCCATCCTGTCTTGCCCCAACACAGTGAAGCTGATCCTGCCTACACACAGCCTCAAACACGACAATCCTAATCAGGCCAAATTTGTCATCTGCCAAGTGACTGAGCTAGACTGCTTTGATTAGTTCTATAGATTATTCATTTTAGTTTAATGAATAATTCAACTGCCAATCTGTCATAAATTTCAAACCAAAGAGGGGCTTATTTTTATGTATTCATATATTGGACCTTGGGGGAAAGACATTGTCCTTTTCCTTAAGGAAAAAAATAGTCTTTCAAAATGGTTGAATTTTAACTAACAAGTAAATAACCTTCCCTCTAAAATATATTAATTTTTAAATAAAACATTTAAAAGATGAGCATGGAATTTCAGCAGCTAAAGGTGTCAACTGCCTGAGAAGCTGAGTGAATCTAAGTTCATCACTAAACATTTCTGTCACTTTTATAAGTTTTCCACAGAGAACACAATTCAAGATTAAAATGTATAATTTCTGCTTCAGCATTATATCAAGCTAGATACTCTCACAGGCTTTTGTATTTTAAATCTAGACCCAGAATAAATAAGGAAAAACAGAGAATCCACTGTCTGCAACTTCTCTAAAATGAAACATCTCTCAAATTTAAATTTCCCAGAAATGGATATAAGTTCATATGAGATGAATATAAGAAATCACAAATATTAAAAAGAAAAAGAGAGAAATTTTAGAATTAGAATCCAGACATATATTTAGTATGCACTATATAAATAATGTTTAAAAGACAGCAAAGTGAGTCGGCAATAAGAAAAGATTAAAATGATTGAGTGCATATTTAAAAGAAATTTTAAAGATTAACAATTTAGAGATTATTAAAGAAATTATAGAAATTAAAATTCAATGGATACAATTTTGAACCCTGGGTCCAACAATGTAGCTTTATACTGAATAAAATCATCTACCAAAAAAAACCTTTGAAGTTGGAGAAGCATATAAGCAATCCTTGGAGGATGGCTTCCAGGTGGTGCTAGTGGTAAGCTGAAGGCCTTGGAGAGTTAGCACGAGGGGATTAGAGCAGTTGGAATCCTTAGAAAGAGAAGTACACAGGGGTACCTGAGTGACCTCAGACATCTCCTATGGGCATCTTCCAGATTGTGGCCAGGGTGACGAGGGCTCCAGAAGAAGGTACAAGTCTTACAGGCTCAGACAGACATGAAGTCAGTGATGCCAAAGGAGCTGGGCTTTAAGGACAGGGGGTTCGCAGACAGGGTGCTCTTCAATCTGCATTCACACTTCCGTCAAACTGTTGATCAACTTTCCACTGTGGATGTACAGAGCAGACCTGAAGGAAAGCAGGAAGCTGAATGATGTCCGGGTTAAGATAAAGGTGCTCAATGGAGTCCAGGGGGCTGTGAACCGGAGGCCAGGAAAAGTACGAAAATAGTGCTGCTGGCACCCCCCCCTCCCCCAAGAGCCCAGAGACACCACCAGGCTTTCTAGGGTGACCTCCATCTGATCTCAGGGAGACAGCAGTGAGTGGTGGCTTGAAGCAAGATCTTAGTTCTCTGCCCAAGAACTGAACCTGTGTAACCTGGATGAAAGGGGCTTCCCAGGTGGCGCTAGTGGTGAAGAACCTGTCTACCAATGTGGGAGTCACAAGAGACGGGTTAGATCCCGGGTGGGGAAGATCACCTGTAGGAGGGCACGGCAACCCACTCCAATATTCTTTGTGGAGAATCCCATTGACAGAGGAGCCTGGTGGGCTACAGTCCATAGGGTAGAAAAGAGTCAGACACAACTGAAGCAATTTTGCACGCACCACACACAGCATGATGAAAGCCAGGAATCCTAGCCGCTAGTCCACCAGGGGCTATGAACTGGAAGTCAGGAAAAGTGGGAAAATAATGCTACTGGCACCCCCTTCCCCACCCGCAGCCTAGAAACACCCCTGGGCTTTGGAGGGGGACCTCCATCCAGGGGTCAAGTTGCTGCTGTGCAGCGGGGGCTGTGATGTTCATCCCCACAATGGGCAGTGATGGTGAAGGGCACCCGGTCTCGGGCTCCCTGGGGATCATAGTGTACCCACCCTGGGCACCCAGCCTGGGTTAGGAGAGGCCCATTTCTCCAGCAACAATCAGCAGCTATGCAAACAGAAACTATTTACCTCATTACAGAGGACACTTTTGGACCTTTCCTGTACTCCTTTCTCCAAGATGGAGCTAGTTGTCACCTCCTCCTGATTTATTCTTCCTCTTTACATCTCTCCTTCCCTCTGCTTGTTTCCAATATTTTACTTATTCCATGATATTGTCATTTGTCACTAGTGCGATGCTGGTTTTGTTTGCAGGCAGCAGGAAACCTAAAAACTCAATTCAAGCTAAAAAAATTCTACAGAAAATCAATCTACAAAAACGAAATCGTCTTGGCTGGCATTGCCAGAACAGCCAGGGTAGAGCCAGCCATTGGTCTGTTGGGTCACATCTGGCTATGTTTCTATATTCTTATCCTGGCCTTGCCTCTGTCAAGAGCTGACATCCTCAGGCTGATCACCAAGTGGGTGGCTTCCTGGAGCAATAGACCCTCCATGACCCCTCTTTTACCTCTAGGTGAAAAAAATATATATATATGTATATGTATGGCACCAAACAAGATTTCTGAGCCTCATGCAGAAGGCAATCAGTATGGTTAAAATGGGTTACACCCTCATTGCTGAACCAATAACTGAAGTAAATGACTTTCAGTTGTCCCTGGAGCTGCCTGTGATAGCAGTCCCATACAAACCCTTAATCTTCTGGCTGCTACACAGTGGGAAACAGACTGGTATTGGGAGACAAACAAAACATCCATTTTAACCACCATCTATTGCCCCCATAAAACCGTGAGAGCCTGTAAGAGAGACAGTCTTGACATACCTCTGTGCCTTCAGATGTTACCTAGTGGCTGGCATAAAATCAAGATTGGATAGTTGCCTGAATGAATGAGCAAATAAAATAATAGTTGATTGCCTCAAACATGTATTTGTCACCAACCATTCCTGTAATTCTTAAAGCATAATGTAATTGTGACAGTATTTGCACAACACCTCATTTTCAACCCCATCCTGCATGATTGTAATTTTTACCTATTGCTTTCTGGGTCTTTCATTTGATTTCAACACATTGCCGATTATTTTTAGAGCTGCTATTAACACAGACTTCAATTGCTGTCCTGTTTTTCCCCTTGAGCAGTGAAGCAGTTGCTATGGAAACAGAATCCAATACCTCTGTCTCGAGCTTCACATCAATGCACTTTGATGAGAGAGATTCACACACCACCTCCTACCTCTTTTTTTTTTTAATAGATCTGAAGATATATTACCTCCGAAAGATGCAAATCATTACTGGGGTGAGGCACCCTTGATGAAGTGTGGGTTTGACAGCTTGTCCCAGAAGATGTATCAGAGCTCTCATCTGGAAATAATTCCCTAATCAGAATTAGAGAAAGGTTTGAATGCTTGACTTGTCAGAAAAAAAAAAAAAAATCCAAATCATGAGGTAGATTTTATATAAAGATGGGAGGAGGATCATTTTAATTGACAGCATGCAATCAGCACTAAGTCACAAAGTCACAGACCCACAACCTTTGCAGAGAACTATGTATGATGATTATACGACAGAAGCATCTTTCTTCTCAACTCCACCTAAGAGTGGAATGAGATTTGAAATCTGATCCAAGTGGGCTGCTAGGGGAGGGAGGAGTAAGGTCCTAAGCCTCTCTGGAAGGGTCAGGTTTTATCAGCCAAGGAAGGGTGAGGGCCATTCTCAGAGGGAAGCTGTAGTCTAGCTTGAGCTCCTCTACTCAAAGCAGCTGGGGGAGGGCACACCAGCTACAGGAACTCTGTGGGAACCAACAGCCTCAACTGCATACAAGCAGAAAAGATTCTTCACCAAGTCCTAAACTCTCAGCAGGAACAAATTTTCCAAGACAAAGCTTTGACCTTGTCAGCACTCCAGAATCTTTTATTTGATAGCTGGATGGGCTGTGATGGAATTTTCTATCCTGCAGTGAGATGTTTGCACAGAGTCTATCTCTGTGAATGTATCTCTGAGACAACCTGGATTAACCCAAGGACGTGATCTTGAAGAAACCAGGATGGGGTGGATGCGGGGGACAAAGGGGAGCAGGGGAAATGCAACAGGGGGGAAAGAGGCAGGGCACAACTTTTGAAAGAATGACATAGCCCCAGGACACAACATAAACCAATTAGAATCAAGTCAGCAAGTGAAATGACACACCCAGAGGTGACATGACAGTTCCGAGGTCTTCTGTTAAAAGACCAAGGAGTGGGTGGTGGCCCAAATCCTGGAAGTCTCCACCCCTTCCCCCAAATAGTTGGAATAGTCCTCCCACTCATTAGCATATGAAATTCCCCAGCCTATGAAGACCAACCATGCCACGTTCCGGGACTGCTATGCACTTACCCTCTGTGATGGCCCACACTGTCTGTGGAGTGCGCTTCTCTCTGAATCTGAATAAATCCCCTTTATACCTATCACTGTGTCTCTCACTGAATCCTTTCTGTGATAAGACATCAAGAACCTGAGCTTCACTAGGTCCTGAAACCAGGTACTGTGGATTTTGGCTGGGTTTGAGTCCCAGCCACATGGCTTCAAGTCCCAAACTGGGTTTTGGCTGGGTTTGAATCCAGCACATGGGTTCAAGTCCCAATCTGTGGTAAACGGTTTCAGAAGGATGACAACATGAGAGTCTCCTGTACCATTAGGTACCAAAAGCATAGGATCTAGCCAGCAGACAGACCACAGCCAAGTTATAATATGGGTATTGAGATATAGGCTAACAAGCAGCTCAGGGATCAGACACCGGCCAAAAAGGTGTGTGTCCAGACCAGAACAGAATCAATAGACCAGTACCAGAAAAGGAGAAAAGATAGAATATGAAGCCAGGCTGAGGACAACAGACAGGATCTCACCCTGATTCTTCTGTGAAATATGGTCGATTTTGTTGCAGGATCTTTTACTTAATACAGTGATGTTTTGGTTTGGGGGCTTTTCTAAGTTTCTTATTTTTTTTTAAGTCTTTATTGAATTTGTTACAGTATTGTTTTGTTTTATGTTTTGACTCTCTGGCCCCAAGGCATTCAAAATCTTAGCTCCTCTACCAGGGATTGAACCTGTACCTTATGCACTGGAAGGCAAAGTCTTGACCACTGGAACACCAGGGAAGTCCCAAGTGCAATGTTTTTAAACTGAACAAGCTAAATATCAGTTTTTATATTTGTTTTCTTTTTGATTATCTGCTTGTTTGGTTTGTAATCCCGACCTTATCAAGATGAGACTTTAAAGATAACAGTATATTTGCTCTTGGCCTGTGTTTTTTCTGCCTCAAGAAAAAGAAGATTATCCATGAGCTGGGCTGAGACTGATTCTCCCAAGTGCCTTTGTTTTGTTCTTTGCTGTGTTAACCCTCACCCTAACCCTAAACCCATCCCAGCGGCTCCCAAGGAACATTCAGTTCCTAGTTGCTTTTCTAGGAGAGAAGCAGGTCAATATTATTAGTGGAGCATGTTCTACATACCAACCGATTTGGAAATACTTTTTGTCCAGACGTGCACAGGCTTCCTAACTTTGAATACTCCACAACAAAGCCAGACCACACTTCGCCCACGCCTACCTAGGACTAAGGAGAATTGAAGGTTGCCAGGTTCTCTGCAGGTACTAGTTGGGGATATTTTCTTGCCTTCTTCATAGCAGGCCCATTTCCAAGGTACCCATTACAGATCATGCTTTCACTTGATTTGCTTTGGACAAAATACCAAATTCCAAAACTGGACCTGCTCCTCCTTTGCTTCTTACCACTTAAACCTGCCCACATGCCTGCATCCCCTGCATTCAGCCTCTCCATCTTCATTCTCACCTATTCTTGTTTTAACAGTTCTACTGTACTACCCACAGTCACTCCATTCTAGGCTGGCTAGGATGTTCAGTCTGGATTGACTGAGAGGAGAGCTCAGAACAAGGCCGAGCCACTATAAGAACACTGGCTTTTCCTCTAGAGAAATAGCCATTGAAGAGTTTTCAGCTGATAAGTGGACTTAGTCTAAAAATGATGGAAAAGGATCACTCTGGGGGTTGCTTTGGTTTTAATCTGCTAGATAAATGTTATTAGCATTCCCTTTTTATGAATGTGGAACTTGCTGTGCAGATCGCTTAAATGATGTGTGAATATGGTTGCCGTTAGCTGAGAGGGACCCATCTAGGAGGTGAACAGATCTGAAGCAATATGAGGGATTTACTTTTCTTCTTTCCAAGGCCTGGAGACCACTAACTGCCCACCTGTCTAGGCTCAGTACACCTGTTCTCTCATGGTACACACTTCTTTCTGCAAGAAACTTCAGGTTAACACCAGGACTCCCACTGCATGGTCTTGCTCTGAAAACAGGGGTATGCTGGAAAATGTTTCCCAGTCCCTTGGGGCTGGGGGGAAGAGCATTTTTTGAGTATTCGCTGATTTCTGTGGTTGGTATAAATATTCAAATTCAAGCTCAAACAATGTAATTTTACTGAATATGGAATTTGGGAGAGAAGTACAGTCTCCTGTCAGCTGAAGTTTACCTCTAACTTGAGCCTTTATGATAATTTTAAAGGGTTAGTGACAATCTGCGTATCTATCTAGTGTTTGCACCCCTGAGCTGTGCTTAGTCGCTCAGTCATGTCCGACTCTTTGGGACCCCTTGGACTGTAGCCTGCCAGGCTTCTCTGCTCGTGGGATTTTCCAAGGAAGAATACTAGAATGGGTTGCCATGCCCTCCTCCAGGGGATCTTCCTGACCCAAGGATCAAATGAAGATCTCCCGCATTACAGATGGATTCTTTACCATCTGACCCACCAGGATAGCCCAAGAATACTGGAGTGGGTAGCCTATCCCTTCTCTAGGGGAACTTCCTGACCCAGTAGTCGAACCGGGATCTCCTGCATTGCAAGTGAATTCTTTACCAGCTGAGCTATGAGGGAAGCCCATTTGGGCCCCTAAGTCAGAAGAAATTATGGCTGGAGATATGGCCAAAGGAGACAGGAAAAGTAACTTAGACATGAACTAGAGGTTGAAGGATGGATGATAAAGGAAAAATAGAATAAATCCAAGATTGTGGAATTATGACAGGCCACATAGCCAAAGGAGAGCTCAGTGGTTGAAATCACTGAGCCTTGGCTGATGGCTCTAGGGTCCAGAGCAGTGATGACTAGGATGTAAATCTGAAGAGATTTCAAAGTCAAGTCGGCCAGGCAGAGGTCTCAGGAGTAAGTAAAGGAGAAAAGCCAGTCAATGCAAAGAAGAGGCATCAGAGAACCGGACAGCAGGCAAAAGCAGACACTAAAGCATGGTGTTTGCCAAAGTCCTGCTTCTGCAAACCACCTGCTTCAGACTCTCCAGGAGTTCATTTCAAGAAATATTTCTGATGTAGAGTATCTGGGTTGAGTCAAGGAACTATGTGACTTTAAAAATCTTTCTAAGATTTTATAGAGAATATCATGCTTAGGAACATGGTAGATATCAAAGGCAGAAGGAGTCAGGTTATTGAGGAATCCCAAGAGTCAAAAAGAGATACTGGAAATCCCTACATGGTGATATTAGATTCTCATGATGAACAAAAAACCTTTTGTAAAATGAGTGCTTCATGTTGACAGTTATGGTGACCACGAAGGGACCCAGAGTGGACTTCCTTCCTTCAGCTGGACTCCATGAGGAACCAGAGCTTTGGTACCAGCAGTAGCCCCTTGCGCCCATCCACCTCCTCCAGGAATGCAGACAAATTTGGGACACTCTAGGGTTGTTTCTGAAGCTTTTCTCAGTAATCTGTCTTTGGATGAAGATCAGATGCTTCACATGTGACCTGCAACCAAGACTGGAAGACATAATTTAAGGAACTGTCTCCAACCTGGATGGAAGGATCTTTCTATCAGGTTCTCTTAACTAGCTCATGTCCAGTGAAATTGAAGGGAAATTGACTGTTGGGTTAAATCCCACTTCCAAAGGCCCCTAAGATGGGCTCGTCTATAGAGAGGGCTGCTGACCTCAAGCTCACCTTAAAACAATGCTCAAACAGAGGAAACTACACTACACTAGGACGAGAACACAACATCAGAAGTAGCTTGCTCAAGATGCCGATCTGACTTGTATTATCATTTATAACATTTTCTTGATTCCTTGGACCTATGTCTATCAATCAAATGTTTTCTATCATGGACATGATTCTATGCTAGTTTAAAACTCAATCCAATTGTTGGGTTGTCAATTACCTGTGTCTAGTACTTCTGGGTTACTTTGGTGGATTTCTGTTCTCTAGGGCTCTGATTTGATACCCCCTAGGAAATTTATTTTAGATGAATGTTCAGTCCTGTTCTATCTATTCATGATATTACTAGATGGGATCCTCTCACCTGGCCAATTAATAATACCTGCTTGGATGCTAGCCATAGATGTAAGTTTTCTCTTAGGGTCATTCAAACTCAGTTGGAGCGAAGAGCTAAGTCTCCATAAAAAAATTAACCTCTCATCTATTAAAAGGAAAAAAAAAAAAGAGATACTGAATTTTGAGATTAGAGTTTGGGGCCAAGGTAGTGATGCCTGAAAGGAATAAGACCAAGATAACAGGATAACACACCAGCCAAGGTACATATCTAGCTAGGAGCTGATGCTGAGACTTGAACACCAGGCCCATGTGAGGCATCCTCAATACAGGTTTATAGGGGTCCTGAATGTGTCACCAGGGAGTTTTTAACTTCTTGGCAATGGGTCCAAGAGAAAACTCTTTTCAGGAAGTGACATGATCATTTTACTTTCATAGTAAAATGGAGGATGGAAGGCAAAGAAACAAGATTAGAAGTAAAGAACTTCCCTAGTGGTCCAGTGGTTAAGACTCCACACTCCCAATGCAGGGGGCCCGGGTTAGATCCCGGGTCAGGGAAATAGATCCCACTGCCACAACTAAAAGAGTCCAGTGATGCAAGTAAGACCCAGTGCAGCCAAATAAATAAAAAATAAATTCACTATTTTTTTTTATTAAAAAGACTAGCAGTAAGGAAACCAATGAAAGGGGCAAATCTACTGAAAGATGATGAAGGCATGAACAGTAGCTGAGACTATAGGGATGGAACTTTGAGGTTAGTTTTAGAGACATTTAGAGAACTAGAAAGTTAGAGACATTTCAGAGCTAGAACTAATGTAGGATATTTGATTGAATATGGAGAGGGAAGGATAAGCAGAAATGGAGGATAATTCCCACATTTTTGGATAAAGGGAAGGAGGAATAGGAAGAAATGGAAGAAGATTCCCACATCTCCTGCTAGGGTGGCTTGGTAACAGCATCCTGCTGGGAGAGAGGCATGTGAGACGAAAAACAGGAGATCAGGATTCTTAATGGCAAATGAGATATCAACTGACTAAGACCCCCAAAAAAAGGCTTTTTCTGTTTAATGAAGTCAAAGAAAGCCTTGAACCAGCAATGGAGTAGTGGACAGTGGTACCTACAATTGTCTTCCCAGAATGCATTTTCATAACCCTTCTAATAAGTCTCCAGTTTTTAAGTACAGCAACATCTGATCTACTCACAGACACAGGAGCAGTGAAGGAGCCAGGGCTGGCCAGTCAGTGTGCCCACACTTTTTCCACAGTGATCAGTTCAGAGGTGGTCTGAAGACCTGAGCATGCCAATCAGGGCTTCATGCAACTCCTCCAGTACAGCCAGCAGGGACTTTCTCCTGGAGTTGTTGTCTTTGGGGAAATGTCCAGGAAGAAAAAACAACTACAGCAGCAAGCAACCTTCTTCCGCAACAACCGAGAAAAAAGGGTAATTGTATGAAGTTCAATTGAGACCAATTCAATTGCTGAGAGAAGCAGAGGTGCAAAATGAACAGTGTGAGTTCCAGGCATAAGCAGAGGTCTGGGTAATGAAGGTATTCCTTTGATCATATTAGCTCTTTCAACTCCCCTCCCAATCATATGAGGAAATAAAGGCCTTTTTCTCCCTTTGGCTAGTTAGCAATAAGACTCTGAAATAGAAAGACTGAGATTCTCCATGAATACTTGCTGAGAGGCCAGAGCTACAACTGGGCCTCAGGGAAAACTCAGTCCGGAGACTGGACTGTCACCGTCAGCAGAACCTGGCCCGCCTTTCCTCTGTGCGTCTCTGTGGATGCTGGTCTCCCTTTCTCTCGCTCCAGACTACTTTCCATCGTTGACAACGTGGCCCCCATACACTTCCCTGGGTTCACTCTTCATTGGTTCTGTCTCAATTTCTGAACAAGGTTCTGTCTCTATATTTGAACTTAAAAGTGCAGAGAGTAACAGGTAGGCAGTTTTACTCTCTCCTATTCTCTGTGCTTTTAAGTTCAAAGATTCCAAGGGAGGAATCTGATCTTGTGCCATACAATAGATCAAGCAGTCATTTCTAGAGTTTTGCAGTCCTACCCCTAGCTTAGGTTGGGCCAGGATGATACCCCTGAACCACCGAAATGAGGTCAGTGGGGCAGACTTGTGTAAGAGAACAGCCATGCTCACAGAAACCACAAGGTCAGAGAAGGGAGAGGAATAATTCCAAGAAGGACAGAAGCCCCCCCTAAAAAAAAAAAAAGTGAAGGTCACTCAGTTGTGTCCGACTCTTTGAGACCCCATGGATATAGTCCATGGAATTCTCTAGGCCAGAATACTGCAGTGGGTAGCCTTTCCCTTCTCCAGGGGATCTTCCCAACCAAGGCATAGAACCCAGGTCTCCCACATTGCAGGTGGATTATTTACCAGCTGAGCCACAAGGGAAGCCCAAGAATACTGGAGACGGTAGCCTATCTGAAGCCCCATGGATGATGCAAATGAGGCCACGGAAATGTGAACAGTTAACATTATTGCTCAGCATCTATAAGAGACAATTTATGCATGTTTTTGATTCTAATGAAACAGGTCATCTCAGCTGAAACTTCAAACTGTAAAGTGTGTGTAATTTTACCATGAGATTATCTAGAACTTTAGTTTTCAGAGGAATTTTTGCTCACTTTGAAATGGTTATGGGCTATAGTAGAGTAGGTGTTATAAGAGCAAAGAATGGGTCATAAGTCACAAAAAGGCAAGAGCTCAAGAGCAAAACATCCTGATTTGCATTTCTTCCTTCTGGGGCAGGAGATAAGGTCATGAGCTAGCAGAGTCTCAGAAGCCCAAGATTTTTGATCTGAGCAACTCGAACAATGGGGTTACCGCTGATGGAGAAGAGGAAGTTTATGAGCAGGTCAGGGCTAGGGTAAGTTTGAGCTTTCTCTCAGATACTTACAAGGAGAGGTCAAGGGAGCTATTAGCGGGACTTCCCTGGTTAAGTGGCTAAGATGTCGCCTTTCGATGCAGGAGGTGTGGATTCTATCCCTTGCCAGGGATCTTAATCCCACATGCCTCCTGGCCCCCAAAGCAAAACATAAAACAGGAGCAACATTGTAACAAATTTAATAAAAGACATTTTAAAAAAGGGTCCACATTAAAAAAAGTCTTGAAAAGAAAGGAAACTGTTGGAAATGTGGGACTGGATATCAGAAGAGCAATCTGGCCACTGCTGCATTTTTTTATTGAATTACTGGGGGTTTTTTGTGATTTCCTCTTTGCTTTTAATATTTGACTTTCAGGGTGGGTGGATTTCATGATTTCAACTTATATATCCTATTTACATTTCGGTGACTCTCCATTTTTGGTCATTTTTTTTTAATTGAAGTGTCTTTTGTTTACAAGTTTGTGCTAGTTTAAGGTGTACAGCAAATGATTTAGTTACATATACATTTATGTCTGTTCTTTTTCAGATTCTTTTCCCTTGTAGGTTATTACTCAGTGTTCGGTATAGTTCCCTGTGTTATTCAATGGGTCTGATATTAAGAGTTCAGGAATAAATGAGGAACCATCAAAGCATATTGAGGAAGCCTTCAGATTATGGGAGGAAAACCAGGAAGAGTGATGTTCTGAAGACATGTCAATGAAAAACATCAAAGAGAAGATCACTGTGACAGTACCGCTGAAGGGCCACAGAAAAAGTGACTAAGAATTAGTCATCCGATTTAGCAATGTGACTGACATCGGTGATGTTGACAGTTTCCATGAAGTGATGGCGCTCAAGGCAAAAGTCACATTTGAGCTGGGAGTGCCAGCACAGAAAACAGAGATTAAGTGGGACACTGTCCTGGAAACAGAGGATCCTCAGACACAACCCCTTAAGGCTCTGATTCCTCCAGGTCCCCAACATCTCATAAGCCGCACCTTCCCCCCAACCTCTGCATTGGAAGAAGAGGGGCTGGGAGGCTATTTGATAAACTGAGCACTGTTTGCACTGTTTTCTTATGTTATTAAGAGAATCTGAGCACTAAATAAAGCTTTTAACTTAAAAGAGCAGATCCCACTAAACCCTAAATCAAAGTTCATGTTCTCCCTTCTTACCAGCAGGTGGGGAGAAAGACCAAGTCAGAGACAGACAAAGCCAAAGGAACCACGTGGTGTCCTCGTCTTGGATTTGCCACCTCTGTTAATAAGTTTGTGCTCTAGTTGGAGTAGTTTCATGATAACTTTTTTCAACTTTATGAAGTTATAAAGAAAATCATACATATTTAAAGTCTACAATGTGGTGAGTTGATATACATACATTATGAAATGATCCACAATCAAGCTAATTAACACTTCATCACCTCCCACAGTTATATTTCTGTGTGTGGTAAGAATGATTAAGATCTACTCTTTCAGCAAATTTCAAATATACAATATTATAAGGATAGTCACGCTGCCATAATCAGATCTCAGAACTTATTCATCTTCAAACTGACACTACCAACCCTTTCACCAGCATCTCATTTCCCCCACCAACCCCCAGCCTCTAGCAACCACCACATTACTCTCTGCTTCGACTTTTTTAGATTTCACATAAAAGTGAGATTATGCCCTTTATTTCCTGCTGTGACTGGCCTATTTCAGTATGCATAATATCCTCCAGGTTCATCCCTGTTGCCTAATATTGCAAGATTTCCTTCTTTTTTATGGATAATAATATTCTAATATATGTATAGTAATGTTGTTATATCACATTTTCTTTCCCTATTCATCTGTTGATGGGCATGTAGGTTGTTTTCCTATCTTCACTACACTGAAGTGAACCCAAGTGGGCAGATATCTCTTTGTGATACAGATTTCATCTTCTAATACATGTCCAGAAATGGGCTTGCTATATCCATTATAAATTTCTTTTAATAAACTTCCCATATCAGTGAAAGTGTTAGCTGCTCAGTCGTGTGAGACTCTTTGTGACCCCATGGACTGCAGCCTGCCAGGATCCTCTGTCCATGGAATTCTCCAGGCAAGAATACTTGAGTGGGTTTCCATTCCCTTCTCTGGGACATCTTCCTGACCCAGGGATCAAACCCAGGTCTTCTGCACAGCAGGTGGATTCTTTACTGTCTGAGTTAGCAGACCCATAGCTTATTGTTGACAGTTCTTTTCAAATACATCTGGTCTCTTTCTTGTGATAATGTGAGCTGTAGAGCTGCCTCTTACTCTTGATTTTGGTCCCCAAAATTGAGTTATACCCAGATGAGATCCTACAGGGAGAAACTGATAAGTTTGAAAATAGGACATCCACCTGAAAAGTATAAAGACATTGGGAACAGAGTCAGATTAGCAGAGCTTTGAGGTCAGGAGCAAAGCAAATAAAGCTGTAGTCGATCAGCGGTGGATGAAGCCAGATTAGAGAATTTTTGTACATACATGTCAAGCTGTATAGATGCATTACAGTTTTTTACTTGCTCAGGTACTTAGATGCACGTTTCAGGTCTCTAGAGGTCAGAATGAGACATCCATGTCATAATATTTTAGAAAGCATATTAAGAATGAATAACCCAAGCAATGAAATCAGAGAGACTTTGACTTGAGAACTAGCACTGCCACTGATGCTCTGTGTGAATCTGAGTCCACTTTTCAAACTTTGCTCAGCATCCTCATCCATCAAATGGAGGCAGTAATGGCATCACCCAGTTGGTCTAAGAATTGAACAAGATAATGAAGAGAAGTGTCTATTGTAAACACCTATAGTAAATGCTCAGTACTTATTAGTTAGCATTAATGTAACTATCTACCATCCGGAAGGTTTCCTTTTAGGGCCCTTTAGTGACCTTCTCTGCTGCCTCCATATCTGACTCCATTTCTGCCACCCCCCACCCCCGCACCAGTTCTCACCAGCTGCCCCATGACCTTGCTCCTATGTCCTTCCACCACAGGTGTTGTTACCTCCTCTCACCCTGTGAATTTATCAACTGGAAACCATGTTGAGGAAAAATTACAGTCACACAGGACTTTGCTGGTGGTCCAGGGGTTAAGAATTTACCTTGCAATGCAGGGGAACTGGGTTTGATCCTTGGTCTGGGAACCAACATCCCGAGGGGCAACTAAAGCCTGCAAGCCACAGCTAGAGAGCTCATGCTCCACAACAAAAGATCCTGCATGACCCAGTGAAGATCCCGAGTGCTGCAACTAAGACCTGACACAGCCAAATAAATAAACATGAAAAAAAAATACGTTCACACTGACAAGCAAGCAAAAAGAGGCCATGTGGGTTCACCAGCAGCCAGTTAAAGATTACTCTATCCCAGATAAGATTGGACTCAGCAAACTTTATATTTTTGATGAGTAAAATCAAGTAAAAACTTTTAATTAAATGTGATACTAGAAGAAGATTTTGATCTCCAAACACAGAGTTTAAATTACCTGGACTGTGCCATTACCTTGTTTTTAGAAAGATCAGCAGACCAGCCCTTTGACTACACACTCAAGGCAAGTCCTTTGTTTCTGACAAAGATGAGGTGATCAGTAGGCTGAAGTTAGATGTTAAGGTTTGATCAGTCACCACGCAAGGTAGAATGAGCTGGATCTCTGGGAATATAGGCATCCTTTCTTTATCATTATTGTTGTAATTGGTTGATTTGTTCCTTTGATTTGTTTTATTTGCTTACTTGTTAAAAGCATTGAGGATTGTGGGCAGGTGATGAGGCCCAGAAGGCAGAAGCGGCTCGGCCAGGTGAATGAGATGGAGCAGAACTGCTTCAAGGCCCAGAGGACGTCCTGAGAGGAGGGACTTCCTCTGAGCTTCTTGAACCAACAGTGTCTTATGCCTGGGGACCTGCAGCTATGGGAGCACAGGTGTGGTGCCCATCCCATCTGTCACAGACACTGCAGGTCTTCCCCAGACAACTCGATGCTGGTAGCTGTTAGCCTGGGGAAACTGAACAAGAAAAGAAGATGAAAGTGTCACACGGGAGCTGTGACCACCTGGGAGGTCTCCTTTTAGGGACTGGCAGGTGCCGAGGGATGGTGTG
Organism: Moschus berezovskii; assembly: GCF_049115385.1. Classification (NCBI taxonomy): domain Eukaryota; kingdom Metazoa; phylum Chordata; class Mammalia; order Artiodactyla; family Moschidae; genus Moschus; species Moschus berezovskii. Next base: position 44,044,929 of record NC_142478.1, on the reverse strand, counting down.
GGAACTCAGATGCTGAGGGCTTGTAAACACACTGCAGGAGGCATCGTAACTTCAGTACTAAACATAAAAGGGGTCTAATTTCATAAACCAACTGGCAAGGAATTTCTTCAACCTCCTTATATTTCAAATTAAAAATATGAGATACAAACTCTAAGTGTCTTGACCAAGAGTATGCAGGGAGAATGACATTTGCACCAAGATTTTGAGCTTTACTTTACACATATTAATTCATTTAATCTGTGCAACAACCTTTACACATAGCGGAAGTGAAGCACATAAAGTTTTAATGGCTGCATAATATTTCATAACATAGATATAAAATTACTTAACCTTTTTCTATTGTTGAACATACAGGTTACTGCCATTTTTTATATCATTAAACTACATTTAACCATCAAAAAAAATTTTGAGATTAGGTAAATTATAATAATACAGAATATAGGGCTCCCCTGGCTGCTCAGATGGTAAAGAATCTGCCTGCAATGCAGGAGACCTGGGTTCCCTCCCTGGGTCAGGAAGATCCTCTGGAGAAAAGTAAAAATTGACTTTGACTAAGAATAAGCATCTTCCTTACAATTCACCAATCTAGGTTCTGAACTTCAGGTAAAGCCAGGTGCAAATTTATCAGAAAATGGTAATTCTACTACAGCCATAAAATGTTATAGCAACCCAATTCTTAAAGTGACCACAAATTTCATACTGAAAAATCTTACTTTCTGAAACCATGGACTATCAGGAACATTTCTGTTTGAAATTGTTTCAGTAAGATGAAATATCCAAGTCTGGTATGAAGAAGTTTAGTCATCGCATCATGGACTTTACTTGTAGTCCATGTGCAGAGTTTTGCATGGCAGTCTTGGACATAGCATTTGACATCTCTCTTAACTTCGTTTCCAAGGAAACAGATCCACAGGTCCATTTCACAGGCCATAACTGATGGTGACCCCTTTACACACAGCTCGACTTTGCTTGGAGCCATCAAAACAGTGCTTCAGGACTTCCCTGGAAGCCCAGTGGTTAAGACTCTGTGCTTCCACTGAATGAGTCTCAGATTTGATCCATTTGAAGAACTAAGATCCCATATGCTACACAGCACGGTCAAAGGAAAAGAAAATATACTGCTTCATTTACATCACACCTAAATGCCATTCTTGCAAAATCCCATAATTACTCTCTTTTTGTCTCATGAAATGTCCCCACAGGTTTATCTCTGGTGGTCTTAGGCTGATCAGGTAAGGAAAAGAATGTGTCTTAAATTTCAAATATCTACTTTTAATTATCTATGTTTACTCCATTCTGCAAGCAGGAATAACAAAATAATCTAATTTCACACCAAAGGATGTTTATAACTTAAAAGTTTCCATGCTATAAACATAGAAAATTCTTGAGATCAAAGAGGAAGAAAATTACTGTATTTAAAATGAAAAACAAATATGAAATGAAAACAAAAACCAATGAAAAAACTCCTTGGTTTTTCTTTTACTGTCCCCAAACCCAGCCCATTACTCATATAATACAACAATGATCAAAAATGGTGTTTTTCTTTCCTCCTTAGCAATATGACCAGGCAATGCTTAGTGACAACAACCACTGCATTGCTTGAGAGATACTGAAAAACTTGAGATACTGATGAATTTCCAAAACCTCCTTCCCAGTCCTCATTCTTGACGTATGACCTTGTTTTCTACTTCACTGAGAAGTAGGAAAAAAATCAGAAGTAGAATAACAACAATAACGACAAAAATAGCACATCTTCCCAACTTCTTGCAGCTGCACCTCTATGCTATCGCTGGTTGGGATGTTCCTGTTCACCCAACAGGGCTCCTCTCTCTCCTTCGTACTAGATCCCATTGTTTGGAAGGACATTGTTCCAGGAGTTCCCTCCTTTCTTTTCCCTGGTCATCCACCTCCAAGACAGTCCCTGATGAACCTCAGCCCTTGGTACCCACACTGTGCAGCAGTCCCCTCTCACACGGAGTCAGGGCTGAAGTATGTGATCAACAGAATTTGGCAGGTACCCCGTGTGTGACCTCAGATGCTAGGTCATAGAAGACAGTGGGGCTTCCACCCTCTTGGAGTTCTCACACTGGGGAAGCCACACTGCATCATGAGGACACTCAAACAGTCCTCTGATAAGGCCCATGAAGAGAAACTGAGGTCTCCCCCGAGAGACAGCCAGCGTGCCCATCCCATGATCAAGCCTCCTTGGAGGCGGAGTCTCAGGGCCCATCCACATCTTCAGATGCCAGGAACCGTAGCCAGCATCTCCATGCAGCTTCAGGAGAGACTCTGAGTGAGAACCCTACCCAAGATGCTCCCGAATTCCTGGCCCACAGAAACTGAGAGAGGACAAATGTCTAATGTTCCCCAAGATAATGTATTTGGGACAATTTGTTATGCAGCAATAAATAATTAATACATCTTCTGTGATCACAGGACTTGAACTTATCCCCACCTTCCCTAGAGGAAAAGCTGAGTCCTGTGGAGACCCCACAAGGACCCTCCTATCCTGCCTGTGTGCCAAGTCACTTCACTGTAACCAACTCTTTTCAACCCTATGGACTGTAGCCTGCCAGGCTCCTCTGCCCATAGGATTCTGCAGGCAAGTATACTGGAGTGGGTTGCCAAGCCCTCCTCCAGGGGATCTTCTCTACTCAGGGATTTAACCCACATCTCTTAAGGCTCTTGCATTGGCAGGCAGGTTCTTTACCACTAGTGCCACCTGGGAAGCCCCCTTCCTATGCTGCTTGCCTCCTATTTCCTCCCTGGCTCCACCCTCTTCTCACCACCCCAGGCCCACCCACAGTGACCCAGTTGCCTTCCTCAGGAGCATCAGGGCATCACTGTTCCCTCCCCTTTCCCCCTGTGAGCCCATCCCTCAGTGTTCCAATCCCTCAGTGTTCCACTCTCAGGGAGGCCTTCCCTGATGACCTTTCCAGAAACGCAGCTCCCCACGTAAACCCACACCCGCACACATTCTTCTTTCTGTTTCCTTTAGTTTTTCCTTCACACGCATTACTGTTTAGAAATGGCAACCCACTCCAGTGTTCTTGCCTGGAGAATCCCAGGGACGGGGGAGCCTGGTGGGCTGCCGTCTATGGGGTCGCACAGAGTCGGGGCACGACTGAAGTGACTTAGCAGCAGCAGCAGCAGACCTCATATATTATGGATGATGGGTTTTCCTGGTGGCTCAGACGGTAAAGCATCTGCCTGCAATGCAGGAGACCTGGGTTCAATCCCTGGGTCAGGAAGATCCCCTGGAGAAGGAAATGGCAACCCACTCCAGTACTCTTGCCTGGAAAATTCCATGGAGGGAGGAGCCTAGTGGGCTATAGTCCATGGGGTCGCAAAGGGTTGGACACGACTGAACAACTTCATTTTCACTTTCACTTTCATTATAGACGATGCCTCTGCACTGGGTAGTTGAGAGCTGAGTTGGTGCATGGATTGTTGTCTCGTCCCAATGCGGATACACTCTCCAGTTTATTGCATAACATTTCTTATGCAAATTGTGTACTTCTCTTTAGTTGAATCTTGGCACTTATATCTTTTCACGGATTGGGCCATTTAATCTAGGTTATCAAATGTATGGCCACAGGACTGTTTATAATATTTCTTTATTATCCTTTTAACATCCACAGGATAAGTAGTGATGTCCTCATTTTCCTTTCTAGTATCAGTAATTTGTGTATTTTTTTCTTTAGTTAGCTTAAGCTAGAGATTTATATATTTTATTTATCTTTTCAAATAAATAGTTGTTACCTTTATCTTCTCTAATGTTTTCCTGTTTTCAATTTCATTGATTTCTATTCTTCTTCTTCTTCTTACTTGGCACTTATTTTGCTCTTCTGTTTCTAGTTGCCTCTTATGGAAACTTAGATTGTTGATTTTAGATATTTCTTTTCTAATGTATGTATTCAGTTCAATTCAGTTCAGTCGCTCAGTCGTGTCCGACTCTTTGCGACCCCAGGTGCTATAAATTTTCTTCTATATATATTGCTTTCACTGCATCCCATAAGCTTGATAAGCAGCATTTTCATTTAGCTTGAAATGAATTTTATTTTGAGAGTACTTCTTTGATCTGTGAGTTATTTAGAACTGTGTTGTGCATTTTCCATATTTATTTGTAACTTAATTTTGTTGTGCTCTGAGAGCATACTGATAGCTTATGGTGAATGGTGCTGCTGGATTCATGGTCTCCGAAGGAGAAGATTTAACTCTGGGACCAAAGACGGGTCTCAGTCACTCAGAGCTTTGTGTGCGAAATTTTATTTAAAGTGACAGGGCAGAGAATTCTCTGACATAGACATCAGAAGGGGGCAGGAGCGCACCTGCCTCACTAGTTTAAGCACGACCTTATATACTTCTCAACTAGCTGCTGAGAATAGATAAAAAGAATACCTCAAGGTTCTAAGAGTTCCACCAGACCTTTTCCCAAGGCATACATCCTGAGATAACTTTGGCACAAGATTAGCCAGAGAGAACGGTTCTGGGCAACGTCTCTGGGTGAAATATACTATTGCTGTGCAATCAGGGGTACAAGTATCGAGAAACAGTTCCCAGGCAAGATCTGTTACAATTACAATCATTAACATAGAAAAGCATTTCCATGAATAAGACATTGTGTTGTGTGATCATTAGTTCCAGACCTAAAGAAAGGCCAGTACTCAGGCAAGATACCTTGTTGCACAAGGCTTAAGGAAAGCATGAGCAAGAATGTTCACCTCCTCCTTAAAGGGGCTTAAGCTTTAACTCTCTGGATACTTTGTGTGATACTTATTCTTTCAAATGTGTTGAGATGTGCTGTACAGCCTAGAATGTAGCCTATGCTGGTTAATGTTTTATGCGAGCTTGAAGAACTTTCTGTATAAAGTTAGTGTTTTATGCATCGTCTCGTCTGATTGGGTGAAATATACAACTGACAGTTAGACCCAGATGATGATGGCGGCATTCAATTCAACTATATCCTCATTGATTTTATGCCTGCTGAATCTGTCAATTACCGATAGAGGGGTTGCTGAAGACTCCACCTATAATAGTGCATTTAAGTCTGTTTCTCCCTGAGGTTTTTTCTGGCTTTGCCTCATAGACTTCAGTGCTGTCCTGTGAGATGCAGACACAGGATTGTCATGTCATCTTGGTGAGTTGACTCCGTATCATTATATATCCTTAAAAATTTCCTTGTTCTGAAGTCAGCTTTGTCAGAAATTAAAATGGTTAATCCAACTTTCTTCTGATCAGTGTTACCATGATGTATCTTTATCCTTTTTCATCTGTGTCTTTTAAGTTGGTTTCTTGTAAACAACATGCAATTGATTCCTATATTTTATTCACTCTGTCAGTCTTTAGTTTTTCATTGGTGTATTTAAACAATTCACATTTAAAGTGATTATTGATAGAGGTAGATTAATATCTACCATAAACTTTTTTTTTACTTATTGCCTTTCTGCTTTGTTTTCTTTTTTCTCCCCTCCCCCTTTCTGTTTTTTTCAGTTTTAATTAAGGATTTGTGTGATTCCATTTTCACTCCTCTCTTAGCATATTAATTATACTTTTTATAAAAGTAGGTTACCATTTCCTCCTCCAGGGGATCTTCCTGACCCAAGGACTGAACCCACATCTCTCAAGTTTTCTGCATTGGCAAGTGGGTACTTTACCACTAGTGCCACCTGGGAGGTCCATAAGGATTTATATGATTCCATTTTCTCTCCTCTCTTAGCATATTAATTATACTTTCTGCACAATTATTATAAGAATTATCTGAGTATACAGTACAATTATAACTAATCTAAATCCACTTTCAAATAACACTGTACCTCTTCACAGGTAATGCAATTTCTTTATTATAAACTATTTCCAGCTCCTCCTTCCTATCTGTTATAACACTCTGTCATTCATTTCACTTACCCATAAGCTATAATCACCCAATGTGTCATTTCAGGAGTGCTCCAAAGAACTTCGCTACCATAGTCCTTTATGGCTCAGTGTAAAGAATTCAGTGAGAGCAAAGTGGTAGATAAGAAGTGACATATTAGAATATGATGCTTATGAGGCTTACCAGCAGGTGGGCAAGAAATGCTATGCTCTGAGAACCTACTGGGCTACAATTTTATAATCAAAGGAAAAGTGGGGAGGGAGAAGAAGACCTTATTTGTCTCTCTTAAGTAGGCAGGTTCTCCTCCAGGTTGAGCAGGAAGTTTCCTTGCCCCTACATGGTCAAGCTAGTTCCAGAAATTATTGCTTTGTATGTGTGCAGAAAGCATGTCACAGAGATCATTAACTTACTGAGCACACTGGGCAGTGTGCAGTTCTCATGCACCATTGCTTTATTGTTTGGGGGCATGTCTCATGCTTCTACTGCATGGTTTTATTGCTAAGCAAATATGGTTGGTTTTGTGGTTTAGCAAACTTGTTTTCTTGAATAATCATTAACTTACAGAGGTCTTATATATATATATATATATATATTGTTGTTGTTGTTGTTGTTAAACTTACATCCCTCTAGTGGGATTAACAATATAGTCACCTATTTTGTCCCTTCACTATGTCCATATCAAATATATTGTTGCTATTATTATTTTGAAGTTATCTATTAGGGACGGGGGAGCCTGGTGGGCTTCTGTCTATGGGGTCACACAGAGTCGGACACGACTGAAGTGACTTAGCAGCAGCAGCAGCATTAGATCAATTAGGAATAAAAATCTTATTTTTACTTTTCTTTATTCTTTTTTTCACGTTCTACCTTTCTTCATGTAGATCAAAGTTTCCAACTATATCATTTTCCTGTCTATGAAGAACTTATTTTAACATTTCTTCCAAGGTAGATCTAGTAGGGAAAGATTCCTCCCTCCTTTTTTTTTTTTTTTGGTCTGAGAAAGTCTATTTCCTCTTCTCTTTAGAAGGATAATTAATTAACTGGATTCAGAGTTATGCGTTGGTGGGTTTTTCTTTCAGCACTCTAAATGTTCCATTCCACTCATTTGCCTGGTTTCTGAAGAGAGATATCTGATGAAATTCTATTCTTGATTTGCCATGGTAATTTTCTCCTCCAGCTTTTTTCAGTATTTTTTTTCTTTGTCTGACATTCTGAAATTTGAATATGATATACTGACATGTAGATAATTTTGTATTTATCCTATTTGGTGTTTTCTGAACTTCGTGAGTCTCTTGTTTGGTATCTGCCATCAATTCTGGAAAATTCTCAGGCATTATTACTTCAAATGTTTGTATCCTTTCTTTTCTGTTTGGTATTCACATTACCTATATTTTACACTTTTTGTGATTTTTCATAGTTCCTGAATATTGTTCCTTTTTTAAAAAAATCTGTTTTTATAATGAAATTTGAGATGTTTCTATTGACATATATTCAAGTTCATGGATTATTTCTCAGCTGTGAAAAGTGTTCTTCATTTCTGTTTCAGTGTTTTGTTTTCTAGCACTTTCTTCTGATTTTTAGAGTTTTCTATTTCTCTGCATATGTTACACATCTGTTCTTGTATGTTGTCTAATTTCTCCAGTAAACCTCTTAGCAAATTAACTGTAAGTATTTTCAGTTCCCACTCTGATAATTTCAAAACCTCTACCAGTTTCAAGTCTGCTTCTGATACTTGCTCTGGTTCTTCAGACTGCTCACCTTTCAGCATGTGTTGAAATTTTTTACAAGTCAGGCATAATGTATCAGGTAATAGGAACTGAGATAAGCAAGTCTTTAGTGTGAGCTTTTATGTTAAAATGGCCACGAGTTAAGCTGTGTTTAATATTTGCTGAGCAGAGGTTTCACTTTCCTTTAATGCCATTTGTCTTGTCTGCTCTTTTGTTTTCTTAGAAATTCCTTCCTGAACTGCGTCTGTGTCCTGCAGCTCTCAGTCATAATCCAGTGCTACTGTAACTGGAAAACTTTTAATACGATCATAAGGAATTGGGAAGGGGATGCTTTCTATAATCTTATGATTAAATCTCCATTTTTAGCAAGCTGGAAGCCCTGGGCTATGAATAGTTGTTCAGCTTTCTTGTGATGACAGGCATGACAACTTGCAAAATCTTCAAATAGCCAAGTGGGAACCAGCAGTTCTTTTTCTCCTCACGTGAGACAGGCTTGAAGGAGTAGAAGTTGTCTAATTATTCTCCCTCGAGGTCAGATAGAGCTCTGATACAAAAATGACCCTTGAGGACTAGCTTTGTTTCAACTTCCCAAGTGGTTCAGTGGTAAAGAATCCAGCTGCCACTGCAGGAGATGCAAGGGATGCCAGTTCGAGCCCTGGGTGGGGAAGATTCCCTGGAGAAGGAAATGGCAACCCACACCAGTATTCTTGCCTGGGAAATCCCACGGACAGAGGAGCCTGGTGGGCTACAGTTTATGGGGTCACAAAGAGTTGGACATGGCTGAGCGACTGAGTGTTCATGTAGCCTTTGTTTCAGGGACAGGAAGTTCGATGTGCATTTCAAAGCTATTGCTCCTCCTTCTTGCCAGACCCAAGAGGGAATTTCTCTCTTATCTTCACAGGAAAAACTGGTAGGGCTCCTCAAGGTAAAATCATGAAAGTGTGGGTGTTGACCTAAGCCTAAATCCTGCTGCCTCAGAGTTTTCCACTGTCATCAAGTACACACTTGCTGTCCTCCAATTACTGCCCCTATCCTTGACTGGCAATGGTGGCTTCTGCTCCTAGTCAGCTGGGATTGTCTGCTTCATTTCCAGAGAGGTGATTTGTCCGGTGACCTCAGTTCTCTGGTAGGTGTAAAAAGAATCCCTGATTTTCAGTTGGTTCAACTTTTTTCTTTTTGTGGTGGCAGTAGTGACAATTTTCAAGATCTTCATATGTCAGGGCAGAAACCAGAAGTCATAATAATAATATTTTTTATCCATTATATCTTTTGACCACACAAAAGGGTGTTGATGGAAAATCAATCAATCAAAGAAAGAAATGAAAATTTTTATTTGAGCCAAATTTGAGGATTATAACCAGGAAGAGCATCTCAGAAGTCAAGGCACAGTTATGTAATTTTTTTGAGACAGAGAGCTATATATCAAATAACATCTTATTGACAGTTTAGATAATCCAGACTAAACATCATCATAGTAGATTACGTGATCCTTTATAAATTCGAGAAGAATGTTATCTTTTACGGAGCTGTCTTATCAATGCTGGAAGAATGCTACTCTTTATGATTGAGCAAGTATTCCAAAGAATGCTCAAACTACTGCGCAACTACACTCATCTCACACGCTAGTAAAGTAATGCTCAAAATTCTCCAAGCCAGGCTTCAGCAGTACATGAACCGTGAACTTCCAGATGTTCAAGCTGGATTTAGAAAAGGCAGAGGAACCAGAGATCAAATTGCCAACATCCACTGGATCATCAAAAAAGCAAGAAAGTTTCAGAAAAACATCTGCTTTATTGACTACACCAACGCCTTTGACTGTGTGGATCACCACAAACTGTGGAAAATTCTGAAAGAGATGGGAATGCCAGACCACCTGACCTGCCTCTTGAGAAATCTGTATGCAGGCCAGGAAGCAACAGTTAGAACTGGACATGGAATAACAGACTGGTTCCAAATCGGGAAAGGAGTACATCAAGGCTGTATACTGTCACCCTGCTTATTTAACTTATATGCAGAGCACATCGTGAAAAACACTGGACTGGATGAAGCACAAGCTGGAATCAAGATTGCCAGGAGAAATATCAGTAACTTCAGACATGCAGATGACACCACCCTTATGGCAGAAAGAGAACTAAAGAAGCCTCTTGATGAAAGTGAAAGAGGAGAGTGAAAAGGGTGGCTTAAAACTCAATATACAGGAAAAGTAAAATCATGGCATCTGGTCCCATCACTTCATGGCAAATAGATGGGGAAACAGTGAAAAACTTTATTTTGGGGGGCTCCAAAATCACAGCAGATGGTGACTGCAGCCATGAAATTAAAAGATGCTTGCTTCTTGGAAGAAAAGTTACGACCAACCTAGATAGCTTATTAAAAAGCAGAGATATTACTCTGCCAACAAAAGTTTTTCTAGTCAAGGCTATGGTTTTTCCTGTAGTCATGTATGGGTGTGAAAGTTGGATTATAAAGAATGCTTAGTGCTAAAGAATTGATGCTTTTGAACTGTGGTGTTGGAGAAGACTCTTCAGAGTCCTTTGGACTGCAAGGATATCCAACCAGTCAATCCTAAAGGAAATCAGTTCTGAATACTAATTGGAAGGACTGATGCTGATGCTGAAGCTCCAATACTTTGGCCGCCTGATGCGAAGAACTGATTCATTTGAAAAGACCCTGATGCTGGGAAAGATTGAAGGTGGGAGGAGAAGGGGATGACAGTTGGATGGCATCACCAACTTGATGGACATGAGTCTGAGTGAACTCCAGGAGTTGGTGATGGACAGGGGGGCCTGGAGTGCTGCAGTCCATGGGGTCGCAAAGAGTTGGACACGACTGAGTGACTGAACTGAAGTATTCCTGCTGATTTGGGAAGTCTGGTCCATGCATAAATGCACATCCACAATGCAGAGTGCAGAGCAGTCAATGGTCAGAGGAGAAATTTTATGTTTAAATTTTTCTTGTCTTCCCATGTACATGTATGTGTGTGCAACTTAGTCATGTATGACTCTTTGTGACTTTATTGACTGTAGCCTGCTAGGTTCCTCAGTCCATGGGATTTTCCAGCAAGACTACTGGAGTGGGTTGCCATTTCCTTCTCCAGGGGATCTTCCTGGTCCAGGAATCGAACCCAGGTCTCCTGGGTCTCCTGCAATGGCAAGAGAATGGATTCTTTACCCCTAAGCTATCTGGGAATCCCTGTCTTGCCATAAAATATGAATTTTATTTCACAAGCGCAAAGTACACAGATCTTATTATTGGCATTTTACATACCAGAAAACTGAAGTTGAGAGAGAATGAATGACTTTGCCAAGATAAAGGGTCAGAAGGTGAAGATAACCCATATCTTCTAGAGGTTCCCAAGACTCCTTCAACACAAAACTTCATGCTCAGGCATTAATGCACATGGAACAACTTGAAAAAAAAACATTTGGCTTGTCCATGTTTCAGATGTCTCTGCAGCCTGACGTAAAAAGCCCTGGAGAGGGATATTCCATAATGTGTCCTCAAGCCTGACTCAGTCCCTAACTCATACTCAGATTTTAGGGAATTCACAATAATGGGAGTCTCAGTTTCTCAATGAATCTGGAGCAAGATCTAACCATGGATCATTCACTGAGGTCTTTTGTAATCACAAGAAGAAGCAATTCTAGGTTGTATTTAGGCTCTGTATTTTTGGAAGAGAGAGAGTTTGTGTATGTGTGTATCTGTGAGTATGGATATGTGGAAAGGGGAACTTATTTCTCCACAGTTTTTCTGAACTGTTAAATTTGTTCCTTCCCTGAAATGAAAAGCCTTAGCTTCTTTAAATGGGATGACGCTTTACCTTCCCATCTGCTTAATTACAATGATAGCTTATGAATGTGATTGATATTTAAAACAAGACTTCCTTCCAGGGTTTCCTTTGTCTTTGAACTGTCCTTAGGTTTTCTCATTGTAACTCCACAACCATTACCAGCCGTTGAAATGTCTCAGTGCAAAGTCACTTCCTCAGAGAGGCCTTCCTTAAACTTCCTCTTTCCGAATCTGTGTGTTCGTAACTCTGTCCCCTGCTATTCTGGAATCTTCACGAGGGTAGACTCTGCACAAGTCACGGCTGATCCCCAGGACAGGCAGTCCAGGATGGTGCTGTCTACTAGACCTTTCTGCAGGAATAGAAATGGTCTGTAATCCACACATGTGGCTACTTGTACTGAATTTTTTTATCTTAATTTAAATTTAAATAGCTAAATTCTCTTGACAGTGAGGGACAGGAGCTGTGTTTCTCAAAATCTAAATTAAGATGTCACTAAGGTGCTTAGTGACCCATTCTCTGAGTAATTCTTACCAGGAACAAAATTTCGCAACTATTGGTCTAGAATGGGATTCTCAATCCTGGCTTCACATTTGACTGACCTGAAGGAAGTTTTAGAAGAAAATATGTCCCAACCACACTTCTAAAGATTATATTTCAGTTGGCCTGGAGTGGGGTCCAGGTATTAGTGTTTTGTTGTGTTTTTTTTTAATTTGGCTGCCCTGGGTCTTTGTTGCTGCATGCAGCCTTTTTCTCTAGTTGCAGTGAGAGGGGGCTTCTTCTTGTAGTGGCTTCTCTTGTTGCAGAGTGCAGGCTGTAGGCTCAGGGCAGGCTTCAGTAGCTGCATCTCCCAGGCTTGAGAGTACAGGTTCAGTAGCTGTGGTGCACAGAATTAGCTGCTCCACGGCACGTGGGAGCTTCCCTCACCATGTCCCCTGCACTGGCAGGCGGACTCCTCTCCACTGAGCCACCAGGAAAACCCCCAGGTATTAGTCTTTCTAAAAAATGAAACCAAACAGAAAGTCTCCCCAGAGGACTGTGATGGGCAGCCCAGCTTGAGTCTAGAAGATTTGTTCTCACCTTCTCCTCAAAACAGACCAAATAAATATACAGATAAATGGTCCGGGAGCTTTTATAAAGGGTGGTGATGTCAAGTAAAATCTTGTGATGTTACAAAAGATATTAGTGACATTGGTGGTTCAGATGAATTTCTTCACATTCTGTAAAAAAGAAAACACAGCTTTAGATAATCTTTAACAGAAATTCCTTGCCCTTTTATCCATTAACAATACCAAGCATACCATGCTCTGGGAGATTTAGTGAGGGTGACACTTTGAGTTCCCTAAAACAATCACGTTTTAAAATACACAAAAGCCTTTCTAGTTTGCTGGTTGACTGACAAGGGGCCTGTTGACCGCACAACAAAGTCACGTGACCTGCACTGCCCGGCAGCTGGAGGAAGGTGTTTCCCAACCTGCCGCCCCGCAGGTCCGGGATCTGCTTTGTTAAGTTTTTCTCCGTCCTCTGCGGCTAGGTGGGCAGGTCATTACCTCCCGGGAAGGAAAGGAGCCCAAACGAGACTGGGAACGTGGGTGCAGGAGCCCTGTCCTCCCTTTCTTCAGGTGAACAGGTAAGGAAGGTCGCGCAGGAAATCCAGGCTGGTTGGGCGCCTGAAGAGTAAGGCGGTGCTGGTTCGGTGTCTGCGCTGGGGAGGCGGCTGAGCCGCTGCAGAGCGCCAGGGGGTTTCAGCCCAGCCCGGAGCACCGAGCAGCGTGGGGACAGCAACTTAAGGAAACCCGGGCAGCTGGGGAGGGGAGTGTCTGATGATTTTTCAGAACATGCTCCTGATTGAAATTTTAAAAAAATAAAAGTAAAAAACAAGTCTCAGAATAAGTAAATTCAAGAGTGCTAATGTTAGCCAAGAAACCTGCGCAGCCTGCCAGGAGATTTGAGGAAATTAACATGAAACTAAAACCGAAGTCTTAGGTGAAGTGCAGCAAGCAAAATTGATCAGAACGTACCAAAGACTAGCCAAAACAAAGGTCTCTATAGCGACTGAACTGAACTGAACTGATAGACGTTTAAATTGTTAGGAGAGAATTAAAGGAAAAGCTTTCAACTGCTAGGAGAGATTTAGAGGAAAAAGTTTCAATTACCACGAGAGATTTAAAGAAGTACTATTCAGTGAATCAAAAGTACTAGAACAAAAACAAATGAATATGGTTTAACAATATATCCGTAGCTAGTTAGCCATTTAAAAACTACTTTAGTCGAGAGTATGTTAATTTAAATATTTTCAGTTCTTTAAATTAAATTAAACGTTATAATTAAAAGTTTGAGCCTTGTTAACTCGATAGGTTTGCACCAAAAAAACCTGGGAGTAACGTGCTAGAGTGGCGTTTTCTTTTCCACAAAAATTTCATTTATTTAGAAAGAATAGAGTCTTCCTTAAAGATAATAAACATTGCCAACCCACGATGAAATTAGATCACATGCTTTCTGCAATGTACCAGAGGTGCAAGGAGTAAACTTCATTTGTCTGCATCTGCCTGTAATAACTAAGTAACTCCAGTTAATGTTCATCCAGCAGTCAAAATGCAGTGTATCCACTGTGATTAGCACACCAGGTTATTCTTTCAAAGAAATCTGAGAGGTTTTGGGCTTTCAATATTCTTCAATAGAATCATCTTTTTGCTCACTTTGCTATTTTTTAAGGGTGGGCATTATCTTTGCAATGTGCTTATCAAGGATTTTTTTTTTTTTTTTCCGCTTCCTTGAGTTTAGTTAAAATAGAAACAAAATTGCTTTCTTAGCTGAACCTAATCATGTGTCTTTAGTCCTGTGATATCCTTCCTGGATATCTCCTGTTTCTCTGAACTATTGCCTCTCTGAAATTTTAGCAACAATCCACCAACTTGATCTTTGAACAAAACTCATGTAAGCCACTGATGGAAGCCACGGGGCTGAAACTTTATTTGCATCTGACAATAAGATTTGTAGTATTTTTATTGAAGTTTTTTACTGTATCAGTGTTAAATATGTCAGCACCTTTTTCTCAACTACATCCTCATTGAGGATATTGTCTTACTGGCATTTTGTTTAATTTTAAGAAAGCACACAAAATTTCAAATAGCTTTCTTACTAAAATTTATTGATCAGTATTGAAGTTATCCCTGTTTGGGTTTAAACTATCTTTAATAATACCAAAGAAGATATATTGTAGATAGTTGTATATAAAATATTCTCTGCAAAGAGCATTGTTCTTTGACAATGAAAAAAATGAAACACCTTGAAAGTAAATGTTATTCAGTTCAGTTCAATCGCTCAGTCGTGTCCGACTCTTTACGACCCCAAGAATCGCAGCACACCAGGCCTCCCTGTCCATCACCAACTGCCAGAGTTCACTCAAACTCATGTCCACAGAGTCGGTGATGCCATCCAGCCATCTCATCCTCTGTCGTCCCCTTCTCCTCCTGCCCCCAATCCCTCCCAGCATCAGGGTCTTTTCCAATGAGTCAGCTTTTCGCATGAGGTGGCCAAAGTACTGGAATTTCAGCTTTAGCATCAGTCCTTCCAATGAACACCCAGGACTGATCTCCTTTAGAATGGACTGGTTGGACTTCCTTGTAGTCCAAGGGACTCTCAAGAGACTTTTCCAACACCGCAGTTCAAAAGCATCAGTTCTTCGGCACTCAGCTTTCTTCACAGTCCACTCTCACATCCATACATGACCACTGGAAAAACCATACCCTTGACTAGACGGACCTTTGTTGGCAAAGTAATGTCTCTGCTTTTTAATATGCTATCTAGGTTGATCATAATTTTCCTTCCAAGGAGTAAGCGTCTTTTAATTTCCTGGCTGCAATCACCATCTGCAGTGATTTTGGAGCCCAAAAAAATAAAGTCTGACACTGTTTCCACTGTTTTTCCATCTATTTCCCATGAAGTGATGGGACCAGATGCCATGATCTTTGTTTTCTGAATGTTGAGCTTTAAGCCAACTTTTTCACTCTCCTCTTTCACTTTCATCAAGAGGCTTTTTAGTTCCTCTTCACTTTCTGCCATAAGGGTGGTGTCATATGCATATCTGAGGTTATTGATACTGTAAAATAAAATAATAAATGTGATTTTAGATGTGTAAAATGTTTTATTCATTATATTTCCATAGGAAGATATCACTATAATATTAAATTTGGGGGTGAAAGAGCTGGATTATTTTAAATTACATTCCAGAGGATTTATATACAGAAGTGAGTGAAACAAAAGGTCAGTGTGCCAAATATGATTTCAGAGTGGTATTGTGGCCTGACTCTGGCTACCACTTGTGATAAAATGACTGTTGTATTTTTCTCATGTAGCTTTTACTGATAAAAAAGTGAATTATGTTCAATAAACTTTTCCAGATATTATCTTGTGAAAAATGTCTGGTTCTTGGCTTTTTGAGTTTTGGTCCTTTTTTTCATAGTAAACCAGAATTTTTTAATGAGCTTAGGAGTATTGTCCAGTAGAACTTTCTGCAGTGATCAGAATGTTCTGCATACAGTCTGCACTGTCCAGTGTGATAGCTACTGGCTCTATGTGGCCACTGAGCACTTGAAATGTAGTTAATTTAACTAAGGAATTGAATTTTTTTCGTTTGCTAAATTTAATTGATTTTTAATGAAAATGTAGTTATCCTTATGTGAGCCATGCCTACCGGATTGCACAGACAGCTAGTTAGTTGCTTCCTTTTATTCTAGTGGCTGGTTATAGTAGCTTGCAGGACACAACTGCTGACCTTGGACTTTCAGATAGTCCTGAAGGTATTTTTTCAAGAACATTGCTCTCGAAGGGATTTAAGAGATTAATTTTTTTCATTCTTAATGACATTGTTTTGTTTCTCATTTTATAAGCAATATATGTTCTACTATACCAATCAGTTGTGTCTGATTCTTTGTGACCCCATGGATTATAGAGTCCATGGAATTCTCTAGGCCAGAATACTGGAGTGGGTAGCTGTTCCCTTCTCCAAGGGATCTTGCCAACCCAGGGATCGAACCCAGGCCTCCTGCATTGCAGGGCGGATTCTTTACCAGCTCAGCCACCAGGGGAGCCCATATGTTCTACTAGAAACACATAAAAGCATTAAGTAAAAAATTTACGACTCACTTATAATCCCTACCCTCCAGTGGTGACTGTCTTTGCCTTTTTGACATATTTCCTCCCAGTGTCTAATTTTTTTTTAAATAGAGGTATAGTTGACCTATATCACTCTATTATTTCCAGGCACACAACACAGTTATTTGATATTTCTTTTTCACGTAGCTGTCCAGTTTACCCAACACCATTTATCAAAAAGGTTTTCTTTTCCCCATTGTATATTCTTGCCTCCTTTGTCATAAATTAGTTTACTATGTGTTTGTAGGTTTATTTCTGGGCTCTCTATTCTGTTCCATTGATCTGTGTGCCATTTTTGTGCCAGTACCATATGGTTTTGATTACTGTAGCTTAGTGGTATGAAATCAGGGAGCATAATAGCTCAAACTTTGTTCTTTCTCAAGATTGTTTTGGCTATTTGGGGTCTTTTGTGTTTACATACACATTTTAGAATTATTTGTTCCACTTCTGTGAAAACTGCCATACTGTTTTGACAGGAATTGTATGAAATTTGTAGATTGCCCTGGGTAGTATGGTCATTTTAACAACATTAAGTCTTTTAATACATGAGCATGGTATATACTTTATATACTTCCATTTGTGTCATCTTCAATTTTATCAGTGTCTTATAGTTTTTCAAGTACAGATCTTTTACCTCTATGGTTAGATTTATTCCCAGAGATTTTATTCTTTTTGATGCTATTGTAAATGGGATTGTTCAATTAATTTCTCTCTCTGATAGTTCATTACTGCTGCTACTGCTGCTAAGTCACTTCAGTCATGTCCAACTCTGTGTGACCCCATAGATGGAAGCCCACCAGGCTCCCCCGTCCCTGGGATTCTCCAGGCAAGAACACTGGAGTGGGTTGCCATTTCCTTCTCCAATGTGTGAAAGTGAAATCGCTCAGTCGTGTCCGACCCTTAGCGACCCCATGGACTACAGCCCACCAGGCTCCTCCATCCATGGGATTCTCCAAGCAAGAGTACTGGAGTGGCTTGCCATTGCCTTCTCTACTAGTGTACAGAAATGCAACAGATTTCTGTATTTTAATTTTGTACCCTACAACTTTACTGAATTCATATACTAGTACTCACGTTTTTGATGCATTTTTAGAGAAGGAAATGGCAACCCACTCCAGTATTCTTGCCTAGAGTATCCCGTGGACAGAGGAGCCTGGTGGGCTGCTGTCCATAGGGTCGCACAGAATCAGACACGACTGAAGCAACTTAGCAGCAGCAGCAGCAACAGCATAGATATTATCGTGTAATCTGCAAACAGTGACAGTTTTACATCTTTCTTTCCAATTTGAATTCCTTTCATTTCTTTTTTTGTCCACAGTGCCATGGCTAGGACTTCCAATACTGCATTCAATAAAAGTGATGAGAGTGGGCATCTTTTGTCTTGTTCCTATTCTTAGAGGAAATGATTTCAGCTTTTCGCTGCTGAGTGGTGTTAGCTGTAGGTCCCTCATGCCCATGCCTGCTGCACACACTGGCACCTAGTTGTGTGTGTAGGTGTGTGCAGTCGTGTTCAACTCTTTGCGATCCCATGGACTATAGCCAGGCTTCTCTATCGTGGAATTTTCCGGACAATGATACTGGAGTGGGTTGCCATTTCCTTCTCCAGGGGATCTTTGTGACCCAGGGATCAAACTCGCATCTCTTGTGTCTCCTGCACTGGCAGGTGGATCTTTACCACTGAGCCACCAGAGAAGCCCCAGGTTCATCATATGTGGCTGTTATTATGTTAAGGTTTGCTCCCTCTCTTATCCACTTTATTGGGAGTTTTTATCATAAATGGATACTGAATTTTGTCAAAAACTTTTTCTGCAGCTATTGAGATGATCATATGGTTTTTATGCTTCCATTTGTTAATGTGATGTATCACACTGATTGATTTGCAGATATTGAAATACGCTTGCATCCCTGGAATAAAGCCATCTTGGTTTTATCACTTAAAATACATCATGCCACTCCCTGTGGCCTGCAAAGTTCCTGCTGAAAAGTTAGCTTCCAGTCTTATGGGAGTTCTCTTGTATGTCACTAGTTGCTTTTTCCTTGCTGCTTTTAATATTCTCTCTTTATCTTTAATTCTTACGGTTTTGTTTATAATGTGTCTTAGTGTGGACCTCTCTGATTTGATCTTGTTTGGGATGTTTTTGTTTACTGGACCTGGATTCCTGTTTCTTTTCCAAGGTTATAGAAAGTTTCAGCTTTTATTATTATTCTTTATTTTTTTACAGTAGGCCCTTGTTGGTTATCTATCTTAAATGGAGCGGTGTATACCGATCAGTCTCAAACTCCCTAACTATTCCTCCTCTTCCACCTTCCTCCCTTGGTAACTATAAGTTTGTTCTCTAAGTCTGTGAGTCTCTCTCTGTTTTGTCAATAAGTTCATTTGTATCAGGTTTGTTTTTTTGATTGAGTATAAAAGCGATGTCATATGATATTTGTCTTTGTCTGATGAATTCACTTAGTGTGATAATCTCCAGGTCCATCCATGTTGCTGCAAATGCATTATTTCATTCTTTTTAAGGCTGAGTAATCTTCCATTGTATGTGCATATCATTCTTCTTTATCCTTTCATTTGTTGATGGTTGCTTCCACATCTTGACTTTTTTTTAAATTAATTTATTTATTTTTTATTGGAGGCTAATTATTTTACAGTATTATATTGGTTGGTTTTGCCAAACAATGACATGAATCAGAAATAGTGTTGTAGTGAACATTGCGGTGCATGTATACTTTTGAACCACATTTTTCTCTGTCCAGGATTGCTGGATCATATTATAGGTCTTCTGCCCATTTTTTGATTTTTTTGGGGGGGTTGCATATTGAGTTACATGAGCTGTTTGTAAATTTCAACTATTTTTTCAAAAAACTTTTCCTACCCTTTTCCTCTCTCTTCTCATTCTGGCACCGCTTAATGTGAATACTGGACTTCTCTGGTAGCTCAGAGGTAAAGAGTCTGCCTGCAATGCAGGAGACATAAGAGGTGCGGGTTTGATCCCTGGGTCAGGAAGATTCCCCTAGAGGATGGCATGGCAAGCCCCTCCAGTATTCTTGCTTGGAGAATCCCATGGACAGAGGAGCCTGGGGGTCTACAGTCGATAACGTTGCAAAGAGTCAGACACGACTGAAGTGACTGAGCCCAATGTGAATGTTAGATGCTTGATGTTGTCCCAAGGATCTCTTAAACCATCCTTAGTTTTTTATATATTTTCTTTCTGTTCAGCTTGGGTGATTTCCACTACTCTGTCTTCCAGTTAGCTGATCCCTTCCTGTGTATCATCTAATCATCAACTGTTACTTTTCTCTAGTGTACTTTTTATATCAATTGTTGGATTCTTCACCTCTCTTTGGTTCTGCATATTTTCTAGCTCACTGTTGCAATTCCTATTGTTTCATCCATTCTTAACTTCCTTGAGTGTCTTTATGATCATTGCCTGAACTCTTCATTGGGTAAATTTCTTTCTTCACTTCACTTAGCTTTTCTTGTTTAGTTTTATCTTGTTTTTTTATTCTGAAACTATCCCTCTGTCACCTCACTTTTCCAGTTCTTTGTTTTTTTTCCATATTAGGTAGGTTGGCTTTATTTTCTGATCTTGGAGAAGTAGCCATAAGTAGTAGACAGCCTGTGCATCCCAGCATAACACTCCTCTCTCATCACCAGAGCTCTAGTGGTGCCCCCTATATGGACTGCATGAGCCCTTCTGTTGTGTTAGAGCCAACTACTGTGGGTACACTGCTAGGTGTGGCTGGCCCTCAAATCAGTTGCTTGCCAGGCCCTGCCTAGTGCATGGACTGCTGGCCACTAGTAGGAGGGGCCAAGTCCCAGCATGACTGGCTATGGGGCCCAGGTCATCCCAGGGCTGCTGCCCACATGCTGGTTGGTGAGACCAGGTCCTAACACAGCTGACTGAAGTGGACCAAGAGATCATGGAGCTAGTGCTATGCACTGGTGGAAATAGACTTTGCTTTTTTTAAAAGGTGAATGCAAAATCTCATGTGTTCTACTGGTGGGCTCGGACTAGCTCTAGGATCCCCTAATGCTGAGTCAAGTCCTAGCTAGCTGCAAGTCAAAAGGTTCTGGAGCTAGTCTGGACTAGCCAGTGGGCAGGGCCAAGTCCTGGTGGTCCCAGTGCTGGTGTCAGTATGCAGAGTCAAGTCCTGGGAATACTGGGGACTAAGCAGGGGCCTACCTATGGCTGCTGCTGGTCTGCTAGTGGGTTAGGCTATGTCCCTGCCTTGCTGGTTGCTTGGCCTGGGTCATCACAGGAATGGTGCCAGCAAGCCTTTGGGTGAGGCCGGGTTAGTGGGAGGATTTCAAAATGGTGCTTTCCAGCATCTTCCTGGCAGACCGAGGTCCCAAAAATGGCTGTTGTCAATTTCTGCATCCCCAGGGTGAGCGTTAATTGCCTCCTTCCTCACCAGGCAACTTTTTAAGACTAGCAAGGGGTCTGACCCAGCTCCTTTCATATGACAACCTCTGCTCTGGGTCTTGGAGCATGTGAGATTTTGTGTGTGTCCTCTTAAGAGCAGGGTCTCTGTTTTCTGCAGCCCTCTGGGTTTCCCAAATGCAAGTCTCTCTGGCCTTCAAAGCTAGAAGGGTCCTCTTCAAAGCATGGGGCCCTCTTCCCCATGCAGTACCCCCCAGTCTGGGGAGCCCAGTATGGGACTTGGGCCCCTCACCTTGGCAGAATCCCAGCAATTGTGATTATCATACTCTTTGTTGGTCAACTACAAACAGGTATGGGTCTCAACTCTACTGTGTCTCCACCCTTCCTCCCATCCCTATGGGGTTCCTTTTTTTTTTTTTTTTGCTGCACTTCATGGTATGTGGGATCTTAGTTTCCTGACAAGGATCAAACCCATGCCCACTGCAGTGGATGCACAGAGTTTTAACCACTGGACCACCAGGAAATCCCCTTGTGGTTCCTTCTTTATTTTGTTAGTTGTAGAAGGTAATTTCTGCTAGTATTCAGGTCACTTTCATTGATAGTTTCTCTGTAAATAATTGTGAGTTTGGTGTGTCCATGGGAGGAGGTGAGTTCAGAAGTCTTCCCACTCCATCATGTTGGCCACCTTCAAGAGATTTAGGA
Source organism: Moschus berezovskii (assembly GCF_049115385.1). Taxonomy (NCBI): domain Eukaryota; kingdom Metazoa; phylum Chordata; class Mammalia; order Artiodactyla; family Moschidae; genus Moschus; species Moschus berezovskii. The sequence continues at coordinate 44,023,302 of NC_142478.1, read as the reverse complement.
GATTGTTGAAGAGGTCTGTAGGAGAGTCTTCTCTGTTCAGTTTTTTTTTTTTTTTTTAAGTCATTAACGATAGCTTCATGACCTAAGCTATTTGAACTATTACACACTGAAAGGGTGCTGAAAGAGGTAAAAATGACTTTACCTCTAGGGGATCCTGAGTATGTAGCAACAATACAACTTAAATATGCCCTTAAGCTTGTGTTTCAAATAGCAGAAGAGCTTGTGCTCAGAAGGTACTCAGAGTTCGGTCTTCACATGTGCTCAGTCACTTAATTGTCACAAGACCCAATTGAAATGAATAGAATTTTGGTCCACAAATCTTAATTATACCAGTCTACCCATATAGGAGAATTTCTCTAAAATATCGTACAAATTGTAGCCAGATCTTGGAAGAAGTTAGGTTTTTCAAACTCTGAAGACAAAGTTTGCTTGGTTTTTTTTTTTTTTTAGGTCGGTAGTCAGAAAATATTTGTTGGCAAAATAAATGAAGAAAATGAATTAACGTGGGGTGTGGACATAAATTCATAATGTCCTAAGTTTTTAATCTAGATAAAGGAATCTTACCATACTTTTGAAAAACTTAATAAGTATCATGTATTGATCATAACTTCCTCACAGATTCACAACTTCTTATTTCATTTTTATTTCTTTTATTTCAGAAGCTCCTGAAAAGAAGATCAAGTCAAAAGTGAATCAGCTTGCTCTTGGGCAGCCCCAGAGCCATGAGCAGTAATGGAACAGACCTCACCACTGGTTTCATCGCTTCTATTGTAGCCATCCTTTTATTCGGCTCAAACTTTGTACCACTTAAAAAATATGAGACTGGCGATGGTAATTATGTTTTCTTCATTGTTAACTTTAATTTTGAATGTGAAGTTCACTGTTTAGGTCTTCTTTAAATGATGACTGTAAAAATGAATTTTGCTGTGCCAGATGTCAAATGAATAGAGCTTAAAGCAGTTGATAATGCCCATGCCAGGTTATCTAAGTGCTAGTCAGTATAGGATAACCTTAATATTCTGTTTCATGGTAAAGCTAGGATGAAGGAAGCTTTTTAGCCATACCTGCTATGTTTATGGGCTTCACTGGTGGCTCGGTGGTAAAGAATCCGCCTGCCAAGGCAGGAGATGTGGATTTGACCCCTGGTCTGAGAAAATCTGCTGAAGAAGGAAATGGCGACCCACTGCAGTCTTCTTGCCTGGAGAATTCTGTGGCCAGAGGAGCTGAACAACTACAGCAACAAAAGCTATGTTTACAAAGGAAGAAAAGTAGTCAGTTCTGTAATAATACTTGCTTTTTAAAACACAACTTTCCAACACACGTGATATAAAAGGAAGCAATTTGCTCATAACACAAATTTTGTGCTTGCTTATACACAATTTTGACTGACAAACCTTATGTGAACATAGAAAACTGCACCCTGATGGATCAAGGTGCATAGCAATGCATAAAATGTGCTCACTGTCTGCCCCAAACCACCACACCCATCCACATCTGGTGGATCCACATCAAACCCTCCCAACCCTTGCAATAATGCATGGGCTGCAACACTTTTGACACTCATTTGCTTAAGTAAACTTCATGTCTTTTACAAAGTAAAGTGTCATATTTATTACAGAATTTGTGAATTTCTTAACCCCTTAACCAGTATAAAGCTGTACTACCTTTTCGGACATGACTGAGCAACTGAACTGAACTGAACCTTTTTTTATTAGGCTTTCTTTTTTAAAGAATAATTTTATCTATTTATTTTTGGCAGTACTGGATCTTTGCTGCTGGGTGGGTTTTTCTATAGTTGCAGCAAGCGGGAGCTACTCCTTGCTGTGGTGCGAGCACTTCTCATTGCAGTGTTCTCCTTTTGCGGAGCACAGGCTGCAGAGTGTGCAGGCTTCAGTAGTTGCAGCTCTTGGGCTCTGGAGCACAGTCTTAATAGTTGTGGAACACGGGCTACATTGCTCCAAAGCGTGTGGAGTCTTCCTGGACCAGGGATCAAACCTGTGTCTCTTGCATTGGCAGGCAGATTCTTTAGCACTGAACCACCAGGGAAGCTTTTTAGTACCTTTTTTAAATGAAGTTTTCAAGTGTTGTGTCCTCAGCTCCATTTCCCCCATGAGCTCTGTGGGTTTTATCACATTATTTTACCTAGCGCAATGATTTTTGAAACATACGTGTCACATTATCATAGAATTGACTGTAATATGAATTCAAGGAAGAAGTAATAGTTGTTTTATCCACTTGCTTTTCCTATTAAAGCCAGGAAAAGGAATTGGGGATGTTATGGTGAAAGTCTGGTGAGAAGCATTGTGTTATCACCCTAATTTCTTATGTCTTTATTCTACCTGGACAATAGAGTTACAGATTCTTTCCTTCCATAGCCTTTCTTCTTTTTCCCATTGGAGTTAGGACCGGAATGAAAAGTACTAAAAGAAGGACAAAAAAGATGCTAAAGGGTAGAGGACCTGGCTTTCGGGGTTTTACAAGAACCATGTGATCCCGGGAAGCCTGATCAGCTCGTTTGTTCTCAGTTTCTCATTTGTAAAATGAAGGGCTTATAAAATGAAGTTCCCTTTCATCTCTGTGTTCCTAATCTTAGAAGTTAACAGATGTTTTTCTCTCCTCCACCATGAGATTGAGTAGAAATAAGCAAAAATCTTCCAACAGAGTCTAAAGTGCTATAAATACGTTGAGTTATAACAACCTTAGTATTTCTTCCAATGTTGATGTTTCTGTGTCCTTTTAATCTCTGAACCTTCTTTCTGAGCCTCAGAAAGGTACAGATACACCCCATATCACCACATGACCTTCCAGTAGCTGGCAGATGGCAGTCGGGAGCATAGGAAGGGGAGTAACCCTGATGTAGAAAGGTCTGGAATGTCTGCCTTATCATAGACACTCGACTCCAAGTGCATGGATCCTACACGTGGCCATAAAAGACTTTATATTTATCTCAGAGTGATTCATATGATCACTAAAAGTTCAAATTACTACTGTGCTATTCTGAAATTCTTAATGTCATTCTCTTTGGTCAGAAATGGCACTAAGTATGACATCTGAATAAAAATATATTGACTTGGTCTTGCCCTTACTCTTTGGCAGAAAATTCTTGATCCCTGTTAAGCAGGAATAAACAATGTAGAGCAAGCTTTGGAGCCAAGTAAGGAATTCTAGTTTTACAAACTGTTAGCTATTTGGACAAGTTGCTTCATCTCAGATTTGTTTTCTCTGTCTTCGAACTAGGGTTAATTATGATGCCTCGTAGTTACAGGTGTTATAATAGAGGTGTAAAGTATCTGGAATATAGGTATTCAATAAATTGTGACTGTTATTATAACATCTCATTGATATTCCTAAGCACTAATTTTCTTATATCAGGTTGAACCCCTGACACTGAGTTTTTTTACTTCTAGGAATGTTTCTCCAGTGGGTACTTTGTGCTGCCATATGGTTGGTTGCCTTGGTGGTAAATCTGGTACTACATTGCCCTAAATTTTGGCCCTTTGCAATGGTTGGGGGCTGCATTTGGGCAACAGGTAATGTATGATATAACTTATACTTTAATCATTTGATACTATGATCATAATAGAAGGAAATGGCGATAGAGACTAGAAATTAATGATTTCGTTTCTTTCATTTATATGCTCCATAAATATTTTTGGTTCAGATTTTTGACTCAGATATTTTTCCTGACTCTTTCCTTTTAATGATTTCTTTCTTGTTCCTGCTAGAAAATTATTATAGCAAAATTATTATATTTATATTATTATATAAAATTATTATAGGAAAAATGTTTCACTTGCTATTTGTTCAAGCATAAGTGCTCTGCCCTTTCTCTAGCATGTTTATCAGAAAATACTTATTAAATAATCGTCTCTACTAATAGCATTTTTAGGGCTTGTCCTTAGAAGTAGACAAACACAAACACAGTATCATTTCAAAAGCACTGGCAGAAAAACAAGAACAAACAAAAATCTTCCTTCAGTTGCCTTATCACTGTTGCCTGAAATTTTATAGCCAGAGTTTATGCCTTTGCTTGGCCATTGAGGAATATTTTTCTTCTATTAATATAAATATATATCCCAGGAGAGTTTTCTTTTCTTTAACAAAGAAAATCAAGGATCTCTAGAGGTAATTTGATTAAAAGCAAATAGATATTTAAATGTTAAAAATTTATTGGGCACCTACTTAATTTGAATCTCTACAGAATTAAGTGATTTAGTGAAGATGATGAGTTGAAGGACAAAAGAGTTAAATCTGCACTAGAGTTGTAATTATTATACCTCATGTATACTTTAGTACAATTGTGATCACCATTTTGAATAGGAGAGGGGAACAGAGAGAGCAATCATTCATCCTGCAGATCTTGACAACCACTGCAGTATTTATGTTCAAATGGCTGTTCACACTAGGAGTTGGTTGTTATTGTTCAGTCGTTCAGTTGTGTCTGTTTTCAGCCCCATGGACTGCAGCACGCCAGGCTTCCCTGTCCTTCACCATCTCCTGGAGCTTGCTCAAACTCACGTCCATTGAGTTGGTGATGCCGTCCAACCATCTCATCCTCTGTTGTCCCCTTCTTCTCCTGCCTTCAATCTTTCCCAGCATCAGGGTCTTTTCTAATGAGTCAGCTCTTAGCATCAGGTGGCTATAGTATTGGAGCTTCAGCATCAGTCTTTCCAATGACTATTCAGTACTGATTTCCTTTAGGACGGACTGGTTTGATCTCCTTGAAGTCCAGGGAACTGTCAAGGGTCTTCTTCAATACCACAGTTCAAAAGCATCAGTCCTTCGATGTGCAGCCTTCTTTATGGTCCAGGGAGTTGGTGGGAAGAGTTTAATTTGAGAACTGCTGCAGACTGGGGTGATGTGGGTCACCATATTGTTCTTTGGTTGCTGTGTTGTGTCTGACTCTTTGGGACCCCATGAACTGCAGCCCGCCAGGCTCCTCTGTCCTCCACTATCTCCTGGAGTTTGCTCAGATTCATGTCCATTGATGCAGTGATGCTATCTAACCATTTCACAGTGTAGGGCACAGTAGCTGACCGGATATGGTTAGTAGAAGAAGGGGGAGAGTTAATGATGATGTAGGGATTTTATTGTAGGTGATTAGGAGAATGACAGTATCATTGACACGGATGAGGAGAAAAGGGAAAAAAACACGGATAAAAGGGAAAATGATGACTTCAGCTTGGGACCTTTTTAGTTTAAAGTTCCTAATATTCCCACAGTGGGGGACATCTGGTTGGTAATCTCTTATTGGCACTAAAGCTCTGGAGAAGGTCCAGGCTAGTGCTGGAAGCATGTGTCTCTAGCTCATAGCTGAAATCATGAAACTAGTCAAGTGCTCAAAGACTACAGCAAGAGGAGGAGTGTATTTTAGGGATAATTTTTAAAGGGTACCTCTATCCAGATGGTATGATGAGAAAGAACAGCTCAAGAATGAGAGACACAGGAGGGAAGCTGATGAGGAAGACATCTTGAAAACCAAGAGAGAAAACCTTCCAAGAGGATATTGACTGAATCAGATAGCAGGTCAGGAACTGGAAAAAAAAAAAAAATGACCATGAATTTGGTCCTGAGTGACCCTCAAGAGTACAAAGCACTGGGTGGAGCAGTCCAAAAGATAAGTAAATGAGCATGAGAGAGCAAAGTCTGGGGCCATATTGAGCCAAGGACATCTGCCAATGGTTGGTCCTAATTCCAGTCTAAGAGGATGGTCACTATTAATTTTATCACTGACCAACTTCTGCAAAAAAGTCATAAAATGGAGACGTATACTAAAGATGAAGAACATTGGTACAGTTAGGCAAAGACACTAATTTAACATTTTCTTTCTAGGATTTTGCCTTAAGCCTGGCTCTTTAAGCAATCATCACCATGAGGTTAATGCCAAACATTGGTTGTTTTATTTTTAAAATGAGGAATTAGACTGAGCGACTGAACTGAAGTTTGTCCAAATCCCATAAGCTTCATCTGAAATTAAAACTAATTTAATTTATAAATAGATTTTCTGTATTGAAAAATAACACCTTTCTTCTGTATATTTCATCTACAGGTAACATAGCTGTTGTCCCAATTATCAAAACCATTGGTTTGGGCCTTGGAATCTTAATCTGGGGATCATTTAATGCCTTAACTGGATGGGCAAGCTCAAGGTAACACAAAACAGGGTGTTTTCAACTCAGATTCTCTGCACTCACATTCTGTGTAAGGCAAACGCTGATTCCTGCCCTCACAAAGGTCACTTCTTGTAAGACATACACGTAACATGTACTACCTTGAATTATTTGCCTTAATTCTAAAGAAGTGATCTAACACGCCAATCAAGATAAATAATTTTCTTTAGAGAATGAAATAGGGAGAGAGAAAGGGCGTTGATATTTATTTTCCTTTTCTGTGTGTGACAGTTTTGTTTCACATGTTGTACACATACATCATCATTCTCATCTTATTTCCACAAATAAATGAGGTAGGTGCTGTCTTAGAAGATAACTGACACACAAAAAGATCACTGACTTGTTGAAGGTCACAGAGCTAATGAGCCAAGTTCAAACCTAGGTCTAATAGTTCTAGAGCCTATATTCTTCCCTGTAGGGTCTGAGCCAGGGTCAGCAAATCATTGCCCAGCTTTCACTTTGTAAATAAAATATTATTGGCACACAGCCAAACACATCCATTTTAGGAACATTTTTTTAGGAACATTTACAACATGGCTGTTTTTACCCCATAAAGGCAGGGGTGAGCAGTTACAAGAGGCCATCCAGTCCACAAAGCCTAAAATGTCTACTCTCTTGCCCTTTATGGGAAAGTTAGCCAACACCTCAGCTCTAGAGTTGAGCTGTCAGATGGGGTTGCCACAAAACATGTGGCTGTGTATATTTAAATTCATTAAAATGTGATAAAATTAAGCATTCAGTTCCTCAGTGGTACTGGCCACATCTCAAGTGCTCCATCACTGTATCTGGTTAGAAGCTGCCCTGTGCAACCATGGAACAGCCATGGAACATCAGAGAAGTCCTGTTGGACTGTACCACCCTCTGTCAGCATTAAGATGAACAGTCCAGTTGAGTTTGGGATGATAAATAGAAGGAGGATTTTATTCCAAGCTTACTTTTCCAGCTCCTCTTCCTACTCAAAGCACTATAGCAACCTCAGTTATAATGAAGCAAACTAACCTCCAAGACATTCTTTCCTGTCCTTTCTCCACCCCCAGTCTGCCTTTCACAAGTGCTGTTTTCTTCTTCTTGCCTCCATTTTTCTCATCCTTGGATGGTTCAGAGTGATTATTGGTAATGATCACTGCAAGATCAAGGGATTAAAACCAGAATTTAAAGGGATGCCAAAAAGTAGAGATCTTTAACCAAATAGTCACTGAAGTTTATTTCAAATTCTATACAAAATTGAAGTCAACTTATCAGCATTCAGTTAGCCACTTAACCTATTTTTTCTTCTTTATTTCTTAGTCTTAACGTGAAAGGGAGTTTTCTTTTAGACAAGTACTTTTACATATACTGACTCATTCAATCTTCATAAGAAACCTGTATATTAGGTATAATTATAAATATAATTATCCCCATTTTAAACGTGAGAAATTGAGACACAATAAAGGTAGTTAACTTATCCAAATCACAGTTAATAAATCATGGACCTGGGTTTTGAATCAGGAATCTGACCTTGAGTCCATGGCCTGAAACAGCATGATGCACACGTATTCAAAAATGTCTGCTTTTTTACAATTTATATATTTATTTTATTGGAATATAGTTGTTTCATAATGTTGTGTTAGTTTCTGCTGTACAGATAAGTGAATCAGTTATACATACACATATATCCACTTTTTTAAAAATCATTTTCCCATATAGGTCATTATAAAGCACTGAGTAGAGTTCCCTGTATACAGTAGGTTCTCATTAGTTACCTGTGTTATACCTAGTAGTTATATATGTCAGTCCCAGCCTCCCAATTCATCCCACCCCCCTTCCACCCCTTGGTGTCCACATGTTTGTTCTCTACACCTGTGTCTCTATTTCTGCTTTGCAAATAAGTTCATCTGTATTGTTTCTCTAGATTCCACATATGCGTTAATATGCGATATTTTATCATATATTACCTTCTGACTTACTTCACTCCATATGACAGTCTCCATATGACTCCATCCATGTCTCTGCAAACAGCACAACATCTGCTTTGATGTGACTTTCTCCATTTCCAGGTTTGGCTGGTTTGGAATGGATGCAGAAGAAGTGGCAAAACCACTGCTCAATTATATTGGAGCTGGGCTGTCTATAGTAAGGTATGTGACCATATATAATAATTTAATTCTTCTTCCCAACATCAAGAACCATTTTTAAAGATCCTGATGTGTTTACATTGTTTTACATCCACATGTCATCAATCAGCATGATTTTTTCCTCAGTTCCTTCATTTACATTGACAGCCATGACTTCAGAGGATAGAAAATGCCAGCTCTGGGGTTCAGAGCCCCAGTTTCACAGCTAGAAAGCTCTGAGACCCCAGGGAACTGTTCAGCTGTTGTCAAGCTGACTTTCATTATCTATATTATTCAGAAAGTCCTAAAACATGGCTCATAAATGAGGATCAAATGGCAGTTATTGAGTTGGCCAAAAAGTTCATTCTAATTTTTCTGTATGCACTTATGGAAAAACCCAAATGAACTTTTAGGCCAACCCAGTATTTTGCAAACTAGAAAATGCTATCTGAATCAGCGTTGTGCTGCCTTCCTGTTGCTCTGAAATAGCTACTGGCTCTCTCTTCTTATTTCTTACGGATTCTTTGCCACGCAGTTTCCACTTTCCCATGGCCTCACTCCCATCTCCTCAGCCTGCTCAGATAAGCACAGTCTCACCTGTGACAACACACACTCATGTAGCTACCTCTTTGGGGATGTCTAGTTACAGTCACTGTATGAACGAGGTTGAAAGTGACTCTGAATCTCTGCATGGCAGCGTTCAGTCCATAAGAATCATGGCTGAATTAGGTCACCTTTGATTCACTCCCTTCTCCTCCCTAGACTCCATCTATATTTCCTGTCAGCACCTCACATAATGGATAACACTGCCTGTGAAGATTTTAGTACTTTTTTATTCTTCAGGGAAAGAACACTATATTTCTCTTCCTCCTGTGGTGATGACTTTTCCCCAGTCACATTCAGGAACAATCTCTTTGTCACTGAAATGTTGCCTTCAAGAGTGGTTCCAGGCCACTCAGAGAGGAAATAACATAGATTATTCTACAATAGCAGATTCTTGACATTTTTGGTTAGAGGCAATTTTGTGCATTTTGTACAATTCACATAGCATTCGAGCTTTGAATAGCTCTCTCAGAAACCATTTCTTTACTCCCTAGAATTGGAATGTGGCATGCCTTTATCTTGACTTAATGGTAATTTAAGACCAATTTACCCAGTCCATCAGACATTGTTTTTTTTCCGTATTCCTTCTTCCTTTAGAAAGTGTACATTCTTTGAAATGACAGATTATTCATGATTTACCACTTCCGCCTGTGTGACCTTAATTTCTCTAAATCTTGTTTTATCTAGGGATAAAGTGTGGATAATAATTGCACCAGCCTTATATGACATTTTGAGCGTTGAATGAAATAAAATATGTTAGGCACATAGCTAATACTCTATATGTTGGGTAATTTTAATTGCAGTAGTCATTCTTTTGTTAGTAACTGTTCCATGCTCAGTTACTCTTTCCTCTTTGGACCTGTGGTGTCCATCCCTGCGGTCAGCTAGTCAGAGTGCCTGGGGAGTCTCCCAGTTTGGCCCGGAGCTTAATCTGAGGCAGGGAGGTGCAATGGTCTCTGCCTGTGGTGCATCCAGGTTCTCTTTTGTTGACCTAAAATAAATACTACACGGCCAGATAGTCCCCAGCAAAAATTGGTTTATTCGGGATCAACAGAGAATTGCCATTCGGGGTCTGCAGCCATGACGAGCCAGTACCAGTCTCCCACAGCAAGGGGAAGAGAACTTATCAAGGGGAGAAGGAAGCTGGGAAGGCTACAGTAAGCACAGAGTGCATGGATTTTCCCTGACTGAGTCCTGGCCGGGAAAGAAGAGGTGCCTTTTTCTATCTAGTAGCTCTACCATCCTCACAGGATGTGAGAAATTTCCTTTCTCTCTGTTTAATGAAAGGTTATGTTTATTTAAAAATTCTATGCTTTCCTAAGAAAAATTTATAAATTAGTTTATTCTGAGTGGAATTCACTGAAATACCTTGGAGTCTCACGGTCACTATAAGGAAACTTGACATATGGTCATCTTGCTTTAGAATGTTGCTTTTCTTCCTAAAATTGCAGTGATTGCTTCAGTCCTCCTGACCGCCATTTTTAAAGGGTTGCTTAGGTCATGTCTAGCATTATGTTTTTCCTGAATGATATCTATTGTAAGGATCAGTCAGTTTCCACATTCAGGACCACTCCAGGCATCCTAAACAGCAGAGGATTTAACAGAGGGAATTGTTGACAAAAGTGTTACAAGGGCCAAAGGAGCAAAGGGAGGAAAGTGGTCTTACCAGAAGGCCCAGAGCCCCTGTTCCTGCTGGCGCTGTGGGGACAGACTCCCCCACCCTGAGCTACTACCACCACTGGTGCCCCCACCAAGGCAATATAGCGCCTCCCTACTTTTGCCTTATTCATGTGTCTCCTGCTGGCAAAGCCAAGATGAAGCACAGTTTGGGAAAACATAGTTTTCAGTTTTCTGGATTCCATGGTTCAGGATAGAAGTGGAACTGATGCCAAGAAACAAAGTTCTAGACACTCTCTTAGACATGCTTTAGTGAAGATCCAGGAGTCAAATTCATAAAAAGACAGATTTCCTTTTCAGTTAAAAGCAGGCTCTGGATTATCCTTGAATCTGTCTCCATTCTTTACTTTCTTAACTTGTTTTCCTTGGAGAATGGTGCTGTGAGGAAACCAAGGTCTTGAACTCCAGCTGTTACCTTTCTTCAGAGCCACGGTCCTTACATGTAACTGTGGAACAGGCTAGTCATCTTGAGGTAGATGCTCTCTGGGCACCTCTTATTCCATTTCAGGTGGGGTTACCTGTGGAAGGGGACCCTGCCAGGTCAGGAACAAGGCCAGGACTGTGCAAACCCTGGGCTGTTGGTTCCTTTCTCTTTGCCTTCAACATTTTCAACCAGAATTACTTTTCTTAAGGCTTCCTTGGTGGTCCAGTGGTTAACACTCTGTTCTTCCAATGCAGGGTGCTCAGGTTCAATCCCTAGTCAGGGAGCTAAGATTCCCACAAGATGTATGTCCAAATAAACAAATTAATTTAAAAAGTACTACCCATTTTTTAAATGGGGAAAAGGAAATGGCAACCCACTCCAGTGTTCTTGCCCGGAGAATCCCAGGGACAGGGGAGCCTGGTGGGCTGCCGTCTATGGGGTCGCACAGAGTTGGACACGACTGAAGCGACTTAGCAGCATTTTTTAAAAATGAATGCTTTTCTTACTTTAGCCTTCCCTGAAAACTGATTTCTCTTCTTGTGTTTCTTCTCTGCATGGAAGATATCAGTCACAGTCATTCAAATTCAGAAACTCAGGCTTATTATTTTTTTTCCTTTATAACCCCCCAAATGTAATTCTGTAAAATTCTTTTTGAATGTTTCACAAGTCCTTCCGCTCCTTTCCCTTGGCCCCTTTCTGTCCACTCACCTGTATACAGTTGTAAAAATCTCCCATCTCATTTCCCTAGTTTTGTTCTTTCCTTTGTCAGAATGACTTGCTTGTATCTGCTCTCAAATCAGGACATCACTCTTCTATTTAAGAACCTCTGAAGGCTCCCCACTGGATAGAATAAATCTGTCTCCTTAGTCTGGCGTGTCCCCCATAATTACAGATCTAGTGCTTCTTCCTAGCACGGTTTCTCCTGTGTTGTCACCTCATTGACCTGAGCTTACTTATCACAGCATACCTGGCACTTCCCTGAGCCCCAAAAGCCCTTTCCTCTGCTTCATTGGCCACCCTGAAATTTCAGGTAAGATTTCCCATCTGATGATGTTTTCTTCTTCCTAAATTCCTACTGTATTTTGCACTTCCTCTGTTGATATTATCCACAACCTCCAGGTCTGTTTTGTATTATTCACACAACCATCTTTATCCTTAAACCACGGGATCCTAAAGGACAAAGTCTGCTCTTTGTGTACCATCTCCCCCCCATCACTATCAGACAGTGGTTGACTGAGAATAAATGCTTGTTGAAATCAATTGTCAGTGTAAACACACATGCACGTGAGTTTTCCTCATAGAAAGTTGCAGATCTATGGAAGTTGGAAAGGTTGAAAATGTAGAGAAGCAGCACCCTTGCCTGTAATATAATTGATTTTTTTTTTTCTTTTTCTTATTTTGCTTCCCATGCTTTTGACAAGATTTCTAGACTTTCTCATGGGACTTTGTGTTTGACAAACCGCACCAAGTTCTTTGCTTCTGTAGTCCAGAAGACCATGTGATCTATTTACCTTTATGTTCATATTAATATATTGACATATATAATATGTCTCATTACCTTGCCCTAACTTAGTGCCACCACATCCTCTCTTGACATAACTTAGCTGGGATTCTTCTTTCTGACTTACCCATTTTGTGTCTAGTCACACAGGCTCAGATGACTGACTTAGTCTTGATTTCTTTCATATGCTCAGCACCCTTCTCTTCAACCCAGTTTATAGTTAAGGTTCTCAATTGATTAACATATTTTGAGCTTTTATCATGTGCTAAAAAGTACCTTGAGAATTTTGTGACCATTTTTTGAATTGTTTTTAATTATCAAAGATTATAATTGTACACTATTGAGAAATATAGACCAAAACATAATTATTGGAGGACAGTTGCTCATCACAGCTCTGTACAGTGGGTCTCTCCCCATTTTTTAGATGAAAACAGTTGAAGGTCAGAGCGGTTAACTGATTTGTTGGAAAGTCATACAAGGGTTTGAAGAAGCGTTCAAGGACTTTTCTCTGGATCCTTCAAGTATTTTTTTTTTTTAATGTTAGCTCATATCTTTATTAACCAATATACAATTACTTGTTTTCTGGTTTGTTGAAACAATGGGTCAGACAACATTTGCCACAATAATGTCTGTCGAAATGACTGGCCATAAAAACTCCAGTACCACATTCATCTGAGGGACACTCCTGGCGAAGGTGACTGATTTTGCCATTCTCATCCACCTTCTAGTATTTCAGAACAGCCAGCTTAACCTTCTTTCTCTTATGCTTGTTCTTCTTGGGAGCGGTGTAAGACTTCTTCCTTTTCTTAGCACCACCACGAAGTCTCAACACAAGATGAAGAGTGGCTCCTTTTGAATGTTGTAATCAGACAAAGTACATCCACCTTTCAGTTGTTTGCCAGCAAAGATCAGTCTTTGCTGGTCAGGAGGAATTCCTTCCTATTCCTGGACCTTGACTTTTACATTTTCTATGATATCTGAGGGCTCAGCCTCGAGAGTGATGGTCTTCCCCATGAGGGTCTTCACGAAAATCTGCATCTTGGCAGAGGTTCCACCACAGATGGCGGATCCAAAGCTCCTTCAAGTATTTCTAAAATATCATTCCCTATTGTTATTAGAAAACAGACTGGTCAATACAAAGTAGCTGTATTCCCTGGTGGCTCAGATAGTAAAGCGTCTGCCTGCAATGCAGGAGGCCCGAGTTTGATCCCTGGGTCGGGAAGATCCCAGGAGAAGGAAATGGCAATCCACTCCAGTATCCTTGCCTGGAGAATCCCAAGGACAGAGGAGCCTGGTAGGCTACAGTCCATGGGGGTCACGAAGAGTCAGACACGACTGAGCTATTTCACTTTCACTTTCAATACAAAGTAGAAAGTTTTCATGGTAATTTTGAGGAGAAAATGCAAAGGTAGTGTCTAACATTAGCTTTGCGAATTAACGTATATATGGGCACACACACATGTTTACATATTTAACAATTAAGATAGACACATATAATCAGATTTTATGCATTCAGTTTTACTGAGTACCATTCACTCGAGTACTTTGAGGACCTTGAAAGAGATAAAATGTGGTTCCTATTCAATTTTCTATTGAATTGCAACATCTTTAGAGAAAAAAGATTGCATGGAAAATGGTCTGGATTGTGTGACGGCAGTTCTCAGTGTTGCAGGAATTCAGAAAAGAGGAGGATTGGGGGAGGATTGGCCTGGGGAGAGCTCCCCTCTCACAGTCAGTCGTGACCTCTTCTGTAGTTTGGATAAGAGGCGAGAGTATGGTATGTCCAGCTAAGGAAGGCTGGCGAGCAAGACATGAAAGCTTGGAGCAGTGACTGGTCAGAGAAAGAAGTCCATGGGGGAGTGATGTTCAGGAAGGTTGGGTGTGGCGTGAAGTTGAGAGCAATAAAAGGACTTCCCAGGTGGTTCATTGGTTGAGAATCTGCTTGCCAGTGCAAGGGACACGATTCCATCTGTGATCTGGGAAGATCCTACATGCCACAGGGCAAATAAGCCTATGCGTCAAAACTACTGAAGGCCAGGTACCTAGAGCCTGTGCTCTGCAACGAGAAGCCACTGTGATGAGAAACCTGCGCAGCGCAACTAGCGAGAATATCTCTCACTTGCCACAATTAGAGAAAGCCCACATGCAACAAAGACCCAGCACAGAAAGAAGATAAATAAATACATACATTTTTAAAAAATCAAAAGGAAACTTGAATTTCCAATGGGATGGAGTATGGAGTCAGTTAAATGTATAAAGCAAACACAAGATGAAGTCAGGAAGCCACTGCTGCTGCTGCTAAGTCGCTTCAGTCGTGTCCCAACTCTATGCGACCCCATAGATGGCAGCCCACCAGGCTCCCCCGTCCCTGAGATTCTCCAGACAAGAACACTGGAGTGGGTTGCCATTTCCTTCTCCAATGCATGAAAGTGAAGTCACTCAGTCATGTCTGACTCTTAGCAACCCCGTGGACTGCAGCCTACCAGGCTCCTCCCTCCATGGGATTTTCCAGGCAAGAGTACTGGAGTGGGGTGCCATTGCCTTCTCCAAAGGAAGCCACTAGACATTTTTAATTTTTGTACAAATGATAGCATATCTGGGTGCCCTAGTCTGCACCCAGCTATCTATACTATTTCAGTCTCATGTGTGCTTTGAAAACTTCTTATATTGCTTTCACTTTTGAGCAATGCAAATATTTTTAAAAAAGAAATAGAAAAAGAATACTAGAGTTGTAACTTTCCTTCAGTTGATTAAATACTTTAACACATTTTAACATTTCTGCATAGTTTAAAAGTCAAGGTCATTGAGGTATTTATTACAAAGATGCTGGACATGAATAGTTAGTAAATTAGGAGAGAGAGAGGTTCAAGTGCTTTTTTTGCTTCATTTGGCTTACATGTGTGTTTTTATCTCTTAAAATATAGTCTGGAGGTCTTTCCATATCAGAACATAGAGGGTATCCTCATTCCTTTTTTATGGCTGTGTTGTATTCCATCACATGACCATGAAGATCAGCTCACCTGAATATGGCTGTGCCTGTGTTATAGGGCCTGGAGCAGGATTGGTAAGGGCAGGAGTAGACGCACCTGCGCCCTTGGTACATGGCCCCAGAGTCTCCTCCACGGGGATCACACAGTCTGCACTCATATCAATGGTGCTTTTCTCCTCCAGGTTGTTCAAGCATGTTAAGCTTTTGGGGTTTTGTCAATAGAATAGGTGAGAAATATATTTCAATGTAGTTTTCATTTGTGTTTTTCTTACCATGCGATTCCAGGACTGAACAGGAATAAAAAGAAGGATGGGGTCATTGACTGAAACAAGGAAACTGGGAGAAAGAGCTGATTTGGGAGGGAAGCGTATGAGTTTAGCTTTTAAACTGTTGAAATTAAGGTTGAGGGGAGACATCAAAGAGAACGTCAGTGCTGGAGAAATGGCAGGATCCCTGCAAAAGGCAGTTTGGAAGCAATACCATTAGGTCTTCATTTTAGCTCTGTTTTCCTTTAAAATGCAGGCATGTTAATGTGAGCCAGGGTTATGATAAATGTCACTAAAATGTATTTTCTTTACAGTGCTTTCATATTTTTGTTCATCAAAAGTGAAATACCACATAACACATATTCTGCGGACACCACACCACTGATAGCAGAGCATGTGAGTACAGAATGAGAACCAGCTTGATCTGAAACAGGAAATTAGGATAAAAGGAAACTGCATGGATTTGAACTCAGATGAAAGGGTGGTGGGGTATGTTGTTAAATCAAGGATATCTGAAATATCTTAGCATATTTATCATGGGTAGGTTTATGTAGCAGTCAGTCCATATTTCCACAGTAAAATTTCTCAACGAACATAAGTCTAGTTGTTTTAATTAATGGTAGATCCCTAGTAGGAGATGTTCATACAAGCCCATATTTTGTAATAACTTAAGGATGTCGTGGTACAGGAATTCTAAATACTACAGAGGAGTATGAAAATTACTTAGAAAGGAGGAGGGAGAAGGTTTTAATAACTCCAGGGAGGGCAGCGGGTAACCGATCAGAGGAAGTTAATGAAAAGGTAAATCGGGTCGTATGAATGTAGGAATTAGACTTGGTTTTCTTCTCATTTTTCTGCTGTATCTCTTCCACTCAAAGGTGAAGACCGGAACTATGTAAGGAAAAATAGTTCTGACCTTAAAGACCCTAAATGAGTCTGAATGTAGCCAACCTGGAATAAGCAGGGACAGCCTTTACCAGACGGCCCACACAGCACCAGTGCCAGTGGCTCCATCCTACAGAAGCTATTTTAGGCAAACCCCCATGGCCATGAGCACAGACTCCTGTCCTCCTGTGGCACGCATCTTGTTCACCTGCCAGGGTCCAATGGTAGCAAGCTGGCCTCAATGCCGCATCCCACCCCCACATTCAGGCAGTGCCCCCCTGGAAGGCACAGCCTCTACTCCTTACTTCAGAATTAATCTTTCTTCCCCCTTTTATCTTTCCCATATCAAAACTCTTCTCAACTAAGGTGACAGAAACCTTAGTTAAATGGACACTAAGTATATTAGTCCCTCAGTCATGGCTGACTCTTTGTGACCACATGGACTGTAGCCCACCAGGCTCTTCTGTCCATGGGATTCTCCAGGCAAGAATACTGGAGTGGGTTGCCATTTCCTTCTCCAGGGGATCTTCCCAACCCAGGCATCAAACCTGGGTCTCCTACATTACAGGCAGAGTCTTTACCATCTGAGTCACCAGGGGAGTCAAGTTAAATAATAAGTAGCTTAGGTATAAGAGGAAAGAGACGTATTCATCCATGGGCATCTCTAATCAGGGAATTCTTTAGAGAGGATGGAGACCTGAGATGGGGAGAAGGTGTCTGGCATCCTTGTCTACTTTAGCGTTCCAGATACTGCCTAACCAACCTTCCTTCAAACAAAGAGAGGGGGGGAGGAAATAAATGCAACTTGGGGAAAGCTGCATAGGAGTCTAATTGCCTTAGAGTTTTCCACCAAGTTGGCAGTAGGTAAGCCAACTAAGATTAAAGATGCATAAACAGTGTTGATTATGATGCAGCCATACATCCGGAGGTCCTCGTGGGAGAAGAAAGCATCGTTGTCAGATGAAAGCTTGACCTAGCACATACCAAAGAATTCAGTTGTAATTTCTCATCTCTTACTATTAGGAGTATACCACCAAGGAAACCTCATCTAAGACACAAAGATGATTACTTTGATAGAAATATTATGAACTTGGGCAAAATTTTTCCTAAGTTAGAATATTAGCTAATCTTGAAACAAGGCTGGAAATGTTTAAGCAACCAATTTAGCTTTAAAAAATCTGTATAAAAATATGCCTGTTGATCTTAAGTACTGCATAGTAGAAGAGTCTTAAATTCTAATTTCTTGACAGATTATTAAAGTTTGCAAATAAAATGCAAGCACTAATAACCTCGTTAGTCTTGATAGGTGTACCAAAGTAGCCATTTATTAAACTGTGAAAAACATTTTAAAAGAGACCAGACCATTCTGAGTAAAAGAGGAACAGAATTGGAAACATGTGAGTCTAGTGATGCCCACAGAATCAGAATGCAGGGTGACATGGTTTTATTTTATTTTAAAGTGTATTTGAGACAGAAGAGAAAAACACTGAAAATCTTGTCACCAGTGTGGCTATTAATTGAATGCTTTTGGTTTTTGCCAATGTTTTCACTAGGTAATTAACAAAACTCAAGATGCTGATCCTGAATGTTCCTGGGTGGATAAACTCTCCACAGCACAAAGCCGCTTAGTGTAAGAAGAGGTTCTGTTATTCTGTTTCATATATGGTTACAGCAAGGATAAGCAGAGTGGAGCTGTATCCATTTGAGCTCAAGATAAAAATGGTAACACAAGCTTTGACTTCTTAACTTCACGGTAGAGAGACTTTCTGGTCCCTTGCTGAATTTTACAGCACAGAGGGCCTTGGTCTCAGTGCTTCAAAGAATTTCTAAGCCCCTGCAGTGTTTCTAGTCAATAAGTTGCTCACAGAAGCAATCTCATTTTGCAGGACTTTCATGCCTAAAGTAAAAGGAAAGATTTTTTAAAACAAGCAAAGTAAAGGAAAAGTATAGGCCACAGAGTGTAACAACCACTATGCTCCCAGCAATCACTGTCGAATTAGGCAATCCACATATCTAGCCAAGATGACCACTGTGCCCTAGGAATCCCTCCACTCATGTATCAGAGAGTTTTATAATCCTGAGGTATTTATTGTGAAATATGGTAGAATATTTTGTGTCCATATAGGTCCTAGTTCCCCCCCACCCCGCACTGTCTCTGTAAAGACTGAGAGACAGGCTCAACAATAGCTCCTATGTTTAGGGGTTTGGGCGGCTAGGAAAGAAATATGAGAATGATATGTTTTATGTATGAACCTTTATATGTTTATATAAGAAATATGAATACGTAATAGTATGTAGCTTGCGTTTTTCAATTGAGGGCTGTTTTAGACTTTATGTGGCGACACTTTAAGAACAGAAAGCATGTCCTGTTAGTATATACACTGTCTTCACAGTGGAAAGAGGCAGTGCTGGGCACATAACAGATGCTCAAAAAATATTTGAATCAATTAAATGAATGAAAGAATGAACTAACCTATAGGCTTTGGAAGAAATAAATATGTTATCTTTGCTTTGAAATAAAATAGATCTCTCCAACAAAACATTCTTCACGTAGCATTACCTTCATTAAGGAAATATTTGTTAAGCACTTTCTCAGTTGTCTCATTGGACAGTCTAGTCCATTAGTCTGGTCTGTGTTTGGGACCCTCCTCCAGGATTCGTGGTCTTTACCACGATGTAGAAGTTTCCATCATGAACAGAGCTTATTGCTCTTGTGAGTACCTACAGTCTCATATTCCTCAAAGCACCACTAAAATAGACTTTAAGAATTTATTTTAAGCTTAGAAAGGAATGGTTTTTGCCTAAAACTCTTTCCTGTGTCATGCCATTCTCCTTTATGTTAAGCTCAATGGAGTATTCTAAAATATTAATCATCTCCCACCAAAGTCAGTGAAGACTGTTGCTTCATGCAGATATAGCCCAAGTATGAAGGCCCAACATGACTCTACTGCTTAAGGCAAAACATTTTCTCTTTACAAAAGTAATGTTTTATCTGAAATATTCAAATTATTTTATTAAGGAATTTCCTGGCAGTCCATTGGTTAAAGCTTGGTGCTTTCGCTGCTGTGGACCCAGGTTCAATTCCTGGTCTGGGAAAATAAGATCCTACAAGTCACCCAGGATGGTCCAACTCTTTGGGACCCCATGGACTGCAACCCTCCAGGCTCCTCTGTCCATGGGATTCCCCTGGCAAGAATACTGGAGTGGGTTGCCATTTCCTACTACAGGAGATCTTCCCAACTCAGGGATCGAACAGGGGATCTTCCTGACTCAGGGATTAAACCTGAGTGTCCTGCATTGCAGGCAGATTCTTTACCACCGAGCCACCAGTGAAATCCTAATTTAGTTAGCCATGTTTTTTCATGTCCCTTGTAGACTATGATGGCAATATTCTCACCTATGTAGTGACAATTTATAATAGTAATCCTTTACAGTGTCTGTAAATCATGTCCTTCCACCATTAGATAGTGAAGGGCTGAAGCTGTGTCCCAGCAAGGTACCTGGATGCTGCAGGGCATTCCTGGGACTTTTGCTCATCACCCTGATTGAGAAAGATGGGTAATTGCTACATGATGCCTTGTGATTTACATTTTGAAGCATGCTTTAGGTATGATTCCATTTATGTTTGGCAGAAATATTGCTTTGGGCCAAGATGAATAGGAATGTATTTGTTTTTTAAGGGGCTGCAGTCTCGCAGTGATATCTGGAATTCTCTATGGATCTACATTTGTGCCCATCATTTACATCAAGGACCACAGCAAGAGAAATGATAGTCTATATGCAGGGGCAAGCCAGAATGGTGAGAGGAAAAAGTCATTTTACTTCATAAGTACACTCAATACCTGTGTTTCTACTTAAGACTATAAAAATAAACAGACTGTGGTAGATATTGGTACATAGATTGGTTGATGGAAATATAATGAAAAATCAAGTTAAGAAGGAAAAAAAGGAAATTTTATCTGAGCCAAACTGAGCATTATAACCCGGGAGACCCACTCTCTGAAGCTCTGAGAACAATTCCACCTGTTAAAAGTTGAAGGCACTTTTGAGACAAAGGTTGTACATCAAAATGACATACTGACATTTCACATGAAGTTCACCAAGGGTACATAGTCTAGGGAAGCATAGTACAAAGTGAACAGCGAGTCACCATGACCCCCTGTGGAGCTGTGAAAGAATGTTATTCTTTTAAAGTTATTAATACATCACTAGCATGAGAAGAAAGAAAGAAATTGATCTTTATGGTCAAGCAAGCACCCTCATCTTTGAGAAGCTCTGATTAAAGTAAAAGGGAGAGAGGGAGAAAGCCCAGACAGACACAGAAAGAATTTTATGCTTAAGCTTTCTCATCCCATCTTAAAGTATACATTTCCTTTCATCAGATTTGATCTTACTTTGTCATTGTAAGTGATGAATTAGAAGGGCCCTGGAAACTAAAAGAAATAAGGACTATTTCAGTATTTTCATATGATCTGCAACATATGAATGGAATCACTTTTAGTCGATTCATTTCAGCTACTTGGATCTTAACATATAGTTTCTGGCTTTGCTGCAAGATTTGGAGGTTATTTTCCAGTTTGATGATCTCTGGGAAAATGTGTGTTCTTTTTCTCTTTAAAAAAGAAACTGAAGTGTAGCATAGAGTGCTTTCACATCAAGTAAAGGTCAAAATATAGCCTGCTTAGGCTATTATATTTCAAGCACAAAGTAGTACCGTGAAAGACCCAATGTAATGCTTGCAAATTGTCTGTTTCTAGTGATAGAATTCATCTCTCGGATGTCACCTCCACACTACGTATAGCAGCCTTCTACAGGCTCAGAAGGTGATGAGAGGGTCTAGTTCAGGATCCTGTGTTTATATTGAAATGTGGCCCACATCTATGATGATAAAAGAAGGAGATCATGGTTAAGTCATTTCTACCTCAGTGGCATGGAAAATGAATGTCATCTGTGTTCAGATAAGGGAGAAGTTTGGAGGGCAAGTCATGAGGGGAAGATGGATGGAAAAACTGGGATCTGAATTCTAATTGAATGGATTGACTTTGAATAGATACCATGGTTTGTTTTTTCCCTTTTATGTTCAGCCCCACAAACAGTTCCCCAACTACTTTTATTACCTTTTGTGTTTTTTAAGATTTTATGCAAATATTTTTTGTATTTTTATTCTTTTTGTTTTAAAGGATAAAAACTAATAAAAATAGAATAACAGGAAAAATTATGAGGGAAGGGAAAATGAATGATAAAGTAAAATGTAACCATGAACGAGTCATAAAAACTGTACCGCACTTGTACCCTTGCTAGTAATGAGTCATAAATTTGGCTCGAAGATTCTTATAGCCACAAAGGAAATCAGATCAGTCCCAGAATTCATCAAACACACGATAAAAACAACTGATTGTTCAGAAGCACAGTTGTTCTTGGTCCTGGAGCATAATGAACAATGTCCTTAAGAATCTCTTCACATAAATAGTACAATCAGTTCTAAGGGATCTTTTTATAGCAACTCAAATGTAGTCTGATAGAAACACACTTTATTTTGATTCATTCAGAACTAATTCAAGGGGGCATAGTTTTTATTTCATTTATTTAATGATCACATAAATAGTATATGCTGTGTCTTGGGCACTCTTCTAATTACAATAATAACTTAATTGGCCCTCATAGCAGCTTTACTGTTTGGGTACCATTATTATCCTGGTTTTACAATAAGATGAGACAGAGAGATATGTTAATTTACCCAAGTCTCCAAGTTAGCAAATAGTGGATTCAGGAGTCTCACCAGGTGGTCTGTGTTTCTGATCACTAGATTAAGCTGCCTTTTGTGATGGTCTTTGGACAGACGTGTTGTGATATGACTCAGAAGTAGGATGTAAGACTTTAGAAGAATAGACAAACCCTTTGACTTTCAAGCTCTCCTCTCTAAGCATGGCTGCTCATCCTTCTCTAGATTTAGTTGAGAGAAACCCTAGGCCCAAAGTGACCTTCCCGGCCAAGAACCTGCTACACCCGTCTCTATGAAAAGGACCATCTGCTTTAGTCAGTGGAGTTGGGTTTCTCAGAATTTGGGCTACCATCTGTGTATTAACTTCCCCATGTAATTAGTTTTATAATAAATAATTAAATCCTCTGGAATAACTTCCTGAATATCCTTCTGTATTGCTGCAACTTGGACACTGGTTTCCAGATTGATCAATACAACCTGTAAAATCATCCCTGCCAAAATTTTTTACATACTACCCCCCAAATACCGTCTACTTGGAGATTTGCTACAGTTTCCGTAGCCATCAGTAATATTAAATCTGAATACCTGTTCTTAAAAAATGATATATTAATGTTATATTCACATAATGTTTGTCATTTCTTATTTAGCTTTCCAAGACAATATAAAAGCCAGCCTTTTAGATTTTATTATAGTAACTAACTTCTTAATATTTTAAATGTTAATTAAAATTCTATATAAATAGCATGTAGAAAAATAGTATGATTTTAATGCTTATTATATTATATATTATAAATATAACTTATATTTTATAAATATAGATATAAACATTATAAAATAATGTTTTATATAAGACATTATAAAATATAATAATGCTTTCTTTACAGTTAAGGTTAATTTTGGTGAGCTTGTTTTATTCTTAGAACCCTAAATATATTTGAAAGACTAAAATTATATGCTTGAGAGTTTTATAATCTGTACTTCCAGATTTAGACTACGTTTTTGCACACTTCAGCGGCATCTTCCTCACAAGTACAGTCTACTTTCTGGCCTACTGTGTAGCCATGAAAAATAATCCTAAACTACATCCTGAAGCAGTCTTGCCAGGTAAGAATCTTTACTACAGAAAATCTTCGTACTCTGAAAGCATCATTCCCTATTAATTTAGCTTGAATACTCATCTTCTGGAAATGAAGCCATTCTGTGTGTGTGTCTGTGTGTGTCTGTGTATTTGTGTTCCTTCTGTCAATTGCTCTGGCTCAGTTCACCAGCAAATATGGAGGATTTAAAAACTATAAAACTGGATTTGAAATGCAAAGTTATTAATACTAAACTCAGAACTGGACCAGTGAATGTGAGATTGTTTCCTCTGCTGATATGCTTTGTGTGATGAGCATGAGACTTTAGTATTTCTTCTTCACTCATGCAACGAGTTGACTCACTGGAAAAGAGTCTGATGCTGGGAGGGATTGGGGGTGGGAGGAGACGGGGACGACAGAGGATGAGATGGCTGGATGGCATCACCGACTCGATGGACGTGAGTTTGAGTGAACTCCGGGAGTTGGTGATGGACAGGGAGGCCTGGCGTGCTGTGATTCATAGGGTCGCAAAGAGTCGGACACGACTGAGCAACTGAACTGAACTGAAGGATACACATTAAAAGTCAGAGTGCTGGGGCCCTTTTATTCTTAAAGGTATCCACAAATACAAATCTGCAGTCACTTGGGAAAATAAGCATTTTCTCCAAAAATTTAGGAGAAATTATTTTAGAGTTTAAAAAAGGTATGTCAAATGAACATGCTATTGGATTTAACCAGTTAGGCATTGTTGGTTTTACACACACACACATACATATATGATGAAGAATTATAATTTCTCATTTATTTAGGTGTTTATTATAATTCAATTTGGAATATAGATCCACAAGTAAAATTTTTTAAAGAACAAAATAAAGCATGTGCCAGAGATTCACTTTGAGTGCCTGATTCATTTAAGCCACAGTGTGCCACTACACCATTGTACCATTTTATAGTAAAGAATGTTTACTATCATTCAGACATTACAGTAATAGTATAACGTGTATTAGTAGATGTAAAAACGGTAGAATGCTTACTGAATGTCTAACTAAAATATCCTGAAAATTTTAGCTAGTTATCTTTATTCAAATTCCAGAATTTTTCCCCTGAATTTTTTAGCTAAACATCATTCTGAATTTCACATATTTTTATGTTGTCACTAGGGAAAACAAGTATTTTTTTCCAAAAAGTTAGTAGAAATTATTTCAGAGTAAAAAATGTTATGTCAAATATACATGCTTTTGAATTTAATCTATTAGGCGTTGATGGTAACATATGTGTATATATATCAAACATGGATCTCCTGCATTTCAGGAGATTCTTTACCATCTAAGCCACCAGGGAAGCCCATATATGCTCATATATGTATGTATGTACAAACATATATATAATGAGAAATTATATATAAAAAGCATTATAAATAATATATAAATTATAAAAAGAAAATTATATATAATTATATATATATACTCTCGCATTGCAGGCAGATTCTTTACCATCTGAGCCACCACAGAAGCCCATTTAAGCCCATATATATATATATATGGAGAAGGAAATGGTGACCCACTCCAGTGTTCTTCCCTGGAGAATCCCAGGGACAGGGGAGCATGGTGGGCTTCCGTCTGTGGGGTCACACAGAGTCGGACACGACTGAAGTGACTTAGCAGCAGCATATATATATACCCACACATATACAATGAGAAATTGTGTATAAGAATTATAAATATATAAATTATAAAAATAAAGTTATATATAACTCATTTAACTATATTGTGTATTAAAAGATTAAAATTAATATATTTTAATTTAATTATAAAAATATATATAATAAGAAATTATAATTTCTCACTTAAGAGTTTACTATAAATCAATATGGAATATAGATCCACAAGTAAAATTTTTTAAAGAACAAAACAAAGCATGTATCAGATTCACTTTTGAGTGCTTGATTCATTTAAGCCAAAGTTAGAGTTAAGTCATGTCCAACTCTTTGCGACCCCGTGGACTGTAGCCCACCAAGCTCCTCTGTCCATGGGATTCTCCAGGCAAGAATAACTGGAGTGGGTTGCCATTTTCCTCTCCAATGTATCCCAAAATACAGTTTTAGAAAAATGGTAGAATATTTACTGAATGTCTAGCTAAAGTATCCTGAACATTTTAAGCTGGTATTTTTATTCAGATTCCAAGGTTTTTTTCTCCCCTTATTTAAGAATCATTCTGAATTTCACATATTTTTATGTGCATGGCTTAGAGTAAATGGTGTTTTTAGAAAACCATTTTCTGAACTGTGTTCAGACCCAGTACCTTCCCTGGGTCCCTCTCCATTACCCAATCTTTACTGCACCTATTCCTTTGGGTACTTGATTTAATGTCAATAAAGTAAAAGGTGATCCTTAATACCCAGTGCAGTCACAAAAAGAGAAATGATTTGGTTTCCAAAACGGTCATGGACATGACTCAAAAACCCATATTGGCTGTTGGTGTTGATAGGAGTGTGTGATATTTTCACTTTAGTAGTCCCGTTCCACCTGGAGTGTGGACTTTTCTGGAGAGGTATGTGGTTGGTGAACGTGTGCTGTCTGTGTGTTTCAGGGTTCCTGTCCGGAGTACTCTGGGCGATCGCCACCTGCTGTTGGTTTATAGCGAACCACTCTCTCAGTGCTGTGGTCAGTTTTCCAATCATCACTGCCGTAAGTAGCTGTATTGCATTTCCAAATTTTTGTTTTCCAAATGTAAATCACACCTTTCTGAAGCTTTCTTAGTGAATCACTGAAGTCTGTCATAGAGTTTGATTTTTAAGGAATATAGTCAGTGTAACAGATTCATGTGGACAAACTGACACCTTTAATCTCATGTCCTTGATTGCTAAGGAAATGTTGCTAACTTCATTTTAACAAGTTTGTTCATCTTTGATACCTTTGCAGTTTTTGTTTGGTCATTTTGCCTAATTTCTTTTGGGATACATTGTAATTTGCTATTAATAACAATGTGTGTGTTCAGTTGTGTCAGACTCTGTGACCCCATGGACTGTAGCCCACAAGGCTCCTCTGTCCATGGGATTTTCCAAGCAAGAATACTGGAGTGGTTTGCATTTCCTACTCCAAGGGATCTTCTTGACCCAGGGACCAAACCCACATCTCCTGTGTCTCATGCATTGGCAGGCAGATTCTTTACCACTGAGTCGCCTGGGAATCTGATTGATAACAATATTTATCTCTATGTAATAGTTTGCAGCCATGAAATTAAAAGACACTTACTCCTTGGAAGGAAAGTTATGACCAACCTAGATAGCATATTAAAAAGCAGGGACATTACTTTGCCAACAAAGGTCCGTCTAGTCAAGGCGATGGTTTTTACAGGGGTCATGTATGGATGTGAGAGTTGGACTGTGAAGAAAGCTGAGCCATGAAGAATTGATGCTTTTGAATTGTGGTGTTGGAAAAGACTCTTGAGAGTCCCTTGGGCTGCAAGGAGATCCAACCAGTCCATCCTAAAGGAGATCAGTCCTGGGTGTTCATTGGAAGGATTGATGCTGAGGCTGAAACTCCAATACTTTTGCCACCTCATGCGAAGAGCTGACTCATTGGAAAAGACTCTGATGCTGGGAAGGATTGGGGGCAGGTGGAGAAGGGGACGACAGAGGATGAGGTGGCTGGATGGCATCACCGACTCGATGGACATGAGTTTGAGTGAACTCTAGGAGTTGGTGATGGACAGGGAGGCCTGGTGTGCTGCAATTCATGGGGTCGCAAAGAGCTGGACACGACTGAGCGACTGAACTGAACTGAAGAGCTTTAAATTTTCAAATTGCAGAATCATCCTTTTTTCCATCTTATTTCTTCTCTTTTGTCCTATATTATTTCATTCCTGTCTTTCTCTCCTGCTCACTAACCCACTGTTTATTTTTCCATCGTGATTTTTCTATCTTGTCATAATACTATCCTTAGCATTCATTAGCGTGAAATGTGAGATATAGCTGATTACTGTCCAGTAATATCAGTTAAAGTGTTAATTGCTTAGTCGTGTCCTGCTCTTTTGCAAACCCATGGACTATACCTGCCAGGCTCCTGTGTCCATGAAATTCTCCAGGCAAGAATACTGGAGTGGGTTGCCATTTCCTTCTCCAGTTAAGGAAAACTTTAAAGTACGTGCTATATTTCAGGTCCAAAATAACATACTAGAATTTCTTCAGTTTTGAAATTATCTCATGCTAAAGGAAGTTATAGGTTTATTCATACACGTTTTCCTATTAAGCCCGTTTCTAGTATCTTGAGGAACTAGTGAAAAAGATTATCTATTTGCTTATGAAAATATTTTGTTATAAATAACATTGAAGAAAAACATTCTATGGTACACAGTATTCTATCATCATTGAAAAAATTAAAACGAAAACCATAAAGAAAAAAAGGAAAATAGTGTTCGTTTTTCTCCTAATGCTGCTTCAGTTCAGTTCAGTTCAGTCTCTCAGTCGTGTCCAACTCTTTGCGACCCCATGAATCACAGCACACCAGGCCTCCCTGTCCATCACCAACTCCAGGAGTTCACTTAAACTCATGTCCATCGAGTCGGTGATGCCATCCAGCCATCTCGTTCTCTGTAGTCCCCTTCTCCACCTGCCCCCAATCCTTCCCAGCATCAGAGTCTTTTCCAGTGAGTCAACTCATCGCATGAAGTGGCCAAAGTATTGGAGTTTCAGCTTTAGCATCAGGCTTAGTTTAATTTAGTGTTGAGTTTGAATTGCAATTCAATGTTGTTATATTGTTTTTACAATCAAAATTTATTTGATGAAATTGTCAGGTCAGCTCTCCAATTTACTGTTTTTGTGTAGAGTACAGTCACAGAAAAATAGACAATTTAATTATTTTTTTTTAATTTAAGGGTCCAGGATTTATAGCTGCAATGTGGGGTGTCTTCATGTTTAAGGAAATAAAGGTATGTACACAAAAGGTGTAGATCCAGTCAAGAAACATGTTTAATACTGTGTGTTATTTCTGAAAACTGCAACACCAAAGCCCAGGGCAGAAAACATGTGAATGAATTTTACAGGTCAGATATTCAAAGTGTTCTCATCTCTAATTAGAAAAGAAAATACTAACCATATGATATTATTATGGATATGTTTTTCTCCACCCCAACCTTAGAGGAAAAATGCTTTAGTTGACTTTTTTTTCCCTTAAGAGATTTTGGTTAAATCATCCAATAAAATAAGATAGATAGAAATTTTATCTAGTGACAATTGTTAGATAAACAAGATGAAAATTTTTACCCCCCAAATTAAAACATCTTTGAGGCAAATGCAATTTGAGAATAGATTTTTTTTAGTTGTTGAATCTCATCCCTTCCAAAGTTCTCCACATCCAACCAGCATCTTTATAGGAGAACACCCTCTCAAGTGTAAATGATGGTGACTTAAAATGCTTTTACCTAGTAGTTCTAGGATGTGTGTGTGTTTTCATTAAAAATTGTTTTTAAGATTTTCCCCTTTACCTTTATTTGTGGAAAAAACCTTCAGTTGAGGCTATGTGAATGATATTTTTAGTAGTTTTTACTGAAAACAACATAAATTAGAGACACTGTCAAGGCATTATGGATATAATATTTTTTTGTCTTAACAAGAAGCAAATAATTCTTATCTCTAAGAAGATCTGATGTTGCTAATCTCTGGGAGCCATAAAGTGAACATTTCCCTGGAAAATTCTTAAAATGATTACTCAATTTTGATTTAAAATGTCATTTCATTCATTTCAAATGAAATGTGTTGATTTAGAAAGTCATCAGATGTTAATACAAGTAAGATTTTCAGGTTAAAGAAGTAATAAATTTGTTTAGAAGATATTTGGATCACAATCTTGATTGCTGTGTTTTTAAATTTACAAGACAACTTAAAACATTTATAGACGTTATTCTTTTGAATATGTTTTTTATTTATTTTAGTTAAGATTGCTTTCCACAAAAAAATAATTTATGCCAAAGCACACTCTAAATCTCTTCACAACTATTTCATCTGCTTCATGAAGGATAATGATTCCTATTTAAGAACTGGGTATTATTCAGCATAACATGCTGAAGCCTTAGAAAAATCACAAGCCTATTTACAACTGTAGGTATAAATAACCATAAACTAAGAATAGATTTATTATGAGGCATGCAAAAATTATTTTACAGTATAACAATACTGAATTAAAAATCTTCTTCCTTAGAAGAACTCACTTGAGCAAGAGAATACCTAACCATTGGTCCTACTGTTAATTCTTGAGAGTCCTTTAAAGAGACACATAAAAGACAAAATGACTTTTTAAGATACCTGTAAAAAAAGCTCAGACCAAATAAAGTAGGGGCTTTTAAAAATGATAAAACATGACCAAGTAGGATTTAATTCAGGAATGCAATTTTGGATCATAATATGTATAATGTAATTTACTGTACTGTTTTTAGATAGAAAAGAAACTGTGTAATAGTAAATATTCAAAAAGTATTTACTAAAATTAAAAACCAGTTTTTAACTGAGAAAACAACCTTTAACAATAGAAAGAATAGGAAATAAGAGGAAACTTTAGTTGATATAAGATGTCTATCAAAAACTATGTAAATACATAACTAAAGTGAAACATAAGAATTCTCTGTCAATTATATCTCAATAAAACTGAAAAAATATGGATTTTCTAAAAGTCAAAGATCTTTCCATCATTGCTGTTACTCAGTATTTTCTGGAGATCATAGCCAGTGGGCTAAGATAAAATTAAGACATAAAAGAAAAATAAGAAAAAATATTGTTTGCATATAATATTCTCTTCTTTAAATTTAGAAGAATCAGCTGCAAATCTGGAGAACCAATAAGATCACTTTGTAAGGCACTGAAATATAGACATTAAATTAGTAACTTTCCCTTGCCCTTTAGATTGGTCTCAGTCTCTCCATCTGCACTTCATCCTCTCTTCCCAGGAGGACTGCAGTCACCTTCTCATTGGTCCCCTTGTATCCACTGTGGCCCCCTCCAATCTGTTCATCATCTGCAAAAGTGTGGGCTTTACAAAATGCAAGCCTGTCTTTTCAACATAATTGGTTCTGCCTGTTCCTCTCATGTCTTCCCATTGCTTGAAAAGTAAATCCAAAGTATAACATGGCCTCTCAGATACAGCCTGCTCAGGCACATGCGTAGCCTCCAGCCTCATCGAGCCTTACTTAATTCACTGCTGCACCCTCTCAGACCTTCTTTCAGTCCCTGGCAAGTACCATGTTTCTCTTACAATAGAGCTTTGCACACACATTCCTTCTACTCAGTATCTGCATCTGCTGCCCTCCTCTTCCCCCAATTCACTGATACTTAGGAGCTCAACTCAACTCTGGATCTGCCTCTTTAAGATTTCTTCATGATGCATTCACAACAGCCACCAGTGTTTGCATGTTACTCATTCCCATCTCCCACATGACATGAGTCACTGAATAGGGGCATGTTTTGCTTACCATGTTAATCCCAGAACATGTGGATGGGTAGTAGAGTGCACGTGTATTTATTAAATGTGTAATGACAGAGGACCTGAGAATCTGGAAGATTCATACAGAGGGATAATGGAAAAGCATACAGGAGGTAGACCAGATGGTTAGTAGGGTCCACAGAAATCTTGAGAGTTTGTGCTTTTTTACATATTTGATTCAGGTCTTCTTAATGGCAGTTATTCTTTTTATTACTCAGGGTCAAAAAAACTACCTGCTGATGATGCTTGCATTTTGCATCATCTTGACTGGAGCCTTATGCACAGCTTTTTCTAAAATTTGACAACCACAAGGCCAGCAGATGGCAGCAGCACCTGAGAACACTTTCCTGGACACAAGAGATTGTGCTCAGAACAGAGTTCATGTTCACACAGCAAGCGGATCTTCATTTGTCCTGGATTAGGGTAAATGATTTTCTTTCCCACAAATGTGACACTGAAGGAAAACCAGCTTTCAGTCAACTAAAAATGAGTTCTTCTAATGAACTGTTTATGAAGGTAGGACTTGACCTCATTGTATCTGAAGATGCTGCTTTGACCACAATATGTGTTTACTGGTGCATAATCTAGCAAACAGTGTGGCATTCATTTGTAAAGAATTTTGTTTGTATCCACATTTCCAAAATATAAGCCTCATTCATGAAGACAGGCATAAAAACGTGGGGGATGGAGCAGGAAGAAGACTTATATTATGATGGAATGAGGAGCCAAAGATACCTGGAGCCTTTGTGAGAAAAAGTAAATGTCAGAGTTGGCAAGTGAATGTTAAAAAGGCCATTTCATTATTTTCAGCCCAGACTTATTTTTACTTCAAATTAATGTTGCCCGATTTTCAGTCACCCACCCAGTTAGCTCAAAATACCTTTGATATCTCCTGATAAAATCCATCCTCAGAGAACAAAACCTTCCCACTGTTCAGAATATGCGTGTAACACATATACATATGTTTACAGTATACACCCGTAAACACACATGCATATATGAATGTTCTACTGTAAATTGGGGGTAAAATCTGGAATCGCTGAAGCAAGGGTCTAGCTTATTACACACCCATGAATACACACACATATATGTATGTACTCTAACTTGTGGATAAATTCTAGAATTGCTGAAGCAGGGTTCTAGCTAGCACAGTGAGAATTTTAAGGAACCAATACACTCCATTAGATGTATGATTTAGTTTTTTTCTGAAATATATTTTTTTCTAAAACCCCTCTTGTAACCAGTGGTTTTCTTCAATTTTTAAATATTGGTTTATACTAGGTCAAAGAAAATCACAGAACATGATAGCTGTCTTTAAGAAAATTGAAATGGAGCTGCTATTAAAATGTTTATTACAATGGTTCCCAAACTCTTAAAATAATAGTAAAAAAAACTGGAATAGTGCAGTGTAAGTTTCACCCACTCCCATTTGATGATATCACATTACTTTGCTACTTGGAGGGGCAAAATGTGTGTGACTCCCTAGCTGATCTGTGTGGGTTTAAATCCCACCTCTGCTTCATCTTAATTGTGTGACTTTGGATAAATGTTCCGAATCAGATTCCTCATCTGTAAACTGGGGCTGTTGCTAGCATCCGTCTCACATGGTTACCAGGAAGTTCAAATTAGTGAAAATCTATATTTTTGTGATTGTCTGGCACTTGGCAAACATTGCATAATTCTCAGTTATTATTATTACATCTTGTTTGAGGGGGAAAGCCTGTGTCTATAGATCAGAGAATACACTGTAAGAACTGCTTCCCTTAACACTCTCCCATGACCCAAACAACTACTTATACCTGTCTATGAGTGCAGTTTTAAAATGACTGCTTGATTGTTGAATTGCAAATATAAATAAATATTTGATTAGCATCTTCCAAAATTTAATTTAATTTTAACTTGAAATGTCACTAATTATACTGATAACTTTGAATAAATTGATATGAAGCAAAACTATTTTTCTCATTTAAATATATTTAAATTTTTTTCATATTAATTGCATTGAATTCCTTTTTAGTTGAAGTTGCAAATTTGTATGCAAAAATTTTAATGTGAAGTAAAACAGTTGCAGAGGAAAAATGAAAGAAAAAAAAAATCTCATTACCACTGTACAGTTTCTGCTACCAGGCAGTGCCTATAGCATTAGTGAGAGTAGTGTTAGTAAATGGCAACCCACTCCAGTGTTCTTGCCTGGAGAATCCCAGGGAAGGGGGAGCCTGGTGGGCTTCCGTCTATGGGGTCACACAGAGTCGGACACGACTGAAGTGACTTAGCAGCAGCAGTGTTAGTAAAAGTTAGACAAAAGCAGCTTTCTCAAAATGCTTACCAAACCAGCACCTTTTAAAATAGCTGCTGCTGCTGCTGCTAAGTCGCATCAGTCGTGTCCAACTCTGTGCAACCCCATAGATGGCAGCCCACCAGGCTCCTCTGTCCCTGGGATTCTCCAGGCAAGAACACTGGAGTAGGTTGCCATTTCCTTCTCCAATGTGTGAAAGTGAAGTCACTCAGTTGTGTCCAGCTCTTAGCAACCCCATGGACTGTAGCCTACCAGGCTTCTCTGTCCATGGGATTTCCCAGGCAAGAGTACTGGAGTGGGGTGCCATTGCCTTCTCCGTTTTTAGGTAGAAACTAGTCTAAATGGGCAGTTGTAGATCTCCACTTTCTTTGCCTGCCTTAGGAAGTTAATGCCCATGTCTTTTGAAGTTTGGGGCTCAGTTTAGTCAGATTCTTGTGTTTGCATTCACTGTGTCTTTGCTTTCTGTCTCTTTGTGCAGAGAGGCAGCACTTATTCCCAGTGAGACTGGCATCCAGAGTAAGAATTTTCTACTATCACAACAAAAATGCCTGATTACTAAAAATCCCTAACAAGTGTTAAAGAATGAATAATACAGCATTTCCTCTGAGCTATCAAATCTTCTTTTAGTCCCATTATACTGATTTATTTGTACTGATAGAGTTGCTACCTCTTAGCGTTGTGTGTATCAATATTGGGAGAGCTTCTGAAAAACACACTCAGTAAAAAGATGAGCTGTAGAACCATGTACATGGTATTGTGATACCATTTTTAAAAAATTATAAAAATCAAAGTAATATGTACATTTGCTATAAATTCATATGTATGCAACATGTTAGAAAAACATGACTTATACCAGACTCATAAGGTGTGCTTCTAATGAGGATAAATGAGATCAAAATGGCAGCACTGGGTCAGGGAAGCCTTGAGCATTGCCTGTAATACTCTGCTTTTTATGGCAATGAATTATCTATGTGTTTGTTAATATGTGTCAAAGAATCAACAGCAAAATAGTTCAGAAGCATATGTCTAAATGTTGAAGTAATTAAAACTAGGCAAAGAGAGTGTGGAGGAATGTTATTTTCCTCATTATCCATTTTGGTACTGGTTAAAATTTCAAAACAGGAATGCATACACACAGGTACACACAAATAAAAGCAGCAAAAATCAAGACAGTTGGGAAAATTTCCAGCTTGGGAATCCCACCTCCTAAAGGTGGACGCCGGACACTCACTTTCATGGCCTCCCTGCAGTAGGATCTAAGTCTAGCTCCATGGTCCTGCTTGAGATCCTGTGAGCTACCTAACATAGTTGTTTCAGAAATTTGGCCTCATTAAAAAAAAAAACACACACACAAATATCTTAGTCTGTTTATTAACTTTAATGAGGTATAATTTGCATCCAATAAAATTCTCTGATTTTAAGCGGCCAGTGCTATATGAACTTTAGCAAATACACCCTCATATAAGCACCACTACGCACAACATTTCCAGCAACCCCAAAGGTTCCCTTCTGCCTGTTTGGAGCTAACCTTATGCTCCTGGCCACGAATGATCTGATTACTTTTTGCCTATTCTAAAATTTCATATAAATGGAACCATATATAATGTACCCTTCAAATCTGATTTCTTTCATGCTCTAGCCATTTTTGAACAATTTTTCTTGATCTCAAACAATTAAAATTCATTCTCAACTATTTTCCCTAGTGGAAGAAAGCATATGTGTGTATTCAAAATAACAACAAAAGTAAAAATGACTAACATTTGAAATTATTATATTTAAGTGTGTGATGTATCCTGCTCCAGAAATTCAGTTTTAAATTAATAGTGTAATTAAAAAGAATTGTTAGCTACTCTTTGAGTCCATCCCCATTCTTTAATGTTCTCTTTTGAGGAGCTGCAAAATATTAAGCTGCTTAAACCAGATCACCTCCATTTTCTGCATGTTGAAAAAAAATGCATACTCTTGGGTTTCCTACAATGGCCTAATGGATTATTATCTCTGGGGCTGGAAAATATAAATTTGCACTGTTTACACGTGCTCTTAGTGATTCTTATCACACCTGAACTCTAAATTCTTTTGAATCTGTGACTTATACCTTGATGTTTAAAGGGTTTCAAAGTGCTGAATTCTTAGAAAATAAAGAATATTGTCTTCTACCTCTAGAATAAGAGAGAAAAGTTATTTTTAAAAAACAGGTATTCATTTAATTTTATGAAGGTTTGGGGGAGAAAAAATGAAATGCTTTCAACCATTCCATTTAAGTGATATTTTTAGCAAAAAATAACAATAATAATAACTGGGCATTGTATTATTATTTTTGATTCAAACACTTAATTTTCATATTTTGAATCATCTCCAGTTAGTGGCCACATCTATTTTTACTTCAGATTCTGCAAACTGACTCTTTCTTTCTTTAATAATAAAATCTCTTAACACAATTCATATTGACAAGATCTCATGGAAACAAACAAAAATCCCAACTTCCAAATGGATATTTTGCAGCAAGATCCAGTGAAACAAATCACTGGAAATGAACGGGAGAGGAAGGTGAGAATTGTTTCTTGTGTGGAGACAGCAGGCTGCAAGCCTGACCCCAACTTGCTACTTATTACAGGCATAAGTCGCAAATACAGCATTCCACGTGGAGAACCTCATAGAGTCTTCCAAGACACTGGCTGTTTTTTCTTTTTTATGTGCCTTTCTTTCTTCTTTAAAGACATTTTATTGGAGTGTAGTTGATTTACAGCATTGTGTTAGTTTCAGGTGTGCAGCAAACTGAATCAGTCATATAGTCATTCATTTTTGCTTCTTTTCCCATATAGGTCATTACAGAGTATTGAGTAGAGTTGCCTGTGCTACACAATAGGTTCTTACTAATTATCTAGTTTATGTATAGTAGTGTGTATATGTCAAGTTTATCCCTTTCTCCCCTTAGATAACCATAACCATAGTTTGTTTTCTATGTCTGTGAGTCTGTTTTTGTTTTGTAAATAAGTTCATTTGTATCATATTTTAGATACACATATAAGTGATATTATGTATCTGTTTTTCCTTATCTGACTTACTTCACTTAATTTGATAATCTCTATGTCCATCCAGTTCAGTTCAGTTGCTCGGTCGTGTGACTCTTTGCAACCCCGTGGACTGCAGCATGCTAGGCTTTCCTGTCCATCACCAACTCTCAAAGCTTGCTCAAACTTACGTGCATCAAGTCAGTGATGCTATCCAACCATTTCATCCTCTGTTGTTGCCTTCTCCTGCCTTCAATCTTTCCCAGCATCAAGGTCTTTTCCAATGAGTCAGTTCTTCACATCAGGAGGTCCAAGTATCAGAGTTTCAGCTTCAGCATCAGTCCTTCCAATGAATATTCAGGACTGATTTCCCTTAGGATTGACTATGTCCATCCACATTGCTGCAAATGGCATTATCTCATTCTTTTTAATGGCTGAGTAATATTCCATTGTATATATGTACCACATCTTCTTTATCCATTCCTCTGTTGATAGATGTTTAGGTTGTTTCCATGCCTTGGGTGTTGTGAACAGTGCTGCTATAAACATTGAGTTGTGTATATATTTTTAAATTAGAGTTTTCATCTTCTCTGGAAATATGCTCAGCAGTGGAATTGTTTTCAGTTTTTTAAGACATCTCCATACTGTTCTCCATAGTGAGTACACCAATTTGCATTTCTCCCAAAAGTGTAAGAGGGCTCCTTTCTCTCCAGATCCTCTCCAGTATTTATTATTTGTAGATACTTTGAGGGTGGCCATTCTGACCAGTGTGAGGTGACACAGCTAAGAGATCTATTTTTCCTTTTTCATTTACCAACAAGGTACTTGTAAGTACTCTAACTCATTCCTACTTTCCATAATTAAAGGGTTTACAAGTTTGCCTTTCACATATACCATAAAGTTCTGAATTATGAAACTCACCTCTAAGTTTTTCTGATGTAGAAAGCTGTTTTGTCTCCCTCTATTTGAGAATTATATGAGCTTTATAGGCAATTGATAGTAAAAAATTATTATAAAATGTGAATATTGTTTAATTAATCTTTATATCTCAAGAACATAACACAGTATAGACACATGGGGGGAAAAAAGTGACTTTTTTTTTTAGCATATACCCTGAAGAATATCTTTAAGTTATAGTTCAGAACATATTCTTCTTCTGTGTACTCTGATACTCAGATCCTTTTATATTATGAGAATTCTTGTGGTTTTGCTATTTGATTTTTTGTTTTTGTTAGGTTTTGTTTTTTGTATTGGGGGCGGTTGGTTTTTTGTTTAGTTTTGTTTAGTTTGGGCTTGGTGAACCTAAAATCTCCCAAACTCTAGGTCATTTGGAGGATTTTTTTTCCCACCTGTTTCTTCCCTTTTCTCTGGTTCTTTGCTCAGTCTCCAACACTTTAGTGACCTGAAGACTTGAGAAACTCCCTGGGTGTTGCTGGGTCTCTCAATCTCACACTCTCTCTTCCCCCACTTTAGTACTTAATCCTACTTATTGTACCCACCTTGACATTCCCAAAGTCTTAGCTCTGTCTCCTCAACTCAGAAAGATTGCTGGGGTCTGTTTGTTTTCCCCCTTACTGCACTGAAGCCTGTAAACTCTATCCAGGCTGTAAAATTAGAAAACTGTAGGACTCAACTTGTTTCCATTTATAACAGGTATCACAGTCTTGTCCTGCCTATGGCCGAATATTTTATGTATTTTACTCATGTTTAGATTTCTTTATAGTGGGAAGATTAATGTGACTTCAGTTACTCCATCTTTGCCAGAAGCAGAAGCCCTCTGGTGAGCATTCTGTCACTAAATGGTAGCAGGTTAAATTACTGAAACTTCTCTTCTGTCTCTCTTTGATAAACTGCAACATCAGATGATAATTAGGCATTATACCAGGTTGAATGTGACTACCCAAAAAGTATGTCCAAGTCCTAATTTTCAGTACCCATGAATGTGACCTTATTTGGTCTTTGCAGATTTAATTAAATTATGGATCTCAAAGTGAGGTCATCCTGGATTTAATATGGACTCTAACTCTTATAAGAGGAGGAGAGGGTTATTTGACATTCTCAGGAACACAGGAAAGAAAGATACTTTAAAAGGGAGGCAGAGATAAGAGAGACATAACTACAAGTCAAGAGATGACTTGGATTGCTGGAAGGCACTGGAAACAAAGAGACAGACATAGAAATGACTTCTTCCCCACACCCTCCAGGACACGGCCCTGCCAAGATCTTAATTTCAGACTTGATAGCCACCAGGAGTATGTGTAAGAGAGCACACACCCCTAAGCAACTAACTCAGTTATCTCTAACCATGAGCATACAAGATATTGCACAAAATAAGATGCACAAATGCAAACTGTGAGCTTTAACCCTGGCAATAATACTGCTAAGATAAAGATGTTGGTGAAACTGCAAGGCGAAAATTAAATTTTGTGAAGGTCTGAAAAAGTGGCTGTTTTTGCCTCGACAGAGTTGTGCATTTCATCTTAGTGTGAGAGGGGGCATACCTCTCTTCCTCTATGAGAAGAAAAAGTGTCAAGCGATTTTTCATTTGTTTGGTTTTCATTTTAAAAAAGGAAATAAGTCTGATGATCTGGAATGTTGTGTAAAGCATCTTAGGCAGATATCTCTGTATAGAAAACAGGAATTAGATAAGAAAAATAACAGAACTTTATGCCTATTAAAAATAGTCGAATTTTGTCTAAAGTTTGTTGATATTATGAGTAAGATCCTTCTAGCAAACAGGATATCAACATGAACTCAGTCGTTTTTTAGCTACTGATATATTCATGTGTGAACTATGTCATTTTCTTTTTCTTATTGAAGACAAACTGTCTCTCTGGAAGATCATTTTACTCCTTTTTAAGGATTCTGAGTAAAGTGAAAAATAAAATATAACGCAGAATTTTAATTATGTGAATTGTGACTCAGTCATCATTGTTTATACTGGTACTGGAGCTACCTGTACATAACTATGTAAAAGAGATTCCTTATAAGTAATTCGTTCACACGATTGTGAGGCTAAATCCCTGGTCTGCAGTTGGTGAGCTAGAGACCCTGAGGGCTTGTGTAATTCCAATCTGAGTCCAAAAGTCTGGAAAACAAAGGAGTTGATGGTGTCAAGCCCAGCCTGAGTTTGAAGGCCAGAGAACCAGGAAAACCAAGGCTCTAATACGTTCTGATCTGAGTCCAGGTCTGCCCAAGGCAGGAGAAGACCCCTGCCCCGACCCAGAGACAGGCAGAGGGAGTGTGGCTCCCCTCTTGTGCGCGTTAGGTCACTTCAGTCGTGTCCAACCCTGTGTGACACTAGGGGCTATAGCCTGTCAGGCTCCTCTGTCAGTGGGATTCCCCAGGCAAGAATACTGGAATGGGTTGTCATGCCCTCCCCTAGGGGATCTTCCCGACCCAGGGATCAAAACCACATCTGTCAAATCTGCACCGGCAGGTAAGTTCTTTACCACTAGCACTACCTGGGAAGCCCAGCTTCTTTCTTACTCAGCCTTTTATTCCGTTTAGGCCTTCAGTGGATGGAATAAGGCCCACCCAATCTGCCTCACTCATTCTGCCTTTCAAATGCCAATCTCATCCAGAAACACCCTCACAAGACACACCCAGAGTCATGTTCAAACAAATATCGGGGCACCCTGTGGCCCTGCCAAGTTGTCAAATAGCATTAACCATCACACATATGGGAGAATATTTTCTCATACTCAATCATATTTTACTCCTCAATCATAAAAAGAACTTGAGTTTAAATACTTGAATACACTGTTTGGTAATACTGATAGGTGGAGATTGCTTATGATATGTCTGAGACTATAGTTAAAATATGCTTATTATAAACACACAAAAGAATATGCAATTCTTAGGAAGTTTTCCTCTGGATCTTACCTGGTCTGATATTATTTCAAATTTCACTCACTTATATTAAAGTCAAATTCAACTCTGCAGAATTAAACGTGAAACCATGCAAAAAGGTTCAGCCTTTTAAGAAATTTGTGCAGTCTGAAAAAGGAAACAATATTTTCTCTGTGTGTCATTTATCTTTCAGCTAAAACCTGACATAAGACTGTTGAAATATAAAGGGGCAGAGTAAGTTGTCATTTACCTGAGTGGTCACAGCATTAGGAGGTTGGTGGTCAACTCATTCACAATTCAGTTCAGTTCAGTTCAGTAGCTCAGTCGTGTCCGACTCTTTGTGACCCCATGAATCACAGCACGCCAGGCCTCCCTGTCCATCACCAACTCCCGGAGTTCACTCAAACTCATGTCCATCAAGTCAGTGATGCCATCCAGCCATCTCATTCTCTGTCGTCCCCGTTTCCTCCCACCCTCAATCCCTCCCAGCATCAGAGTCTTTTCCAGTGAGTCAACTCATCGCATGAGGTGGCCAAAGTATTGGAGTTTCAGCTTTAGCATCAGTCCTTCCAGTGAACACCCAGGATCGATCTCCTTCAGAATGGACTGTTTCAAATACAAAAAAAACGTTTTAGTATGTGATAAAATTCCATAAATTTTGAGGGAGAAATTGTATTAAACCTATGTTCAAAATAGTGTTTCTATTTGGTCCAAAATATGATACAATAAGAGAAAGAGGCTTTGGGGTAACTTTGAAGACTACTCTTATTGAGGCAAATTGTGTACTTTGCAGGGTGATAGAACATGGCTAAGAAAAGTCAAATTCCTCTTCACTGAGGCATCAGCACAGTCCACACAGACCTACTTCTCTCTTATCCACATCCTAACAGAGTCTGTGGTGTGAGGAAGGGAGGTGGGCAGAGAGCAAGGGGGTAGTTGCCCTTGTCTGACCTTGCAGATAGTTCTCCACTGGTTTTCGGTGTATACACATGTACAGAGAAGCTTCTTCATCTGTCCTACAAGCTCCATT
The DNA here is from genome assembly GCF_049115385.1 of Moschus berezovskii. Lineage (NCBI taxonomy): Eukaryota > Metazoa > Chordata > Mammalia > Artiodactyla > Moschidae > Moschus > Moschus berezovskii. The sequence goes on along the minus strand of NC_142478.1, from coordinate 43,982,235 downwards.
AAGAGTGTACACTCACTAGTGACCCCTGTGACATGCTGGGGAAGTGCAACCTTGAGAAACTGAGGCTTGAGGTCTAAAGCCCCATACCTGAGCACTCACCCCAAAGCGATTAGCATCTGAGATGTGACTGAAAGCAAATTGCAACAGCACATTTTAATGAAAAGCAGGTTCGGAGGAAATGTTACACTTTTGTTAGTAACAGAGAATATAGCATAATTTGAAGACTATAGAAGAAAACCCCTGGATGGTATCAGGACACCTACATATGACCAGCAGTGAAACTCTGAACATATCAACTGATTGCTCTTGATTTGACATTTTTCCTTTAAAAAAAATATTTTTTGGTACTTCCATAGTGGTCCAGTAGCTAAGACTCTGCCTCTCAATGCAAGGGGCCTGGGTTCAATCCCTGGTCTAGGAACTGGATCCCACATGCTCCAACCAAGACCTGGTGCAGCCTAGTGAATAAATAAATAACAAAAGTATTTTTTTAATATTTTAAGAACATTTTTTCTTGTGTAAGTAGTAAAAAATTTAAACTGTCAATCAGAAAAATTATCTAACATCAGAGAACACCAGGTTTGGTTGCTAGATTAAGTCTATGACCTGATATACCATGGTAATAATGTGTGTGTGTGTATTCCTAAAATATTCATTTTAATATGCATGATAAAATTAAGGCATTAAATAATTCATCATCTACGCTTTAAATAGTGTAACAAATTGAGGAAAATACTTTTCTTATTATTTCAGCATAACTTGTCACATGTATAAATACCTAAATCCTAAGTATATAAGTTCAGTTCAGTCGCTCAGTCGTGTCAAGTATATAAGTAGTATTACTCAAAACAATTTACTATGTAAACCTTCTGTCATGAAGTTTAAAAATAAGGAAGAATTGGGAAGTCTCCATAAAGAAGCCATTCAGCCTTGATAATTAGGGGAAATCGGGTCAGGTGAGTTGTTGAAAATGCAAAATGAGGCATCTGGTTGCCTTACCTTTAGTTGGTTTGCTATGTGTAAAATAATCATTCAATTCAACTGTGTAAATGTTTTAATATTTGACCACCAGAGGGCAGTGTAGGTTTAGTTATGATAGTCTATATTTTAAAAATGTAAATTTTATTTTTTTGGCTTCCCTGGTGGCTCAGTGGTAAAAAATCTGCCTGCCAATACAGGAGATGCGGGTTCAGCCTCTGGGTCAGGAAGATCCCCTGGAGAAGGAAATGGCAACCCACTCCAGTATTCTTGCCTGGGAAATCCCAAGGACAGAGGAGCCTGGCAGGCTACAGTCCATTGGGTCACAAAAGACATGACTTAGCGACTAAAGAGCAACAATCCTATATCTTATATGTATCAATCAAATCCTCACTGTAACATCTGCTTTCTTAAAGTTTTCACACCTTTATACCTTATTATTTGCACTGTATCATTTGGTTTCCTAGAAGTTTGAACACATCGCAGAATAAATCCACCCCTGCTGCTGCTGCTGCTGCTGCTGCTGCTAAGTCACTTCAATCGTATCCGACTCTGTGTGACCCCATAGACGGAAGCCCACCAGGCTCCCCTGTCCCTGGGATTTTCCAGGCAAGAGTACTGGAGTGGCTTGCCATTGCCTTCTCCGAAATCCACCCCTAGAGTTATTTAAAACAGAAGAATGTGTTACCTAAGAATATTAAGGACATAGAAGAATTCTCACAGCCAGTGCTGCCAATACGATGAGTGATGCTGAGCAAATACTGAACTGGAAGTCTCAACATTCTCTGCCCCAGTGACAGAAACATCATTATCAAAAATCATCAGGCTGAGTGGCCTCAGCGTTCTCTAAGTCCTAATAATTCCTGAGCTTCGTTAGACATTTTAGGTCAAAGAGACCTGAGACTACTTGCCCTACTGTTTTTGAAGAAACTTTTGCAACCAAAAGAGAGAAATGTTTTCCTAATAGGCTATTAAGTAATCATATGCTGAATTTGGATGGATTCTAAATATAGATTCTGAAGGGATTTGCCATCACTGGCTTCAGAAGGCATGTCCTCAGCTTCTATTTCCAGGGAACAGAACAGTGTCTTACTAAAGCAAATTATTTGACGTAAAATGGGTAGCAAATGAACATGATGTCTGCTTCAACTCCAAAATGCCTAATGGAAAATTACTGCGTAATATATTCCACGGAGATAGGGAAGTTGGACATGCCTCAAATCCTCAAATCAGAAACTGAGACATTTTCCAGCATCTTGGCACTTCCCTGGTGACTCAGATGGTAAAGTATCTGCCTGCAATGCGGGAGACCTGGGTTCAATCCCCTGTTTGGGAAGGTCCCCTGGAGGAGGGCATGGCAACCCACTCCAGTATTCTTGCCTGGAAAATCCCCTTGGACAGAGAGCCTGGCGGGCTACAGGTCCAAGGGGTCGCAAAGAGTCAGACACAACTGAGCACCAGCATCTTAATTTCTCCTCATTTATGCAATAAATGTCATTCAGAATCCTGTCTCTTCATTTACATCATCTTGTGTTGCTTCCTATAGAAGACTTCAAGTCTGAAATCCCAAAGTCACATATGTGTTGTCTTAGTAATAAGGCCTTCAGATTTAACATGGAACTATGATATATTTCTTATGTGGTTAGAAAAAATACATATAATTAACTGTCTCAATATATTCTAATAGGCTTTTCTACACTTTATTGGCAACTTGGTATTGGACACTTTTGCATAGGAAAGATTTTCTGCAGAAACCAGGCTGTCTCCACATGCTGTGCTGTTTTATGTTGACGGTGTCTTTTACTTGACTGCTGCAAAAATTCTAAGTGCCCTGCTGCTGCAGCTAAGTCGCTTCAGTTGTGTCTTACTCTGTGCGACCCCATAGACAGCAGCCCACTAGGCTCCTCCGTCCCTGGGATTCTCCAGGCAAGAATACTGGAGTGGGTTGCCATTTCCTTCTCCAATGCATGAAAGTGAAAGTGAAGTCGCTCCGTCGTGTCCGACTCTTCGAGAGCCCATGGACTGCAGCCCACCAGTCTCCTCCATCCATGGGATTTTCCAGGCAAGAGTACTGGAGTGGGTTGCCATTGCCTTCTCCCTCTAAGCGCCCAATCACTGCTTAATTTCGATGCTGTGCGGGATTGATTTCTCCTCCTGAGATGTTTCAAGTTCATGAATGAAAGGGGCAAAAATGAATTATCCTCAGGTGTTGTGTGATTAAAGCTGAAACTGCAATACTTTGGCCACCTCATGCGACGAGTTGACTAACTGGAAAAGACTCTGATGCTGGGAAAGGTTGGGGGCGGGAGGAGACGGGGACGACAGAGAATGAGACGGCTGGATGGCATCACTGACTCGATGGACATGAGTTTGAGTGAACTCCGGGAGTTGGTGATGGACAGGGAGGCCTGGCGTGCTGTGATTCATGGGGTCACAAAAAGTCAGACACGACTGAGCGACTGAAATGAACTGAACTGATAGCCCCAGTTGCTTGATTTACCATTTATTTAGGCAAACTTTTCAGAAAAGTCTCTGAAAGATCCAGCAGAGCCAGAACAGTCCATTCTGATTGCAATTGACCTGTCCAAGACAGAGAAGCACATCAACGTAAATTGCTATTCATATTGGTTGGAGTATAAAATTATATTTTAGGGGAGCATGGGAAGATGGCGGAGGAATAGAACGGGGCAACCACTTTCTCCCCCACAAAATCAACAAAAGAACATTTGAATGCTGAGTAAATCCCACAAAAAAACTTCTGAATACCGGCAGAGGACATCAGGCACTCAGAAAAGCAGCCCATAGTCGAGGAAAGGAGGTAGGAAATAGATAAAAAGAGAGACAAAAGAGGGAGGGACGGAGCTCCGTCCGGGGAAGGGAGGCTTAAAAAAAAAAGAAGTTTCCAAACACCTGGAAACACTGGCGAGTGAAATCTCAGAGGGCAGCATAACTGGGAGACAAAAGACATAAATAATTAAAACTCACAGACTAAGTGCCCAGAGGAAACTCTCAGCGGAGAAGTGGTGCAGACGCCGGCACCCTCCACTAGCAGGCGGGGGCTGGGCAGGGAGGTGCGGGCAGCTGAGCTTAGAGGGAGAACCGGGCTTGAACGCCCCAGGGCAAACTGAGGGCTCGAACTTAAGATACCCAAAGGCAAAAAGGCTAAGAAAAGCCTGCGAAAAGCCCCAAGCCAGGACTCCGCCAGCCCCGCCCACAGAACAGGGTGCTGAGCGGAGCGAGCCGGCAGCGGGCGGCCCTTCCCCCAACCCCCACCTAGCGGGCGGGGAGGGCAGCCAGCACTGGGGCGGGGGCAGTCACAGCCCCAGAGAGGCTTCCTGTGCCAAGCTGCAGGCAGGCTTCCTTGCTGGCCAGGACTTCTTGGGTTCGGGCCGGTCGATATCCGCCTGAGAAAGTGCACCGGTTATACTCCCAGAAAACCAGGTGGCAGGGACCGGGAAGGTGATAAGTGGCAGCGACTGCGTTCACCAAACGCCTGGTCACCTGAGCTGCTAGGACCGGGGAAGGCACAAAACGCAGGCCCAGCCAAGTCTGCGCCTTTGTCGAGTACCCGAAGACCTGAACCTGAGCCGCTCAGACCTGGGAAGTGCATGCAACCCAGCGCCAGCCGCGGACAGCTCCCGGCAGAGCAAACTAAAGCCTAAGCAGCATAAACAGGGAAAGCACACACGCCTCTGAGCGGGAGCATTCCCAGTGTAGCCGAGACACTGCAAGCACTCCCCACAGACGCCAGGGATATTTGTTAGCTGTTCCTCCCTCCCCATAGCAGGACTGAATAGGTGAGCCGGGGAAAAAAAAAAGTGTCCACCACTGCATCCTGGGTCAGGACGGGAATTAGACACTGAGGAGACCAGAAAACAGAAGAGCTTTTTCAACAGAAGGAACTGCCTTGGAAGTAACAGAGGGAGAAGCCTTGAGCCTCCCGCAAGAATAAGACTGAAAACCAGAGGCAGAGGCTTAAGGCCAAATCCTGAGAACACCAGAGATCTCCTGTTCCAGAGAACATCAATTGATAAGTACTCATCAAATGCCTCCATACATACGCTGAAACCAGGCACCACCCAAGGGTCAACAAGTTTCAGTGAAAGACATACTATGCAAACTATCCAGCAACACAGGAGAATAGCACTGAGCTTCAATATACAGGCTGCCCAAAGCCACCCCAAACCCACTGACATCTCAAACTCATTACTGGACACTTCATTGCACTCCAGAGAGAAGAAATCCAGCTCCACCCACCAGAACATCGACACAAGCTTCCCTAACCAGGGAACCTTGACAAGTCACCCATCCAACCCCACACACAATGAGGTAACTCATAATAAAGAGAATTCCACAAACTGCCAGAAGACGGAAAGGCCACCCCGAACACAGCAATATAAGCAAGATGAAGAGGCAGAGAAATACCCAAAAAGTAAAGGAACAGGATAAATGCCCACCAACACAAACAAAAGAGGAAGATATAGGGAACCTACCCGATAAAGAATTTCGAATTTTAATTGTGAAAATGATTCAAAATCTGGAAAGCAAAATGGAATTACAGATAAATAAACTGGAGAAAAGGATGGAGAAGATGGAAGAAATGTTCAATAAGGAATTAGAGGAAATAAAAAAGAGTCAATATATAACGAATAATACAATAGATGAGATCAGAAACACTCTCGAGGGCACAAACAGTAGAATAACGGAGGCAGAAGACAGGAAAAGTGAGCTAGAAGATAGAATTGTAGAAATAAATGAAACAGAGATGGAAAAAGAAAAAAGAATTAAAAGAAATGAGGACAATATTAGAGACATATGGGACAATATTAAACGCCCCAACATTCGAATCATAGGAGTCCCAGAAGAAGAAGACAAAAAGAAAGACCATGAGAGAATACTTGAGGAGATAAGAGTTGAAAATTTCCCTAAAATGGGGAAGGAAATAATCACCCAAGTCCAAGAAACACAGAGAGTCTCTAACAGGATAAACCCAAGGCGAAATACTCCAAGGAACATATTAATCAAATTAACAAAGATCAAACACAAAGAACAAATATTAAAAGCAGCAAGGGAAAAACAACAAATAACACACAAGGGGATCCCCATAAGGATAACAGCTGATCTTTCAGCAGAAACTCTTCAGGCCAGGAGGGAATGGCAAGACATACTTAAAGTGATGAAAGAAAATACACTACAGCCCAGATTAATGTACCCAGCAAGGATCTCATTCAAATATGAAGGAGAAATCAAAAGCTTTACAGACAAGCAGACAAACAAAAGCTGAGAGAATTCAGCATCACCAAACCAGCTCTCCAAGAAATACTAAAGGATCTTCTCTAGACTGGAAACACAGAAAGGGTATATAAACTTGAACCGAAAACGATAATGAAAATGGCAACGGGATCATACTTATCAATAATCACCTTAAACATAAATGGGTTGAATGCCCCAACCAAAAGACAAAGGCTGGCTGAATGGATACAAAAACAAGACCCCCATATATGTTGTCTGCAAGAGACCCACCTCAAATCGAGGGACACATACAGACTGAAAGTGAAGGGCTGGAAAAAGATATTCCACGCAAATAGAGACCAAAAGAAAGCAAGAGTAGCAATACTCATATCAGATAAAAGAGATTTTAAAACAAAGGCTGTGAAAAGAGACAAAGAAGGAAACTATATAATGATCAAAGGATCAATCCAAGAAGAAGATATAACAATTATAAATATTTATGCACCCAACATAGGAGCACCGCAATATGTAAGACAATTACTAACAAGTATGAAAGGGGAAATTAACAATAACACAATAATAGTGGGAGACTTTAATACCCCACTTACATCTATGGATAGATCAACTAAACAGAAAATTAACAAGGAAACACAAACTTTAAGTGATACAATAGACCAGTTAGACCTAATTGATAGCTATAGGACATTTCACCCCAAAGAAATGAATTTCACCTTTTTCTCAAGCACACAAGGAACCTTTTCCAGGATAGATCACATCCTGGGCCATAAATCTAGCCTTGGTAAATTCAAAAAAATTGAAATCATTCCAAGCATCTTTTCTGACCACAATGCAGTAAGATTAGATCTCAATTACAGGAGAAAAACTATTAAAAATGCCAACATATGGAGGCTGAACAACACGCTGCTGAATAATGAACAAATCATAGAAGAAATCAAAAAAGAAATCAAAATATGCATAGAAATGAATGAAAATGAAAACACAACAACCCAAAACCTCTGGGACACTGTAAAAGCAGTGCTAAGGGGGAAGTTCATAGCAATACAGGCACACCTCAAGAAACAAGAAAAAAGTCAACTAAATAACCTAACTCTACATCTAAAGAAACTAGAAAAGGAAGAAATGAAGAACCCCAGGGTTAATAGAAGGAAAGAAATCATAGAAATTAGGGCAGAGATAAATGCAAAAGAAACAAAAGAGACCATAGCAAAAATCAACAAAGCCAAAAGCTGGTTCTTTGAGAAGGTAAATAAAATTGACAAACCACTATCCAGACTCATCAAGAAACAAAGGGAGAAGAACCAAATCAATAAAATTAGAAGTGAAAATGGAGAGATCACAACTGACAACACAGAAATACAAAGGATTATTAGAGAATACTATCAGCAGTTATATGGCAATAAAATAAATAACTTGGAAGAAATGGACAAATTCCTAGAAAATACACCTTGCCAAAACTGAACCAGGGAGAAATAGAAAATCTGAACAGACCCATCACAAGCACGGAAATAGAGGACGTAATCGGAAATCTTCCAGCAAACAAAAGCCCAGGTCCAGACGGCTTCACAGCTGAATTCTACCAAAAATTTAGTGAAGAGCTAACACCTATTCTACTCAAACTCTTTCAGAAAATTGCTGAGGAAGGAAAACTTCCAAACTCATTCTATGAGGCCACCATCACCTTAATCCCAAAACCTGGTAAAGATCCCACAAAAAAAGAAAACTACAGGCCAATATCACTGATGAACACAGATGCAAAAATCCTTAACAAAATTCTAGCAATCAGAATCCAACAACACATTAAGAAGATCCTACATCATGACCAAGTGGGCTTTATCCCAGGAATGCAAGGATTCTTCAATATTCGCAAATCAATCAACATAATACACCACATTAACAAACTGAAAAATAAAAATCATATGATTATCTCAATAGATGCAGAGAAAGCCTTTGACAAAACACAACATCCATTTATGATAAAAACTCTCCAGAAAGTGGGAATAGAAGGAACATTCCTCAACATAATAAAAGCTATATATGGCAAACCCACAGCAAACATTATCCTCAATGGTGAAAAACTGAAAGCATTTCCCCTAAAGTCAGGAACAAGACAATGCCCACTCTAACCACTATTATTCAACATAGTTCTGGGAGTTTTGGCTATAGCAATCAGAGCAGAAAAAGACATAAAAGGAATACAAATTGGAAAAGAAGAAGTAAAACTTTCACTGTTCGCTGATGACATGATCCTCTACACAGAAAACCCTAGAGACTCTACCAGAAAAATACTAGAGATAATCAATGATTACAGTAACGTTGCAGGATATAAAATCAACACACAGAAATCCCTTGCATTCCTATATACTAATAATGAGAAAATAGAAAGAGAAATTAAGGAAACTATTCCATTCACTGTTGCAAAGAAAAGAATTAAATACTTAGGAATATATCTACCTAAGGAAACAAAAGACTTGTACATAGAAAACTATAAAACACTAGTGAAAGTAATCAAAGAGGACACTAATAGATGGAGAAATATACCGTGTTCATGGATTGGAAGAATAAATATTGTGAAAATGAGTATACTACCCAAAGTAATTTATACATTCAATACAATCCCTATCAAGCTACCAACGATATTTTTCACAGAACTAGAACAAATAATCTCACAATTTGTGTGGAAATACAAAAAACCTCGAATAGCCAAAGCAGTCTTGAAGAAGAAGAATGGAACTGGAGGAATTAACCTGCCAGACTTCAGGCTCTACTACAAAGCCACAGTCATCAAGACAGTATGGTACTGGCATAAAGACAGAAATATAGATCAATGGAACAAAATAGAAAGCCCAGAGATAAATCCACGCACCTATGGACACCTTATCTTCGACAAAGGAGGCAAGAATATAAAATGGACAAAAGACAGTCTCTTTAACAATGGTGCTGGGAAAACTGGTCAACCACTTGTAAAAGAATGAAACTAGAACACTTACTAACACCATACACCAAAATAAACTCAAAATGGATTAGAGAGCTAAATATAAGACCAGATACTATAAAACTCCTAGAGGAGAACTTAGGCAAAACACTCTCCGACATAAATCACAGCAGGATCCTCCAAGACCCACCTCCCAGAATATTGGAAATAAAAGCAAAAATAAACAAATGGGATCTAATTAAAATCAAAAGCTTTGGCACAGCAAAGGAAACTCTAAGCAAGGTGAAAAGACAGCCTTCAGAATGGGAGAAAATAATAGCAAATGAAGCAACTGATAAAGGATTAATCTCCAAAATATACAAGCAGCTCCTGCAGCTCAATTCCAGAAAAATAAGTGACCCAATCAAAAAATGGGCCAAAGAACTAAACAGACATTTCTCCAAAGAAGATATAAAGATGGCTAACAAACACATGAAAAGATGCTCAACATCCCTCATAATGAGAGAAATGCAAATCAAAACCACAATGAGATACCATTTCACACCAGTCAGAATGGCTGCTATCCAAAAGTCTACATGCAATAAATGCTGGAGAGGGTGTGGAGAAAAGGGAACCCTCTTACACTGTTGGTGGGAATGCAGACTGGTGCAGCCACTATGGAGAACAGTGTGGAGATTCCTCAAAAAACTGGAAATAGAACTGCCATATGATCCAGCAATCGCACTCCTGGGCATACACACCGAGGAAACCAGAATTGAAAGAGACACATGTACTCCAATGTTCATTGCAGCACTGTTTATAATAGCCAGGACATGGAAGCAACCTAGATGTCCATCTGCAGATGAATGGATAAGAAAGCTTTGGTACATATACACAATGGATTATTTTTCAGCCATCAAAAAGAATGCATTTGAATCAGTTTTAATGAGGTGGATGAAATTGGAGCCAATTATACAGAGTGAAGTAAGCCAGAAAGAAAAACATCAATACAGTATACTAACGCATATATATGGAATTTAGAAAGATGGTAACCTTAACCCTGTATCAGTTCAGTTCAGTTCAGTTCAGTCACTCAGTCGTGTCCGACTCTCCGCGACCCCATGAATTACAGCACGCCAGGCCTCCCTGTCCATCACCAACTCCCGGAGTACACTCAAACTCATGTCCACAGAGTCGGTGATGCCATCCAGCCATCTCATTCTCCGTCGTCCCCTTCTCCTCCCCCCCCCCCCCAAACCTTTCCCAGCATCAGAGTCTTTTCCAGTGAGTCAACTCGTCGCATGAGGTGGCCAAAGTATTGCAGCTTCAGCTTTAGCATCAGTCCCTCCAATGAACATCCAGGATTGATCTCCTTTAGAATGGACTGGTTGGATCTCCTTGCAGTATAAGGGACTCTCAAGAGTCTTCTCCAACACCACAGTTCAAAAGCACCGATTCTTCGGCGATCAGCTTTCTTCACAGTCCAACTCTCACATCCATACATGACCACGGGAAAAATCATTGCCTTGACTAGACGGACCTTGGTTGGCAAAGTAATGTCTCTGCTTTTTAATATACGAGACTGCAAAAGACACATAGGTATATAGAACAGTCTTTGGGACTCTGTGGGAGAGGGTGAAGGTGCGATGATTGGGGAGAACAGCATTGTAGCATGTATATTATCATAAGTGACCAGTCCAGGTTCGACGCATGATACAGGATGCTTGGGACTGGTGCACGGGGATAACCTGGACGGAGGATATGGGGAAGAGGGAGGTGGGAGGGGGGTTCAAGAAAGGGAACACATGTACACCCGGGGCGGATTCATGTCAATGTATGGCAAAACCAACCAATATATTAATGTAAGGTAATTTGCCTCCAATAAAATAAATTTTAAAAAAATATTTATTTATAGAACAAGATTCTGGTTCTTTTTTTTTCATGTAACTTATGCTGTCCATCTAAATTCTCTCTGAAATGAACATAGATATTGTTTAAGTGGGTTTGTTAATCAGTAAAACAAGTTTGTTCTTAAAGTAGTAAAAGATAAAAAGTACAGAATTGTAAATTAAATAGCACCTTTTTTCAGGCTTTAATTCTCTCCCAATCTCTCAATTTCTTTCTTACACACACACAGTGTCCTAGCATTTCCTGTTTGTTACTAGCAGATAAATTAAATGCTGCCATTACTATCTTTCCATATACACTGTATATTGTGATACACTTACATTTGTTTACAAGGCATATTCCCAGTAGAATTACTGTATCATGAGATAGTTACACACTTAAAATTTCTGTGTATATTTTCATAATACTTTGCAAAATGTTATAACTATATTTTAACACTGCTAAGATTCCCCATACACTTGCCAAAATGATTTTCTTTCTTATTTCCCAATGCAATGTGGTTAAAATGGCATCTAAACCACTAAATGTATCTAAGTGATCATTAGTATGTGGACAGAACTGATCAATCCTTTCTATGTGTATTGGCTACTTGTATTGCCTTTCTTGTGATTTCTTCTTGCTCCTGTTGTTGATTTTTTTCCTAGGCAGTTTTGGGGTCTAAACATAGTTTGTAGGATACCTTTGTTTAGTAAAAGAATTCATCTCTTTGGTATAATTGTTGACAAAACCATGGCCCCCTGTCCCCCAGCTAAAAATATATATATATATGGAGACAGAGTTTGGAGGAAATAGGAAAATGGCTTTATCTTTGCCTGGCAAAGGGGAGTATATAGCAGGCTAGCACCTCAAGACAGTAAAAAATCCGCCTGCAATGCAGGAGACCCGGGTTCGCTCCATGGGTCGCGAAGATTCCCCTGGAGAAGGAAAGGGCAACCCACTCCAGTATTCTTGCCTGCAGAATCCTATGGACAGAGGAGCCTGGGCGGGCTACAGTCCGTGGACTCGCAAAGAGTCTGACACCACTGAACAATTAACAGTGCCTCAAGAACTGTGCCCTGCTGCCCAGGGGGAATAGGGAGAGGTTTTATATCCTCATGAAGGGCTTGTATATATATTCTTTCCTACAAGTTTAGAGCCAAAAACTGGCATTAGGTGGCTCAGCAACTCTGTCTGTGTCCCTGAAGTTATTGGCTGAGCTGCTTCCTTTTGAGATGCAGAATCTTACAAAGGAGTGTAGACTTCCCAGGTGAGGCTAATGGTAAAGAACCCACTTGCCAATTCAGGAGACATAAGAAACATAGGTTTGATCCCTGGTTTTGGAAGATCCCCTGGAAGAGGGCATGGCAACCCACTCCAGTATTCTTGCCTGGAGAATCCCATGGACAGAAGAGCCTGGTGGGCTACAGTCCATAGGGTCGCAAAGAATGGGACACCATTAAAGCGACTTAGCACATGCACAAGGGAGTTAGGGGAGAAGAATGCTAGGTGCAGAGTATAATCTATTAATATATGGAGTCAGCGTAATTAGCCTTGTGAAGGACAAGTCCAGCTATCAGTGTTTGTTATTATTGACAGCTAAAGAATATCCAAAAATGTTTAATTTTTGCAGGCATATTTGGCTGGTATGTGCCAAAGACCAATCACGCATTTCTGTTTTTGCTGCAACATAATTAATCCCTGTGTTGTCATTTTTGATGAACATTTTCCCCAGTTTATTTTGGGTTTGTTGATATTTACCATACATTTAATTCTTATACGGTAAATGTATCAAATGTCTCCATTTAACGAGTTTTGGTCACACTCTCAGGATAATTTTTTTTTAATCTCTGTGATTCTTTTTCTTACACTTTCGTTTTGATGTTTCATATTTAAAATTTTAATCTACACATAGTCAATTTTAGAGTAAGGGATGAAGACTTACCTATATTATTTTTTCAAACACCTCATGAGTTATTTCAACACTGATTGCCAAATAATTCTCCTTTTATCCAGTGTTCAGAAATGTTTTTAGAAATGCAACTTGAATCAACCTCTGGATCATGTAATCATTTTTTGTGCTAGGACCACAGAATTGTAATTACTGTCTTAACAATATAGATTAAAGTTGTTTAGCTTGTCCATTATCTTTGTTATTCCCCTTCACATTATTCCAGGCTATTCTTGCATGTTTATTTTTATGGATGGATTTAGAATAAGTCTATAAAGTCAAGTAAACACATACAACAGTAATGAGATGTCTGCTGGTATATTTATTGGATAGTATCTGAATTTTCAGATTTAATTTTAATGTTAAATTTGAAAAATTCAGTACATAAACTTCAAATAGTGAGTCTTTCTATTCAAGAGCATTTAATATCTTTGCACATTTAGAAAACATTTTGGTTGTGCTACTGCATGATCTTGTATTTTATTCTTGTTTTAAACTATAATATCAGATATTGGTTTTATTAATGAATTCTACTTATCAACAGACTGGTTCCAAATAGGAAAAGGAGTACGTCAAGGTTGTATATTGTCACCCTGCTTATTTAACTTATATGCAGAGTACATCATGAGGAACGCTGGGCTGGAAGAAGCACAAACTGGAATCAAGATTGCTGGGAGAAATATCAATAATCTCAGATATGCAGATGACACCACCCTTATGGCAGAAAGTGAAGAGGAACTAAAAAGCCTCTTGATGAAAGTGAAAGAGAAGAGTGAAAAGGTTGGTTTGAAGCTCAACATTCAGAAAACAAAGATCATGGCATCTGGTCCCATCACTTCATGGGAAATAGATGGAAAAACAGTGGAAACAGTGTCAGACTTTATTTTTTGGGGCTCCAGAATCACTGCGGATGCTGATTGCAGCCATGAAATTAAAAGACGCTTACTCCTTGGAAGGAAAGTTATGACCAACCTAGATAGTATATTAAAAAGCAGAGACATTACTTTGCCAACAAAGGTCCATCTAGTCAGGGCTATGATTTTTCCCGTGGTCATGTATGGATGTGAGAGTTGGACTGTGAAGAAAGCTGAGTGCCGAAGAATTGATGCTTTTGAACTGTGATGCTGGAGAAGACTCTTGAGAGTCCCTTGGACTGCAAGGAGATCCAACCAGTCCATTCTAAAGGAGATCAATCCTGGGTGTTCATTGGAAGGACTGATGCTAAAGCTGAAACTCCAATACTTTGGCCACCTCATGAGACGAGCTGACTCACTGGAAAAGAGTCTGATGCTGGGAGGGATTGGGGGCAGGAGGAGAAGGGGACGACAGAGAATGAGATGGCTGGATGGCATCACCGACTCGATGGACATGAGTTTGAGTGAATTCCGGGATTTGGTGATGGACAGGGAGGCCTGGCGTGCTGTGATTCATGGGGTCGCAAAGAGTCAGACACGACTGAACGACTGAACTGAACTGAACTGAACGTATCTTTTATACTTCAGTTTTAATCATTTTAATTCTTTTCAATATTTTGAATCCCTCCAATTCAGTATGTTGTTCAATCCCTTTTAGTAAGTATAAGTTCCTAGGTCTACTAATTTTTTTAGTACATGGTTTTAGACAAGTCATGTAATTTTTGATATCTAGAGTTTTATTTTCATTCTAGAAATTGTGTACCATGAATTTTAGTATCCTGCTTTACACAACAATAATTAAGGTAGCATTTAAAAATTTCCAGGTGGTTAAAGCTTTTAATTTTTATAATTCCTATTTTTCAAAAAATTAAGGTAATCTATACCTTTTATATTTATTAAAATATATTTAAGAATTTTTGTGTGCTAAGATAGGATCTTATTTCTATAACTACTTAACAAAGTTTGAAAATAAGATGTCATAACTGTTCTAAAGGTATTAAATTCAGCATATACTTATTAAATCAACCTTATTATCTTTTTCATCATCTTTAAACAAGTCTGTTTTCTTAATTTAATCTGTCAGTTAATGTTCCCTGAAAGAATTATTTTTCTATTAATTTTCTTTTGTATTCCATGTAGGTTTGCTTCTTGAATTCTGATGTTATATTACTTAGTTCAGAGAGATTTATTAGTTAGCTAGATCTTCATTACAGAAGATAAAAGATGTTTTTATCTTTGAATACACTTTTTCACTTAACTTTAGGTGAATTGCAGATAAGCAGCATATAGTTGAATCTTGCTTTTTGATCCAGTATGAGTTGTTTTTTGTTTGTTTTTTTTTTTTACTTAAGAAATGAGTTTTATCCATTTATAGTTATCCTTTTGAACACAAGGTTTTATTTCAATTCTTTCATCTTATGTCTTTCATTTTTAGTAACTTCCTTTTTTCCAATCTTTTCCTACATAATCTGTATTCTCTGACCCTCTGGCCTCCTTGTAATTTAGAAAATATATGCTCCTCTCTTAGTTGTTCTGTATAAGGTAGTGTTTCTGAAAGTGTGGACCATGGAATCACAGAGTCACCTTACTCAGGCTGATCTCAGACCTACTGAACCCCAGATCGCGAAGATGGAAGAGAGGTATGCTTGGTCCACTCAAGCTTGCCAGGGCCTCTTTTTAATTCCTCCAAGTTTTACATTGCAGAATTTCAAGCCTACTGACAATCTGTACAGCAAACTCAAGTTTGAAATTTTGCAAAAATAGTATAAACAGCTATATGCCCCTCATCTAAGGCTAATAGTAGCCAGCATTTTGCTCCCTTGCGCTCTCTCTCCATCTTTCTTTATACTCCTCTCCCCACCTACCACTTCCCTCACTCCCTTCTTCCCTAAAGTAACTGAAAGTAAATTCCACCAGTCATGACATGAATCACTTCACACTACCTTTAATCCAGCTTTTTTTGCTTAAGACTAGGATATTGTGCTTCATGACAATGTGACTAATACATTCAGAAAATTTAACCTTGTCCCCAAACTGTTATCTACTATACCTTGTGCATTCCCTTTGGAAGGCTGCTGGGGCCACAGAGAGAGTCTGGTCCACCCTGCTTGAGGATAAAGGGCTTGTGGACAGAGGAGTCCATGACCCAGTGGTCCCTCCAGCTGCCTTCATGAGTGCAGACGATACCAACAGAGGAAATTCCCAACCCATCCACAGAAACTTGACAAATTACATTTTAAGTTACTGAGCTTGGATTGGTTGCACAGCAATAAATATATGATACTGTTACTGAGCCTCAACACATATGCTTCTGCCAATAAACTGAGAGATGAAGTGCTAGGGTAAGGAATAGGGAATCTATAAGGAAACCCCACAGAACAGCCTGAGATGGTGGAGTTATGTACCAAAAAATCACTTGAATTAGAATTCACTCTTCTTTTATGCTTAAAGGGGAGGTGCTTGGCTGGTGCTAACTTCTTGATGTTGGAATCCTTAGCTCGTGCAGCTGTCCTCATGGGTTAGGTCATGATGTTTCTGTAAATCTCCAACAAGACAAATGTTATTCTGTGTTCTGCAATTTTTTATCTCTATGTTATTGGAAGAGTATAAAACCTCTAAAGGTCAGAGCCTTGAGAATGGGCTTCCTGTATATCTCAGGCTGTAGGGCACATTCTTAACTTATAGCAAAAATAAAAGCTTAAAGTAAAAGAAACAGATCCAATATGGAGTCAGAGTTGGTCTTCCCTATTACAATTACTTAGTCTGAATTTAAGCTGCTGCTTGTCTGTCTAGTCAAGGCTATGGTTTTTCCTTTGGTCATGTATGGATGTGAGAGTTGGACTGTGAAGAAAGCTGAGCGCCAAAGAATTGATGCTTTTGAACTGTGGTGCTGGAGAAGACTCTTGAGAGTCCCTTGGACTGCAAGGAGATCCAACCAGTCCATTCTAGAGGAGATCAATCCTGGGTGTTCACTGGAAGGACTGATGCTAAAACTGAAACTGCAATATTTTGGCCACCTCATGCGACAAGTTGACTCACTGGAAAAGAGTCTGATGCTGGGAGGGATTGGGGGCAGGAGGAGACGGGGACGACAGAGAATGAGATGGATGGATGGCATCACCGACTCGATGGACATGAGTTTGAGTGAACTCCGGGAGTTGGTGATGGACAGGGAGGCCTGGCGTGCTGTAATTCATGGGGTCACAAAGAGTCGGACATGACTGAGCGACTGAACTGAACTGAACTGAAGTCACTTCAGTCGTGTTCGACTCTGTGCAACCCCATAGACAGAAGCCCACCAGGCTCTCCCGTCCCTGGGATTCTCCAGGCAAGAACACCGGAGCGGGCTGCCATTTCCTTCTCCAATGTGTGAAAGTGAAAAATGAAAGTGAAGTCCGACCCTTAGCGTCCCCACGGACTGCAGCCTACCAGGCTACTCCATCCTTGGGATTTTCTAGGCAAGAGTACTGGAGTGGCTTGCCATTGCCTTCTCCGGAATGTAAGCTACCTGACTCTTAAGATCCTAATGCTGCTTTCATTTTTTTGATCCAGGATTGATTCAGGACTCACACACTGAATTTAGTAATCGTGTTTCTTTAGTGCTTTCATTTATTGCATCTGCATCCCTAGTTTGTTTCTTGGTCTTTAATGACATTGACAGAGATGCTTCCTGCTTTCTCTGTGGCTGCGCTCACACTGTTATTCACTCCTCCTACTATAGGATTGTTAGTTGAAGCTGTAAAGACAATAACAAGAGGCCTCATTTGAGAAAGGAAAATGCAGAATCAGAAACACATCCTGTTCAAATGGAAATTAGCTAATAGCTGAAAGAAAAAAAAAAAAAACTATGATGAATAGCATTGGAACTTGGAATTAGATACTATATGGTGTTTGTCCCTCTGATCCATTTCACCTGGTCAGTTGCTGGAGCCAAAAGGAGGACAAGGGCCATGTAAGAACAAAATGTCTGTCCATTAAAATCCAAGTCAGACACTGGAGTAGCAGCCATTGTCTGTAACTGGTGTTACACAGAACTGAGGGGAGCAGGATGGTCCCCAACCTCCAAAAGGACAAATCACAGGCTCTGCTGTGTTTGTGGAGTGGATGGTATTGGCAGGTATGCACAGCAGGGGAACTTCTGCAGGGCTCCCCCTTTCACGCTTGTGTAGTAGTGAGGTGTCTCTGATTTCAAGGTACAAAAACCCAACACAGACTCAGCTCAAGATAAATAGAAGCTTTTCAGTTTATATCCATTGGAAGACAGTAGGGAGTGGCCTTAGGCATCACTCAGTTCAGAATGGTGGGTGTTCTGTTTTTCTCTCCCCATCTCCTGCCAGCTTAGTCCTTACTACCTCTGCTCGTATTTTCTGTCATTTACTCTCAGCTGTACTCTCTTTGGTTGGTTTCATTCCCTGCCCTCATCTAGGCTATCTCCACAAGGCGGTGAAGCTTCACAAGCAGCTCCAACTACCTCCCACATATCTTATGAAAAGCATCTTCCACATCAGCTAGAAACAAGAGCCCCAGAGAAGACTTTCATCGCATACTCACTCTTGGACTCACCACTGATCCCAGGGGGGAATGGAATACCGAATACCTTGAATGGGGGGCCCAGAAAGCTATTAGGGCCACCACCAGCAGAGCAACGTGATTGAAGAGAGACAGACAATGTCACAAAGGAAGGAGGCACCTCACAAAAATAGCACTAAACCATGCCCGCTCAGCCCAGAATTGTGCAGCAAGATGTTCAGGCGTGATTACAGGCAATCCAAATGTAGCAGCCCCAGCTGATTCAGGGTATCAGTGACTTTTCAAAACCATATGCAACTTTCATGACATCAGAGACTGACCAAGATGGAGAACTGGCATGGAAGAGAAAAAATGAAAAATACAGCTGCATCATCCAGTTTCCACTAAGTGAGGCTGCATTGCCAGCTAACGCTAGAGTGATAGTGCTTACTCAAAAAGACCCCTGTCTTGCTTGAAGTTTGGTGTGGCTTTGGTGCACATCCTCTTGTTTCCAGACCAAGGCTGAATCCAGGAGCATCTTCTATCTGGAGCATTCTGTGCCTGCAGCAGAGAGAACAGTGAGAAAGCAGGACTGCCCGATGGTTCTAAAGTGGCACTGGTACTTCCACTCACGCTCACCTGTCATGCAAGTGTCACAGCCAGTCTTCCATCAGTAGGGTGACACGTGTGTCTGCTCCACAGGTGGGTAGAGAGGCACCTGATAGCAAGTGTTTCTGTAGACACTGGAGGCAATCATATTTCCCGGTGATACAACATATCACAATAATGAAAAGGACACAGAAAGCTGTCTTTCTGAGCAAATATGACCTATCCCTAGAGACTCCTAGAAATAGTTTGTCAGTGAACCATGAGGGTCTCTCAGGGCTAGAGTTTTGGTGACACGCCTTCCATCAGAGTCAGTAAGATATGGTTTATAGGATTGGCCTAGGGGAAGATTGACTATACTGGGCTAAACCCACATGAAAGAAAGCAGAAGAAACTTTATCCTCTCCTGCTTTAATAAAGAATGAATTATTCTTAGGGTGGCCTTACTATTTATCATATAAACTGGGATACTTTTGTGAAGAAAGGGGGAAGTCTTGACAATTACATTGATCCACCTAGCAAGCCTCAGCCAATAAAAACCTGAAATTACTCTTATTTCAAGATTGCAGCCGATTATAATAATCTTTTAAAATATTTATTTTTGGAGACGCAAGAGATGCCCGGCTCCAGCGGCGCAGACGCGCGAGATGCCTGGCTCCGGCGCAACCGACCACGTGCAGAATCGTGGCCGAGAGGTGCTGCCCCGCGCCCAGGGTTAGGGCGGTGGCGGAGAGGAGCTGTACCACGTCCAAGAGGCAGTGGCTGCCTGGGCACCGGAGGGCCGAGAGGAGCTGCTCCACATTCAAAGCAGGAGGGGCGACCTTGAGGAGATACCCCTCGTCCAAGGTAAGGTACAGCGGCTGCACCTTGCTGGAGCAGCTGGGAAGAGATACTCCACGACCAAGTGGAATATAAGAATCCAGTGTTCTGGGGAAGAAGGAACAAGATGGTGGAGGGATAAGATGGCGAGACCACTCTCTCCCCCACAAATTCATCAAAAGAACATTTGAACGCGGAGTAAAGTCCACAAAACAACTTCTGAATACTGGCAGAGGACATCAGGCTCCCAGAAAAGCAGCCCATTGTCTTCTAAAGGAGAGAGAAGAAATCCAGCTCCACCCACCAGAACACTGACACATGCTTCCCTAACCAGGGAACCTGGACAAGTCACCCGTCCAACCCCACACACAGCGAAGAAACTACATAATAAAGAGAACTCCACAAACTGAAAGAAGAGGGAAAGGCCACCCCAAGCAAAGCAATATAAGCAAGATGAAGAGGCAGAGAAATACCCAGCAAGTAAAGGAACAAGATAATTGCTCACCAACACAAACAAAAGAAGAAGATATAGGGAATCTACCTGATAAAGAATTTCAAATTTTGATGGTGAAAATGATTCAAAATCTTGAAAGCAAAATGGAGTTACAGATAAATAACCTGGAGAAAAGGATTGAGAAGATGGAAGAAAGATTTAATAAGGACTTAGAAGAAATAAAAAAGAGTCAATATACAATGAATAATGCAATAGATGAGATCAGAAACACTGTGGAGGGAACAAACAGTAGAATAACAGAGGCAGAAGACAGGATAAGTGAACTAGAAGATAGAATTGTAGAAATAAATGAAACAGAGGAAAAAAGAAAAACGAATTAAAACAAATGAGGACAATATTAGAGACCTCTGGGACAATGTTAAACACTCCAACATTCGAATCATAGGAGTCCCAGAAGAAGAAGACAAAAAGAAAGACCGTGAGAGAATACTTGAGGAGATAATAGTTGAAAACTTCCCTAAAATAGGGAAAGAAATAATCACCTAAGTCCAAGAAACCCAGAGAGTCCCCAACAGGATAAACCCAAGGCGAAATACTCCAAGACACATATTAATCAGATTAACAAAGATCAAACACAAAGAACAAATATTAAAAGCAGCAAGGGAAAAGCAGCAAATAACACATAAGGGGATTCCCATAAGGATAACAGCTGATCTTTCAACAGAAACTCTTCAGGCCAGAAGGGAGTGGCAAGACATACTTAAAGTGATGAAAGAAAATACCCTACAGCCCAGATTACTATACCCAGCAAGGATCTCATTCAAATATGAAGGAGAAATCAAAAGCTTTACAGACAAGCAAAAGCTGAGGGAATTCAGCATCACCAAACCAGCTCTCCAACAAATGCTAAAGGATCTTCTATAGACAGGATACACAGAAAGAGTGTATAAACTTGAACCCAAAGCAATAAAGAAAATGGCTACGGGATCGTACTTATCAATAATTACCTTAAACGTAAATGGGTTGAAATTTTCAAAAAGGCTAGGAAACAATTCTCATAGCCATCAATAGTTCAGTGTTGAGTTCATGAATAGTTTTTAAAGTTTGGGACAAACTGTAGTATTTGCTATTTGAAGTACTATTTGTAATTGGCATATTACGATGTAACATTGGTCTTCATTTCCAACTTAAAACGCCTAAAAATGCCTAACAGGTTTTTAGATTTGTGAATTTTAGTTGAAATGTATTTTATGATGTTACGCAGAGAGTCGGACACGACTGAGCGACTGAACTGAACTGAACTGAACTGAACTAAACCTGCAGAAATATTGAAATATTTCAGAGAACTTATTCACTGTACATTTAATTTATTTTATTTATAAAAGTTATGAACTGTAGAAAGTTTTACTTGTTGGGTCAAATGCTTGTTGCTTCAAATGCTTGTTGCATTTGAAGTGCTAGTTACAAGAAAATCAAATACCTTCAATGTATAAATGCTATTAAGTTTTTAAAGGACTCTGGAGTATAAGTAAGTTTGTTTAAAGAAATTTAGTCTGTTCAACTTGAATCAGCTCTGTCAAACATTAATTAAAAGCCTCATTTAAAAATAAAATAAAATAAAGATTAAAAAAATAAAATAAAATAAAAATAATAAATAAATAAAATTTTATCCAAAAAAATAAAAAGAAATTAAAAAATAATATTTATTTTTGGTCATGCTGGGTCTTCATTGCCGCGTGGGCTTTCTCTAGTTGCAGGGAGTGGGGGCTACTCTCTAGTTGAGGTGCAGGGGCTTCTCATTGCGGTGGCCTCTCATTGTGGAGCAGGGGCTCTGTGGCATGCAGACTTCAGTAGTGGCAGCCTCAAGGCACGGGCTCAGTAGTTGTGGCACTCGGGCTTAGTTGCCCTGTGGCATGTGAGATCTTCCTAGGCCAGGGATCAAACCAGTGTCCCCTGCATTGCAAGGCAGATTCTTAATCACTGGACTACCAAGGAAGCCCTGTAATAACTTTTATACTCTAATTATTTATTCCTAAACCTGGGTCCATTCATTGAACTCATAAAAATTCTGAAGACCACTGTTCAAAGTTCAACTTCCTGAGACTTATCAGTAGAATTAAAATCTCCACTGCTGGGTGTAATGAATGTGCCAACTTCAAGGTGGTCCAGGCTTCTCCAGATCAATCACCTCCATCTCCAGCCTCTCCTGCAGAAATATTGTACCCCTCACCCCACTGACATGAAGCTTACCTCTGTAATTTGCACTGGCCAATGAAACAGAAAGGGTGTGAAGCTCTGTCATAGCAGAAGCTACATCATTATGGGCTCCATCTTCCCTTTTTTCCCTACACCATGTTTAGGTCAGCAATGTTCCAGTTAGGGGCTGCTCTGTTAGCCTTGGTCTCCCCAGTAAAGAGGACATGAATCCCAGCCACAGCCACCCCTTAAGGAACAAGTAACATCAACAAAAATAAATCTGTTCTGTGTGTGACTTTGGTGCCAGGTGCATTTGTTTCTATGGCATAACCTAGTAGGATTTGCCAATATTGTAGATGAAAACCTTAATCAGATTACTAATTCATGCTAATGTAATTTTATTTAATGTCCAGTTCTATTTTTTAAACTAAGCATCTCAAGCAGGACATAGTACAGAGGATGTGCCCAATAAATAGTTATTGACTATTTTAAACTTTCATCTGATTGATTGTATTTATGGTACTATTAGATTCACTTTCAACTATCTGCATTAAACATTTTCCATGTATTATTGTAATTTTGTTCCCTGATGACAAAAGCACCACATGTATACTGTAGACAACTTCAAAGTACAAAAGAATATAAAAAAATAAATTACACACCATCCCTTAAAACTTTATCACTATCAATATTTTATTACTATTAAAATATTATCACTATTAATATTTTAGTTTATTTTCAAGCATTTCCTAAAGATATTTTATTTAAAAGTGCTATGCATTACTAAATATTATTCTTCATTGATTTCTACATGAGTATGTCCTATGTTTTAAAACAAGAACATTTTCATTAACATCAACATTTCAATGGATATACAGCATCCCAATATATCCAAGTCATAACTGACCTAACTCTATTCCTATTGTAAGACACCTGGGTTGTTTCCAACTGCTGTTATAATTAATGTTGTTGTGAGAACGTCTGTGTTGAATCTTGCAAGTATGTCTATCTTTTTATATTAAAGTCCTGGGAAGTGCAATTATAGGGCCAGATAATATAGACAATTTTAAGCCTTTTAATATGCATTGATAAATTACTTGGCAGATAAATTTTACCAAAATATACACCCACAAATTGTTGCTTCACTGAGCATTTACCAGCATTGAACCTGACACTATTTTAATCTTTTTAGTTGGATAATCAAAAGTAAGTCCATTGTCTTAACTTCTGTTTCTAATAAGCTTGAATATTCTCACATGTGTGTTAGTGACTGATCTTTTCATAGAATTTATGTTGCCATAATCTTGATATAATGGGTCCATAGGGACTGATTCAAAATTCCAACCAATTTTTCAAATGAGTTTTCAGTGTGCATCTTATTTGTAAGTAGAAGCTATTTATATCAGCTGCAGGCCGGGATGGAGCAAGAGAGCTGGTACACTTCCAAACTCTATCAGGACTACCCATCAGAACTTTCTGCGAAGTTGGAAATGCTCAATATTTGTACTATCCACCGTGTAACCACATCTGGGCATTGAGCTCTGGAAGTGTGGCTAACTGACTGAAGAACTGAATTTTGCTTTATTCCATTTCCTTTAAAATAAATTTTAATTTTAATTAATAGCCACGTATGGTTAGTGGTGATTACATTTGACATCACAGCTCTCAGCAATTTGCCCATCTTAGAGAATGGGTCAGTCTAGGCTCTGTACTTGGCCTACAGATTTATGTAAGCAAGAGGGAAAAAAAGACAAGAACAAGTGGCAAATTCCAGAGTGTGAGTAAAAATCAGTAAATGTAGCATAGGTTCACCATGTTTTTATTGGTTTTGTTGACCATGATAACCTAGCACAGTCATCTATAACAGTAATTAACATTTCTTGAGTGTTCACCCATGCACCTATCTGGGTCCCAAATGCTTTTCACATATCTTCACGATGAGTCTAAAGCTGCTATCCGTTTCTCCATTTTACAGATTAAACAACTGAGGCATAAAGATGCAGCTTGCCAAGGAACATACAGCTCGTAAGTGCCAGATCCAGGATTTAAGCTCAGCTGGTCTGACTCCAGAATGCATGCCTTTAACTGCTGCTTTATTTGCCTATTGGTACCTAATCACTATGGGTACATGATGCCTATTGCACTTCAGTTCAGTTCAGTTCATTCGCTCAGTCGTGTCCAACTCTTTGCAACCCCATGAATCACAGCACACCAGGCCTCCCTGTCCATCACCAACTCCCGGAGTTCACTCAAACTCATGTCCATCGAGTCGGTGATGCCATCCAGCCATCTCATTCTCTGTCGTCCCCATCTCATCCCACCCCCAATCCCTCCCAGCATCAAAGTCTTTTCCAGTGAGTCAACTCGTCGCATGAGGTGGCCAAAGTATTGGAGCTTTAGCATTAGTCCTTCCAATGAACACCCAGGATTGATCTCCTTTAGAATGGACTGGTTGGATCTCCTTGCAGTCCAAGGGACTCTCAAGAGTCTTCTCCAGCACCACAGTTCAAAAGCATCAATTCTTTGGTGATCAGCTTTCTTCACAGTCCAACTCTCACATGACCACTGGAAAAACCATAGCCTTGACTAGATGGACCTTTGTTGGCAAAGTAATGTCTCTGCTTTTTAATATGCTATCTAGATTGGTCATAACTTTCCTTCCAAAGAGTAAGTGTCTTTTAATTTCATGGCTGCAATCAGCATCCGCAGTGATTCTGGAGCCCCAAAAAATAAAGTCTGACACTGTTTCCACTGTTTCCTCATCTATTTCCCATGAAGTGATGGGACCAGATGCCATGATCTTAGTTTTCTGAATGTTGAGCTGCAAGCCAATGTTTTCACTCTCCTCTTTCACTTTCATCAAGAGGCTTTTTAGTTCCTCTTCACTTTCTGCCATAAGGGTGGTGTCATCTGTATATCTGAGGTTATTGATATTTCTCCCAGCAATCTTGATTCCAGCTCGTGCTTCTTCCAGCCCAGCGTTCCTCATGATGTACTCTGCATAGAAGTTAAATAAGCAGGGTGACAATATACAACCTTGACGTACTCCTTTTCCTATTTGGAACCAGTCTGTTGTTCCATGTCCAGTTCTAACTGTTGCTTCTTGACCTGCATACAGGTTTCTCAAGAGGCAGGTCAGGTGGTCTGGTATTTCCATCTCTTGAAGAATTTTCCACAGTTTGTGGTTATCCACACAGTCAAAGATTTTTGTGTAGTCAATAAAGCAGAAGTAGATATTTTCTGGAACTCCCTTACTTTTTTGATGATCCAACAGATGTTGGCAATTTGATATCTGGTTCCTCTGCTTTTTCTAAATCAAGTTTGAACATTTGGAAGTTCACAGTTCACATACTGTTGAAGCCTGGCTTGGAGAATTTTGAGCATTACTTTGCTGACATGTGAGATGAGTGCAATTGTGTGATAGTCTGAGCATTCTTTGGCATTGCTTTTCTTTAGGATTGGAATGAAAACTGACCTTCTCCACTCCAGTGTCTATTGCTGAATTTTCCAAATTTGCTGACATTTTGAGTGCAACACTTTCACAGTATCATCTTTTAGTGCCCTAATCATGTATATTAGTAGAGAGGTTTTACTTACTTCATTATCCTAAGAAATATAAATGTAAGTAGTAATCAAATTAACAGTCATTCTAAGAGGCTCTCTTTGCTACATAAATTAAATAGGATTAAAACATGAAATCTTAGCACTTGCTTTTTATTTAGGACTTTTATGTATTCTACTTTCTCTGATGGATATTTACTTTGTCAGGAAAGGGAAGATTTCCCCAAGCCCCTCTTGAGTTCTTGTGGCAGGACTAGTAAGAAAATGGACACAAGACAGATTAACAGGAAAAATAGAAACAAATTTTCATTTGTATGCATGAAAAGTGTTAGGTGGTCAGTCGTGTCTGACTCTTTGTGACCCCATGGACTGTAGCCCACCATGCTCCTCTGTCCGTGGGATTTCCCAGGGAAGAATACTGGAGTGGGTAGCCATTCCCTCTTCTAGGGGATGTTCCTGGCCCAGGGATTGAACCCAGGTCTCCTGCATTATAGGCAGATTCTTTACTGTATGAGACATCAGGGAAGCCCAAGGTCTCACAGAAATGGGATAAAAGAAGTGGCCAAAACAGGCACATTTTATCTCTTTTAGACAATACATTTGTGACGAATTGACAGGACAAAGAACTGTAGGCTTTGGGTGCTCAATTAGTGACGAATCTAAGCAAACTTTGGGCTTGTAGTAGTAAATCTAAAAATGAAGTACGGTTTGTTTACACAGGCTTCTCTGCTCAAATTCTCTGTCTCCAACCACAATGCTGTCCTTTGACCTCCAGATGCAGGGGGTGCACCTTTCTCAGGGGAGGTTTATTTCCTCTACTTCTGGGAGACATGGAAGGGTCATTTTTCCTCTTGCATCAACTGCTTCTCCAGAAACTTCTACTCAAAGTAGTGAAGTGAAAGTCACTCAGTCATGTCCAACTCTTTGAGACCCCATGGACTAGCCAGGCCAGGATACTGGAGTGGGTGGCCTTTCCCTTCTCCAGGGGATCTTCCCAAACAAAGGATCAAATGCAGGCCTCCTACACTGCAGGCAAATTTTTTACCAGCTGAGCCACAAGGGAAGCCCCTACTCAAAGTAATCCATATGAAATTGGGCCATATTTGGGGACATCCTGCACAAGCCCCAGCACTTTGTTTTTTAATATATAGCAATCGAGTTGATTTTATATTAGATCATGGGTCAGCAATCATTTATGACAAATTTGGCCACAGAGAATAATGATTTGTTGTGGGATGGGGCTGTTTACTGCTTCCAGATACAACAGCACCACTTATGAAAGGATGATCAATGCAATGATCGATAAGAACAGACTGGCAGTTTATTGACCTGAGTTAACCTCTAGCTTCATTTGTTATCTAGGTAAACTCCGGCGTATTATGCCTTCTCAGCTTCAATTTCTTCTTCATTTGTAAAATGGAGAAATAAATCCCTACAGAAGTTCAAAGAATGAATGAAATTAAAGAAGCTCTCACTAGGTCAGTACTCACTAGCTTCATCCCCTGATGGGATGAAGTACCCTTGATCTCAGTTAGTTGGGACCTGGATTTGGTCCTGAAAACTCAGAAACTGAAAATCATAGGGACCCAGAGTACACTGGTCACAGCCATTCTGAGTCAAGCTATCAAAACTCAGAAGAGACAAGAATACACTTTTGTACATTAGTCGGTTGGTTTTAATGAGGGAGCACTCTGAAAAGTGATCTGCATGTAAAAGCAACTGAACAGGAAGTTCTTTCTGTGGGAGGAATTAGAACAAGAAAACTGATGATTTGATTTGGGTGTATAACATAACTGCTGGGATTTCTCTCCATCATCTGGTGATGAAAAGGATCAGAACATACCACCCACTTTGGCATATTTATTTTGAGCCTAAGGCAATTGAGAAAAAGCAGATGTAGGAAGGGATCTCTGACCTTACATAAATTATGACCAGGGCATACATTTCCCACAAGAAGGGGAAGACAAAAACATTCTCATCACTGGTGATGTGGAGTTGACTCTCTAGAAACAAACCTCAAAAATGAGCCTCATTGTTATGGAGTCCAAGCTTACTGTGCTCATCACAGGACAGGCCAATAAATCAGAGATGAAGTGTTGAAGCAAGGAATTTTATTTTACTTGGAAAGCTGGAAGACCAAGAGGATGGCAGACTAATGTCTCAAAATTACTATCTTATCGGGCTCTGGATGCTAGGTTCTTTTATAGAGCAGAGGGGGAGGAGGTGAGGAAGTAAAGTAAAAAGGCAATTAATCTTGCAAATATCTCCTGGAATGGCCAACCTGGGGGAGAGGATGTATTAATTTCTTCCTTTCTGAAGCCATCCACAGGTGGGAAGAGTCCTGAACAAAGGCATTTTGGTTTAACATCCAAGCAGAGAGGCAGGGTTCCCTGAGGCAGGCCATTATGTATAAACAGAATCCTTTTAGTGAACAAAAGCAATGGGAAGCAAAGGTTAAAGTAAAAGAAACAGATCCAATATGGAATCATATTTTGATCTTCCCTATAACAATATCTTCCATTAGTTTTCTCCTTAAATTTCCTACTTGGTTCCCCACAACTTACTGCCTCTAATCCAAATCCCTTTTATCTTTGTCTTGTCACCTCTGCACAAGTCATCACTCTTTGTTAGAATGATATCTAAACCTTCAGGATCATTTGCCTCTTTGGGTCTTCACTTCTTATATATGAAAGTCTCTGAGAACAAGGAAAATATTAACATCAAATTCAAAGTGTATTCTTTTCTCCTTGTAACTTGTCTCTGTCAGTTTAATTCTCAGGCTCAGCCACAGAATTTTAGAGGGTAGAGGAAATCTTTCCTATGGCTATATCTGTCATGTTGACATACCATTCCCTAATACTGCCGCCACTCTAGTGGGCTCCTGCTCCATACTTACGTCGAGGGAGTGTGCAATTTCCTCGGTTCTGTTTCATCACAAAAATAATTTGAAGTGACGAACCAGTGTTAAAGCCCTCAGACAGACCATGTTAGAGCTCTCAGTGACAGATCAGTGTTTCAGCTCCATACAGCTCAGTTTTATTTAGAAAATAAAGGAAAACACTTCCTCAAGGCGTGAGGGCATACCAACCCAAAAGACATGAAGAGAAGAGACTCCCAGCCCTTTGACTCCTCTTTTTATATGTTTTTTATCCTCCCCCGGGCCTGCCCTATGTAAATTGGGCTAGCCAGGAGTGCTGTTTGTTCTACCTGAGGACCTCACTCTGGTCCTCCAACCTTCCTTTGTTCTGTTTTCACAGGCTTTTTTTTCCCTTCCTTGTCCTTTAGCCACTGCCATTCTGGACTCCTTTTTCCTATTCTAACTACCTAATACTTAGAAACACTTAGATGGGCACTCACAATATTTATCCTTCTGACTTGGTCTTTTTGTTGTTGTTCAGTCACTCAGTCTGTCTGACTCTTTGCAACCCCGAAGACTGTAGCACGCCAGGCCTCCCTGTCCATCACCAACTCCCGTATCTTGCTCAGACTCATGTCCATTGAGTCAGTGATACCATCCAACCATCTCATCCTCTATCTCATCCTCATCCTCTGTCTTCTCCTCCTGCTTTCAATCTTTCCCAGCATCAGGGCCTTTCCCAATAAATTGGTTCTTCATATCAGGCAGCCAAAGTATTGGAACTTCAGTTTCAGTATCAGTCCTTCCAAAGAATATTTAGGGTTGATTTCCTTTAGGATTGATGGTTGGATCTCATTGCAGTCCAAGGGACTCTCAAGAGTCTTCTCCAGCACCACAGTTTGAAAGCATCAATTGTTTGATGCTCAGCTTTCTTTATGATCCAACTGTCACATCTGTACATGACTACTGGAAAAATCATATCTTTGACCAAATGGATTTTGTCAGCAAAGTGATGTCTCCAATTTTTAATATGCTGTCTAGATTTGTCATAACTTTTCTTTCAAGGGGCAAGCATCTTTTAATTTCATGGCTGCAGTCACCATCTGCAGTGATTTTGGTCTAAGCCTCTGTTTCTAATTGGCTTCTCTTCTTACTGATACAAAATACAAAGAAAAGCATGTGTACCTTTAACTATTTCATAATCAAGTCTTGTAGGGCTAAGACAAATTTTTCTGATTTTGCAGCTTAACTCTCAAAAGACAGTCTAATTTCCTTCCCTTGATAGGTTTCAGTGCACTCCTTAGTGAAATGATCAAGCATTGGCTAACATACTTGCTCATACTACCTGGCATCTAGTATTTGATAAAATTTAGTTTATTGATTTTTTTTCCCCCACCAAGCCTCCAGATGAGTATTCATCAATGAGTTTATCTTCACCTTTATCCCTACTCTATACCAGAGAAATGAAAGTCAAGTTTTGTCTAGTCTCATTGTAGTCTCTTAACTGAGTTTAGTTACCACTAAATCTACCTTCAACCTTCTTTATGATCCACTCTCACATCAGTACATGACTACTAGAAAAAACAAATTGCCTTGTAGCTGCTTCTTAGCCAGTTGAACAGACAAACTTCCTTAATGTTGAGAGCATATTGAAATAGTCCCAGTGATTATAGAATTAGGAATGTGGAGAAGACTATTTTCTTTACTTTTTATCAAAGTATAGTTGATATACAATGTTGTATTAATTTCAGTGTACAGCACAGTGATCTAGTTGTACATATATATATTATATATATATATAATATATATATATATTCTTTTTACAGATTCTTTCCCCTTATAGATTATTACAAGATATTGAATACAGCTTTATGAGAAGAATATTTTCAAAAGAGGTTTATTTTGGAAGGGCTGCAGGGGAGAAATCAGGAGCAGTTAGATTCATCATATTCATTAATAGTGATTTCTTTTTCTCTACTGCTTATATTAAAAAAGAGAAAACAAGAGTAGGGTATGGACAGATTGAGATACAAATAAAAAGGCATTTTTAAAATTTCAAAGTCATAGGTAAAAAATATGTATCTTTTCCCTCTGCAAACAGTCTCCCAGCTCTAATAAAGGGCTCTGCTACCATCCCCGCCCACCTCCACAGCTGCTGTAACACCTTTGCACTTGTGCCTACACACAAATTGTGCCTCTTAACTTTTTCAGTCTTCAAAGTGAGAACATGTTCTTTTTTCAGCCTTCAATGTATTAGTTAATTAATGAGAAATCCAGAGGCTGGTATAGAGGCAAAGAACTCTGTGAACAGAACAGATACATCAACAGAGGGATAAGCTGCCAGGTAAGTGGGCATCTGATTCCCACTGCAAATACTCTGCCTGAGAATGCCTCAGGCAAAGGACTGAGAACACTAGGCTAGGACTCAAAGACAAACTAATTATGCCCAAATCAGTAGTCTGAAGCACTGACACTAGTGATGAGTGGCAAACAGGTGATCTCACTGGAGTGAAACAAACGACAATCAGCAGAGAAGGCCCACACGTGCCTTTAGAAGTACAAAATCCTTCTTCATGCAAGGTCACTGGAGATTACTCATGAGGAAACCTGATGAGGCAGCGCTCTCCCTACTGGGCCAACTTTGAGCCTCTTTGTAAGAAAAAGCAATTTCTGATAGCTAATAAGCACGTACTGTGTAGGAACTCTACTCAATACTCTGTAATGATTTATATGGGAAAAGAATCTAAAAAGAGCGGATATATGTAGATGTATAACTGATTAATTTTGCTGTACAGCAGAGGCTAACATAACATTGTAAATCAACTGTCAGTTCAGTTCAGTCTCTCAGTCATGTCTGACTCTTTGCGACCCCATGGCACACCAGGCTTCCCTGTACATCACCAACCCCCTGAGCTTGCTCAGACTCATGTCCATTGAGTCAGTGACGCCATCCAACCATCTCATCCTCTGTCATTCCCTTCTCCTCCCACCTTCAATCTTTCTCAGCAGCAGTGTCTTTTCCAATGAGTCAGTTCTTTTCATCACGTGGCCAAAGTACTGGAGCTTCAGCTTCAGCATCAGTCCTTTCAATGAATATTCAGGACTGATTTATTTTATGACTGACAGGTCTGATCTCCTTGCAGTCCAAGGAATTCTCAAGAGTCTTCTCCAACACCACAGTTCAAAAGCATTGATTCTTTGGTGCTCAGCTTTCTTTATAGTCCAACTCTCACAACCATCCATGCATGACTACTGGAAAAAGCATAGCTTTGACCAGATGGACCTTCGTTGGCAAAGTAATGTCTCTTCTTTTTAATATGCTGTCTAGGTTGGTCATAGCTTTTCTTCCAAGGATTTCATGGCTGCAGTCACCATCTTCAGTGATTTTGGAACCCAAGAAAATCAACTATAAACCAATGAAAATTAATTTAACAAAAGAAAAGAAAGGGCATTTTCTAAAGTGATATAGAGGCTTAACCTTTTGCAGTTCTTTGGGGGGGAATGTCAATTATTCATTCTATCCTATAAATATAAATTCCTGGATTATAAACTAACTCTGAAATACTTATTGTATTTCCCCTGTGGGGGCATTTATGTAGATTCCAATGGACAAGAACCCAGAGACTTTCATCTTTTACTTTCAAATGAAATTTGTTTCCATTAGAAAGATTGGGTTTGTCTTTGTCTCTCCAGATGGGTCAGGGCAGATGTTGCTTCCTGTGTAGCTCCCAGATTCTGAATTTTGGGACTCACTCTCTGTATGAAGAAATAGCCTTTTGCATATACAAGCCTATCCCTCCAGCTCTCACCTCATTGCACAGAAAGGAAAAGAATTGGTGCAAATGTACATGATGCAGTTGTTGCTCTAAGTAATAAGAATTGCCTTGATCCAGAAATGCAACATATCAGGACATCTCTGGTGCTTCCACTGTAGGGGCTGCAGCTTCAATCCCTGGTTGGTGAACTAAGATCCCACATGTCACATGGCCTGACAAAAAAAAAAATGCAATGTATGTAGATATTAAAACATACCATATGTGTGCTAGATGGATAGATAATCTAGAAATATATGTACAGATATTGTTGTTGTTGTTCAG
The DNA here is from genome assembly GCF_049115385.1 of Moschus berezovskii. NCBI lineage: Eukaryota > Metazoa > Chordata > Mammalia > Artiodactyla > Moschidae > Moschus > Moschus berezovskii. Next base: position 43,949,245 of record NC_142478.1, on the reverse strand, counting down.
TCTCTAAGTCATGCTGACTCTTTGCAACCCCACAAACTACAGCGTGCCAGCCTTCCGTGTCCTTCACTATCTCCCAGAGTTTGATCAAACTCATGTCCATTGAATCAATGATGCCATCCAACTATCTCAGTCCTCTGTCACTCGCTTCTCTTACCCTCAGTCTTTCTCAGAATCATGGTCTTGTCCAATGAGTTTATTCTTTGCATCGGGTGGACAAATTATTGGACCTTCAGCTTTAGCACCAGTTCTTCTGATGAACATTAAGGGTTGGTTTCCTTTAGGACTGACTGGTTTGATCTCCTTGTGGTCCAAGGGACTCTCAAGAGTCTTCTCCAACACCACAGTTCAAAAACATCAGTCAGCTCTTCTGCGCTCAGCCTTCTTTATAGTTCAACTCTCACACCCATAACTGGAAAAACCATAGTTTTGATTATACAGACCTTTATCATTAAAGTGCTTTATCTGCTTTTTAATATGCTGTCTAGGTTTGTCAGAGCTTTTCTCCCAAGGAGCAAATATCTTTTAATTTCATGGCTTCAGTCATCATCCACAGTGATTTTTGAGCCCAAGTAAATGAAAGCTGTCACTGTTTCCACTTTTTCCCCATCATTTTGCTATGAAGTGATGGGACCAGATGCCATGATCTTCATTTTTTGAATGCTGAATTTTAAACCAGCTTTTTCACTTTCCTCTTTCACCTTCATCAAGAGGCCTCATTAGTTCCTCTTCACTTTCTGCCATTAAAGTGGTATCATCTGCATATCTGAGGTTGTTGACATATCTCTCAGTCAGCTATAGATAGGTGTATAAAATGGTTATATTATATGTTACCATATAGTATTGCACTAATATTCTTTATTCATACTACGTGAACATGTGCAGTTTTCAGTGATTGAATTGATGGCTATTTGATTGGCTGAAGTATCAAATATTCATGATTTTCTGGACAAAACATCAACTTGGGAGACCACAAACTGGACTATGACATACTTGGTGTAGCAGCATATTTTGGAGAATTTTTTCACTATAGGCCAACCAAAATTCAGAGAGCATCAATTTCCTGTGGGCAGCACAAAGTGGATGTGATGATAACAAAATAAATAAAGTAGAAACATAGTTCCTGATAATGCTGTGGTGAATTCTTCCTGTTTTGTAAATGACTGGTCAAGAACAATTTTAAGTAATTGCTTAAGGCAATTTTGAATATTAAGAACACTTAAAAAAATAATCCAAGATCTTTATAAAGTGTTTCCTTAATTGGAAAGCAGCAGTGGGTAGAAAGATAAAATTTTTTCCATCACCTTCAGTATATTTCCAAATAAAATGATCATTTCACAATGTTGCATTACAGACCATACTTTAGCGGTGTTCTTGAAACAAAAATTTGTTGTTTTTCTTCAGATTTATGCCCAGGAGTGGGATTGCAGGGTCATATGCCACCTGACCTGCCTCTTGATAAACCTGTATGCAGGTCAGGAAGCAACAGTTAGAACTGGACATGGAATAACAGACTGGTTCCAAATAGGAAAAGGTGTACGTCAGGGTTGTATATTGTCACCTTGCTTATTTAACTTATATGCAGAGTACATCATGAGGAACGCTGGGCTGGAAGAAGCACAAGCTGGAATCAAGATTGCTGGGAGAAATATCAATAACCTCAGATATGCAGATGACACTACCCTTATGGCATAAAGTGAAGAGGAACTCAAAAGCCTCTTGATGAAAGTGAAAGAGGAGAGTGAAAAGGTTGGCTTGAAGCTCAACATTCAGAAAACAAAGATCATGGCATCTGGTCCTATCACTTCATGGGAAATAGATGGAAAAACAGTGGAAACAGTGTCAGACTTTGTTTTTTTGGGCTCCAAAATCACTGCAGATGCTGATTGCAGCCATGAAATTAAAAGACGCTTGCTCCTTGGAAGGAAAGTTATGACCAACCTAGATAGTATATTAAAAAGCAGAGACATTACTTTGCCAACCAAGGTCCGTCTAGTCAAGGCAATGGTTTTTCCCGTGGTCATGTATGGATGTGAGAGTTGGACTGTGAGGAAGGCTGATCGCCGAAGAATTGATGCTTTTGAACTGTGGTGTTGGAAGACTCTTGAGAGTCCCTTATACTTCAAGGAGATCCAACCAGTCCATTCTAAAGGAGATCAATCCTGGATGTCCATTGGAGGGACTGATGCTAAAGCTGAAACTGCAATACTTTGGCCACCTCATGTGACGAGTTGACTCCCTGGAAAAGACTCTGATGCTGGGAAAGGTTGGGGGCGGGAGGAGAAGGGGACGACGGAGAATGAGATGGCTGGATGGCATCACCAACTCTGTGGACATGAGTTTGAGTGTACTCCGGGAGTTGGTGATGGACAGGGAGGCCTGGCGTGCTGTAATTCATGGGGTCGCGGAGAGTCGGACACGACTGAGCGACTGAACTGAACTGAACTGATGGTAGCTCTATTTTTAGTTTCTTTAAGGAACATCCATACTGTTCTCCATAGTGGCTGTACCAATTTACATTCCCACCAACAATGTAGGAGGGTTCCCTTTTTTCCACACCCTCTCCATCATTTATTTTTTGTGAATTTTTAAAAATTTATTTATTTTAATTGGAGGCTAGTTACTTTACATTATTGTATTGGTTTTGCCATACATTGACATGAATCTGCCCCGGGTGCACATGTATTCCCCATCTTGAACCCCCCCTCCCACCTTCCTCCCCATCCCATCGCTCTGGTTCATCCCAGTGCACCAGCCCCGAGCATCAAACCTGGACTGGTGATTCGTTTCACATATGATAATATACATGTTTCAATGTCATTCTCCCAAATCATCCCACTCTTGCCCTCTCCCACAGAGTCCAAAAGACTATTCTATACACCTGTGTCTCTTTTGCCATCTCGTATACAGGGTTATTGTTACCACCTTTCTAAATTCCATATATATGCATTAGTATACTGTATTGGTGTTTTTCTTTCTGGCTTACTTCACTCTGTATAATAGGCTCCAGTTTCATCCACCTCATTAGAACTGATTCAAATGCATTCTTTTTAATAGCTGAGTAATACTCCATTGTGTATGTGATTCATGGGGTCACAAAGAGTCAGACACGACTGAGAGACCAAACTGAACTGAGCTGAATTGAACCACAGCTTTCTTATCCATTCATCTGCAGATTGACCTCTAGGTTGCTTCCAAGTCCTGGCTATTATAAACAGTGCTGCAATGAACATTGGAGTACATGTGTCTCTTTCAATTCTGGTTTCCTCTGTGTATATGCCCAGGAGTGGGATTCCTGGGTCGTATGGGAGTTCTATTTCCAGTTTTTTAAGGAATCTCCACACTGTTCTCCATAGTGGCTGTACTGAGTTGCATTCCCACCAACAGTGTAAGAGGGTTCCCTGTTCTCCACACCCTCTCCAGAATTTATTGCTTGTAGATTTTTGGATAGCAGCCATTCTGACTGGTGTGAAATGGTACCTCATTGTGGCTTTGATTTGCATTTCTCCGATTATGAGTGATGTTGAGCATCTTTTCAAGTGTTTGTTAGCCATCTGTATGTCTTCTTTGGAGAAATGTCTGTTTAGTTCTTTGGCCAAGTTTTTGATTGGGTCATTTATTTTTCTGGAATTGAGCGGCAGGAGTATATTTTGGAGATTAATTCTTCACCAGTTGTTTCATTTGTTATTATTTTCTCCCATTCTGAAGGCTGTCTTTTCACATTGCTTATAGTTTCCTTTGCTGTGCAGAAGGTTTTAATTTTAATTAGGTCCCATTTGTTTATTTTTGCCTTTATTACTAGTATTCTGGGTGGTGGGTCATGGAGGATCCTGCTGTGATTTATGTCGGAGAGTGTTTTGCCTACGTTCTCCTCTAGGAGTTTTATAGTTTCTGGTCTTACGTTTAGATCTTTAATCCATTTTGAGTTTATTTTTGTGTATGGTGTTAGGGAGTGTTCTAGTTTCATTCTTTTACAAGTGGTTGACCAGTTTTCCCAGTACCACTTGTTAAAGAGATTGTCTTTTTTCCATTGAATATTCTTGCCTCCCTTGTCAAAGATAAGGTGTCCATAGTGCGTGGATTTATCTCTGGGCTTTCTATTTTGTTCCACTGATCTATATTTCTGTCTTTATGCCAGTACCATACTATCTTGATGATTGTGGATTTGTAGTAGAGCCTGAAGTCCGGCAGGTTGATTCCCCTAGTTCCATTCTTCTTTCTCAAGATTGCTTTGGCTATTCGAGACTTTTTGTATTTCCATACAAATTGTGAAATTATTTGTTCTAGCTCTGTGAAAAATACCATTGGTAGCTTGATTTGGATTGCATTGAACTCATAAATTACTTTGGGTAATATATTCATTTTCACAATATTTATTCTTCCAATCCACGAACACGGTATATTTCTCCATCTATTAGTGTCCTCTCTGATTTCTTTCACCAGTGTTTTATAGTTTTCTATATATAGGTCTTTTGTTTCTTTAGGTACATATATTCCTAAGTATTTTATTCTTTTCATTGCAATGGTGAATGGAATTGTTTCCTTAATTTCTCTTTCTATTTTCTCATTATTAGTGTATAGGAATGCAAGGGATTTCTGTGTGTTGATTTTATATCCTGCCACTTTACTACATTCATTGATTAGCTCTAGTAATTTTCTGGTGGAGTCTTTAGGGTTTTCTGTGTAGAGGATCATGTCATCTGCAAACAGTGAGAGTTTTACTTCTTCTTTTCCAATTTGTATTCCTTTTATGTCTTTTTCTGCTCTGATTGCTGTGGCCAAAACTTCCAGAACTATGTTGAATAGTAGTGGTGAGAGTGGGCACCCTTGTCTTGTTCCTGACTTTAGGGGAAACGCTTTCAATTTTTCACCATTGAGGATAATGTTTGCTGTGGGTTTGTCATATATAGCTTTTATTACATTGAGGAATGTTCCTTCTATTCCCACCTTGTGGAGGGTTTTTATCATAAATGGGTGTTGAATTTTGTCAAAGGCTTTCTCTGCATCTATTGAGATAATCATATGATTTTTATTTTTCAGTTTGTTAATGTGGTGTATTACATTGATTGATTTGCGGATATTGAAGAATCCTTGCATTCCTGGGATAAAACCCACTTGGTCATGATGTATGATCTTTTTAATGTGTTGTTGGATTCTGATTGCTTGAATTTTGTTAAGTATTTTTGCATCAGGGATATTGGCCTGTAGTTCTCTTTTTTTGTGGCATCTTTGTCAGGTTTTGGTATTAGGGTGATGGTGGCCTCATAGAATGAGTTTGGAAGTTTACCTTCCTCTGCAATTTTCTGGAAGAGTTTGAGTAAGATAGGTGTTAGCTCTTCTCTAAATTTTTGGTAGAATTCAGCTGTGAAGCTGTCTGGACCTGGGCTTTTGTTTGCTGGAAGATTTCTGATTACAGTTTCAATTTCTGTGCTTGTGATGGGTCTGTTATGATTTTCTATTTCTTCCTGGTTCAGTTTTGGAAAGTTGTGTTTTTCTAAGAATTTGTCCATTTCTTCCAAGTTGTCCATTTTATTGGCATATAATTACTGATATAGTCTCTTATGATCCTTTGTATTTCTGTGTTGTCGGTTGTGATCTCTTCATTTTCGTTTCTGATTTTATTGATTTGGTTCTTTTCCCTTTGTTTCTTGATGAATCTGGCTAGTGGTTTGTCAGTTTTATTTACCTTCTCAAAGAACCAGCTTTTGGCTTTGTTGATTTTTTCTTGGTCTCTTTTCTTTTGCATTTATGTCTTCCCTAATTTTTAAGATTTCTTTCTTTCTACTAACCCTAGGGGTCTTTGTTTCTTCCTTTTCTAGTTGCTTTAGGTGTAGGGTTAGGTTATTTAGCTGACTTTTTTCTTGTTTCTTGAGGTATGCCTGTGTTGCTATGAACCTTCCCCTTAGCACTGCTTTTACAATGTCCCACGGGTTTTGGGTTGTTGTGTTTTGATTTTCATTTGTTTCTATGCATTTTTTTATTTCTTTTTTGATTTCTTCTATGATTTGTTGGTTATTCAGCAGCGTGTTGTTCAGCCTCCATATGTTGGAATTTTTAATAGTTTTTCTCCTTTAATTGAGATCTAGTCTTACTGCATTGTGGTAAGAAAAGATGCTTGGAATGATTTCAATTTTTTTGAATTTACCAAGGCTAGATTTATGGCCCAGGATGTGAATTGTCCTGTAGAAGGTTCCATGTGTGCTTAAGAAAAAGGTGAAATTCATTGTTTTGGGGTGAAATGTCCTATAGATATCAATTAGGTCTAACTGGTCTATTGTATCATTTAACGTTTGTGTTTCCTTGTTAATTTTCTATTTAGTTGATATATCCATAGGTGTGAGTATGGTATTAAAGTCTCCCACTATTATTGCATTATTGTTCATTTCCCCTTTCATATTTGCTAGCATTTGTCTTATATATTGTGGTGCTCCTATGTTGGGTGCATATATATTTATAATTGTTATATCTTCTTCTTGGATTGATCCTTCCACCCACCAGAACACCGACACAAGCTTCCCTAACCAGGAAACCTTGACAAGCCACCCGTCCAACCCCACCCACAGCGAGGAAACTCCACAGTAAAGAGAACTCCACAAACTGCCAGAACATGGAAAGGCCACCCCAAACACAGCAATATAAGCAAGATGAAGAGGCAGAGAAATACTCAGCAAGTAAAGGAACAGAATAAATGCCCACCAACCCGAACAAAAGAGGAAGATATAGGGGAATCTACCTGATAAAGAACTCTGAATAATGATAGTGAAAATGATCCAAAATCTTGAAAACAAACTGGAGTTACAGATAAATAACCTGGAGACAAGGATCAAGAAGATGCAAGAAAGGTTTAACAAGGATCTAGAAGAAATAAAAAAGAGTCAATATACAATGAATAATGCAATAGGTGAGATCAAAAACACTCTGAAGGGAACCAACAGTAAAATAAGGGAGGCAGAAGATAGGATAAGTGAGCTCGAAGATAGAATGATAGAAATAAATGAAACAGAGGAAAAAAGAAAAATGAATTAAAAGAAATGAGAACAATTTCAGAGACTTCTGGGACACTGTTAAACACCCCAACATTTGAATCATAGGAGTCCCAGAAGAAGAAGACAAAAAGAAAGACCATGAGAAAATACTTGAGGAGATAATACTTGAAAACTTCCCTAAAATGGGGAAGGAAATAATCACCCAAGTCCAAGAAACACAGAGAGTCCCAAACAGGATAAACCCAAGTCAAAACACCCCAAGACACATATTAATCAAATTAACAAAGATCAAACACAAAGAACAAATATTAAAAGCAGCAAGGGAAAAGCAACAAATAACACACAAGGGGATTCCCATAAGGATAAGAGCTGATCTTTCAATAGAAACTCTTCAGGCCAGGAGGGAATGGCAGGACATATTTAAAGTAATGGAAGAAAATAACCTACAGCCCAGATTACTGTACCCAGCAAAGATCTCATTCAAATATGAAGGAGAACTCAAAAGCTTTACAGACAAGCAGACAAGCAAAAGCTGAGAGAATTCAGCACCACCAAACCAGCTCTCCAACAAATGCTAAAGGACCTCTATAGACAGGAATCACAGAAAGGGTGTATAAACTCGAACCCAAAACAACAAAGTAAATGGCAACGGGATCATACTTATCAATAATCACCTTAAACGTAAATGGGTTGAATGCCCCAACCAAAACACAAAGACTGGCTGAATGGATACAAAAACAAGACCCCTATATATGTTGTCTACAAGAGACCCACCGCAAAACGAGGGACACATACAGACTGAAAGTGAAGGGCTGGAAAAAGATATTCCACACAAATAGAGACCAAAAGAAAGCAGGAGTAGCAATACTCAGATAAAATAGACTTTAAAACAAAGGTTGTGAAAAGAGACAAAGAAGAACACTACTTATTTAACTTCTATGCAGCATACATCATGAGAAATGCTGGACTGGATGAAGCACAAGCTGGAATCAAGATTGCCAGGAGAAATATCAATAACCTCAGATATGCAGTTGACACCACCCTTATGGCAGAAAGCGAAGAAGACCTAAAGAGCCTCTTGATGAAAGTGAAAGAGGAGAGTGAAAAAGTTGGCTTAAAGCTCAATATTCAGAAAACTAAGATCATGGCATCCGGCCCCATCATGGCAAATAGATGGGGAAACAGTGGAAATAGTGAGAGACTTTATTTTTGTGGGCTCCAAAATCACTGCAGATGGTGACTGTAGCCATGAAGTTAAAAGATGCTTGCTCCTTGGAAGAAAAGTTATGACCAACCTAGATAGCTTATCAAAAAAGCAGAGATATTACTTTGTCGGCAAAGTTTTGTCTAGTCAAAGCTATGGTTTTTCCAGTAGCCATGTATGAATGTGAGAGTTGGACTAGAAAGAAAGCTGAGTGTGAAGAATTGATGCTTTTGAACTGTGGTGCTGGAGAAGACTCTTGAGAGTCGCTTGGACAGCAATGAGATCCAAACAGCCCATCCTAAAGGAAATCAATCCTGAATATTCATTGGAAGGACTGATGCTGAAGCTGAAGGTCCAGTACTTTGGCCACCTGATGCGAAGAACTGACTCATTGGAAAAGACCCTGATGCTGGGAAAGATATAAGGCAGGAGGACAAGGGGATGACAGAGGATGAGATGGTTGGATGGCATCACCAACTCGATAGACATGAGTTTGAGTAAGCTCCAGGAGTTAGTAATGGACAGGGAAGCCTGGCATGTTGCTGTCCATGGGGTCACAAAGAGTCAGACACAACTGAGTGACTGAAGTTTTTTTTTTTTCTTTTTAAATTAACATAGAACCTTACTTCAAAATATAAGCAAGAAACAGTACAACACACTGTGCTGTTATATACATGTTTAAATCTAGTGAAACATGCTCTGGCCAGTTAGTAGAGTACAGAAGAGAAGGAGAAAAGGCGTCTCAGTCTTCACATGGCAAAAAAAAAATGTGCTAATTTTCCCTTCACTCTCAGGTTAGAGTTTGGCTGTATAGAATTCTAAATCAACAGTGATTTTTACATCAGAACATTGAAATTATAATTTCACTGAATTGTAGCATTGATTGCCACCCCTGAGAAATCTGTCATCCGTCTAATCAGCCTTCCTTTATAAGTTAGCTGATTTTTCTCTCTGGCAAATGAAGTTTTTCTCTTCTTATTTGGTTCTGCAATTTCCCTGTGGCTTTTCTAGATATAATTTATTGTTCTCTTTCATATTAGATCTCGGTGTACCCCTTCAGCCTGAGAACAAATTGCAGTTCTAGGAAGTCCTCAGCCATCATCTCTTCTAATGTCCTTTGTCCTACCCTCCAGTTTTGTTCTGTTTTCCTGGATTTTATCAGCTTATGTTGGTAGATGCTTTTATTTTCTCTTCTCTGAATCTTAGAGTCTCTTTCATATTTTTCATCTCTTTATTTCTATACTTAATGTTTCTCTGGGGTTTTTTAATTAACCTCTCAATTATTATGCTGTTCACACTTTTAGTTGCATTGTTAAAACTTCAGTCTCAGTAAATGTAACTATTCTTAACATTGAGCAGGTGAGGGGGTGTGTGTTCCAAAGTTACCTGTTCTCTCTGTGACTAGTTGTGACCCCATAATTGCTCATATGTTTTAGGCCTAAGTATTTATGCATATAAATGCTCCCATTTATTGCATTTATGAGTGTTGTTAAAGTCACTTATTCCCACTTGCTGTTTGCCATTTTTATTATAATATAAGGGAGGTGCTTATTTTCCAAAGTAGTTCAGAGTTAAATCTGCTTTGAGGCAACTTAAAACCAATACTCTGCTTTCTATTTTCTTATAAACATTTCCATTATTGTGAAAGGAAAAAATGAAACAAAAATGAAAAACTTCAAACTGCAGAGATAAACGGGTATATAGTGGAAATTGAAACATATAAATCAACTATTCTTTAATAAAAACATTTTTTAAAAAGAGAAAAAAAAAAAAGGTTATTTTTAGTTGGAAAAAAAAAAGTAACTCAGTGTTTCCTGGGTCGTGGGAGAACCTCTACAAAGTAATTTTGAGTTTCTTCTTCCAAGAGCCCTGTGGATTTCACAAGTCCAGGACCAACTCTGTGCAAAGTTTCACCTCTAGATCCTATTCCCTTGGCAAGCCCTCATATCTCAGCTAATTCACTGACCTGGATGGGAATTCCCCCTTCATTATTTTACCTGATGGTTCTCCTTGCTTTGAAGTTCAAGTATTATATATATATATTTGAGGGGATGGTTGTTCTATGTATTTATTTATTTTAATTGGAGGATAATTACTTTGTATTTTGTGATAATTGCTCTATAATATTTTGCCATACATCAGTATGAATCAACCATAGGTATACATGTGTCCCCTCCATTCTGAGCACCTCCTCCCATATCCCTCTCTCCCCCCTCCTTCCCAGTTGTCACAAAGCACCGGCTTTGAGTGCCCTGCTTTATGCATTGAACTCACACTGGTTGTCTATTTTATATATGGTAATATACATGCTGTGCTTAGTCTCTCAGTCATGTCTGACTCTTCAAAAGCCCATGGACTGTGGCCTGCCAGTCTTCTCTGTCCATGGGGATTCTCCAGGCAAGAATACTAGATTGGGTTGCCATGCCCCCCTCCATGGGATCTCCCCAACCCAGGGATCAAACCCCTTGGTCTCCTGCATTGCAGGCAGATCCTTTACCAGCTGAGCTACAAGGGAAACCCCATGATAAGGTATATATTCTATTTATTTTTTGTAATTTTTATATATGGAAACTTGCAAAGGATTTCCCATAACAGTCTGTCCCAGCTATCAAATGTATTTTCAATGATTGGTTGTCTTTCACCCAGGCATTGTGTAGGTTTTCTGAAACTGAGAGTGCAGCCATCCCAGCTGGGCACAAACATTTCTGTCATGTAGAAACCCTTGGAAGAGGGCCTGTGGCAGTTCTCTCCACCATATGACTACAGTGAGTCCTTTTAAAACGAAGGAATAATCCATCCTTTCTACCATTTATCCATGTGTCTGCAGCAAGTTACATATTCAGTTCAGTTCAGTTCAGTCACTCAGTTGTGTCCGACTCCTTGCGACCCCATGAATCACAGCACGCCAGGCCTCCCTGTCCATCACCAACTCCCAGAGTTCACTCAAACTCATGTCTATCAAGTCGGTGATGCCATCCAGCCATCTCATTCTCTGTCGTCCCCTTCTCCTCCCGCCCCCAATCCTTCCCAGCATCAGAGTCTTTTCCAGTGAGTCAGCTCGTCGCATGAGGTGGCCAAAGTATTAGAGTTTCAGCTTTAGCATCAGTCCTTCCAGTAAACACCCAGGACTGATCTCCTTTAGAATGGACTGGTTGGATCTCCTTGCAGTCCAAGGGACTCTCAAGAGTCTTCTCCAGCACCATAGTTCAAAAGCATCGATTCTTCAGCGATCAACTTTCTTCACAGTCCAACTCTCACATCCATATATGACCACTGGAAAAACCATAGCCTTGACTAGACAGACCTTTGTTGGCAAAGTAATGTCTCTGCATTTTAATATGCCATCTAGGTTGGTCATAACTTTCCTTCCAAGGAGTAAGCGTCTTTTTATTTCATGGCTGCAATCAGCATCTGCAGTGATTTTCCATCTATTTCCCATGAAGTGATGGGACCAGATGCCATGATCTTTGTTTTCTGAATGTTGAGCTTCAAGCCAAACTTTTCACTCTTCTCTTTCACTTTCATCAAGAGGCTTTTGAGTTCCTCTTCACTTTCTGCCATAAGGGTGGTGTCACCTGCATATCTGAGGTTATTGATATTTCTCCCGGCAATCTTGATTCCAGCTTGTGCTTCTTCCAGCCCAGCGTTCCTCATGATGTGCTCTGCATAGAAGCTAAATAAGCAGGGTGACAATATACAACCTTGACATACTCCTTTTCCTATTTGGAACCAGTCTGTTGTTCCATGTCCAGTTCTGACTGTTGCTTCCTGACCTGCATACAGGTTTCTCAAGAGGCAGGTCAGGTGGTCTGGTATTCCCATCTCTTTCAGAATTTTCCCCACTTTATTGTGATCCACACAGTCAAAGGCTTTGGCATAGTCAATGAAGCAGAAATAAATGTTTTTCTGGAACTCTCTTGCTTTCTCCATGATCCAGCAGATGTAAATTACAGATTTTTTTTCTCATTTTCTATTCTGAGTTTGTTTTGTTGTTCTTCTTCGTTTCATTCTTTGTAGACATTAGCTCACTCTTTCTTCTTTGGTCTTCTAAAAATGCTAGGATCAAGTAAAACAGGATGGACAGGGAAACTGGAGAATTTTTTCCCCAAAATTAGTTTCTTTGTTTTGACATTAACCAGCTACAGGTCCATTGACAGGTGTGCTGACAGTCTAAAAAATGTTGGCAGATATACTTTAGCCACCTTTATGTAAAGCTAAATTAAGGAATACACCACTAACACAAATGCTTTCAAAGTTAAAATAGTATTTGTTCTTGCTGCTGTTCTTAATACCAGCCAATATATAAAGAACTAAGCAATTTTTTTTTTAAGCAACTAAATTTGAGGGTGATTTGTTAAGCAGCAATAGATAAATTATAAAATTGGTTAGATTTTCCATTTCCTAGTCAGATTCTTTTGGGTAAACTTGGGGCTGGCTATGACACTACATTTTGCTCTCCCTTTTTAAAATATGCAACTTAAATTAGCCAAAATACACCTCTGAAGTTAATGCTTTTGTCTTGAACATGGCACAACATGCTAAACTTTGCTTTTTACTCCTTTCTATTGCACATAAGTCATAAGGGACCTGGGGGATCTTTCATCATTTTATTTCCTGGACGACAGTGAAGAGGGAAGCTATCCAGTCTGCTTTTTCCCTTCTCATTTTATCTATAGAGAGAACAAGGTTGCAGGTTAACGTTTTTTTTTTTTTTTTGAACAGAGGAAAATTTATGCGTCGAACCTGGACTGGTCACTTATGATAATATACATGCTACAATTCCATTCTCCCAATCATTCCACCTTCACCCTCTCCCACAGAGTCCCAAAGACTGTTCTAAATGCCTATGTCTCTTTTGCAGTCTCTTATACAGGGTTCAGGTTACCATTTTTCTAAATTCCATATATATGCGTTAATATACGGTATTGATGTTCTTCTTTCTGGCTTACTTCACTCTGTATAATTGGCTCCAATTTCATCCACCTCATTAAAACTGATTCAAATGCATTCTTTTTGATGGCTGAGAAATACTCCATTGTGTATATGTACCAAAGCTTTCTTATCCATTCATCTGCAGATGGACATCTAGGTTGCTTCCATGTCCTGGCTATTATAAACAGTGCTGCAATGAACATTGGAGTACATGTGTCTCTTTCAATTCTGGTTTCCTCGGTGTGTATGCCCAGGAGTGCGATCGCTGGATCATATGGCAGTTCTATTTCCAGTTTTCTGAGGAATCTCCACACTGTTCTCCATAGTGGCTGTACTAGTTTGCATTCCCACCAACAGTGTAAGAGGGTTCCCTTCTCTCCACACCCTCTCCAGCACTTATTGCATGTAGACTTTTGGATAGCAGCCATTCTGACTGGTGTGAAATGGTATCTCATTGTGGTTTTGATTTGCATTTCTCTGATGATGAGGGATGTTGAGCATTTTTTCATGTGTTTATTAGCCATCTTTATGTCTTCTTTGGAGAAATGTCTGTTTAGTTCTTTGGCCCATTTTTTGATTGGGTCACTTAGTTTTCTGGAATTAAGCTGCAGGAGCTGCTTGTATAATTTGGAGATTAATCCTTTATCAGTTGCTTCATTTGCTATTATTTTCTCCCATTCTGAAGGCTGTCTTCTCACCTTGCTTAGAGTTTCCTTTGCTGTGCAGAAGCTTTTGATTTTAATTAGGTCCCATTTGTTTATTTTTGCTTTTATTTCCAATATTCTGGGAGGTGGGTCTTGGAGGATCCTGCTGTGATTTATGTCGGAGAGTGTTTTGCCTACGTTCTCCTCTAGGAGTTTTATAGTTTCTGGTCTTACATTTAGATCTTTAATCCATTTTGAGTTTATTTTGGTGTATGGTGTTAGGAAGTGTTCTAGTTTCATTCTTTTACAAGTGGCTGACCAGTTTTCCCAGCACCACTTGTTAAAGAGACTGTCTTTTGTCCATTTTATATTCTTGCCTCCTTTGTCGAAGATAAGGTGTCCATAGGAGCGTGGGTTTATCTCTGGGCTTTCTATTTTGTTCCATTGATCTATATTTCTGTCTTTATGCCAGTACCATACTGTCTTGATGACTGTGGCTTTGTAATAGAGCCTGAAGTCCGGCAGGTTAATTCCCCCAGTTCCATTCTTCTTCCTCAAGATTGCTTTGGCTATTCGAGGTTTTTTGTATTTCCATACAAATTGTGAGATTATTTGTTCTAGTTCTGTGAAAAATATCATTGGTAGCTTGATAGGGATTGCATTGAATGTATAAATTACTTTGGGTAGTATACTCATTTTTACAATATTTATTCTTCCAATCCACGAACACGGTATATTTCTCCATCTATTCATGTCCTCTTTGATTACTTTCACTAGTGTTTTATAGTTTTCTATGTACAAGTCTTTTGTTTCCTTAGGTAGATATATTCCTAAGTATTTAATTGTTTTCATTGCAACAGTGAATGGAATACTTTCCTTAATTTCTCTTTCTATTTTCTCATTATTAGTGTATAGGAATGCAAGGGATTTCTGTGTGTTGATTTTATATCCTGCAACTTTGCTGTAATCATTGATTAGCTCTAGTAGTTTTCTGGTAGAGTCTTTAGGGTTTTCTGTGTAGAGGATCATGTCATCAGCGAACAGTGAAAGCTTTACTTCTTCTTTTCCAATTTGTATTCCTTTTATGTCTTTTTCTGCTCTGATTGCTGTGGCCAAAACTTCCAGAACTATGTTGAATAGTAGTGGTGAGAGTGGGCACCCTTGTCTTGTTCCTGACTTTAGGGGAAATGCTTTCAGTTTTTCACCATTGAGGATAATGTTTGCTGTGGGTTTGTCATATATAGCTTTTATTATGTTGAGGTATGTCCCTTCAATTCCCACTTTCTGGAGAGTTTTTATCAAAAATGGATGTTGAATTTTGTCGAAGGCTTTCTCTGCATCTATTGAGATAATCATATGATTTTTATTTTTCAGTTTGTTAATGTGGTGTATTACGTTGATTGATTTGCGTATATTGAAGAATCCTTGCATTCCTGGGATAAAGCCCACTTGGTCATGATGTATGATCTTCTTAATGTGTTGTTGGATTCTGATTGCTAGAATTTTGTTAAGGATTTTTGCATCTATGTTCATCAGTGATATTGGCCTATAGTTTTCTTTTTTTGTGGGGTCTTTACCAGGTTTTGGGATTAGGGTGATGGTGGCCTCATAGAATGAGTTTGGAAGTTTCCCTTCCTCAGCTATTTTCTGGAAGAGTTTGAGTAGAATAGGTGTTAGCTCTTCTCTAAATTTTTGGTAGAATTCAGCTGTGAAGCCGTCTGGACCTGGGCTTTTGTTTGCTGGGAGATTTTTGATTACAGTTTCAATTTCCGTGCTTGTGATGGGTTTGTTCAGATTTTCTATTTCTTCCTGGTTCAGTTTTGGAAAGTTGTACTTTTCTAGGAATTTGTCCATTTCTTCCAGGTTATTCATTTTATTGCCATATAATTGCTGATAGTATTCTCTAATAATCCTTTGTATTTCTGTGTTGTCAGTTGTGATCTCTCCATTTTCATTTCTAATTTTATTGATTTGGTTCTTCTCCCTTTGTTTCTTGATGAGTCTGGCTAGTGGTTTGTCAATTTTATTCACCTTCTCAAAGAACCAGCTTTTGGCTTTGTTGATTTTTGCTATGGTCTCTTTTGTTTCTTTTGCATTTATCTCTGCCCTAATTTTTATGATTTCTTTCCTTCTACTGACCCTGGGGTTCTTCATTTCTTCCTTTTCTAGTTGCTTTAGATGTAGAGTTAAGTTATTTAGTTGACTTTTTTCTTGTTTCTTGAGGTATGCCTGTATTGTTATGAACTTCCCCCTTAGCACTGCTTTTACAGTGTCCCAGAGGTTTTGGGTTGTTGTGTTTTCATTTTCATTCATTTCTATGCATATTTTGATGTCTCTTTTGATTTCTTCTATGATTAGTTCATTATTCAGCAGCGTGTTGTTCAGTCTCCATATGTTGGCACTTTTAACAGTTATTCTCCTGTAATTGAGATCTAATCTTACTGCATTGTGGTCAGAAAAGATGCTTGGAATGATTTCAATTTTTTTGAATTTACCTAGGCTAGATTTATGTCCCAGGATGTGATCTATCCTGGAAAAAGTTCCGTGTGCGCTTGAGAAAAAGGTGAAATTCATTGTTTTGGGGTGAAATGTCCTATAGATATCTATTAGGTCTAACTCTTCTATTATATCATTTAAAGATTGTGTTTCCTTGTTAATTTTCTGTTTAGTTGATCTATCCATAGATGTAAGTGGGGTGTTAAAATCTCCCACTATTATTGTGTTATTGTTAATTTCCCCTTTCATACTTGTTAGTAATTGTCTTACATATTGCGGTGCTCCTATGTTAGGTGCATAAATATTTATAATTGTTATATCTTCTTCTTGGATTGATCCTTTGATCATTATGTAGTTTCCTTCTTTGTCTCGTTTCACAGCCTTTGTTTTAAAGTCTATTTTATCTGATATGAGTATTGCTACTCCTGCTTTCTTTTGGTCTCTATTTGCATGGACTATCTTTTTCCAGCCCTTCACTTTCAGTCTGTATGCGTCCCTCGTTTTGAGGTGGGTCTCTTGTAGACAACATATATGGGGGTTTTGTTTTTGTATCCATTCAGCCAGCCTTTGTCTTTTGGTTGGGGCATTCAACCCATTTACGTTTAAGGTAATTATTGAAAAGTAGGATCCCGTAGCCATTTTCTTTATTGCTTTGGGTTCAAGTTTATACACTCTTTCTGTGTATCCTGTCTATAGAAGATCCTTTAGCATTTGTTGGAGAGCTGGTTTGGTGATGCTGAATTCCCTCAGCTTTTGCTTGTCTGTAAAGCTTTTGATTTCTCCTTCATATTTGAATGAGATCCTTGCTGGGTATAGTAATCTGGGCTGTAGGGTATTTTCTTTCATCACTTTAAGTATATCTTGCCACTCCCTTCTGGCCTGAAGAGTTTCTGTTGAAAGATCAGCTGTTATCCTTATGGGAATCCCCTTGAGTGTTATTTGCTGCTTTTCCTTTGCTGCTTTTAATATTTGTTCTTTGTGTTTGATCTTTGTTAATTTGATTAATATGTGTCTTGGAGTATTTCGCCTTGGGTTTATCCTGTTGGGGACTCTCTGGATTTCTTGGACTTGGGTGATTATTTCTTTCCCTATTTTAGGGAAGTTTTCAACTATTATCTCCTCAAGTATTCTCTCACGGTCTTTCTTTTTGTCTTCTTCTTCTGGGATTCCTATGATTCGAATGTTGGAGCATTTAACATTGTCCCGGAGGTCTCTAATATTGTCCTCATTTCTTTTAATTTGTTTTTCTTTTTTCCTCTCTGTTTCATTTATTTCTACAATTCTATCTTCTAGTTCGCTTATCCTGTCTTCTGCCTCTGTTATTCTACTGTTTGTTCCCTCCAGAGTGTTTCTGATCTCATCTATTGCATTATTCATTGTATATTGACTCTTTTTTATTTCCTCTAAGTCCTTATTAAATCTTTCTTCCATCTTCTCAATCCTTTTCTCCAGGTTATTTATCTGTAACTCCATTTTACTTTCAAGATTTTGAATCATTTTCACCATCAAAATTCGAAATTCTTTATCAGGTAGATTCCCTATATCTTCTTCTTTTGTTTGTGTTGATGGGCAATTATCTTGTTCCTTTACTTGCTGGGTATTTCTCTGCCTCTTCATCTTGCTTATATTGCTTTGCTTGGGGTGTCCTTTCCCTCTTCTTGCAGTTTGTGGAGTTCTCTTTATTATGTAGTTTCTTCGCTGTGTGTGGGGTTGGACAGGTGACTTGTCCAGGTTCCCTGGTTAGGGAAGCATGTGTCAGTGTTCTGGTGGGTGGAGCTGGATTTCTTCTCTTTCCTTTAGAAGACAATGGGCTACTTTTCTGGGAGTCTGATGTCCTCTGCCAGTATTCAGAAGTTGTTTTGTGGACTTTACTCCATGTTCAAATGTTCTTCTGATGAATTTGTGGGGAAGAAAGTGGTCTCGCCGTCTTGTTCCTTCCTCCCCAGAACACTGGATTCTTATATTCCACTTGGTCGTGGAGTATCTCTTCCCAGCTGCTCCAGCAAGGCGCAGCCGCTGCACCTTACCTTGGACGAGGGGTATCTCCTCAAGGCCGCCCCTCCTGCTTTGAATGTGGATCAGCTCCTCCCAGCCCTCCAGTGCCCAAGCAGCCACCGCCTCCTGGACGTGGCACAGCTCCTCTCGGCCACCGCCCCAACCCTGGGCGCGGGGCAGCTCCTCTCAGCCACGATTCTGCACGTGGTCGGTTGCACCGGGAGCCGGGCGTCTCTCGCGTCTGCGCCGCCGGGAGCCGGGCGTCTCTCGTGTTTGCGCCGCCGGGAGCCGGGCGTCTCTCGCGTCTAAGCAATTTTTTTTTTTGAGAAATTAGCATGTCCTGCTGTAGAGCAAACTGTTGGAATTTTTCATATGAAGTTTTTTTCTATATTTTAAGGTTAAGCTCCGAATGTAATTCCCTTGCTCGGTTTTGGGAAGACAGACTAGAACCTGAAATGAGATGCTTTTGAGTGTTCTTTTTGAAAGTGTAATTTGAATGTATGTGTTAACCACATTATAACTCTTCTGCTTGTTCTGGAGATTGCCTTTCTTGAGTGGATTTAGCGCTACTTGGATTCTACACTAAATTTCATCTCCTAGAAATGTGATTATGTGACTGGCCAAGAAGTTATCAATTGATATCAGTCAGAAGCTGAATCTCCTCCTTGATTATTGATGCAAGCTGGATGTTAAACTTCAAGAAAGCATTGGCCAAGTTTGGCTACACCTAGCATATGTGGCTCAGAGACAGTTCTAGATAGAGTCATAAAAATATTCACATATCAAATGCTATTCTAGGTTCTTGGGTAAATGTTGTGGTCTCATACTTATTCTCATGAAACCTACCTTCCAGGAACAGAGACAGAAACAAGAAAGCAAAGGAGTGTGCACGTGCACACACACACACACACACACACAAGAATGTCAAATAGTCCCAAGATCAATGGAGAAGATGAAACAGGTAATGTGATGGTGAAAAGGCAGGTGGAAATAAGGGGAAATTTAAGCTGGGTAACTAGGGGAGGACTTTATGCAGAGGTGCTACTGTGCAGAGGCCTGCTATCAAGAAGAGTCCGGCCATGAAAAAAACTGGAACACATCCAAGCAGAGGGAACCACAGGAACAGAGGCCCTAAACAGAAACAAGCCAGGAGAGGTGAGAGATGCAAAGGTGACCCGTGTGGATAAAGTATGTGACCCAGGGAGGAGGTGGTTCTAAGCAGAGATTGGGCAGGTCAGCTGCAGCAGAGTCATGCAGAGCCTTGCACCTATCCATAAGCACTTGGCACTTGATTTAAAATGTGACAGCACAGAGAGCATGTGGAGAAAGGGAACCCTCCCACGTTGTTGGCAGGAATGTAAGTTGATGCAGCCACTGAGGAAAATGGATGATGGTTCCTCAAAAAAAGCAAAAACAGATACTGTAAGATCCAGGAATTCCACTTTTGGGGATATACCCAGACAAAATATAATTCAAAAAGATACATGTAGCCTAATGTGCAGCCCTGTTTGTAATAGACAGGACATGGAAGCAACCTAAATTTCTGTCAACAGATGAATGGATAAAGAAGACATGGCACATATATACTGTGGAATATTACTCAGCCATAAAAATGAATGAAATAATGCCATTTGCAGCATCATGGATGTGAGTAGAGATTATCATATTAAGTGAAGTAAGTCAAAAAGAGAAAGATAAATACCGTATTATATCACTTATATGTGGAACCTAAAATATGACAGAAATGAATCTATCTATGAAACAAACAGAATCAGGGAAACAGAAAAAAGAATGATGGCTACCAAGAGGGTAGAGGTGGGGGTGGGGGAAGGATGGAGTGGGTAGTTTGAGTTAGCAGATGTAAGCTTGTATATATTGAGTGGATAAACAACAAGGTCCTTTGTATAACACAGACTATATTCAGTATCCTATGATAAGCCATAATGGAACAGAATATTCTAACAAAAAGATTGTATATGTATGTATAACTGAATTACTTTGTTATATAGCTGTAATTAACACAACATTGTAAATCAACTATATGTCAATTAAATAAATAAGCAAATGTGACATCATATGGTTTGGGGGTTTTAAGGAAGACGTTTCCATGACTGTACTTACAGGATCCCAATATATTTGAGAATCAACTCTAATATTTTTATATTTGTATCTTCTTCATTTGTTGCTGTTTTTCAGTCACTCAGTTGTGTCTGACTCCTTGTGACCCCATGGACTGCAGCACGACAGGCTTCCCTGTTTTTTACCATCTCCTGGAGCCTGCTCAAACTCATACCCATTGAGTTGGTGATGCCGTCCAACCATCTCATCCTCTGTCATCCCCCTTTCCTGCTGCCTTCAATCTTTCCCAGCGCCAAGGTCTTTTCTAATGCTCTTCACATCAGGTGGCCGAAGTATTGGAGCTTCAGTCCTTCCAATGAATGTTCAGAATTGATTTCCTTTAGGACAGACTGATTTGATCTCCTTGCAGTCCAAGGGACTCTCAAGAATCTTAAGCATCAATTCTTCAATGCTCAGCGTTTTTTATGGTCCAACTATCACATCCATACATGACTACTGGAAAAACCATAGCTTTGACTAGATGGACCTTTGACTATATGGATCTTCTTCATAGTATTTATTATACACTTTATTATAAACTTTATCTGCCAGTGGGAGTCTTTTTTACATCTGCCTTTTCCCTGGAAGCCTGTGAAGGTAAGAAAGAGACTATCTTATCTACCACTGAGTATCTGGAAGTTAAGCAAGATCTACACATACATCATGAGTGCTCACCCAATATATGCTGGTGGATGAATGACTAGATGTTCTCAGATGTCTATTTCCAGTTCTTAAGGTCACAGGACTCTGAAATCACCCTCTTCAAGATAACTACAAGACAGCTTCACCAGTGAATCGATTCTAGGCACCGCTGCAATGTTCTCGGCAAGACTGCACCTGCTGAGCCCAGAAAGTACATACTTTTATGTACTTTCAATTTTTGAAATCAATGTACTCGTTTCTGATAAAACACAGAGAGCTCAAAGAGCAGACAATATTCCCAACACAGAAAGAAAATAAAATAGGAGCTCAACAGGTCAAATTTTCATAGCTATTATTTCAAACAATGGAAGCTCTATAATGGTTTCTGTCATAAACTGCAGTTCAGTGAATTGAACAGACCAAAACTGCATCGCTAAATAAAGTGCTGAAAAGGATTTTATGACCATTTCCTTCCAGAAATTCTGCCCTAGAGGGAGCCATTATAGTCTAAAACTTTGAAACAATAAACCCACAGTAGTTTTGTTCAAGGAGAGACTGAATCTTTCATCTCTAAAAATATTTAGAATCATTTCAGTAAATCAAACCTGTGTACATCTTCCTAAAAAAAGATAATTATAGTAACTTATAGTAACGATTTTTATGACCACCGCCAGCCTCTCTCCTTCAGTGGCTACATTCTGCCTCCACCCAAGCCTCCACTTCTCATGTGTATGTCTCTGCATTTCAGTGTTGAGATGGAGTAGGCTTTTTTAGTTCTTTAATTTTTTAGGTGCCACCAGCCACCAACTCAAGGCACTTAGCAGCAGCAGCAGCCACCAACTCATATTCAAAATTGCCAAGAGCAACCACTAAAATCAAATAGCAGGCAAGTCCTAAGCATGTGTGTGTCAGCATTTATCTTCTGTAGTTTCAGGAAAGTAGGGAGAATATTTATCAAGATTCACATCCCATTCATTGGTTGAAAGTATCTTAGAATCACAGCTTTCCATCTGTCCACTAGAACAAAGGCAAGTTCAGTGAAAGAGGTGACATACTTTAGTATACTCACAAATTCTCATTGAGCTGTGAATAATCAGCTGGTATAAAAATGTCAGAGTTTTCTCTAAAAGCAAATCTAGCTATGGAGGAAAGGGTATACTGGTCTCTAAAAGACATCTTGCCTTGAATAGAGGGGAGTTTGAAGATGTGCAAGATAAAATTTGTTCCTTCATGGTTTTCCTGAGACCATCTCTGCTTAGAAGTTCTACTTCTTCCTAGAAATAGCAGCTGCTGCTGCTGCTGCTGCTAAGTCGCTTCAGTCGTGGCCAACTCTGTGCGACCCCATAGACGGCAGCCGACCAGGCTCCGCCATCCCTGGGATTCTCCAGGCAAGAACACTGGAGTGGGTTGCCATTTCCTTCTCCAATGTGTGAAAGTGAAAAGTGAAAGTGAAGTTGCTCAGTCGTCTCTGACTAGTAGCGACCCCATGGACTGCAGCCTACCAGGCTCCTCTGTCCATGCGATTTTCTAGGCAAGAGTACTGGAGTGGCTTGCCATTGCCTTCTCTGAGAAATAGCAGCATGATGCATGAATTATTCTGGACAGGAGATAAAGTAATATAAATGCAAAGACAGAAAAATAGCATGTAGAGATTGATTTAGGGTAAGCGATCATTGAAATATTGTATTACTTTCATGTTAAAAGGAAATCTTTGAAACAAGGATTTTGAAACAAAGCCTATCCTTTGACATTTACTACATTTCTCTTGGATTAAACTTCTTTGGAAACTAATTCAAGGTTATTCATTAAGGAGTCATAAACAGCTGTTCAGTTCCTGCTGTGTGCCAAAGAATACAAGGATATTTGAGATAGGGTCCTGCTCTCAGATTGTATATTGACCAGAGGCAGGACAGAGGACAAATAATCATTGCAAGTATAGTTTACCTTCTCAAGGTCAGGAACTTCTGCTATGTTTTACTTAATTCTCTATCCCTAGTGTCTGAAATACTGCCAGGCATACAGTATATGCTCAATAAACATATGAAGACTGTCAAATGAATATGATAAGTACTGTCAGGGAGATAAGATCAAACTGCCGCAGGGACTCCTTACCACTGCATACAGAAGATGGTATTTGGATGGATAGCTATAGTTCTCCTGGCCCACACTCTACTTTTAGGGTGAGCCTCTGTATGTGCACTAAGTCACTTCAGTCATGTCCAACTCTTTGTGACCCTATGGACTGTAGCCTGCCAGGCTCCTCTGTCCATGTGATTCTCCAGGCAAGAATACCAGAGTGGGTGGCCATGCCCTCTTCCAGGGGATCTTCTCGACCCAGGGATCAAACTCAATTCTCCTGTGAGTCCTGCATTGCAAGCAGATTCTTTATCCACTGAGCCACCTGGGAAGGCCGCCTGCTTCTCAGAAGACCTTATATTTGTCTTTTATGCTCATTAAAATCACTAACTGATCACGCAGAATGTGCTGCTGGGGGTGGCAGGGTCCATCCCGCCATTGCTTCTTCTCTACTTCACTCTAACTGCAGAGGGCAGCAGTTCAGCAGGAATTGAGTATGCTTTCACCAAGGCTGCCGTCACTGTGTGGGGTACATTATTTTGAGTCTAATTCATAGACTTAATCCCAAGTGAGCCGTTAGTCTTTGTTTTGCTCGCTGATGTCAAACCCCACCAGCTTTCTTTCCTGCACAGACACCTCAAGAAGCAGGCAAGAATAGGTGAATGAAGGTTGGAAAAGTCATGCCCATTGCTCCTTGTTGTTATTGTTAAGTGGCCAAATAGTATCTGACTCTTCGCGATCCCATGGACTGCAGCATGCCAGGCCTCCCTGTCCCTCACCATTTCCCGGAGTTTACCCAAGTTCATGTCCATTGTGCCCACCAAACAGCACCATCCTCCAAAAGGAAGATGGATGGTTTTTCACGGTTCATTTGAAGAGTGTTAAAAAGAAAGAGCAAGTATTACTTCTTCCTTGGGTCTTCTAAAGGAAGCTAAAGGAAGAAGATTATTATTGCTTTTTTTCTTCCTGTTAAATATGCCTCAGGATGCCCACTACTGCTGGAGCTGCTATTTAATCTTAGCTCCTAAGAGGTCTATGGGTTTGTCCTGCCAGAGATGTCATTCAAGGTGGCTTTATTAACTTTTACATTTCTTGATGATGTCATCACTGAATAACCCTTTTCACATTACATAAACATTTTAGTTAAAAAGTCACTAAGCAACTTGGTCCACTTTTTCAAGACCAACCAATTTGGAATGCCTTTAATGTATCATTTGTTTTGCTTTATTGTGATTTTTTTAAACTGGTAAGTAATTCCTGGCCTATTGCTTCAGTCTGGTTGTAATAAGGACTTGTACTTGACATGTGTGTGTGCTTAGTTTGCACAAAACAAAACAGCCACTCCAGATTTTATTGCTGGAAGACACTGGAATTACTGGGCTAACCCCACTTCCGTTTGTTTTCATAAATCACAACATAGATGAATGTGCCTGGACTGGTCACAGTGTCATTAACAGGCCCCAGCCTAGAATGATTTATGTTAGCTGTCAAACCAATGCTTTCACCTAAAAGTACATAAACTCTGATGCAAATACTTTGGCCAATGCTGTCCCAGACTAAAAGCAAAAGATCTTAATTCCCTGGTTAATTTCACAAAATCAGAACACCTGGTCCAAAAACAAGTGAACTCAAAAAGACTTAATGTTGCTCAAAAATTATAGAATTAATACAATACAGATGAAGCTTTGCTGCCACGTTGTTGTTGTTCTGTTCTAATGAATCTTTTTAAATATTTATTTTATTTATTTATTTTTGGTTGCTGAGTCTTCATTGCTGTGCAAGCTTTCTCTCATTGCAGTGAGCAAGTCGACTCTTTGTTGCTGTGTACAGGCTTCTCATTGTAGCGGCTTGTCTTGTTGTGGAGCACAGACTGTAGGCACTTGGACTCCAGTAGTCGGAGCATGCGGGCTCAGTAGTTGTGGCACACAGGCTTAGTTGTTCTGTGGCATGTAATCTTCCTTTGACCAGGGATCAAACTCATGTCCCCTGCATTGGCAGGCAGATTCTTATCCACTGTGCCACCAGGGAAGTTCCCTAATAAATCTTTAAGTCATAACCCTGCTCTGATCCTGAACACAACACTCTTATACATCAGAAGTCAATTACCCCATTTAGCACACAAGCTCATCAGGTTAGTCTAGGGCATCCGTGAGAGGCTTGCGGGGGTCCACAGTGGCTCTGTTACCCACCTCATGAGTCAAGGTGCACACTTCAAAGTTTGTTTTACATAGTTAATAATTTGCTTCATTGGTGGCAGAGTTCTAAGTATTTTCAAGTGCAATGTGACACCAAGAGATATCTTTGACAGCCATTGCCTGCCTCAGTGAAATTAAAAGACTGTATTCACAGAGAAGAAAGCATTTAAATAAGAAATTAATATTAAAAATACTTTAAAAATCCCATGTATTTGAATATTAAATGTCCACTTTTAAATGATTGGTGTATCTAAGAAGCCATAACAAGGAAAATTATAAAATATTTGTGACATAGTAAAAATGAAAAGAGAATTTATCATAATTTGTTGCATGCAGCTGAAGCTGTGCAATGCAACAAAATACAATGTGGAATCTTGAATAAGGTACTAAGATAAATAATGGGCACTAGCATAAAATCTTGTGAGATTTGAACAAAATCTGTACTTAATATTACTGTGGGTGTATGCTAAGTTGCTTCAGTTGTGTCTGACTCTATGCAACCCCATGGACTATAGCCCGTAGGTTCCTCTGTCCTTGGGATTCTCCAGGCAAAGATACTGTAGTGGGTTGCCATTTCTTCCTCCAGAGGATCTTCCCAACCCAGGGATTAAACCTGTATCTCTTGTGTCTCCTGCTTTGGCAGGTGCATTCTTTACTACTAGCAGTACCATACTGTATCACATGTTAATTTCCTGAGGTTTTTTTCAACATAGTATTTCTTTATTCTCAGAATTGGATAGACATTTCAAGTTTCATTCAATTTTTTTTAATCACTAAGATAATAAGTTCTCTAGACTTATAGCCGTAATACTAGATATCAGAATAAATGGAACTATATCAAAGTTTTGAGTGCATGTAAATTGAAAATCTAGCATTCTATTCATAAAAAGGCAGAGGAACCAGAGATCAACTTGCCAACATTCACTGGATGCTAAAGAAAGCAAGAAAATTCCAGAAAAATTTCTGCTTCACTGACACTAAAGCTTTTAACCATTGTGGATCACAACAAGCTGTGGAAATTAGAGATGACAATGCCAGACCACCTTATCTGTCCCTGAGAAACCTGTATGCAGGTCAAGAAGCAACAGTTAGAATCAGATATGGAACAAGGGACTGGTTCAAAATTGGGAAAGGAGTATATCAAGGCTGTATATTGTCACCTTACTTATTTACTTGTAAGCAGAGTACCTTATGTGAAATGCCAGGCTGGATGAATCACAGGCTGGAATCAAGATTGCCAAGAGAGATATCAACAACCTCAGATATGCAGATAATACAATTCTAATGGCAGAAAATGAACAGAAAGAAGGAGCCTCTTGATGAGAGTGAAAGAGGAGAGTCAAACAGCTGGCTTAAAACCCAGTATTCAAAAAACAAAGATCATGGCATCTGGTCCCATCACTTTATAGCAAATAGATGGGGAAACAATGGAAACAGTGACAGACTATCTTCTTGGGCTCCAAAATCATTGTGAATGGTGTTGCAGCCATGAAATTAGAAGACATTTGTTTCTTAGAAGGAAAGATACAACAAACCTAGACAGCATATTAAAAAGCAGAGACATCACTGAAAACAAGGATCCATATAGTCAAAGCTATGGTCTTTCCAGTAGTCATGTACAGGTGTGAGAGTTAGACCATAAAGAAGGATGAGCACTGAAGAACTGATGCTTTCAAATTGTGTTGCTGGAGAAGACTTTTGAGAGTCCCTTGGACTTCAAGGAAATAAAACTAGTCAATCCTAAAGGAAATCAATCCTGAATATTAATTGGAAGGACTGATGCTAAAGTTGAAGCTCCAATAATTTGGCCACCTAATGCGAAGAGCCCACTCATTAGAAAAGACCCTGATGCTAGGAAACATTGAAGGCAAAAGGAGAAGAGGGCAGAAGAGGATGAGATGGTTGGATAGCATCACTGATTCAGTGGACATGAACTTGGGCAAAGTCCAGGAGATAGTGAGGGACAGGGAGGCCTGGCATGCTGTAAACCATAGGGGTCACAAAGAGTTGAACTTGACTTAGCGATTGAACAACAACATGAACCAAAGTCCATTCATTTACACACAGATGTCCAATTGTTCCAACACTACTTGTTGAAAAGACTATTTTTTTTCCATTGAAATTGTCTTGACGCTTTTGTCAATACTCAAATAACCTTATGTGAGTCTATTTCTGTAATCTTCTTTATGGTCTATGTTTCACCATGACTATAGTGTCTTGATTACTATAGACTTATAATAGTTTTAAAGTCAAGTAGTATGTCTTCCAACTTTATCATTCTTTCCTACACGATTTGACCTATTCTAGTCCTTTGCTTCCAGAAAACCATCTATTTCTGCTTCATTGACTATGCCAAAGCCTTTGACTGTGTGGATCACAATAAACTGTGGAAAATTCTGAAAGAGATGGGAATACCAGATCACCTGACCTGCCTTTTGAGAAACCTGTATGCAGGTCAGGAAGCAACAGTCAGAACTGTACATGTA
This sequence comes from Moschus berezovskii, assembly GCF_049115385.1. Lineage (NCBI taxonomy): Eukaryota > Metazoa > Chordata > Mammalia > Artiodactyla > Moschidae > Moschus > Moschus berezovskii. Next base: position 43,921,474 of record NC_142478.1, on the reverse strand, counting down.
ACAACAGACTGGTTCCAAATAGGAAAAGGAGTATGTCAAGGTTGTATATTGTCACCCTGCTTATTTAACTTAGATGCAGAGTACATCATGAGGAACGCTGGGCTGGAAGAAGCACAAGCTGGAATCAAGATTGCTGGGAGAAATATCAATAACCTCAGATATGCAGATGACACCACCCTTATGGCAGAAAGTGAAGAGGAACTCAAAAGCCTCTTGATGAAAGTGAAAGAGGAGAGTGAAAAGTTTGGCTTGAAGCTCAACATTCAGAAAACAAAGATCATGGCATCTGGTCCCATCACTTCATGGGAAATAGATGGAAAAACAGTGGAGACAGTGTCAGATTTTATTTTTTTGGGCTCCAAAATCACTGCAGATGCTGATTGCAACCATGAAATTAAAAGACGCTTACTCCTTGGAAGGAAAGTTATGACCAACCTGGATAGTATATTGAAAAGCAGAGACATTACTTTGCCAACCAAGGTCTGTCTAGTCAAGGCAATGGTTTTTCCCGTGGTCATGTATGGATGTGAGAGTTGGACTATAAAGAAGGCTGATCAGCGAAGAATTGATGCTTTTGAACTGCGGTGCTGGAGAAGACTCTTGAGAGTCCCTTGGACTGCAAGGAGATCCAATCAGTCCATTCTAGAGGAGATCAATCCTGGGTGTTCATTGGAGGGACTGATGCTAAAGCTGAAACTGCAATACTTTGGCCACCTCATGCGACGAGTTGATTCACTGGAAAAGACTCTGATGCTGGGAAAGGTTGGGGGCGGGAGGAGAAGGGGATGAAAGAGAATGAGATGGCTGTATGGCATGGCCGACTCTGTGGACATGAGTTTGAGTGAACTCCGGGAGTTGGTGATGGACAGGGAGGCCTGGCGTGCTGTGATTCATGGGGTTGAAGAGTCAGACACGACTGAGCGACTGAACTGAACTGAACTGAGTTCTTTGCATTTCAGTATGTTTCAGAATGAGTTTGTCAGTTTCTACAAAAATGTCTCCCAGAATTTTAATCAAAATTGCCATGAATCTAAAGATCATTTGGGGGACGGGGGAAATTACAATAAATTAACAATATTAACAACAAATTAACAGTATTGAATCTCTGATCCATGAACATGGCAAATCTCTTCATTTATTTGAGTCTTCCTTAATTTTCTTCATCTATGTTTTGTATTTCTAATGGCATTGCCATGTCTGGAACCCAATGGTGATTCTGTCATCTTTTATTAAACTGAACTGAAATAAACCTATTATGAGAAAAATCAAGCCTTATATTCAACTTTTAACAAAAAAATACAAAGTACAAAAAGCTGTGCAAAAATTATCCTAATTATTAATATATATTAGTAAGAATGCCATTTAGAATGTTACACAACTTTGGACTACTGAGTAGATAACATTTGATTACACAGTCTTGGTAAATTCCCAACTCAAAATCCGTTGATCTTTGGCATAGTTGCTAAACAGATGAATGTTTTAAGCTTCCCTTTGATTTTATTCCATTTTCCTTCTTCTCTTTCCCTGGAGGGGCTGGTGTGGAGTTAGTCTTTCTGCATATGTATGTTATTGTTAATTTTATTTTTGTGTATTCTGATAATCAATACCCACACTCTGCCCCATTCCTTGTCTTCTGTCCCAGCTTCAGGAATAAATGACTCAGTAACTATAACCAGGGCTTCTCTGGTGGTTTGGTGGTAAAGAATCTACTTGCCAATGCAGGAGATGTGGGTTTGACACCTGGGTCAGGAAGATTCCCTGGAGGAGAGCATGGCAACTCACTCCAGTAGTCTTGTCTGGGAAATCCAATGGACAGAGGAACCTGGGGGGCTACAGTCCATGGGGTCGCAAAGAGTTGGACGCAACTTAGCAATTAAACAACTATGACCAGACTGTCTTACTCAGCACACCCCATACTCATGAAGCATAGAACTGAATCTATTTCTGCCATACTGCAATTAACATCCAATACCTGAAACAAACATCATAGATCTTTTTTCCCGTCTCTCGTTCCAAGATTACACAAGAAGCATTTATACGTATTTTAACTGGCTCAGACCCTTTCTTTCCTTAAATAAATTCCATCTTGAAATCATTAACTTCTTTCTTTCACCTGAATACAAATTATACCTGTATCTTTACATTTTAATTTTTAAATGCCTTAGTTAGGGATAAAAATATAACCTATAGGACCATATAATAAGAGAAATGGAAAAAAGCAAAGCTTAAATCATTAAGTTATGGTGCTACTATCTACTAGAAGAGAACAGAGAAATTTGAAAAAAATTTATATCAAAAATGTTTTCAGTTCAGTTCAGCCGCTCAGTCATATCCGACTCTTTGTGACCCCATGAATCACAGCATGCCAGGCCTCCCTGTCCATCACCAAATTTACTATAAAAACCTTAAGCTCTGAAATTAAGTTCTGAATTAAGGATCAGAAAGAAAAAAAGCTACAGGGTGCTTGTATGCCTTTTGCTGACAGAAACATCTAAAGTTAGAACTGAAGTATATAGATTACACTGAAGAACAGGTCATCTGAAATCGTTATTTTAAAGAAATATGCTGTAGTATATTATAGCCAAGTTTTCATAATGGAAAGAAGAAAGAAACAGACCAGAAGCTATTAAGCACATACTGAAGGCTCAATTTGAGTCTATTAAGTGGAAAATTAGCCTGATTTTATGGAGTTTCCAGTTTTTTGCCTTTTAAAGATTTTTCCCTTCCACTTTGCTGTTTTCCTTCAGCTAGTTTGAGCTAGTCTGCTGAAGAGCTATTTTCATGAAATAGAATCTTAATCAACAAGGCAGGCATCATCTAGGGTCAGAAGAATTTATTCCCATCCAGGACTGGAAAACTTGTCATATAGAGATAATGTGACATAATATAGAAGAGAAAGAAGAAATATTTCAACACATTTGTTGAAAGTTATTTGACAGCAGATAGAGTTGACTCTAAAATAGCATTATCTTTTATAATCGAAAGAGGCATCTAGTTTATCTGGAAACCAATGATTTTCACTCCCGATCAGCAGCACCTCTGAGATTCCAAAACCATGTGAGAATCAATACTTAGTTATTCACCAGTAGAGGTCAAGACTTGTCTTTATCAACCAATCATCCAACTCAGGGAAGATGAGAAGATGATGTAATATTTCATTTATCCTAAAAAGAATGAATAAATATAGCTTTATGTGTTAAAAAAACTAAAACAGTATTTCTCCTTCCACAAGCGCCTTCAACAGAAGTATCTGAGGAGATTCTAGAAGTTGCATCTTCGTCAAGCCCCCAAAGTATCTGTCATGCACATTAAAATTTGAGGATCTCAGTTAAACTGTTAGCAGATAGGAAAAGTACCAGATGCTTCTTGTAAGTACACACAGTGCACAATAAGCAAGAAGTAAGTTAAGGGAGGACACATCGGTATGGGCTGCTAGCGGGGTTCAAGATGGGGAACACATGTACACCCAGGGCGGATTCATGTCAGTGTATGGCAAAACCAATACAATAGTGCAAAGCAATTGGCCTCCAATTAAAATTTTAAAAACTAAAAAATTTTTTAAAAAAAGAAGTTTCCAATGAAAACAGAGAACTTAAGTTGAAACTTCAGACAGAAGAGGATACTCCTTTTAGATTTTAGAAGCAAAATGATAGAAGACAAAAAGAAGGCACAAGCCTGCAATGTGAAAAGTCTGGAAAGAGAATGGCCAGGATCTTGTAGGAACATTGACTGGGTGATAAGTGAGGTAAAATCATAGATCGTGGAGGGTTTGATATAGTGTTTATCTTCTTAAATTTGATAAGAAGATTTTCAAAAGCAGGTAAGGAATTAGATCTAGCAATGATACAGATTATTATATATACATTGAGTATGTATTAATATATATAACATATATTATAATATACATTATATATTAACAATAATATATACAATATTATATATCATATATAATATATTGATATAGAATATATTATATATGACATAATATATTATATATACTATATATAATAATAAAATATATAATAATATATATTATATATTATATATAATTTATTATATATATTATATATAATTATATATTTAAATATATATTTCTATATAATTATATAATTTATTATATATAATATTGTATACATTATATATAATTATATATATTATAATATATATGTAATATTATATATAATTTATTAATTATAATTTATAAATTATATAATTAATATATATTATATCGGAGAAGGCAATGGCAAGCCACTCCAGTACTATTGCCTAGAAAATCCCATGGATGGAGGAGCCTGGTAGGCTGCAGTCCATGGGGTCGCTAAGGGTCGGACACGACTGAGCGACTTCACTTTCACTTTTCACTTTCCACTTTCACACATTGGAGAAGGAAATGGCAACCCACTCCAGTGTTCTTGCCTGGAGAATCCCAGGGACGGGGGAGCCTGGTTGGGCTTCCGTCTATGGGGTCACACAGAGTCGGACACGACTGAAGTGACTTAGCAGCAGCAGCAGCATATATTATATAATTATATTATGATTAATATATTTAATTATATTATGTTAATGTATTATTATAATATATTAGTATTATATAATATATGTAATCACATATAATATAGTATATGTAATTATATTTGGGTTTCTCTTACCTTGGTCGTGGAAAATCTCTTCACAGCCGCTCCAGCAAAGTGCAGCCGCTGTACCTTACCTTGGACGAGGGGTATCTCCTCAAGGCCGCCCCTCCTGACCTTGAACGTGGAGTAGCTCCTCTTGGCCCTCCTGTGCCTGTGCAGCCACCGCCTGTTGGACATGGGGCAGCTCCTCTCCGCTGGGCCTCTTTGCCTGATCGGTTGCGCCAGGGCGGGTGTCTCTCGCGTCTGTGCCGCCGGGGGCGGCGACCAAGGTAAGAGAAACCCAGATAAGACGGTAGGTATTGGGAGCGGGCATCAGAGGGCAGACACACTGAAATCATAATCACAGGAAACTAGCCAATCTGATCACATGGACCACAGCCGAATGTGGTCCTCTGGAGAAGGGAATGGCAAACCACTTCAGTATACTTGCCTTGAGAACCCCATGAACAGTATCAAAGGGCAAAATGATAGGATACTGAATGAGGAATTCCCCAGGTCGGTAGGTGCCCAGTATGCTAATGGAGATCAGTGGAGAAATAACTCTAGAAGGAATGAAGGGATGGAGCAAAAGCAAAACCAATACCCAGTTGTGTATGTGACCGATGATAGAAGCAAGGTCCGGTGCTGTAAAGAGCAATATTGCATAGGAACCTGGAATGTTAGGTCCATGAATCAAGGCAAATTGGAAGTGGTCAAACAGGAGATGGCAAGAGTGAACATAGACATTCTAGGAATCAGTGAATTAAAATGGACTGGAATGGGTGAATTTAACTCAGATGACCATTATATCTACTACTGTGGGCAGGAACCCCTTAGAAGAAATGGAGTAGCCATCATGGTCAACAAAAGAGTCCGAAATGCAGTACTTGGATGCAATCTTAAAAACTACAGAATGATTTCTGTTCGTTTCAAGGCAAACCATTCAATATTACAGTAATCCAGGCCTATGCCCCAACGAAGTTGAACAGTTCTATGAAGACCTACAAGACCTTTTAGAACTAACACCCAAGAAAGATGTCCTTTTCATTATAGGGGACTGGAATGTAAAAGTAGGAAGTCAAGAAACACCTGGAGTAACAGGCAAATTTGGCCTTGGAGCAAGGAATGAAGCAGGGCAAAGGTTAATAGAGTTTTGTCAAGAGAACGCACTGGTCATAACAAACACCCTCTTCCAACAACACAAGAGAAGACTCTACACATGGACATCACCAGATGGTCAACACTGAAATCAGACTGATTATATTCTTTGCAGCCAAAGATGGAGAAGCTGTATACAGTTAGCAAAAACAAGACCAGGAGCTGACTGGGGCTCAGATCATGAACTCCTTATTGCCAAATTCAGACTTAAATTGAAGAAAGTAGGGAAAACCACTAGACCATTCAGATATGACCTCAATCAAATCCCTTATGATTATAAGGGATTATGATTATCCCTTATGAAAGTGAGAAATAGATTTAAGGGACGAGATCTGATAGAGTGCCTGATGAACTCTGGACGGAGGTTCGTGACATTGTATAGGAGACAGGGACCAAGACCATCCCCATGGAAAAGAAATGCAAAAAAGCAAAATGGCTGTCTGAGGAGGCCTTACAAATAGCTGTGAAAAGAAGAGAAGTAAAAAGCAAAGGAGAAAGGGAAAGATATAAGCATCTGAATGCAGAGTTCCAAAGAATAGCAAGGAGAGATAAGAAAGCCTTCCTCAGTGATCAATGCAAAGAAACAGAGGAAAACAACAGAATAGGAAAAACAAGAGATCTCTTCAAGAAAATTAGAGATTCCAAGGGAACATTTCATGCAAAGATGGGCTCGATAAAGGACAGAAATGGTATGGACCTAACAGAAGCAGAAGATATTAAGAGGTGGCAAGAATACACAGAAGAACTGTGCAAAAAAGATCTTCACGACCAAGATAGTCACGATAACGTGATCACTGACCTAGAGCCAGACATCTTGGAATGTGAAGTCAAGTGGGCCTTAGAAAGCATCACTACGAACAAAGCTAGTGGTGGTGATGGAATTCTAGTTGAGCTATTTCAAGTCTTGAAAGATGATGCTGTGAAAGTGCTGCCCTCAGTATGCCAGCAAATTTGGAAAACTCAGCAGTGGCCACAGGACTGGAAAAGGTCACTCTTCATTCCAATCCCAAAGAAAGGCAATGCCAAAGAATGCTCAAACTACCGCACGATTGCACTCATCTCACACGCTAGTAAAGTCATGCTCAAAATTCTGCAAGCCAGGTTTCAGCGGTATGTAAACCATGAACTCCCAGATGTTCAAGCAGGTTTCAGAAAAGGCAGAGGCACCAGAGATCAAATTGCCAACATCCGCTGGATCATGGAGAAAGCAAGAGAGTTCCAGAAAAACATCTATTTCTGCTTCATTGACTATGCCAAAGCCTTTGACTGTGTGGATCACAATAAACTGTGGAACATTCTGAAAGAGATGGGAATCCCAGACCACCTGACCTGCCTCTTGAGAAACCTGTATGCAGGTCAGGAAGCAACAGTCAGAACTTTACATGGAACAACAGACTGATTCCAAATAGGAAAAGGAGTGCGTCAAGGCTGTATACTGTCACCTTGCTTATTTAACTTATATGCAGAGTACATCATGAGGAACGCTGGGCTGGAAGAAGCACAAGCTGGAATCAAGATTGCTGGGAGAAATATCAAGATTTCAGATATGCAGATGACACCACCCTTATGGCAGAAAGTGAAGAGGAACTAAAAAGCCTCTTGATGAAAGTAAAAGAGGACAGTGAAAAGGTTGGCTTGAAGCTCAACATTCAGAAAACAAAGATCATGGCATCTGGTCCCATCACTTCATGGGAAATAGATGGGGAAACAGTGGAAACAGTGTCAGACTTTATTTTTTTGGGCTCCAAAATCACTGCAGATGCTGATTGCAGCCATGAAATTAAAAGACGCTTACTCCTTGGAAGGAAAGTTATGATCAACCTTGATAATATATTAAAAAGCAGAGACATTACTTTGCCAACAAAGGTCCATCTAGTCAAGGCTATGGTTTTTCCCGTGGTCATGTATGGATGTGAGTGTTGGACTGTGAAGAAGGCTGATCGCCGAAGAATTGATGCTTTTGAACTGTGGTGTTGGAGAAGACTCTTGAGAGTCCGTTGTACCGCAAGGAGATCCAACCAGTCCATTCTAAGGGAGATCGATCCTGGGTGTTCATTGGAAGGACTGATGCTAAAGCTGAAACTGCAATACTTTGGCCACCTCATGTGACGAGTTGACTCACTGGTAAAGACTCTGATGCTGGGAAGTGTTGGGGGCGGGAGGAGAAGGGGACGACCGAGAATGAGATGCCTGGATGGCATCACCGACTCTGTGGACATGAGTTTGAGTGAACTCCGGGAGTTGGTGATGGACAGGTAGGCCTGGCGTGCTGTGATTCATGGGGTCGTGGAGAGTCGGACACAACTGAGCAACTGAACTGAACTGAACTGATGTAATTATATATTAATATATTACATAACATATTAACATTATATGTGTGTGATCATATATAATTATATGTGTGGTTATATAGAATTATATATATGTGATCATATATAATATAATAATATATTATATATATTAATAATATATATTATTAGGAGACCCAGGTCTCCTTCATTGCAGCAGATTCTTTACCATCTGAGCCACCAGGGAAGCCTCAGTTATGTGAATAGTAATGGAAAACAATAGAGGCCAGCGGTTTGTCTAAGTAAAAGCTTCAGTGATGTTGCGCCGTAGGGTAAAGCCGGATGCAGCCTTCGCATGTGTCCTGCTTCAGAGATGGAATAAATGTGACAGTATGTATTTTGACTGTCTGGTCATTCCTTCTACCACAGAGTATAGCCAAGAATGGACTTTGTTTTTCACTTCATGGAAAAGAACATAAAAACAGAACAAAATCTAAAGGGTCAATCTGTTTTATTTCCCATAATAAATAACTCCAAATATTTAGTAGCCAAAAGATTTCACAAGCATTATTTTTCCAGTATACAAATCAGATTGGACAAGAACCTTTGCTGATAAAGAGGGTACCAAATTAAGACAGTAAAGATGCCAACTTTCCATTCACTGCCATCTTCTACTCTTCCTTAGTAATGCACATTTTGAGTCATTAAATTGCATATTTGTTGTTGTTGTTGTTTAGTCGCTAAGCCGTGTCCAACTCTTTTGTGAACCCGTGGACCGTAACCTGCCAGGCTCCTCTCTTCATGGGATTTCCAAGGCAAGAATACTGAAGTGGGTTACCATTTCTTTCTCTAGGGGATCTTCCCGACCCAGGGATCGAACCCGTGTCTCTTGAGTTGGCAGGTGGATTCTTTACTAATGAGCCACCAGGAAAACCCTTGAATTGCATATAACACATAAAGAAAGGTTAAGTCAATCTGTAGTTGTCTAGATGTTAAACACATTCTGAGACATTTCCTTTTATGTATTGCATGCCTGTCTAACAGGGTTGTTGGTTTCATAAAACTGGGTCTGTCATCCATCTTTCCCCTTAAAGACCCTTTACAAATTCACTCTATTGTCAGTGCAGTAAAAACTCTTGCTATTTTATGTTTTTCGGACTTGATGTTGCATAATATGCCTAACATATAACAATCATGAAGAATTTTTCACAGGACTTCATCAATTCTAACTTCCTTTCCAAAGTTACTGATAGTAAAGCTTGTTTTTCATCACTAAAGATTCAGTTCAGTTCAGTAGCTCAGTCATGTCCGACTCTTTGCGACCCCATGAATCATAGCATGCCAGGCCTCCCTGTCCATCACCAACTCCCAGAGTTCACTCAAACTCATGTCCATAGAGTCGGTGATGCCATCCAGCCATCTCATTCTCTGTTGTCCCCTTTTCCTCCCGCCCCCAATCCTTCCCAGCATCAGAGTCTTTACCAGTGAGTCAACTCTTCGCATGAGGTGGCCAAAGTATTGGAGTTTCAGCTTTAGCATCAGTCCTTCCAATGAACACCCAGGACTGATCTCCTTTAGAATGGACTGGTTGGATCTCCTTGCAGTCCCAGGGACTCTCAAAAGTCTTCTCCAACACCTCAGATCAAAAGCATCAATTCTTCGGCGATCAGCTTTCTTCACAGTCCAACTCTCACATCCATACATTACCACCACTTAAACAGTATTTGGATGCCTTTTGTGTAATCTAAATATATTTTGAACTGTGATACCAGTGAATGGTAAAGTAACAGCAAAGCAGTCACCATAGTCCCTCAAAAAAGTCCCCATTGCATGAATAATAACTGGGATCCCAGGAGGCCCACCTAATGAGCATTTCTGTTTATCAGCTGAACTGGTGCCACCATGTGGCAGAAGTGTAAACATCGTTTGCAAGTCACTTGCCATCAGTTCAGCTCAGTTCAGTTCAGTCGCTCAGTCATGTCCGACTCTCCGCGACCCCATGAATCACAGCACGCCAGGCCTCCCTGTCCATCACCAACTCCCGGAGCTCACTCAAACTCATGCTCTTTTTTCAAGTGCTACACATAATTCACATTATTTCACATTTTTCATAAAGAAAGATTTCATTAATATTTTATGTTACTTGGTTGACAATTCCCGTAAAATAATATAGACACTGTTGAAATGAAATTTCAGAAAAATTTTAAATCACAAAATTGTCTGGGTTCAAGATTGATTATAAATAAAAAGTTGGTCTCTAGTAATAAGACAATCTAAAATCTTTTATGAGTCTTATGACAACTAAGCATGAATTCTGACCTGCTATAGCAACATCATAAGAACATGTAAGAAACAAATGAGAAGCTAAAAAAAATAAGTCTTCTGGATAATCTGCACGTAGATAGAATTCTGTTTCTGCTAGCTTTGTCAAGTTCTTTGTTTGAGATATTGGTGCTCAGCAAAAAAAAAAAAGTAAGTAAATATGGAAATAAGGAAAAGTGTTTGCTTAATCTCTCATAAGCATAATGAGGTATAAAAATAGATGTGAGTATTCTGTTATAGTCATAGCTTTAATCTTAACTTTAGCTAAACAACAACAAAAAAATATTTTACTGGTACTAAAATTTCTTCCAACTCAATAAATTTTGTTTATTTTAGATGTAAGCTATAATCTTTTAAAGAGAAATCAAATTCATTTTCACATTTGCTTAGCCCATCATGGTCTTTGAAATTCTGATAAATAATTTGGTAGTTAACAGTAAATTTGGCTTACTTTGTACTTGCGTCTATTTTCTGAATAAAAAAAAAAATGCAGGGAACACTGTGACTCTAAAAAGGATACATTTCTCTATAATTTTATTTCCTTATCTTGCTTGGCTGAACAAGGGTGAGAAAGAAACTGCTCTGCATGCATGAGATAAACTAAACACACAGAAAATGAGAAAATATGCTGATATTAATAGAAAAGCTGGATGTGAAAAACTATCCTCCATTTAGTTGACTGTCCTGTGAAATAATAAAATGATTACAAACTAGAGAAATGGACTTCACAGGCATCTTTGGTTTTGCATATTTAAAAAGCAACACTTACTCTTTTTCTGTTTAGTTTTTAAGTGAAATGAACTAAGATTAGAATTTTATGGACTTTGAAAATCAACCTGGGTGGGTAAACACCCAGTTACCCGTGATATCCATCACAAACCAGGTGTTATATAACTCACTGAGCCATCAGACTGGGTGTGCTGTCCTTACCAAGAGGACATTGCAAATATTCGATGGAGTTCAGACAGGTACTAAAGGCAAAGGCAGGTGCTATCAGCAACATCATCAATCCTATGGCACAATTGTCTCATCACAAGTGCCCAGGATGCCCTTAACATAGTGCCAGATACAGGTAGGAAGAAGGCAAAGGAGAAGCAGCAGAAACATTCATTATTGGAGTGACTGGAAATATGATTTACAGCAGCAGTGGCAACCAAGTATACTGGAGAGCTTGCTTCTCCAGAGCGTGTCCATAGCACACCAGCTCTGTGGTTGCCAGATGTTACACATACACACACAGGATGAGTTCTGGACTCAGTTAAGTTTGAGAAACGCCTGGATTCACCAAACTAAAGTTTGTTTTTGTGTCCTCGCATTTTCACATGCAGTTTTCCCTCACCTCTGAGACTTTCATTCTAGTTCTGATCATGTCACCAACTAGTTTCTCTCTCAAAGAGTAACTAGCTCCTCCCAGAATGGTGTTTGTCACCTCTCCAACCTAATCACCATGTGGCTGGTGGGACACCATTATAGTCCCTACTGATTTTTGTTTGACATTTGGCAGAAAATAAATAGGTGAAATTAAAAGACGCTTGCTCCTTGGAAGGAAAGTTATGACCAACCTAGACTGCATTACTTTGTCAACAAAGGTCCGTCTAGTCAAGGCTATGGTTTTTCCATTGGTCATGTGTGGATGTGAGTTGGACTATAAAGAAAGCTGAGCACCGAATAATTGATGTTTTTGAACTGTGGTGTTGGAAAAGACTCTTGAGAGTCCCTTGGATTGCAAGGAGATCCAACCAGTCCATCCTAAGGGAGATCAGTCCTGGGTGTTCTTTGGAAGGACTGGTGTTGAAGCTGAAACTCCGATACTTTGATCACCTGATGCGAAGAGCTGACTCATTTGAAAAGACCCTGATGCTGAGAAAGATTGAGGGCAGGAGGAGAAGGAGACGACAGAGGATGAGGTGGTTGGATGGCATCACTGACGCAATGGACATGGGTTTGGGTGGACTCCGGGAGTTGGTGATAGACAGGGAGGCCTGGCGTGCTGTGATTCATGGGGTCACGGAGAGTCGGACACGACTGAGCGACTGAACTGAACTGAACTGAACTGTGGTGATCTCTGTGTAATGCATGGAAATACCCAGTGACTATGTCGTACACCTGAAACTAATGGACTGCAGCCCGCCAGGCTCCCCTGTCCGTGGGAATTCTCCAGGCAAGAGTACTGGAGTGGGTTGCCATGCTGTCCTTCAGGGAATCTTCCCAACCCAGGGATCAAATCCAGGTCTCCCGCATTGCAGGCAGATTCTTAACCATCTGAGCCACCAGAGAAGCAATACTATATTGTAAGTCATTTATATCTTTTAAAAGAAGAGGTTGTAGTTGTAGCTAGAGTGATAGCCAAGGGTCAGGGGATGCAGGCCCCTGAGACAGTGGCAAGGAGTTCAAATATAAATAGTCTCTTTATATTATACTAAAACAATGAGTCAGTGCATTCAATGTCACTGGTATAGTCTGGAAGAAAAGCCCATAGCTATTTAAGTAAAATAAGATGGTGCCACCACAAGGAAACTCTGATGCACAGACTGGAAACAAGATAACTATAGAATTGCATTCAATGCTGATTTTATGTGGGATTACCACCTCATGCAACGAGTTGATTCACTGGAAAAGAATCTGATGCTGGGAAAGGTTGGGGGCGGGAGGAGAAGGGGACGACAGAGAATGAGATGGCTGGATGGCATCACCGACTCAATGGACATGAGTTTGGGTGAACTCTGGGAGTTGGTGATGGACAGGGAGACCTGGCGTGCTGTGATTCATGGGGTCTCAGAGAGTTGGACATGACTGAGCGACTGAACTGAACTGAACTGAACTTGCTATTTTATGTGAGAGAACAAAGGACCCATCTTCTTTATTTGTCCTCAGAGCTTCCTCCTTTGATTTTACATCTTAAAATAAAGGGGGGCTTTGATATTTGGCTATCTAAAAGTGTCTGCAACAGATCACTACAAACTTAGTGGCTTAAAACCACACAAAATTGTTATCTTACAATTCTGTAGGCTCATTGCCCACCCCAGATATGATCAGGCTAAAGTCAGGATGTCAGCAGGGCTGCTTCCTTTCTTACAGTTCTAGAGAAGAACCCATTTCCCTGCCTTCTCCAGATCCTCTCTCTGCTCTCTAATCCATGATTCCTTCCTTCATCCTCAAAGACAGAAATGTATCAGTAGCCTCTCTCTGACACTTCTTCCATCCTCACCCTCTTTCTGACCACTGCCAGGAAGTTTCTTTACTTTTAAGGACCATGATTAGACAGGACCACCCAGATAATCTAGGAACATCTCTCCACTTCAGGGTCAGCAGCCTTAATCACATCCACAAAGTCATTTTCACCATATTAGGTAACATATTCAAAGGCTCCAGGGATTCAGGTGAAGACATGTTTTTGGAGGAAGAGGGCATTGTTCTAACTACCTCCAACTGGTAGGGAAGACGGAGCAGAGCAGAGTTTAAAAAAAAAAAAAAAAGCAACAGGAAGAAATGAACCTCAGAGCAAGTCTTAAAGGTGGTGGGTGGGAACTAGACAGCTGGAGAAGGTGAAGGAATATTTTTTGATAAAGTGTTAACACTGATTCATCAACAAATATTCACAGTGCCCCTACCATGTCCCATGCAATAGCAAGTGCAGGATGTACTCAAGAAACTGCAAGGGTAATATATTGAAGGATAATTGCTTTACAGAAATTCGCTGTTTTCTGTCAAACCGAAGAATTTATTTACAGGGCAACAATGCAAGGGTAATATATTAAAACTACAATACAGGGGGACCTAGGGGTGATTGGAAGATCAAAGAGGGGAGGTAGGCAAGTGTCAGGTCATTATAGCTTTGAATCCTGTTCAGAAGTTTGGACTTTTATGCCAAAAGTGATGGGAAGCTGCTGAAGTATTTTAAGCAGGAATTGATGTTATCTGATATCTTTCAAAAAGATCATTCAACAATGAAAATTATATGTAGATAGAATAGGAACCAGCATAGTAGTAAGATATTATTGGTAGTGAAAGGGGAGAGATGATTAATTCAAGAGATACTAAGAAAGTAAAACTCACAGAGATGTTTGTGAGGTGAGGGGTGGGCAGAAAGACAAGTACCAGGATTCTAGCTTGAGTGAGTGGGAGGCAGGGTCTCCATCAGGACAGACTGAAGGAAGAGGAGCAAGTTGACGGGGGATGTGAGTTCTGCTTTGCCCCCTTTCGGTTTGAGGTGAAGTTCTTCTTAGAATATTCGCTAGGCATTTAGTTTTAACACGGTAGAACTCTGGTGAGGTATCAGGGCAGGGTTAAATATTTTTGAGTCTTCAATCAATCAGTTCAGTTCAGTTCAGTCACTCAGTCGTGTCCGACTCTCCGCGACCCCATGAATCACAGCATGCCAGGCCTCCCTGTCCATCACCAACTCCCGGAGTTCACTCAAACTCATGTCCATAGAGTTGGTGATGCCATCCAGCCATCTCATTCTCTGTCGTCCCCCTCTCCTCCTGCTCCCAACCCCTCCCAGCATCAGAGTCTTTTCCAGTGAGTCAACTCGTCGCATGAGGTGGCCAAAGTATTGCAGTTTCAGCTTTAGCATCAGTCCTTCCAATAAACACCCAGGATTGATCTCCTTTAGAATGGACTGGTTGGATCTCCTTGCAGTCCAAGGGATTCTCAAGAGTCTTCTCCAACACCACAGTTCAAAAGCATCAATTCTTCGGCGGTCAGCTTTCTTCACAGTCCAACTCTCACATCCATACATGACCACGGGAAAAACCATAGCCTTGACTAGACGGACCTTGGTTGGCAAAGTAATGTCTCTGCTTTTTAATATGCTATCTAGGATGGTCATAACTTTCCTTCCAAGGAGTAAGCGTCTTTTAATTTCCTGGCTGCAATCAGCATCTGCAGTGATTTTGGAGCCCAAAAAAATAAAGTCTGACACTGTTTCCACTGTTTTTCCATCTATTTCCCATGACGTGATGGGACCAGATGCCATGATCTTTGTTTTCTGAATGTTGAGCTTCAAGCCAACCTTTTCACTCTCCTCTTTCACTTTCATCAAGAGGCTTCAATCAATAGTTGGTAACTAAAACCACAGAGGTGGAGCAAAGCAAATGATGAGAGGATACCAGGTGACACGGAAGAAGGATGCCAGCATCAAGGACAGACAGAGGAAAGGGAGTCTGTGGGTGATGCCAGGACAAAGATGCCAAAGTAAGAACATCCACCACAGGGTCGTCGTGTCAGGCAGAGGAGAGAGTCACCGTCATGATTCGTCAATCTGATAGAGTGAAGCAGAAAGGCCAAGTCGGGAAATATTGCAAAGGACCATTGGATTTGACCGCTAAGGAGAAAAAATCATTGTTAAGCTTTGTCAGTTGTTGGAGCGATTTCAGTGGTGTGTAGGGTCTGCTCCCTTACGCCGCTCGTCTCAGGAAGTAAGGGAAGGAAGCAACCTGGAGAGAGAAGCACACCTTCAAAAAGATGGGCTGGTTCTCAGCGCCAGAGGCATGATCCGTGAAAGAGAACTGACAAACAGGACTTCATTAAAACTTAAATTTTCTACTCTGCAAAAGATTCTGTCAGGAGAATGAAAAGACAAAACACAGACTGGAAGAAAATATCTGATAAAGAGGACAGTTATCCAAAATACACAAAGTCTTAAAAGTATAAAGTCAGGGGCTTCCCTGGTGGCTCAGTGGTAAAGAATCTGCCTGCCAATGCAGGAGACACGGCTTCGATCCCTGGTCTGGGACTATCCCACATACTGACAAGCGACTAAGCTGGTAGAACACAACTACTGAGCCTGTCTCTAGAGCCCCTGAACCACAACTACGGAAAGCCTGCACAGCAACAAAGATCCAGGACAGCCAATAAATAAATGAATTTTTTTTAAGTACACAACAAGAGAACAATCCAACTTGCCAAAGGAGCAAATATCTTAAGACCCAAGAAGATATATACAAGGCAAATAAGCGTACGAAAAGATGTTCCACAAGCTATATCTTCAGGGAAATTCAAATTTAACAAACAATGAGATACCACTACACATCTATTTGAATGGCAAAAATCTGGGACACTAAGAACACCAAATACTGATAGGGACATGGAGCAACAGCAGTGAGCTCTCCTTCATTGCTGGTGGGAATGCAAAATGGCACAGCCACTTTGGAAAGCAGTCTGGCAGTTTCTTATAAAACTAAATGTACTCTTATCATACAATTCAGCAAGAATGCTCCTTGGCATTTTCCCAAAAGAGTTCAAAATCTCTGTCCATACAAAAATTTGTACATGGATGTTTATAGTAGCTCTAGCATAACTGCCAAAACTTGGAAGCCACCAAGAAGACCTTCAGTAGGAGAATGGGTCAATAAACTGTGGTCCACCCAGGCAATGGAATATTATTCAGCACCAGAAAGAAATGAGCTATCAAGCCATGAAAAGATATGGAGCAATCTTTCAGGTGTATTACTAGGCAAAAGAAGTCAATCTGAAAAGGCTACACACTGTATAATTCCAATTATATGACATTCTGGAAAAAGCAAAACTACAGCAGGTTCACCGATTTTAACAAATGTACCATCTGGTGAAGGTGTGACAATGGGGGAGACTGTGTATGTGTCGGGGGAGGGGTTTATGGGAAATCTCTATACTTTTCCCTCAATTTTGCTGTGAACCAAAAACTGCTCTAGGATGTGAAGTCTATTTTTTAAATCTGTTCTGGAAATGCAGAGCAGTAACTAAGGACACTTGTGAGGAAGACGGTCCCAGAAAACAGCATCTGGGGGCTTGAGGATGGAACTGAGTCTGTGTGTTTATGCAGAAGGAAACAGAACAAAGAGAATTTTCAGAGAGAGAAAAGATCCCTGAAAAAGCAAAAAGCAGCGGGAGGGCACGAGTCTAGGCACTGGTTGAATTTTAGTCTGGTCAAGAAGATTTCTGACTCTTCTCCTGAGAGGGAAGGAAAAGAAGAGTAGGTTTAGATGCACTGATTATATTTTTATAAGTTGAGGAAGTTTCCAAATGAAAGATGGTATTCTCTGTAAAGTTGTGCTAGGCTTTTAAGTGTAGGAGGCTCCAAGGGGGAGGAGATCAGAGAAGATGAACATTTTGAGCACCCTCTGAGGAGCTGGGAGAAGGAAGCTTGATGGTCAGACTTTTCAGGGTGCAGCTTAGGCTGATGGTCACGACTTAGCACACATGGCCTTCTGCACAGCCTTCTGGCCCCTTGAGCTTCTCACTGACCATCCAGCACACAGCGCTTGTTTTTGCCTCAAGACTTTGGCAACAGATGTTTTCTCTCCCTGCAGTGTCTTCCTTAACCTTCTCCTGACTGATAGCATCCTGGAATTCTGGTCCCAGCTCCAAATGTCGCTTCCTTAGAGAGACCTTCCCCCAATCAACCTAAAATAGCCTCTGGAATCACTATCGATTTGCTCTCTGTAGAATTTCTCTCTCTCTCTTAAATACCTCCTTGCTTGCTTGTTATTTACATTTAGGAAAGCAGTTTTCATTTCAGTATGACAATGGTACTTAAATCTTTTGCTGCTGCTGCTGCTAAGTCACTTCAGTCGTGTCCGACTCTGTGTGACCCCATAGACGGAAGCCCACCAGGCTCCCCCGTCCCTGGGATTCTCCAGGCCAGAACACTGGAGTGGGTTGCCATTTCCTTCTCCAATGTGTGAAAGTGAAAAGTGAAAGTGAAGTCGCTCAGTCGTGTCCGACCCTTAGCGACCCCACGGACTGCAGCCTACCAAGCTCCTCCATCCATGGGATTTTCTAGGCAAGAGTACTGGAGTGGCTTGCCATTGCCTTTTCCAACTAGAGACATATCAAAACATTTACAGGTAAAATGTTTCCTGTCTTCTTTGTTCCCACCAGAATCTACCCTCCACGGCAGCAGGAACCTTCCCAGTCTTGTTTACAGTCCACCTCCTGCCCAGAATATCGTAGGTAACCAAAAAATAGTTGCTGTTGAATATTGTGTGAATTTGCTCCAGTGGCTCCACAGAGTCTAAGAGAGGAAAAGACAGTGACATGTGGTGTCAGTAAAAGGGGACTGACAGGTTAGAAGAAAGCAGGCAGGTAAAGGGAACCCCAACAAATAGGTCCAGTGAGAAAAATCATAGGAAGATGTTGAAATACCTTAAAAACATCTTATAAAAAAATTTATAATGGAAAACTCCAGATATATTAAAAACAATAGGAGAACTAATATGAGTCCTTATCCTCATGAGTAGAAGAACAATTATCAACTGTTTGCAAACTTTTTACTCTAATCTCTTACACAACTAAGCCTTCCCTACACTCTAGTATTCTTGCCTGGAGAATTCCATGGACAGAGAAGCCTGGTGGGCTACAGTCCATGGGGTCGCAAACAGTTGGACACAACTGAGCGACTAACATGCAACACACACACAGAATATCTTAAAGTAAATACCTGGTCAGTTCAGTTTAGTTCAGTCGCTCAGTCGTGTCCGACTCTTTGCGACCCCATGAATCACAGCATGCCAGGCCTCCCTGTCCATCACCAACTCCCTGAGTGCACTCAAACTCATGTAGGATGTCATTAAACCTGTAAATGTTTAATATGTCTCTAAAAGATTTTAAAAGTGTTGACATACTGAAATTAAAACTGCTTCCCTAATTAATATTTTTAAATAATTTTTCCAATTTTATTGAAAATAAAAATAAAAACAAACACCAAAATTATTCTCCAAATCAATTAAGATATAGAGATGCTATACAGTAGGTCTTTGTTGGTTATCCATTTTGAATGTTGTAATATGTACCTGTCCATTTCTAACTCCCTAACTACCCCTTCCTCCATCCTTTCCCCCAGCAATGACAATTTTGTTCTCTTTTTTTAGAGTCCAGGAGGTATGGAAATTTCAGCTGACAAGTCCTAGGACAAACTCATGGGTGTGGGAAGCTAAAGGTGAGGAGATATGGGTTTGCATGGTATTAATGATTTCCTGAATCTGAGTTTGGCTACAAAAGTTAGCACTGATACCTTCCAGGATGATGATAGAATTTGTGAAATAAAGAGGAGTCAGTCACTCAGCGAATTGAGGGGAGGGGAGGCGAAGAAGGAAGATTCCACAGCTGTGCAGCTCTGAAAGGAATAAAGACTACTTTTTATTGAAGTATCATTGATTTATCAATATTGTGTTAGTTTCCTACATATATATGTATGTACACATATATATTCTTTCGTATTATAGGTTATTACAAGATATTGAGTGCAGGTCCTTGCTGTCTCTCCATTTTATATATGGTAGCTTGGGAAAGGGAGAGGGATAAATTAGGAGTTTAGGATTAGCAGACATAATACAAACTACTATATACAAGACTCCATTGCTTTTAATTCTATAGTGAACTCTTCCCAACCACAATGTCTTATGCGGCATTCTAGCATACATGCACATCCTTTTAAATGTGGTTCCTTCCATCAAATATGAGAACTTGGGTTCTAATTTATACTCACTGTGGTTGTACAAACTGTCAGACATTCTCTGGGCAGATAATTAGCAAAAGCGACAACATACTAATAGTCCTGGACACTGAGGCTGGATTCCAGGCATGCCCATAACCAGTGCGTTTGGAGGGCAGGGCAACCTTGTAAAGAGTAAGTGACAGTGTGACCTTGGCATGGAGCACAAAGGACAGGAACACGATTGTGCCTGTGTACTGTCTGTAGAACTGGAAAGTCACCACTGTGCTGGCTCAATAAAAATGACTCAAAGCACCTGAGACCCCAATTTACTCTGTCTCTGGGTTCACAATGAAGCCAGGAAAGCAGGAAGAAGGAAAAAAATCCATGTCCTTAAAATCATCATGGTATTAAACATTTGCAAGGATGACCAAACCCTAAAATAGCATCTTTCATCATTGATATTGTCTGTAAAAAACCAAAAGAAATTTACAACAATCTCGTTGAGATAGGGAATGGAGATCCTAAAAATCTTCTGAGAAGAATCCAAAAAGAGGGGCTATATGTACATATGTATCTGATTCACTTTGCTGTATAGCAGAAACTAACATAACATTGTAAAGAAACTATATCCAATAAACTTTTTTTAAAAAAGAAATCATGTTGGAAGCCTTAATTGAACAGTACCATGATTACTGATTTATATGTACAAAATGCCATTGTGGCTTTCTTTAATATACTTTGTAGCATTTCATTTTTATGAACTTAAAGATATCTGGAAGTCTTTTCAAACTCTCCATCTTAATTTGACCTTCCAAATCCTGTTTGCTTTCTCTCTGTTCCTCAACTCTTTCCAGAAGTGTTTTCAGGGAACTTATCTTCTAGGTTACAGAGGGACCACCATTGTACTTAATTTGCTAATGCTTTATTTGAAGCCTGGCTTAATCTCTTTTCAGTTTGAGACTGAAAATGTGTACGATTGACTTAGGCTAATTTCACAGTTCTGTTATTTTCATGCAGTGACGTTTAGTGGTTCCAAGGTTATGTGTAACATTTTAGAAATCTCAATAGAAAAGAGTAATTCATCTGTTGCTGGAGAAGACTCTTGAGAGTCCCTTGGACTGCAAGGAGATCCAACCAGTCCATTCTAAAGGAGATCAATCCTGGGTGTTCATTGGAAGGACTGATGCTAAAGCTGAAACTCCAATACTTTGGCCACCTCATGCGACGAGTTGACTCACTGGAAAAGAGTCTGATGCTAGGAGGGACTGAGGGTAGGAGGAGACGGGGATGACAGAGAATGAGATGGCTGGATGGCATCACCGACTCGATGGACATGAGTTTGAGTGAACTTCGGGAGTTGGTGATGGACAGGGAGGCCTGGCGTGCTGTGGTTCATGGGGTCGCAGAGTCGGACACGACTGAGCGACTGAACTGAACTGAACTGAACTGAATTCATCTGTTTCATTTCTACTGCTCAGTCGTTAAGTCATGTCTGACTCTTTGCAGTGCCATAGACAGTAGCCCTCCTGGCTGCTCTGTCTATGGGATTTCCCAGGCAAGGGTACTGGAGCAGGTTGCCATTTCCTCCTCTAGGGTATCTTCCAGACCCAGGGCTGGAACGCATCCTTGCATCTCCTGCAACGATAGGTGCATTTTTACCACTAGCACCACCTAGGAAGAGCTATTACTGTTCACTTCCATTAAGTGGTACAAAAAACATTGCCAATGAGTCATCTGACAGACAGAATCTACCAGAAGAGTGTCTAACCAAAACCAAGAAAGTGCCTGCCCCAAATGCTGCTCAGAATAACGAAGCTTGGTTGTGTTTTCTGCTTCAGTTGTCAGAAAATTTAACCCAGGATGTTCTTGTTTTCCCCCTTATTTTCTCTTAGAAAGAAATCATTGATGAGTCCCTAAGTCATTTTTTTAACTCAATCTTTTTTAGTCTGTTTACTTTTTGTCAAGAGTTAATAAGTCATTTTTTAACTCAGTCTCCTTTAGTCTGTTTACTTTTTGTCAAGAGATAGGGTTTCCATAGCTCATGTTTGCTGAATTTCATCAACCTTAAATATTGTACATTTTATAGCTCAATACCACAAAAACAAACAACCGAATCCAAAAAAAAATGGGCAGAAGACCTAAACAGACATTTCTCCAAAGACATGCAAATGGCTGATAAACACATGAAAAGATGCTCAACATCACTTGTTATTAGAGGAATGGCACAGACGCGAGAGACGCCGCCCCAGCGCCACCGACCACACAAAGAGGCGGCTGAGAGGAGCTACCCCATGCCTGAGGCCAGGGCTGGCGGCAGAGAGGAGTTACCCCACGTCCAATAGGCGGTGGCTTCACGGGCGCAGGAGGGCCGAGAGGATCTACTCCACGTTCAAGGTCGGGGGGACGGCCTTGAGGAGATACCCCTCATCCAAGGTAAGGTACAGCGGCTGCGCTTTCTTGGAGCAGCTGTGAAGAGATATCCCACGCCAAAGGTAAGAGAAACCCAAATAAGATGGTAGGTATTGCGAGGGGGCATCAGACGGCAGACACACTGAAATCATAATCACAGGAAACTAGTTGATCTGATCACATGGACCACAGCCGAATGTGGTCCACTGGAGAAGGGAATTGCAAACCACTTCAGTATACTTGCCTTGAGAACCCCATGAACAGTAACAAAGGGCAAAATGATAGGATACTGAATGAGGAATTCCCCAGGTCGGTAGGTGCCCAGTATGCTACTGGAGCTCAGTGGAGAAATAACTCTAGAAGGAATGAAGGGATGGAGCAAAAGCAAAACCAATACCCAGTTGTGGATGTGACCAGTGATAGAAGCAAGGTCCGGTGCTGTAAAGAGCAATATTGCATAGGAACCTGGAATGTTAGGTCCATGAATCAAGGCAAATTGGAAGTGGTCAAACAGAAGATGGCAAGAGTGAACGTCGACACTCTAGGAATCAGTGAATTAAAATGGACTGGAATGGGTGAATTTAACTCAGATGACCGTTATATCTACTACTGTGGGCAGGAATCCCTTAGAAGAAATGGAGTAGCCATCATGGTCAACAAAAGAGTCCGAAATGCAGTACTTGGATGCAATCTTAAAAATGACAGAATGATTTCTGTTCGTTTCCAAGGCAAACCATTCAATATTACAGTAATCCAGGCCTATGCCCCAACCAGTAACGCTGAAGAAGCTGAAGTTGAATGGTTCTATGAAGACCTACAAGACCTTTTAGAACTAACACCCAAAAAAGATGTCCTTTTCATTATAGGGGACTGGAATGCAAAAGTAGGAAGTCAAGAAACACCTGGAGTAACAGGCAAATTTGGCCTTGGAGCACGGAATGAAGCAGGGCAAAGGCTAATAGAGTTTTGTCAAGAGAACGCACTGGTCATAGCAAACACCCTCTTCCAACAACACAAAAGAAGACTCTACACATGGACATCACCAGATGGTCACCACCGAAATCAGATTGATTATATTCTTTGCAGCCAAAGATGGAGAAACTTTATACAGTTAGCAAAAACAAGACCAGGAGCTGACTGTGGCTCAGATCATGAACTCCTTATTGCCAAATTCAGACTTAAATTGAAGAAAGTAGGGAAAACCACTAGACCATTCAGGTATGACCTAAATCAAATCCCTTATGATTATACAGTGGAAGTGAGAAATAGATTTAAGGGACTAGATCTGATAGATAGAGTGCCTGATGAACTCTGGACGGAGGTTCATGACATTGTACAGGAGACAGGGACCAAGAAAATCCCCATAAAAGAAATGCAAAAAAGCAAAATGGCTGTCTGAGGAGGCCTTACAAATAGCTGTGAAAAGAAGAGAAGTGAAAAGCAAAGGAGAAAGGGAAAGATATAAGCATCTGAATGCAGAGTTCCAAAGAATAGCAAGGAGAGATAAGAAAGCCTTCCTCAGTGATCAATGCAAAGAAATAGAGGAAAACAATAGAATAGGAAAAACAAGAGATCTCTTCAAGAAGATTAGAGATTCCAAGGGAACATTTCATGCAAAGATGGGCTCGATAAAGGACAGAAATGGTATGGACCTAACAGAAGCAGAAGATATTAAGAAGAGGTGGCAAGAATACACAGAAGAACTGTATAAAAAAGATCTTCATGACCAAGATAGTCACGATAACGTGATCACTGACCTAGAGCCAGACATCTTGGAATGTGAAGTCAAGTGGGCCTTAGAAAGCATCACTACGAACAAAGCTAGTGGAGGTGATGGAATTCCAGTTGAGCTATTTCAAGTCTTGAAAGATGATGCTGTGAAAGTACTGCACTCAATATGCCAACAGATTTGGAAAACTCAGCAGTGGCCATAGGACTGGAAAAGGTAAGTCTTCATTCCAATCCCAAAGAAAGGCAATGCCAAAGAATGCTCAAACCGCACGATTGCACTCATCTCACACACTAGTAAAGTCATGCTCAAAATTCTCCAAGCCAGTTCAGCAATATGTGAACCATGAACTCCCAGATGTTCAAGCAGGTTTTAGAAAAGGCAGAGGCACCAGAGATCAAATTGCCAACATCCGCTGGATCATGGAGAAAGCGAGAGAGTTCCAGAAAAACATCTATTTCTGCTTCATTGACTATGCCAAAGCCTTTGACTGTGTGGATCACAATAAACTGTGGAACATTCTGAAAGAGATGGGAATACCAGACCACCTGACCTGCCTTTTGAGAAACCTGTATGCAGGTCAGGAAGCAACAGTCAAAACTGTACATGGAACAACAGACTGGTTCCAAATTGGAAAAGGTGTACGTCAAGGCTGTATATTGTCACCTTGCTTATTTAACTTTTATGCAGAGTACATCATGAGGAATGCTGGGCTGGAAGAAGCACAAGCTGGAATCAAGATTGCTGGGAGAAATATCAATAATCTCAGATATGCAGATGACACCACCCTTATGGCAGAAAGTGAAGAAGAACTCAAAAGCCTCTTGATGAAAGTGAAAGAGGAGAGTGAAAAGGTTGGCTTGAAGCTCAACATTCAGAAAACAAAGATCATGGCATCTGGTCCCATCACTTCATGGGAAATAGATGGAAAAACAGTGGAAACAGTGTCAGACTTTATTTTTTTGAGCTCCAAAATCACTGTGGATGCTGACTGCAGCCATGAAATTAAAAGACACTTGCTCCTTGGAAGGAAAGTTATGACCAACCTAGATAGTATATTAAAAAGCAGAGACATTACTTTGCCATCCAAGATCCATCTAGTCAAGGCAATGGTTTTTCCCGTGGTAATGTATGGATGTGAGAGTTGGACTGTGAAGAAAGCTGATCGCCGAAGAATTGATGCTTTTGAACTGTGGTGTTGGAGAAGACTCTTGAGAATCCCTTGGACTGCAAGGAGATCCAACCAGTCCATTCTAGATGAGATCAATCCTGGGTGTATATTGGAAGGACTGATGCTAAAGCTGAAACTGCAATACTTTGGCCACCTCATGTGACGAGTTGACTCACTGGAAAAGACTCTGATGCTGGGAAAGGTTGGGGGCGGGAGAAGAAGGGGACGACCGAGAATTAGATGCCTGGATGGCATCACCGACTCTGTGGACATGAGTTTGAGTGAACTCCGGGAGTTGGTGATGGACAGGGAGGCCTGGCGTGCTGTGATTCATGGGGTCGCGGAGAGTCGGACACAACTGAGCGACTGAACTGACTGAAATCAAAGCTACAGTGAGGTATTCCTTCCCCCCAGTCAGAACAGCCATCATCAAAAAGTCTACAAACAATAAAAGCTGGAGAGGGTGTGGGGAAAAGGGAACCTTCTTGCACTGTTGGTAGAAATGTAAACTGATACAGCCACTATGGAGAATAGTATGGAGATTCTTTAAAAGACTAGGAATAAAATTACCATATGATTCAACAATCCCACTACTGGCCATGTAACCTGAGGAGACCATAACTAAAAAGAACACATATACACCAATGTTCATCACAGCACTATTTATAATAGTCAGAGCAAGGAAGCAATCTAGATGTCCACCTACAGAAGAATGGATAAAGAAGATGTGGTACATATATACAATGCAATATTACTCTGCTACAAAAAGGAATGCATTTAAGTCAGTTCAAATGAGGTGGATGAACACAGAGCTTGTTATACAGTGAGGACATGTCACCTCTGTGGTAGGTGGATGTGGTGGGGCTGAATGGCCCACAAAACACATCATACATTTTACCCCCATGATGCGGCTCTGGCTATTTCTTTGTTTGGAATTCTCCTCCCCCAGAGGTTGTGGTTTAGTGCTAAGTCGGGTCCAGCATTGGTGGGTAGAGGGTTCTCCTCATTCCTTTATATCTACCTAGATTCCATAGCAAGGTACACCACACATTTGGGTTGGGTTTCTTTTTTACTATTGCTATATACATATGAAATTGTATTTGTATGTATTTACTTGTATATGTGTACATGATTCTTTACTATATTACACATACATGACACATATTATATATACAAATAACACTGTGAACAGCCTTTTGTTGATACCAGTTCTATTTTTATCAATGTATTCTTGGATTATACTCCTAGAAATTGGGACACTGGATCAAAGAATAAATAAATGTTTAATTTGGAAAAATATTGCCAGTGGAATACAAGAATTTTGCATTCCCACCAGCTCTGTATGAGAGTGTCTAGTTCATCAAAACTTTGCCAGCAGAATGTGCTGCCAAACATTTGGATTGTTGTCCACCTGATAAATGGAAACTAGTATCTCAATATGGTTTTAATTTGCACTTCTTCTATTGTAAGTGAGTTTGAGGATCTTGTCCGTCTAGTCAATGCTATGGTTTTTCCCGTGGTCATGTATGGATGTGAGAGTTGGACTGTGAAGAAAGCTGATCGCCGAAGAATTGATGCTTTTGAACTGTGGTGCTGGAGAAGACTCTTGAGAGTCCCTTGGACTGCAAGGAGATCCAACCAGTCCATTCTAAAGATCAATCCTGGGTGTTCATTGGAAGGACTGATGCTAAAGCTGAAATTCCAATACTTTGGCCACCTCATGCAACGAGTTGACTCACTGGAAAAGACTCTGATGCTGGGAGGGATTGGGGGTGGGAGGAGAAGGGGACGACAGAGAATGAGATTGCTGGATGGCATCTCCGACTCAATGGACACGAGTTTGAGTGAACTCCAGGAGTTGGTGATGGACAGGGAGGCCTGGCATGCTGTGATTCACGGGGTCGCAAAGAGTCGGACATGACTGAGTGACTGAACTGATCTGAACTGAAAGATCATTAAACTCAATTTTTACCTCTGAAATGTCATATTACTTGCCCTTTTTTATATCTCTGTTGGTATTTCTCTTTCCTGTTTTTAGTACCCCCTTTAAAAATTAGAAATACAAGATAGAAATATTTCCTTCCCAATGTGTTTTGTCTCTTATTTGTTTATTTGCCATGCAATTGTTTTTAAGTAGTCAGATATGTCAACCCTTCATTAAATGAGGGAGCCATGAAGTTTTAGCTGTTTTTCCACAATAGTAATAAATTTTGGATAATTCATTCTCTTACCCAGACACTTTTGTAAACAATGAGAAATGTTTAAAAAAATGAATATAATTAAAAAACAGTGACAATAATGATATCACTATTCTACCTGAGTGCCCAATTTTGACTTTATTAGTACTTTCTGTATAGCCACACTATATGCGTCTGCATGAATTCCTTCATTTTACTAAGGATGTAACTGAGGCTGGTTTATCAGCACTAACTCACTGAATTAGCGGAGGTGGTTCTTGTGCAGAAGTCAATGTTCCTAATTCTTCCTGTACTGATTTACCTTAGGGCTCGTTGGTTTCTGTGTTCATAAATCACTGTGATAATGATAAAAAGCTGTATTCTTTATACCCTGCTTCTTAATGAACAGATTCTTCTTTCCAAACCTTACCTCTTTGGAAATCTAACTAGGAGTTATTTGGAGTTTTTCTTGCTGGATGGAAAAAAGGCACAGGTGGGAACATGATGGTGGCATTTACAGTCTATTTATTATACATTCTTTTCTCTACATGCAATGAAGAAAACCTGCCAGGAAGATATCATTTTCCAGGTTTCTTACTCCAACCTTTCCCAATATAATGGACTGCATTTTCCTGCAGTTTCTCTCTCTCTAAATAGGTATTTAAATGTAATGAGAGAGCTTTCTTCTTATCTAATAAAGTTGAATCTTGCCACACTGTTTAACTATATTATTATAACCTTTAGTTCAGTCTAGTCACATAAATATTGCTTTCAATAACTAATATGAATACTTTAGAATGTATTTTAAAAACTGGAGAAGAGAAAAAATAAGAAGGAAAGACATTTATACTTTCATCTTTATCCAACAATCAATAGTAAGTTCAATGATCCATTTCACAACACACATATATACACACATCCCTACATCTTACTGATGACTGTTATACTCACTCCAATGTTTCTACTTTCTCTACTACATTTGTCATTTGTTCCAACTCCACTGTCTCTGATTTAATTTATTCTCATATTTTGTAATCTAAAATTGACCAGATGGATTAAGAAACCAAGTACTCCATGGATTTCTTTACAAAGCGGTAGACATTCCCTGTGTTATAGTAATAAAAAGAACCAAAATTGCTTACCATGATTATTTTTACTGCTTGGGTCACTAATGTTTTAAAAGATTTCTCTTTCACTACTTTAATAAAATTATTCACACAATGACTCATTATTGTACAATTTCCTTAACCAACAATCACACTTTATTCTTTTTAATCGTAAGAACTCAACTATGTATTTTGTTTAAAACATTGTTTTATTCCATAACCAAGCAAAGCATGTTTTAGAAGAATTCATCATTACCCACAGTTTGGAATAAGTACTATAAATTAGAGTGCTATGTTTAAAAAAATGTAAATACAGTTCTCTATTGCAAATGAAAATTTACTAGACTTATTCATGACAGGCCAAATAAATTAAGAGGAACTGAGGCTAACACAATCAAAATCTTACTTAATCATAAGCATCATTGACCAGTGGAAGCTAGAAAGAAGAGCAAACTACATCTGCTTCTCAGAATTGAACATCTAGAGTTCGATAAATGTTAACTAAATAGCCCACTCCAATTAATATCTTAAGTTGAAGAATTATAGATCAAAGTACAAATCCTAGACTATGAGAAATGAGTAAAAACAAACAAAACCACACATCCATTGACAAGTAATCTTACATCACAAGTCATTGTCACAAGTTACCAGAACTTTAGAATGTTTCTGAGCCTGAAAAGCCTTGTCCCCCTGCTCTATAATGAGTCTCCCTTGGCCAAGCTATTGTCTTTTTCTCAACTCCATATCTTATAAGATTAGGATAATCTGCCCAAAGTATCTTACAAAATTTCAAAATACATTTGGCTTAAAATATTCAACTACATGAATCAAAATTGACAATGTTCCAGAATTATCCCAGACATATATCTCAACTTTTCACTTTACTTAACTTCTATAATCATGTCCATAATGTGTACAAAATCTAACACGTGTTTTATATATGTATGCATACATCAGTTCAATTCAGTCACTCAGTCAGGTCTGACTCTTTGCGACCCCATGGACTGCAAAATGGCAGGCCTCCCTGTCCATCACCAACTTCTAGAGCTTGCTCAACTCATATCCATCGAGTTGGTGATGCCATCCAACCATCTCATCCTCTGTCATCCCCTTCTCCTCCTGCCTTCAATCTTTCCCAGTATCAGGGTCTTTTCTAATGAGTCAGTTATTCGCATCAGATGGCCAAATTATTGGAGTTTCAGCACCAGCATCAGTCCTTCCAATGGATATTCAGGACTGATTTCCTTTAGAATGGACTGGTTGGATCTCCTTGCAGTCCAAGGGACTTTCAAGAGTCTTCTGCAACACCACAGTTCAAAAGCATCAATTCTTCAGTGCTCAGCTTTCTTTATGGTCCAACTCTCATATCCATACATGACTACTGGAAAAACCATGATTTTGACTAGATGTACCTTTGTTGCCAAAGCAGTACCTCTACTTTTTAATATGCTGTCTAGGCTTGACATAGCCTTTCTTCCAAAGGGCAAGCATCTTTTAATTTCATGGCTGCAGTCACCATCTGCAGTGATTTTGGAGCCCAAAAAAACAAAGTCTCTCACTGTTTCCATTGTTTCCCCATCTATATGCCATGAAGTGATGGGACTGGAGGCCATGATGTAAGTTTTCTGAATGTTGAGTTTTAAGTCAACTTTTTCATCCTCCTCTTTCACTTTCATAAAAAGGCTCTTTAGTTCTTCTACACACAGACATAACCAGAAGGTCAATACCAAAATCAGATTAATTATATTCTTTGCAGCCGAATACGGAGAAGCTCTATACAGGCAACAAAAACAAGACTAGGAGCTGACTGTGGCTCAGTCCATGAACTCCTTACTGCAAAATTCAGACATAAATTGAAGAAAGTACGGCAAGCCACCATACCATTCAGGTATGACCTAAATCAAATCCCTTACGATTATACAGTGGAAGTGACAAGGGATTAAATCTGACTTAGATCTGATAGAGTGCCTGAAGAACTATGAATAGAGGTTAGTGACATTGTACAGGAGACAGGGATCAAGATCATCCCCAAGAAGAAGATATGCAAAAAAACAAAATGGTTGTCTGAGGAGGCTTACAAATAGCTAAGAAAAGAAGAGAAATGAAACGCAAAAGAGAAAAAGAAAGATATACCCGTCTAAATGCAGAGTTCCAAATCATAGCAAGTAGAGATAAGAAAGCCTTCCTTAGTGATCATTGCAAAGAGATAGAGGAAAACAATAGAATGGGAAAGACTAGAGATCTCTTCAAGAAAATTAGAGATACCAGGGGAACATTTCATGCAAAGATGGGCTCGATAAAGGATAGAAATGGTATGGACCAACAGAAGCAGAAGATATTAAGAAGCAGTGGCAAAAAATACACAGAACTATACAAAAAAGATCATTACCCAGATAACCACGATGGTGTGGTCACTGACCTAGAGCCAGACATGCTAGAATACAAAGTCAAGTGATCCTTAGGAAGAATCACTTGGAACAAAGCTAGTGGAGGTGATGGAATTCCAGTTGAGCTATTTCAAATCCTGAAAGAGGATGCTGTGAAAGGGCTACACTCAATATGCCAGCAAATTTGGAAAACTCAGCACTGGCCACAGGACTGGAAAAGGTCAGTTTTCAATCCAGTCCCAAAGAAAGGCAATGCCAAAGAATGCTCAAACTACCACACAATTGCACTCATCTCACACACTAGTAAAGTAATGCTCAAAATTCTCCAAGCCAGGCTTCAATATATGTGAACAAAGAACTTCTAGATGTTCAAGCTAGATTTTCAAAAAGGAACCAGAGATCAAATTGCCAAAAAAAATGGAATCATAGAATAAACAAGAGAGTTCCAGAAAAATATCTACTTCTGTTTCATTGACAACACCAAAACCTTTGACTGTGTGGATCACAACAAACTGTGGAACATTCTTAAAGAGATGGGAATACCAGACCACCTTAACCTGCCTCCTGAGAAATTTGTAAGCAGCTCAGAAAGCAACAGTTAGAACCAGACATGAAACAACGGATTGGTTCCAAATTGGGAAAGGAGTGTGTCAAGGCTGTATATTGTCACCCTGTTTATTTAACTTATATGTTGAGTACATCATGCAAAATGCCAGCCTGGATGGATGCACAAGCTAAAATCAAGGTTGCAGGGAGAAATACCAATAACCTCAGGTATGTATATATATATATATATGTATATATATATAATGCAGACACTTTTAAAAGCCATAGCTGGTAGAATGGATTGAATTGTATTCTCCCAAAAGATATGGCCAGATTCTAACCCTGGTATTTGTAAATGTAACATTATTTAGAAATGGAGTCTTCACGACTTTAGTGAAGTTAAGGACCTTGAGATGAGCTGAGTGGGACCTTGAGTGGGCTGAGATTACAGCCTACTGTAAATTCAGTAGTTGGTATAAAGGATAGAAAGGTTTGAGACACAGACACACAGAGGAAAAAGTAGTGAGAAGATGGAACAGAGATGGGTGTAATGAGCCACAGGACAGTGAAGACTGTCGCTAGTTTCCAGAAGCCAGGTGAGAAGCAAAGAACACCTCTGTGAGGGAATATACATTTTTGTTACTTTAAGCCACTGAATTTGTTATAATTTGTTAGCACAGCCTTAGGAAATGAACATGAATGTTTCAATATAAGACAAATAGTAGTTGCAAAGGATCTCAAAACTAGTCATTCATATGCGGAAGGTATACAAGGTACTCCAGTTACTACCTGCAGTTTTACTTGTATGAATTTAGCAAGTTAATATTTCCAACTCTATTCACAGTTTTGAAACTGGATGGCTGACATAATCCTCCAAATTTTAGAGACTATTTGGAAAATATCCTGTTTGGTTTTTGTTTGTTTGTTTTTTATTTTTTTATTTTTATTTATTTTTTTTTATATCTAAAAAAGAATTTTATTAAAAAAGCACAAATGCAAAGAAATGAACAGAGAAAAATTTATGCGTCGAACCTGGACTGGTCACTTATGATAATATACATGCTACACTGCAAAAGAGACATAGGCATTTAGAACAGTCTTTGGGACTCTGTGGGAGAGGGTGAAGGTGGAATGATTGGAGAGAATGGAATTGTTTGTTTGTTTTTTAATGATAGCTTGCCTTATCTATCAGATTGCTTCCTTTTGCTATCTTAAAAAAAAGAAAAAGAAATTCATTCAGTTAGGGCAAATTTGGAGAAGATATTTTTCCCAGTTCTCTGATAAATGTCATTGGCAATACAAAGAAAGGGACATCTCTAATGCTGCCTGGAGAAAACGAAGAACAGCTACCTAGACAATCACTCTTTTCTCTCAGTTATAGAAGAAAGACCCACAGTCCCTGGAAGAACAATATTCCTCAGAAATATACCTGGCCACTCTTGGTTGAGTTCTCTGATGGTCTGTGGCTATTTTGGGTCAGATAGTTATTCTCTCCTTCAGTGTAATATAGGCTGGGCAGTATGTTCTCATGAAGGAATAGTATAAATCTCAGAATGTTCCAATGTATCCATCTTAGAATCCTTTCATTCATTTGTTCAGTAAACAGTTACTGAGCCTCTGCTTTGACTCAGGCTTTGAGTAAGGTATGATGAACACAAAATAATTTAATAAATAACCCTTTCCTGACCAGCAGACACATGAAATAAATGCTGATCATCACTAATCATCAGAGAAATGAAAAGCAAAGCCATAATGAGATGCCACCTCATACATGTCAGAATTGCTTCTTCAAAATATCTACAAATAACAAATGTTTCACTGAGTTAGATAAGACAGTAATCTAAGTGATCAGTTTGGTTAGTTTTTTATAATGTGCTTTCCATTCTGTCTGCCCTCTGATGGATATGGATAAGAGCCTTGTGGAAGCTTCCTGATGGGAGGGACTGGCTGTGGGGAAATCTGGGTCTTGTTCTAATGGGTGGAGCCATGCTCAGTAAATCTTTAATTCAATTTTCTGCTGATCAGTGGGGCTGTGTTTCCTCCCTGTAGTTTGGCCTGGCCAAACTATGGCAGGGGCAATGGCAGTAAAGGCAACCTCCTTCAAAAGGACTTATGCCAAGACTGTTTTGTTCAGTGCCCCTGACCAAGTGGCAAGCCACTGTCAACCCACACCTCCACCAGAGATTCCAGGACACTCACAGAAAAGTTTGGCTTAGTATCTTGTGGGGTCAATGCTCCTTTCTCCTGGGTCCTGGTGCTCACAGGTTTTGTTTGTTCCCTCCAAGATTCTGTGTCTCCAGTTCTGTGGAAGTTCTGTAATCAAATCCTACTGGCCTTCAAAGTCAAATTCCCTGGGGCTTCTCAGTCCCTTTTCTGGATCCCCAGGTTGGAAAATCTGCCATGGGCCCTAAAACTTTCACAACAGTGCGAGACCTTCTTTGGTAAAATTGTTCTCCAGTTCGTGGATTGTCTGCTCAGTGGTTCCATAGTGGGGCTCACGTGCTGTGCCTCCCAGGTCTGCTGCAGCCAGAGGCCCTGTTCCCATGGCAGGTCACTGCTGACCCAGGCCTCTGCAGGAGACACATTCAAAGGCAAGTCTGGATCAGTCTCTTGTGGGGTCCCTGGGTCTTGGTGCATACAAGGTTTTGTTTGAGTTTGCTGAGTGTCTCTGGTGAGTATGGGGTTTGATTCTAAACGTACCTTAGCCCCTCCTATCATCTTGCTGGTCTATTCCTTTGCCCTTGGATATGGGGTATCTTTTTTTGGTGGGATCCAACTTTCTCCTGTCAATGGTTATTCAGTGGTAAGTTGAAATTTTGGAGTTCTCTCAGGAGAAGATGAGAGCCTGTCCCTCTACTCCACTATCTGAAGGACTGGTCATGGGGGAGAGTTCTGACAAAATGTGGTCCACTGGAGAAGGGAATGGAAAACCACTTCAGTATTCTTGCCTTGAGAGCCCCATGAAGATTATGAAAAGGCAAAAAGATAGGGCATTGAAAGATGAACTCCCCAGGTTGGTAGGTGCCCAATATGCTCCTGGAGAGAGTGGAGAAATAGCTCCAGAAAGAATGAAGAGACACAGCCAAACCAAAAACAACACCCAGTTGTGGATGTGATTGGTGATGGAAGTCCAATGCTGTAAAAAACAATATTGCATAGGAACTTGAAAAGTTAGGTCCATGAATCAAGGTAAATTGGAAGTGGTCAAGTAGGAGATGGCAAGAGTCAACACTGTTGACATTTCAGGTATCAGTGAACTAAAATGGACTCGAATGGGCAAATTTAATTCAGATGATAATTATATCTACTATTGTGGGCAAGAATCCCTTAGAAAAAATGGAGTATCCCTCACAGTTAACAAAAGAGTCCAAAATGCAGTACTTACGTGCAATCTCAAAAATGACAAAATGATCTCTGTTCATTATCACAATTATCCAGGTCTATGCCCCAACAACTAATGCCAAAGAAGTTGAATGGTTCTATGAAGACCTACAAGACCTTCTAGAACTAACACCAACAAAAAGATGTCCTTTACATCATAGGGTAGTAGGAAATCAAGAGATACTAGGAGTAACAGGCAAGTTTTGGCCTTGGAGTACAAAATGAAGCAGGGTAAAAGCTAACAGAGCTTTGCCAGGAGAACACACTGGTCATAGCAAACACCCTCTTCCAACAACATAAGAGATGACTCTACACATGGATATCAACAAATGGTCAATACTGAATTCAGACTGATTATATTCTTTGCAGTTGAAGATAGAGAGGCTTTATACAGACAGCATAAACAAGGCCGTAAGCTGACGGTGGCTATTGCAAAATTCAGACGTAAACTGTAGAAAGTAGGGAAAGCCACCAGACCATTCAGGTATGACCTAAATCAACTCCCTTATGATTATACAGTGGAAATGATAAATAGATTCAAGAGATTAAATCTCATAGACAGTGCCTGAGGAACTATGGACAGAGATTCGTAACATTGTACGGGAGGCAGTGATCAAAATCATCCCCAAGAAAGAAATGCAAACAGGCAAAATAGTTGTCTGAGGAGACCTTACAAATAGCTGAGAAAAGAAGAGAAGCAAAAGGCAAAGGAGAAAAGGAAATATATATCCATCTTTGTAATGCAGAGTTCCAAAGAATAGCAAGGAGAGATAAGAAAGCCTTCCTAAGTGATCAATGCAAAGAAATAGAGGAAAAAAATAGAATGGGAAAGACTAGAGATCTCTTCAAGAAAATTAGAGATACCAAGGAAACATTTCATGCAAAAATGGGCACAGTAAAGGATAGAAACAGTATGGACCAACAGAAACAGAAGATATTAAGAAGCAGTGGCAAAAATACATAGAACAACCATACAAAAAAGATCTTAATGACCCAGATAACCATGACGGTGTGGTCACTGACCTAGAGCCAGACATCTTGGAATGCGAAGTCAAGAGATCCTTAGGAAGCATCACTAGAAACAAAGCTAGTGGAGGTGATGGAATTCCAGTTGAGCTATTTCAAATCCTGAAAGATGATGCTGTGAAAGTGCTGCACTCAATATGCCAGCAAATTTGGAAAACTCAGCAGTGGACACAGGACTGGAAAAGGGTCAGTTTTTATCCCAATCCCAAAGAAAGGCAATGCCAAAGACTGTTCAAATTACCGCACAATTGCACTCATCTCACACGCTAGCAAATTACACTTGATCTTAGCCAAAAGGCCAAGAAGTGATCACACACTAGCAAATTAATGCTCAAAATTCTCCAAGCGAAGCTTCCCCATACGTGAACTGAGAACTTCCAGATGTCCAAGGTGGATTTATAAAAAGCAGAGGAACCAGAGATCAAATTGCTGACAACTGTTAAATCATAGAAAAAGCAAGAGAATTCCAGAAAAGCATCTACTTCTGCTTCAAGGCCTTTTGACTATATGGATCACAACAAACTGTGAAAAATTCTTCAAGAGATGGGAATACCAGACCACCTTACCCACCTCCTGAAAAGCCAGTATGCAGGTCAGGAAGCGATGGTTAGAACCAGACATGGAACAACAGATTGGTTCCAAATTTGGAAAGAAATACATCAAGGCTGTAAATTGTCACCTTGCTTATTTAACTTATATGCAGAGTACATCATGCAAAATGCTGAGCTGGATAAAGCAAAACTGGAATCAAGATTGCCAGGAGAAATATCAATAACTCCAGATATGCAGATGACTCCACCCTTAAGGCAGAAAGCAAAGTGGAACTAAAACACATCTTAATGAAAGAGGAGAGTGAAAAAGCTGGCTTAAAACTCAATATTCAAAAAACTAAGATCATGGCATCCAGTCCCCTCACTTCATGGCACATAAAGGGGGAAACAATGGAAACAGTGACAGACTTATTTTCTTGGGCTCCAGAATCACTGCAGATGGTGACTGCAGCCATGAAATTAAAAGACACATACTCCTTGGAAGAAAAGTTATGACTAACCTAGAAAGCATATTAAAAACCAGAGGCATTACTTTGCCGAAAAAGGTCCACCTAGTTAAAGCTACGGTTTTTCTAATAGTCGTGTATGGATGTGAGAGTTGGACCATAAAGAAAGCTGAGCACCGAAGAATTGATGCTTTTGAACTGTGGTGTTGGAGAATTCTTGAGAGTCCCTTGGACAGCAAGGAGATCAAACCAGTCAATCCTAAAGGAAATTAGTACTGAACACTTATTGGAAGGACTGGTGCTGAAGCTGAAGCTCCAGTACTTTGGTCACCTGATGCAAATGACTGACTCATTTGAAAAGACCCTGATGCTGGGAAAGATTGAAGGCAGAACGAGAAGGGGATGACAGAATGAGATGGTTGAATGGCACCACCGACTCAATGGACATGAGTTTGAGCAAGCTCTGGGAGTTGGTGATTGACAGGGAAGCCTGCTGTGCTGCAGTCCATGGGGTCACAAAGAGTCAGACATGACCAAACAACTGAACTGAGCTGAATAAATGTTGTGAGGGTGTGGAGAAAAGGGAAACTTCATACACTATTGGTGGGAGTGTAATTTGGCACAGCCACTATGGAGAACAGTATGGAGGTTTCTTAAAAACTAAAAATATAGCTATCATTTAATCCAGCAATTCAACTCCTGGGTATTCATCCGAAGAAAATGAAAACTAATTCAAAAAGATAAGTGCACTCCCAAAGTTCATAGCTGTAGTATTTACAATAATCAAGGCATGAAAGTAACCTGTGTCCATTGACAGATAAATGGATAAAGAAGATGTGGTACCCATATACAGTGGCATGTTCAGTTCAGTTCAGTTCAGTCGCTCAGTCGTGTCCGACTCTCCGCGACCCCATGAATCACAGCACGCCAGGCCTCCCTGTCCATCACCAACTCCCGGAGTACACTCAAACTCATGTCCACAGAGTCGGTGATGCCATCCAGCCATCTCATTCTCCGTCGTCCCCTTCTCCTCCCGCCCCCAACCTTTCCCAGCATCAGAGTCTTTTCCAGTGAGTCAACTCGTCTCATGAGGTGGCCAAAGTATTGGAGTTTCAGCTTTAGCATCAGTCCCTCCAATGAACATCCAGGATTGATCTCCTTTAGAATGGACTGGTTGGATCTCCTTGCAGTATAAGGGACTCTCAAGAGTCTTCTCCAACACCACAGTTCAAAAGCATCGATTCTTCGGCGATCAGCTTTCTTCACAGTCCAACTCTCACATCCATACATGACCACGGGAAAAACCATTGCCTTGACTAGACGGACCTTGGTCGGCAAAGTAATGTCTATGCTTTTTAATATACTATCAAGGTTGGTCATAACTTTCCTTCCAAGGAGCAAGCGTCTTTTAATTTCATGGCTGCAATCAGCATCTGCAGTGATTTTGGAGCCCAAAAAAACAAAGTCTGACACTGTTTCCACTGTTTTTCCATCTATTTCCCATGAAGTGATGGGACCAGATGCCATGATCTTTGTTTTCTGAATGTTGAGCTTCAAGCCAACCTTTTCACTCTCCTCTTTCACTTTCATCAAGAGGCTTTTGAGTTCCTCTTCACTTTCTGCCATAAGGGTAGTGTCATCTGCATATCTGAGGTTATTGATATTTCTCCCAGCAATCTTGATTCCAGCTTGTGCTTCTTCCAGCCCAGCGTTCCTCATGATGTACTCTGCATATAAGTTAAATAAGCAAGGTGACAATATACAACCTTGACGTACTCCTTTTCCTATTTGGAACCAGTCTGTTGTTCCATGACCGGTTCTAACTGTTGCTTCCTGACCTGCATACAGGTTTCTCAAGAGGCAGGTCAGGTGGTCTGGGATTCCCATCTCTTTCAGAATGTTCCACAGTTTATTGTGATCCACACAGTCAAAGGCTTTGGCATAGTCAATGAAGCAGAAATAGATGTTTTTCTGAAACTCTCTTGCTTTCTCCATGATCCAGCGGATGTTGGCAATTTGATCTCTGGTGCCTCTGCCTTTTCTAAAACCTGCTTGAACATCTGGGAGTTCACGGTTTACATACTGCTGAAGCCTGGCTTGGAGAATTTTGAGCATGACTTTACTAGCGTGTGAGATGAGTGCAATTGTGCGGTAGTTTGAGCATTCTTTGGCATTGCCTTTCTTTGGGATTGGAATGAAGACTGACCTCTTCCAGTCCTGTGGCCACTGCTGAGTTTTCCAAATCTGCTGGCATATGGAGTGCAGCACTTTCACAGCATCATCTTTCAAGACTTGAAATAGCTCAACTGGAATTCCATCACCACCACTAGCTTTGTTCGTAGTGATGCTTTCTAAGGCCCACTTGACTTCACATTCCAAGATGTCTGGCTCTAGGTCAGTGATCACATTATCGTGACTATCTTGGTCGTGAAGATCTTTTTTGTACAGTTCTTCTGTGTATTCCTGCCACCTCTTCTTAATATCTTCTGCTTCTGTTAGGTCCATACCATTTCTGTCCTTTATCGAGCCCATCTTTGCATGAAAAGTTCCCTTGGAATCTCTAATTTTCTTGAAGAGGTCTCTTGTTAACAAAATTTTGCCATTTGCAGAGACATGGATGCACCTAGAGAGTATTATGCTAAGTGAAATAAGTCAGACAGAGAAAGACAAATACTTTATTACTCATAAGTGGAACCTAAAAAACTTTTTAAGTGAGTGTGTATAATAAAACAGAAACAGGATCACAGACACAGAGAACAATCTAGTGGTTACCGGTGGGGAGAGGGAAGTGAAGAGGGAAAGATAGGTGTAGGGGATTAAGAGACACAAATAACTATGTATAAAATAAAGAAGCAACAAAGATATAGGACAGCATAGGGAAATACTCCCATTATTTTCTAATAACTTTAAAGGAAATCTAAGCTATATAAATATTGAATATGTTGTGAACCTGAAACTAATTTAATATTGCAAGTCAACTATGCTTCAATGAAAGAAAATGACTCTAGAAAAGAAAAATAAATGGGCCTTTCCCTCAAGTGGATAGAGGAAATTGGAGAATGAGAAAGTAAATTACAGTGTGGGATTAAAGAGAAACATTACAGAGATGCGGACAAAGTGTTATGAAAACAAAACAAGAAAATGGAGCAATTAACTCTGCCTGAAAGGGCTTGGAATGATAGCACCATCCAGATTTCCAGGAGGGACTTGTGGAGGCGGTTGTTGCCATGTGAGAGATAAAGACAGTGGAGGGGATAAGGAGGAAGGTGAGGGGGTGTGCAAGGATGCAGGATTCTCAAGAGCCTTGCAAAGGGGGAGGGTGTGTTCTCTGGCACAAAAGGGACAGTTAGCCTTATTCAAATTAATCCAATTTGCATACTTGTCATGGTGAAGACTAAGCTGTTGGAATCTGAACCAGAGAGAGAACTGGCTGGAAGCAGTCAAATCAGAAGCCACAGGTCTCCCTCTCAGTGTTGTTGGCTGTACTCCCCAGGGAAGCCCAGGATCACATACCCAGAATGTGAGACATGGCTTCATATCATCGAAGAAGAAAATGTTCCAGAAGAGAAGAGAAGGAGGCCGCTCTAGCCCAAGCAGGAGAAAAGAATCAAGCTCATCACAAGAGAGAGATTCTAAATTAAAACGTTCACATTCCTTAATGCTGAACACACTGAATTTTTGGTTGTCAGATCCACCTTAGTTACCCATTGCTTGACCCCTCACTTACATGTGCCTGAGAACTATACCTAGGCATTTCTACAAAGGGATGAAGCTAGGTTTAAAAAAGAAATAAAAACCTGCATGAACCTGCAGCGTTGAATGAAGGGTTTTCTCTCCATAATCACCCAGGAAGGTTATCTACTATTGTGGTGAGATGCTCAGCTACAAATGAAACTTGACTATCGCTGTTTTCGTCTTCACTGGCTGGAAGTGTGTCAAATAGCGCCAGAGGAATCACTGGAGGAGGCTCTGATTCCAAGGGGAGAGTGAGAATTTGGGAATAATCCAAGGCTGAGGCCTAGAATGGTATCCTTCAGAACGGGAGAGTTTCCACAAATGAAAGCTTGAGGATAACTTTTAAGGAAGTGTTTAATAGTTCTATCCTGCAGTTAGAGGCAATTCATTCAAACTTCTCAAAAGTTCTTATGAGCAAAAGCTGCTTGTCTCCCAGTGAACCATGAGAGCATGAGAATGGGGCTTGTTGAATTCCTGCGAGGGAGACGCTTAAGTCAACCCTGGACCAGTGCTTCAAGCAGCTGGGACCATGGGAGTCAGGTAGATACAAAACTGGACAGTGAGAACTGAAATTAAAGATGTATTCCTGTAACTACACTTTGGGGGGTGGGGGGTGAGTTCATCCAGCTAAATTTTCATGTACCAAAACAGGAAGTCAAAGAGAAGGTCTTAAACTGATCAATAAAAACAACTATAAGCAGTTGCTTTTCATGTGGGCATCATTGAGAAATGTGGAAATAAACACCAGAGGTAACAGCTGAAGGAGTTGTGAATGGTTGCTTCTAGACACCAAGATGGAAAGGCAGAGACATTTAAGCAAAGGGGCATCCTTTTAAAAATATAAAACTTTTTGTAAGTAATAAGCATGCACTTCTTTTTTAAAAATGTTTAAATTTAAAGAACCAAAAGGAAAACATAATGCATTATTTTTAAAGAGTCCACAACTGATGTTTTATTAAACTAATGATAATGAAGTACATTTTATATAAATCAATGTACTTTGATCCCTTTTTAAAAGTTTAGTAATTTTATATTTTTTCTATAACTCTTCACTTACTGGTAAGAAATCTGCATACACTCAGATTCATAACCAAGCATAGGAAGTTAGTTACAGAGGTACACTCGTCAGGGTTTAAGAATCTGCCTCTCAGGACATCGGCCCAGTTTCTGATTCCTGTAGTATCTCTCTACTTGTCTAGGCCTCTGCAGATGCCATCTCTGGCTTGGATTCAACCTCATTATCTCCATAGCCATAGACCAGTAGGTCTTCTACATACTAACATTAGATCATTTGGAGGCTGGATTTAGAAAAGGCAGAAGAACCAGAGAGCAAATTGCCAGCTTCTGTTGGATCATTGGGAAAGCAAGAACATTCCAGAAAAACATCTACTTCTGCTTCATTAACTATGCCAAAGCCTTTGACTGTGTTCA
Organism: Moschus berezovskii; assembly: GCF_049115385.1. Classification (NCBI taxonomy): domain Eukaryota; kingdom Metazoa; phylum Chordata; class Mammalia; order Artiodactyla; family Moschidae; genus Moschus; species Moschus berezovskii. The sequence continues at coordinate 43,879,580 of NC_142478.1, read as the reverse complement.
CTTCAGTTCAGTTCAGTTCAGTAGCTCAGTCGTGTCCGACTCTTTGCGACCTCATGGACCACAGCACACCAGGCCTCCCTGTCCATCACCAACTCCCAGAGTTTACCCAAACTCATGTCCACTGAGTCAGTGATGCCATCCAACCATCCTATCCTCTGTCGTCCCCTTCTCCTCCCACTCTCAATCTTTCCCAGCATCAGGGTCTTTTCCAATGAGTCAGCTCTTCCCATCAAGTGACCAAAGTACTGAAGTTTCAGCTTCAACATCAGTCCTTCCAATGAATACCCAGGACTGATCTCCTTTATGATGGACTGGTTGGATATCCTTGCAGTCCAAAGGACCCTCAAGAGTCTTCTCCAACACCACAGTTCAAAAGCATCAATTCTTTAGTGCTCAACTTTCTTTGTAGTCCAACTGTTACATCCATACATGACTACTGGGAAAACCATAGCCTTTACTAGAAGGGCCTTTGTTGACAAAGTAATGTCTGCTTTTTAATATGCTGTCTAGGTTGGTCATAACTTTCCTTTCAAGGAGTAAGCGTCTTTTGATTTCATGGCTGCAATCACCATCTGCAGTGATTTTGGAGCCCAATAAAATAAAGTCAGCCACTGTTTCCACTGTTTCCTCATCTATTTCCCATGAAGTGATGGGACCAGATGCCATGATCTTAGTTTTCTGAATGTTGAGCTTTAAGCCAACTTTTCCACTTTCCTCTTTCACTTTCATCAAAAGGCTTTTTAATTCCTCTTCACTTTCTGCCATAAAGGTGGTGTTATCTGCATATCTGAGGTTATTGATATTTCTCCTGGCATTCTTGATTCCAACTTCTGCTTCATCCAGCCCAGTGTTTCTCATGATGTACTTCGCATATAAGTTAAATAAGCAGGGATTGACTGTGTGAACCACAACAAACTCTGGAAAATTTTTTTTTAATTTTTATTTAATAAATGGTACAAAGCACAATGCCATAAACATTAACAGTTAAAATTTCACCAAATGAAAAAAATACTATAGAATACACAGTTGCAAAAAGCTACATTATTTTACAACTGCCTCAAGCTGCAAAAAGAAAAAAAAACCCAATGCCATGGAAAAAAACCCAATGGAAAATTCTTAAAGAGATGGGGCCACCTGACCTGCCTCTTGAGAAATCTGTATGCAAGTCAGGAAACAACAGTTAGAACTGGACATGGAACAGACTGGCTCCAAATAGGGAAAGGAGTACGTCAAGGCTGTATATTGTCACTCTGCTTATTTAACTTTTTTGAGTGTTAGTTCTAGAAGGTCTTGTAGGTCTTCATAGAACCATTCAATTTCAGCTTCTTCCGAATTACTGGTCAGGGCATAGACTTGGGTTACCGTGATATTGCATGGTTTGCCTTTGAAACGAACAGAGATCATTCATTTTTGAAATTGCATCCAAGTACTGCATTTCGGACTCTTTTGTTGACTATGATGGCTACTCCATTTCTTCTAAGGGATTCCTGCCCACAGTAGTAAATATAATGGTCATCTGAGTTAAATTCCCCCATTCTAGTCCATTTTAGTTTGCTGATTCCTGGAATGTCACCATTCACGCTTGCCATCTCCTGTTTGACCACTTCCAATTTGCCTTGATTCATGGACCTAACATTCCAGGTTTCTATGCAATGTTGCTCTTTACAACATCGGACCCTGCTTCTATCACCATTCACATCCGCAACTGGGTGTTGTTTTGCCTATTTTAGGCTCTACAAGGAATAAAAATATAAAGAAGACAGACTTTTCAGGTATCTCACTAGCAAGTAGAGGACTCTACATAATGATACAAACTGCCATAGAAAATGGACTTCAGTGTTCTTACTGAGAACAGATGAAGTGAGAGATTCTTCCAAGTGAGATTTTTGCTACAGAGATCATTGCACCTAATGCTCTGACTTAAGACTACATAAACCCACAGTCAGAGCTTCCCAGGTGGCGCTAGCAGTAAAGAAACTGCCTGCTAATGCAGGAGACATAAGAGGCGTGCATTCTATCCCTGGGTCTGGAAGATCCCCTGGAGAAGGTCATGGCAACCCACTCCAGTATTCTTGCCTGCAGAATCTGATGGACAGAGCAGCCTGGCAGGCTACACTGCATAAGGTCGCAGAATCTGACACGAATGAAACAACTAGGCATGCATGCAAGCAAACCCACAGACAGATTGTACCCCACAGATTCGAGGGGAAGACTTCTAATTTTCCCATGAACAGAGCAGTTCTCCAAATAGCTGCCTTCCTTTTCATACCTGAACCATCAGTCAGACACCACCCAGGAGCCTGGTAATGTTTTCTTTTCCAGCAGACTGTGGGGCAAGCTGCACTTTTATAAGTGTTCCAAAAGATTGAGTCAGAATTCGCTGCCATTTCTGAAAATGGCAAGACACCTGTTCTTTAAAAGTGACTCTGTTTTTGAAATGGAAGCTTCAGGTTTCACTGTAAACTGTCATATGGAGAATTGAGAGCTGGGAACTTATAAAATTCCCTATTCTTTAGAAGAATCAGAAGAAAGTAAAAAAGAATAAAAACCTTTACTGGTTAGCTTTGAAGAACTTGCTTTTAACAGAGCAACTTTGGTTCTGCCTGTCATGCTAGCAGGCATCAAGTTTTGTTTCATTTTGTTTTCCAGATACTCTCAAATTCTCTCATTCTAAACACACAAATGCTTATATTTTTAAAGGGAGTGGATCTTTCAGACATTAGCTGAATTATTTTATGCTATAGACTCTCTCTGAAAATCTCTCAGAAATGTCAAAAACATTGACAAAGCTTTATGGATCAAATCTATAAAAAAAAAAAATCCCTTGATTTCCACCTCTACTAAATCAAAGCTACTTAAGATCTCTAGTCTTGTCTTCTTATCAACAGACACTAACCAAGAGTTGTTAAGTGGTGCTCTGGGGATGCTGCAGTGAAGATCAAACGACCCCTCAGGGCTCATCAGCACGTTGCTCTTTGAAGTTGTACTCTGGGCCTGATGTTTCTCTGACAGATTTGAGTGGATCACTGTTTTCACAGGTCATGTTCTTCTGCCATTTCAAAGACTTGGGACAATAAAATCCCAAACCACTGGCTCTGTTTTTAATTTGAAATTTATTAGCCTTTTAATAAAGTAAGTCATGTTAATTATAGGAAAAGTTAAAAAAAAAAAGCAAAAATGTAATGTGCGTGTGCTCAGTCATATCCGACTCTTTGCAACCCCATGGACTATAGCCTGCCAGGCTCCTCTGCTCATGGAATTTTCCAGTCAAGAATACTGGAGTGGAGTGCCATTTCCTACACCAGGGGGTCTTTGCAACCCAGGGTTCAAACCCGTGTCTCTTGAGTCTTCCACAGTGGATTCCTTTACCACTGTGCCATCTGTAAAACCATTTAAAATATTTATCATTCCAACTCACCAGAACACTTATTGTTAACTCATTGATGTATATAGTTCCAGACCTTTCTGCACACCAGAAAAAATTATAACACTATGTCTATTGTTTTGAATCACAATGTTCTAGACAACTTTCATTGAACAAATATAATTGAACAGCAGCCTCTTTTCAAACGGCTGCAACAGTATTCCACTGCATCAATATACATATATTATTTAACAAATTGCCACGATTTTTATAAGTGCAGATAGATATGTCATTTTCTTATTACAAACACCATTTCAAGGAATATATCTGATACTAAGTATTTATACATCTTTTTAGTTATTTCTTTAAGAAAATCTATATTTTGAAACACTAAATCTTTCTGTGCTTTTTCTTATTTCTTTAAAACAGACAGAGTCATAGAGTCTTTAAGTTATTTGGCATATTTGAATAGAGCTATATTTCATAATTAGTGATTTATTTGTGATTTTTAACCCATATGCTTTCAAAAAGTCATTTAAATTTGTTACAAGCAAATTTATACACATGAACCAGAAAAAGTATTAAAGGTGAAAGAGAGATGAGAAACACATCAAAGAAGAAGAGAGTTCATCTTAATATTGCTACAGCCAAGGTAACAGGAAAACATCACCAGTGAGGAAACTCTCTTTGTCTAATAGAAAGAAATGCATCAATGCAAGGCAGTTTAACTTTTTATCTGACAATAGAAATAAAAACATGTTTTCCATGGTCTTTGTATAAAGAAAGAAATTTTTCATCCAACGTTTCTCATTCATAAAGTCAAGGACATGCTGTTAAATTTATTTCAGGAAAAACACTTTTATAGAAAAAGCTAATCTAGTCCAAATAGCTTTTGATTTAACTTGCTACCAGGGTATAGAACCTAAAGGAACTTACTTAATGGTGTCATATATGGCGTCTTTGCAACATGTCTCATTTTAATCAGAAATTTGCAAGAGCTTAATAGCTGGGGGCCCCAGAACTGCCTGACAGCTAGATAAACATTTACCTCAAATCTCTGAATTTGTTTGAAAGCTTACATAACCACCAACTTGAAACACACAGAGCAAGATGCCGGTAATTGAACCTGGAAATAATTAAAGGCAGCTATATTGTCAACAAGCTGCCTTGACCAAAGAGGAGTTTCAAGATAGCTTGGGTAGAAAGAAGGCTGCCAACTCAGAAATCACTAAACGTGTAATAGGGCCAGGCATGAGTAGTGACAAACTAGAGATGTTTACCTAAACACACACACATTCAAAAATGCCAAGTGTGGCAGCCTGGCTCCTGGTGATTTGGGGGCTGCAGGCAGCCAGTTGGGACCCCTGCTGACAATAAACAATTTGGAGCAGCAGTACTTCCTGTTGAGCCAACCAAAAAGAAGTTCACTACAAAATGTACAGCTAAGTTGCTGGATAAAAGTATTCCAAGTATTCACTACATGAATACTGGACTTCATCAGCTAAGAAAACCTATTTTAGTTCTTTTATCAGTACTAGGCAATCAGGAAGAAGAGCTCCTTCTAGTCCATGATACTCCACCACATCATCCGTATAGAAGTTTGTCTGCTTTTCTCTTTGCTGTAACAAAAAGATATGCATTCAATTAATCTAAATAACAATAATCGGACCATTGGTTTGTGTTAATAAAAAGAGAGGATAGAATAGCTTTCTTGTATCTCTATTTGAAATGAATCGGAACACCATCTTATCCCTTTCGTTTTTGGAGAGAGTAGCATGAAGAATTCTTAAGCCCTAGAAAGATCCCTCTACTCTCTTGGCTTCCTTCGTTCCTTAGCTTAACCATTTTTCAGTATATAAACAGTCAAACTGTAAGATACAATTTAAGGAACAGAATAAATTTGGGAGAGAAGTGATGACTTTTAACTTTATTCTAAGGTCAAAGCAAATATTTCTGGAAAATAACCCATGGGATAATAATCTCTAAAAAAAGATTTTCTATGGCTGTTTCCAGGCATTCCATTCTTTCCACACCTTAGTTAACAAATGAGTCATTAAACATGTGACTTCTTTTTAAAACTGTAAAGATTTCTTTTAAAATAGATTAAAATAAGCCCTAGTCAAGTTAGTATACATTGATGTCTCTACATTATCCTTTTAAAAATAAATTCATAAAAGAAGAAAAACACCTATCAGCAGAGAACTTTCCTTATCATTCCTTTGCCTCTACCCCAGTTTATTTCAAGAATCTAGACCAGAGCTGTTTAATGCTTTAGTTAGTAGCCACATGATACCATCTATATTTAAATTTAAATCAAAATCAATTGAAATTAAAAGTTCATCTCCTTAGTTCTATGAGCCACATATCAGAATGTCAGAAAGACAGTACACATGTGTGTACTGGATACCATGTTGCATGGCACAAATTTAGAACATTTTCTTCACAAAAAGTTTTGGATATCCATGGTCTGGATAGCCTAAAATGCATTGATTGAGTGAACTCCGGGAGTTGGTGATGGACAGGGAGGCCTGGCGTGCTGTGATTCATGGGGTCGCAAAGAGTCGGACACGACTGAGCGACTGAACTGACTGACTGACCTTGTTCATAAAGGAAATTACAAAGAAACTTTCTGGAGGAAACAATTTGCTTATAAGTATACCTGCAAACTGGAGCATCTCAAGTTGTTAGAATTTAATTACAAAATGTTATTTTTTTTCAGCTATGCTCACCAGCAATCTTGAATTGCTAACTTAACAATGTCTTCATTCCATAATCATCTTAAGTTATTAAAACAATCTTTTTCCAGTAGTTAGGACTTGATGCTATCCATTTACTTAAAACTTAAATCTCAGACTTGACTCATAACCCTTGGCACTTACCTTCTTCCCCCACCTCACACAAGCTTTTAGTCTTTCAAGCAGAAGTGTTATGGTTTGTACTTGACACACCTCCTTCCTTCCTTATTATGGATATTTACTACTCCGATTTGAAAACAAATTGGAAATGGGAGTGAGGGTGACAACATTTTTATGTGATTATCTCCACAGTACTGGAGAAAAGAAGGGTCCCTACTGTACTTCTAGTCTGGGCTGATTCCACCTCAGGGTGGTTGGCCTCTCTGTAAGTGATATGCATGTGAAGTTTCACACTGGACCCCTCTGGGTCTGAAATGCTCCCAGTCTCCAAGTGCCCTGCCAAGGGGCAACTTAACTTCTTCAATGTCACCATGACATGACTTCAAATATCAGGAAACACAGTTTTAAGCATCTCCCTCTTCTCCCAAAAGGAGGGAAGAGAACTGAAAAGAGAAGTGCTGGAGAGGAAAACCCTTTGCTCTACACACTTATGTTCTGTTCCTGGGGCCTGCAAATTAATCTAACAAAAGATAGATTTAACAGGATAAAAGACATAATTTTTATTAATATTTTTGTGCAAAAGAGTTCAGAGAAAAGAAGTGAAAATCAAAGAAGTGGTTAGACTTGGGGTGGGGTAGAATATATCCTTTTAGCAAAGGAAAGAAGGCTTTGGTTTCTAGGGACAATAAATTATAGGAAAGTGACTAAGAAATATGGGGGGGGGAACTAATGGAAGATAAGAGATATTTTAGTAAGATTTAGTAACTTTATGCAGACTCATCTTGGTGTCAACTTCCCATCTTCAGTGATGAGTTGTTCTCCTCTGGTGTGGTGGGAAAGGAAATTTATACCCTTCCTCAAAGGGAAATGTATGCCCTACATTTAGGCAGATAAGAACAGAAGGGAGAATTCTCCCTGAATCTGTTGATGCTCAATTGCCTTCAACTCAAAAGAATCTTTATGCCAATGCAGTATATTTTGGGCAGCATATTCTGATCCCCTTCAGTTCCCACATATTTGATTTTTTAAAAAATGACTTTACCTATTGTGTTGCTTTGCCCATATTTCACACTCTGAATGAATTCATTCTCACAGTGCACCAGAATGTGTTTTTTTCTATGTTCTCCTTATAGGCAGATGCAGGGAGGACAGAGATCTCCTCCAGTGTTTGCTTTTTCTCCATTGCCTTTGGCTCAAAATAATCCTAATGCTAATGTGGTAGGCTTCCAGGTGGCATATTCTAGTGTCTTTCAAAAGCACTCATACTTTTAGCAACAGAATAAATCTGCAGATTCTGCAACTAAGTAAATATCCAAAGGAATAAACAAGGTGTTGCTGCTGCTGCTGCTAAGTCACTTGAGTCGTGTCCGACTCCAAACAAGGTGTTACTCCCCCCTTTTTTAAGACACCCCAATTGGAGAAGACTCTTGAGAGTCCTTTGTACTGCAAGGAGATCCAACCAGTCCATTCTAAAGGAGATCAATCCTGGGTGTTCATTGGAAGGACTGATGCTAAAGCTGAAACTGCAATACTTTGGCCACCTCATGCGACGAGTTGACTCACTGGAAAAGACTCTGATGCTGGGAAAGGTTGGGGGCGGGAGGAGAAGGGGACGACAGAGAATGGGATGGCCGGATGGCATCACCAACTCTGTGGACATGAGTTTGGGTGAATTCCGGGAGTTGGTGATGGACAGGGAGGCCTGGCGTGCTGTGGTTCATGGGGTCGCGGAGAGTTGGACACGACTGAGCGACTGAACTGAACTGAATCTTCATAGGATTTTATTGAAGCTGACTCACTTGGTTCTGTGGATGGGAAAGCACCACTGTATCTTCCTCCAAGGGCAGGGAGGGAGGAACCTCCAGTCATAAACCGTGAATGTCCTGCCTTCCTCAAATTCCCAGACCATGTGAGGGAATGCAAGTGGGGAGGAGAGGGTGTAGAAAAGAGATGGTAACTAGTGGTGGCATTCAAGACAAAGGTCACTTAGCAAGCCCTGGTAGCTCCTAAGGGCTTAGGTACTCAGTGCCTTGTGTCCTCAGCTTTGGGTTTCAGCCACAATTCTGAGGCGTCAAGTCAAACTCCACACCCTCTTAACAATGGCAATAGATATTAAAATCAGCCTTAAATTTATGCCTTAAACTTTCCATCCAGTCATAATGAAGAATGTTCTTTATTTGGAGATATGTTCCAGGACAGTTTCCAAGTCACAGTAAGTGAAACCATTTGTCTTTTGATGCTTAATATTTATAGTTTCCAATTGCTGTTTGCAACCAACCCTAAGGGTGAAAGAAACTAATTGATCTGAATAGAGAAACAATGTAACCAACCACTGTTTTCTCACAGTGAGAGGCCAGGAGCTGGATGGAGCTAGCCAGCTGAAACAGACACTCTCAGTTCACAGGCAAAGCAGTTCAGTTCAGTTCAGTTCAGTTGCTCAGTCGTGTCCGACTTTCCGCGACCCCATGAATCACAGCATGCCAGGCCTCCCTGTCCATCACCAACTCCCGGAGTTCACTCAAACTCATGTCCACAGAGTCGGTGATGCCATCCAGCCATCTCATTCTCCGTCGTCCCCTTCTCCTCCCACCCCCAACCTTTCCCAGCATCAGAGTCTTTTCCAGTAAGTCAACTCGTCGCATGAGGTGGCCAAAGTATTGCAGTTTCAGCTTTAGCAGACTCTGCTACAAATCTGCAGGGGAACCTGAGAACTGCCTCTAAATAATAAAGATATGCATACCTTAATGAATCATGCTAATACAATGGTTAAAAGCATGGGCTTGGGGTCAAAGGCCTGAGCTGATAGTTAACTCTGAACCTGAACCAGCTGGGGAAATTTCTGGGTAGCTGTGAAGGTTTCTACTATGGTATGTTACACAAATGTAATACACAATAGTATATTGTACAAATTGCATGGCTTGTATTACACTTAAACAGTTGTTACTAAATTTCACAATACATTCGAAGAGAATCAGAATCCATGAATTATTTTAAAAGCTTTAGAAGGAAGAGAAGGAGAAAATGGAAGAGGAGGAGAGGAGGTGGAGGAGATGACTTTTAAGAAACTATTTGATGGACTAATTGCAATCAGTAATTTTGCTTTTTGCCACACACATTGCCCATCCTCTGGATGGCATTATTCTCCATCGCTGGAGTGAGCTTTGTAATGTCACTCTTTTGTTCAGGTACCACTTCATTTTTGGTGCAGTATTTCCTTTTTTAAACTTATATTACTGTGTGACATTTATCCAGATTGCTTTGTCCACAGGAGTTACTGAGATCAATTACTTTTTGAAATGCATATGTCTTTTTATGTAAATCAGAAAGTCACAAAGATTCAGGTCACAAAATTAGACATAAGAACAAATTTAATATAATCAGGCCTCCAGATTCAGATTCCTCATCCTCAGATTTCACCAATCGCAGAACAAAAGTATTTCAAAAAAATTTTTTAATTCCAGAAAGTTCTAAAAAGTAAGACTTGAACTTGCCAAATGTGCTGGCAACTATTTACATAACATTTGCATTGTATTTACAACTATTTGCATATCATTTGCATTGTATTAGGGATTATAAGGAATCTAGAGATGTTTTAAAGTATTTGGGAGGATGTGCCGAAAGTGAAAGTTGCTCAGTTGTGTATGACTCTTTGTGACCCCATGGACTATACAGTTCATAGGATTCTCTAGGCCAGAATACTGGAATGGGTAGCCTTTTCCTTCTCCAGGGGATCTTCCCAACCCAGGGATAGAACCCAGGTCACCCACATTGCAGGCAGATTCTTTACCAGCTGAGCCATGAGTTTTGGGGAGGATTTCGGAGGTTATGTGCAAATACAACAGCCCTTCATGTACAGGACTTGAGAATCAGTGTATTTTGGTATCTGAGTGGGAGCTGTCCTGGAACAATCCACACCCCCTGCAACCTATGGATACTGAACGATGACTGTACTAAAAAAAAAATCTCCAGTATCTGCTTTTATGTCCAACTCACTATTTGTAGCAGCACTAGAATAAATTTTTTTCTGATCACTGAAAACAATCAGAAAGGTATCACCTTTTTAAAAATTAAGTAAAATAAGTTTATTTTTCAAATTCTTTTAACACTTTAACAAAATTCTTTGAACCAAATTAAGGTTAGTTTATAAAAGAAGACAATAGTGAAAAAATAAAACAGGCACTGCTATGGACTGATATGTGTGTGTGTATTCAGTTGTTCAGCTATATTTTTGCACTTCCATGGACTGTAGCCACCAGGCTCCTCTGTCCATGGGATTTTCTAGGCAAGAATACTGGAGTGGGTTGCCATTTCCTGCTCCAGGAGATCTTCTTGATTCAGGGAACAAATCAGAGTCTCTTGTATTATTGTAGCCACGCATTCCGGGAAACAAACTCACTCAGAAGGACAACGCAGATAGTGGAGTGTAGTTTATTATATCGGTGGGCCCAAGGCAGAGTCTCCTCTTAGCCAAGGACCCTGACCACCATTTGTGAAAATCTTTTATACCCTATGTGTACGTCAAACCCACCACCCCAATTTCCTTGAGACTTACATAAAACAAAGGAAGAGTAAATACAATCACAATAACCCCATCATTCATGTGTTAGGTGTTCAAACAGTTAATAATCAATAAGCCTGTGATTACATTCCGGTAGACACGGAAAGAGTTTATGACCTGTCCGGAGGCAGGTGTGATTAGAGTATGTTTTCTCTTAGGTGATGAGTAACCTGGATGTGATCTTCAAGATTCCCCTGTCTAGAGGGGGTCTTATCTTTCTAGTGTAGTTTCCACAGGCACTAAGCACAGAGTTCAGAGTCCATTGGAGAGGCGGCCGAGCATGATCAGCATGAACAGGCCTAAGATGGAGTCCAGGCCCTATGAATTCCCTCTTCAGTATCTTCTGCATTAGCAGGCAGATTCTTTACCACTGTGCCACCAGGGAAGCCCAGACTGACTTATATCCCCACCAAAATTTGTATGTTGAAACCCTAATACCCAATGAAATATTATTTAGCAATGGGACTTTTTAGAAGATAATTAGGTTGAGATAGGTTACGAGAATGCAGCCTTCATGATGGAGTTAGTACCCTTATAAGAAGAGACACAAAAGGGCACTGTCTCTCAGTCCCCACCATGTGAGGACACAGGGAAAAGTGGCCGACTGCAATCCAGGAAGAGAGTCTTCTCCAGAAACTGATCATGCTGGCACCCTGCTCTCAGACATCCCAGCCTCCAGAACTGTGAGAAATAAGTGTCTGTTGCTTAAGTCACCCATTCTGTGGTATTTTGTTACAGCAGCCCGAGCTGACTATGATGGCATTCCACATATTTTATTATCAATAAAAGCTTTTTATTATGTTGAAATAAATGTGTGTATTATTACAGAAATAAAGATATCAATGTATTATTTTGAGTGGAATCCATGTACGTTTAGAAATATGGCATAAGAGGGGAAAGGAATATCATTCTAGAATAATTTATGAAGAGCTAAGTAAAAAGAAATGGTCATGTTCTGTTGGCTCCCTCGCCAAGGGTCATGTGAGTTTCGTGTCCACCAGTGAAATATCCTGGACCTGAGCGCACAGCAAGAGGGCAGATGGATCCTCAGCTGAGGAGATTCATTCAGAATCCACTTGCCGTGCTGTGCTGTACTAAGTTGCTTCAGTCGTGTCCTACCCTGTGCAACCCTATGGACCGTAACCTATCAGACTCCTCTGCCCATGGGATTCTCTAGACAAGAATACTGGAATGAGTTGCTGTGCCTTCCTTCAGGGGATCTTCCTGACCCAGGGATCGAACCTGTCTCTCTTATGTTTCCTGCATTGGCAGGCAGTTTCTTTCCCAGTCACCTGGGAAGCCCACCTGCTGTACTGGCTGACAAATTCAGCCAAAATATAAGAGGTTTACATCTTCCTCACTACTGTGAAATACAAATACAATGGCAGTGCCAACACAATGTAAGTGAATAAGGGTAATTGGCCTTTAATCAGAATAAGGAAGATTCATGCTGAGTCACTTACTGAGGACCTTGGGTTAGTTCCTTACCTTCTCTTGAGTTCAGTTTCCTCATCTGTAAAAATGAAAAAGATAATAATAGAGCCTACACTACCGAGTTCTGAGGATACAAGGTAAGTCCCTGGCTTACAGCAAACTCCTCAAGGATGTTTAACATCTTGACCTATCTGAATATTGAATTCAGTTCATAAACTAACATTCATCCAATAACCTAAGCATAGACTCCAAAGACTCTGGAAAGCTTTAACAAATCTTTTGTTGTTGTTCAGACGGTACTGAAAACTCAGTAGACCTTTTACCAGTAAAAAACAAACAAACAAAAAAACATCCTGTCAATGAAAGCAGTAAGCTCCATGACATCAAAAGATATGGAAAAATTTTTGTGGCACAATCTATTGATCCACAATTTCCAATGAGAACTGAAGAAATTTTGAAAAAAAAATATTAATCTCTCATATGTGATTCATTTAATCAGAACACAGATATAACTGAAACAACTATATTTTGGTATGTTTTACAAAATTATGCAAAGCTTCCCAATGGTCATGAATCCATTTTCCTTATAGATAAAGTAATTTTTTTTTTAAATTCAGGGAAATAAGCTTTATTTTCCTTTTAATGTATTTGTTTATGTGTTTATTTCAGCTGTGCTGAGTCTTTGTTGCTGCATGGGCTTTTCTCTGGTTTTGGAGAGTGCGGGCTACTCTCTAGTTGGGGTGTGCAAGCTTCTCATTGCACTTTCTCTTGTGGCAGAGCACAGGCTCTAGGGTTCTCAGGCTTCCGTAGTTGTGGTTCCCTGGCTCTGGAGCACAGGTTCAATAGTTGTGGCGTACAGACATAGTTGTTTCACTGCATGTGGGAGCCTCCCAAAACAAGGATCAAACCTGTGTCTTCTGCATTGGCAGGCAAGGTCTCTACCACTGAGCCGCCAGGGAAGTCCCAAGCAAATAAGCTTTGATTTACAAAACATTTGATTGTTCTTTCACGGTTTCCATTTTAGATTCCAAGCACACTGCTTTTTTATTCAAAGTGAGAATTTCTGCCTTTTATGTGAGTGTTAAGACTATGCGAATTGTACCTTCTGAATCTTCAGGGTGTCTTTCTCCCCCTTGGCCTCAGGTAATTTCCTTACACACAAGATTGGTCTACAGATGGGGGAAGGCTCTAGGGGACCCTCTGAAGTTCTTTGAAGTTCTCTGAAGCTCCCTTCTCTCAGGTACTTGGCCCTATAAATATTTTTATTGAGATATAACTGTCATATAACACAGTGTGAGTTCAAGATGTACATATTGATTTAATACATTTATATATTGCAACATGAGGACCACTGTAGTTTTATGTTATGTCTCAGCTACATCATGTAATTATCGCTACTTTTTGCAGTAAGAAAAATTAAGATAGTTTCTTAAAAACTTTGAAGTCTGTAACACAGTGTTGTTAATTATAATCACTATGCTGTGCATGAAATCTCCAGAGCTTACTCATCTTCTATTCACAAGCCTGTATTCTTTAACCAAAATCTCCAATTTATCCCCCCAACCCCAGCTCCCGGTAACCACCATACGACTCTGTTTCTACTAGTTCAGCGCTTTTAGATTCCACCTGTGAGTGACACTCTGCAGTATGTCTTTCTCTGACTTACCTCACTGAGCACAACACCCTATAAATATTCAGGCCTCAGCTTTCCAATCACCCCCATCTCCTCAAGTCAGGGTACAGTAAACCCCACCGGGGTGGCCCCTCCCTCCACCACAGCCCGTAAACTCTGTCTGGTAGTGAACTGGGGCAGCTGAGAGCTTATCTCACTTATTTCTCCCCTCTTGGGGATTCCTGTCCTTTGTTACTTGATGCCTCACTTCTTGATCAACCAGTGTTTCATATATTATGTCAAATTTTCATCATTCAAGCAAGAGCCTAAATCAAGTTCCCTGTTACTCCAAAAGGCTTCTCACCTTGAATTCTGAAAATTAAAATGAGCACCTGTCATGGGAGAGCTTTGTTTGTCCTCTCCCTGTTGATCAACCTGGAACCCATGATTACCTTCAACTAATCCTGTGATGCTTTCCAACACCACGAATGCCAGTCTCACTTCTACTGTACCTGGATGGTGGTGGCCCAGGAATCTTCCTCATTGCAACCAGAACATTCTGGGGCAGTCTCCAAGGCATCAGAAGGAGGAGACACCAGGGCAAGCCCAGTGTGCCTCATTTAAAACCCCTTGACCTTGGCAGTTGACTTGACTATCATCTTCTCAATGTACTTTAAAATTTTCTTATTTTATATTGGAGTACAATGGCTCAGCAGGTAAAGAATCTGCCTGCAATGCGGGAGACCTGGGTTCAACCCCTGGGTTGGGAAGATCCCTTGGAGAAGGGAAAGGCTACCCACTCCAGTATTCTGGCCTGAAGAATTCCATGGACTGTATAGCCCATGGGGTCGCAAAGAGTCGAACACGACTGAGCGACTTTCACACACAGCTTATTAACTAAGCTGTGTTAGTTTCAGGTTACAGAAAAGTGATTCAGTTATACATATACATGTTGTTTGGTCACTAAGTCATGTCTCTTTGCAACCCCATGGAGGCAGCACACCAGGCTTCCCTGTCTTTCACTATCTCCCAGAGTTTCCTCAAACTCATATACATTGAGTAGGTGATGCCATCCAATCATCTCAGCCTCATAGCCCTCTTCTGCTTTCAATCTTTCCAGCTCCAGGGTCTTTTCCAATGAGTCAGCTCTTTACATCAGGTGGCCAAAGTATTGGAGCTTCAGCTTCAACGCCAGCCCTTCCAATGAATATTCAGGGTTGAATTCCTTTAGGATTGACTGGTTTGATCTCCTTGCAGTCCAAGGGAATGTAGTGCAAGCAGATTCTTTGTCGTCTGAGCCACCAGGGAAGCCCAACACATACATGTATCTATTGTTTTTTCCCTGGTTGGCTCAGCTGGTAAAGAATCCACCCGCAATGTGGGAGACCCCAGTTCCATTCCTGGGTCAAGAAGATCCCCTAGATCTTGGGTTGCATGGCCACCCACTCCAGTATTCTTGCCTAGAGAATCTCCATGAACAGAGGAGCCTGGTGGGCTACAGTCCAAGGGGTCACAAACAGTGGGACATGACTGAGCAACTAAGCACAGCAGCACATTCTTTTTTCAAATTCTCTTCCCATTTAGGTTATTACAGAATATAGAGCAGAGTTCCCTGTGCTATACAGTAGATCCTTGTATTTTTAAAGTCAATGCTATCCGTTCCCTTTACACATTGTATATAAACTATCTTACAGAAAAAAACACGTGCACTTCAGCTTCTCATGGTGTCTTCCTTCTCCACCCAAGGCTTTACCCTATTACTTACAGTCCAGAAATAATGCAACCCCCGGTCCTTATGTGCCCCAGATGCCACTCATCACCACCCACATCCAGTTGTTTTCCCAAGGGGCCTCTGTGCACAGCTGCGGGGAAGTCAAGCTACATCTCCACACTCCCAACAATGTCTCCTGGCCCTGCAGCCACAGGTGAAGCAACTCAAACTAGTTGCATCCTGGGTGATCTGTCTGGGGAAGATGGCTGTGTGTGTGTGTGTGTGTGTTAGTCACTCAGTTGTGTTCAACTCATTGTACTGTAGCCCACCAGCCTCCTCTGTCCATGGGATTATTCACGCAAGAAAACGAGTGGATTGCCATGCCCTCCTCCAGGAGATCTTCCTGACCCAGGAATCTAACCAGGATCTCCTGCATTTCAGGTCAATTCTTTACTGTCTAAACCACCAAGGAAGCCCACGGAAGATGCCTGAGCATCCAAGACAGGTTTGGAGCTTGAACCCCAGCCTGTGAAGAATATGAGGGGGGAAAGTATTGAAGCAGGGCACAGAGGGAAGAAAGAGGAACTCCTGGTGGCAGGTGCCCTGACCCCATGAGAGGAGCAGCACCCAGGGCTCTAAGTCCAGTAAACCTCTCATTAAGGAAGGGTCTCTAAAAGTAACTATTTAAATGCTCTGGTAAGAAACCTTGTTCTCTGTATTTAATGTAAATTACTTGGGGAAAAATAGACTCATAAACTTAATGGGGGCAAATAATTTTTATCTAAAAAACCCAAAGACTCCAGCAGAAAAATCATCCCCACACAGGTCAAGTCCATTTCCTGCAGACAGTGACTAAAATAGCAAGGATGTGTCTAGGGAGCAGCTTGCAAGAACAAGAATGAGATAAAGTATGCTTCTTCACAAACAAAGCATTGGCCATCATGCTAACCAGCATTTGCTTATGAGCTGTGGTTCTATTTGTCTGCAGCAAACAAACTCCAGCAAATTTCATTCCCATGATGGACTTGGACCCACAGCAGATGTCCTCATGTAGATGTGAATCCTACTGGGAGATCTTCATTCAACTGGAAACCATCAGAGGAAGAAAAACTCTCTGCCAAAGGCTCCTTCCAACCCATGTCACTTCAAGCCCTTGGCCAGACTTCACCAGCATCTAAGTTTGTCATGTGGAAATAAAAGGAATTCTTCTGGATAAAAATGTGACTGTGCCCTGCCAAGACAATTCATCACTAGTTTGTTGACACACATTTACAGCTAACTGAAAGGCAGTTTATCATTTCTTTGGGCAAGTGGAGTTTCTTATTATGGTGAAACAATCCAAAACAGTGTTTATAAGCTAACAAGGTATTTTTATTGCCTTGGATCAGGAATAAAATTAAGAGATTTGCTTTTTTGTTTCTTCTATTACTTTCTTTAAACGAAATTCACAAAATAAACAGAAAGCCTAGTTTCATTAACCCGTGACAGAGGAAAAGTGTCATATCTGAAAAGAACTTGGGAAACTTTTCAAAATGTCACACAATTTTTGCAATGTATTACAGTGGCAGCAAAAGACAGAAACTAGGTTTGATTTAAAGTCACATGGCAGCAACACAAACTGATATGTTACACAGAAAATGTACTTCCTATCTTCAGAAGAAACAGAGGGATGGCAAGAATTTTCAAAGGGGAAAATGATTGGAAATTATCTTTAAACTCCAGCCAGACATCACATTGCTGTGTCTGACAGTAATGCTAGCTGAAATTTAAATGAATCTCATCAGAAAATTGGTGGAGTGATTAGAATAAAATAGTTAAACCATTATGTCTTTGGCTTGTCAGGAAACTTGAACTTCTGAGACTCAAAAAGATAGAGGATTGAAAAGGGACTAAGAGTTAAAGACCAGGCCTATCTGTTCAGAGTGAAGACCACAAAGGAGATGGTTCTAAAGGGACATGATTATGTGAGAAGAATCAGGTCTACACTTTTAAGGACTGAGGTTTGGTTTAAAAGGTCTCAAGTGCCAATGTTTATGCTGAATGAGACAAAATGCACAATGTCCTTAAAATTACAGAACTGAACACAGTGAGGCACCATTCCTGAGGTGTCAGCACCTGATTTACCCACAACTGCCCATCTGGAAAGTAAAGCACATCAAAGAGGTATCTCACCTGCAAACATCACACCACACACACATCCTGACACCCAAGAGACGTCCCTTTCACAAACAGAAGACACTTTTGCTCCAGGAAAAGTCTACCCAGGCAACCTTGAGAGAGTACATGGCTGCAAAACAAAAGTGTTTTGTCAATTTACGGCTCTTTCCAGTCAACTCTGGTTAATAACTATCTCTAGATATTTATCCTTCCAGAAGCAGTAGCCTTCTGCTTCCAGCCAAAATGGGATAACAGATCAGAATTCCCCTCCTGCCTGAAGTGATCAAGAATAGCAGCCAAAATGCATGGATACCAAGTGGGGAGGCGGTCGGGTGGGAGGGGGAGAGATTGGGATCGACACATATACACTACTGATTGTTATTGTTTGGTTGCTAAGTTGTGTCTGACTCTTTGCCTTCCCATGGACTGTAGCCTGCCAGGCTCCTCTGTCTGTGGGATTCTCCAAGCAAGAATACTGGAGTGGGTTGCCATCTCCTTCTCCAGGGGATCTTCCTGACCCAGGGATCAAACCCGCATCTCCTGCATTAGCAAATGGATTCTTTATCACTGAGCCACCAGGCAAGCCCCACTATGAATAAACAACTAATCAGAACCTAGTAGGACAGGGAACTATACTCAACGCTCTGTGGTAACCTCAACGGGAGGGAAATCCAAAAGGGAGGAGATATATGCAGAGTTGACTCATTTTGCTTTGCAGAAGCTAATACAATATTGTAAATCAACTATACTGCAATAAAAATTAATTTACAAAGAATAGTGGCAAATATATATAAAACATAATCTTAATTAGAAAAGCTTTATTTCTAAAAACACTAACCATCTTCTGGACCTTCAGTGAGTCATAATCTTGGCAGTAATAACATCAGAGATCTCTGATCACAGATTACCATGACAAATACAATAAAAATGGAAAAGTTTGAACTTGTGTAGGAATTACCAAAACTTGACACAGAGACATGAAGTGAGCAAATACTGTTGGAAAAGTGGAACTGATGGATTTTTTGATGCAGGATTGCCACAGACCTTCAATCTGTAAAACACACAGTATCTGCAAAGTGCAATAAAATGAAGCACAATAAAATGAGGTATGTCTATAATTGCTTCCATAATGTTTCCATTTTTTATAATATATTCCTCAAAACACCCCTTTAAAGGCAAGTATTAATCTTCTCATTTTTCTGATGAGAAAACAAGTTTAGAGCGATTAATTGATCTTGCTCAGGGCAAAACTGAATGAGATTAGTAGACAATAGAAAGGATATTTGAATTCAAGTCTATCTGTGTCTGAAAGATGCCTCATTATTGCATTACTTTATTCTGACCCCTAAAAAAGAAATTAGCATGATGAGTTTTAATATACAATCTTCTGTTAGAAAGTGTTGGTAACAGGGATCTGAATGTTCCTTCCCAGGAGATGGTGGCCAGTCTCCAAACTGGACAGCTGCTGCCCATGTGCTGTAGAGTGAAATGTGGATGGTTCCCACCAGCTCGTGCCTGGTATGAGGTTTACATCTTTTCTGCCGGGCTGAGCTGGATTCAATGTTGACAATAGGATGTGGCAAGAGGCAGCCGCTCATGGGCATCCTCAAGTTGGATTACAGAGAGCTGGTAAAAGGCAAGTGGTTAAGACACGAAGATGAGAAGAAGCCCTTTGTTCCATCTCCTACCACTCCCGTGCTCTCCTGACTCTTGTAAGGACCCTAGGGACTGCATCAGGCCAGCCTGGATAATTCAGGGCACTCTCACCTCCAGAGCTGCAGTGTATCTCACCTACAAAGTCCTTCCGCCTGTATAAGGTGACAAGAGATTCCTGTATAAGGAATCTCTCAGATTCCAGGGATTAAGACGCGGACACGGAATGGGGAGATAATTCCCCCTACCATGGGGAACAGTTGAGCACACTTCTAATTCAGGCACCAGAACCCAAGGAGAATACCACATCCGCTCTTGCAAATGGGTTAGGACAAGCAGATCAGGCCCCCATCATTCAGTGTTCATCCCCACCAGCTTGTCCTGACTTCTTAACCTAACTCTGCACATCGGTGTTTAAGGCAGACTGTGTGCATAAAAGCAGGTGTGCAAACAGTAAAGGAAATCTTAATTGAGCTCCTACTGTGTGCCACGGACTGTTTGGGCAAGAGGGATGCAGCAGTGATGGAGACAAAACCCCTGCCCTCCTGGAGCGCCGGTTCTAGCAGGAGAATGGAAAATATTAACATTCATGACTTCCAAGACGACTGTCTGAGATAAGAAAGTGCTAGCTCAAAAATATTAGGACTTATTATCAAAAATAAACATATCTGAAGAGGTGAATTTTTAAACACCCTGGTCAAGGGTAGAAAACAATATTAGAAACTTGAAAAAATCCTGTAGACAATTACTACTTGGCGACCGACGAGAGTCCCGAAGAGTCAGACACAACTTAGCACTCACCAACAGAGTCAGCGAAGGGAGGGACAAACTGGGAGTTTGCCATTAACACATATACACTGCTGCGTATAAATAGATAAGCAGCAAGGACCACCTGTACAGCACAGGGAACTCTTCTGAATATCCTGTAGTAACATATAATGGAAAAGAATCTGAAGAGGAGTCTATCTATACTTACGTATATATAACTGAATCACTTTGCCGCATACCTGAAACATTGTAAATCAACTATACGCCAATAAAAACAGTTGATTAATGAACTAAATTATGAAGAAGGGAAGCTGTTACCTCTTTTAGTTTCAACTTTACAACTCAGTTTGGGCTCTGTGACACCCTATATGGGATGGGAGGTGGGAGGTGGGAAGGACATTCAGGAGGGAGGGGATATAGGTATATCTATGGCTGATTCATGTTGATGTATGGCAGAAACCAACACAATATTGTAAAGCAATTATCCTTCAATTAAACATAGTTTTTTAAGGCTTCTAAAATATAATGGGGAGGGAGGTGGGAAGGGAGTTCAGGATGGGGGACACGTGTACACCTGTGGCTGATTCATATCGATGTATGGCCAAAAACACCACAATATTGTAAAGTAATTAGCCTTCAACTAAAATAAATTAATTTTTTAAAAACTTCTAAAATATAAAACAGAATATGTCACATGAAGGAGAAAAAAAATGACTTCATTTTTCTGACCAAATTTTACATTAATTAAAATATGAGAAAAAAGAATTCTACATTTTCTGGTTGCTTTAAACTCACAGTGATTGATTTGAAAGGTTAACCAAAAAAAAATGTGATTAAAGGAAAAGATGAGAGAGGCTGATTCAAAGGGATGATTGCTTCTTGATACAAAGCAATTTTAGCTTAATATCCTCTCACACATTCCAATAGCCTTTTTTGTCTTTCTCCTAATAGCCTATTTCTCTTGAGTTTTCTTCTCTGGTTTAGTGTTCCTTCGTTGGAAGGTTTTTTTTAACATATATATGAAAGAAAGGTATTAAATAGCATCTTAGCAGTTCTCTAAGCCTGATTGTCAAGAAACCAAAAAAGAAAAGCTATTTCAAGCACATCAAATTTTAAAAATTCTTCTAGAAAAAATAACTCTCTCTGGCTGGAGGGCTGAAGATAAATTAAGAGTTTGGGATTAGTATAGACACACTGTATGTGCATGAGTGCTCTGTCACTTCAGTCATGTCCGACGTGGCAACCCTATGGACTGCAGCCCACCAGGCTCCTTAGGCCTTGAAATTTTCCAGACAAGAATACTGGATGGCTTGCCATGCCCTCCTCCAGGGGAGCTTCCCAACCCAGGGATCAAGCCCATGTCTCCTGCAACTGCTACATTGCAGATAGATTCTTTATCACGTGAGCCACCCAGGAAACCCATACAGACACTACTATATGGACCTACTGATTAAGTTATAACTCAATGTCCTGTGATAACTTACAATGGAAAATTATCTGAAAAAGAATTCATATGTTAACCAAAAAGTTCATTTGAATGTTTCCCTAATATGATATGGAAAAATTCCAACAAACTTTTTGGCCAACTCAATATATATACCCGAGTCACTGTGCTGTACGCCTAAAACTAGCACAACATTATGAATCAACTCTATTTCAATTAAAAAGTTATAGGGGATAAAATCAATTTACCATAAATTGCCAAATTAAAAGTTACTCCCATTTTCAAGTCTTCAAGAAAACCTCCACTGAGATGTTACAGAAGACTCAGAAAGGAGCAGGTGGAGTGAGCCACAGCTGCAAGCTGGATGCAGGACTCTCTGCAGACTCAGTAACTGTGTCAGTTCAGTTCAGTTCAGTTCAGTTGCTCAGTCGTGTCCGACTCTCCGCGACCCCATGAATCACAGCACACCAGGCCTCCCTGTCCATCACCAACTCCCGGAGTTCACTCAAACTCATGTCCACAGAGTCGGTGATGCCATCCAGCCATCTCATTCTCCGTCGTCCCCTTCTCCTCCCGCCCCCAACCTTTCCCAGCATCAGAGTCTTTTCCAGTGAGTCAACTCGTCGCATGAGGTAGCCAAAGTATTGGAGTTTCAGCTTTAGCATCAGTCCCTCCAATGAACATCCAGGATTGATCTCCTTTAGAATGGACTGGTTGGATCTCCTTGCAGTAACTGTGTCAGTCAGGGTTTAATTAGGGAATCGGGACCACAACAACTGATGGGGAATAAGGGATTCACTGTTAGGATTAAACTTAACAACAATGGGAGAAGCTGAGGAAAGAAAACTCTAGACAAGGGTAGACTTGGGGAATCAGAGAAGCATCAGCCCCCAGGAACACAGGGAGAGCTGGTCTATTCAAAGCTGCGTGTCTGCATTGGGCTGCAAGTCTGAAGCCATGTAGGTCAGCTGAGCCAGAGGGAGGGGAAGGATCTAGCTGCTAAGATGGAGAAACGAAGGGAAACCTGAACTCATGAAGATCAGATGGAACTGACAAAGATGAACTGAAACCCACCAGGACCAGCAGGACTGTGCCTCTGTCCCCATGGCAACTGCAGAGATGCACAAAGCTACCTGCACCTTCCAGCACAGGGCCCACACACAGGTGCTCGTTGCTCCCCATCCCAGGCACATCCGTAGACCCTGGACTGCAGCAGCACTTGGATCCTGCACTGGACCTTCCCAGTGCCATCACTGCTGCTTCCTCAATCTTCTAAACACTGCGCCTGTTTTTCCTGTGGCCAGACATAGCCCAGAATTGCCCAGGAAAGGAGACTCCAGCACAGTTTTCCCTTATGTGTGCAATTAATTCATTCTCATTACCTGTGTCTCACTTCAGTCACTCAGTCATGTCCAACTGTTTGTGACCTCATGGACTGCAGCACGAGAGACACCGGCCCCGGAGCAACAAACCACGCAAAGAGGCGCGGCCATGAGGAGCTACCCCACGCCTGAGGCCAGGGCCGGCAGCCGAGAGGAGCTACCGCACGTCCAACAGGCGGTGGCTGCGCGGGGGCAGGAGGGCCGAGAGGAGCTACTCCGCGTTCAAGGTCAGGAGGGGCGGCCTTGAGGAGATACCCCTCGTCCAAGGTAAGGTACAGCTGCTGCACTTTGCTGGAGCGGCTGTGAAGAGATTTTCCACGACCAAGGTAAGAGAAACCCAAATAAGACGGTAGGTATTGCTAGGGGGCATCAGAGGGCAGACACACTGAAATCATAATCACAGGAAACTAGTCGATCTGATCACATGGACCACAGCCGCATGTGGTCCACTGGAGAAGGGAATGGCAAACCACTTCAGTGTACTTGCCTTGAGAACCCCATGAACAGTAACAAAGGGCAAAATGATAGGATACTGAATGAGGAATTCCCCAGGTCGGTAGGTGCCCAGTATGCTACTGCAGATCAGTGGAGAAATAACTATAGAAGGAATAAAGGGATGGAGCAAAAGCAAAACCAATACCCAGCTGTGGATGTGACCAGTGATAGAAGCAAGGTCCGATGCTGTAAAGAGCAATATTGCATAGGAACCTGGAATGTTAGGTCCATGAATCAAGGCAAATTGGAAGTGGTCAAATGGGAGATGGCAAGAGTGAACGTAGACATTCTAGGAATCAGTGAACAAAAATGGACTGGAATGGGTGAATTTAACTCAGATGACCAATATATCTACTACTGTGGGCAGGAATCCCTTAGAAGAAATGGAGTAGCCATCATGGTCAACAAAAGAGTCCGAAATGCAGTACTTGGATGCAATCTTAAAAATGACAGAATGATTTCTGTTCCTTTCCAAGGCAAACCATTCAATATTACAGTAATCCAGGCCTATGCCCCAACCAGTAATGCTGAAGAAGCCGAAGTTAATCGGTTCTATGAAGACCTACAAGACCTTTTAGAACTAACACCCAAAAAAGATGTCCTTTTCATTATAGGGGACTGGAATGCAAAAGTAGGAAGTCAAGAAACACCTGGGGTAACAGGCAAATTTGGCCTTGGAGCACGGAATGAAGCAGGGCAAAGGCTAATAGAGTTTTGTCAAGAGAATGCACTGGTCATAGCAAACACCCTCTTCCAACAACACAAGAGAAGACTCTACACATGGACATCACCAGATGGTCAACACCGAAATCAGATTGATTATATTCTTTGCAACCAAAGATGGAGAAGCTGTATACAGTTAGCGAAAACAAGACCAGGAGCTGACTGTGGCTCAGATCATGAACTCCTTATTGCGAAGTTCAGACTTAAATTGAAGAAAGTAGGGAAAACCACTAGACCATTCAGATATGACCTCAATCAAATCCCTTATGATTATACAGTGGAAGTGAGAAATAGATTTAAGGGACTAGATCTGATTGATAGAGTGCCTGATGAACTCTGGACGGAGGTTCGTGACATTGTACAGGAGACAGGGACCAAGACCATCCCCATGGAAAAGAAATGCAGAAGAGCGAAATGGCTGTCTGAGGAGGCCTTACAAATAGCTGTGAAAAGAAGAGAGGGGAAAAGCAAAGGAGAAAAGGAAAGATATAAGCATCTGAATGCAGAGTTCCAAAGAATAGCAAGGAGAGATAAGAAAGCCTTCCTCAGTGATCAATGCAAAGAAATAGAGGAAAACAACAGAATAGGAAAAACAAGAGACCTCTTCAAGAAAATTAGAGATTCCAAGGGAACATTTCATGCAAAGATGGGCTCGATAAAGGACAGAAATGGTATGGACCTAACAGAAGCAGAAGATATTAAGAAGAGGTGGCAGGAATACACAGAAGAACTGTACAAAAAAGATCTTCACGACCAAGATAGTCACGATAATGTGATCACTGACCTAGAGCCAGACATCTTGGAATGTGAAGTCAAGTGGGCCTTAGAAAGCATCACTACTAACAAAGCTAGTGGAGGTGATGGAATTCCAGTTGAGCTATTTCAAGTCTTGAAAGATGATGCTGTGAAAGTGCTGCACTCAATATGCCAGAAGATTTGGAAAACTCAGCGCTGGCCACAGGACTGGAAGAGGTCAGTCTTCATTCCAATCCCAAAGAAAGGCAATGCCAAAGAATGCTCAAACTACCACACAATTGCACTCATCTCACACGCTAGTAAAGTCATGCTCAAAATTCTCCAAGCCAGGCTTCAGCAGTATGTAAACCGTGAACTCCCAGATGTTCAAGCAGGTTTTAGAAAAGGCAGAGGCACCAGAGATCAAATTTCCAACGTCCGCTGGATCATGGAGAAAGCAAGAGAGTTTCAGAAAAACATCTATTTCTGCTTTATTGACTATGCCAAAGCCTTTGACTGTGTCGATCACAATAAACTGTGGAACATTCTCAAAGAGATGGGAATCCCAGACCACCTGACCTGCCTCTTGAGAAACCTGTATGCAGGTCAGGAAGCAACTGTTAGAACTGGACATGGAACAACAGACTGGTTCCAAATAGGAAAAGGTGTCCATCAAGGTTGTATATTGTCACCTTGCTTATTTAACTTATATGCAGAGTACATCATTAGGAACGCTGGGCTGGAAGAAGCACAAGCTGGAATCAAGATTGCTGGGAGAAATATCAATAACCTCAGATATGCAGATGACACTACCCTTATGGCAGAAAGTGAAGAGGAACTCAAAAGCCTCTTGATGAAAGTGAAAGAGGAGAGTGAAAAGGTTGGCTTGAAGCTCAACATTCAGAAAACAAAGATCATGGCATCTGGTCCCATCACTTCATGGGAAATAGATGGAAAAACAGTGGAAACAGTGTCAGACTTTATTTTTTGGGGCTCCAAAATCACGGCAGATGCTGATTGCAGCCATGAAATTAAAAGACGCTTGCTCCTTGGAAGGAAAGTTATGACCAACCTTGATAGTATATTAAAAAGCAGAGACATTACTTTGCCAACCAAGGTCCGTCTAGTCAAGGCAATGGTTTTTCCCGTGGTCATGTATGGATGTGAGAGTTGGACTGTGAAGAAACCTGATCGCCGAAGAATCGATGCTTTTGAACTGTGGTGTTGGAGAAGACTCTTGAGAGTCCCTTATACTGCAAGGAGATCCAACCAGTCCATTCTAAAGGAGATCAATCCTGGGTGTTCATTGGAAGGACTGATGCTGAAGCTGAAACTGCAATACTTTGGCCACCTCATGCGACGAGTTGACTCACTGGAAAAGACTCTGATGCTGGGAAAGGTTGGGGGCGGGAGGAGAAGGGGACGACGGAGAATGAGATGGCTGGATGGCATCATCGACTCTGTGGACATGGGTTTGAGTGTACTCTGGGAGTTGGTGATGGACAGGGAGGCCTGGCGTGCTGTAATTCATGGGGTCGCGGAGAGTTGGACACGACTGAACGACTGAACTGAACTGAACTGGACTGCAGCACGCCAGGCTTCTCTAGTCCATAACCAGCTCCCAGAGCTTACTCAAACTTAATGTTCATTGAGTCGGTAATGCCATCCAACCATCTCATCCTCTGTCATCCCCTTCTCCTCCTGACTTCAATCTTTCCCAGCATCAGGATCTTTTCCAATGAGTCAGTTCTTTGTATCAGGTGGTCAAAGGATTGGAGTTTCAGCTTTGGCATCGGTCCTTCCGATAAATATTCAGGACTGATTTCCTTTAGGATGGACTGGTTGGATCTCCTCACAGTACAAGGGACTCTCAAGAGCCTTCTCCAATAACACAGTTCAAAAGCATCAATTCTTCTGCGCTCAACTTTCTTTATAGTCCAACTCTCACATCCATACACGACGACTGGAAACAACATAACTTTGACTAGACGGAACGTTGTTGGCAAAGTAGTGTCTCTGCTTTTTAATATGCTGTCTAGATTGGTCATAACTTTTCTTCCAGGAATAAACCTTCTTTTAATTCCAGGCCTGCAGTCACCATCTGCAGTGATTTCGGAGCCCCAAAGAAATAGTCTGTCACTGTTCCCATTGTTTCCCCATCTATTTGCCATGAAGTGATGGGAACAGATGCCATTATCTTTGTTTTCTGAATGTTGAGCTTCAAGCCAAAGTTTTCACTCTCTTCTTTCATTTTCATCAAAAGGCTCTTCAGTTCTTCACTTTCTGCCATAAGGGTGGTGTCATCTACATATCTGAGGTTATTGATATTTCTTCTGGCAATCTTGATTCCAGCTTGTGCTTCATCCAGCCTGGTATTTCTCATGATGTACTCCGCATATAAGTTAAATAAGCAGGGTGGCAATATACAGCCTTGAAATACTCCTTTCCCAATTTTGAACCAGTCCATGTCCAGTTCTAATTGTTGCTTCTTGACCTGCATACAGATTTCACAGGAGGCAGGTAAGGTGGTATTCCCATCTTCTTAAGCATTTTCTACAGTTTGACTGTGATCCACACAGTCAAAGGCTTTAGTGTAGTAAATGAAACAGAAGTAGATGTTTTTCTAGAATTCTCTTGCTTTTTCTATGATCCAATGGATGTTGGCAATTTGATCTCTGCTTCCTCTGCCTTTTCTAAATACAGCTTGAACATCTGGAAGTTCACGGTTCAAGTACTATTGAAGCCTGGTTTGGAGAATTTTTGAGCATTACTTTACTAACGTGTGAGATGAGTGCAAATGGGCAGTAGTTTGAACATTCTTTGGCATTGCCTTTCTTTGGGATTGGAGTGAAAACACCTTTTCCAGTCTTGTGGCCACTGCTGAGTGTTCCAAGTTTGCTGGCACATAACCTGTATCTGCTGCTGCTAAGTCGCTTCAGTCGCGTCCGACTCTGTGCAACCCCATAGACGGCAGCCAACCAGGCTCCGCCGTCCCTGGGATTCTCCAGGCAAGAACACTGGAGTGGGTTGCCATTTCCTTCTCCAATGTGCGAAAGTGAAAAGGGAAAGTGAAGTCGCTCAGTCGTGTCTGACTAGTAGCGACCCCATGGACTGCAGCCCACCAGGCTCCTCTGTCCATGCGATTTTCTAGGCAAGAGTACTGGAGTGGCTTGCCATTGCCTTCTCCGAACCTGTGTCTACTGTGCATCAATTCTTATTTGGTTCCCATTCCTGTCTTAACATCCCCTAAATCTTCCAAAGTGGTGCTTCTCAAACCTGAGTGCATATAGAATCATCTGGGAGGACCTCCCAGGCAGTACAGTGATGAGGGCTCTGCTTCCAATGCAGGAGGCACAGGTTGATCCCTGTTGGGGGGCTAAGATCCCACATACCATGGGGCAGGGCCACAAATAAAATAGAACAGAATAAAATAAAATAGACTAAAACAGAATAGAATTTTTTTTAAAGTCACCTGGCAATCTTTCTAAAAACCACAGTCCAGCTCAGTAGGTGGTAGATATGGCTTGAAGGACTGCATGACTGACCTACCGTGTCTTTACACAATGAGATTTAACCCTCAGAAGGGAACATGCCGTGTTGGCAGTTTCTGAACTGTGTACCATTGAACTGTTGCCTCTGCAGAAGAACCTGATGCCACAGGTTGGTGAGGGAAGGGCAGTTTCATGTCAGCATTATTCTAGGCTGCTACACTTTTATCTGTTTTCTTTGGTTTTATTGTCACTGCTGCTGTTGTTGTTAAAGAGCTTTTTTATTGTTTATTTTATATATTAGAACTTTGTGTAAAATGTCATGTACAGAAACATATGCATTAATTCCCTGATGTAACAACAAAGCCCAAAAATCAGTTGAGTTTGAATGATCATGAGCTTAATTGCAAAATTATTTTGGCATTGTTTTTGAAGAAGGAAAATTAAATACCCCACTCTGCATTATCTGAACCACATTATAAAAACAATCTTGGAATGACACATTGAAAGCATAGGATAGATACTTTATTAGTGATCTTTGCCTATTGGGTAATACCAGATTTTCCTCAAATATGTTTAATAGACTAACTGACTCCTCACCATATCTTTGGGCTAATCACTAAACTGCTTCTGCTGCTGCTGCTAAGTCACTTCAGTCGTGTCCGACTCTGTGTGACCCCATAGACGGCAGCCCACCAGGCTCCCCCGTCCCTGGGATTCTCCAGGCAAGAACACTGGAGTGGGTTGCCATTTCCTTCTCCAATGTGTGAAAGTGAAAAGTGAAAGTGAAGTCGCCCAGTCGTGTCCGACCCATAGCGACCCCATGGACTGCAGCCTACCAGGCTCCTCCATCCATGGGATTTTCCAGGCAAGAGGACTGGAGTGGCTTGCCATTGCCTTCTCCGAATCACTAAACTAAGAGATATTATTTCTATATCTACAGTCAATCAGTTCAGTTCAGTTCAGTCGCTCAGTCGTGTCAAAGTCTCCCCGACCCCGTGAATCACAGCACGCCAGGCCTCCCTGTCCATCACCAACTCCCGGAGTACACTCAAACTCATGTCCACAGAGTTGGTGATGCCATCCAGCCATCTCATTCTCGGTCGTCCCCTTCTCCTCCCACCCCCAACCTTTCCCAGCATCAGAGTCTTTTCCAGTGAGTCAACTCGTCACATGAGGTGGCTAAAGTATTGGAGTTTCAGCTTTAGCATCAGTCCTTCCAATGAACACCCAGGATTGATCTCCTTTAGAATGGACTGGTTGGATCTCCTTGCAGTCCAAGGGACTCTCAAGAGTCTTCTCCAGCACCACAATTCAAAAGCATCAATTCTTCGGCGATCAGCTTTCTTCACAGTCCAACTCACATCCATACATGATCACGGGAAAAACCATAGCCTTGACTAGACAGACCTTGGTTGGCAAAGTAATGTCTCTGCTTTTTAATATACTATCAAGGTTGGTCATAACTTTCCTTCCAAGAAGTAAGCGTCTTTTAATTTCATGGCTGCAATCAGCATCTGCCGTGATTTTGGAGCCCAAAAATTAAAGTCTGACACTGTTTCCACTGTTTTTCCATCTATTTCCCATGAAGTGATGGGACCAGATGCCATGATCTTCGTTTTCTGAATGTTGAGCTTCAAGCCAACATTTTCACTCTTCTCTTTAACTTTCATCAAGAGGCTTTTTAGTTCCTCTTCACTTTCTGCCATAAGGGTAGTGTCATCTGCATATACGGTCAATACAATTCAGCAAATATTCACTGAATGCTAAGTATGTTACAGACAAAATGCCTTAGGATACAAGAGGGTTAAGTCATAGTTTCTGTCTTCAAAGTGATTTGCTTTCTATTAGGAAGAATAAAATGACTTACCATAAAAAAGAAGGAAAGGATAACATAAAAAGAACAAGTGTGCAGAATGCAAAAGAGAAATGGGTTGACCATCTGGGATGGTCTACTTGGGATGACCAGGAAGACTTCAGGAAGGAATTAGTATTGGAAGTGAATCTTCAAAGGTTGCCTAGGATTTCTCCTGTCACAAATGGGGAGGGAAAGAGTTTCTGGGGCAAGAAATAGACTGAGGAAAGGGAGTTAGAGAAATACAGGTACAGAGAGGACAAGATATATGAGACAGGATTCAAACAGGGCAGCAGAGTCGCGGTGAATGTTAGGGAATCTGGGTTTGCAATAGGAATTGGGTCTCATGTAGTTGTAAGCGGAGCCTGGAATTGAGGACCAGACAGTGGAGGCATGATTTCCATCCTGTGGAATTTATTTTTAATTACCTCCCAAGGGCATCATTACCAGTGACATGAGAGTGATGCTGTGCAAATTTGGGTTGAAAAGTCTGAGACAAGCCCAAACTATCCAGCCCAGCCTGGGAAAATGTCCCTTGGAAGGGTGCCCTAATCCATTCAGCCTTGAAATGTCTTCATTTAAGAAGAGAGAACTCCCAAGGGAAGCCTGTTGTGCTGGTGTTTTAGAGAGGGGTTCAGATATGCTGGGAATGGCTATCCACTCCACTATTCTTGCCTGGGGAATTCAATGGACAGTGGAACCTGGTGGGTTACAGTCCTTGGAGTGGCAAAGAGTCAGACACAACTGAGTGACTGACACTTTCACTCTGGTGCACTGAGATGTGATCCCCCAAGCCTACAGGGCTGTGTGCTAACAGAGAGCTCCTAGTTCCCCATTGTCTCCGCTCGCAAGCATCTCTGGGAGTGGACCTAGGAGGGAACCTAGCAGAGTGAGGACTGGACCAGCAGCCTTCCCAGTGCAAGCGGTGAGCAGGAGGAGCTACAGTCAGTCCTTGCTATGTCCCCACCACGCAGTGAATCAGTGCTGGATGTTCCAGCACCTAGGTGTCCCCTTCAGTCATCAACTGTCACGTTATTGCTGCCCATGATGGACAAGGGGCCTACTGCTGCTGCTGCTGCTGCTAAGTCGCTTTAGTCGTGTCCGACTCTATGCGACCCCATAGACGGAAGCCCACCAGACTCCCCCGTCCCTGGGATTCTCCAGGCAAGAACACTGGAGTGGGTTGCCATTTCCTTCTCCAATGCGTGAAAGTGAAAAGTGAAAGTGAGGTCGCTCAGCCGTGTCCGACTGAGTGACCCCATGGACTGCAGCCTACCAGGCCTCTCCATCCATGGGATTTTCTAGGCAAGGGTACTGGAGTGGCTTGCCATTGCCTTCTCCAAGGGCGGGGGCGGGGGCCTACAGAACCACTGAATTCATGTCCCAGATGCCCCCGGAGCATAGCAGGCAGTCCTAAGTGTCCTACCAGGGATGGGAGTGGGGACAGAGAGGCAGACAAAATTCTTGGCAGGAACCACCTAGGCAGTGACTCTCATCTTTTGCTTTTCACATATTTGTAATTTTTCTGTGGGTTTGCTGCTAATTTGCTGCTTTTCTGATTCAAACTAGCTTCAGATGATGTCCTTAAAATGCACCTACATTCTGAAAATTAGAGCCTCAATGTTACTTTGAAATTCTGATACAGAACAGTTCAAGTAGATTCAAAATCCTTTAACAGTATAAATAATCTTAGTTACATCTCTGAGGGGAAAAAAGGAAGAGCTACTTGAAATACAATTTCAACTGTTACAAATTCTTTACTGGAATGGTTGAAAAAATGGTTTTAATATTTTAAGTCTTATATCTACATGAACAAAATTTTCCTTTGACAGTGACCATCAAGGATGTGAAGAGATTACCATCCTGAAGTATGAATCAGGATTTAAATATAACCATTGAAAGCACATAACTTAATGTTAAAATGTTATATTCATGAAATCAAACACAAGTTTCTCCTCAAAAAATATTTTATTTTGAAATTTTAAGCACATTCAATATTTAATATCCATGAAGAATACAGTTATATAAAATAAGTGCAATGGATCTTCTCACTCAATATGATATAATTGCCCCCAGATCTCCTCCTGTTTACTCCAGTGTAATGTACATTATAATTTTGGAGCTTTATATGTATCCCATGATGTTAAAAATTAGATGGTCATCCTTAAAAGGCTTAAAACAGAACTACTATATGATCCAGCAATCCCACTCCTGAGCATATATCCAGAGAAAACCATATTCTGAAAAGATCCTTGCACCCCTGTATTCACAGCAGCACTATTCACAATAGCCAGTACATGGAGGAAACCTAAATGTCCATTGACAGAGGAGTGGAAAAAGAAGATGTAGTGTGTGTACACCATGGAATATTACTCAGTAATTGAAAAAAGAATGAAATAATGTCATTTGTAGCAACATGGGTATACCTAGAGATTATTATACTAAGGGAATCAAGTTAGACAAAGACAAATATCATATCCCTTATATATGAAATCTAAAAAGTGATACCATGAATTTACTTACAAAATAAAGTTAGACTCACAGACATGGAAAACAAACTTATGGTTACCAAAGGGAAAAGGTAGGATGGATAAATTAGGTGTTTGGAATTAACATGTACACAGTACTATGTATAAAATAGATAAAAAACAAGGACCCACTGTATAGCACAGGGAGCTGTACTCAACATTCTGTAATACCTTATATGCAAAAAAAGCTTGGAAAAGAATAGATACATGTGTATGTATAACCAACTCACTTTGAAACTAATACAACATTGTAAATCAACTATACTCCAATATAAAATTAAAAGTCTTTTAGTTAAAATTTTAAATTGTAATAAAAAACTATTCTTAAGAGTAAAGTTTAGGACATTTTCAGGGTCAGAGAGACACAAATGAATCCTGCTGCTCTAATTCTGCATAACCCAATATTTTACCCCAGCAGGCTGACAACATTAGGAAAGATATTGACCATCGAGACTCCTAGATGAGGACTCCTGTGCAATTACACATCTGATCGCAGTTCATCCAATACAAACGGTGGTGAGGAGTAGCTAATAATTCATTCTCTCAGTATATCAGTCTTCCTCTGAAGATCTATTACCTTCATTTCCTTAATTTTTTTAATTGGAGCATAGTTGATTTACAATGTTGTGTTAGTTTCAGGTGTTCAGAGAAGTGATTCATATGTATATATATATATATTTGTATAGATATTGATATATATGATGTATACAGATTCTTTTTCAGATTCATTTCCATTGCACATTTATTACAAGATACTGAATATGGTTCCCTATAATATACACTAGATTTATCTTTCCTCCTCTCTCTCCCCCATCTCCTCTTTGGTAACCATAAGATTGTTTTCCTTGTCTATGAGTCTATTTCTGTTTTTAAATAAGTTCATTTGCATCATTTTTTAGATTCCACATAAAAGTGATATCATAACAATATTTGCCTTTATCTCCCTGAGTTACTTCATTTCACTTAGTATGCTAATCTCTAAGTCCATCCATGTTGTTTCAAATGGCATTATTCTATTCTTTTTTATGGCCAAGTACTATTCAGTTGTATAGATGTACCGTATCTTCTTAATCCATTTATCTGTTGATGGACACTTGGGTTGTTTCCATGTCTTGGTTATTGTAAATAGTACTGTTATAAACATTTGGATACATGTACCTTTTTGAATTAGAGTTTTCATCATTTCTGAGTATATGCCTAGAAGTGGGATTGCTGGGTCATATGGTAGCTCTATTTTTAGTTTTTAAGGAAACTCCATACTGTTTCCACAGTGTCTGTACACAATTTGCATTCCTACTGACAGTGTAGGAGGGTTTTCTTTTCTCGACACCCTCTCTGGCATTCGTTATTTTTAAGCTTTTTGATGAAAACTAATATCTTAACTGAGTTCTTTAAAATTTGTAAGTTTCAGCCTAGAGCTTGTTATACAGAGTGAAGTATGTCAGAAAGAGAAAAGCAAATACTGTATATTAACACATATATACAAAAATGGTACTGATGCAAGGCAGGAATAGAGATGCAAAAGTAGAGAATGGACTTGTGGACACAGGCAGGGGAAGGAGAGGGTGAGACAAATTGAGAAAGCAGCACTGAAATGTATACATTACCATATATAAAAGAGATAGCTAGTGGGAAGTTGTTGTTGCATTAACACAGGATACTTAGCCTGGTGCTCTGTGATGACCTAGGGGGTGGGATTGGGGACGAGGGTGGGAGGGAGGTTCAAGAGGGAGGGGATATATGCATACTTATGGATGATTCATGTTGTTGTATGGCAGAAATCAACACAACATTGTAAAGCAATGATCCTCCAATTAAAAATAAAAAAATTGTAGATTCGAAACTGCTCTTTAAGACGCTCCATTGGCTGGAACAATGCATAGTGCAGTAGAAAGGGGAGAGACTAAGGAAGGAAGGAGATCTGTGTTCTTCCAACAGTCAGAGGAATAGCATGACAATGTGGCATCAGAGTAGAGCAGGCATGGGAGAGAGAAAATTGGTTCTTGAGGCACTCTGCAGACAGCATCTTCACAGCTTGGGTGTAAGGGATAAAGAAAAGTTGGGCAACATCAAATATGACTGAAAGTTGGATTCCTGAGAGGATGGTAAAAGAGAATTAAGGAAGAAAAAAGAAAAGCTGGTTTCAGGAGGAGAATGAGGTATTGAATCCAGACATGTTGAATTCAGGTGGCAGAGGGAAATAACACAGAATACAGAATCCATCTAGAATATAAAATAGTCTTCAGAAAATAAGCAAAACATGCTCAAATATACAGCAGCATTTTCAAACAGAAGGAAGAACAAATTGAATTATGAGCAAGTAACTCAGACAATAATAATTCAGGTAAAGGTTTTGAGATTCAAAAAGTGGGTTCTGTGTTTTGTGCTCTTCCTCTGGACAGGCTTGTAAATGGTTTTCACTCCCCAGACTGTACCTGTGGCCTGAGGATTTCCTCACACAGGCAACATGTAAAGGCACTGAGAAATTTGTTGGCCTGCAATATGTTTGAAATTTTTTTTTCATATCTAAAACCTTTTCCATTTTTAGTATTTCCTTAAAATGATTTTCCCTTCAGCCATAAGAAAAAATGAAATAATGCCATCTGAAGCAACATAAATGAACCTAGAGATTATCATACTGAACCAAGTAAGTCAGAAGGAGAAAGACAAATACCAGATGATATTATTTATACGTGAAATCTAAATATGACACAAATGAACCTATGTATGAAACAGAAACAGACTCGCAAACTAGAGAACAGACTGGTGGTTTCCAAGAGGGAGGGGTGTTGGGGAGGGAAGGATTAGGAATTTAGGATTAGCAGAATCAAACTATTATATAGACGATGGATAAACAACAAGGTCCTACCGTACAGCACAGGGAACTATAGTCAATATCCCATGATAAATCATCATGGGAAAAATATGAAAAAGAATGTGTATATATATATGTTTAACTGAGTCACTTTACTGTACATCAGTAATTAACATTGTAAATCAGCTACACTTCAATTTTATAAAGAGTTTACCTTTTAAATATAGCAAGCAGTCAGAATAATAATATTAGCTCTGAGCAAATAACACAGCACTATGAAGGAGAGAATATGCCTCTCTCAAATGTCACCTCCATGAACTGAGAAGTAATCGAACAGTATGTTAGCTTCCTTATTACAGACCAATGCGAAAATAATTCACCATCCTGCTGAAGATCAGTCGTTGGGAAAATGGTAAAATAAAACCTTAAGCAGGTATGCAAAATCTCCTGATTGCACTGCAGATGTAATAACTAAGTGTGAATAAAAGTCCAACCTTACCGAAGTGTGAAGGATGAAGAAGAATCTTGCTGGTGTGTTTACAATGACACCGAGGGAAACATCCTTCAACACGTACCCCTGACCAGACAGATGAGTCCAGGAGGCACAATATGGTGATCCCTGTCAAAGCCTTTCTCTCTGGAGGCTTATACTGTCCCAGAGAAAAAATGAGTGCAAATTTCTCATGAATTGCAGATAAGGTACATATTCTATGAGACATAAAAGAAGCAAGCAATACTTCATTGTTGAGTTGAAATTGTAGACTGATGACTACAATCTTCTTTTTCAGGTATTGCACTATTCAGAGGGATAACTGTGCTTTGGGAAAAAAATATGGAACAAGACAAAAAAATTACCCTCTAGGACAGTATAATAGTTTTACTTTTCAGTAACTCTAGAAGTAGGTCATAGAGTTGAGAAGTAATGAAGGAGAAGACTGATAACTTATAAATTTGACCTATTTTGTAAGTTCCATGATTTGTCATCAGAAAAATTAGACCAATAATATATAAAAGATTTTGCAGTTTTATATTTAGTAGAAAACTGTGGGGTGATTTTTGTATTTACTTATAATTTACATGTAATATATTGCACAGATTTTGAGTTTTAATAAACATATGCATCTGTATAACTGAAATGCATACATATAACTGTGTGGGAAAGGGCCCCACACAAAGTTGAGTGCTCTGCTCTTACTGCTGTCCTGAAGTTCTTACTAATTTCATCTTTGAACTTGTGTTTCATAAATTGAGTCTGATTTGAAAATATGGGAGGACATGCATCTGTGGTTCCTTGCTGCCCCATTGGTATATGGCCTTTGCAAAGCCCCACAAGGACAAAGTTCCAGGGGACAAATGATTAAGTAGGAGTTCAGCTCAGCAAGACTCAGTATGAGGGAATCATGTTACCTCTAGGAGTGAAGAAATGTGGGCACCACAGTCTCAGAGACCACAATTCCCACATCAATCAGAACTTGCTTCTTGGGACCTCCCTGGGGGTCCAGTGCTTAAGAATTTGCCTTGCAGTGAAGGGATGCGGCTTCAATCTCTGGTCAGGGAACTAAAACCCCATATGTTACAGAGAAACGAAGCCCATGCAACATAACTAGGGAGACCGCATGCTGCGCCACAACAAGAAAAATCCCACATGCCGCAATTGAGACCCAACACAGTCAAATAAACAAATTAACATCTTTTTTTTTTTAAAAAAAAAAAAAAGAACTTGCTTCCAACACAGGAAACAATAATGCAGGAAACACCAATGACCAAGGAAGGAGATGTCATGTCTTTTTCTAGTTCCATGACTTCCTGCATTGACCAACCACTTAGGTCTCCAGTGATGCTGTAGAAGGAAACGGGAGACAAGGGTATCTTATTCATCATTAAGTGAAATGTACAGAGCATTAGCAGAATGTTCATGAGTCAAGAAGTGAAATTAAAATGGTTAAATTATTTTTGTGCACCATTTCCACTGTTTGGATAAGAACAAAAGACGTGCATATATGAGCTACAAAATACAAACGGTATCATTTCAGTCATTCTGCATACAAGATAAATGTTCTTCTATTCACATTTAAAACTGGCATTGTGCAATGTA
Source organism: Moschus berezovskii (assembly GCF_049115385.1). Taxonomy (NCBI): domain Eukaryota; kingdom Metazoa; phylum Chordata; class Mammalia; order Artiodactyla; family Moschidae; genus Moschus; species Moschus berezovskii. The sequence continues at coordinate 43,841,908 of NC_142478.1, read as the reverse complement.
AATATGAATAATAAATTTGAATATTGAATGCTGAATTTTAATTGATCCATTTTAATTGTAAATTTTTCTTTACTTTGAACCACAATAAATAACAAAAGTGCTATGATAGTTTAAATGACTGTGGCAGAAAGAAAAAGCTCTACACCTTAGTACCTTCCAGGGTACTTTTTCCTGCTCTTTGCACAATGTCTTCACACTTTTCTTTTGCACAGGGCTATTCAAATTATGTGGCCAGCCCTGCTGCCCCACAAACAGAATTCATAATATTATTTCTTGAGTGTCTTTTTAGTTGAATATAGGCTTTTATGGAGAAGGCAATGGCAAGCCACTCCAGTACTCTTGCCTAGAAAATCCCATGGATGGAGGAGCCTGGTAGGCTGCAGTCTGTGGGGTCGCTAAGGGCCAGACACGATTGAACAACTTCACTTTCACTTTTCACTTTCACACATTGGAGAAGGAAATGGCAACCCACTCCAGTGTTCTTGCCTGGAGAATCCCAGGGACAGGGGAGCCTGATAGGCTTCCGTCTATGGGGTCACACAGAGTCGGACACGACTGAAGTGACTTAGCAGTAGCAGGCTTTTATAAGATACATACATGTTGTATGTGTAGCAGCAGTTTATTTCCTCCTGTTGTTGGAGAGCATTCCATTGGATAACCATTCCATTCCCTGTATAGACGGACATAAGTATTATTTCAAGGTTAGAGCTAATAAGAATAAAACTGCTGTGAGCATGCTTATATAAATCTTTTTGTTTCATTTCTCATAGACAAATACCTAGGAGTAGAACTGTTGGGTCATTAAATATACGTATTCACAAATACACATGTGAATATGACAGGTACAACAAAGGATTTTTTAAAAGGAGTACGAAAGTTCAGTTCAGTCAGTTCAGTTCAGTCGCTCAGTCGTGTCAAACTCTCCGCTACCCCATGAATCACAGCACACCAGGCCTCCCTGTCCATCACCAACTCTCGGAGTTCACTCAAACTCATGTCCATAGAGTCGGTGATGCCATCCAGCCATCTCATTCTCTGTCGTCCCCTTCTCCTCCTGCCCCCAACCTTTCCCAGCATCAGAGTCTTTTCCAGCGAGTCAACTCGTTGCATGAGGTGGCCAAAGTATTGCAGTTTCAGCTTTAGCATCAGTCCTTCCAATGAACACCCAGGATCGATCTCCTTTAGAATAGACTGGTTGGATCTCCTTGCAGTCCAAGGGACTCTCAAGAGTCTTCTCCAGCACCACAGTTCAAAAGCATCAATTCTTCGGCAATCAGCTTTCTTCACAGTCCAACTCTCACATCCATACATGACCATGGGAAAAACCATAGCCTTGACTAGACGGACCTTGGTTGGCAAAGTAATGTCCCTGCTCTTTAATATGCTATCTACGCTGGTCATAACTTTCCTTCCAAGGAGTAAGCGTCTTTTAATTTCATGGCTGCAATCAGCATCCTCACATCCCTAGTTATCCTGATTTTTTTTAATTTATTTTTTTATTGAAGGATAATTGCTTTACAGAATTTTGTTATTTTCTGTCAAACCATTATGATAGAATTTATGTAGGAATGGTATCACACTCAACACATTATTCTGTAGCTTGCTTGTCTTCACCTAACATTATTGAGACTCAGCCATTTTGATAACTTTACTTTTTATTTCATCTTTCCCTTTAACTAAATCTTTCATTGTTTGCAGTTACCATGAGGTTTTGATGCTGCAGTCTATATAGATACATGATTGCTTTACTCTGCTGGTCTCTTAATTTCAAAAACATTTCAAATATCCTGCATTTGTACACTCCTCATGATTACTGGTTTTTTGCTTTATTTTCAGTTTGCTTGGCTCTGCAGGCTCTTCACTGCAGTACACAGACTTTTTCCCTCTAGTTGTGGCACAAAAGGTCTTCTCTAGCTTCTGAGCATAGGCTCCAGAGGACACGAGCTTAGTAGTTGCAGCGCATGGGCTTAGTTGCCCCATGGCATGTGGAATCTTCGTTTCCTGACCAGCGATCAAAACCATATCCCCTGCACTGGAAAGCAGATTCTTAACCACTGGACCACCAGGAATGTCCCACAATTGCTGGTTTTGGTATCATATTTGTGTGTGGATGTATTTACGTTCTACCTTCAACGGATATTTGCCTTTACCAGTAAGACTTCCCATTTTGTAATGTTCTTGTTTCTAATTGTGGCCTTTTCTTTTTTGCCTAGAAAAGTTCTTTTAGCATTTATTGCACACTGGTTTGGTGGCACTGAATTCTTTTAGCTTCTGCATGTCTGTAAATTTTTTATTTTTCTGCCAAATCTGAATGAGAGCCTTGCTGTGCAGAGTGTTCTTGATTGTAGTTTGTTTTTTTTTTTTTCTTTTCCTCACCTCAAGTATATTGTGCCATTCCCTTCTGGCCTGCAGAGTTTCTGCTGAAAAATCAGTTAATAACCTTATGGGGATTCCCTTGCATATTATTTGTTGCTTTTCCCTTGTCACTTTTACTATACTCTAGCTTTAATTTTTGTCATTTTGATTACCAGCTGTCACAGTGTGTTCCTCTGTGGGTTAATCCTGCCTGTGATTCTCTACATTTCCTGAACTTGGGTGACTTTCCTTTTCCATGTTAGGCTACGTTTTCAGCTATAATGTTTTTAAATATCTTCTCAGGACCTGTCTCTCCCTCTTCTCCTTCTGGGACCCCTATGATGCGAATGCTGGTGCATTTAGTGCTGTCCCACATGTCTCTGAGACTGTCTTCACTTCCTCTCATTCTTTTTTCTGTTCCATAGCAGTGATTTCCACCACTCTGTACTGTCTGCTCACTTTGTTCTTCAAAAGCAATTGTTCTGTAACTGATTCATTGTAGTGTAGTTTTTGTATTATATTCAGTTATTGTATTCTTCAACTCTGTTTGATTGTTGTTTATTTTTTCTAACTTAAAAAATAAAAACTTATTGTACATTTTTTTTGCACATCCATCTTTTTTCCCCCCAAGTTTTTGGATCATATTTACAATCATTACTCTGAATTCTTTCACAGGTTGATATTGTTGTTCAGTACTAAGTCATGTCTGACTCTTTGCGACCCCCTCGACTGCAGCATGCCAAGCGTCCCTGTCCTTCACTAACTCCGGGAATTTGCTCAAACCCATGTCCATTGAGTCGGTGATGCCATCCAAACATCTCATCCTCTGTTATCTCTTTCTTCTCTTGCTTTTAACTTTTCTCAGCATCAGGGCCTTTTCCAGTGAGTTGGCTCTTTGCATCAGGTGGCTAAAGTACTGGAGCTTCAGCTTTAGCATCAGTCCTTCCAATGAATATTCAGGGTTGCTTTCTTTTATTGACTGGTTTGATCTCCTTGCAGCTCAAGGGCCTCTTAAGACTCTTCTCCAGTGCCACAGTTCAAAAGAATCAATTCTTCAGGGCTCAGCTTATTTATGGTCCAACTTTCACATCCATACTTGATTACTGGAAAACCATAGCACTGACTCTATGGACTTTTGTTGGCAAAATGATGTCTCTGCTTTTTAATGCACTGTCTAGGCTGGCAATAGCTTTCCTTCCAAAGCGCAAGAGTCTTTTAATTTCATGGCTTCAGTCACCATCCACAGTAATTTTGTAACCCAAGAAAATAAAATCTGTCTCTGTTTCCACTTTTTCCCCCAATCTATTTGCCATGAAGTGATAAGACCTGATGCCATGATGTTAGATTTATGAATGTTGTATTTTAAACTAGCTTTTTCACTTTCCTCTTTCACCATCATCAAGAAGCTCTTTAGTTCTTCTTCACTTTTTTCTCAGGTATTTTGGCTATCTCCATTTGACTTAATTGTTCTTCTGGGATTTTAGCTTGTTCCTTTATCTGGAACATATTCTTATGCCATCTCATTTTGTTTAAATTTCTATTTGTATTTTGATGTACGTATGAGTTATGCTTTGCATTGGAGAAGGAAATGGCAACCCACTCCAGTGTTCTTGCCTGGAGAATCCCAGGGACAGAGGAGCCTGGTGGGCTGCCGTCTATGGGGTCGCACAGAGTCGGACACGACTGAAGTGACTTAGCAGCAGCAGCAACAGCAGTAGTTATGCTTACTAACGGCCTGCAACCTAATCATAGGAGTCCTGAAAATACCTTTTCCCCTCACATCTTACCAACAAATTACTTAAAGTTTATTTGTAGCAGTTCATTTTACCCAGTAAATCATGTTTGGGTAAGAAGAAAAAAATTACAAGACACACTAAAAAGCAAAAAAATGTTGGTTTGAAAAGACAGAGCAAGTATCAGAACCAGAGTGATATATGGCAGGAATGTTGTAATTATCAACCTAGGGAATTTAAGACAACTGTTATTTATCTGCTAAAGGCTCCAATGGAAGAACTAGAGAACACAGGAGAGATGGAAATTCTAAGAAAGAACCAGAAACAAATGCTAGAAACCAAGAAGACTGCCGCAGAAACGGAAAATGCCTTTGATGGGCTTGTAAGTAGACTGAACAATAGGCTGGAGAGATGTCTACCAGGCCTCTTACTGGAAAGGTCCAAAGCTGAAAAAAACACAGTGTCTGCTCTCAAACCACAGTGGAATTAATCTAGAAATCAATAGCAAAAACAGAACTGAGAAATTTCAAAATACATGGAGATTTAACAACACGCTTCTTTAAAACACATAGTTGAAAGAATAAATCTCAAGACAAATTTGAAAATATTTTTAACTAAGTGAAAATGAAAACACAACCTATCAACAGTTGTGGGATATAGCAAAAGTAAAATATGAAAGATATCTATATCATTGAATGCATGTATTAGGAAGAATATTTAAAATCAATCATCTGAGTATCTACCTTAGAAAACTAGAAAAAATCAGCAATTAAATGAAAAGTGCTCAGTCGCTCAGTCATGTCCATCTCTTTGTGACCCCACGGATTGTAGCCTGCCAGGCTCCTCTATTCATGGAGTTTTCCAGGCAAGAATACTGGAGTGGGTTGCCATTTCCTCCTCCAGGGGATCTTCCCAATCCAGAGATTGAACTCATGTCTTTGCATCTCCCATATTGGCAGGCAGATTCTTTACCATTAGCGCCACGTAGGATGCCCAAAAAGTACATAGAAGAAAAGAAATAACAAAAATTAGAGCAGAAATCAATGAAAATTGAAAACAGAAAATCAGTAAAACCAAAAAAAGTAAATAAAAGGTATACTGGTTGATTAGGAAGACACAAAATCTCTTTGTTCACTTTAGAATATCTAAATCAACAAAATAATTCCTGCAATTAATAAGCTATTATAGCAAAATTGTAAGATACATGGTTAATATACAAGAGTCAATTATTTTCCTATATATTAACAATGAAGAAGTGGAATTTGAAGATAGAAACATAACACCATTTAATTAGCACCCCAAAGATGAAATATGTCAGTATAAATCTAACAAAATATGTTCAAGATCTATATGACAAAAATTATAAAACTGAGGAATGAAATCAGTTTTCATTTCTGAAATGAAAGAGAACTAAATCCATGGAGATGTATATCATGTTCATACATAGAAAGGTGCAATATTGTTAAAATGTCTGCTCTTCCCAACTTAATCTATACATACAATGCAATTTCAATCAAAATTCCAGCAAGTTATTTTATGGACATACACAAATGGATTCTAAAGTTTGCATGAAGAAGCGAAAGACCCAGAATAGCCAAAATAACACTAGAGAAGAACAAAATTGGAGCAGTGACACTACCTAACTTCAAGACTTCCTGTATAGCTACATAACCAAGTCAACGTGAAAGAACAAATCGGTATTGGTGAAAGAACAGACAAACAGAGAAATGGAGCAGAACAGAGAGACAAGAAATAGACTCACACATGTATAGTCAACTGACTTCTGACAAAGGAACAAATGCACAAAGATATTCTCTTCAACAAATGGTCCTGGAATAAATGAACATCAAAATGCAAAACAAATCTAGACACAAATTTTTTACCTTTCATGAACGTTGAATGCTAACTCAAAATATATCATAGACCTAAATATAAAATGCAGAATTATAAAAGTCCTAGAACAAAACATAGGAGAAGACCTAGTTGACCCAATACAACACCAAAGCCATGATCCATGAAATAATTGATAACCTGGTTTTCATTAAAATGTAACCAAAACAAGATCCTCTTTGACCCACCTCCTAAAGTAATGAAAATAAAAACAAAAATAAACAAAAAAAATCTAATTAAACTTAAAAGCTTTTGCGCAGCAAAAGAAACTATAAACAAGATGAAAAGACAACCCTACAGATGGGAGAAAATAATTCCAAATGAAACAACTGACAAAGGATTCATCTCCAAAATACACAACCAGCTCGTGAAACCAAATATCTGAAAAACAAACAACCCAATCAAAAAATGGGCTGAAGACCTAAGCAGATACTTCTCCAAAGAAGACATACAGATGTCCAACAAGCACATGAAAAGATATTCAACATTGCTCATTATCAGAGAAATGCAAATCAAAATTACCATGAGGTATCACGTCACACCAGTCAGAACGGCCATCATCAAAAAAAAAAAAATCTACAAATAATAAATAGTGGCTGGAGAGGATGTGGAGAAAAGGGAATCCTCTTACACTGTCGGTGGGAATGTAAATTGATATAAGCACTATGGAGAGTAGTGTGTGCATGTGTGTGTGAGTGTAGTCACTCAGTCGTGTCCAACTCTTTGTGACCCCTTGGACTGTAGCCTGCCAAACTTCTTTGTTTATGAGATTGTTCAGGTAAGAATACTGGAGTGAGTTGCCATTTTCCTCCTCCAGGGTACCTCCCCAACGTAGTGATCTAACTCATGTCCCCCTGTATTGCAGGAGGATTATTCCCCCTCTGGGCTTTCCTGGTGGCTCAGATAATAAAGAATCTGCCTGCAATTCAGGAGACCCAGGTTTGATTCCTGGGTAGGGAAGATCCCCTGAAGAAGGGAATGGCTACCCACTCTAGTATTCTTATCTGGAGAATTCCATGGACAGAGGAGACTGGCAGTCCACAGTCTCTGGGGTCTCAAAGAGTCAGACATGACTGAGTGACTAACACTTTCATTTCACTCTTTACTCTCTGAACTATCGGGGAAGCCCATACAGATATTCCTTTAGAAAAACTAGGACTAAAACTATCATATGACCCAGTACTCCCACTACTGGACATATACCCTGTAGCAACTATAATTGAAAAAGATACATGTACCCCAATGTTCACTGCAGCATTATTTACAATAACCAGGACATAGAAGCAACCTAGATGTCCATCAATAGATGAACGGATAAAGAAGTTGTGTTACATATATGCAATAGAATATTACTCAGCCATGTAAAGGAACAAATTTGAGTCAGATTAAGTGAAATCAATGAACCTAGAGCCTGTTATACAGAGTGAAGTAAGTCAGAAAGACAAAAACAAATATTGTATGAACACATATATATATGGAATTAGAAAATGGTACTGATGGACCTATTTGCAGGGCAGGAATAGAGACACAGATATAGAGAATGGACCTGTGGACACAGTGGGGGCAAGAGAGGGTGGGTGGAATTGAGAGAGTAGCATTGGTTTTAGTTCTTTTTCTTTCTTTAAAGTTGCTCAGTTGTGTCCATCTCTTTGTGACCCCATGGACTGTATAGTCCATGGAATTTTCCAGGCCAGAATACTAGAGTGGGTAGCCTTTCCCTTCTCCAGGGGGTCTTCCAAGCCAGGGATTGAACCCAGGTCTCCTGCATTGCAGGCGGATTCTTTACCAGCTGAGCCACCAGTTAAGCCTGGGAAAAACTGGAGTGGGTAGCCTATCCCTTCTCCTGCAGATCTTCCTGACCCAGGAATTGAACCAGGGTCTCCTGCATTGCAGGTGGATTCTTTACCAACTGAGCCATCAGGGAAACCTGCATTGATATGTATACACTGCAGCTGCTGCTGCTGCTAAGTTGCTTCAGTCGTGTCCGACTCTGTGCGACCCCATAGACGATAGCCTAAACATGAAATAGATAGTGGGAAATGTCTGTATAGCACAGGGAACTCAGCTCAGTGTTCTGTGATGATCTAAAGGGGTGGGATGGAGGTGGGGTGGGAGGGAAGTTCAGGAGGGAGGCGATATATGAATCAATAAAGATGTTTCATGTTGTTGTATGGAAGACACCAACACAGTGTTGTAAGGCAACTATCCTCTAATTAAATGTAAACTTCAAATATAAAATAAAATTTTAAACTTCTGCTTTGCAAAAAACAGTATCAAGAGAATTTCAAGACAAGCCACAGGCTGAGAGAAAATACTGCAAAGGACCACATGTGATAAAGGAACACTACCCAAAATACACAAAGAACTCTTGAAACTCAACAATAAGAAAACACCCAATTTAAAAATGGGCCAAACATCTTAACGTGTACCTCACTAAAGAAGATATACACATGGCAAATGAGCATATGAAAAGCTCCACATCTTATATCATCCAGAAAAGCAAATTAAAACTGAGATGCTACTACACACTTATTAGAATGGCCAAAATTCAAAAGACTGATGACACTAAATGCTAATGATGCTGTAGAACACACAGGAACTCTCAATCATTGCCGATGGGAACGTAAGATAGCACAGTCACTTCGGAGGACCATTTGGCAGTCTCTTACAAAGCTAAATATCCTCTTAGCACTCAGCAACTCTGCTTCTTAGTGTTTATCCAAGGAATCAAAAACATGTCCATACAAAAATCTGCACATGGATGCTTATTGTAGCTTTATTCATAATTGCCAAGAAAAAATACTATTCATGAAAGGTCCTTTGTTGGTGCACCTTTATACTACTTAGAATGGGCTCCTCTTCCTTAAGACAGTTTATTACCATCATAAGATATGATTTTCTTAAAGCAAGACACAGCACTGCCATCCACAGGAAATTATCATAATGTGTATACAAATATACAATGTCTTTGGTGTGCATCCCCCTTGCCCCTGACTTAAGCAATGGCATCACCTGCGGTCTTGAGTCAGGTCACCACAGGCATGTAAATCAGTTAAATGTTTCCTTTGATTAAAGTGATTTATGGACTACCAGCTCCAACTAACATTTGCATGCTAAGTGTTCAGAGCAGTGCAGAAAATATAGTGAGTGGTATTGACATCATCAGAGATTAAAAGAGTAATAACCCATTTGATCCACAAAGAAATTCTTTGAGATATATACTATGAATACCAAATAGATATTTAAAATAAAATGTACATAGTCCTGAAAAACATCACATTCTGCAAAATTTTGTACTAAATTTATCAGGGTTTATGGTGGAGAAAGTGTTCAAAGGAAACAGTTCAAAATGTAAACAACTTTCTAAGCACTGCATTAATAAAATCAATTTAAAATAACACATTTTTAAAACATGGTAATTACCCAACAATCAAAGAAACGATAATTTATGTGTAGTTTGCCTCTTTCTCTAGAATATAGAAGAAATGCTATAGAAACACAGGACAAAGGGTGGTAGGACGAACTGGGAAATTGGGATGGACATATATACACTACTATGTATAAAGTAGATTGCTAATGAGAACCTACTGGACAGCACAGGGAAGTCTACTCAGTGCTCTGTAATGACTTAAATGGAAAAAAAATCCAAAAAAGAAGATGTATGTAATATATACATATGATTCACTTTTCTGATTCAGTTCTGATTCACTTTGCTATACAGCAGAAACTAACACAACCTTGTAAATCAACTAAACTCCAATAAAAATTAATTTAAAAAATAAAACAGGGCTTTACCTTCCTAAAAATGTGTAGTTTGAGGGCCTGAGTTGGGTATAAGAAAGGATGAAGGTGCACAGAGCCACATGCACCAAAGTCAGGAATAAGCCTGCAAACAATCACTGCAATGCAGGCTGCAGGGTTCAATACCCCAAGTCTGTGTTATACAAACACAATCATAGCAGAACAAGGGTAGCATCCCCTTTTTGCAAATGAGGAAACTGAGGTATAAAAAGGTTGAGAAACTTGCCTGAGGTTGACAACCAGTAGTGCAGAAAACGTCATTTGGACCTGAGCTCCATCCCTTTGTTGAACTGCCTCTGTCAGACTTCATAAATGATGTCAAGAGTGAAACCCTCCCCTGTACCAAAGCACACATAATGGGAACTCAGGAAGTAGCTACTGATTGACTGAATGATTCAAATTCTTCATATAATGAGGGGATAAATATTATTTCTCATCCTCAGGTACTACAGTAACTCATGAGATGCTTGGAGAGGGGTTTTTGTTTTTTCACTTTTTTTTTTCTTTTACAAATTTTTCTATTAGCTATTCTTTTTTTCAGCTTTCTTGAGGAATAATTGACAAATACAACCATAAGGTATTTAAAATGTCCATCATTATGATTTGATATTCATGCATTGTGAGGGGAAAATTAATACACACATCACTTCACATTATTTCCCTTTTTTGGTAAGAACATGCTTTACTCACTTAGAAATTGTAATTGTACAATACAGTGTTATCAACTATAGTCGTCATTTTCTATATAATTCCTCAGACCTGATTCACCTTATAACTGAAAACTTGTACCCTTTTACCAATGCCTCCCTATTTCCTCCTCCTCCCAACCCCTGGCAACCACTTTTCTACCCTTTGTTCCTATGATTTGACTCTTTTTTCAGATTCCACATATTTATGGGTCTCCATGCAGTATTTGTCTTTCTCTGTCTGGCTTATTTAATTTAACATAATGTCCTCCAGGCTTATCCACTTTGTCATAAATTACATGATTACCTTCTTTCTGAAGGCTGAGTGATAATCATATATATACATATATATCAACCACATTGATATATATGTATATATATCACATTCTTTTGATCCATGCATCCATTAAGGGATGTTTAGGGTGTTTCCATAATTTAGTTATTGTGAATAATGCTGCAACAAACACAGGAGTGCACATAACTCTTCAAGATGGTATTTCATTTCCTTTGGATATACACCCAGAAGTCAAATTAGCTGGATTATATGATAGTCCTATTCTTAGCTTCCTGAGGAACTTCAATGCTGTTCTCCACAGTGGGTGCATCAATTTCCATTCCCACCAGTAGTGTAGAAGGGTTCCCTGTTCACACCCTCATCAGCATTTGAATCCCTTGTCTTTGTGTTAATAGCCCTCCTAACCAGTGTAAAAAAAATCTCATGGTTGTTTTGCTTTGCATTTCTCTAATAATTAGTGATATTCAGTGCCTTTTCATGTACCTGAGTTCACTTACAAGCCTTCTTTGGGAAAATGTCTATTCAAGTCCTAAAGGACTTGATTCATAACAGTTAGCTGAAGACTGTCCATGGATCAAGTCTGTACATTCTGAGTTCAGAGAGCCCATTAATTGTAGTCAACAGTTGTACCTGGCTTGGGAAAACAATCTAGTCATATTACTATAGATCCATGAGCAAAAATCAATGAAGATAACAGATGTGACGCAGAGCTTAATATTTCTCCTGTTTGTTGGCACTCCAGTTCATTCCACAAACTTAGACATAGAAATGTATTCTGGTCGAATCTTACAGTAGGTTTTATACTATCTGTTCATTGCACTGTCATTCTGTGATATCAAATGCTCACTTTGCTGTCAGCCATGGAAGTTATTATTCATCCTCTGAATAAAGGAAATGACTCCCAGGAGGTGGGGAATTGCCTATCTTTCTCAAAGCAGATCAACGCACACCCAGGAATGTTGATCTGAAGATCTGATTCAATAGCCTGGTGCTACTATACGATGTTCAGAAAAAGACAAAACTGTGGAGACAGTAAATAGATCAGTGTTGTGGAGATTGGGGAACAAGTGGTAAATAGGAGAATCACAGAGGACTCTTTATTTGGGGATAAATATAATCGCAGAGGACTTTTTATTTTGTATTGGAATATAACCAATTAACAATGTTGTGATAGTTTCAGGTAGACAGTGAAGGGACTCAGCCATTAACTCCCTCCCATCCAGGCCACCACATAACATTGAGCAGAATTCCATATGCTATACAGTAGGTCTTGCTGATTATCTGTTTTAAGTATAGCAATGTGTACATGTCCATTCCAAACTCCCTAGCTATTCCTTCCACTCATTCTCCCCCTGGTCAACCATAAGTCCATTCCCTAGGTCTGTGAGTCTCTATTTTTTATAAGTTCATTTGTATCATTTATTTCTAGATTCCACATTTGAGGGATGTCATCCAATATTTCTCCTTCTCTGTCTGACTTATGTCACTCAGTATGACACTTTCTAGATCCATCCATGTTGCTGCAAATGGCAGTATTTGATAAGTTTTAATGGCTGAGTAATACCCCATTGTATATATGTACCACAGCTTCTTTATCCATCCCTCACAGAGGATTTTTAGGGCAGTGGGAATACTCTGTATGACTTTATAATGATAGGCTATACATTTCATTATGCATTTGTCCCAAACCATAGATGGCAAAGAGTCGGACACTACCAAAGTGACTTAGGATGGATGGATAGATTGTATAACATCAAGAATGAACCCTATGTTATACGATGCTTTCTGTGTGATAACAGTCTGTCAATGTAGATTCCATTGTAACGAATGTCTCATCTGGCAAGGGATGTTGATAATTGTGGAGGCTGTGCATGTGTGAGGGTCAAGGGTATGTGAGAAATTTCTGTACCTTCCTCTTAATTTTGCTGTGAATCTAAAACTGCTCTAAAAGTAAAGCTTTAAAAGATTTTTTTAAATAGCCAAGTGCCCTAATTCCTCCAGCCCCTTTATTCTCTCTCCATCTTTTCTCTGTTTAGAAACAACATAAGTTTATAGAGTAAAAAGAAGGAGAAGCAGTATATAGAGAGTCATTCAATTATAAGCCAGATATTGATTCATTTTGTTTTTAAGCACATATATGCTATATTTTTCAAAAAAAAATAAATTTGATTGGTTTCTTACCTTAGGCCTCATATCAAAAAGTTATACTTCAGATGTAGTGTATAAAATTCTGAAAAGTCATATCCATGTGTTCAAATCAACTTTGGGGGATTTGAGTGTTTAGATTTTTGTTTCCAAGTTTTAAAAAATCATTTTGGTAATTAGAAATAGCTTTAGCTTTTTTTACTTACTAGATTACTGGTTTATTATAAAAGGACAAGAGTCAGAAACAGCCAGATGGAAGAGGTGCATAGGGAAGGGCTGGGTAGGGGAGGTGTGGGGAAGCCCTCTCCCAGCGCCATTCTATCTGTTCTTCATTGTGTTCACCAACAGAAATAGTGTTAATTTTTTACTACAAATATAAATCCATGAACCAATATCTTCATCCACAAACACCACAAACACTTCTAACTCTGATATTTTCTATTGACTGTCATTCCATGTGGCTCTAGTGGTAAAGAAACCACCAGCCAATTCAGGAGATGCTTGAGACAGGGTTCGATCCCTGGGTCGGGAAGATCCCCTGGAGGAGGGCATGGCAATCCATTCCAGTATGCTTGCCTGGAGAACTCCATAGACAGAGGAGTCTGAGGGGCTACAGTTCATGAGGTCGCAAAGAGTCGGATACAACTAAAGTGACTTAGCTCACATCCACGAAAGAAAACAAAAGGGGTTTTGCAGGTGGCACAAAGTGGTAAAGATCCCACCTGCCAATGCAGGAGACATAAAGACTTGGGTTCCATCCCTGGGTCAGGAAGATCCCCAGGAGGAGGTCATGGCACCCACTCCAGTATGCTTGCCTGGAGAATCCCTTGGACAGAGGAGCCTGGTGGGCTACAGTCTATAGGGTCTCAAAGAACCAGACGTGAATGAAGCAACTTAACACGCATCCACAAAACAAAAGAGAGAAAAATGCCCTTTCAAATTCATGCCTTATTTTTTGATTTTGAACTAAACATCTTTGAGTGTTTTTTTTTGCTTTAATTAGAATGAGAGACTTTCAACACACACGTGCGTGTGTAAACACACACGCGTGCACACACACATACACTGTTTCAGCCACATAACCTTGTTACTATGAGATGATCTTCTTCCTGTTCTCTCCAGCCTCACGTCACCTTTCTGACAGAGGCAGAAAAGGTCATGGAAGGCCATACTTCTGAAGCTTTTTCCAATTTTTAAAACATCTTCAGCCATTTCACAAGGGACTGCAATTTCAAGCACACAAGTTGGATGAGTTTGAGGTTGGCTCCATATGGCTCTGCACAGTATTTGAAAAATCCTGTGAAGTTGTATCATTTGCCAAGAAACCTCTAGACCTGAATCTGAGTCTGCTTAAGCAAAACCAGAAGCATTACAGAACAATTTTTATCTGTTTAAGTCAAATTCAGTAGCTATTTTTCATTTATCTTTACGATGGTGGAATAGCACAGTGGCTAAGAACGCAAACTTTGGTGATACCTTATTCAGTCACCTGCTGGTTGGGTGGGGCTAGAAACTTGGCTCAGATGGTAAAGAAAAGTTGTTTAGCCTCCCCCAATTTTATTTCTCTTATCAATAAAATGAGGAATCAAGACCAGTAATTTGTGTAAAGCACTGACACAGTGCCTGGCAATAGCAATTTATTTAATAAATAATAAATTTTATTTATTAAAATAGTAGAGTAAATCACACTTACAGTCTTTGCTAATATACGTAGCATATCCAGATCACAGATCATCAAAACATTGGCAAAGAACTCTTAGAATCACTCTGCAGTGGATCTGTTGCCACAAACTAGAACAGCCTGAGGGAATGTATTTTAGTTCAGGTTTAGCAGAACTAAAATTCCACAGATTAATTGAAAAATTCATGAAAGGCAAGCAAGGAAAGTTTTACACACTATGAAGTTATTCTCTATAATTTCCTTTGAAATTAGAATTTTTCCACAGAATGGTCATCATGTTTTATAACTAAAATATTTGTGATACATTTATATTAAATATTTCTAGGTACTTAAAGAAACTATGAGTATAGACAAATATTTTAAATTTTAATACAAATTTTAAATTTATACACTGAGGACTTCTGAACTAGCCATTATCAAATTAAGTCATCCATCGTGTCAGACATTTAATGCTAATGAAAAAAAATGAAGAGATGTAGAAAACAAACTTATTGTTACCAGGCAGGAAAGGGGTAAGGGATAAATTGGGAGACTGAGATTGACATATACACCCTGCTACTGCTAAGTCACTTCAGTCATGTCCGACTCTGTGTGACCCCATAGACGGCAGCCCAGCAGGCTCCCCCGTCCCTGGG
Source organism: Moschus berezovskii (assembly GCF_049115385.1). Classification (NCBI taxonomy): domain Eukaryota; kingdom Metazoa; phylum Chordata; class Mammalia; order Artiodactyla; family Moschidae; genus Moschus; species Moschus berezovskii. The sequence continues at coordinate 43,826,687 of NC_142478.1, read as the reverse complement.
ATTCTCCAGGCAAGAACACTGGAGTGGGTTGCCATTTCCTTCTCCAATGTGTGAAAGTGAAAAGGGAAAGTGAAGTCGCTCAGTCATGTCTGACTCATAACGACCCCATGGACTGCAGCCTACCAGGCTCCTGTGTCCATGGGATTTTCTAGGCAAGAGTACTGGAGTGGCTTGCCATTGCCTTCTCGGAAGGCACATATACACACTACTATATATAAAATAGATAACTAATAAGGATTTGCTGTATAGCACAGGGAACTCTACTCAGTGTTCTGTGGTGATCTAAATGGGAAGGAAATCTAAAAAGGGGGGATTATATGTATGTGTAAAACTGATTCACTCTGCCATACAGCAGAAACTAACAACATTGCAAAACAATTATTCTCCAATAACGTTTATTTTAAAAAACCATGATTCAGTGAAATACATGAACTTTATTAGAAATTCGATGTATCTCAAATTGGGTACTAGGAACCGGGAATTATAAGACAGAATCCTCACCTTCAAAGAATTCATAGCTGAAAGTGGAAACAGACAACAAAGTAATAATTTAAATACACATTCTAAGTTCTGTAATAGATATAAACTTAAATAGCTAAGGGAAGCAAAAACAGGGGAAAAACAAAGCAAAAACTAGAAGAAATCCTAGTGGAGTGGGGTGATGGTAGAAGTCTACAAGCTGGAGACAACTGATCATCTTCAAACTGTACCTTACAGAATGAGTAAGAATTTTCCAGTCTGGCAGAGTGAATATAGCATGGAGGAGTGGACATACTGTATGACATACTTGTGCCTTCTAACACACTGGTCTTTAAATCACCAAAACACCCACACAGAACTTTCCCACAGGGCTCAGAAATGCAGATTTAAAGATAACAGAGCTGCTCAACCTCATATCCCTCCCACGCTGCTCACTAATTCATCCCTGATTTGCCTGTCCCTGCGCTTCTGCTCCACACCCCAACTTTCATAGCTACATATTCCCCCCTTCAGTGTTTGTGACCTGATGGATAGTTAGAAATTTCTTAGACTCTAGTGTACCCACAAGAGTTTGGGCTTTGTTGTTTTCTTTCATACATAGAGAATCACAACCAATAGTTTAGAACATTCCCTCTCAGTTTATTTCCTAAATAAAGACACATATAGATATTGATTGGATAGATGCATCCACACATGGTGAGGAGCAAAGGATAGACCTAGTGACTGTCATACAAAGAGAAGTAAGTCAGAAAGCAAAAAATGATTACGGTATATTAAAGTATATATGTTCAATCTAGGAAAATGGTACAGATAAGCCTATTTGCAAAGCAGAAATAGAGACACACACATAGAGACCAAATGTATGGATACCAAATGGGGGAAGGTGGGTGGGATGAATTGGGATATAGGAATTGACATGTATACACTACTGTGCATATAGAATATATAATTAATGAGAATCTACTGTATAGCACAGGGAACCCTACTCAGTGCTCTATGGTGACCTAAATGAGCAGGAAATCCTAAAAAGGGGATATATGTGTAGGCATAGCTGATTCACTTTGCTGCATAGCAGAAACTGTCACAACATTGTAAAGCGCCTTGACAGATTGGGATCTAGCAATACGAGCCCAGAGTAACTTCAGAATTCATCATAAGTAAATGAAGCATTGCCCCTTCTATAAATAGGTGAAAAACAGAAATATAAATCCACCTTTGGTTAAACTAGAGAAATTTGATCCTCCAAATCATAAAACAAAACAAAGTGGACAAAAAGTTGAGACAGAAAATACAGGAAAATGCAAAGAGAGAACAACCACTGCTGAAAAGCTCACAAACGTTGGGTAGGGCATTTGTGAAATAAAGTGGGTGGCATGCCCTGGCATAGTTTTAGGAACTATTTCATATTTGAAACAAGATAAATGACATATTTAGGCTAATAGTAAGAGGCTCTCTGGGTTGTATTTGCTATCAAGTGTAAAATATCTAAGACAGTGGAGGTAATTTAGGAAACACCCAGACAACCTAGATTTGGGCAACCATCTGAGTTGGAGATAAGGTTGATTAAAACCAGACTACATTGCTATTTTTAACTGACTAGAAAGGAATAAAAGCAAAAAGAATGTATTTAGCCCCATGGCAGAAATAGAATTGTCTTTCTCAAACTCCCCTGAAAAGAGCAATTCTGGAACAGCTCAGGAACAACTGACCTTTCAAAAACAAAATAATGAAAAAAGGAAACTGTATAAGATCTGTTTTTTAAAGGGGCAAGCAACAAGGAAAATAAATGGTATGTAGACTAGTTACTGAAGAAACAATGACATGGAGAAAACAAAAACTGTAGCCAAATACAAGGTGCTTTATTTGAAAAGCATAAGGAAGCAAATGCCTATTTAAAATGAAAACACAAATCAGAGATACTAGAATTCAGAGCACTCATACCAAAACAGTTGAAGGTGGAAAATAAGATAGATCAGCTCAAAAAAGAAGTACAGGGGGGAAAAAGTCATCACAGGAATGAGAATCGAATTGGAGTCACCACAACAAAAAATAATACACAGTGAGGAAACAGAGCACAGGGACTTCCTTTGTAGTCCCAATGGTCAAGAATCAGCTTTGCAATGCAGGGGACGTAAGTCTGATCCCTGGTCGGAGAGCTAAGATCCCACGTGCTGCAGAGCAAGTAAGCCCACGTGGGCAACTACTGAGCCCATATGCCACAACTAGAGAATCTGTGGGCTTCAGTGAAAGATCCCACATGGTCCAACTAAGACTAGATGAACCCCAATAAATAAATAATTTTTAAAAAAGAAACTAGAGAACAGTGATACAAAAACTGAGTAAAATTAAAAGAGCAAGGATTTTTAAACATTAGAAAAGAAATGGTAGTTTAGGAAAATAGGTGAAGGAAATCCAACATTTGCATATAGAGTGTTACCAAAGAAGAAAACCAGAGAACTAGGGGGAAAAAATAACTTAAGGAAAGGTTCCAGAAATAAAAGAAGCAAATCATAGATTGAAAGGAGTATTTCGATCTATGATTTCATGGCTGCAATCACCATCTGCAGTGATTTTGGAGCCCAAAAAAATAAAGTCTGACACCGTTTCCCCATCTATTTTCCATGAAGTGATGGGACCAGATGCCATGATCTTAGTTTTCTGAATGTTGAGCTTTAAGCCAACTTTTCACTCTCCTCTTTCACTTTTATCAAGAGGCTCTTTAGTTAAAAACAAAAAAGATTGTGGGGATCTACTCATCTCACAGAGTCCAAGACATCTTATGTAGGTCTCCTTGCTTGTTAAAGTTACTTTGCTGTCTACCAATCTGGAGGGTTCTGCCTTTTCCTTCAGTCTTCCCCTGACTTCTGTGTACAGGGGCTGGCTTTGAATTTCATCTGGCAAACACTGAAGGTTTCAAACCAACAGTCACATAGCTCCAAAGTGAGAGTTCCTCATCACTATTTGGTGCTACCAGTCTTGTTAGTTTCAGCCATTTCAGTGGGAGCAACACGGGAATTCATTGTGGACTTAATATGCATTTCCTTGGTAACTCATTCTGTAACCTCTTTAGTGAGGTGTCTGTTCAAGAGCTTTGCTCATTTGTGTTGGGCTGTTATTGAGCTTTGCTCATTTGTGTTGGGCTGTTATTGTTCTTTATATATTTATTTCAGTGAAGTAAAGTTCTTCATTTTCTTTCTATTATAGTTACTGGATTCATTGCCCCCTCTAAGAAATTTTTGCCTACCCCGAGATCATGAAGATATTATAAAAGTTTTCATTTGTATGGTAGAAGTTTTTATTTCCTCTGGAAACTATAACTTTAGTTTGTAAGTTAGGTTCATGCTTCTTCACTCAAGTTAATTTTGAGTGCATTGTGCAAAGTGTGAGATGAGTGTCAAGGTTTACTTTTTCCCCAGATATTTACCAGTTACTTCAGCCCCATTTGTTGAAAAAACTTTCTTTGTCCATTGAATTAAATTGAGCTGGCAACTTTTCAAAAAGCAATTGATGTCTGGGTGTCTATTTGTGGCCTGTCCATTCTGTTTCATTGATCTATTTGTCTATCCTCATGTCAGCTCCTGTCTCTATTACTGCAGCTTTACAGTAATTGTAGAAATCAGATGGTGAAAGTCCTCTAACTTTTCTTGCAAGACTCTTCTAGCAATTCTAAGTTCTTTTTTCCTCTATAGAGAGAGGAAGTTGATGATTCAAGAGAGGAAATAATTGTTTACAGTATGTGTACAAGATCATCCACATTCATCGTGTTGACTGTATTTTCTTACTTTCTGTATTCTTGATGTTTTAGCATCTGGGGTTATCTTGCCGGTGGGGAGGAGTCACTAATTCCAGGTTGTCTAATTCCTAGAGAGACTAAAAGGTTGCCTGTAAGCATGTCTTTAATATGAAAACAAATCAATTTGAGTCATATCCCCTTCTGCCTGATTTTTTCAGACTCTTGCTGTATGGGAATGCTATCCCTCTATCCTAATCAACCCAAGACCAGTTACTGGACAACTAGGGTTCACTCTAGCAGCCCTGAGCCCACCAAAATTATTCAAAGTGTCCATCTCCAAAACTGCTTAGCTTGCTTGTCTGTTCCTTCCCAGGAAAACCACAATAAATTCTTCTACCCCACAGCTCCGCTCTATCTGCTCATCTTGCCCAGGTGCTTCCCTCTGAGGCCAGCATGGCAGTCAGGCCTCCTTTGTCTAGGGGGTTATGAGTATAGCAGAAACTTCTTCCTTCATGACAGTCATTTCTGTATCTGTATGTTTTACCCTACCTGCTTGACAAACATCCAGGTACCATTAAAACTATACAGATCACCAATACTGAGATTTATCATTTCAAAGTTTTGTAGAGCATGCAAACCAGTCAATCCTAAAGAAAATCAACCCTGAATATTCATTGGAAGGACTGTTGCTGAAGCTGAAGCTCCAATACTTTGGCCCCCTGATGTGAAGAGCTGGCTCATTAGAAAAGAACCTCATGCTGGGAAAGACTGAGGGCAAGAGAAGGGGATGACAGAAGATGAGATGTGGATGGCGGACTCACTGGATGGATGGTTGATCACTGACTCAATGGACATGAGTCGGAGCAAGCTCCAGGAGATAGTGAAGGACAGGGAAACCTGGTGTGCTGCAGTTCATGGGGTCACAAAGAGTTGGAACTGACTTAGTGACTTAGCAACAGCAATCAATTTGATAGCTGAAATCAATGTTTTATTCTCAGTAGCATCACTTGACTACCTAGGTATCTTACAGTTTTCTCTATATGTTTGGTTCTTCATATTTCTTTGTTGAATAATTCTTTTCATGTATTTTGTTCATTATTTTGTTTTGCCTCTGTGTTGTTTTCCCATTTGCCTCAGATGAGAATGCCCACACCATGTCTGGCTCTCTCAAGTGGTGCCAGAATACAGACTTGCTGGGATGACAATAAGCAGTGCTATATGGCAGAAAAAATGGTGCATTTGGAGAGCAGATGGAGATGCAGGTAGAAGCCAATAGATGAAAGATCATATTATTCTTGTGCAGGAAATTGTGTGTGAAGAGAGCATTGTGACAGCTGAAGGGATGGGCAGGACTGGAGTGCAGACAAGTTAGTGGGCAGTTATTACCCAGGACAGACTGAGACTTTCAAGGAAAGCACATCCAAGACCAAAAGGAAAAGTCTTATCAAACAGAACCAAGATCATGGAAAGACAGCAAAACTGCAAGACAGATACAAAGGCTAGAACAGAGCACAGAGAGTGATTGGGGTCAAAACGAAGGAACACATGCCTTAAGATGACCCAAGTGAGCCAAGCTGATGGTGATCAAATGCAGACACTGAGCAAACCCAGGTCATTAGGACGGAAACGAACAGATCCAGTCTCAGGAAACCATGGAAACAAAGATTATGTACCCAAGAATTTTTCACAAAAGAATACTAATTAATAAATAAAATAGGATTAAAGTATGGAGGTGATTGATAGGTGATTAATATGTTTATGGCATAAATTGTGGTGATGGTCTCAGTACACTTGTCTCCAAACTCATCAAGTTGTGTGCATTACATATACATATATATATATATATGTAATATAGTTTTTATTTCAATAGAGTTGGTTTTTAAGTGAAGAACTAAAATGTGAGGAAGGAGTGGGAAGGAGGGATATAAGTCTGTTTTGTGAGAAATAGAAAAAAGGATTTACAGATAAAGTAGGAATCCACAGATCTGCAATGGAGTCAATCATTACGCTTTTGTAGGATTTTCTGCCAACATTGAGAATATCAGAGGCAACAATGAAGAAAGTGGGGAAGTTCCAAGTTAAAATGTACAAATTCTCGGACTGTCGTGACGCTTTTTGTCTCTTTTTTAATCAACCAGATTGCAAATTCCTAGAGAGTGGGGACCTGTGTTACACAAGTTCTCATACCTGACAGCTGAGCACTTAATATGTAGGTATTAAACACGATGCTGATATTCCTGTCCTATTTCTTTAAGTGCAGACTACAATAGTGTTGAAGACATCCAGTGTCACAAAAAGTTCATGTGTTCATCCCCATCACATAAACTGAGATATCTTTCCTACTTTATATGCATACATTGTAATCAAAATGCATGCTGCATGCTCAATCACTTCAGTCGGGTCCAATTCTTTGTGACCCCATGGACTGTAGACCCCCAGGATCCAAAGTCCATGAGATTCTCCAGACAAGAATACTGGAGTGGGTTGCTATTTTCTTTTCCAGGGGATCATCCCGACCCAGGGATCAAACCTGTATCTCTTACGTCTCCTACATCGGCAGGCAGGTTCTTACCACTAACACCACCTGGGAAGCCCTCTAATCAAAATGTTCAACTCCAAACAATAAAATTCATATAACATAAAACATTCAATGAAAAGTAAAAAATTGAGACTTCCCAGGCAGTCCAGTGGTTAACACTTCACCTTCCAATGCAGGAGGTTCGGGTTCAGATCCCACATGCCCCGTGGCCAAAAAACAGACCAGGAGCAATATTTTAACAAACTCAATAAAGATTTTTAAAATGGTCCACATCAAAAAATCTTTTTAAAAAAATCAAAAAATACCCTCTGAATTTATTTCCAAATGTATAACAGCAATTACCCAGCCCTCTGGTAGACACATGGGTCAGAATGGTAGCAGGTGGAGGAGAGGGCTGATTTCTGCAGCCCATCACAACTTGAGAAAAAGACCTAGACCAACGGACAGAGAGACCCAGAGATGGAACAAGAGAGACTCAGAAAGGAGAAGCAGAGGAGAGTATTAACATGTCAAGGAAAGAAAACACAGGAAGCAGAAAGCATCTCTGGCACCTCTTTATGATAAAAGTGTGGTTTCAGGGCAGAGAAAAAACTTTAGGATAAAGGGGTTTTAGCCTTCCCCAATCAATAGAAATTGATCAGAGGCCAGACAAGAAATTCAGGCAAGGCTTTATTGGGGCCTCTACTGTGGCACTGGAGGGTAAGAACAACCAACAAGTTCCTTTGCTCAGTCCCCAAGAGGGGACAACTTGTTCCTTATATGGGGTGAGGATAGGGCTATGTCCAGAGGTCAGGCTGGAGGGATGTCTCAGGTGGTCTGCCCAACCCTTAAGAGGTATTGTTTCCAGGGGGCATGAACAGCACCCTGCTCTTTCTCCAACACCCAATTTTTGCTCCAGGCTCTTCAAAAGTGGCAGTTGGATTGTTTGATCTCTTTGTATCTTAGGGGTCCAGAATTTGCCCCAACTGCACATGCATGCACTTTTGGTTCCACAGTTTTTTTATATTTCATTGCTCGAGGAGAGGTGTATCTAGGTGCAAGCACTGCAGCACTGCAGCAAAGGGTCCCAGGTCTCAGGCTGTCTCAATAGGTCAGATTTTAAGCCCTGTTGGAGATCTTGAGGTGAGTTCTCTCCATGAGCCATATGACTAAGACTCAAAGACAACCCAACTCAATAATAGAGTATCAGATTCATACCACCAATAAGAATAAGCTTGTTTTTCATCTAATTTAAGCCACATATGGTTTTCTTGTTTAAAACACATTGTAATTTGGAAGAATCACACTGAAATAGTTTGTGAGGCTTAGATACAAAAGAAGCACTAGTAAAGTTCATGACCAGCAGAAACTAAAGTCTAACTTTGCAGATAAGTTAGACAGCAAACTCTGATAAGTATCTCAGCATTAGTAACCTGTCTGGACCACTGCATTATTAGAGGTATTTGCTTCAGGTCACTTTGCATCCAGCCTCTGTGTTTCAGAGACCACCTGTTCCAGGCTACGGCAACTACAGAAATAAGACATAACAAATAGGAAGATTCCAATATCTCCGTGTCCTTAAATTAACAAGAGATGCTGAATTAGTAAATCATGTTAGTAAAATGTTAACACTGTTAAAACTGTACCAAATGTGTTAGCAAATTTTAATGACAAATTGGAGGAAAGTCCATAAAAAATTTTTTTATTAATTTTATCAAGGATGATTCTTGAGAAATACTATACTCTTAGTTTAAATTTTAGAGAGCAATCTCAGAGCCAAATCATTACTCTAAAATACCACAGACTCAATCTAAAAGACAAAATTTGTTTATAAAATATTTAGGTGGTGGTGGTTAATCGCTAAGTCGTGTCCACTCTTGCGACCCCATGGACTGTAGCCTGCCAGTCTCTTCTGTCCATTGGATTTCCCCAGCAAGAATACTGGAGTGTGTTGCCATGTCCTTCTCCAGGGGATCTTCCTGACCCAGGGATCAAACCCAGGCCTCTTGCATTGCAGGCGATCTCCTGCATTGCAGGCAGATTCTTTATCAACTGAGCCACCAGGGAAGCCCAAAATATTTAGGAAGGCCTATTTTAAAACACATGATTTATTTAGAGTGAAACACAATGAGAAAATTCAAATGATTCTTGAAACATAATTTGAAAGAAGGAGTAATTCTATTTTGCTCAAGAAAATTGGAACATTAGAGGGAAAATGTCAATGAACAGTAAATTCCATTTATCTGTTATTTCCGTTTCAAACAAGGAATAAAGAGGGCATGCCATTCTCATGTCTGATTCTTATGAAACTTCACTGGCTTATAAATTCATCTGGAAGATACACAGTGTCATTAGTTTATACGAAATACCTAAAGGGATGAGACATAAACTTTTGTTTGTACTGTGTGTCAACTTAATTTACATGTTCATAAGGAAGAATTGAGGTACAAAAACATTAAATGACCCATATAAGGTCAACCCAGTAAATTCAATCAGAGGAAGAGGGAGAAATAAAGTGTAAATTTATTAATCCAGTATTATAATACTGGGATTATCTCAGTATCCCAGAATCCCAGTAGTTTTCACAATAGCCTCTTTTTCCATGAACACATCCCAATTTATACAAATTATCATTCAAGACCCTTGCCAGAGTTTCAAAAATCTCTTTTTTAAAAAGTAAACATATATACCTCTTTCAAAGCTCTGCTGTATGAGATTTCCTAGAATAATGGTAAAATTTAGTCTTTTGACATTGGTGATTGGAAACATTTATCCATGATGGGGAAGAAGACTTCCACATCCAATAAACCGAAATATTCTCCAAGAGCAATTCATGTTTATGGAAAGATCCACATGCAGTGTTTCCAAGTCTGACTTTCTAGGCCAGCTGCTGTGTCTGTCATCAGACGAGTTGCATAAACCAGTACCTGGCTTTGCCAAAAATTGCCTATTTTGCATCCACGAATCATATTGCTGACCTCATCAAGTGGTTAGTAACTCACCTTGCCATCAAAACTGGAGCGTTCTGACACAGCAAGGATAATGTGTGTTGATTTAGGAATGGGTTCTATAGGGAAAATGGACTGCTTGTTTTCGTGAGAATACTAGCCTCAGACTGGAAATTTTATAGTAATTTCATGCTTTCCTCTTTACCTACTGCAGAGATACATTTTAGATTATCAAAAAACAAAGACCAATATTACTATTTAAAAGATGGGCAAATATTCATAGCTGAAACTGATCACAGACAATTTAGCTGGTATCTGGCACCAAAAATGCTTTTGATATTATTTAATGCCATCATTCCCAAGTGAATTTTACCAGTTACCAATGTTATATTATTATTCCTCAATATATGCCAGTCAAGAAGTCAACACCCAGCATTACTTAGCCTTTCTCTTTATTTAAATGATTTACCCAAATCCTCAATGCCATGCCTTTCTCTAGACTGGGAAGTATTGGGTTTGTTACAGAAAAATCTGAATGAACTTTTGACCAACACAATACCACCCAGCTTTCAAAGAAAGTCTTCTCATCTCCAGAAATCAGGAGTTATATCCATGTAAGTTATCTGTGTGGACCCATCAAATGTTATTGGACTCTGAGATTTTCTGGTTTCTATATTCCTGTTTTGTTAAAGCCTATTTCCTGGCCTCTTATTCTAATTACGTTACCACCTCCACATTTCTCCTCCAGATTTTCATTAGAGCTTCCTATGATACCTTTGATGTCACCATCCCTTGACTCTGATATCAGTATCATCCTTTGAATTTACAGTACTTGCTTTTCTCAGATTCAGTGTAACTCCCTTTTCTCCAGCTTATAACCTCATGCTTTCCTCTGTGTCTCATCCACAAGCTCTCTGGTACTGTGTCATTTTGTCCTGACCAGTCTCCACTGCAATTGGTCATGCAGAACTAACATGAAATACATATTATTGACATATACAACTGAGAATTGTGCATATTTACCAAATAGGACGCTATTGGTAAAGAACCCACTTGCCAACGCAGCAGACACAATAGACGCAGTTTCGATCCCTGGGTCAAGAAGACTCCCTGGAGGAGGGCACGGCAGCCCAGTCCCGTATTCTTGCCTGGAGAATCCCATGGACAGAGGAGCCTGGGGGGCTACAGTCCTTAGGGTCACAGAGTCTGACATGACTGAAGTGACAGCACGGCATGGCACGGTACCAAGTAGGGTAGTGGCGATACTATAAAAGACAATAAATGGCCTTTACTTCACATGCTAACATAAATGCCTCTATAAATAATTAAATGGGCAACTCACTGATAGACAACTTTAAAAGTAACAAGTAAATAAAACCCAGAGAGAAAAACAATATGTCAAAGACAACTGGTGGTCAAATAACATAGCATGTATAAAATGTTTGTGTAAAAACCAACTTGCTGAGTGGAGTGGGTAGAAAAGACCAAACAAAATACACTAGAGAGTTTTATAAGCAAAACAAGATGTACATTTTTCAGAGAATAGTTTCATTGAAATAGGAGGACATTAAACCTCTTTTTGGAAAAAAAATCTTTTACAAAAATCAGATTTTCCCCCATTTCAATTTTTTAATGAATAGAGTAAAACCAAAGCATATTTAACTGGTATATTACTCAGTATGACCTTCCTTAGCTTCCCATGTGATTCTTGTGCAATTCCTAAAGAAAAGGAAGAGAGCTTAAGGTTAGCAAAGATTTATCACGTTTTATCATTATTTTTCCAGTATGTATGCATACATAAACTCTCAAATCACTCGGAATAATAACCACGTTCACCCCAATGTACATCCTTTATGGGGGTGAGGGCCAGGGCAGATCATGCAGCAATTGCTTAAGGAAACCTCAGTTCAGTTCAGTTCAGTTCAGTTCAATCGCTAAGTCATTTCTGACTCTTTGCGAACCCATGGACTGCAGCATGCTACGCTTCCCTGTCTATCACCAACTTCCGGAGATTACTCAAACTCATGTCCATTGAATTGGTGATGCCATCCAACCATCTCACCCTCTGTCATCCCCTTTTCCCCCAGCCTTCAACCTTTCCCAGCATCAGGGTCTTTTCCAAAGAGTCAGTTCTTCGTATTAGGTGATCAAAGGATTGGAGTTTCAGCTTCAGCATCAGTCCTTCTAATGGATATTCAAGACTGATTTCCTTTAGGATGGACTGGTTGGATCTCCTTGCAGTCCTAGGGACTCTCAAGAGTCTTCTCCAACACCACAGTTCAAAAGCATCAATTCTTCGGCAATCAGCTTTCCTCACAGTCCAACTCTCGCATCCATACATGACTACTGATGGACTTTGTTGGCAAAGTATGTCTCTGCTTTTTAATATGCTGTCTAGGTTGGTCATAACTTTTCTTCCAAGGAGCAAGCATCTTTTAATTTCATGGCTACAGTCACATCCGCAGTGATTTTGGAGCCCAAAAAAGTAAAGTCTGTCACTGCTTCCATCGTTTCCTTATCTATTTCCCATGAAGTGATGGGACTGGATGCCATGATCTTAGTTTCTTGAATGCTGAGTTTTAAGCCAACTTTTTCACCCTTCTTTTTCACTTTCATCAAGAGGCTCTTTAGTTTTTCTTTGCTATCTGCCATTAGGGTGGTGTCATCTACATATCTGAGGTTATTGATATTTCTCCCGACAATCTTGATTCCAGCTTGTGCTTCATCCAGCCCAGCATTTCACATGATATATTCTGCATATAAGTTAAATAAGCAGGGTGACAATATACAGCCTTGACTTACTCCTTTCCCGATTTGGAACCAGTCTGTTGTTCCATGTCTGGTTCTAACTATTGCTTCTTGACCTGCATACAGATTTCTCAGGAGGCAGGTCAGGTAGTCTGGTGTTCCCATCTCTTTAAGAATTTTCTTAAAGAATTTTATGGAAGTAAAAGAACTTCCCCACATCAAACTGGTTTCATAACCTTTGAAGGAAACATAGAACAAGGACAGTCAACCTAAAACTTGAAACATTTACAGGAAACATGCCTAAGAATATTAGATAGAGTTAAATAAATGTCTAAGACCAATCTGAGGAAGAATACTAAGTTTTAAAGAGGCAGCATCTGACCATCCTCAGATTCCCCTGATAGCTCAGCTGGTAAAGAATCTGCCTGCAATGCAGGAGAACCCAGTTTAATTCCTGGGTCAGGAGGATCCCATGGAGAAAGGATAGGCTACCCACTCCAGTATTCTTGGGCTTCCCTGGTGGCTCAGCTGGCAAGGAATCTGCCTGCAATGCAAGAGACCTGGGTTCAATCCCTGGGTTGGGAAGATCCCCCGGAGAAGGGAAGGATTACCACTCCAGTATTCTGGCCTGGAGAATTCCATGGACTGTATAGTCCATGATGTCGCAAAGAGTCGGACACGACTGAACAACTTTCAGTTTCGCTGACCTTCTTTAGAGGGATCTACTGAGATATTTGCTCTCTTACAGAATTGAGGCCACCATTTCCCAAATGTATTGATAATAATAACGAAGAATACTTCCCTTGTCAAGAGCAAACACTGTAAATTTAGACAGAGCTAGTATCAAATCCCAATCACTGAAATGCCACTGAAGCTATGTAACTTTAAGCAAGTTGCTTAATTCTCCAATTCTTAATTTCCTTGTCTGAAAAATGGGGATAATAATATCTTTCCTATAATTACTATTACATGGAAAACCCTTGGCTCTGGTGTTTGACACAGAGTACATGCTCAACAAATGTTAGATAGAGTGATAAACATGAATAACATGAATAACTTGATATCTAGAAGCATTCTATTGGTTTCTTACCAGATTCCTTTGGTTCTCCAAGGACCCGACTGTGTGTCTTGCAATTTGGTGGACCCCTCCAGAGTAACAAAAGGGCCCTGCCTAAGAGACAATAGGGTAAATTCATGGAACAGGATAAGGCAGGTGGTATTATACTGAACAAAGAGGGAGAGAGAGTAAAAAACAGATATAAGTCTACATCAGGACAAGAGGTATACACACAGCCATGGAAAACTGTAAAAAGTTAACTATATACCATAACATAGTGACAGGTTGAACAGCAACATGGGACTGCAGACTCCAGCAACATGGGACTCTTCAGAATCAAGTTCTAAAAAGAAGGCAGCTTCATGGGTTGGGTAATTGTAGGTTTTTGAGGATTTTGTTTTGTTTTTGTTTTAAGAAGTGGATTTATTTACAGAGAAATACACTCCACAGGCAGAATGTGGGCCATCTCAGAAGGAGAGAGCAGCCTTTAAATTTTATGTTGGAGCATAATTGATTGACAATGTTGTGTTAGTTTCAGGTGTACAGCACCGTGAGTCAGATATACATATACTTACAGTCTATTCTTTTTCAGATTCTTTTCCCATTTAGATTATTACAGAGTAGGCCCTTGTTGCTCACCTATTTAAATACAGTAGGGTGTATATGTCAATCCCTAATTCTTGGGTTGGATGGTTATGATGCTTGCTTTTGTGTGTCAACTTGACCAGGGGTACCCAGATAGCTGGTGAAACATGATTTCTGGGTGTGTCTGTGGAGGAGTTTCAGGAGGAGATTAGCATTTGAATCAGTGAGCCGAGTAAAACAGATGAACAGACGGCCTTCCTCAATGTGGGAAGGTGTTCTCAATCTTTTGAGGTCCTGAAGAGAACACAGAGGCAGAGGAAGGTTGAATTTCCTCTCTGTGGGACTGACTGAGTTGGAACAAGCCCTTGGCATGCCTGGTTTTCAGGTCTTGCAACTCAGCTTTTAATCTACGCCATTGATCCTCTGACTCATGGGTCTTTGAATTACATCACCAGGAATCCTGGGTCCTCAGGTGCAGATGGCAAATTGAGTGACTTTTCAGCCTCCATAATCATGTTAGCCGATACCCTAGAATGAAACTCTTTATATGTGTGTGTGTGTGTCTCTGTGTGTGTGTGTGTTTCCACTTTGTCATTCTGTCTCTATCTCTCTTCTACCCCCATCCCCCTCCGTTGATTCTGTTTCTCTGGAGAAGCCTTACTCACACAGCATTGTAGCATATTTTCCCTTATACCCTGTATAAAAGGATGTGTCTTGGTAGCTCTCCCAGTTCGACAGAAGAAGAACTAGGTTTAGATGACTGAGAGTGGGAAAACCATGTTAACTATCTGAACTATGATGGGATACTAACACTAAATTTTTCTCACAGATTGCCTATCTTCCAGCTAATGAGTCCACCATGATTATAACTCACTAACATATATTTTCTGTATGATACCCCTGGATACACATCAATTATGTGACTTCAAGATAATTTTTTTTAATTAGCTCTGTAACCCTAGGAGCATAGCAACTGTGGTGGAGGGACAGAAATGAGAAATAAGAAGCCTTTCCCAGTAAGAAGACTTCTCACCCAGTTAATAGCAGCACCTTGGGTCATCAGGATCTTGCCTGAGGGCTCTGCACAGGTCCAAAAGCACAAGCTGCAGGGTCCATGGACCCCCTGGGATCATAACATTACGTGAAGCATCCTTTCAGCAGCATTATGACCATGGTACCCTGCATCCCTGAGTCCATCAACTTGTAAATATTTTCCTAAGGAGACCAAACGCCAATATATTACATAAACCCCAAGTAATATAATCCACCTGCAATGCAGGAGATCCCTGTTCAATTCCTGGGTTGGAAAGATCTGCTGGAGAAGGAATAGGCTACCCACTCAAGTATTCTTGGGCTTCACTTGTGTGGCTCAGCTGGTAAAGAATCCGCCTGCAATATAGGAGACCTGGGTTCAGTCCCTGGGTTAGTTCCCTGGAGAAGGAAGAGGGAACACACTCCAGTATTCTGCCCTGGAGAATTCCTTGCACTGAACTGCCCATGAGGTCACAGTGTCAGACATGACTGAGGAACTTTCACTTTCACTTATTTCTTAATATTCTGCCATTTGTAACAAAAAAATCATCCACTCATTGTCCCTTGTTATTCAGTTTTATAGATATTGTCTACAAAACAGATCTTTGAAACATAAAGACTCAATTCTGATATTTATCACCTAGAAAGCATTTGTGTCTTCTTCTTGGGTCCTACAGTGTGTCTCTTTGTGTTCATAGCACCTATAGAGATTAGAAAAAAGACATCTAAAAACATTTAAATTCTATCAAGGTAGACAACAGGAAAACATCCAAAGGACTTATTCAAAAAGAATGCCAGAATTATCAAAGGAGGAAAAGTTAGTATGTACACACACGTTTGGGCTCCAGGCTTGACACTCAGTGCTTCATGAATGTCAGTATTTGGAAGAGACCTGTCTGAATAATTAAATGATAAATCAACGAAAATGAGATCTAACGCAGCAAAAATAACGAGTGCTTTTCTATCACATCCCCAGCTCTTCACTTTGTTAAAGGTTCATGTTTTCCAATTCCTCTTTAATGCAATGGGACAGGAAAAAGGGTTTATCTTGGTCTTGTTCCATCTCATTACTTCTAAACTATTTATCTATCCCCTTCTTTGAAGTTGTCTTCATCTGATTTCAAATTCACTGTTTTCTCCAAATGTTTAACTGAAGTCTAAGAACACTTTTGACCCTCTGGGATAACCTAATGACTGACTGAAATTTCCCTAACTCTCAGTCCTGAGTGTCACTTCCCCACCCACTCAATTTATTCATCCATTCATCCACTCAGTCAACAAATAGCATGGGTAAGTGAGGAAGTGACACTCAGGACTGAAGTTAGAGAAATTTCCACACAGGGCTTCCCTAATGCCTCAGCAGGTAAAGACTCCGCCTGCAATGCAGGAGACCCAGGAGAGTTGGGTTCAGTCCCTGGGTGGGGACCATCCCCTGGAGGAGGAAAATGGCAACCCACTCCAGTATTCTTGCCTGAAAAAATCCAGGCAAGATCCCCTGGAAGAGGAGACTGGCGGGCTACAGTCCCTAGGGTTGCAAAGAGTCAAACATGACTGAAGATTAACCCTTTCACTTTCACATCTAGCCAGTATACTTGCTTGCTAGGTTTGCAGGATAAAGTACTGCAGACTGAGTGATTTAAACAAACAAGATTTATTTTCTCATAGTTCTGGAGGATACAAGCCCAAAGTCCAGGTGTAAGCAGGGTTGGTTCCTTCTAAGGAATTCAAGGCAAGCATGTCTCCTTGGCTTGTCATTGACCGCTGTTCCCCTGGGTTTCTTCACATCATCTTGCTTCTGTGTGTGCCTGTGTCCACACTTCCCCCTTTTCATAAGTCATGTTGGGTTAGGGGCCCATTCAACTCCAATATAAA
The DNA here is from genome assembly GCF_049115385.1 of Moschus berezovskii. Taxonomy (NCBI): domain Eukaryota; kingdom Metazoa; phylum Chordata; class Mammalia; order Artiodactyla; family Moschidae; genus Moschus; species Moschus berezovskii. The sequence continues at coordinate 43,809,714 of NC_142478.1, read as the reverse complement.
ATCACCTTCACTAATTACATCTGCAGGGACTTTATTTCCAAATAAAGTCACATTTTGCAGTCCTGAGAATTAGGACCTCAACATATGAATGTGGGTACACTTAGAGGCAGACAATTTAACCCATAATAGCCAACTGTAGGGCTAAATGCTGAGGACCAAAAACCTCATACAACACCTCCATCCCAGCAACGTAACGAGAGGCCTTTGCCTTCTACTTTGTTGTAAAAACAAGATCCACCAGCAGTTATCAGCTTCACGTCTTTATTATCAATAATTCATCTCATATTCCTTGTCCTTCCATCCTTCTGAAAGTGAATCTCACCCCTGTCCTAGATTCCAAACTTCTCCAACTATTCAGAGCCCTGAAAACACACTTACATCTACTCTCTCTAGCATTTTTACCTTTCCATTAACTCACTTCTCTATGCTGACAAGGAAGCAAAGAATTTTCCATCCTGAAAGATCCATTAAGGGGGTCCTATTGGTTGTTCAGTCACTAAGTCATGTCCGGCTTTATGAGACTCAATGGACAGCAGCATGCTGTCCTTCACTATCTCCCAGAGTTTGCTCAAACCCATGTCCATTGAATCAGGGATGCCATCCAACCCTCTCGTCTTCTGTCACCCCCTTCTCCTCCTGTCCTTAATCTTTCCCAGCATCAGGGTCTTTTGGATACACTGGGAGCTACAGTCAGAAATAAGACTCACTAAGATATATCTTTTATAACCTATGTAAAGTGCAAAGAGTCGGACATGACTGAGCGACTGAACTGAACTGAACTGGAAGTGCCATTAAGTGTTGCGGGCATCATGTTTTCACATATTTGTCATCAATGTATTAAATTCATGGCTGAAGCAGTTTTTAATTTTAGAATTTAAATGGTAGATATTTAGAATATGCTCCATTAAAATAATCACTCAAATATATTATAATTTGTCAGATATATTTGCAAGCATTTTATCTCTATTCAGTTATATTTTGCCTTTGTAGATGAAAACCCTTCACTATCTTTCTAATCAAAAATTTCTTTTAATAAAACTTTTTGAATGTTATGATTACAAGGGGCAAAAGAGGTTGGGGAGGGAAGGATTGGGAGTTTGGGATTAGCAGAAGCAAGCTGTTATACATAGGATGGATAAACAAAGACCTACTATAAAGCACAGGGAACTATATTCAATTTCTTGTGAAAAACCACATGGAAAAGAACAAGAAACATAACATACAGGATGGGTGTATAACTGAGTCTCCTTGCTGTACCAAAGAAATTAATGCAACATTGTAAATCAACAATACTTCTAAAAAAAATTTTTTTTAAATGACTCAATTATTTCAAAAGAGTGTTAACAAACAGGGAGGCCCCCAAGAACAGCAAGTGACACACATTCCCTGCCTGACAAGTAGGAAGTAGAACAGAAAATTGAGAAGTGCTTTTGCAGGAATGAAAGAAAAAATCCTATCCAGGAATGAAATCCAATATAATGGCTGTTTAATAACCGGGTGAGAAATGTATTAGTCAGGAGCTGTCTCTTGGTACATGATTAACCTAATTCAATATTCAGATGTTAAAAAGATCAAGAGCTTTAATCTTTGATCAAAGAGCTTCCAAAAGAACAGTAAACACAACATTCATTCATTTGTTCAACACTCAAAAATATGTATTATGCCTCTGCTACGTGCCAAGCAAGGCACATCATATTGAGTAAGTAAAACACTATTTTAATTATTCAACAGAAGAGGCTAATGAAGGAAAATTGTACTGCAAAGTGAGCTACTGTCATAAATAAGAAAATTAATGTGGAAATACTAGCAAGAGTTTCTAACTTTATATAGGCCTCTCTCCTATCTTCCTAAAAGGAAAAGTGTATAAAAGATAAATAGCAGAACTTCCCGGGTGGCCCAGTAGTTAAGACCTTCACTTCCAATGCAGAGGTTGTTCAGTTCCTGGTTAGAGAGCTAAGATTTCCACATGCCTCCTAGCCAAAAACCAAAACATAAAGCAGAAGCAATACTGTAAGAAATTCAATGAAAACTTTTTAAAAAGCGATAAAAAAGCGATGGAGAGGGAAGTGCGTCCCAGGTAGAAATTCAGTTCAGTTCAGTCACTCAGTCGAGTTCCACTCTTTGCGACCCCATGGACTGCAACACGTCAGGCTTCCCTGTCCATTACCAACGCCCGGAGCTTACTCAAATTCATGTCCATCGCGTCTGTAATGCCATCCAACCATCTTATCCTCTGTCGTCCCCTTCTCCTCCCACCTTCAATTTTTCCCAGCATCAGGGTGTTTTCCGAAGAGTCGGTTCTTCATATCAGGTGGCCAGAGGATTGGAGTTTCAGCTTCACCATCAGTCCTTCCAATGAATATTCAGGACTGATTTCCTTTAGGATGGATCTCCTTGTAGTCCAAGGGACTCTCAAGAGTCTTCTTCAACACCACAGTTCAAAAGCATCAATTCTTTGGCACTCAGCTTTCTTCACAGTCCAACTCTCACATACATACATGACTACTGGAAAAACCATAGCTTTGACTAGATGGAACTTTAATGGCAGAGTAATGTCTCTGCTTTTTAATATGCTGTCTAGGTTGGTCATAGCTTTTCTACCAAGTAGTAAGCATCTTTTAATTTCATGGCTGCAATCAGCATCTGCAGTGATTTTGGAGCCTAAAAAAATAAAGTCTAACACTGTTTCTACTGTTTCCCCATCTATTTGCCATAAAGTGATCGGACCAGATGCCATGATCTTAGTTTTCTGAATGTTGAGTTTTAAGCCAACATTATCACTCTCCTCTTTCACTTTCATCAAGAGGCTCTTTAGTTCTTCTTCACTTTCTGCCATAAGGGTGGTGTCATCTACATATCTGAAATTACTGATATTTCTCCTGGTAATCTTGATTCCAGCTAGTGCTCCATCCAGCCCAGCATTTCGCATGATGTACTCTGCATATAAGTTAAATAAGCAGGGTGACAATATACAGCCTTGACATACTTCTTTCCCTATTTGGAACCAGTCTATTGTTCCATGTCCAGTTCTAACAGTTGCTTCTTGACCTGCAAACAGATTTCTCATGAGGCAGGTCAAGTCGTATGGTATTCCCATCTCTTTAAGAATCTTCCCCAGTTTGTTGTGATCCACACAGTCAAAGGCTTTGGCATAGTCAATAAAGCAAAAGTAGATGTTGTTCTGGAACTCTCATGCTTTTTCAATGATCAGTGGATGTTGGCAATTTGATCTCTGGTTCCTCTGCCTTTTCTAAATCTAACTTGAACATTTGGAATCACAGTTCACATACTGTTGAAGCCTGGCTTGGAGAATTTTGACCATTACTTTGCTAGCATGTGAGACGAGTGAAATTGTGCAGTAGTCTGAACATTCTTTGGCATTACCTTTCTTTGGGATTGGAAGGAAAACTAACTTTTAATAGTCCTGTGGGCATTGCTGAGTTTTCCAAATTTGCTTGCATATTGACTGCAGCAATTTCACAGCATCATCTTTCAGGATCTGAAATAGCTCAACTGGAATTCCATCACCTCCCTTAGCTTTGTTCATGGAGATGCTTCCTAAGGCCCACTTGACTTCGCATTCCAGGATGTCTGGCTCTGTGTGAGTGATCACACCCTCGTGATTATCTGGGTCATGAAGATCTTTTTTGTACAGTTCTTCTGTGTATCTTTGCCACCTCTTCTTAATATCTTCTGGTTCTGTTAGGTCCATACCATTTCTGTCCTTTATTGTGCTCATTTTTGCATGAATGTTCCCTTGGTATCTCTAATTTTCTTGAAGAGATCTCTAGTCTTTCCCATTCTATTGTTTTCCTCTATTTCTTGGCATTGAGGAAAGGCTTTCTTATCTCTCCTTGCTGTTCTTTGGAACTTTATATTCAAATGGGTTTATCTTTCCTTGTCTCCTTTGCCTTTAGCTTTGCCCTTATCTTCATAAGTGAAGTAAAGTGAAGTTACTCAGTTGTGTAGGACTCTTTGTGACCCTATGGACTGTAGCCTGCCAGACTCCTCCACCCATTGGATTTTCCAGACAAGAACACTGGAGTGGGTTGCCATTTCCTTCTCCAGGGGATATTCCTAACCCAGGCATCGAACATGGGTCTCCAGCACTGCAGGCAGACTCTTTACCTTCTGAGCCACCAGGGAAGCCTTCATCTTCATTACCTCCACCATAGTTTGGCCTCAGGTCAACAACAGGGAGGGAACACAGCCCTGTCCACCAACAGAAAATTGGATTTAAGATTTACTGAACATGGCCCCACCCATCAGAAAAAGACCCAGTTTCCCCCTCAGTCAGTCTCTCCCATCAGGAAGTTTCCATAAGTCTCTTATCTTTATCCATCAGAGGGCAGGCAGAATGAAAATCACAGTCACAGAAAACTCACCAAACTGATCACATGGACCACAGCCTTGTGTAGCTCAATGGAACTATGAGCCATGCTGTGTAAGGCTACCCAAGGCAGACAGGTCATGGCGGAGAGTTCTGACAAAACGTGGTCCACTGGAGAAGGGAATGGCAAACCACTTCAGTACTCTTGCCTTGAGAATTCCATGAACAGTATGAAAAGGTAGAAATTCAGTTCAGTTCAGTTCAGTTCAGTCGCTCAGTCGTGTCTGACTCTTTGCGACTCCATGAACCACAGCACGTCAGGCCTCCCTGTCCATCACCAACTCCCGGAGTTCACTCAGACTCATGTCCATCGAGTTGGTGATGCCATCCAGCCATCTCATTCTCTGTCATCCCCTTCTCCTCCCACCCCCAATCCCTCCTAGCATCAGAGTCTTTTCCAGTGAGTCAATACGTCACATGAGGTGGCCAAAGTATTGGAATTTCAGCTTTAGCATCAGTCCTTCCAATGAACACCCAGGACTGGTCTCCTTTAGAATGGACTGGTTGGATCTCCTTGCAGTCCAAGAGACTCTCAAGAGTCTTCTCCAGAACCACAGTTCAAAAGCATCAATTCTTCGGTGATCAGCTTTCTTCACAGTCCAACTCTCACATCCATACATGACCACAGGAAAAACCATAGCCTTGACTAGACGGACCTTGGTTGGCAAAGTCTTGTCTCTGCTTTTTAATATGCTACCTAGGTTGGTCATAACTTTCCTTCCAAGGAGTAAGCGTCATTTAATTTCATGGCTGCAATCAGTATCCACAGTGATTTTGGAGCCCAAAAAAATAAAGTCTGACACTGTTTCCACTGTTTCCCCATCTATTTCCCATGAAGTGATGAGACCAGATGCCATGATCTTCGTTTTCTGAATGTTGAGCTTCAAGCCAAACTTTTTTCTCTCCTCTTTCACTTTCATCAAGAGGCCTTTGAGTTCCTCTTCACTTTCTGCCATAAAGGTAGTGTCATCTGCATATCTGAGGTTATTGATATTTTTCCCGGCAATCTTGATTCCAGCTTGTGCTTCTTCCAGTCCAGCATTCCTCATGATGTACTCTGCATATAAGTTAAATAAGCAGGGTGACAATATACAGCCTTGATGTACTCCTTTTTCTATTTGGAACCAGTCTGTTGTTCCATGTCCAGTTCTAACTGTTGCTTCCTGACCTGCATACAGGTAGAAATTAGGAGAGTCAAAAAGACCAGTTGGGAAGGCTGACATATTTCAGATTATGGCATCAGCTCAAGTGGTGGCAGTGAAGGTTAAGAAATAGAATGATTTTGAGAAATATTGTGAGATCGACTTGATGCAACTAACAGTTGGGGAGACCCCAAGGAGTGAAAACAAAAGGAGTCATGAGTGACCCTCAGATCCCTGACTTGAGAAAACAGGTGATGTTTTCTCTGGGTGAGGCCAGGACCACAGGAGGTGGAGCAGATGGAGGAGAGACGGTGAACAGCTCTGTATGTTCTGACACAGGGATGGAGCTGGGGTGACATTAGGATGACTTTGCAATGCCACAGGCTCAGCTACTAGGCAGGAGAGAAGCTCCAAAGAGAGGTCTCAGCCACAGATACTGACTCAGGACTTAGCAGCAAAAGGATGGTAACTGAGCTAGGACAGGAAGATATTTGCCTGAGACTCTGAAAATAAGATGTGAACAAGGCCTCTGGAGCACCTTGAGAATGAAGGTTTAACCCATTCAGAATATTTGCATTTTAAAGAGGAGCCAATTGGGCCAGGGGTTGGGTAGAAAATTAATTCTGTTTCATATATACAAAGTTTGAAAAGACTAAAATAAAAAAAAAAAAAGCTAGGTATGAATTTGGTAATTTAACTCAGATGACAATTATATCTACTACTGTGGGCAGGAATCCCTTAGAAGAAATGAAGTAGCCATCATGGTTAACAAAAGAGTCCAAAATGCAGTACTTGGATGCAGTCTCAAAAATTACAGAATGATCTCTGTTCGTTTCCAAGGCAAACCATTCAATATCACAGTAATCCAAGCCTATGCCCCAACCAGTAACACTGAAGTAGCTGAAGTTGAACGGTTCTATGAAGACCTACAAGACCTTTTAGAACTAACACCCAAAAAAGATGTCCTTTTCAATATAGGTGACTGGAATGCAAAAGTAGGAAGTCAAGAAACACCTGGGGTAACAGGCAAATTTGGCCTTAGAGCACGGAATGAAGCAGGGCAAAGGCTAATAGAGTTTTGTCAAGAGAACGCACTGGTCATAGCAAACACCCTCTTCCAACAACACAAGAGAAGACTCTACACGTGGACATCACTAGATGGTCAACACTGAAATCAGATTGATTATATTCTTTGCAGCCAAAGATGGAGAAACTCTATACAGTTAGCAAAAACAAGACCAGGAGCTGACTGTGGCTCAGATCATGAACTCCCTATTGCCAAATTCAGACTGAAATTGAAGAAAGTAGGGAAAACCACTAGACCATTCAGATACGACCTCAATCAAATCCCTTATGATTGTACAGTGGAAGTGAGAAATAGATTTAAGGGACTAGATCTGATTGATAGAGTGCCTGATGAACTCTGGACGGAGGTTCGTGACATTGTACAGGAGACAGGGACCAAGACCATCCCCATGGAAAAGAAATGCAAAAAAGCAAAATGGTTGTCTGAGGAGGCCTTACAAATAGCTGTGAAAAGAAGAGAAGCAAAAAGCAAAGGAGAAAAGGAAAGATATAAGCATCTGAATGCAGAGTTCCAAAGAATAGCAAGGAGAGATAAGAAAGCCTTCCTCAGCGATCAGTGCAAAGAAATAGAGGAAAACAACAGAATAGGAAAGACAAGAGATCTCTTCAAGAAAATTAGAGATACCAAGGGAACATTTCATGCAAAGATGAGCTCGATAAAGGACAGAAATGGTATGGACCTAACAGAACCAGAAGATATTAAGAAGAGGTGGCAAGGATACACAGAAGAACTGTACAAAAAAGATATTCATGACCAAGATAATCACGATGGTATGATCACTCACCTAGAGCCAGAAATCTTGGAACATGAAGTCAAATGGGCCTCAGAAAGCATCACTATGAACAAAGCTAGTGGAGGTGATGGAATTCCAGTTGAGCTATTTCAAATCCTGAAAGATGATGCTGTGAAATTGCTGCACTCAATATGCCATCAAATTTGGAAAACTCAGCAGTGGATTTCCCAGACATGAGTACTGGGATGAGTTGCCATTTCCTTCTCCAGGGGATCTTCCCAACCCAAGGATCAAACCTCATTTCCTGCATTGGCTGCTGCTAAGTCACTTCAGTCATGTCCGACTCTGTGCGACCCCATAAACAGCAGCCCACCAGGCTCACCCGTCCCTGGGATTCTCCAGGCAAGAACACTGGAGTGGGTTGCCATTTCCTTCTCCAATGTGTGAAAGTGAAAAGTGAAAGTGAAGTCACTCAGTCGTGTCCGACCCTTAGCGACCCCACGGACTGCAGCCAACCAGGCTCCTCCATCCATGGGATTTTCTAGGCAAGAGTACTGGAGTGGTTTGCCATTGCTTTCAGGTGAGTCCTTTACCACTGAGCCACCTGGGAAGCCCATAATAGATGACAGATTAGATAGGCAATAGATTAGGTAGATAATAGATTAGCTAGATATGTGATAAATGATAGATAGATAAGCTATATTGTAGATAGATAAATTGGATAATGCATGGTAGATAACAGATAGATGGACTGATAGATAGATGGTGTTGAGCTTGCTAACTTTGACCCCGTCTTCACACTGTCAGTTTTGCAGAAGATCACTTAATTCTGTTATTTCCATATTATATGCCTCAAGGACAACACATGAATTCATAGAAGAGTTGGTTTACTGTTTAATCGTTGATTCTCTGCTAAAACGATATACATAATAGCTGCAGATACATCCCACTTACACCTGGGATGAAATTGTTCAGATTTTGTACAAAATGTCTTCTGAAATGCCTGGGTCTATTAGTAGCTCTGTCCCACATGTGCATTTTGCTTGATATCATTCCTCAGAAATCATTGCATTCCAGAATTGTTTAATTAATGCTAAATCAAGACAGCTAAAATTGTCTTTTGCCATGGCCTAGCAATGAGAATCTCAAGGGTATTGCTTGACTGACAGTTGTCAATTAGAAATGGATCCACAGGATGAGCTACATGACAGCATGCATTTAAGTCTTGGATCTCACCTATTTTTAATGTATGAGTTGGCTTACTGTTTTCTGAATGTCTCTACATTGTGAAGCGCTGACTGAGATTTTATCAACCTCTTTCGTTGGGACTTTCCCAGGTCTACATTCAAAAACAGACATTTCATAAAAATACTGTTTCTGCTGCTGAAAATGATGGTGGCAAATAGGCTCAGAAGCATGGACCAAAGCCCTTAAATATCATTATCTAATTTTAAAATATGATGCTGAAGAACATTGTTGTGTATTTCAGTAGTAGTGGGATGGAAAAACCACCAAGTTAGAAACTTGAATCTACATAATACAGACAGGTTAATAATGCTTGTCTGGTTTGGCTCACCACAGTTGTTCTGAGAAGTAATCTTCAAACTGAAAATTGTGTTACTATTCAGAGAGCCGCAATAAGGTTTGAAGAAGAGGTATTGACGTCTACAAGCCTGTGTCAGCACAGATGTGGGGTAGAAACCCCGGATGCAGCCAGTCAAGTGGATGCAATGACGTCACAGATCCTGTGGGGCCAATGGTGCAGGTGATCATCAAAAAACCTGGGCAAAAGGGAAAGTCAAGCGTGTACAACACCCACTTCGGCTTTTTGTTTGTTTTGTCTCATATGTCCTCTATTTTCTTAATTTAATTTTTATTTCATATTATGGTTGATACAGGGCTTCCCTGGTGACTCAGAGGTTAAAGCGTCTGCCTCCAATGCGGGAGACCCGGGTGCGATCCCTGGGTGGGGAAGATTCCCTGGAGAAGGAAACGGTAACCCACTCCTGTATTCTTGCCTGGAGAATCCCATGGACGGAGAAGCCCGGTGGGCTACAGTCCACGGGGTCGCAAAGAGTCGGATACGACTGAGCAACTTCACTTCACTCACTTATGGTTGATACAATGTTATGTTAGTTTCAGGGGCACAGCAATGTGATTCAGTTATACATATATCCATTCTTTTTCAGATTCATTTCACATAAAGATTACTAGAGAATATTCAGTATATTTGTCTGTGCTGTACCGTAGGTCTTTGTTGGCTATTTTATGTATGGTAGTGTGTGTTCATCCCAAGCTCCTGATTTATCCCTCCCCTCACCAATATCTGTTTTTAAAACTCTTTCATCTTCAAATACTGCAAAACAAGAACACAATACTCTAAATCAACTATACTCCAAGAAAAAAAATTTTCTAATGAGATCTTTTTTAAAAAATTACCAAACAAGAAAATGAGAAAATACTTTGATTTAAATTCAAGGAGACTTTCCTGGTGGTCCAGTGGTTAAGACTTCATCATCCAATGCAGGGGATGCAAGTTTGATCCCTGGTTAGGAAGCTAAGATCCCACATCCCTCGCGGCCATAAAACCAAAACATAAAACAGAGATAGTGTTGTAACAAATTCAATAAAGACTTTAAAAATGGTCCAAATAAAAAATAATCTTAAAAGATAAATAAGTAAATTTAGGTAGGAAGAATTCTCTTTCAATTATCTGTGGGTTTTTTTTTTTAAATTGGAGGCTAATTATTTTACAATATTATATTGGTTGGTTTTGCCATACATTGACATGAATCCACCCCGGGTGTACATGAGTTCCCCCTCCCGAACCCCCCTTCCACCTCCCTCCTCCCCTTATCCTCCCTCTGAATCAACCCCACATATCAGCCCCGAGCATCCTGTAACATGCATCGACCCTGAACTGGCGATTCGTTTCACATATGATAATATACAAAATTATCTGTTTAAAATCAGTACTTGAACACGGTTCAGGGAAATCTTTTGCTACAATTGCACTTCTCAACTAGAAGCACATTGCCCTCAGGAGGCATTTGCCAATGTCTGGGGACATTTTTAATTGTCACAACCAGGGAGTGCTATCAACATCTAGTGGGTAGTGGCCAGGGATGCAGATTAACAGACTACGAAGCAAAAGACAGCCCTTCACAGTAAAGAAGCCTCTGACCCTAAATAAAAATTGTGCCTGCTGCAATGTGTGATAGGGGTACTCTGATACACTTGCATTTTTCCCATCAATGTGCTTATATAAAACTAATATTCCAGATTTACTGTCTTTGCCAGAAATAAGAAAGACTTTTCATTTCCTGAAAAATCAAATGTCTAAAATTGTTCCTCTGAATAAATAGCTATTTTAGCAAAATCTATTTATAAAGTCTTAGAGAAATGAGAAATTATTTTGAAGTTTTGTAGCGATAATTTGAGATTAAAAATATACTATGTACTAAGTCGCTTCAGGTGTATCTGACTTTTTGCAGCCATATGGACTGTAGCCCACCAGGCTCCTCTGTCCATGGGATTCTCCAGGCAAGAATACTGGAGTGGGTTGTCAATGCCCTCCTCTAGGGGATCTTCATGATCCAGGAATTGAGCCCATGTCTCTCATGTCTCCTGCATTGGCAGGTGGGTTCTTTACCATTAGTGCCACCTGGGAAGCCCCAAAATAAATTCCCTGTATATATTATTAAAGAATATTGGGGGGGGGGAGAATATTGAGACTTCATTGGTGGTCTAGTGGCTAAGACTTCCAGCTCCCAATGCTGGGGGCCTGGGTTCAACCTCTGGTCAGGGAACTAGATCCCACACGCCACAGCTAAGACCCAGGGCATTCAAGTCAATAATTTTTTTTTTTTTTAAGGAAAGAGTGTTTCCTGGCTGCTGGCCAGTGTGTCTGTCAGTGTCATCAGCTCAGGCAAAACATTCAAAGCTGACAAAATAACATCCGGATTGCTTTGCAAACCTCTGTATTAACAGCTCACTTTATACAGACACTTTCCAAAGCAAGTTCCTCAGTACTACTGATGAGAGGCTTCTGATGGATCTGCCCTTGACATGTCCCACAGCCTCCTCCCAGGAAACACTATTTCTAAAGTAATTTTTAAAATTATTAACTACTTAAATCAAGTATTATTACGAACAATAAACATTAAAGGAACACTTATTGATCATGAAATGATCACTAGAATCCAGTAAACTGTAAACATTTCTGCCAAAAAAATGACATTTCACTAAATAAGTCTGTTAAATGAGTAAGGAATTGTGAACATTCATATATCTCATTTCTCCTTTCATGGTATTAATTACCTTTACCGGGAAAAAAAAAATGGTGTTAATATGATTGTTTAGCCACCATTTACAATTAGACTTCTTATGTCAGAGTTAATGATATAGACATGTAATTTAAATAGATTCTACATGATGAATGGTTAGGAGACATTAACCTCACAAACAAATTTATCATGTCAAAGTGTTACCCATTTCTTCTGGCAATAAATGATCAAGTTGCAAAATAAGAATGATACAGCCGGATTTAAAGATAATGCACTCTTAATGCCATTGTAGCAGCCCATCTCATGGATGAACCTAGAGATGATCATAGTAGGGGAAGTGAGTCGGACAGAGAAAGACAAATATCACACAACCTTTGTCTTACATCGGGAACATATAAAAAATAATACAAATGAACTTATTTAAAAAACAGATATAGACCCACAGACATAGAAAGCAAACTTACAGTTACCAGAAAGGAAACGCGGGGGAGGGATGAATTAGGAATTTTGGATTATCAAATACACACTGCTGCTGCTAAGTCACTTCAGTCGTGTCTGACTCTGTGCGACCCCATAGACGGCAGCCCACCAGGCTCCCCCGTCCCTGGGATTCTCCAGGCAAGAACACTGGAGTGGGTTGCCATTTCCTTCTCCAATGCATGAAAGTGAAAAGTGAAAGTGAAGCTCAGTCATGTCTGACGACCCCATGGACTGCAGCCTACCAGGCTCCTCTGCCCATAGGATTTTCCAGGCAAGAGTACTGGAGTGGATTGCCATTGCCTTTTCCCATATATACACTACTGTATATAAAATAGATAAACAGCAAGGATCTACTGTATAGCACAGAGAACTATATAAATATTTTGCAATAAGGTATGAAGGGAAAAAATCTGAAAAAGAATATATATATACATATACATATAGGGCTTCCCTGGTGGCTCAGATGGTAGTGAATCCACCTGCAATGCCCAGGGAGACCTGGGTTCAATCCCTGGGTTGAGAAGATCCCCTGGAGAAGGAAATGACAACCCACTCCAGTATTCTTGCCTGGAAAATCCCATGGACAGAGGAGCCTGGCAGGCTACAGTCCATGGGGCCAAGAGTCAGACACAACTGAGAACATATATATATGTATAACTGAACTGCTGTGCTTCACACCTGAAACTAACATGATATTGTAAATCAACTTTGTTTCAATAAAAATTAAGATAAAAGAAAATGCGTTACATGTAAGGCGTGCTGTGATTCATGGGGTCGCAAAGAGTTGGTCACGACTGAGCGACTGAACTGAACTGAACTGAAAGAACATTTACATGACTTTTTACCCCACTGCTAAAAATAATAGAACATCATCCTGTGAACAGCTGCCATTTAGTAAACACCTACAATGTACTGGGGCCCATGCCAGATAGTCAATGAGTTCTCTGCTGGTCATCACAGCTACCTGGCTAGAGAGATGTCTTCCTCCAGGGAGGCAAGGCTCGGCCAAGAATCAGTGGTTCCACAACTCTCAAAAAATAGACTGTGACTCAAACCCAGGAAGGTTTTACTCCACTACCAATGACACAGTGTGGTCTTCACTATAGTAAAATTAATGAGTCCAAGAAAATGTAATATTTGTGTGTCATTCCTCTAGATTGTTCTTTGAACAATGTCCTATCCTTCAAATGCCTAAACTCAGCTGACAAAAGATTACTTGAGTCATAGTTTAATTCCTGCCTTATAGTTCATTCCACAAAGGCATTTTGTGCTGCATCGTCCTGTTCTTTTCCTAGTCCGAAGTCACGGTGGGGGGACACAGTTTTGGCTCCTGACACATCTCCAAGCTAGATTTCTGTCTCTCTGTGTAACTTTGATCAGTTCAGACATTTGTCAGTGTCCGTTCACATCCTCGTTTATAGACTGTCGCCAGGGATGGAAGCTCGATATTTAAAGTCAACAAGAAGAGCCTGTGTGTTTTCTGTCTGAAACTTCATCTGTGTGTGTGTGAAGAAAAATACTGACTTTTAGAGAAGGTGGGTGGGGAGGAGAGATTGTGAAAGGAAAAGGAAGAAAGACAAAAGAAGGACTGGGAAGAGAGAGGGAGAGGCGGGTGGGGGGGTTGCTTTGTAACTGCTAAGATTGCAGACAGAAATAGCTTACAACCACAGTGAGCAGAAGCGACTCAGAAACCAGGACCAAACTGTATTCACTTTCATTAATCAGTTTCTCTGAGAAGGAAATGACAACTGGTCCTGTCTTCCTCTACATCTTGATTTTTGGAAAATATTGTAAGTATACTCAGCATTTAATTTTGTCTACCTTAGGATTTTATGAAATAATCAAAAGGACAAATGTTGATGACTGACATGTATGCTTTTAAGGTACAAATGTTTTCTTCTGATAAAACTGTCATCTCACTTCAGAAGGATTCTCCGGAATACATTTCTAGTATTTACATTAAAAGCTGGAATACTAACATTCCATGTAAATCTATGCTTCATAACAATCAATTGGTATAGTTGACATTAACATTTGTTTCATAAGTCATGTTATATTTCAAGAGGAGCAGTCCTTAAAGAGATTGTGTTCAAGGAATGTGCCCAAGGACACATCCTGGGATAGTCTGTATGTTTGCTCCTGATTCTTGTGTGTTTGTAATGTTTTTTTACTTTAGCCTTTTGTGATTTGTAGCATAGGTTTGCCTCCTCACAGAGAGATGCCTTCAGAAAACTCCTTTTTTATTTAGCAAGGTTTCTCACTATTCCCGGGAAGAAAGACAAGGGAAAGTAGAAAGCAGTGAAAACCACAGACACACGAGGCGCCCAGATGGACAGTTTACTTTTGTTATCATGACAGTTTTTTGTTTCCTCTCTGTATGCATTGTTTTCAAAACAAATTTACTTTTTAATGAAAGGAAAGAGCATTAAACTTTATTTAAACTATATTAGGTAAACAGAAATAAAATGTTTTTGCTTCTTGGGTAATATATGATGAGAAAAGTCAAAGCAAATTGAGGAAAAAAACTTTCTAGGTCCCTTTCATACCTTATGGTGCTGGGAATTATTGTTATGACAAATTCAAGATTCACAAGAATGTTTACATTGCTCTGTCTCTTAAAACTTTGCAGAAATTTATTGACACTAAGACACTGTACTGAGGAATGCCTCAAAGCATATTTCAGTTGTAACTCTCCCAATCCTGATGGCATACTCTGCACGCAAGTGATTTTTTTCCTTTATCTCCAGTCTTCCTGACCTCTTAGTACACCTCACTTTGATGGTCAAAGATGGAAGACAGTGTGAAACCAAGGAAAATGATTCCAAATCCTGGGGAAACATGATAGTTCCTAGCTTTCTCCATCTCTGATCTTACTGTTGTCATTGCCATTTTTTAACTAGAAGTGAAAAATCAAATTTCACACCACCACCAAAAACTGAGTGGTTTTAGTATAATCCAAGTGCTGTGGATATTTGCAAGCAGCAGCCTCATAAATCCATAATATATTTTGCCATCTCCTCTCTCATTTCAATGAAATGAGCAGGTTAAATAAGCCAAAGAGATTCTTCCAAATAGACATTCTCATCTGAGGTATTCAAGGGAATGTTAAAAGGAATTTAGGGCAAGTTGAGAAGCAATGTGGCTAGTGTGTTACCAGTCATGTGGTAAAAATGTTCTATGCTTAATAAAAAAAAAAGTTCTATGTTCTTTTGTCAATAGAAAATTATTTTCATGAGCAGAAAATAGGTAATAGCGATGAAGACAATAATTGTCAAAACTCTCAAACTTAAATTTGTCTTTGGATTTTTAAAATAATGTTCATAATGCACTGTGAATACTTGGGAATGCCAAGTCCTCCTTTCTCCATGCCTCCAGAAGCAGAATTGGGCAAGCAGGACTCCTGGCTACATGCTCTCCACACAGTGGGCAGGCTGAAGGGCATTTGACAGGAGCCCCCAACCCAGCAACCCACACCCATGACTCACCTGTTGGCTTATCCCATCACCAAGCCCTACCAACGAGAGGATTTCCTGGGCATATAGCAAAAGAAGTCAACCACATAAGGACAACATCTTAAATCTCCTTAACTAACCCCATGGTTGTTGCTGGTGGCTTGTTTATAAACATTATCTCCTGTTGTCTGGGAAAGATAGTGTGCTGACATGCAAGATTTAAGGTTCTTGACAGCAGCGCCCTGTACTAGCTTTGTAACTGTCCACAAGGACTTACCCTCTGAGTCTTAGTGTGTGAAATGGCAATAGTCTTGTGCCCTCTCTACCTCCCAGAGCCCCTGTGTTTCATTCTTTATTACATACATTACCTCCTTGGATCATCACAACTTGATTAGGTAGATGTAATTAAGCACGTGAGCAAGGCAAGACCAAGGACACTCATTACCTTGTCACAAGGCTCAAGCTGACAAATGCCCGTTTGAATGCTTTCATTGTCTACAGTCTTTCTCCTAGACCATGAATATTCTCAGTAGAGATAATGTGTATAATAAGGGGACTTTGAAAACAGAAAAGCCCCTTATAGACCCAAGCAATTGTTAGTCACCCTTTTACTCAAAAATGTTTATTGAATGCCAGTTACTTTAATAAACAATAAGACTAAAGGATGGCTACAGCATGATCCCTCCTCTAAAAGGTTGGAGTGGAGAAGAAAAAGGTATCTAGGATCACCAAGTTGTAAGACAAGGACAAAAACCTAGGTGCGCACAGTAGGGGGTGGGGTGGGAAGGTGACATTAAGATCCAGAAGAGATTTCCTTTTATCCTTGAGAAATGTTTATTCTTAAAAAGTTTCCTCTGTCTATGGTCTAGTTAGCTGTATCTTGCAATGTTAATTTCTGTTTTGATAATGTACTATCGTTATATAAGATGATTCCATTAGGCAAAGCTAGGTCAAGGATCTATGGGACCTCTTGTAGTATTCTGCAACATCTTGTGAGTCTAAAATTAAAAGTCACAGAATGATCCTCTGGGAGAATTGTATCCCAAGTCCTTATCCACAATGCTTTACTGTTACTTAAACAATATCATCAAGCAAAAAGCAATCATTTTGCTTAACACTTTTGCTAGGCAGAGAATAAATAAGGGAATAGGAAATAAAAGGCCCCAAATATGAACTTGATCCACGTTAATATTTTGCCAAGGACTGACCCAGCTGGGAAGGTGCTGACTTTTAGATTTCAAGTGAATACTTACAAGACCACCTGATCTTTGCCTTGGGTCCTGGCACTGGCATATCTCCTAGCAACTATCTCTTCTAACCACAAAGAAGGGGCCAGGAGGTTTTCTGAACTGACAACTGGTACACGAAAAACAGACCATTAGCACACAAGAAAAGGGAATACTGGCATATTTATCTACCTCCAAAAGATGGAGAAAAATCTTTCCAAATGTAGGCTACAGAAATACCTAACAGTTCACCTTACTTTTTTTTAAGGTTGCTAACAATTTTGTATTGTTCTTAATTAGGAATGTGGAATCACATCTTTATGTCTCAAACAGAAAGAAAATTAACAACTCTGTGCAAATGCCGCGCCATCATCTGTATGAAAAGAAACAAATGATTACATCTGGGAACTAAATCATTTCACAAGCTTAATTTCACACATTAAGCTGACTTGTTAAACTGAAATGGCTGGACTTGTGTGTTCTATTTAGGCTTAATTTTTGTCCTTAAAAAAAGCATTTTTAATTTATGATTTTTAGGTAGAATAGCATTATAATTCAACATCTGTATACACTACAGAGTGGTCACAACTCCAAGTCTAGTTACCATCTGCTACCGTAGATTGACCCATCCGTTACCGTTGACCTGCTTCACCCACTCCACTTCACTCACCCTGCCACCCCCTTCCCTCTGACAGCCACTAATCTAATCTCTGTATCCATGAATTTGTTTTTGTTTTATTTCATTTGTTAGTTCATTTTCAATTCCCAATATGATGAAATCATGTGGTATTTGACTTTCTCCATCTGACTCATTTACTTAGCTTAATGCCTTCCAAATCCATCCATGCTGTCACCCATGGCAAGATTGCACTGTTTCTTTATGGCTTAATAGTGTCCATTATGGGGGCTTCCCCGGTGGCTCAACAATAAAGAATGCACAAGCCAATGCAGGAGATGCAGGTTTGATCCCTGGGTCTGGATGATCCCCTGGAGAAGGGAATGGCAGCCTACTCCAGTATTCTTTGCCTGGGAAATCCCATGGACAGAGGGGCCTGGCAGGCTACAGCCATGGGATCACAAAATAATTGGACACAACTTAGCATCTAAACAACAACAACAGTATCCATTATGGACCTATATCCCATCTTCTTTATGCATTCATCCATCAGTGAATAAGATCTGCAAAGACTTTACTAAAAAATTACTAGTAAGGAAATTGAAACAGTAATCAAAAATCTCCCAACAAACAAACTGTACCCATTTATACCATTTTAATGTCAAGTTCTATATGATTGTGGTTATGGATGTGGTGGTTATATACTCAGTGTTATAACTGCCAGTTATTAAGAGCTTGCCATGGACCACAAACTGTGCTAAATGCTTATGAACATGATCCGACTTTATCCCTGTAACAACCTTAAGAGATCTTCTCACTTTACAAAATAGGAAACAGAAAATGAGAAATATTAAGTCGCAAGCCTGGCATCACTTCTTAGTAAGTGTTGCAAAAGAGATTACAATCCAAGTTTGTGTCCTTGAACATCCTATGCTAGTAAAACACGATTCAGCGTTAATACTCTAAAGCTCAATATCTGAGAATTAAAAGAGGCCTGAACAGATGCCCTGATCTAGCCCACTGGGTTTTTTTCTTTTAAGATTTATTTATTTATTGGCTGTGCTGGGTCTTCTTTGCTGTGCAAGCTTTCTCTAGCTGCAGCGAACAGGGGCTACTCTTTGCTGTGATATGCAGTCATCTCATTGTGGTGGCTTCTCTTGTAGCAGAGCACGGGCTCTAAGCATGGAGGTTCAGTAGCTGTGGCTTGTAGGCTTAGTTTCTCCATGGCATGTGGAATCTTCCTGGACTAGAGTTTGAACCCAAGTCCCCTGCATTGCAAGGTGGATTCTTAACCACTGCACTCCAGGGAAGTCCTAGCCCACTGGTCTTTGATGCAGTCACTATTTCTCTATTTTACTGATTAAGCAATGGAGAAATACGGACCAGCCCATAGTCATGGAACTGGTAAATCCAAACAAAAACAGTTTCCACTAGAGCAAGGTTATCCCCATCCCAGGAGTCTGAAAAATCCATGCTCCGTATTTGTGCATCTCCTCCTGTTGGCTGGTACCATCTGCTTTGCATACACTTCTGATTATGCACCAAGAATTTATGGATGAGGAAAGATGTGGAAATAACTTGAATGAATAGGACATTACACTCAACCTGTATTGATTCCAGGATTTTGCTTCGAAAGCACTTTTGCTGATAGCACATGTCACAGAGATTTATACACAGGGAGAGCCAATACCTAGTGATGTAATTCTCATCTTAGCTCACCTCTCCCACCCCCTGAAAGTTTTCTGCCTTCATTGTCTGCACAACCACAGCAGCTTATTCCCTGTTTTACCCACTGTGGCCCAACACTCTCTCATCATCTTCAAATCTGGGCCTGTACCCATCATACTGATCAGAACAACAAGGCAGTATCACTGAAACCAATATCTCTTTCCTTGTTGGGAAAAAAATGAGGGCAAGTTGTGAGCATTTAAAATTTAGGTTTTATTCTCTATCACAGCTAAGATAGATGTTGAATGGAAATTTAGAAAGAACAGCATAAAGTGGGATCTCTGGTTATTTGTGTTAGAAATCGACATTTTCCTACAAAATCATTGTATTTTATAATAATTTGGAGATTTGATTTTCTGCTAAATAAATTTATTTTATAATTATTTCATTATTACCTGAATTAACTAGAACCAAAGAAGGCAATGTTTTTTGGGGCTTCACAGGTGACTCAGTGGGAAAAGAATCCACCTGCAATGCAGGAGAGAAAGGAGATGTGGGTCCTATCCGTGGGTTGGGAAGAGCCCCTGGAGGAAGGCATGGCAACCCAATCCAGTATTCTTGCCTGGAGAATCCTGTGGACAGAGGAGCCTGTGGGCTACAGTCCATGAGGTCGCATAGAGTCAGGCACAACGAAAGTGACTAAGCATGCATGCAAAGAGTCAGACACAATTGAGCATGCGCACCCCTCCAAATACACACACCTTGTTTCTTAAATCTTCTCTAATAACGAATATGTTGTGGAGTTCTTTTTAATATTCAGTGCTCTCAAAAAACGTAAGGATTGTTTTGGGGGAAGGGGACCTTTGGCTTCTCCACTGGCTGTTCCAGGCCACGTGGAGCCCTGGCCTCTGGTCACTATGCCGGCTCCTCTCTCCACTTCTCCCTCCGCATCCTCTTTCCCTGACCTCTGCCCATCGCCTACATTGGCCCAAGAGCTCAAGTTCTCATTCTGTGATGAAGAACACACAGACATCTCTCCTTAACCCGTCTCCAGACTCGAATTCCAGGTCCACCTTTAGTCAAGGTGCCCAAGTGATTAGCCTCAAAATGGGACAGCAGATAATCTGATGCATTCTCTAATTGTAAGATTCACCCTTTTTAGAAGCCAGTTGAGATTTTCTTTTTATTTTTAAAATCAGTGTATAATTGTTCTACAATATTGTATTAGTTTCCGCTGTACAACAACGTGAATCAGCCGTAGGTGTATCCAGGCTTCCCAGGGGGCAGTAGTGGTAAAAAATCTGACTGTCAATGCATGAGACATGGAACACGGATTTGATCCCTAGATCAGGAAGATCCCCAGGAGGAGGGCGTGGAAACCCACTCCAGTATTCTTGCCTGGAGAACCTCATGGACAGAAGAGCCTGGTGGGTTACAGTCCATGGAATCGCAAAGAGTCAAACAAGACTAAAGCAACTTAGCGCGACACATACATATATTCCCTCCTTTTGAGGCTCCTTCCCACTCCCAATTCTCACCCCTCGAAGTCAAAGGCAGCTGAGACTTTATCTTTTAATAGCAATGTGTGCATATTTATTCTTTGGTTTTTTTCGGTTGAGATTTGAAATCATTTTTCTGTTTTTGGTAGAGCTGAGTGTGTGCTTGAACTGGGTGGCCACACAATTGCATTAGCTAATTCATTGATGAAAACGTTTCGTTGTACTATTTTTCTCCTGACAGTCTGCTCTCCTGATTCTTACCTCATTCATGTGAAGTAACATTACATGAAGTCTCTTTTTCTGCCTCCAGCAGTCTGAGTCTCCAGTGAATTGCAATTTGATTAAACAGTTTCCTCATATCTCTCAAGTACTTTTTTAATTTGTTTCACATAATTAGACTTTTTGAGTTCAAAGGAGATGTAAAGCTCATATCATACAACGCCCTCATTTTCATGTAAGAAGAAACTGAGCCTAGATCGCTGTGCTCCCTTTTATTTCAGTTTTATTATCTTTTACTTGCTTTTAAAAGTATGCCTCCAATTTCATATGTAGGACAGGATGGGGAAGAAAAATCAGAAGGGTAAAGCATCACCTTTAAACAGAAAGAAGTTAAACCACAGTTATTAAATTACTTTTATTACCCACCAAAATCCTAGCCTCAAAAATTAAGATTTGCAAATACATTGATTTTGCATTATCGTGTGTCACACTTCCACACACCTGCCTGGCAGATAAACATTTTAAACCATTCTCTTCACCAAGAAGAGACTGGACAGAGGAGAGAAGGATTCTAAGGACACCTTCCCAAGTCCATGCTTGTGGTCAGGTCCAAATTTAAAGAAAAGGACTTTTCAAATTGTCAGGAAATTCAGAGCCCATGGGTGTGTCCACTCTCCACATCCCTCACTTCCATGCTATTCTCCAGACAACTATAAGATGCATCGTTTTCATCACATGCCATGCAGATGAATGAATGTGGCCCCTGGGGCATCCTCATGAAGTGCAAGAGGCCTCCTGCCTCTGCTGCAGGCTGCATGAGACTGATGGCTCTGCAGGAGTCCAAAAGGAAAGCATCCACGTCCAGGAGAGGTTGGTACACAATCAGAATCTCAGTGCTTCTCATTTCAAGATGGACATTCTCTTGCCTCCATACAGTATGTCCCACACATATGAACAAGTTCCTTTCCAAGAGCCTGTTCATTAAGTCCAATTTGTTCGTTTAAGTCCCACAAAGTTAGCCTAGATACCCAACTAACACAGTTGGCCATATAGTACTGAACTGTAAAAAGTTTATAATACTTTTCACACAAATAATACACAAAAAGCAAACACAAAAAATAA
The DNA here is from genome assembly GCF_049115385.1 of Moschus berezovskii. Taxonomy (NCBI): domain Eukaryota; kingdom Metazoa; phylum Chordata; class Mammalia; order Artiodactyla; family Moschidae; genus Moschus; species Moschus berezovskii. Next base: position 43,787,794 of record NC_142478.1, on the reverse strand, counting down.
AGAAAACATTTTTAATCTTACAGTGCAGTACCTCAAAATATACAGTAGTACTGTACAACAGCTAGCACGCAGGGGCTGGCATTGAGTGAACAGGCAAGAACAGCGGCTCAGTGGAGGAGGGAAGGGAGGAGGGATAGAGCAGAACTGAAGGCTCATCAGCATCAGGAGATGGAGGGCGAGCTGCAACGTCACTCAGCCTGACACTGATGGAACACATGTTCGCCTCTTTGAAAGTTCACAACTTGAAGATTCGTATGCAGGGAACTTAATCTACTATCCTCAAACAGCCTGGGCACCAATGCTTACGTGTTTAACCCTTCTCACAATCCCTTCCTTCTCCCTACCCCAAAATACCATGTCTTCTGTCTCTGTATCTGTACTGAGGCTGATACTGGAGGGGGAGAGAGAGCGGGGTGCAGTGGAGACTCTGTTCCTGAGGACACAGGCCCCTGAACTTCCTTTCCTCCCGCCCCTTCCCCTGCCCTCGCATCTCCCGAGATGGAGTCATGTTTCTTCCAACATCACGGAGCCTGAAAGGACGCTTACAGAAGTCCTGCAATGCACCTTCACCGTTGCGTGATGCTCCCTGCAGGTATTAATATCAACAATTCATGGTTCAGTAGCAAATAAACCCCATACAAGTAGTAAGCTCTCAACTCCCAGGCCAGTCCAACATTCTGTTTATCATGTAGGGTGAGATTGTCTTCGTGTTTTGGCTCTAGGCATCGAGAGATAAAGTGAAAATTAAGCAAGTCTCCTCAGGCACTTTCCCACTTCCTACAAGTTCTCTGTGCTCACTTCCTCCTCCTTTTCATCCCTCCCAGTGGAATCTCAGCAGCATCTCCACTCTGGCCTCCGGGTGGCTCAGATATTAATTCTTAGCCCTAACCAACCGGTTCCTCCTTCTCTCGTTTCTTACGTGAACTCTTGTCTCTATTCCTCAGACTCACCACACCTCCTGACAAAATCTACACCAGAGGTTTTGGTCACAAACCTTGCAACTGGAATCCTTATTTCTACCCACCTTTTCTCCCAAAGATTCTCTCTTCACAAATCCGTCCTTTCATAGAGGACAACTGCCTATTAAACACACTCTATGCACATTATACCTTATACCCTTCCAACCTCATTCCGCCGTTACCCAGACTCATGGAGATTTTTGGCTTTTTCTTGTTGTGTTAGTCGCTCAGTCATGTTCAACTCTTTGTGACTCCATGGGCTGTAGCCTGCCAGGCTCGTCTACCCATGAAATTTTCCAAGCAAGAATACTGGGGTGGGTTGCCATTACCTTCTCCGGGGGGTCTTCTTGAGCCAGGAATTGAACCCAGGCTAATTCTGCTTTATTTAGGAAGATGGTTCCAATACCTGATCCTCCCAGTGTAAGAAACTGATGATCTTGCAAATTCCCGTAGTTGTAGTCATTTCAACAGAGACATCTTTCTTCACAGATTTGAAATGTTCGGTTCAGTTCAGTTCAGTTCAGTCGCTCAGTCGTGTCCGACTCTGCGCGACCCCATGAATCACAGCACGCCAGGCCTCCCTGTCCATCACCAACTCCCGGAGTTCACTCAAACTCATGTCCACAGTCGGTGATGCCATCCAGCCGTCTCATTCTCTGTCGTCGCCTTCTCCTCCCGCCCCCAACCTTTCCTAGCACAGATATACAAATGGACATGAATTGACAAACTGTGAACAAAATTTGTAAGTGTATGAGCCTGGATCTACTGGGAGAAGTCAAGAAGCTGAGAAGGGCTTTTTTGGAAGCCTTTATCCAGCACACATACTGCAAGTACTGATTGATGAAATAACTGATCACGTTCTCAGGCGCATGGAGCGCTGAAAACACCAATCACACTGCCATCGCGTTCACTCGCGAAGCCTTTGATCCTCGCCTTTCCATCTTACCCTTTTCTCTCACCCTCTGCTGCTCACTCCAGCCGTTTGATATTTTAATAGGTTTTTCCCAGAGCAGGCTGGAAATGTTTGACTCATTTTCAATGGTCCAAAAGATTTGCCATTTTTACTTCCTGCATTGTGGCTGATTTGTTGGAAACTGCAAAACTGCTTCACGGTTTATAAATGTTCTGCTTTCTCATACATTTCAAATTAAGACAAGAAGACGTCAGTGGTCATGCTGTCAGTTTCTCTGGACCTCCACTTAACCCCCTTTTTGTGTTAAGATCAGGAGAAGTGGTTGGTTTGGCTAAGCTAAATAAAGATTTTTACTTCTGCCCTTCTGATTGCAGTCCTTACCCCTGAACTTCTAATCTCACAGCACAACAGTTAACACTTCCTGGAAGAAGGATAGTTTTTGTTTGCTCGATAACTTTTTGGGGGCAACTGAGCATCCGTCTCCAATGTTGACCTGGAATAATGTGGCAACTCATTTGTCCATCAAGTTCATTTTAATTTAAAAAAAAAAAAAGCCTGTACAAATCATTTTGTAATGCTACTTGCTCCTGGGCATCTTTTTTCAAGGTTCCTAAGCTAGTTTATGCAGCAGGTTTCCTATTATCTCATGGTCCATTACCCACACAGAGATATTAATAGATGTATTCCCTTCCCTCCAAGAGTTCAGAGTCTAAGATATAATGGATATATTGTAGACATGCATAGGCATGGGCTAGAATTATTAAATTAAAATGATAACAGATAGGTTAAGGCCAAACAAGTTATTATTACTATATCCCATCAACAGTCTGTGGAATAGTCATTGTGAATGCTTGAATTGATAAATGGAGAATGAAGGTGGTACTGATCAGAAATGGAATTTAACAAGGCAGGAGTTATGGAGGAGTCAAAGAAAGAATGATGCCACGTGGTATTGCATAAAAATAAATAGTGTTTGCAGACAGAGAGCAAACCCTCAGATAAAAGAGGAACTCAGTGAAACCACCTAGCTGGCCATGATGCAGAGGCAGGAGGGACAAAATACAGTGGATATGTGTTGGTGATGATGTTAGTGTAACCCTTATAAATCCATTATGGACTTTCCTGGTTATTGTTATTATTCAATCACTGAGTCCCTTCTGACTTTGCAACGCTGTGGACTATAGCCGGCCAGGCTCCTCTGTCCATGGAATTTCCCAGGCAAAAATACAGTAATGGGTAGCCATTTTCTCCTCCAGGGGAGCTTCCCAACCCAGAGATCGTACCCACTTCTCCTGCACAGGCAGGTGGATTCTTTACCACTGAGCCACCTGGAAAGTAGTTAAGACTCCATGCTCCCACTGCAGGGTGCATAGGTTCCACCCCTGGCCAAGGAAGAGCCCACATACTGCCTGGCCAAATAATAATATTAATAAAGTCATTTTTTATAAAGCTTTTATATGTGGTACAGTTGCAGAATGGGCGCATATCTAAAAACACACATCTAGAGTCAAGCACAGTGTGTCTACCTCATATGGCCAGGGAAGGGTGAAAAAAAAAAAGAATAACCAACAAGGCAGTATATTTGGATAAATGCTAAAAGCATGGAGCATTTGACAAGCGAGAATTATAAACACAAAACAACAATAGTTTGAAATAATAATTACAGTGACATGTATTAGTAAAATAAGAACTCTTTTGAGAATGTTCAAAATATATAATATAAAATATTTAGCTGTTTTTCCACCCCTGTTAAGCGGATGCAGTGAAGATACATGTTTACTCCCACTTTCAAGAAACTTCGAAAGATAAAAGAATGTGTGTATGCATGTATATAACTTGAGTCACTTTGCTGCATAGCAGGCATTGACACAACACTGTAAATCAGCTATACTTCAATTAAAAAATTTTTTTAATTAAAGAAAAATCAGGATTTTCAAAATTTTCATAATGGCAGTAGATAATGTTATTCCCTTTATCAGAGGGGTATCTTCGTTTGTTAGATTTTTTTACATGCCTGCGTGCATGCTCAGGCATGCCAACTCTTTGAGACCCTTTGGACCCCCCAGGCTTCTCTGTCCATGGGATTTTCTAGGCAAGAATAGTGGAGTGGGTTGCCCTTTCTTTCTCCAGATTTTCCACGTTCTTGCATTGCAGGTGGATTCTTTACTACTGAGTCACCTGGGAATCTTGGTAGTTTTTATAATCACCCAAGAATGTGCCCACCCTATTCAGATTCTAACTCAAATATCATGACTCAAAACTCTACTCTCTTACCGGTACTGTTCTTCCCATGCTTCCATTCTGTGGCCCAGATCAGCTACTCTTACTTCACTTACCTTTTCTGTTATTTTTGCTTTCAATCTCTTTTCCCTACATTTTAAATGCTTTCTTTTCTTGTGGCTCTAACCAACGTGAGTCACAATACTACAGACAAAACCACCAAAACAGAGAAGTGTGACTTGAATAGTGACAAATCCCAAATCATTGTGTTTATCTGTTAACTTTCTTCCCCAAGTTCTTTCTGACAGAATGTCTAAATAGCAGAGTTTGTGATAAATAAGAGGAACACAGAGGAGTCTGGTGTGACGATCCCATCCTACCTAGAAGCTGCACCATCACAAGCACACATGTCTAATGAGTCCCCAGGAAGCTACACTACTTTTTAAATTCATTCTGAGGAAACTTTCAGATTTTTAATACGATTCATAGTGTGCTTAGAGACACAAAATGTGCTAGGCCAAAGTTGCCATATTCTGATGATTCAGTTCAGTTCAGTTCAGTCGCTCAGTCGTGTCCGACTCTTAGCGACCCCATGAATCACAGCACGCCAGGCCTCCTTGTCTATCACCCACTCCCAGAGTTCACTCAAACTCATGTCCATCGAGTCGGAGATGCCATGCAGCCACCTCATTCTCTGTCGTCCCCGTTTCCTTCTGCCCCCAATCCCTCCCAGCATCAGAGTCTTTTCCAGTGAGTCAGCTCTTCGCATGAGGTGGCCAAAGTATTGGAGTTTCAGCTTCAGCATCAGTCCTTCCAATGAACACCCAGGATCGATCTCCTTCAGAATGGACTGGTTGGATCTCCTTGCAGTCCAAGGGACTCTGAAGAGTCTTCTCCAGCACCACAGTTCAAAAGCATCAATTCTTCGGTGATCAGCTTTCTTCACAATCCAACTCTCACATCCATACATGACCACAGGAAAAACCACAGCCTTGACTAGACGGACCTTGGTTGGCAAAGTCATGTCTCTGCTTTTTAATATGCTATCTAGGTTGGTCATAACTTTCCTTCCAAGGAGTAAGCATCTTTTAATTTCATGGCTGCAATCAGCATCTGCAGTGATTTTGGAGTCCAAAAAAATAAAGTTTTACACTGTTTCCACTGTTTCCCCATCTATTTCCCATGAAGTGATGGGACCAGAGGCCATGATCTTAGTTTTCTGAATGTTGAGCTTTAAGCCAATTTTTCACTCTCCTCTTTCATTTTCATCAAGAGGCTTTTTAGTTCCTCTTCACTTTCTGCCATAAGGGTGGTGTCATCTGCATATCTGAGGTTATTGATATTTCTCCCAGCAATCTTGATTCCAGCTTGTGCTTCTTCCAGCCCAGCGTTTCTCATGATGTATGATGTACTCTGCATATACGCTGAATAAGCAGGGTGACAATATACAGCCTTGATGTACTCCTTTTCCTATTTGGAACCAGTCTGTTGTTCCATGTCCAGTTCTAACTGTGGCTTCCTGACCTGCATACGGGTTTCTCCAGAGGCAGGTCAGGTGGTCTGGGATTCCCATCTCTTTCAGAATTTTCCACAGTTTATTGTGATCCACACAGTCAAAGGCTTTGGCATAGTCAATGAAACAGAAATAGATGTTTTGTTTTTCTGGAACTCTCTTGCTTTCTCCATGATCCAGCGGATGTTGGCAATTTGATCTCTGGTTCCTCTGCCTGTTCTAAAACCAGTCTGAACATCTGGAAGTTCACGTATTGCAGAAGCCTGGCTTGGAGAATTTTGAGCATGACTTTACTAGCGTGGGAGATGATTAACATAAATTATTTATATTGCTGAAGTTGTAATTAGAGTCAGTTACAGTACTGAAGTTCTGGTTAAATGATAAACACCTAGAAGTCTTGTCTAATTAAATCCTCCTATGAACCATGAAGGGCAATGGATCCTCCCCTCCCCAGAGGAGGGACTCAGTCTCAGAGAGACTTGGGGATTTGCCAAGATCACAGGCTCCTAAGTGCTTAATGCAGGATGCGAATTCATGTTTATCTGAGTTCTTTCCACTTGCCATACAAATACCAAAATCATGGTGCATCGTTATGTATACTATCTCTCATTTTATAGGACAGATGAGCAAACTGACCAGGCAATGTGAACTCAATCGAGATCTCCCACACTTGCTGTTTCTGGGGAAAGAGGTCAAGGCAGGGCAGGAACAGATGGAGTGTGGGTGGGGCCAGGCCTGGGAAACTAGGAGAAGGAGTGCGGGATTAAGAGGAGGGCAGGGGGACAGGCTGGAGATGAAGCTGGAGGAGATCCTTGCATACAGACCATGAGTCTCAGTGAGCCGCATTCAAAAATGACTTTGGACTTAGGGCATAAGCAATTGGAAGGGGGTTTTGAACACAGTGATATAGCTATCTTTCCTTAGGAATTAACTCTGGCAACTTACCCAAAGTAATCTAGAGTGTGAGGAGCCGACAAGAGGCCCTAAAGGAGTGTGGCAGTCGCCCTCCATCGCTAGAGAGGAAGAGGCTATGACCAAGTCAAGTCGGCTGCTTTCCTAGAACCTGAGTGGCTTTTCAGTATATTTTCTCCCTGACTAGTACCTAAGAGATATACTTATGAAATATACAAAATACATGTTGAATGCAATACGACGGTTTTGTCTAGTACCCTGACTGCAACAGGACTGGCCAGCTTGACACTGCACTCCACAAACATGCAGCTCCCATCTCTACTTCTCCTTCCCAAAAAAGTCTTTGCATCTAGTCTGTATTGATGATGCTTCCAATTTCTCCTGTGCTCTCTTGTTACTCACTAACCCATCTGTTAACTTCTGGGTCCAATTTGAAAACAAGTAATAGAAACATAACAGAAAACATTATTAACAAAGATGCATACTATGATGGAGAGTAGGTGGACAAAGTGTCCAAATACAGGGTCATTTAAATCAAAGAAAAGGTACTGACCAGCTAGAGGTACAAACTGTCTTCTTCAATCAATAAGTAACTTTGCAAGTCAGGGCTGTTACTAAGAATCAGTACAGTCAATAAACTTTAGACTTTTCTCAGCAGCTGCAACCTCCCAACAGTGAAGGAAAGGCATATATATAATTTTAAATATTGTGTTAATAGGTCCAAAACCTAGTATCTATAAGGGCATAATTTTGCTCTATTTTAACACATTTACATTTTAATCAATAACACTCTCCATGGTAAGTTTGAGGCACTTATAAGTATACATTCATGACTTTATTTCTTGGTCATTCCTTTAGAAAGTGCACAGTAAGAATAGGGTAAAATGGTGCTGAATATTTCAAGTGCATCATTGAAAATGCATCAAGATACTTTCAACCCTCAGCACATTTTTAATCTCCCTAAAAATTGCAGAACCATGGTCACATTAACTAGAGAAATAGCTTGCCCAGAACACCTTTGAAGTCAGAATACATTATATCGTTCTTGAAGGTATCAATAATTATTAACTCAAGTACTGAACTAAAAGAGATATATGAATGAAAATAGGCTCTTTTTTGCAAATATTATATACATTATATAAAAACCATGCTAATGGCTTCAAACATGATAAGAAATGCTTTAACCACAGGTCACAGAAAACAGAAAAAAAATTGTTTTCAGTATATTTATGAAAAGACAAGTGATTCACCTTCAGTTGGACCAAGTAATGTCTTTTCACTGAATAAATTACTTTCTGGTATAAATTAAATGTGCATATGAAACTCTATTAACTCTTTAAAAATAACATAGAATATTATATACATTCTGGGGTTGCAATGTTGGTTTACTAAATGGGGTTTACAGTGGTGGACTGAATTTCATGCATACATAATGTGCAAAGTTTTGTTTCTTGTTTCCCCCCAAAAGTAAATCCCATGTCAATTTAATCTCTTGTCATTTAGAGCAACCAAGGCAATGGCAAGCCACTCCAGTACTCTTGCCTAGAAAATCCCATGGATGGAGGAGTCTGGTAGGCTGCAGTCCGTGGGGTTGCTAAGGGTCGGACACGACTGAGCGACTTCACTTTCACTTTTCACTTTCACACATTGAAGAAGGAAATGGCAGCCCACTCCAGTGTTCTTGCCTGGAGAATCCCAGGGACGGGGGAGCCTGGTGGGCTTCTGTCTATGGGGTCACACAGAGTCGGACATGACTGAAGTGACTTAGCAGCAGCAGCAGCTAACCTAGAAAAATAAGTTTTTATTCATTCAATTAATACATATGTATATTCTAGATTCTAAATCCAAACTCTCTTTAGGATTTTCTCTATCATTTGATAACAAACTACAGCTATGGTAAAAACGGTATTATGCTACCACCAGCTTTACTGAAAAGCTAGTCCTAATCTAAAAATGTTTCCCTCTTTATCCCTTTCTTCTTTAATTTTCTATTTCCTCCTTTTCTTTCCTGGCCCTAAAAAAAAAGAAAAAAAGAAAAGAAAACAGCTAAGACTCTTTACTACGATGGTTCCACAGACAAAATGTAGACCTCAGAGTTGCTAGGTGGCTATAAAGGGCTCAAGTCCTTTGAGAAACAAATACTAATATAGTCAGACTTTTGGCTGACTGTACTAGGATCAGACACAGGAGTCTTTGGGGATGTTTCATTTTAAAACTGGAGGTTTGTACACTTTTTTACTGCCTTCATCCAATTCCCCCTCCCTGAACTCTGGGAGCTGGTGATAGCCAGGGAGGCCTGGCATGCTGTGATTCATGGGGTCGCAAAGAGTCGGACACGACTGAGCGACTGAACTGAACTGAACTGAGCTGATATACCCCAACTCTCCACCTCTGATAACCACAGTTCTGATCTTTTTTTATGCGTTTGTTCATTTGATTGTGTTTGAAGTATAACTGACCTAAAACACAGTGCTAGTTTCTGGTACACAACATAGTGTTTTGATTTTCCTGTATATTACAAAATGATCACCACAATAAGTCTAGTTAGGTTACGTCACACAGTTGTTGACTTTATTCTCCACACTGTGCATTTTACACTGGTGACTCGTTTATTTTACAACTGGAAGTCTGTAGCTCTTAATCTCTCTCATCTATTTCTTTTCTTCCTTACCCTCCTGACCTCTGGCAACCACCTGGTTGCATCTATAACTCTGTTTCTGTTTTGTTATGCTTGTTCTTTTGTTTAGTTTTTAGATTCCACGTATAAAGGAAATCACAGTGCATGTCTTTCCCTGTCCAATTTACTTCACTTAGCTTAATACCCTCAAGGTTCATCCACGTTGTCACAAATGCAAGCTTTCATGCTTCATTAGGGTTAAATTGTATTCTATGTATGTACAACATCTCCTTTATCCATTCATCTATTTATGGGCACTTAGGTTGCTTCCAATGAACATAGGAGTGCACTTTTGTAATTAATGCTTTCATTTTCTTCAGATAAATACCCGAGAGTGGATTGTATGATAGTTCTATTTTTAATTTTTTTGAAGAATCTCCATACTATTTTCCAAAGTGGCTACACCAGTTTATATTCCCACCAACAGTGCATGAGGATTCCCTTTTCTCCACATCCTCACCAACACTTGCTATTGTTTGTCTTTTTAATGATTGCCATTCTGTCAGATTGGAGAAGGCAATGGCACCCCACTCCAGTACTCTTGACTGGAAAATCCCATGGATGGAGGAGCCTGGAAGGCTGCAGTCCATGGGGTCACTGAGGGTCGGATGAGACTGAGCGACTTCACTTTCAATTTTCACTTTCATGCATTGGAGAAGGAAATGGCAACCCACTCCAGTGTTCTTGCCTGGAGAACCCCAAGGACAGGGGAGCCTGGTGGGCTGCTGTCTATGGGGTCACACAGAGCCAGACATGACTGAAGCAACCTAGCAGCAGCAGCAGCATTCTGTTAGATGTGAGGTAAATATCTGTGCTTTTCAATTGTATTTCCTTATTAATTAGTGATTTTTGACATCTTTTCCTGTGTCTGTCAGCCATCTGTATGTCATCTTTTTGGGAAAATGTCTATTACCCATTTTAGTCAGGTTGTTTTTTTGATGTTGAGCTGTATGAGTTCTTTGTATTTTGAATGTTAACCCCTTATCAGGTATAGCATATAAAAATATCTTCTTCCATTCCATAATTGGCCTTTTTGCTTTGCTGATAGTTTCCTTCAATGTGCAAAAGTTTTTTAGTTTAATATAGTTCCATTTGTTTATTTTGCTTTTGTTTCTCTTGCCTAAGGCATATCCAAAAAAATTACTAAGATCCATGTCAAAGAACTTAATGCTTATGGTTTCTTCTAGAAGCCCTATGGTTTCGTGTCTTACCTTGAAGTCTATAATTCATTTTGAATTTATTTTTGTGTATGGTGTGGCAGAGTTCTGCACTTTGATTCTTTGGCATGGAGCTTCTACTTTCCCCAGAACCACTTATTGAAGAGGCTATCTTTTCCCTATTACATAGTCTTGTTTCCTTTGTTGTAGACTAATTAACTATATAAGTGTGGATTCATTTCTGGGCTCTCTATTCTGTTCCATTGATCTTTGTGTCTTTGGGATTCCAACTGATACACTGGTCTAGTGAGCTGGGCACAGGTGGGCAGCTCAGCAGGCAGCCACTCAGAGGCAGCCCGGGTGACAACAGCAATCTCCAGGTATGACCAGAGAATAGAAAATGAATCTCTCCTCGCTGCTTAACCTGGCGACCTTAATTAGCAGCCACTTCACATCACATGCTTCACTCTTAATTTGAGATGGCAGTGTGGACAGAAATAGGAAGACGGAATAGTCAGTACAAAAAACGAAGTACCCACAGGTGCCAATGCCCATTCGAACTCAATCATGGTGGGTTTGAGAATGGAAGAGCTCTACAAACGATTAAGAGGAGTATATTAACTCGCTCCTTATGGACATTTATAAGAGAAGAAGAGAGGCATAAGCAATGTTTACTTGGTATCAGAGAGACTCTTAGCATCCAAGTGGACCACAAGTGGCTCTTATCATCTCAGTCAATATTCATCCCATGCTGCTTACAAGTTCATGGATTGTACAGTATAGATTCTATTAAATATATTTTTAGCATAGTTGATAGTTACAATAGTAATTCCCTGGAAATTAAGACCAATGGACTAAAGAAGGGAAATTGACATTTAGTATGTGTGACTTCTTTCTCATCCATTAGCTTCATCTAATCACGCCAAAAACCCTGGGAAGGAGTTTCACTATTCCCTGCTTTCTGGAAGAGGAAACTGAGAAGTGACAAAATCTACTCAGAGTCCACAGGGCACAATGGGAACTCCTAGCCCGTGGCAACAACGCACAACTGCGCTGGGCTTGTAGGCACGGTGTAGGGACCAAGCCTCAGGAAGTGCTGAGGCCTGTGGTTGTGGTAACTTCAAGAAAAGGCAAAATCAGGAAAACACTGCTTTCGAATTTAAATGAGCCTGTTTGATTTTTGCTGAATTGATACTTAGCTGTATGGAAAAGCATTGCAATTAAGCCCATGGTAGATGTCATTCACAAAATAACAGCCACATGGGAATTCTAAAAAGGAAGCAGTGGTCACTTAATCTGCAGGCTGCAGATGTGTGGTTGGCTAAGTGTCCCTGCCCTGAGCTGCCCCGTAATGGCATTTAAAATCTTGCTCGTCATATATCCTCCCCAAATGGTAATATCCCCACTATGCACCAGGAAACATTTATATCACATCCAACAAAATCTTGTCCAACTCTCATAGCCTGAAAATGCCTTCAAAATTGTCCTTTGGGTTAAAGATGGAAAAATATCACAGACTCCAATTCATAAACACACAGATGATATGGAATGACATATCTTGTAAATAAATAATACTTCTGGCATTTCAAATTATTTGTCTCACTCTCATAATCTGAGAAAGCTTAAAGTAGATATGCATTATACACACACACACATATGGTGTCCAGGTAATTTCATATTTACTCAAAAACTGTTGGTATGTATCCAACACCAGGCAGCTAGGAGTAAGTTAAATGTTTTTCACATAATAAAAATTCTAGAGAATTCCCTGGTGGTCTAGTGGTTCAGACTCTGTGCTTTCATTGCCATAGAAATTTTACAAACTGTTTCAGCTGCAATAAGTTTTAAAAATTAAAATATGTACCAAAAATTTTTATTGTACTTTAAAAAATTTCAAATCCACAAAAATATGATAAAAGTAGTACAAGGAGCCATATGCCTTTCCATATACCTTTCCCCTGGGCTTACCCATTAACATTTTCACACATTTGCCTCTTCTCTCTCAACAAACTCACACACACACATATGTTTTCTTGAGGAATGATTTGAGAGCAAATTGCAGATACCAGGACTCCTCTCCCCTAAATACTTCATCCTGGCTCTCCTAAAAACTACATTCTTGATTACTAAATTCAAGAAATTTAACACTGATAAAATAAGGCTATCTAATGTAACATCTATATTCATGTTTTATCAATTATCCTAATTACATCCTTTATAGAAAAAATTGTTTCTTAATCATACCCTTGCACTCAGCAGCCACAGCTCTGTAGCCTTCTTTAATCTGAAGACAATGACATAAGTTTAGAAGGTGGGCCAGATGAACCATATAGAATATTCCTCAAATTTTGGTTTGTCTGATGCAAACACAAGACCAGAAGTTGTCATGGAAATGTACCAGAGGAAAGCTCGCTGCTGTGTTGACAGCGGATCTCTTTGTAAAGTACTGTGTCCCATTTTTGTTTCTTTTTCTTTAAAATTGTGACTCTCAAGACATCCAGTTTTCACCCATCCCTATTCTTGTAAACGTCCTCAGACAATCCTTAGAGACTCACATTTATCTATCCTAACTTTCAGAGTCATCTCTGAAGCCTTAACCAAGCCACGCTTCAGGTTCTCCAGTCAGTTGGTGATCATTCCCAGGTTCCTTTACCCTCCGAGTTCCGACATTGTCCTCCAGGTAGAGGGTCTCCATTGCTATTTGCATCCATCTTTCTCTACCAGTGAGAAATGCCCGCTCCGTGCAACAGAGAAAACGACCAAGCCACTGCATCTGAAACAAAGAAGAATTAATTTTTCTCACAGTAACAGTCCAGCAGTCTGCTTATGGCACCAGATGAGCTCTCCAGCCATGTCATTAGGGTCCTGGGCTTTTCCTGTATTTCCCACTTCACCATCCTCTGTGCTGATTATCATATTAAACGTTTATCTCCTAATTCATGGAAAGACAGCCACTGTAGCTCCAGACATCAAGTCCAAGCGGCATGTAGGTCCATCTTTCCACAATAGTTTTCCCAGAAATCCCATTAGAAGAATTCTGATTCTCAGAACTTATAGGTCAGGATTTGGTCCCACAGTCATGCCTAAATGCCAAGGCAGCAGAGAACCTGGGAAATAAGCATAGTTTTACTATTGAGACAGACGTGTCTTCCTCAGTACTGAATGCCCCATCAACACAAAAACAATGGGGATTCCAGTGTTAGAGGAAAACGGAAATGGACAGTTAGTCATCAACCAACCGATTCCCTGACTCCTCCCATAAGTGTTCAGTTCAGTTCAGTTCAGTCACTCAGTCCTGTCCGACTCTCCACGACCCCATGAACCACAGCACGCCAGGCCTCCCTGTCCATCACCAACTCCCAGAGTTCACTCAAACTCATGTCCACAGAGCCGGTGATGCCATCCAGCCATCTCATTCTCCATCATCCCCTTCTCCTCCCGCCCCCAACCTTTCCCAGATCAGAGTTTTTTCCAGTGAGTCAACTCATCGCATGAGGTGGCCAAAGTATTGCAGTTTCAGCTTTAGCATCAGTCCCTCCAATGAACATCCAGGATTGATCTCCTTTAGAATGGACTGGTTGGATCTCCTTGCAGTATAAGGGACTCTCAAGAGTCTTCTCCAGCACCACAGTTCAAAAGCATCAATTCTTCGGCGATCAGCTTTCTTCACAGTCCAACTCTCACATCCATACATGACCACGGGAAAAACCATTGCCTTGACTAGACGGACCTTGGTTGGCAAAGTAATGTCTCTCTGCTTTTTAATGTACTATCTAGGTTGGTCATAACTTTCCTTCCAAGGAGCAAGTGTCTTTTAATTTCATGGCTGCAGTCGGCATCTGTAGTGATTTTGGAGCCCAAAAAAACAAAGTCTGACACTGTTTCCACTGTTTTTCCATCTATTTCCCATGAAGTGATAGGACCAGATGCCATGATCTTTGTTTTCTGAATGTTGAGCTTCAAGCCAACCTTTTCACTCTCCTCTTTCACTTTCATCAAGAGGCTTTTGAGTTCCTCTTCACTTTCTGCCATAAGGGTAGATACACTCATTTCCTCCTGCTCAATCTTATTCCAGGTTTCTTGTCAGTTTTCCTTCATTTCTCTTCTCTCCTGTCTAAGGCCCCTTGAAAAATGAGCTTTCATGCATGTTTATTAACACCTCACCTTCCTCCTTGAGTCAAATAATATTACAACCACTGGTAGTGTTTCCACCTTTAACAGGTGAGGAAAGCTGAAGTCCAGGAAGATGAAGAACCTTGCTAAAATTTGCCCATCAACTGAGAGGCCCACCCAAGAGTAGCCCCACTGGCTTTCAGTATTGCCACATCTGCCTCTCAGAACACAGGTTCCTATCTTCCACTCTGCTGTTTGGCCCCTCTGGCACATACCTCAGATATTTAAATATAAAGTTCTCCATGAAGCTTCATCAATTCAGTTGTTTATTTCTGGAAACTTCTCCAAAAAGGAAAAATAATGAGGGAACCAAGTTTTTCCCTTTTTACTTTTTTAATTTACTCTCTAAATGTGAAGGAAGGAGAAGCCAGGGCGATAGACCATTGCCTTCCTTGGAAATCATTGCTCCTCTGAACCCTGAGTCTGAATTTGCAGGGCCATCTCCAATATGTCTGTTAAGGAGCAGTGGGACTATGTCTATTTAGATGCATCAAGCTTGTCTTTGACCTTGTGCGGAAATATCTTGCAACACCCAAGGCAGCATAAAGTACCCTGATGAAGCAGCCAGCATCACATCCTTGCAGTGAAAGGTTTCAAAAGAGGGACAGATCACCCAGAATAGAAATTTGCTCAGAGAGGGAGTCAGTTTGAAGTTGTAATTGACCTTGATTATGAAGGGTGGAACTTGGGTGAAAATTAGATATGCAGCACAATTGTCACAAGTCAAGAAACAGAAATATGGGTGGTTTTCAGGAGCTCCAAGGCTTGTCAGCACATGGGGAGCAGTGGTTAAAAGCACACGTTCTGAAATCAAACAGCTCTGAGTCTGAGCCTCAGTTCTGCCATGGCCTAGTTGTGTGATCCCTGAGCAACTTACTCCTCTGTCCCTTACCTTCTAGATGGTAAAATCACGATAATATTAATAATGATTCAATGGCATTGTTATGAGAATGAAATAAAATATGTAAAGCTCTCAGTGCTATTCCCTAAAATTTAGTAAATGCTCAAAAACATGAAAGAAAAGTCTTCTGATCAGAGTGAGAAGGTCAATGCACTGGACTCTTAGGTTTAAGAAAGTAGATTGTGGCCAGTTGCAATTGCTTTGACTCTAAGGCTAAATTGTAATGCTAAGGAAGCCATTAAAAGTGTATCAACCAGATGAACTTACTTACAAAACAGAAAGAGACTCACAGACTTAGAGAATGAACCTACGGGAGCCGGGGGAAGATGGGGGGAAAGCATAGTTAGGGAGTTTGGAATGGACATGTACACACTGCTATATTTAAAACAGATAACCAACAAGGACCAACTGTATAGCACATGGAACTCTGCTCAATGTTATGTAGAAGCCTGCAGGAGGGGAGTTTGGAGGAGAACAGATACACATAAATATATGGTTGAATCCCTTTACTGTTCACCTGAAACTATCACAACGTTGTTAATTGCTTATACCCCAATACAAAATAAAATGTTTTTTAAAAAAAGTGTAGCCGTCAGATGTGAGATAATCTAGATTGGGATCACAGCTGAGTCAATGCAAGTGGAAAGGAGCTGCTGGGTAGAAAGGTCATTAGGAAGATGTTTAACTGCCCTTGACTTCAATCTGTTTTTTTTTTTTTTTTTTGCTGCACTAGCAGTGTCATCAATAAACTGCTATCAGTTACTGAGCAGGAATCAAATGGGATGGTTGGACAGTAGACAAAGAATCATGTCGTAGTTTGACACATAGACTAGAAATGTAAAAATACAAGATTTAGGACTCCCAGCTATTCTGTGTGTTGGAAGTATGTATGCTCACTCAGCAAATGCTCAGTTCAGTTCAGTTCAGTCGCTCAGGCGTGTCCGACTCTCCGCGACCCCAGGAATCACAGCACGCCAGGCCTCCCTGTCCATCACCAACTCCCGGAGTTCACTCAAACTCATGTCCACAGAGTCGGTGATGCCATCCAGCCATCTCATTCTCCGTCATCCCCTTCTCCTCCCGCCCCCAACCTTTCCCAGCATCAGTCTTTTCCAGTGAGTCAACTCGTCGCATGAAGTGGCCAAAGTATTGGAGTTTCAGCTTTAGCATCAGTCCTTCCAATGAACACTCAGGATTGATCACCGGATGTTTATTATGGCAGAACCATAAGCCTTGAGCAATGGTCACAATAGCATCTCACCCAACTAAAGATCACTCATCCTAGAATCTCCAAAACTTTAATTCTTAAAAACCCAGTTGTTAAAAAAGAAGTCTTCTCCTTTTTCAGGCCCTCACTGGCTCACTGGCTCACACTTTACACAGAGGTCTACGTGTCATGTCCAAGTATCTGCACTTTTAGCCACAGCAGATTTAAGTAATAAATTAGAAATGGTAATGAGTGCAGTGAGACCACAGAGCAGACACATTAAGGATAGTTGAAGTGACAGCTGGTAAAGAACCGTGGAGGAAAAAACACAAGAAGCTGAAAGAACTCCAAAAGTACAGGGGTCTGTGGTCAAGGCTATAGGACACGAATGCCCTCAAGGGCCCTAACACATCAGCATCTTAGCAAGTCCAAGCTCAGACTGCTTCCACATCACAGGCCAATAAATCGAGAGATGGGTTGTTGGGATAAGGAATAGTGCCTTTATTCAGAAAGCCCTCAGACCAATAAGACGGTGGACTAGTGCTCCAAAGAGCTACCATTCCCAGGTTTCTTTTATAGAACAAAAAGCATGAGGGGAGGAAGTAAAGTTAAAAAGGTGGTAAGTTGTTGCAAATATTTTCTGGTTCTAGGCAGACTCCAGAAAGGATATGTTTCTTCTTTCCTGTAGCCATTCACTGGAGGATCTGGTCAGGATGTTTCTGGTTAGGGTTAACCCTTAACCCTCAAGGTTAACCCTCAAGCTTAACCCTTAACCCTCAAGGTTCCCAGAGATGGGCCATTATGTATACTTTAAGCTGTAGGCAACACCCCTTTAGTGACTAAGTGTAGCAAAAGCCATACAAAGTTTAAAGTGAAAGAAGCTGTTTCAATATGGAATCAGAGTTGTTCTTCCCTGTTACACACATGATAACCCAAATTCATTTGGTTTCAATAGATCTCCAAACGTTTAGAAGTAAAGTGAAAAAGTGAAAGTGTTAGTTGCTCAGTTGTGTCCAACTCTTTGCTATCCACGGACTGTAGCCCTTCAGGTTCCTCTGTCCATGCAATTCTCCAGGCTAGAATACTAGAGCAGGTTGGCATTCCCTTCTCCAGGGTATCTTCCTGACCCAGGGATCAAACCTGGGTCTCCTGCATTGCAGGCAGATTCTTTACCATCTGAGTCAGCAGGGAAGCCCTTAGAAGTAAAGCTACAACCCAAAATCAGACACACCAGTATAGACTTTTCTGACAAGTTTTGTTAAAAGGGGGAGATACAAAATAAAGATGCACGTGTTGTGGGGAATGAAATGTGTTTTCTTTAGTCTTGTTTTTAAGAAGGGAGACACAGCATGCTTCAGGAAAGAGGTGAAAATGGACACAGTGGAGAGAGAAGGGAGAATCATCAGATCCATCTGGAGCAGGAAAGAAGGATGGAAATGGTTGGGGGGAGGGGGAATGTTGACTTTGGACCAGTGTGAAGAGGGTGCAAAGGAGGCAGAGTGTGCAATGTAGGCTCAAGGAAAGAAGGAATGAAATCATCATCTAGGAGATGGAAGAGTGCATAGAACAGAGATCCGCTGCCACATGGCGTCAAGGCCCCCTCCCATTTTATTGGAAGGAAGAGTAGTGTGCCTGGCACATTTGGGGACCACAGACAATTCTGCTGTTGAGTCAGTGCTCTGTAAGTTCTGCAGTCAGACTACAGTGAGGACAGTCAATAAGAGAGACATAATTCTTGAGAAATTGAGTGTCTAGTTCATCTGACCCCGAAAGAGTTATAAGAAGAAACTGGACTAAGACAAGATCATGAAGAGATATTGAGTACCAGGATTTTGTCAGGATGTTGCAGAAACCAGTAATCGAGAAACCAAGCACCACACTCGGAAAGTTGGAGAACTCAAGTTTATTATGCTGGCGGGCCCAGAGGAGTTAACACTCTAAGCTCTGAGTCCCAAACAAAGAGGTTACAGAGTTTTTATATACCTACTACAGTAGGTCAACTGTATAGTAGGTCAACCTACTATAGTAGGGCAACACGAGCTACTAATAGGCTGATTTAAACTAAGGGGTTTTACCCGCATGGGAACAGCAGTCAAGACAGGGAAGGGGATGCCTGACCTTTACACGGACAGGCATGATTAAGCAAGTTTGCAGGGGCTGGGCAACTGCAAAGAGTAGGACAAGGGTGAGTGAGATAAGCTCCAGTTCCTAGTATTATAAGTCCCCACTTTCTGAGACTACGTGACCTACATGATCCAGACTTTGTAAGGAGCAAGTTGAGTTACAGAGGCAGAACGAGCAGGAGGTTATGTAAAATTTTAACATTTCCTCTTCAAGGACCTTGGTGATGTCGTTGTTTTTGTTTTACCTGGTTTTTTTTGTTTGTTTTTTGGTTTTTTTTTACTGTTTCAGCTTTATTGAGGTATAGGCAATTGAATTTTTCAAGGTTTTTTTTTGTGTATATCTCAAAGTCTCTAATTTGAAGTCTAAAATATTTCTTTAAATGATAATTTCCTTTAAACATCTATTTATATTATTCCCAGATTGAGGGAATGAATTCAAGCAGCCTGAAAATATTTTGCTCCCAATTCCCTTAATTTTAACAGAATGCTCTTAAATTATCTATCCAATTTTTCAAAACCTCCAGAGATTGTCTCAGTAACCCCATCCACTGTTGAATGATTCCTGTAGCTAAGAGATGACTCCTTATAACTAACTTGAATGTCATCCCTGGCATCAGGGCACAGAATAAACGTAGCCTCTTCCCTGAGTTACTTGCCAAAACAACAGCGATAACAACCTTCCAAGAGACACAACAGCTGCAATGGTGCCTCTGTTTGGTTATGTCCACCCACTTCTAAGATCTCATGAAAGCAACTGGAAAATCTCCACTAGGAAGTAATCAAGTCACAGAAGTAACAAACTGCCTGCCTGCAAGTGAGCACACGTGTTCTAGGCTGCTGAAAAGGAATGCCTTCCCCACTGGTGCTTCATCAACACCTACTTCCGGGTTTCTCAATCTGGGCACTATCGACATTTTACGAAGACAAATCTTTGAGGGAACTGTCCTGTGCACTATGGGATGTTTAACAGCATCACTAGACTCTACTCATTAGATGATAGTAGCACCTCCTGCCAAGTGGTAATAATATAAAATAAATCTCCAGACTCTGCCAACTGTCCCCGGGCTACAAAATCATCCCTGACTGAGAGCCACTGGCTTGGTCTTACCTCTTTTCAAAAAGTCTAAAGAAAACCAGCTAATTACAAATCAGTGTTTTTCCATCTATAGCCAATAAACTAGATTTTCATGCACTTGAATTATCTGTAAATAGCTTCAGATTTTTTTAAGAAGAAGAAATTTTTAACTGAAATATAGTTAATTTATAATGTTTCCAGTGTACAGCACAGTGATTCATTTATATAACACATAGCTGTATAACATATAGTTCTCTAATTACATAATATATTCATTTAAGAATCCTCTGTTGCTACTGGTATTTTTGTTTGTTTTGTTGTTGAGTATCTGAAATAGTTATTGATAGTTAGCATTTGGGCTTCCCTCGTGGCTCAGGTGGTAAAGAATTTGCCCACAATGCAGGAGACCTGGGTATTTAAGATAGAAGTTATAAAATAAATGGGTTGTACTTGGTTTTCCTTGTTTTGTTGTTTTAAGTTTTACTTCTTAACAAATTATTTTAGCAAATGCCTTCTACACTTTTGATGCTGCGGGTAGTTACCCCCAAAATAGGAATATTGCATATTTTTCCATAGAGTATAAAAGGGATTTCAAATGTTGATAATAAGACAACAGAATCCAATAAAACTCTTACCTTTGTGTTTGCCAAGTCACGGCTATTCAGAAATACTATAAACAATTATATATAAACAATAATAAAGAAACATACCAATTTTATTCACCTCCTTTATTTTGAATTTGTTTGCAGAACTGCCTTTAATGCAGTGACTGCACTGATTCCAGAGCAACAAAGCTGACATTTTTCCATATTAACATTTAATGTTGTTACAGAATAAGGGCTATAATTTCACTGAGTTACTGTTTTCCATAAAAAATGAGTTCCCCTAGAGACACATCTACAAGTGCTTGTGCATTTCTGTCAAGGTCTGTCAAAAAGTAAAAGCTAACTACTATTCTACTAAAGATAAATCAGTAGAAACTTAGTTTCCAAGACATATTTATCGAAACCTTTAAGATTTTAGTTCTAATAGAGGGATTCAAGATTTAAACATGACCCAGGTCAGATCATGTCGTTCCCCCACAAATGATAGCCAGCCCCATCATAACCACTTTACTATATAGAAACATTTGAAAGCAGAGTTTCAAAGAAAAGCAAGGAGAGATAAGAAAGGCTTCCTCAGCGATCAATGCAAAGAAATAGAGGAAAACAATAGAATGAGAAAGACTAGAGATCTCTTCAAGAAAATTAAAGATACCAAGAGAACATTTCATGCAAATATGAGCATAATAAAGGACAGAAATGGTATGGAAGAACAGAAGCAGAAGATATTAAGAAGAGGTGGTGAGAATACACAGAAGAACTATACAAAAAAGATCTACATAACCTAGATAACCATGATGGTGTGATCACTCACCTAGAGCCAGACATCCCGGAATGTGAAGTCAAGTGGGCCTTAGGAAGAATCACTATGAATAAAGCTAGTGGAAGTGATGGAATTCCAGCTGAGCTATTTCAAATCCTGAAAGATGATGCTGTGAAAGTGCTGCATTCAATATGCCAGCAAATGTGGAAAACTCAGCAGTGGCCACAAGACTGTTAAAGGTAAGTTTTCATTCCAATTCCAAAGAAAGGCAATGCCGAAGAATGTTCAGTTGCACTCATCTCACATGCTAGCAAAGCAATGCTCAAAAATCTCCAAGCCAGGCTTCAACAATATGTGAACTGTGAACTTCCAGATGTCCAAGCTGGATTTAGAAAAGGCAGAGGAACCAGAGATGAAATTGCCAACATCTGCTGGATCATCAAAAAAGCAGGAGAGTTCCAGAAAAACATCTGCTTCTGCTTTATTGACTACACCAAAGCATTTGACTGTGTGGATCACAATAAACCCTAGAAAATTCTGAAAGAGATGGGAATACTAGACCACCGGACCTACCTCTTGAGAAAGCTGTATGTACAGGTCAGGAAGCAACAGTTAGAACTGGATATGGAACAACAGACTGGTTCCAAATAGGAAAAGGAGTGCGCCAAGGCTGTATATTGTCACCCTGCTTATTTAACTCATATGCAGGATACATCATGTGAAATGCTAGGCTGGATGAAGCACAAGCTGGAATCAAGATTGCCAGGAGAAATATCAATAATCTCAGATATGCAGATGACACTACCCTTATGGCAGAAGTGAAAAAGAACTGAAGAGTCTCTTGATGAAAGTGAAAGAGGAGAGTAAAAAGTTGGCTTAAAACTCAACATTCAGAAAACTAAGACCATGGCATCTGGTCCCATCACTTCATGGCAAATAGATGGGGAAACAATGGAAACAGTGGCAGGTTTTACTTTTTTGGGCTCCAAAATCACTGCAGATGGTGACCGCAGCCATGAAATTAAAAGACACTTGCTCCTTGGGAGAAAAGCTATAACCAACCTAGACAGCATATTAAAAAGCAAAGACATTACTTTATCAACAAAGGTCCATCTAGTCAAAGCTTTGGCTTTTCCAGTAGTCATGTATGGATATGAGAGTTGGAACATAAAGAAAGTTGAGCACCAAAGAATTGATGATTTGAATTGTGGTGTTGGAGAAGATTCTTGAGAGTCCCTCGGACTGCAAATAGATCCAACCAGTCAATCCTAAAGGAAATCAGTCCTGAAAATTCACTGGAAGGACTGATGCTGAAGCTAAACTCCTATACTTTGGTCACCTGATGTGAAGAACTGACTCATTGGAAAAGACCCTGGTGCTGGGAAAGATTGAAGGCAGGAGAAGAGGACGAAGGAGGATGAGATGGTTGGATGGCATCACCAATGCAATGGACATGAGTTTGAGTAGTCTCCGGGAGTTGGTGATGGACAGAGAAACCTGGTGTGCAGTCCATGGGGTTGCAAAGAGTCGGACACAGTTGAGCGACTGAACTGAACTGATAGGGAAACAAGGACAGTTTCCTCAAAACCACATTACCAACATGCTTCACTTCACTTGTTCTTTGACTCTGGCCCTTGAATTACATTGCTGTTATCATTCAGTTTCTAAGGTGTGTCCAACTCTTTTTGAGATCCATGGATTATAGCCTGCCAGGCTCATCTGTCCATGGGATTTTACAGGTAAGAATACTAGAATGGTTGCCATTTTCTTTTCCAGGGGATCTCTCCAACCTAGGGATAGAACCTGAGCCTCCTGCATTGCAGGCTGATTCTTTGCCTCTGAGCCACCAGGGAATTACATGAGGACCCAATTAAGTCAAAAAGAAGTTAAGATCACTGAACAAAGTCTGGACCATCTGTCCCTTCTTTGTGCATTACCCAGACCCAACAAAATGCATACAAGGCACATACATATTTTTAGTCATATGGGAATGACAGTAATTTGCTCTTCAGCAGAGAAAAAAAAAGTCGCTGATTTTCATTCAGCACTGTGTTTCACTTATCAATCAGCTCATGGAGCTCTACCCTCAATTTTTCCACCTACTTAGTCTTATAAATGGAAAAGGAAATGGCAACCCACTCCAGTGTTCTTGCCTGGAGAATCTCAGGGACGGGGGAGCCTGGTGGACTGCCGTCTATGGGGTCACACAGAGTCGGACACGACTGAAGTGACTTAGCAGCAGTCTTATAAGGGGCTTCCCAGTTGGCGCTAGTGGTAAAGAATCCATTTGCCAACACAGGCAAACGTAAGAAACACAGGTTTGATCCCGAGCTCAGGAAGATTCCCCTGAAGGAGAACACGGCAACCCACTCCAGTATTCTTGCCTAGAGAATCCCATGGACAGAGGGGCCTGGCGGGCTACAGCCCATTCAGTCGCAAAGAGTCAGACACGACTGAAGCGACTTAGCATGCACTCAATCTCATAGGATTTCCAAGAAAACGAAGACATTTATGTGCTTCACCAAAAAGTAGTCTCTGCTGTTGCAATTTAAATTATTATTCATTTTTTCCAAATTGCTTCTAATTTTTACTGTAATATTTATTTGAGGTCTTATGCACTAATTTTTCAGTTAGGGTGCTTTTTAAAAAATCATTTATGAATTTCTTAAATTATAAGTGACTTTTGTATGATATGAAAGTATTTAAATTAAAAAGCTATAATCACAAAAATACAAATTCAGGTATCTCGAAAAGCAAGATACATTTGTGCTAATAGGAGGAGATGGGGACAGCAGAGAATGAGATGGCTGGATGGCATCACCAACTCGATGGACATGAGTTTGAGTGAACTTCAGGAGTTGGTGATGGACAGGGAGGCCTGGCGTGCTGTGGTTCATGGGATCGCAAAGAGTCGGATACGACTGAGCGACTGAACTGAACTGAACTTATACTATGCTAAAAGAGCCAGCGCCTCATCACTGCCGTGCTGTCTCTGTCAACAGATGTTCCCTGCACCACGAGTGCTCTGGTAGGTCTTTTTCATTCAGCTCTGAATCTATCACTACACAGTCTCTGTTGAAATTATTAATACTTTTATTCCACTGCATAACCCCTGATAGCTCAGTTGGTAAAGAATCCACCTGCAATGCAGGAGACCCCGGTTCACTTCCTGAGTCAGGAAGATCCCCTGGAGAAGGGATAGACTACCCACTCCAGTATTCGGCTTCCCTTATGGCTCAGCTGATAAAGAATCCACCTGTCGTGATCAACCTGGGTTCGATCCCTGGGTTGGGAAGATCTCCTGGAGAAGGGAAAGGCTACCCACTCCAGTATTCTTGCCTGGAGAATTCCATGATCTGTATAGTCCATGGGGTCACAAAGAGTCAGACATGACTGAGCGACCTTCTTCTTCTCAGTGCATAAATGTATCCAGTGAAAGTGTTAGTCACTCAGTTGTGTCCAACTTTTATGACCCCATGGAATGTAGCCTGACGGGCTCCTCTGTCCATGGGATTCTCCTGGCAAGAATACTGGAGTGGGTTACCATGCCCTTCACCATGGCATCTTCCTGACCCAGGGACCAAACCAGCATCTCTTAGGTCTCCTGCATTGGCAGGCAAACTCTCCACCATCGAGCCACCAGGGAAGCCAGATATATTTAACATTTCATTTACTATAGTCAGAAAGTCTTCAAAAGCGTATTTATAAATTCATCTACTCCTAAACTACATACTTTCCCTGTTATTAAACTTAGCAACACAGGCACTAAATCCCATTTTCTTAAACTTTTCTGTCTCATCTGTTCGCTCCTTATCTGAAAAGAGCTTACTACCAAATTTAGGACTAAATCTAAAAATAAGCAAAAAATTATGCAAATGAAACCACTCATTGTCCTTCTGCTGCCTTTCTCTTCCTTTGATGCTTGGTGAGTGCATTTTGCAAATTCACACACACCCAAGATAAACGTAAACAGAGACGTGAAAAGGTGTTTGCTTACTCCATTTAAGCTCCACATCCAGAAATGACTGAATCTTCCTTATTTGGATCCAAACAGCACAGAACCATCTGAACAGAGATTCAATGAAGAGGAGCCAATCAGGATTGAGGACTAGATAGTGTAAGTCATGTATGGCAAAGCAGACCCAGTATTATAAGTTTATAGTTGAAAAAGTCATTTTTTATTCCTATCTTAATAATTTCAAAAAATAGAACTGGACCAAATTGTTTTAACTCAGAATGAATTAAAGGCTTATATATAAGATAGGAAACCATTAAACTCCTAGAAGAAAACATAGGCAAAATACTCTTTGACATATATCATAGCAATATTTTTTTTTAATCTGTCACCTCAGGCAAAGATAACAAAAGTGAAAATAAACAAATGGGACCTAATGAGACTTAAAAGCTTTTACACAACAAGAGAAACCATTAACAAAAGGAAATGACAAAAAGGGACTTCCCTAGCAGTCCAGTGGTTAGGACACCGCACTTCCACTGCAGGGGGCACGGGTTCAGTCCTTGATTGGGGAAATAAAATCCCACATGCCATATGGCATGGCCAAAAATTTTTTTTCAATTTTTTTAAAAATTGAAAAGACAACCTGCTGAATGGTAGAAAATATTTGCAAATGATATGACCAGTAAGGAGTTAATATCCAAAATATATAAATAGTTCATACAATTTAATATCAAAATAACAACTTGATTTTTAACATTAAATAGATGTCACACACCCCCACTCCCACATGTGAATGAGCTCCAGCAGTTCCTACAACCTGGCCAGTTCTCTTCCTCCCCACTACCAAACCAGCCACGATCCTCAGTCAACAGTAAGAATGCAAGAAAGTCCTTTATTGACTGTTCAATCCATTCTGTGTTTTTCTTTATAATTGACTATTATTCTAGAAAGTCTCAAAGATGTACAAACTTAGAAAAGATAATAAGCAACAGAATTATCTTGAATTCTATAATAATCTTTGAGCTCGTATAAATCTGGAGTTTTAAATGGCAAAATTAACTTAAGTCCCTTCACACAAAAACCTGCACATAGATGTGAATAGGAGCTTTATTAAAAACTGCCAAAGCTTGCAAGATGTCCTTCCATTAGGTGAATCAATAGAATCAATCAATATGTTTCATTCAGACCATGGAATATTATTTAGCACAAAAAAGAAATGAGTTAAGTCATGAATAGACATAGAAGAACCTTAAATGAAATTTATAAGTGAAAGAAGCCCGTACAAAAAGGGCAGGAAGCATTTTATTGGATGCTACATGCTACAGGGCACAGGGCCTGCCCTCAGGAACCTGCTATGGCAGTTCCTACTACCTGGCCTGTTCTCTTCCACCCCAGTACCAAACCAGCCATGATCCTCAGTCAACAGTAAGAATGCAAGAAAGTCCTTAATTTAAAAATGACTGGATGAAAAAATTTTGGAAAGAGAAAAGGGGAATTGAGCTCAACTATAAAGTATGGGCAGACCTTTCATAGAAAAGATGAATGACAAGGACATTGCAGGTGGGAAACATAAAAGTCAAAGAGCGGGGAGTCCTGGCATTTTCTGAAGATGTGAAAAAGAACTTCCTTAGGTGTGGAGGTTCTTGGAAAAGCATTGGCATCAGGCTAATGCTCAAGGTGAGGCAGCATAAGGAAGGTGGGACCTGCCAGGATGACAAGAAGAGGGTTGTGGACTGTGGGGAGTTACTCCGTGCAGGGCCTTGTGTAAACCCCTCTCCCCTTCCCCATCACAGTCACTCCTGGCAGAGCGCAGTATGTGCCCTGCGACCTGGGCTACTTCCCCTGCGGCAACACCAGCAAGTGCTTACCTCAGCAGCTGCAGTGCAACGGCGTGGACGACTGCGAAAACCACGTGGACGAGGACAACTGCGGTGAGCAAGCTCCAGGGTCACAGCTGGGCGGGCGGGAGGACCGGGGTCAGGTCACAGCAGGACCCAAGGGCGGGAGGCCAGTATCAAGCTGCTGAGGCGCTTGAAATAGAAATGGGAAAAGAGAAATGAAGTTGAAAAGCAAAATACATGTCACTTAAGGAAATCTTACATTTATTTTATTAGTTTAAAATATAAACTAATATTATATTCTGTTCCGTCACTCAGTCGTGTCCGACTCTTTGCGACCCCGTGGACTGTAGCCTAACAGGCTTCTCCGTCCATGGGATTCTCCAGGCAAGAATACTGGAGTGGGTTACCGTTTCCTTCTCCAGGGGATCTTCCCGACCCAGGGATCGAACCCGGGTCTCCCTCATTGGAGGCAGACGCTTTAACCTCTGAGCCACCAGGGAAGCAATATTCTTATGAAGAAGATGTGGTATTATACACAACGGAATACCACTCAGCTATAAAAAAGAGTGAAAGAATGCCATTTGCAGCAACACACGTGGACCTAGAAATGACCATACTGAGGCAAGCCAGACAGAGAAAGACTAATACCATATGATATCACTTTTATGTGAAATCTAAAATATGACCCAAATGACCTTATTACGAAACAGAGACAGACTGGTAAACATAGAAAACAAACTTATGATTACTGAGTGCATAAGGAGATTGGGGAGAGAACAAGTAGGAGTTAGAAACGAACAGATACACACTATTTATAAATAAACATATTTATAAATAAACAACACAGACCTACTCTATAGCACAGGGAATATATTCTTTGCCTTGTAATAAACTATAATGTAAAGGAATCTGTTAAAGACTATATATATATATATATATATTCACTCAGTACGATAATTTATATGTGTGTAACTGAATCACTTTGCCGTACACCAGAAACTAACACAACATGGTAAATCAACTATACTCCGACCTATTTTTTTAATCCATTCTCTTCTGTGTATTAGTATCACAGCCAATATTTCAAGAAAGTAAATGATTGTGGCACACGGTTAAATTTAAGCCGTAGACCTGCTCAGTTAATGTCTTAGAGACAGAACAGTGTAATTGTGAGGATGGATGGGCTCTGGAGACAAGGTTGAGTGGTTGAAAACGGGTGCAAAAATAACCAGTTATTAACCTTGAAGGCATTTCTTAACCTCTCTTAACCTCAATTTCCTTGTGTTAAGAACTGTACCCACACTAATAAAATTTGAAAAACTCCACGGACAAGAGCAGCCTGGCAGGCTACAGTCCATGGGATTGCAAAGAGTTGGACACAACTGAGCGACTATAAACACACACACAAGGGAATTTGAGCAGATTGATTCAGAAAAGCACAGGTATGCAGCAGATGCTGTTTGTCAGCTGCTGTTGCTTGTTCTTATCGTTTACTTGGTACAATTATGAAGGGAAAATGAGGCCTCCTAAAACAGAGAAAATCAGTAAGTCCAACTTACCTCTCTCTTAACTAACAACCATACTTATGACCTTATAAAGCCAAAAGTAGGGCTTCTAAACAGTTAAAATTTGGCTTTTTGTTCAATTGGGTTTTTGTTCAAATATCTAAAGGTCTCAAAAACATAAATTTATAAAAAGAACTTAAATTGGCTGGATCTGGGGGAGGGGGAGTGGAAATGGGCCTTGGTTAATAGTGTAAAATAATGAGATTTCTCACTCATGGAAAAATAAAGTACTATTTTTAGAGGTCAGAGACATGCATGCACAATTTTGTGCTGCATAAGCAGCTGATACCTTGCTGTTATTACTCCCTGAAGTATTACAGACCTTTTAATATTAATTTTACTTATTTATTTTTGGCTGCGCCGGGTCTTTGTTGCTGTGGAAGCTTTTCTCTAGTTGCAGAGAGCAGGTGCTCCTTTCTAGTTATGGTGTGAGGGCTTCTCATTGTGGTGGCTTCTCTTGCTGTGAAGCACAAGCTCTCGGGCAAGTGGGCTGAATAGTTGCTGCTCCTGGGCCCTAGAGCACAGACTCAGTAGTTGTGAGCCACGGGATAAGTTGCTTCATGGCATGTGAGGATCTTCCTGGACCAGGAATTGAACCCACAGCTCCTGTACTAGCAGGCAGATTCTTCACCACTGAACTACCAGGGAAGTCCCTACTACAGACTTTTTGAGGCATTGCCTTAAAGGAATTAAACTTCTCGGTCTGGAGAACTGTCTCGAGGTTGTGGCAGTAACTCAGAAGTGAGTACCCTGTCTATATCTGAGCTTAGGCTGCAGTTGCCTTTGTTTGGGATGGCTGTGCAAAGGTTTTTCTTCTTTAAATATATATATATATATATCACCTTGTTAAAAATAACTGAATACTACATAATTTTTTAAACTAAGAAAAATGTGTCCTGCCCATTGCCAACCACTCCACCCTCAAGCTGCTAGCAATTTCACACAGAGTGACAGGAGCTATCCTCCCCTCCCCAATTGAAATGGTGGCAGGAAGCAGAAGGAGCACTAAATTCACCCCCAAACAGCTTCACAGGGAAAATGGTTTAGGAAATTTTGTCTTTGAGTTAAGTTTAAAAAGACCAAGGAATAAAAGTAACAATCTAAAAGTATCAAGCTATCAACTGAGAAAACAAGCACACACACACACAAAACCTAAAAGTTGAGAATTATGCTTTCTTTTGTGGACACACAGAGGACTTAAGCCTGGGAGACAGCCTCTCAATAGCTCTGAGAAATTGCTCTGAAGAGGTAAGGGAGGGGGTGGGATAAAGAGGAGTTTTTGCAACAAAGACCAGGTAATTGGAACATCAAAAGATTACTGCTAATTAGAGAAGACCAGATATCTCAAATTAATGAATTCAGCACTATTTTGTGTTTGGGAAGATGCAGGAGCCTGGGCTCATTGAAATCATTCCTGTGATATGATGCACCCTAACTATCTAGAGCCAGTATCCTGCTTTCCTCCATCCTGAATCTCCTCAAGGTACAAGTCAGGTGAGGGCTGCAGTGACTGAAGCCTTGGTGGCCACAAGATCCTTTGTTTGCTGATATGGCAGGTGACATTCTTCGTTCAAATCCTTAAACTCTAGCAGTTTCTCGGAATCCAGATGGAAACAGTATCGCATGGGGGTTTTAAGATCAGGCTCCCAGAGACCTAGGCATAAATTCTGGTGAAACGTTTCATAAAATGGGGATGATAAGAGTACCTGTGTCTGTAAGCTGTTCAGAGACTTCGATGCAATTCTGTATCTAAGATGGTGAGCAGAGCACCTGCCAGACTGACAGATAATTTTATTGTTGTTCAGTCCCCAAGTCATGACCAATTCTTTGCAGCCCATGGACTGCACCATGCCAGGCTTCTCTGTCCCTCACCATCTCCTGGAGTTTGCCCAAGTTCATGTCAAATCCCTTATGATTATACAGTAGAAGCGACAAAGGGATTTAAGGGATTAGATATAATGGACAGAGTGCCTAAAGAACTGTGGATGGAGGTTCATAACATTGTACAGGAAGCAGTGATCAAAACCATCCCCAAGAAAAAGAAATGCAAAAAGGAAAGCTGGTTGTCTGAGGCAGCCTTACAAATAGCTCAGAAAAGAAGAGAAGTGAAAGGCAAAAGAGAAACGGAAAGATATAACCATCTGAATGCAGGGTTCCAAAGAATAGCAAGAAGAGATTAAAAAAAAAAAAAAAACTTCCTAAATGATCAATGCAAAGAAA
This sequence comes from Moschus berezovskii, assembly GCF_049115385.1. NCBI lineage: Eukaryota > Metazoa > Chordata > Mammalia > Artiodactyla > Moschidae > Moschus > Moschus berezovskii. Next base: position 43,757,015 of record NC_142478.1, on the reverse strand, counting down.
TAGAAGAAATCAATTGAATGGGAAAGACTACGGATCTCTTCAAGAAAATTAGAGATACCAAAGGAACATTTCATGCAAAGATGGGCACCATAAAGTACAGAAACAGTGTGGACCTAACAGAAGCAGGCGATATTAAGAAGAGGTGGCAAGAATATACAGAACAACTACACACAAAAAAAAACACTTAATGACTATGATAGTGTGATCACTCACCTTGAACCAGGCACCCTGGAATGCAAAGTCAAGCGGACTTTAGTAAGCATCACTATGAACAAAGCTAGTGGAGGTGATGGAATTCCAGCTGAGTGTTTTCAAATCCTGAAAGATGATGCTGTCAAAGTGCTGCACTCAATATGCCAGCAAATTTGGACAACTTAGCAGTGGGCACAGGACTGGAAAAGATCAGTTTTCATTCCAATCCCAAAGAAAGGCAATGCCAAAGAATGTTCAAACTACCACATAATTGCATTCATCTCACACACTAGCAAAGTAATGCTCAAAATTCTCCAAGCCATTCTTCAGTAGTACATGAACCATGAACTTCCAGATGTTCAAGCTGGATTTAGAAAAGGCAGAGGAATCAGAGATCAAATTGCCAACATCTTTTGGATCATAAAAAAAAAAGCAAGATAATTCTAGAAAAATATCTACTTCTGCTTCATTGACTACACTAAAGTCTTTGACTGTGTGGATCACAATAAACTGGAAAATACCTAAGGAGATGGTAATACCAGACCACGTTACCTGCCTCCTGAGAAATCCGTATGCAGGTCAAGAAGCAACAGTTAGAACTGGACATGGAACAACAGATGGGTTCAAAATCGGGAAAGGAGTATGTCAAGGCTGTAGACTGTCACCCTGCTTATTTAACTTCTATGCAGAGTATATCATGTGAAATGCCAGGCTGGATGAAGCTCAAGCTAGAATCAGGATTTCTGGGAGAAATATAAATAACCTCAGATATGCAGATGATGCCACCGTTATGGCAGAAAGCAAAGAGGAACTAAAGAGCCTCTTAATGAAGGTAAAAGAGGTGAGTGAAAAAGTTGGCTTAAAACTCAACATTCAGAAAACTAAAATCATGATATCCAGTCCCATCACTTCATGGCAAATAGATGGGGAAACAATGGAAACAGTGAGAGACTTTACTTTGGGGGGCTTCAAAATCACTGCAGATAGTGACGGCAGCCATGAAATTAAAAGATGCTTGTCCTTGGGAAAAAAGCTGTGACCAACCTAGACAGCATATTAAAAAGCAGAGACATTACTTTGCCAACAAAGGTCTGTCTAGTCAAAGCTATGGTTTTTCCAGTAATCATATATGGATGTGAGAGCTGGACAATAAAGAAGGCTGAGTGGTGAAGAATTGATGCTTTTGAACTGTGGTGTTGGAAAAGACCCTTGAGAGTCCCTTGGACTGCAAGGAGACCCATCCAACCAGTCCATCCTAAAGGAAATCAGTCCTGAATATTCACTGGAAGGACTGATGCTGAAGCTGAAACTCCAATACTTTGGCCACCTAATGTGAAGAACTGACTCATTGAAAAAGACCCTGATGATGGGAAAGACTGAGGGCAGGAGGAGAAGGGGACGACTGAGGGTGAGATGTTTGGATGGCACCACTGACCTGTCTCTGACATTGGCTCTGTCTCTTCATTCCTTCTGGTGTTATTTTTCCACTCTTCTCCCGTAGCACATTGGGCACCTACTGACCTAGGGAGTTCATCTTTCACTGTCACATATTTTTGCCTTTTCATACTGTTCATCTGATGCTGAAGCTGAAGCTCCAATACTTTGGCCACCTGATACGAAGAACTGACTCACTGGAAAAGCCCCTGATGCTGGGAAATATTGAAGGCAAGAGAAGAAGACAGAGGATGACAGAGGATGAGATGGTTGGATGGCATCACCAACTCAATGGACATGAGTTTGAGCACGCTCTGGGAGTTGGTGAAGGACAGGGAAGCCTGGTGTGCTACAGTCCATGGGGGTCTCAGAGAGTCAGACACGGCTAAGAGACTGAACAACAACAAAAATGCCCATTGAATCAGTAATGTAATCCAGCCATCTCATCCTGTCACCCTCTTCTCTTTCTGCCTTCCATTTTTCCTAACATCCGGATTTTTTCCAATGAGTCAGCTCTTCACATCAGGTGGCCCAAGTATTGGAGCTTCAGCTTTAGCATCAGTCCTTCCAATGAGTATTCAAGGTTGATCTCCTTTAAGATTGACTGGTCTGGTCTCCTTGCTGTCCAAGGGACTCTCAAGAGTCTTCTCCAACACCACAGTTCAAAAGCATCAATTTTCCGTCGCTCCGCCTTCTTCATGGTCCAGATAATAAGCCTCCATAAATTCTCCCTGGCGCATCAGTCAGCTTTGGGTATGTCACAAGCCCAGTGTTTTAGCTCAGATTCTGTGGCTCAGCAATCCCTGCTGGGCTCAATTGAGATCAGCTGCACCATCTTCCTGCCTCTGCTGGGCTTTCTTGATGCCTCTGTAGGCATCTGTGGGTGAATTCTGTCGCCATGCTTGTGACCTGGGCTGAGACAGCTGGGGACACTTGGCCCTTCTGCAGATCACGTCATTTGATCATCCTATTGGCGCAGTCTTTTCACAATAAAAGAAATGGAGCCTTCCTCCTGCCAAGAGCAGCTCAAAGTCAAGTGCAAGGAGCTCAGACAAAGGGAGGGCAGACTAGAGCTAAACTTGCAAATTCTGCCACAGTCAGTATTACATTAGCTTTTCCTATAAATATTAATATTGACTTGCAATGGCTCAGAGCCCCCCTGCATGACCTTAGGAAGTTCTGTTAAACAATTTAAAGATTCCAAGGAGTAACCATGATTTATGTGCTTACTTATATTATTAAAACAACAGCTGATATTTGAAGAAGTGGTATTTTTGACACTAATTTGTAGTTATGTGTGTATGTAGGGTGTGTGTCTGTGTGTGTGTCCTTTTGATTCAGAGATAGCTATTCAGGAGATGGGTAAGTTTTCCCCTATCTCCTGAAAATGTAAGTGCAGTTTATTTGGGGGGGAGATAAATTATGCAGATTTCTATATTTGGTCTTTCAGGATATTCATTACTCTAAATCCTGGTGAATTTTAATAGAATGTAATACTAGGAAAGACATTAAGGTCTATTTCTTTCTCTTTTTTTTTTAATTGGAGTGTAATTGCTTTACAATACTGTGTTAGTCTATTCTGTACAATGAGATGAATCAGCTATCACAGATATGAGTCCCTTCCCTCTTGGACTTCCCCCCCACTTCCCCATCTCACCGATCGAGGTCATCACAGAGCACTCAGCTGGACTCCCCTTGCCACAGCAGGTTCCTACTAGCTATCTATTTTATACGTGGTAGAAGGAAATGTCAACCCACTCCAGTGTTCTTGCCTGGAGAATCCCAGGGACGGCGGAGCCTGGTGGGCTTCTGTCTATGGGGTCACACAGAGTCGGACACGACTGAAGTGACGCAGCAGCAGCAGTGTGTATATGTATGGATGTGAGAGTTGGACTGTGAAGAAAGCTGATTGTCGAAGAATTGATGCTTTTGAACTGTGGTGTTGGAGAAGGCTCTTGAGAGTCCCTTGTACTGCAAGGAGATCCAACCAGTCTATTCTAAAGGAGATCAATCCTGGGTGTTCATTGGAAGGACTGATGCTAAAGCTGAAACTCCAATACTTTGGCCACCTCATGCGACGAGTTGACTCACTGGAAAAGACTCTGATGCTGGGAAAGGTTGGGGGCGGGAGGAGACGGGGACGACAGAGAATGAGATGGCTGGATGGCATCACCGACTCTGTGGACATGAGTTTGAGTGAACTCCGGGAGTTGGTGATGGATAGGGAGGCCTGGCGTGCTGTGATTCATGGGGTCGCAGAGAGTCGGACACGACTAAGCGACTGAACTGAACTGAACTGAGTGTGTATATGTCAAACCTAAATCAGGAAGGGTCTATTTCTTCATCTGTAAAAGAATTTAATTTTGATAAAAAGCGTGGGCATGACTCTTGTGGAAACAACACTCAATGAGACCTAGAGGCCGTCACGGGCTTCCCAGCTGGCCCTAGTGGTAAAGAACCCACTTGGCCAGTGCAGGAGACATAAAAGACGTGGGTTCAGTCCCTGAGTTGGGAAGATCCTCTGAAGGAGGACATGGCAATCCACTCCAGTATTCTTGCCTGGAAAATCCCATGGACAGAGGAGCCTGGCGGGCTACAGTCCATGGGGTCGCACAGAGTCTGACATGACTGACTGAGCACCATGGGAACCAAAATCAGGTTGGAGATGGATTCCCTGTAATGGTTCCTTCCTTCCCCTCTCTTCTCCATCCTCTCGCTCCAGCATTTTCCCACCCTCTGCAGGTCCGAGGCCCATAGGTTTCCCCTTCTACTTCTCCTCTCCAGCTGCCCCCTTCCTTCCTTTACTCTCTCTCAATCCCCATTTCGTCCTTCTGTGTTCCTCCATTCTTTGCTTTCAAACCAAACACACCACAGTATTCATAAATTAGACTTTATTACTGAACTCATTTCATTAAGTCTGTAAGCTGCTCATTTCAAAGATTTTAGCACCTTTATTTCCAAAGAAAGAATCCAAGAACTTGTTTTTAATTTCTAAGTAGCTATGAAAAGTTTCCTACCACCCCTACCCTTGGGCTGAGTAAACCAGAAGGGTGGTTTGTATCTTACGGTCAGTGGACTCTTTGAGAATCAAGAAAATCTTCAGTGTGCGTTAGTCACTCAGTTGTGTCCAACTCTTTGTGAACCCGTGGACTGTAGCCTGCCAGGCTCCTCTGTCCATGAAACTCTCCAGGCAAGAATACTGGAGTGGACTGCCATTTCCTTCTCCAGGAGATCTTCCTGACCCAGGGATAGAACCCTGGTCTCCCATATCGTAGGCAGATTTTTTACCATCTGAGCCATCTATAAATCCCCTGAAGACTATAAAATGTTGTGTATTTGTGTACATGTGCCTTTTCAATGAGAAAAGTGTCTGTAACTTAATCAGCTTTACAAAAGGAATAGAGTTTTTAAAAGGTAAAAAGCTTCCTAAATCCTGTTATTGGCTAAAACAGAAATCTCCTAAAAAGAAACAATTTCATTATGAATTGGAATCAGTTTCTCCCAATTAGCACTCCAAATTTGTTCATATAAAATCAATAGGTTGTGTGCATAGTTTCAAATAATTGCAACAGTAACAACTTTCCTTATGGTCTTTGATTTCTTTTTAAAATAAAAACAACGTTGTAGGAAGATTCCTTAACCAGGCATCAGAAGGCTCAGACTCAGAATTTAGAAGTGCCTCTTTCTGCCTGTTACTTGGGCAAATCCTTGCTTTAGGCTCAATCCCTTTCCTTTCTTGTGAAACTGGAATAATAAATTTGTTGTGAGGATTAAGTGAATTATCTGGGTAGAAACACTTGTCATGTAACGAGCACACAGTAAATCTGGGCACACCAAGAGTATTGACTACTGTGCTTGGCAGTTACTCTGGAAATTCACATCTTTGAAATTTTGTCCCGGAAATTGTTTAGATTTGACTGGACTCCAAACGTGCTTCCCTAGTATCTCAGTGGATAAAGAATCTGCCTTCAGTGCAGAAGACCCGGGTTTGAACCTGGGTTGGGAAGTTCCCCTAGAGAAGGAAATGGCAACCCACTCCAGTACACTTGCCTGGAAAATCCCATGGATGGAGGAGCCTGGTAGGCTGCAGTCCATGGGGTCACTAGGAGTTGGACATGACTGAACAACTTCACTTTCACTTTTCACTTTCATGCATTGCAGAAGGAAATGGCAACCCACTCCAGTGTTCTTGCCTGGAGAATCTCAGGGACGGGGGAGCCTGGTGGGCTGCCGTCTATGGGGTCCCTCAGAGTCGGACACGACTGAAGCAACTTAGCAGCAGCAGCAGCAGCAGACCTAAACCCAAAGGAGCAGAAAGTAAGGCATGCACTGGAAATAGTAGCCACAGAAAAACTAAACCAAAATCAAGACTTCAATATGGCGTTCAAGCATTCTTACTTGCTAAGAAACTCCATTATCACAATCATTATCAATTTTTTTTCATTCCTATAAGATAAATTGCTGCTCTACTAGTGGCAGTCATCTGAAAAAACCAAAAAATTGAACTATGCTCAAAACCTCAAAGATGGCCAGTTGGGATGCTTCTGCTGTCCACACGTGGGTGGGTTGGGACTTCCCAGAGAGAATGTCAGAATTTGGGGAAATTTCCCTGGTGGTCCAGTGGTTAAGACTCTGTGCTTTCACCCCCAGGGGGCATGTGTTCAATCCCTGGTCAGGAAACTAAGATTCCCACCTGCCACGAGACATAGTCAAAAAAAGAAGGGAAGGGAATTATTTTTGTTCATTTCAAATTGAATGCTCTAACTTTGCAGTAAAAATAAAATATTAAAACAGCATCAGATTCACAGATGCTTTGCAATTTATTGATTACACCCAGATTTTTATTTTAAAGGAATTCTTTGCATTTCCAGATTAGAATTTGCCAGCAGTTGTTCTGTATTATAAATAAATGGCAATACAAAGAAGGCTCCCCATCACAGTCACACTCACTCAACTTCATCCCCCTTGGAGACAGCTTGAATCACTCTACCATGAAGATGCAAGTTCAGATGCTCACCTCTGTAGACTCAGAGCATCAGCCCTGCTCTGCACTTTAACAGCCTAGTCTACAGGAGAAGGACAAAAACTTGGTTCTTCTGTTTCCATATTTGTACTTCTTTGCTCCACAGGGAAACTGGGAGTTTCCTCTACATTTTGCATGATGCAGTAGGTTCAGTTCAGTTCAGTCGCTCAGTCGTGTCCGACTCTCCACGACCCCATGAATCACAGCACGCCAGGCCTCCCTATCCATCACCAACTCCCTGAGTTCACTCAAACTCATGTCCACAGAGTCGGTGATACCATCCAGCCATCTCATTCTCGGTCGTCCCCTTCTCCTCCCGCCCCCAACCTTTCCCAGCATCAGAGTCTTTTCCAGTGAGTCAACTCGTCGCATGAGGTGGCCAAAGTAGGTTAGCCTGCACTAAAAACTGATGTCCACTCAGAACCTCAGAGTGTGATGTTACATGGAAATAGGGTCTTTGTAGGTATAATGAGGGCGGGAGGAGAAGGGGATGATGGAGAATGAGATGGCTGGATGGCATCACCGACGCTGTGGACATGAGTTTGAGTGTACTCCGGGAGTTGGTGATGGACAGGGAGGCCTGGCGTGCTGTGATTCATGGGGTCGCGGAGAGTCGGACACGACCGAGCGACTGAACTGAACTGAGGTATAATGAAGTTAAGGAGTTTCTGGTTTCCCCGGTGCAGCCCAGGCAGACCCTTCTCCCCTCCCTTTCTGGTACAAATCTCTTGTCCAGTCCAGGAATAGCAAAGCCTAGCTCTTCTTTTTGTTTTTCCACAATCATTGTCAATGCTCAAACCTGGGCCTTTGGCAATTAAACAGTAAAAATTTGATTCCTTTGTTTCCTGCAGACATCTGCTTCATTTCTTCTCCAAGGCAATGAAAGTGGAAAATTCTAGCCTCTTGTTACAGGAAAAGGGCAGAATAAAAGGCATTCAAGGGAAAAGAAACTAACATCCCAAATATTTGCTGTCACTGGCTGGCATTAATCTATAAGAATTAGATAAGCAGCATTTATTTATGGGTATGATGGTGATAATATATACTTTTTAATAGGCTTATAAGAATGTTTGAAGTGTACTCACAGATTCTTTTAATTTTTAATTGGGCCTTCATTTAAAATTCTGAGTTGCTAAATATTTCTTCCTTTCTTCAATACAGCTTTTTACAGAGCTGTCAGAATGATGGCAATGCCAATCCATTTGATGTAGAACTTAGCATTCTCACTTTAGAATATTTCATTAGAGTTGTGGGTTTGTCTTTTTTAAGGCTAAAAACACAAGAGGAAAAGTGATACCCATCATAAATACATGAATTGATAAACAACTATGCATTGTATGTTCAAAAATGGCTGTTTTTCTGTTTATTATTCTCAAAATAGCATTAGAGATACCTAAGTAGCTGAACCCTTGGCTTTTCTATAAATACAAACCTTTTTAAAACCTCAAATATGTTTGTCTATGTTTATCCAACAATTCTTCAAAGTTTGAGTTAACTACACAAAAACTCTCAGCTTAGAATGCTTCCTTTGAGATAGGACACAAAAGGCAGTTTCTGTAGTGGTTCAATTTCCTTTCAAATATCCCCACAATAATATCACACTCAATTTCTTCAAAGAGTTGCCTCTAAAGGTACTCAGAAATAGAGTCACAGATGTAGAAAACAAGCTTATGGTTATCAAAGGGGAAAGGGGTGGGGGGTAAATTGAAAGATTGGGACTGGCAACTGATACACTATTGATATGATAGATAACTAATAAGGACATACTGTGTAAACACTGGGAACTGTACTCAATACTCTGTAATGGGAAAAGAACCTTTAAAAAGAGTGGATATACATATACATATACACTGATTCACCATGCTGTACACCTAAAACTAACACAACAGTGTAAATCAACTATACTTAGCAGAAATTAATTTAAAAATAAAAAAGGAAACTATAAACAAGATGAAAAGACAACCCTCTGAATGGGAGAAAATAGTTGCAAATAAAACAACTGCAAAGAATTAATCTTCAAAGCATACAAGCAGCTCATGCATCTCAATATCAGAAAAACAAACAACCCAATCAAAAAAATGGGGGAAGACCTAAACAGACATTTCTCTATAGAAGACATACAGAGGGCAAATAAACACATGAAAAGATGCTCAACATCACTCATTATTAGAGAAATGCAAATCAAAACCACAATGAGGTATCACCTCATACCCATTAGAATGGCCATCACCAAAAGAATCTACAAAGAATAAATGCTGGAGGGGATGTGGAGAAAAGGGAATCTTCTTGCACTGTTGGTGAGAATGAAAATTGATACAGCCACTATGGAGGACTGTATGGAGATTCCTTAAAAAAGTAGGACTAAAACTGCCATATGACCCAGCAGTCCCACTACTGGGCCTATACCCTGAGAAAACCATAACTGAAAAGACACATGTACCTCAGTGTTCATGGCAGCACTGTTTACAGTAGCCATAACATAGAAGCAACCTAGACATTCATTGGCAGATGAATGGATAAAGAAATTGTAGTACATGTATATAATGGAATATTCAGTTCAGTTCAGTTCAGTTCAGTCGCTCAGTCGTGTCCAACTCTGTGCGACCCCATGAATCACAGCACGCCAGGCCTCCCTGTCCATCACCAACTCCCAGAGTACACTCAAACTCATGTCCACAGAGTCAGTGATGCCCTCCAGCCATCTCATTCTCTGTCGTCCCCTTCTCCTCCCACCCCCAACCTTTCCCAACATCAGAGTCTTTTCCAGTGAGTCAACTCGTTGCATGAGGTGGCCAAAGTATTGCAGTTACTCAGCAATAAAAAAAGAACACATTTGAGTCAGTTATAATGAGGTAGATGAACCTAGAGCCTGTTATATCTCGTAAAGTAACTCAGGAAGAGAAAAACAAATTTCATATATTAATACATAAATATGTGATCTAGAAAAATGGTACTGATGAACTTATTTGCAGGGCAGGAATAGAAATACAAACATAGAAAACAGACTACGGATATGGTGTGGGGGGAGGAAGGAGTGGATGGGAGGAATTGAGAGTAGCATTGACATGTGTACACTGTGCATATGTGTTAGTCACTCGGTCATGTCCGGCTCTTTGCAACCCCATGGACTGTAGCCCACCAGGCTCCCCCGTCCATTGACTTCTCCATGCAATAATACGAGAGTGGGTTGCCATTCCCTTCTCCAAGGGATCCTCCCAGTATGTCAAATAGACAGCCAGGGGGAAACTGCTCTGTGAGCGCAAACTGCTCAACTCCGTGCTCTGTGACAACCTAGAGGGGTAGGTTCGTGTTGTTGTAGAGCAGAAGCCAACACAACTATCCTTCAATTAAAATAAATTTAAAAATAAAGGTACCCACAAAGAGGCATACCTATTTTGTCCAGCAAACTATTGTCATTCAAATTCAAGGAGCTCTCACACTACTGGTTTGATGGACTGGTCTATGTGACCAGGTAAAGTTCAGGTCTAAATACCCCATGGTCTATTCTAATGGCCCAGAACCCCTCTACTCTAGGGATCATTACTTCCTTAGAAAAAGATGCTCCACTGTGTCCCCCAGAATGGGTGCTGAGAATTGAAGAAGTATATGAAATCAAGAATGTTCCACTTGGCATAAATAAATTGAATAAACTAACCACCTATTCATCCATTCTGATTTTCCTGGTTGGCTCAGATGGTAAAGAATATGCCTGCAATGCAGGAGGCTCACGTTAGATCCCTGGGTTGGGAAGACCCCCTGGAGAAGGGAATGGCTACCCACTCCCGTATTCTTGCCTGGGTAATCCCATGGACAGAGGAGCCTGGCTGGCTACAGTATATGGGGTTGCGAAGAGCCAGACATCACTGAGCGAATAATACTTATTTCATCCATTCATCAATAAGACTACATTGTAGGCAATAGGATTTATGCCTTCAGTTTCATAAGACAGAGGCACAGATCCCTCAACTTTTGAATATTCAAAATCCCTACTTGAAAGGAACTCAGGAGTGGTCCCTGCAAACCTACAGGACCGTTTGGAAAGTGTGCTCCAGAACAGGTGGCCCCACAGGCTGGTGAAAGATGCAGAGTCCTGAGCTCCACCCCCAGAAACATTAGCCCAGTAGATAGGAACAGGGCCCAGAAATCTGCATCTTCGGTATATAGCACACTTGTTAAAGTTTTGAAATGACTCACTTCCCAATGCACACAATTTTATTACAAATTCAGAGCCCCTTGAAAGTAATTTATTAGCCTAAAGCAGTGATTTCCAAGCATGAGTTGACATCAGATCAGCTGGAGGACTAGTTAAAATGCAGAAACCTGGGCCCCATCTACAGAGTTTCTGATTGAAAGCCCCTCAAGTAGGGTTCAAGAATTTGCTTTTCTTTCAAGTTCCCAAGTGACGCTGAAGCTACTTATCCTGGATCTGCACTCTGAAAACCACTCAACTAGACATGTCTTGTGCAAACGCAAAAGCAAACACTTCCCAAAAGTTATTAAAAGATGGCGCTATGAAAGGGTTGGTCTTCCCTGCTAGCTCAGATGTTAAGAATCTGCTTGCAGTGCAGAAGACCTGGGTTTGATCCCTGGGTTGGGAAGATCCCCTGGAGAAGGGAATGGTAACCGACTCCAGTGTTTTTGCTCAGAAAATTCCATGGACAGAGGAACCTGGCGGGCTACAGTCCATGAGGTCGCAAAGAGTCAGACATGACTGAGCAACTAGCACTTTCTCTTCACTCTCGTAAAAGGGTTAAACAAAATTAAAGTTATTTCTTTGAGCCTGAGTTCTCCTTTCATTGTATTAACCTGAATTATTAATTCGAAGCGGGGGTACAGGATTCCCAAGCATATTAAGCCATAGAACTCTCTTCTCAAGGAGAATCCTGGGAAACTGTTTGAAGACAACCTAATATAGCACCATGACAAATTATGCAATGCGTTCAAGAAACTGAGACCTTTCTCATCTCCCTCCAGACCTCATCTCTTGACACTCCTCCACCCCACTCCTGATGCCAAGGATGCCAGGGAATCTGAGAGCATGCAGGAGAGAGATGCATGCTCAGAATTCAAGTTGATGAGTCTCACCTATTTTTCCATAAAACTAGACTGTAACTAATATTTGATGCTGATGAAATAATAATTTACTCTTTTATGTAATTTATGAGAGCTAGTAAGAGTCATATTTTAACTATATTAAAAGTACCTTAGAAGTCACTGAGGCAATACAAATACATAGGCTAAGATTAATCCCTATCATATTCTTATGAGATAAAATACATATATAAATAGTCGCATTATGAAGCAGATTATAATAAGTGTAACAAGACATATGAGCAGTGTGCCCTTAAATTACAGACCACTTGCATTAACCTTATTAATAATCAGCAACTTTACCAAGGAAAAGAACCTGCTCATTCTGATTGACAGGCTTTTTCCATTGCTAAATCTAACTCTTCTCCACTGCAATGTGAGAAGTGCTCTAATCAGAGAACATCCCATAATGTAGTTCTCCCAAAACTTCTTGCAAGACCCCCCAAGGCATTGATGGAAAATATAGACCTCTATACCTCCTACTGACCAAATAAATCAGAATCTCCAATAGAGAAAGAAGCCTGGAAATCCGTATTTTTGTTAAGAGCCCCAGTTTCCAAATTTTATTATAATGTAAGAGAGACTGGGTTTTCTCTGAAGTGTGTTTCAGGACAGACACCCATTCATTCACTCATTCATTGAATTAATAAATACTTATTAATAACATGCAAGACCAGGATTTTCTATGGCATTCATTTTTATTCAGAGCATCATTACATGTTTTTAGCTTTAAAAAACTATTTTTAGTAAATATATGTGTATATATCTGATCAACGGTGTTCATATTTCACTACCCACACATACTGGAAACCGTATTCCCTAACACAGTATCCTCTTAGTACCATGCAGTTTACTCCATGATGCTTCAAGAAACACCCGAGAATCAGTTTCAGTGGGATCATAACTAAAGCATGAAAAACCACTCTGCTCACTGTCTCATACATCCTTAAAATATGAAGGATATAGGGTTTAAAATACAGAAACACATATGCCAGAAGCTGTTTTCTTAAGAATGCTAACTTTCCAACCTTGCAATTTTGGCTACGTTTTCTATTCCTGCCTTCTGGTGAGAGGAAGTGATGGGTGGGAAGAAGAAAATGCTTCGGGAAGGCAGGAAGGAAGGTAAATGTTAATTATGAAAAAGCTTGTTTGTTTGAAGATGTTACTATTTCAAAAGAGAACTCCCTGCAAAATATATGCTCTGACTTGGGGAAATATTATATAAGCCGTCTTGTCCTGTTTCCTTCTGCATTCCCACATTCTGCATCACCTCTCCTTCTCTTCTCCCTCTCTGTGCTCTGCCTCTCTCGTGTGTGTGTGTGTGTGTGTGTGTGTGTGTGTGTGTGTGTGTGTGTTGAGGTAGAATAAGATAGAAAAGGAGAGAAAAGACAGGATTAGACAGGGACAGAGCAGAGAAGCAGTGTAAGAAACTATATTACTTAGATTTGTTGGACTAAATTGGTACAAATACACCATGCTTCATGAGCCCCTTTAGGACAGAAGGGCAAGGAAGTGACGCTGAAGGACAAAGCGTCAGGAGAGGCTACTAACGCCCGTGACGTGAAGCACTGCACCACCTATTAATGGTAAAAGTGCTGCAAATTGAAACAGTTCACTTGTAAAAGTTCATTTAAATATAGGGCCTGCTGTCTGGTCCCTCACTTCATGGGAAATAGATGGGGAAACAGTGGAAACAGTGTCAGACTTTATTCTGGGGGGCTCCAAAATCACTGCAGATGCTGATTGCAGCCATGAAATTAAAAGACGCTTACTCCTTGGAAGGAAAGTTATGACCAACCTAGATAGCATATTAAAAAGCAGAGACATTACTTTGCCGACAAAGGTCCGTCTAGTCAAGGCTATGGTTTTTCCCGTGGTCATGTGTGGATGTGAGAGTTGGACTGTGAAGAAAGCTGATAGCCGAAGAATTGATGCTTTTGAACTGTGGTGCTGGAGAAGACTCTTGAGAGTCCCTTGGACTGCAAGGAGATCCAACCAGTCCATTCTAAAGGAGATCAATCCTGGGTGTTCATTGGAAGGACTGATGCTAAAGCAGAAACTGCAATACTTTCACCACCTCATGCGACGAGCTGACTCACTGGAAGACTCTGATGCTGGGAAAGGTTGGGGGCAGGAGGAGAAGGGGACGACTGAGAATGAGATGGCTGGATGGCATCACCGACTCTGTGGACATGAGTTTGAGTGAACTCTGGGAGTTGGTGATGGACAGGGAGGCCTGGCGTGCTGTGATTCATGGGGTCGCGGAGAGTCGGACACGACTGAGTGACTGAACTGAACTGAACTGAAGAAGCTGAGCAAAGGAAAAGCAACATCTACTGGCTGTCATCCAACCTTCCCATCTTACGAGTGTCATAGCGGCAGTGAGACGCCACCGGTGGAAGCAAGCCTGGCTCTGCCATGCCATCATGTCACTGGAGTCCCATCGCTGTGTGTTGAAGTCCAAGTGGATGGGTCAGGACAGGAACATGAGCATGGATAGCACCCTCCCTGCCCCAGACAGGTCCTGGCAGCCTGAGAGGTTGAGTCGTTCAGACTTCCATCCTCCAGCTATAGATACAAAAGAACTTTTCTATAGAATAATCAGTGCCTTGTCACATCCAGAACCAAAGGACTTCTCTTACCCACGTTTTATCTGTAGCATTTATAAATGTATAAAATTCATAACATTAGTATGAAAATTAATCTACTTTAAAATTTTTTAGTTATACTTTGCATATGTACTTAGTTACTTCAATCATGTCGAAACTCTGTGCGAACCCATGGACTATTAACGGCCCGCCAGTCTCCTCTGTCCATGGGATTCTCCAGGCAAGAATACTGGAGTGCGTCTCTGTGCCCTCCTCTGGGGGATCTTCCCGACCCAGGGATTGAATTCGCATCTCTTACATCTAGCTTGCATTGGCAGGCAGGTTCTTTACCACCAGCACTGCCTGGGAAACCCAGTTATACCTTAATGATTCACAATACTTCCATTGATTCCATGGCTAACTGTAATGATGAACTTAAATGCTATTTAATAACAGCTACTGATTGTCATTTAAATGAATTTTTGTATAATCCACACGGTCCTGATATAACAGCCTGTAGAATGGAAGTGAAACAGGCGAGAGAACAATAGGTGACAGCAACAGCTACATATTTCAAGGCAATGTCGTATAAAAGCTGAAATTTCTGTAAGAAGAATATAAACCGATAAAATCATATTTGGGACCTAGAAATGATTACAATAATTTTATTATTTTAACCCTTCAGTTAGTTTTAATAATTCTCTTTCTTAGATCACTTAAACTTCTCAGAGTCAGTTTTTCCATCTGTAAGTGGAGCTAGCAATAATGACCAAATAGAGATACCATGAGAATAAAATAAAAGTAGTAAGTAATACAGTGTTGCACATACTTGCTAAATGCCAGTTCTGGCAGTGCTAAGTGCGAATATTCAATTTCTCTGTTAAAAAATCGGAGAATTTAAATTTCTCACAGTATCATCCTTTCTTGTAACTAAAGACACAAACTCAGTTCTTAAAAGTAAAAACTTGCCTAAAAAAATCAAATGCAGCTAACTCAGGAAAGGGCAACAACCCAATGCCATAGACTTCAAAACCTGACAACCAAGGAAAGAAATAGATGTTTCTGGAGCCCAGTAGAGCATAACATTCTGCAAGGCTCCTGACCCTGTCCCCAGAACCCATATGGGCAATGCAGTAAAATGCTGGAAATTATTCCCACCATTCCTGCAGGGAGCCCATTGAACCAAACCACACTGAAGTGCATGGGTTCAGGGAAAAAAAATTCACTGCTTTGTTCTCACTCATGAGATTCCACCTGAGTTCCCCCAAATGGTTAAATATCCAGTGTCACTTAAACTATGTTTCAATTCAATAATTAAATCAGTCTCTATATCTATCAAGGTCTCATACAAGAAACTCAAGGTACATCAAACAGAAATTAGATGCTTACAAAATTCACAGACAGGCTGGAAATGTAGGCATCAGCAAAGCCCCTACAATAGCCCCTAAGTCGCCACTGAATCCAAGAGCACAGCATCAATGCTCCCATCCAGAGACGGAGACACAACTGGTCACATCCCCGATGCCCTGCCACTGCCACCACTGCTTATTAACACTACATCTCTGTTTAGACAAAAGAGCAGGAAAATAACTACTACCTCTCTTCTACCAACCAAACTATGTGTGAAAGTCACTCAGTCATGTCCGACTCTTTGCAATCCCATGGACTATGCAGTCCATGGAACTCTCCAGGCCAGAATACAGGAATGGGTACCCTTTCCCTTCTCCAGGGGATCTTCCCAACCTAGGGATCAAACCCAGGTCTCCCACCTTGCAGGCGGATTCTTTACCAACTGAGCTACTAGGGAAGCCCAAAATATGTGTGAGTGCACCCCAAATTCCAGCTGTAATGGAGATGTAAAATGCTGTAAGCTTTTTAGGCCTTGCTCTGCAAAACCACACCAGTGAAGGCTGTTGTCAAATGGAGGTCGAGAGGGTCAATCTACAGTATCCTCTACAGGTCTGTTCCAGCCTTGCAATGCAACAGTCATGTCCCTCATACTCTATCCCTTCAGTGACATGCCATCCACACACATCTGTTGTTCAACTTTATTTCGCCCAGGACAATATTGAATTCAGATTTCAATCAACATCTGCAAACTCAACTTGAGCTAGCAGACTGAATTCAGAAACCCATACTAACCCACTTTGCCCCACATAGGGTCCCTCCTCCTGGTGCAGTGCTCTCAGAAACTGTGCTCACAGAAATTCCCTAGGTTCCTGCCATTATCAAAGAGCAAGATCCTCTATGATGTCAATCTTCTCTTCCTAGCTCCAACTGCTGCGTGTCTTCTGGGATGGGCTGTGATCTGACTCTGGTTAGAATCAGTTGGAAGACAAGGAAGCATGGTCATAAAGGGGCCTGAGGGAAGCTGGCAAGTTATTTTCCTCAAGTAAAGGCAATGCCAAAGAATGTTCAAACTACCACACAATTGCACTCATATCACATGCTACCAAAACAATGCTCAAAATCCTCCAAGCCAGGCTTCACCAGTATTTCAACCAAGAACTTCCAGATGTTCGAGCTGGATTTAGAAAAGGCAGAGGAACCAGAGATCAAATTGCCAACTTCCGTTTAGTCATCGAAAAAGCAAGAGAGTTCCAGAAAAACATCTACTTCTTCTTTATTGACTACACCAAAGCCTTTGACTGTGTGGATCACAACAAACAGTGGAAAATTCTTCAAGAGATGGGAATACCAGACCACGTGACCTGCCTCCTGAGAAATCTGTATGCAGATCAAGAAGCAACAGTTAGAACTGGATATGGAATAACAGACTGGTTCCAAATCAGGAAAGGAATATGTCAAGGCTGTATATTGTCACCCTGCTTATTTAATTTATATGCAGAGTACATCATAAGAAATGCCAGACTGGATGAAGCACAAACTTGAATCAAGATTGCCAGGAGAAGTATCAACAGCCTCAGATATGCAGATGACATCACCCCAATGGCAGAAAGTGAAGAGGAACTGAAGAGCCTCTTGATGAAAGTGAAAGAGAAGAGTGAAAAAGTTGGCTTAAAACTTAACATTCAGAAAACTAAAATCATGGCATCCGGTCCCATCACTTCATGGCAAATAGATGGGGAAACAGTGGAAACAGTGAGAGACTTTATTTGGGGTGGGGCTCCAAAATCACTGCAGATGGTGACGGTAGCCATGAAATTAAGACGCTTGATCCTTGGAAGAAATGCTATGATCAACCCAGACAGAATATTAAAAAGCAGAGACATTACTTTGCCAACAAAGGTCCATCTAGTCAAAGCTAAGGTTTTTCCAGTAGTCATGTATGGATGTGAGGGTTGGACTATAAAGAAAGCTGAGCACCGAAGAATTGATGCTTTTAAACTGTGGTGTTGGAGAAGACTCTTGAGAATCTCTTGGACTGCAAGAAGATCCAACCAGTCAATCCTAAAGGAGATCAGTCCTGAATATTCATTGAAAGGACTGGTGCTAAAGCTGAGGCTCCAATACTTTGGCCACCTGACGCAAAGAACCGACTCATTGGAAAAGACCCTGGTGCTGGGAAAGATTGAAGGCAGGAGAAGAGGACGACAGAGGATGAGATGGTTGGATGGCATCACCAACTCGATGGACAGGAATATGAGCAAGTTTCAGAAATTGGTGATGGACAGGAGGCCTGGCATGCTGCAGTCCATGGGGTCCAAAGAGCCAGACATGACTAAGCAACTGAACTGAACTGAAAGTAACTAGCAAGCCTCCAACAAACAAGTAACCTCATTGGACAGGGGAAGGCAGCTGCTTATGCTGGCCAGGGAGGTTCAGAGGGATGGGGGTTTGGGGGGGATGCAAATTCAATTGAACATGCTCAAATGTCTCATTACAATTCCCAGGGTCCCTCTGTTTTCAAATCAGAGTCCTAGTGTTCACTTAAAAGATAGGACAAGGGCTTCCTTTGTGGCTCAGTGGTAAAGAATCCGCCTGCCAATGCAGGAGACGTGAGCTGGATCCCTGACATGGGAAGGTCCCACGTGCCACAGATAAGCTAAGTTCATGAGTCAAATATTGAGCTTCTGCTCTAGAACCAGAGAACCACAACTTCTAAGCCCATGTACCATAATTACTGAAGCCCACACGCGCTACAAGGGAAGCCACCGCAATGAGAAGCTCACACACCACAATAGAGAAAAGCCTGTGCATGGCAACAAAGACCCAGAGCAATCAAGAATAAATAAATAAATGAAAGAAAGGACAAAATGTGAATTCAGCTAATGTTGTAACCTTAGCAACCCATTAGAGTCCTATCTGAGTCCTAAGGTCCCAAAAGATAAAAGGTTATCTTAGGGTGGTTATGGCAGCTCCCTGGTTCTCTGAACCTTCTT